>NW_027332224.1:5042500-7442500 GCF_041222505.1 Epargyreus clarus
AATCAGTGCACATGCACCATCAATAATAACACAGTCATGAAATATTTTAATTGTGTCCTATTAATTACAGAATGGGCCCTTAAAATAGAATTCTCATAGACGTCTTATAATTCTATTCTTATCATAGACATCTATATAATATATTAAATATATGAATACTTCCACTTGCTGTTTTGTTTTGATTACGTCCCGTTCCAATGATTTGGAATTGACGAATCACTCGAGAGTTACTAAATTTATTCCTTTTTTTCAATAATACTTCTCTTACATAGATAGTATAAAATGTCATTGCTTGCAAACAGAGGATTTAAACATATAAGAATCTGCAAGTTCTTTAACGTTTATGAGTATTGGGTTTAGGAACTTGTATAAGCAAATTTGTTAGGATATTTAGCGATCGTAGTTGAACACATCGTCACTGCACACGCCTTGTAATTTGACATTCTTGCAATTGTACTAATAAAAGTTAAATAATTCTCAAGATTTCCCCTGAAGTATGTGTAGCGTCGAAGTTTATTTCTATATTTTCAATGTGTTGACGTCACGCTACGAAATGACACTTGACCGCCTGTTTTGGCGTAACGTTCCGTTTACCGTAATAAAAGTATGTTTTTTATTAATAAATAGCCCTTTTTTCAAAAAAATGATCAATGAAAGGCATATATAATACGTATATGAATTCATTAAAACAGTTTCCCAAAAAGTGTCAAGTAGCCAATTCTAATCATTACAGATAACGAGGCGACTGTCCCCATCAGGTATCGTCGCTAGCTACATTTGACTAAGAAATTATTTCGTGTGTTACTTTAGACAATTAAAAAAAAATATTCCGATACGATCATTTTTTCGACCAATTTTGATGCCACATAAACCCGTCCATACACGGACGTCCAGAAAAGATTATGTTTAATATTATTATTTACTATGTTAAACAAAAAAAATACGTGTGGCACTCGGAGACTGCCGCGGTAAAGCTATTGCATAGCATTTTTTATGCTATGAAAACGCTCAGAAGGAATTCCAGAAACACAATATATTCTTCCATAATCATCAACATTTACATTAATACATCTTTATCCACTATTTTATCATATCTCCATTATATAAGACATTGCAAATATCAGCTGACATTTCATAACTCCAAGCAAGACTGAACATTCTAAAATATAAAATAGAAAAGTATTTAATAAGTGACATAAACTATTAATAACCAGCAATATAAATGGATCAATGCGATGTGCCTGTGACATTTGGCCGAATGTTACAGGTACATCGCATTTTTCATTAATAAATGCACTTTGTTTATTCATATTTAAAACACTTTGTACACAAATTATTTGTACCATAAATCATAATGGCGTTTTGATTTTGTGCTGTCAAGTCTGTCAGTTGTAATTGTACGTTTAAAAATAACAAACACTCTTTTACGTTATTTTATCAATCCAGAATTCAACATAGCTTATGTTGATAAAACATATTATTTGGATAATATGGTAATATAATTTTCAATTTTATAATGGGAATATAAAATATACTTCACGCAATTTTAAGATTTCTGCACGGATTATAAAAAAATGTGTATTACTGCCATCTGTGTTCAAGTTGACGAATTAAGGTTATCAAATAAAATAATAAGGAATGTAAAATAATACTTTATTCAATTATATCCATATTTTTCTATTGACAGTCAACAACTCGGTTGCCTGGAGACTTGATATCCAACAGTCCTCCACCGCTATTTTCACTTACACCACCAGGGGCGCCGGCAGCATTTGGTCAAGGTGACGGCGCACCAGTATGCCATTTTCAGTTCTGACTTCATAATGGAGTCTACCTAATCTTCGGATGGCGACTCCGAACTCCCATTTAACTCTTGGGTTGGTGTAACTGCGGACTTGTACCTTATCACCTTGTCCGAACTCCTGCGTTGGCGGTGCATTGTAATGTAATCTGGATAGTGGGGCGGATTTCTTAAATAAGGCATGCATATAGGTTCTTACCTCTCTGCCGAACATTAACTGATAAGGTGATAACTCTTTTGTATTAGGTGTACGTCTCAAGCGTGCCTTGACAGTTAACAGTTTATCAAATAAACTTCCGCTCTTGCTGATATAAAAGAACATTCAGGTATTAGCCGATTATTTTCTTTTTGTACATTCAAAAATTTAAATTTTAGCTTTGTATATATTTCTTCAAATTCGTACCTGTATTTTATTTCCTCTTCTAAATTTTCTTCTTCTGTAAGCCATTCAATTTTTTCTTGAATCGCGTAGAATTTTTTCAAATTTTCTTGTAAAGAATTCAGTCGTATATTTATTTCTTCAATGTCAATTTTTTCTATTCCCGAAATGTAATTTTCGGTTCGTTTCATTAACCCACGTAATGTGGCTCGTATTTCCTTATTGTTTTTTAGTTCATTCGACATCTCGTCGCCAATATCAAATAAAATAATAAGGAATGTAAAATAATACTTTATTCAATTATATCCATATTTTTCTATTGACAGTCAACAACTCGGTTGCCTGGAGACTTGATAGTTGGATATCAAGTCTCCAGGCAACCGAGTTGTTGAAAGGTGTTACTTATTTTCGTTACGGAATTTCTCGATTCGGTCGCCGCGCTCAAAGCCCGCGATAAAAGCTATGCAATAGCTTAAAATTGTTATTAAAATATATTTTATGTGCCTGATAATTTATTTGACTTGATATTAGTGCACTCAAATTATCCTATAAGTGCAATATAAATAACAAAAAATCAATTTCAGTTGCGAGAAAACTGCTTTTTACCCGACTGCCAAGGAAGGGTAATGTTTTTCGCGCGTATCTTGTATGTTTGTCTTTCTTTATTTGATCCGATCTTACAAACGGCTGGATAAATTTCGACAGTTAAGGTGTCCTTATATTCGTCTCAATGACCCGAGTGTCCTTAGATAGGTGTTAGAAAAAAAAAACAAAAAGGGCGAATTTTTGGCGCGAAATAGTAACACATTTCAAAAAAAAAGTTAACCGAACCTATCGAGTGGGGTATCAAATGAAAGTAAATTAAACGTAGATTATAAAAACATATTTGTATATATATAAAACAGCAAGATGACTGACTGACTGATTAATTAAATGATTTTTTCATTTTTCAGAAATCAACGTACATCCAAAACTGTTCAACTTAGGGTTCTGAAATTTTGCACATACGCTTACTATATAGCGTAAATAAGTACTAAGAAAGGCCTTTTGGAAATTCCACCCCTAAGAGGGTAAAATAGGGAAAAACTGTTTTCTTGAAATGCTTTAATTTTGAAGCAACGACTATAAAATTTAGTATTGAGCTTTCTGGATAGGAACAAGGACACACCTATCTATCCCCTTCCGAAAAATCAACCCCGTAGAAGGTAAAATAAGGCTTAAAAGTTAATTTGAACAACCGTCAATTTTGAAGCAAACACTATAAAATGTTGTATCAGGCATGTTCGATAAAAATAACGAAATTCTATCTCACCGGATAGATCTTTTATAGATCATAAATTGTGTTTTTTTTTGCGAAATAACACGTTTTAAAAAAATACCAAACCTATCGAGTAGGGTATCAAAACAAAGGAAATACTCATAGGTTATTTATATAGCGTAATTTCGCACTACGAGGATATAATAGGATAATATTGTTTGAACATCTTTTGATTTTGAAGCAGATACCTACTATGAAACTTTGTATTTAAAAATAATGAAACGCCTATTTCACCGTTTTTGGAAATTCTACTTCAGCCTGTTTAGTGCAGTCGGGTTTTTGATTTTTTAATTAAATTACTTGTTTTGAAATGTCGAGAGTACAGCACAACCTCAACGCTTCGCTTATGAGGCGTGCAATAAATATGATAATTAATTTAAAAAATCAAAAACCCGACTGCACCAAAAAGGCTGAAGTAGAATTTCCAAAAGCAGTGAAATAGGCGTTTCATTATTTTTATCCAGAAAGCCAACTACAAAGTTTCATAGTAGGTGTCTGCTTCAAAAACTAAAGATGTTCAAACAATAATATCCTATTTTATCCTCGTAGTGCTCATTTACACTATATAAAGAACCTATGTCTAAAATTCCAGCACGCTTAAGTTCAGCGGTTTCCCTTTGCGTTGATCTCTGGCACAGCAACTCACTCATTTAGTCAGACAGTCATCTCGATGTGTATATAGGAGTATATATGCACTAGCTGACCCGGCAAATATTGTGTTGCCATATAATAAAAAAATGTTAAAGGTGAACAACCCTTATCACTTAGGGGTAAAAAAATAGATAGTGGCCGATTCTCAGACCTACTGAATATGTATATAAAATTTGGTGAAAATCGGTGAAGCCGTTTCGGAGGAGTACGGTAACTAACATGATAATTTTACATATAAGATATTATATATTGTATGTGTAATCTCCTCATCATTTCCTTTCTTTTTACTCGATAGGTTTGGTTAACTTTTTTTAAAACGTGTTACTATTTCGCGAAAAAATCCACCATTTACGGTCTATCCCTTTACACCCGAGATGATATGAGCGTGAGTTTCACTTTAAAAAAATTCCCACGTGATAGCTTCTTATTTTTCGAAACGCAACCGATGCCGATCGATCGTGAGGAGAGTATCGCACGTGCTACCGGCTAAGTGAGCGGGGTGCAGGCGGTCAGTTGTGCTAGGGACTCGTCCAAAGATGCCAGATTTTTTCGACCCGCGCACTGTCACAGGTATATAATTATTTTTGGTATTAAATGTTTAGTATCTATTATTAATTATAGCTAATTTGGAAGCTAAAAGAACACTAAATACGTGGAATTTAGTACTTTATTCGATTAACTTGCAATTTAGATACAATTAGGTTGCAAATTTCAACTGTTACGATCGTGTGCCTACGGTTGTTGGTGCAGAATAACGTTTGATGAAAATGCTTTTATTGCTATTACAAGTTATGTGTAAGTTTCGTCAATATCAATTTTGTTTGTTTCAATTTTAGGGGTACATTTAAATGACGATCAGATTTTGCCAGTGCGGGGTGAGGAGAAATATATCGGACATTAAAGATCTTCATGAAAGTGAAGAGCTTCAACCAAATAGATTAGAAGAGTTTGAATTTGAAGAATTGTGCCCTGAAACAGATCCAGAAGCACATGCAGACCCTCAAATAGAAACTGACCTAGAATTGGATCTGGAACTTGAGCCTGAACCTCAACCATCTACTTTAAAATCATCCCTAGAAATTTCTCGCCGCCGAGCATCTTCACGTCCAACACATCGAAAAATAGCTTGGAAAAGAATACGTTTTCTGTCTTGAAAAGGTCTACACATCCCTACCAACATCTCCAGTAAAGTTTCCAAAGAAATATTTTTCTTAATATTTTAATTATGAGGCTCTTGATATGTAACCAGATGCACAAATTTATATTATCTAAGAAGAACCGGTCGAAAACTTAATTTAATTGCAATAGATATGGTTAAAGTTTTCTCCATCTGCTTTATCATTGGATGTATTCCCTAGCCAAGAATATCTACGCCTTGGAGACCTGGATTTAAGACGGAGGCAATAACGGAAGAGAGAAGAATGTTGATTTTCATAGAATTACGTAGTTTAGGTTTCATTGCCAAGACAGATTTTCTATAAAGACTAATGAAAATAAAGACAGTGATGTTAAATATCTCCAAATTGTTTTAATTTTCTAATATTTTTTGATAAAAAACTAATTTTTTTTGCAATTTTCACGATCGTGAGTGTGACAGTTCCCACCGGAGACTCACGATCGTGCGAGTCGATTTCTGGATTACGTATAAACTCTGGATTTTTTTTCGTATTTTTTGTGGATCCCTTAAGCTATATAAAAAGTCGTAATAAACGTTTTGAATCGGAAATTGCGAAAAAAAATCTTCGGGTGTAAAGGGCTATAGAATATATAAATTCAGTAAATCAAAGTTTCGGTCATTATTTTACCTCGTTAGAGGTAGTATTTCATTATTTTTATCCAACAAGCCTGATACAAAATTTCATAGTGTTTGTTTCAAAATTGACGATTGTTCAAATTAAATTTTAACCCTTATTTTACCCTCTACGAGGTTGATTTTTCGGAGAGGGATAAATAAGTGCATCCTTGTTCCTATCCAGCAAGCCAAATACAAAATTTTATAGTAGTTGCTTCAAAATTAAAGGATTTCAAAAAAACTGTTTTCCCCAATTTTACCCTCTTAAGGGTAGAATTTCCAAAAGGCCTTTCTTAGTACTTATTCACGCTATATAGAGAACCTATGTGCAAAATTTCAGAACTTTAAGGTCCTTGGTTTAGGCTGTACGTTGATTTCTGAAAAATGAAAAAGTCATTTAGTTAGTTTGTCAGTCAGTCACCTTGTCGTTTTATATATATACAAATATGTTTTTAAATTCTCCGTTTAATTTCCTTTAATTTGGTACCCTACTCGATAGGTTCGGTTAACTTATTTTTTTAAATGTGTTACTATTTCGCGCCAAAGATCCGCCATTTTGATTTTTTTTTACTAACACCTATCTAAAGACACTCGGGTCATTGAGACAAATATAATGACACCTTAACTGTTGAAATTCATACAGCCGTTTGTTAGATCGGATCAAATAAAGAAAGACAAACATACAAGATACGCGCGAAAAACATAACCCTTCCTTGGCAGTCGGGTAAAACAGTGATCAGAGGCGACAAGCGTACCAACATGCGCGACTAAGAGAGGATTTATTTCTATTTCGTTGGTAGCTTTTTTCCGAGACTTAATGAATTCGGTTGAGTGGGCAACTTCATCATGTTAATTTTGTGTTACAGTGATGCGCGCGCATCTTGAAATTTCACTCTCATCAGTTTTTCATAACGCGCCTAAAGAAGTATAACTTCAATAATTAAAAAATACTTAAACGTTACACGTTTAACAATTCAGTTAAATAGTTACAAAATATTTATTATGCAAATATTATTCATCCATTTCCAAAATCGATTAAATAATCGAGAACAAGAAACTGGCATTTACAACACCAGTTACTCAATTTGAAATAACCAATGACAATTGTCTTTGAGCGACGAGAGCAAATATCGATCGTTTTACTTTTCATTGCGGGTTTTAACACATAAGCTTTATAACTTTAGCACTAGGATTATTTATTGATATTAAAAAGGCGTTTGATACAGTTAGCCATAAGCTGCTTTTATACAAATTAAAGACCATTGGCATCACAGATAAAGCATATCAAGTTTTTGAATCTTACCTGACCAATAGGTATCAATTAGTGAAAATTGATAGTTATGAAAGTGAACGTCAAATGATAACTTGTGGCGTCCCCCAGGGCTCCATCTTGGGACCCCTGTTGTTTTTAATCTATATAAATAGTATATCTGGCATCGGTTTAAAAGGAGACATTTCTTTATATGCTGACGACACTAGTTTATTCTATTATGGACACAACGTGGACATCGTTATAGCTCAGGCCCAACACGATTTAGTTATATTACATAATTGGCTACAATCTAATTTGCTTAGCATTAATTCTTCAAAAACAAACTACATCATTTTTGCTGCAAAGAACAAAAAAATAGGTAATCATAGTCCCCTCCTAATTAATGGTCAAGTAATCAACAACGTTAACTCTGAAAAATACCTCGGTTTACTTCTTGATAATCAGCTCACCTGGAAACCTCACATTGAAAAAGTCCGTAAAAAACTTTCATCTCTGGTTGGTGCAATAAAAGGCATAACGCGATGTCTCCCGAGAAACGTCCGTTACACTATATACAATTCAATGGTCAAACCTCATGTTGAATACCTAATTGAAGTGTGGGGAGCAGCAGCAAAAAGTAATTTGATAAGCTTGCAAACTACACAAAATAAACTTATAAAAACCTTATTTCGATACAACTTTTTAACATCTTCGTCGAAAGTATATAAAGAAACGAAAATAATGAATATTTCTCAAACACACAAATATAATATATGTATTCTGGTAAGAAAAATTTTGACAAAAGAAGTTCATACAAAACAAAAATAACATTCACAAAAAACTTTCAATTCCAAAAGCGAGTCACCAGACACGCCAATAACATAGCATTACAACCTTCAAGAACCAATTACGGGAAAAAAAGTATTTTGTTTGAAGGAGCGCAATATTATAATAAACTGCCTTCAAATATAAAAAGTGCGAAAACGTTCCTGATTTTTAAAAAGTTATTAAAAAATCATATATTACGAGAACAGTATTGAGATAAAAATGTAATATATTAAATAAGCAAATTAAACATTATACAATTGCATTTTGAAATAAATAATAAAACAAAAATAACAATAAATAAATAAAAGGGGAAAAACAGTATAACGATTTATGCAGAAAATAAATAAAATATATATATATATATATATATATATATATATATATATATATATATATATATATATATATATTATAATTATACTTTATTCGGCACCTAGCCATTAGAATACAGTTTAAAACACAAATAATTACTTAAAATACTCATCACATATATACATACATACAAACATACATTCATACAAATAATTTTTCTTAACCATATTAATATAAATTCTTTAATAATAATCTAAAAAATATAATAAAACGCTACCTTAAGTTACTCAAATAATTATTATCCAACACTGTGTCATGACCCTTAAACAACAACTATCATTGCATTCGCATTTTTTCTACAGATATGATTGTCAACTTTAAATCTACCCACAATAACACTACGCTAACCCATTTAAATTTGTTTGTATTTTGTAATTTCTCTGTAAGTGATTTTTTTTTGTAAAATCTTATGAGAAATAAATGTCTTTAAACGTAACTTTATTACCAAAACTGGCAATGTACTATAAATTATGAAAAAAAAGTGTGTGTGTGTCAGCTACGACGCACGATTGGAGTTTACTCCTTACGAATGATAATTATGATATATATCGAATAGAAAAAAGGGTAGGTAAATGAACGCATCTGCTAAAATGATAAGAGAAACAAACATATATCTGTAATTATTCGGATTATTTATATTACTTCAATAATGCGTATTACATAAAGTATGTTACAAAATAATATAAAATAGCGCCATCTAGTGGCAAGTTTTATAAATTGTAAGTTTGCAAGTTTATCAATCTATGTATTTTGGTTCCAAATATTATAATGGTAACTTAATATAATTGTTTATATTAAAGTAAATTTTAATATAATATAATTATTTATATTTAAAACAATGTTAAACGTTTTATAACTTAAAACTTAATAATTATAATTTCTTTGCCATCTATAAAATATCCTTGTTGCAATTTACGGATGAAATTTATATGAGACTCAATAAACATGTTATTATATGTAATTTGGATTGTTTCTGAATGTTTTATAATTCTAGAATTCATTTAAAACGTATTGCTAATTACCCGACTGCCAAGGAAGGGTTATGTTTTTCGCGCGTATCTTGTATGTTTGTCTTTCTTTATTTGATCCGATCTAACAAACGGCTGGATGAATTTCAACAGTTAAAGTGTCATTATATTTGTCTCAACGACCCGAGTGTCCTTAGATAGGTGTTAGTAAAAAAAAATCAAAATGGCGGATTTTTGGCGCGAAATAGTAAGACATTTAAAAAAAAAAGTTAACCGAACCTATCGAGTAGGGTATCAAATGAAAGGAAATTAAACGGAGATTATAAAAACATATTTGTATATATATAAAACAGTAAGGTGACTGACTGACGGACTAACTAAATGACTTTTTCATTTTTCAGAAATCAACGTACAGCCTAAACCAAGGACCTTACAGTTCTGAAATTTTGCACACAGGTTCTCTATATAGCTTGAATTAGTACTAAGAAAGGCCTTTTGGAAATTCTACCCTTAAGAGGGTAAAATAGGGGAAAACAGTTTTTTCGAAATCCTTTAATTTTGAAGCAACTACTATAAAAATTTGTATTTGGCTTTCTGGATAGGAACAAGGACGCACTTATTTATCCCCCTCCGAAAAATCAACCCCGTAGAGGGTAAAATAAGGGTTAAAAGTTCATTTGAACAATCGACAATTTTGAAGCAAACACTATGACATGTTGTATCAGGCTTTTTGGATAAAAATAATGAAATGCTACCTCTAACGAGGTAAAATAATGACCGAAACTTTGATTTACTGAAGTTATATATTTTATAGATCGTAATTGGTGAACTTTTTCGCAAAATAGTAACACGTTTTAAAAAAAGTTAACCAAACCTATCGAGTAGGGTGTCAAAATAAAGGAAATTAAGAGGAGATTACATATACATTATATAATATATCTTATATAATGCTTATATATAAAATTCTCGTGTTAGTTACCATACTCCTCGGAAACGGCTTCACCGATTTTCACCAAATTTTATATACATATTCAGTAGGTCTGAGAATCGGCCACTATCTTTTTTTTTACACCTAAGTGATAAGGGTTGTTCATCCTTAACATTTTTTTTATTTATGTGGCAACACAACGTTTGCCGGGTCAGCTAGTACATATATACTCGTATATACACATCGAGATGACTGTCTGACTAAATGAGTGAGTTGCTGTGCCAGAGATCAACGCAAAGGGAAACCGCTGAACTTAAGCGTGCTGGAATTTTACACATAGGTTCTTTATATAGCGTAAATGAACACTACGAGGATAAAATAGGATAATATTGTTTGAACATCTTTTATTTTTGAAGCAGACACCTACTATGAAACTTTGTATTTGGCTTTCTGGATAAAAATAATGAAATGCCTATTTCACTGCTTTTGGAAATTCTACTTCAGCCTTTTTGGTGCAGTCGGGTTTTTGATTTTTTAAATTAATTACTTGTTTTATATAACTTATTTTGAACATAATTCATTAGCAATAATTCTGTAATAAATATTAAATAATACTGTTTTGATTTTGCCCGTTTATCGTTGATAGATGGTGCTGATCAATAATGCATCCATTTTTATAAGTTAAATTAATATATCAGTAACTTACAAAAGCCTCTTTATGTTAAAAACTTATTTTGCTAATATTATATCTTTTTCAATTGCTTACTGATTTTATATGTTACTCTTCTTTAAAAACGTTCATAAAAGATTGTTAATCATATTATGGCGCCAATGTTCATATTTTTCACAGTGTTTATAAATGATCAAACCTATAACTTAATTTATGCAAAAATGTAAACAAATTAGTTAATGACGTTTTAATGTTTTATATATTGCTAATTATTTTTATTGTAATAATTACTTTCATATGGGATTTGAACTTACTGTATTTTAAATTAATAAAAGCACTCTTGATTCATATTTTGGTTACCGTTACGCCTCAACTTTTCGTGTTACACTTGATTTTACTCCTCATAAAATTTCCGTACCGGGCCTTATAACTCAAATCGTTTCTTAAGGAGTAAACTCCAAAAATTACTCAACCATAAAAGGAAATATTTTCTTTATCGCTGCAATATTTTCTTGTGGAATTTGTACAATTTACTACCGCGCAATTCGGCATATTTATTGATGTCAATTAACATCAATAAATATTAACATCAATTAGGTGAACAGTGATGACCATGTCTACAGAGCATGTTGGGATTTAGCTCAGCTGGTTATAGAAGAAAGGCATAGTGTTGCAGAGGCTAGACAACTTAGCCAACGCCATGTATATCTGCGGTGTGGACGTTCACTTAACACTCATAGAGCCACCCACACACTTCACAATAATTCTACTCGTGAAGCAAGAATCTATAATGTTATTAAAGAATGGATATTACCTCAAACTGTAAGTATTTATTAAATATGAAGAGAAAAGTAGCTAATGGGCATAACAAATGATTCTTATAATTATAATATAAAGCATATAAATATGAAATATTTTTGTTTTAGATACAAGAAGGGAATTGCATATGCCATCCATGTAAGATGCCATCCATGTAAGAGGCTGCTGACAGAGCGTCAGTTTGTATGGAGTCTGGGCCATCTACTTCTTCTGAAGAAAGCCAGCCAATATTTATGCAGCCTCCGCATCCAGAATAACCAGTGACTATAGATAGGGAATTAAGAAGCTCATATTCTGAGCCAACTATTGCGTTACCACATTACGTTAGGGCAAGTGAAACTCAATGCAAATGTTTTATAGAGGGATGCCAAAGGACTGAAAGACACAGAGTTCCAATTTCTGTGAGAAAAATGTTACTAGTAAAATACAATATTATGTGCCTGAAAATAACAGACTTTGTGATCAGCACTTAGTTACTGATACATGGGATTTCATTAGTGTGTTAGGAAATAATTATAGTAATAATTTTACAGCAACACATATTCAAGATATGTTATTTTTAAACGGGGTGCAAACTACAGGACAGCAGCCTACTCAGAGAGCTGTCAGCTACAAATAAATAATCAATGGCTTTTGAGAGGATGCATATTGTCAAGACATATTTATTGAAAAACATGTTTTGTATATCTTTTAGTTGACAGCTCTCTCCGAAGCAAGGAAGCTATTCTGCAATATTATTGCAATTGTATTGTAGGTAAACGGAGTGTAGGCTGCTGTGCCCATGTAATGACAATTATTTGGTATTTAAGTTGGGCTAGATATCAAACTAATATAGTACCTCCTGCACGATTTTTAGATGATATTTTAATATTAATTGAAGAAGAATACAGATAATTATAAAGACTTGTAGTTTTATTTCATTTTACTATGCATTCCTTCCATCCATCATCTTCCTAAATCTCGCTGTTAATATTAGGTCTCAAAGAGAAATAGGCTATCGCTCTTGACTATTATAAGTCGATAAAGCAGATGCAACTTGGGCAATTATGTACATCGTTTCATACGAACATCCAGCAACACATTTGTAGTGTCTAACCCTCTAAAATAGTGTGTTTAGGTTTCAAAATACAAAAAGTAAATGACTCAAGCCTACCTATGTAAAATGTACTTAACGAGTTTATTATTTGTTTTCTTGACAAACATAACCTCTCTTTTTCATATTTAACTTTAAATTATTTTACTCACAGATTGCCAAAATTCCCGAAATACTCAAGAATTACTAATTGATATATAAGCTTTCAAATTGGGATACTTCCAATTTGTTCCATCTCTAGCCCAAAACTGTATGAAGCATGCCCAGTCTCCTTTATCAAATTATGTCTCCTTTATGAATTAAAGTTTGTAATAAAAATATATTATATATGTTATTGTTTAATTAACTAATAAATTTGAAATCGATCCAGAATATAAAAATATTAGTAAAATCTCTATTTAAACATATTTCAATTTATGTAGGTCATAAATATAACATACTAGAAGTTTATACCAACTTTACCATTAACTTTTTTTGGTAGATAACGCCATCTAGCGACTAAGCGTAAAGCTTTATAGATCGATACATTATCACTTGGACAACTAGTTATGATTTAATCCACCACATAGCCGCGGCGCCACCTACCTCAAATCCCGTCTCTAATATCGTCTCAATGGAATAAATTATGTTTTTCGTGATTGTCGTGTTTGAACTGGAAAGTTTTCTTATTTTTATAGGGCGTTTGTTAAAAAGTGTGTAATTGTTATAGTTTTAGTGTGTTGTTAATTTTTGTAGTGAATCAGACTATACGTGTGCAGTGTGTGTTGACAACCTGATATAGTTGAACACAGAAGGCATAGATGGCGTGACAGGTAAGGTCGGAGCGTTGAGATCGTGATTTGGACCCCCATTTATAATCAACTTTGTTTTATTTTTAGTATTTGTTGTTATAGGTGCCAGCTATATATATACATTGTCAAAATTCCAAGTGTCTGTCTATTACGGTTTAAGCGGTAGAGGCCTGTGACAGACGGACAGACAGCGGAGTCTTAGTAATAGGGTTCCGTTTTTACCCTATAGGTACGGAACCCTAAAAACTAATGATGCAGTTTTAGTTTTTATTGAAATCGGCCTCGCAACTCCTCTCAGCATTTATCGTTAATCAAGGCCTATTTAAAGTTCACCCTGTATATAGATTAGCTATGTCGATTAGCTAGAAGTATAACTTCTCACGCGCGTACATAAGTACACGCACCCTTTTGATGTGAAACATCTATAGCCGCACGTAAAACCGATTTCTGGCGTGGCGACGCATGCCGCTATACGATGCTATACGATGGTATATATATACAGTCTATATGCAGTAGTGTGTACGGTGTGGCGACGCGTCGCCATGCGCAATCGACTGTGCGATTCTCTCCCACTCGATCTGGCGTTAAGCCATCTTTTCGTAATATTTTGTATTTAATGAAAATAAATGTTTATTCAATAAATAGTCATCGTTATCTGGAAAAATGAAATTGAATTGTAATATTAAAATATTAGATTAAGAAGACAATTATGTATTAACTAAAATTTTGCATACCTCTAAGAGGTGTAATATAGAGGACAATTTTATGATATAACAACTGTATACCTATATTAAGCAAAATAAATAAATAAATAAATAAAAAAATCGTAATATTTTATTTTATCATTATGACATATTTAGTTCCTATCACAATATGTTCTTTTCTGCATATTACTTTTACAAAATAATGTCGATGTTTCACATGTGCTAGGCGTCCCGTGACGGCTCACATTTTTTTTTTTAAATGTGTTACTTTTTCGCGCCAAGAATCCGCCATTTTTTTTTTTCTAACACCTATCTAAAGACAGTCGGGTCATTGAGACGTATATACTGACACCTTAACTGTCGAAATTCATCCAGCCGTTTGTTAGATCGGATCAAATAAAGAAAGACAAACATACAAGATACGCGCGAAAAACATAACCCTTCCTTGGCAGTCGGGTAAAAAACACAGTCTTTATTATATTAAAACTTTATTTGAATATGGGAATTCGTCTGTTAACAATACTTTTAAAATAATAAAACTTAATAGTAAGCACCACATCCACACGGGCCAATACCAGCAATGCCAGGTCCATAACCGAGAGGGCCAGTCAGACCAGGTCCATAGCCGAGAGGGCCAGCCAGACCAGCGTAGGCACCAGCATCCTCAGCAGTGATAGCAACAGCGCCGTTGCCGCAGCCGTAAGAAACAGCACCGGCACCAGCGGTTGGCAGAGCGCCCTCAATAGCAACAGTTCCGAGGAAAGGCAGAGCGCCGCCTACAGCCAGAGCACCTTCGTACGCGTTCTCAGACAAGACAGAGACTCCAGCAGGGATGAGAGGAGAAGCAGTGGAGATAGCTAATCCAGGGCCGTTGGAAGCGGAGAGGGCACCAGCGGGAGTGTAAGCCCAGTCAGCGAGGGGGGCGGCGGCGTAGGGGGCTCCGGCCCACGCAGCAGCGCAGGGAGCTGCGGCTAAAGGAGCAGCGGCGAAGGGCGCAGCACCCCATGGAGCGCCAATGCACTGGGCAGCGATGCTCTGGAAAACATTAAGTACCTTTAATATTTAAATTACACAGTTGGAAAAATGATTTAAAGCAAATTAGGACCTTATGAAATAGCAAATTTACGATATGATTGTTGAATGTGACTTAGTACTGTTGTATTATAAATCATAGATTTTCGTTAGATTTTTAGTGTGTTTTGGGCAGACATTGATACTATCGATATGAGAAAGTTGTTCAAGTGTTGTGAGAGTTGTGAGAGTAAGAAAATATCAAAGTTGCTATTTTTTTATGATTCCAAATTTAAATTAAAAAAACTTTATTTTTACCTGAAGCAGAAGCGCCTGGGCGCATACGAAAACAATAGTTTTTGCAGACATGTTAGAAGAATAGTTTGAATACCAAACGAATGAAATGTGAATATTTCTATATTAGTATTTATAGTAAAATATATTTATTATTATCTTTTCAGATAAAGAAATTTGGTCACCGTTGGTCATAGTTTTCACAAATGTTTATGTAAAATGTGTTACATTATTACTTACTTACTTATTGACACATTTTATAAATAGAACGTAATAATTACAAGTTTCATAATTATAATATGTTTGTAATATATTTGACGGAGTATTTCTCTTTTGATACGAGTATATTAACATCAATAATCTATACTTATAATAAATCTGTAGACAGGTCAATTCTGTACATGAAATATATTTCCAAAATAACTATCAGGGGGTCATTAGAGATCAATACTGGTGCCAAAAATGCAATCAGTAATTTTTTTGTCTGTCTTTCTGTCTGTCTGTATAACCTTTATAGAAACAAAAACTACTCAATGGATTTTAACGAAACTTGGTACAATTATTTTTCATACTCCTGAGCTGGTTATAGTATAGTTTTCGTCACGGTACAATCAATAGGAGCAGAGCAGTGAAGGGAAATGTTGTGAAAACGGAAAAATTACTCCATTTTCTAAGCTTCCGTCGCGTGTGCAACCTTAATGGTTAAAGCTACACAGAAATCATGTATGACGGAAATGTTCTCCTTCAAAAAACAATAACACGTGTAACTCCCCATAGCTTAACAGTTCAAAGCTTTCTGATTATATTTGTCTACTCCTACGTTTATAACACTCTCGTCAGCCCTAATTAAAAAAGTTAACAGTATTAACTATTCCATAAAAAATAATCATAGAAATCATACCCCTAAGTGATAAGGGTTGTTCACCATTAACATTTTTTTATTTATATGGCAACACAGCGTTTGCCGGGTCAGCTAGTTAATAATATAAATGTAAGTACTAATTTGTGAAGTACTATTATGATAACATTAAGTTGCAGATACGAATTTCAACTCTTTTCAAAATTCGTCTTCTTTTTAGTCTCTCAGAAATATATTTTGATCTACATAATATGGTCATTATATTGGGTGCTATAGATAAGCGAGGGTAATGACTTCCAACTTAGAAGGTTTTAGAAGGTGGTAAAGCCCTCTGCGATTCGTCTCCGGCGACACCACCGCCGCACCTAGTTCTGCCAAATAACAGCAATGTGTTGTTATATTCTCGTTTGGAGAATGTGAAGCAGAAATAATTAACCGAGGTTTTCCGACTTAGTCTTCAAGGGTAGCAACGTATCTGTTACTAAATCTAATATTATCGGGGCTGATTAGTGATGTCCATGACGGCAGTAGCCACTTACCATCAGGTGGACTGCATGCTTGCTATCTCAATATTATAAAATTGCTCCTACCTTTTTTCAAACTTTGTAAATCGATTACAAACAAAACGAGCCACAGGGCTCTGTAGTCTTGTCAATTTTTGAATACAATCTACAAACCAGTGGCAAGCAATGACCTTTCATAAAACCCTTCTCATAGTAACAAATGTCCAGTAGTGTAAATGTTAATAATAATAATAATAATAAATGCAGGATAGTTCGAAAATTCCTTCAGTTAGATACTGATAATAACACCTTACATGAAACCAACGCTATCATTCTGAATTAACACTTGGCTGTGCCCGTCTTATTTCATATAACCTGGTAAACCAGAGAAAATAAATATATACCAAAAAATGTGAGCCGTCACGGGACGCCTGGCGGATGTGAAACATCGACATTATTTTGTAAAAGTAATATGCAGAAAAGAACATATTTGTGATAGGAACTAAATATGTCATAATGATAAAATAAAATATTACGATTTTTTTCCAGATAACGATGACTATTTATTGAATTCGATTGCGCATGGCGACGCGTCGCCACACCGTACACACTACTGCATATAGACTGTATATATATATACCATCGTAAAGCGTGGCGACGTGACGTCGCCACGGCATGCGTCGCCACGCCAGAAATCGGTTTTACGTGCGGCTATAGATGTTTCACACCAAAATAATAATAAAGGAATACAAACAATCAACATTGTTACATCAACAACATAGAAATGAAAATATTAAAGAAATGCTTTCACGAAACGATAAAACGAATTAAGAAATTACAGTAACATTAGGAGAAAAACACGTTCAGTGAATTTCAAAATGTTGTCATAAATAAGGAGTAATGTAGGTTACTGTTATAAAAAGCGCAGTAGTTTCAAAAACAAATCATTCTGGAACTTTATCCATTGAAATAACATCAAAATGAACACCTTTGCTTTCGCTCTCCTCTGCATCCAGGCCTGTTTGGTCCAGGTAAGGAATTTCTCTAAATTGTTTTGCAAATTCATAAGCAGTCTCTTACATCAAGCTAATGCTTCCCTGATGTCATTTGTGATTGGACTCCGAGGCACCACCACCACACCTATATTTGCATAGTAACAGCAGTGTTAAATGCTGTTGTGTTCCAGTATGAAAGGTGTGGTAAGGGAAACATACTTTTCCGAGACCTTCCAGATAGCTTAGCAATACCTTTGAGGTGTAAGTCGTCGGCATATGCAACGTTTTCTTCCATACTACACTTTTTAAAAAGGACAAAACAAATTTATATATCTGTTACTAGGCGATATCTAGTGGGTAACCGTGTTGATAGTATCACTACAATAGTTTCTTTATTCACCACTAGGTTTGTTTGTTCTAACCTTAAACTTATTCTAAATTTATTTTTACAGAATGTCTTCAGCCAGTGCATCGCTGCTCCTGCGCCTTGCGCTGGTCCATTTGCTGGTCCTTATGGACCTGGTCCCTTCGTTGGTCCCTACGGACCCGCTGGACCTTTAGCCGGTCCCTTCGCTACCGGACCTGTCGGAGCCTACGGCGGTGCTGGCATCGGTGAGGTCGCCGTCGCTGGCGAGCTGCCCGTCGCCGGTACCACCCTCGTCGCCGGACAGGTGCCTATCCTCGGCGCTGTGGAGTTCGGAGGAATCGTCCCCGCTGCTGGTGCTGTCTCCATCGCGGGATCTTGCGCTTGCGGATGCGCTGGTCCCTACGGAGCCGGTCCTTACGGACCTGGATACATCTACTGATTTAAATACCAAACAAATTTTTTGTGTAAATAAAGCTAAAATTTCAACAAACATATATTTTTTAATTAACCTCAAAGTGTAAAGTTTTTAATTATCCTCGACTATTTCTATACAAATAAAGATGGTAATTATCCTGATTTTAACACGCTTTTATTAGCTTCAGACGTATGTATCTTGGTATGTTAGTATGTAACGGAATCTTTGAACATGATTTTAACCCCCTTCAAAACGTCGGATTAACTCGAAATTTGGCATACTTATTAAGGACCGATGACAATTCAATATCTTAAACATTAATAGTTTTGTACCATTGTCCTTATCAACATCCTCAGGATTAACGATTTTCGAGGCGAGATTTTTCAAGCACCTTCAGCAAAGTTCATCGCAACTTTAGATTGCAAATAATTATTGCTATTTAGTTTCAATAGGCGTAACTTTTATATCGTGATTTTTAGTTTAGAAAATAATAATGTTATTTCCCTATAACTCAAATGTTCTGAAACATATCTATAATGCCCTCTTGTAGAATGATTTTTAGGATTCCGTACTCAAAGGTTAAAACGAAACCCTCTGCGGTCTGTTTGTCTGTCGTTGGGCTTTATCTCTTAAATCGTAATAGATAGACACTTGATTTTTTTACAAACGATGAATAATGGTGGTCGCTATAACGAGAAATACTAAAAATTAATAAATAATTATAGTTCAAAAAACTAAAAAACACGCTTTTATGATAAAATCAACTAAAAAGTAGAAAATAATTTTCAATCTAAGAATCAATTAAGGAACGGTAAATAGTATAATTGTGGAAAAAGTGTGGGGTGCTCCATTTATCAGGTTCGAAAAGCACCCTACTTTTTAGTTGATTTTATCATAAAAGCGTGTTTTTTTAGTTTTTTGAACTATAATTATTATTAATAAACTAATTTGTTACCTACTTTTGCAATTAATAGTAAATTAAGAAACGTAGAAGATTACTGGAGAAAGATTCTACGTTGTATTTTTTACATTTAAACAGTTAATATGTGTGTTTGTGGATTAAAAAAAAACATTTATAAAGTAAATTGAAATAAGAAACAAAAAAATATTGCGATCCATATCCTAAAAAACAGTTAAAAGAAATAACATCATACAGAAGAAAGCTATTATAAAGTAATTTATAATTATCTTATACTTTTCACTGGATTATTCCACGAGACTAAGGTTCACGCAGTGATAGCCTGGTGGTAAAGAAACTCGGTCTCTTGATCGAGGGGTCTGAGGTAAAAAGGTTTTCAAAGGTAAGTAAAGTCTACCAATTCGCACTTCAGCGCGGTGGACTATGGCCTAATCCTTCTCAATCTGAGAGGAGACCTGCGCCCAGCAGTAGGACAGTAATGGGTTGATGATGATGAATGTCTCCATCGGGGAAATGTGATAGACATAACGGCTACCTTCAAGAGCGTCGCTAATAGACCTCCCAGAGCAAGATAGTTGATGTATGGATCAAAGGTTTCCAGCTGCCCCACTTGGTCACGCCAAACGGAAGAAATCTAATGTGTAAGATGATTTTTGAATCTCTAGCGGCGAAGAGTAGAACACACTGGGCGACTGCCACTGACCACCGGAACACATGTTAAATGTAATAAAACGGGCGCAAATGTGTGTCAACGCTTGTGGCAGATACTTGACAGAAGTCATCATTTCCAATTAGCAAAAAGAATTACGGGTCCAAGTAAAGATTTCCATTCGGCAAAATCACTTATTTTTATTTAGTACAAAAGTTATTCAAAAACAAAATTGGATGATTCATTCTCCGCCACCTTCTATTTTTAAAGGTAATGAAATTGAGGCTCCTAATTTACTTTAGTCACTCGCATGAAAGTAATTTATGAAAAATTACTTCTCACGTGTATAACTTTAAAATGTTTATGAGAGAATTAGTCACTAATATGGATTTGGATGATAGTATATTTTGTTTCTATGGGTATAAGAGTGAAAGTAGCTAGTTACAGTAGTAACATATTTTTACCCACTTGTACTGCACTATGTAATGCTATGACTAAAACAAAACAGTAATTTGTAAAGCTTTTATGAAATTTCTAATCAAAATTTAAGTAGCAGTCATCCTTTTCATTGTAAGCGCAAAATAATGTCCAAGGGAAGTCATGTGCAATACGGTAATAAAAGAGAATATTAATGAATTAATCATCATTTATTTATTTTGCTTTCAACATGAGTACTTTTATCTTTTAAAAGATCTCAGTAGATGGCGCCACATCCGCATCCACATCCAGGACCGTAACCAAGAGGACCAGCAAGACCATAAGCTCCGTAGCCGAGAGGACCAGCCAGACCAGCGAAGCCGTAGGCACCAGCATCCTCAGCGGTGATAGCGACAGCTCCGTTGCCGCAGCCGTAAGCGACAGCACCGGCACCAGCGGTGGGCAGAGCGCCCTCGATAGCGACGGTTCCGAGGAAGGGCAGAGCACCACCAACAGCAAGAGTGCCTTCGTAAGCGTTCTCAGACAGGACGGAGACTCCGGCGGGGATCAGAGGAGAGGCGGAGGAGATGGCGAGGCCGGGGCCGTTGGAGGCGGCGAGAGCTCCAGCGGGTCCATAAGCCCAGCCGGCTAGGGGAGCGGCGGCGTAGGGTGCATCATACCAAGCCGCGGCGCAAGGGGCAGCGGCGAGGGGAGCAGCAACGAAGGGAGCGCCGGCGAAAGGAGCACCGATGCACTGAGCAGCAATGCTCTGGAAAATATATAATAGTTAATAATGTTTCTAACGTGGTCAAAAGGAAATTATTTGTACTGTCAATTTATAATAGTTGTTTCCCATTAACTAAGCAGAACGAATGAGTATTTGACTCATATGGTTCCTGCTGAGAACTAAGCTAGAACGCCTCGGAAAAGTATACCCTTCCCTTACTATACCCAGGCAGAAATAGGTGTGGCGGTGGTGCCGCCGGACCACAAAGTGTTCTACCACCTTCAAAAAGTTGCCAAGGTCCATTTCCCAAGAAAAGGTTTCTAATAGAGGATCCTATTTTATATCTAGATTTAAAGTAATTACCTGGATAAGAAGCGCCTGGGCGCAGACAGCGAGGACAATCTTCAGAGACATATTAGCTTCTTCAAAATCAAATTCGAGAATGACCCACTTTGTCCAAACCAGGCTTATATACACAAAACACAGTCATATCAACACCGTAATAGTTTCTGTGGACAGTTGGGAAAAACTAGGTCTACGTGACTTCGAGGTTAGTATTGTCGTTTAGTAAGTTTTAGTAAGTTACTTAGTATTGTGATATTTATAAGTTAGTACGATAAGAGTGAAAATGAGTGTTATAAAATAGATGATTAGGTTTTTATCGATAATTGTTTGAAATAGTTCCAGTGTTACATGCTCCATTAATCTGATTGAAATTTAAACGATATTTTTTGGAAGGCGTTACGGAGTTATTTTCGCTCTATGATGATGTTTAACGGCTACTGCCGCCGATGGATTTCTGTAATTAGCTCCAGATTAGATAAGAATCTTACTAGAAGTCAGCTAGAGATGCGTTGCTACCTCTGAGGACTATGAGAGAACGCCTCGGAAAGTATGTCTCCCTTACCACACTCTTCAAACCAGAACACAGCAGCGCTTAGCAATGCTGTTATTAAGCAGGAATAGAAATAGGTTCCTCGAGAGCCGAACGCCAAAGGGTTTTACCACCTTAAACTTATGACTGCTATCTATATAAAAAAATGTTTGTTTGTCCGTATGCGTTCCTAAACCATTCATACTAATAGGCTGCAATTTTGCTGAGTGGTAGATCGACAATTTTCTTACATGTGGTTCTACATTTAAAAGACCAGATGACGCACAAATTGTTTCTGCTGCTGAAACCTCAAACCCAGAAACATGGATTTTTATTTAAATAACCTTCATTATCTTTCAAAATTCATCCTCTACTTAAAAATTAGGAAATGACTGAATGAGACATCAATTTTTAAGCCAGGATTGCTAGATAACTGCAGTAGTTACCCGACAAGAAAAGTTACAGGCAAAAATTAGTTGACAACAACAAAAAGTGTATAGAAAATGCAGACTCATACTCAACTAAAATATTTTTTTGGAAAAATTCCAAGCAAAAATAAGTTTGATCCACAGCAAGTTCATAGATAGAAAATGCAAATTAACAAAGAAAATGCATAGTTAAATAAAATATTTTTACTTTAAGTGGAGCTCATTTTGATATACAAAGTTTTACATTCGTATATTTTCAAAAGACGGTATCATATTGTTTCAAAATGTATTGACGCAATACAATAAAGGTTATTATAAAAGCGTGGACAGTGGCCGACGAATCATTCTTGGTGCTTTACTTGTCCAAACATGTCGTCTTTCGCTTTCTTGATCCTTGCTGTTCAGGCTTGCCTGGTCCAGGTAAAATCTTGTTCTGTAATTATGCTCCACCGGCTCGAAGGACCAAAACGTTCATTATTTAACCTATTTTTTATGAGTTTTCGCTGGAGCACCTTTGGGCGTTTTCTTTATAATTATTTCTTGATACTTGATAGCTCGATTTTGATTTTATTAGACAAAGTATTTGGCGGTTACCTTTTTTGAATTAAAATCGTTGCAAAAATGCCCGCGCTTTCTTCTACCCCCTCTAAACTCCTTGCGCTTACTTGTTTTTCGTTACTTTACGTCTACCACTACCATTTTGTCCCACTTATTCTGCACAGATTCATGAATTTCTTAATTTTTTCTTTTACAGAATGTCTTCGGCCAGTGCATCGGACCTGCGATTGCTCCCTGTGGAGCTGCTCTTGCCGCTGGACCTTATGGCGTCGCTGGACCTTACGGCATCGCTGGGCCTCTAGCCGGTCCCCTCGTTACCGGACCCGTTGGAGCGTACGGCGGTGCTGGCATCGGTGAGGTCGCCGTCGCTGGCGAGCTGCCCGTCGCCGGTACCACCCTCGTCGCCGGACAGGTGCCCATCCTCGGAGCTGTGGAGTTCGGAGGAATCGTCCCCGCTGCTGGTGCCGTCTCCATTGCTGGTTCCTGCGCTTGCGGATGCGCTGGTCCCTACGGACCTGGCCCCTATGGAGCTTACTATTAAGAATTTAAAATATTTTTTTTTATGAAGAATAAAATTAACATTACATTTACAATTTATATTGTATTTTATTTCCATGGATTTGGAATCAAAATTGAAAATCAGGAGTCAGAATTTAAATACATTTCTTTAAAAAATCTGGGATAAATCATAAAAGTAATTCAGAGCTAAAATATAATTTTAAAACTACAAAGTATCACAAATAAAGCACTGCATAAAATCTTTATTGAATAAAATAACGTCCTTAGCTTAGACTAAACACAGGAATGAGATGTTTTTTAGCAGAGAGTTATTCTGAGAATCGCTTTGCATTGTTTAATAAAGATAATGAGATTATACTTAGATTTATCAATACTATTCATTATTCTAATGCATAATAAGTTCTAGAAGATGAATGAAATTGACTAACGCCTCTTGATTACAGTAACTTATAGGAGTTTGTTTTAACTTTCTGATTTTGGGACGAGACTATTGTCCAATGATTGCAACCAAACAGTATCTTTTGCCTTTTAGCAGTGGTAGTTCAGTCTTAGTAATACAAACTGGAGAGTTGAAAGAACTTAATCAATGTCCTTTCTCGGGTCTCAGACTATCTTTCTACAAAATTTCATTAAAACGGTTCAGTGATTTAGGCGTGAAGAAGAGACAAACAGACAGACAGAGTTACTTTCGGATTTATAATATTACTAAGGATTGAACTCCCTCCAACGACATCGAAAGTAAGAAAGTTCTGAATTCTTTTGCGTACTTTAGACACGAGTTAAGTTTGACCACATTTCACGGTTGCCCAACCAACAGACTTGGGATTCCTCATATACTTTTATAATTTAAAAACCTTATCTTATCTTATCTTAACGATTGACCGTCTTAGAGTTAACTTACCCTGATGATGCTCCGTTTTGGAGCCAAACACATGTTGGTGGTGGTATGTATGGTGGTGTATATTTTTAATATTTTGCATCTGCATGCATCCTTTGAGGAAGGAAGGGTGGTACATACTGCATGGTTTAAAATGTATACCATCATACATATTTGTAGCGGATTGTTGCGAAGTAGTTTTAGTCTTAACTTAATAGCATGGATTTCCGCAAAGTAACGTACTTTGCGGAAACGTACTTTGCGGTTATTTTGAACCCTTGTGATTTGTCTCCGGCGACACCACCACCGCACCTATTTCTACCTCGTAACAGCAGTGTTAAGCCTTGCTGTGTTCTAGTGTGAAGGGTGTGGTAAGGGAGACATATTTTTCCGAGGCGTTCCAGCATAGTTCTCAGGGTTGGCGGCGCATCTGTAGGAAGGCATTCAGGTAGGAATATCTAATCCTATCTGGAGTTCATTACAGACAGCCATGGGCGGCGGTAGCCACTTACCATCAGGTGGACTGCATGCTTGTCTGCTGCTCCTATCTTGTAAAAAAAATGTAGTAGCAGAATAAGTTGTTGCGAGGTCTTTGGAATGCATCATGTTGTCTATGTCCTTCAAACCTGACTACGTTACTCTACTCATTGCTGTCCCACTACTGGGTACGTGTCTCCTTACAGAGTGAAAGGGGCTTAGACCAAATTGGATTGGTAAACTTGCCACTGAGAATTTTGAAAATTTCGTTTTACAAATACTGATTTATCGTGAAACAACTAATGATTAATTTTTAACTAACGAAATTCAGACGTGCCTAGGAATTTGTGAATTCCTTCACCTATTAGTTACTGATAGTTCAGTCACGTTCAGTTATGAACAATAAACTATGAATTCTTTTAAGATAAGATAGCTTCTTCTTTTCTACATTCCTTGACCACCGAAAGGGTTCTATACTAGGATTCCCTGAGTCAGTTGTAATTATCGTCAACCCATCATTGTCTTACTGTTGAGCATAGGTCTCCTCTCAGAATGAAAAGGATTGAGCCATACTCCACCGCGCTGGCCAAGTTCATCTTGGTAGACTTCACATACCTTTGAGTCATACATGCCACCCGCTAACCTACCCTAAGAGGGCTAATTATGAAAGCTTGTAAGCAATAGACGATATTTAAATAGGTTAGGTTAGGTTAGGTTACGTTAGTCAAGGCTAAAGAAAATTATCAAAAGACCTTAACCTTAATGTCGAAATTAATGAAGATGATTTTGAAATAAAACGTGACATATTAAGTAGGTTTGGGTTTGAAGGAAATATTAATAATGTCGACGATACGATAGGTGTTACTAGGTAAAACTTTGTTTAAAATAATGAAGATTTAATTTTTATTTTGATATACACCCATTATTAAAATTTAACTGATTGTTTACAATCAATCTATAGATCAAAATTTCAGAAATTGAACAGAAATTGCCGAAATTAAATCTTTGATAGACAAAACATTGATTGATTATACTAACGGGCGTCAGTCAATAAGCAACCCTGCTCCTGATCCCACAATATGAGGATAAAACGATCTCTACAAATCGGTAACCCTTTTATATCTTCCAAAACTCTCCCCACCTAGTTTTAGCAACGCCTTTACAAATTCCCACATCATGGAAAATTACAAATCAAAATACTACTCTCCATAAAAATAATTATAACACGCACGTTAGATAAACGGAAATAAAAATAAATATTTGTAAACAGTTTTAAAAGGATATCCAAGAAAAGTGCATGATTTACGAAAATATCATCACGTACAAGAGGTAATGTTACAACACATTCACATAGTAACATGAACTCAAGAGAATCTTTCGTATAAAAGGTTGTTTGTTCAAAACAAATCATTGCAGTTGGTACACTGAGCTCATCATGAATACCTTTGTTTTCGCCCTCATCTGTCTTCAAGCTTGCTTCCTGCAGGTAAGAGTTGTCCTCGTATGTTATAAAATATGGAGTCTTCATATCATTTTAATATAAACTAAGCAGCAGATATTTTGCGAATGCACATCTGCATTTACACGGGCAATCTTGATGCGTTACCTCGTAACATTCATTTGGAACGTTATCTCTTATCTACAATTATCTATGATATCCATCGCTCAGAGTCATAAAATATTGCTGTAAGGCAGGATTATCGCCGTTGTGTTCATATGAATTTAAGTCACCTATGAATTATCTTTTTCAGAATGTCTTCGGATTCTGCGGAGATTACGGCTACGGTCCCTATGGCTATGGCATAGGTGCTTGGGACGCACCCTTTGGTGGCTACGGTTATGGTGCTTACCCCTATGGTCCTTATGGTTATAGAGGCTTTTACGGGGAGCCCTTCGGTGCTTATGGCCTGGGTTATGGAGGCTTTTACGGGGAGCCCTTCGGTGCTTATGGCCTGGGTTATGGAGGTTACTATGGTTATGGAGGCTTCGGACCTTACGGCTTTGCTGGTGCTGATCTTGAGACTGGCCCCGCTGGTGCCTACGGTGGTTCTGGTGTAGGAGAAGTTGAAGTAGCTGGTGAGTTACCGTCCGCTGGTACTACTGCTGTTGCTGGACAGGTGCCCATCCTCGGTGCTGTGGAGTTCGCTGGCCCCGTCTGCGCGTCTGGCACGGTGACCATCACGGGTACCTGCGCTTGCGGCTGTGGCGGATTCTTCTGATAACTCGTGGATTGTAGCTGTAAATTAATAATAAATTGAGTAATTTGGCGACTTTTTTTGAGTTTTATTGATTAACTACCGACTTTGATTTGCATTGCGTGGATGTCGACTGACTTACATGTGAGCCGACTACATAATTCCTTAGGAGTGCAAACTCTTTTTTTGTAGGCTTCAGGTAAAACTTGTTATATATCGAGTTGGTTATAAATGTCCATGGGCAGCATAGACCACTTGCCATCAGGTGCACTGCCTGTTTATTTGCTACTTGTTTTAGAATAAATGAACTTAGTTCTATATCATGAAAACTTTCATCAATCCAAGTTTGTTACTCTTAGGTCTCTCTTAGAATAAAATGGTTAGGTCACAGAAGCAAGCTAACCTTTGAAAACATTCGAAAATCTTTCAGGAGAGTAGGTCTTACCAGGTTTGCCTCCACCGTTGAAGCATGTGATAAATTAATTCTTAAACGCTCACGGAAAAGTCAGAGGTGTACCTGGGACCAAACAGGACCCCCAGTGAGAATCGAATTTCAAATCACTAAATGAAATTAAGACAATTAATCAAATGTCATTTACTCAAAACTGATATCTTAAATATATAATTATCGTGTCACAATGTTAGTTACCGTACTCCTCTGAAACGGCTATACCGATTGTCACCTAATTTTATATGCATATTCAGTAGGTCTGAGAATCGGCTACTATCTATTTTTCATACCCCTAAGTGATAAGGGCAACACAACGTTTGCCGGGTCAGCTAGTAGAACTCTAATTTTTAAACGCTAACAATTTCCCAGCGGAAGATGTTTTGCTACATAGATGAAGCGACGCAAAACACTCCATACGTGTGCCAATTTTTTATCTTTAAAAGACACTCTTTTATACCTGTCCACTTGATGGCAAGTGGCTACTGCCGCACATGGACATCTGTAATCAACCCCGAATAGGATTAGCTATTCCTACCTGAGGTCGACCACAGATGCGCCGCTACCCCTGAAGGTTAAGCTGGAACGCCTCGGAAAAGCTCCCAAAATCTCCCTTACCAAGCCCTTCGAGCCAGAACACAGCGGCGTTTAACACTGCTGTTATTAGGCAGAAATAGGTGTAGCGATGATGCCGCCGGACTCGAACTACAAAGGATTCTACTTCACTAAACTATTTCTACTTTTTGATACTCCTGATTAACTTCATGTATAAAATTATTAATATTATAATTATCCACGTCTCAACTGATAACAGTTAAAACTATTTTAATAGATACAACATTATTATATCATTGTTATGTAACTACTATTTGCAACACTATAATCTTTTCATAACTCATAATCTATGTCATCATTATTTTATATAAAAGGTGTTCTCATTAATATAACATTTATTAGCTGTTTCTATCGATTTAAAACAACAAAATGTTTAAGACTGTTGTATTTTGTATATTTGCTTTTCTAGTTCAGGTAAGTCTATTTTGGCTAATTTTTGCAAAGCCGTTTGTTGTCAATTGAAATATAATTTTAGTTTAAAAACTAAAAACCACGCTAAAATCGCACAAGGAAAATCGTTAATCCTGATTCCTGACGATCCTGATGAGGTGAATGCGATAAAATTATATAAATCGTGTATTGTCATCGGTTGTTGATAATTGTTTTAAATTTTAAATTAATTGGACCGTTCAAAGTGGGTAAAAATTTATTTGCATTTTTTTCAGACCATTACCAGCCAGTACATTGGTCCGTTTGGACCGAATGCATTAGGAGTTAATGGTTACGTGAACGGATACGCAGCCAACGGGTTCTACGGGCCTCAAGTTCCAAACCTTGGAACTTACGGGCTCCCTAGTGCTCCTCTTGGACCTGCTATATTCTCTGGACCTTGCCTCTCTCTTCTGGAAATTCCATCTTCAAATGGAGGAGGTTTTAGAGTAACTAGTAAATCTACTCTAATCCCCAGTGGAGTAACAGTTCAAACAGACAGTATGCTAATCGAAGGACCATTAGCAGTGACTGGTCAGCTACCATTCTTAGGAGTGGTAGCTCTGGAAGGTCCACTACCAGTGTTCGGTCAAGGTATAGTGTCATATGGATGTGGTGACGGTAACATTGGGATCGTTAATGAGGTTCTTCCAGAGGTTCCAGTACAGGTCTACCCAGGTCCTGGGTATGGGTTTGGGTATAATGGATATCCAAGATGTGGGTGTGTTTATTAGTTAGTTGTTATTTGTTAAATAAATTATGTTTTTATTGTATTTTTTGGTTTCTTTTCAACTGTATCACCTGCTGATATAGACCTTCCATTTGCTAAAAGTATAAATAGACTGATCAAGTGATCATATACATACTTCAAAAACTGAACTCAATGACCAGATATGAAATAGTACTTTTATGTTATTAAAGAAAAAAACAGAATTAGAATTCAGTTAGGAAGAAAGGAACACCTCTGAAGCAGTGATAGCGTAGTGGTTAAGCCACGCGGCCTCTTGATCGAGAGCTGCGAGGATCAAATCTCAGGCACGCACCTTTGATTTTTCAATGTTATGTGTGTATTAGATGTTAATTATCACTTGCTTAAACGGTGAAGGAATACATCGTGAGGAAACCTTCATACCTAAGAAATCTTAAAAAAAAGAGTTCAAAGGTATGTAAAGTCTACCAATTCGCACTTGGCCAGCGCGGTTGACTATGGCCTAATACTTCTCGTTCTGTGAGGAGACCTGTGCGCAGCAGTGGGACAGTAATGGGTTGATGACAATGAACAATGAATCTCTGTCTCTTGCTATGTCAGATTCTTATGATACTAGGACTCTAAAGTAGATAATGCCTTGTATTGAATATTCTAAACGAGATATTTATAGAAGAATATAAATATGATACTCGTAAGTTTCGCCAGATCCGGGCATCGCGCTTGGAGGGCTCCGGTTCTGTTCCGTCAGAGATCCCGGAGTTCTCCAACAAGCGTTGAGGACGGCCACCGGGGGGGTTTTAGTGGGGTAAAAATCCCACTTAACCCGGCGTCGCTCCCACGACGTCGGGTTTCGTCGTTCGGTTTGAAAGTTTCCCCCTCGAAAAGAAAAAAAAAAAACAAAAAGGTAACACTTTTATATAATATACTTTTATATACAATTCTAATGTTAATTTATCGTATGGACATCAGACTAACGCGAAATAGGATTAAAGTTTTATTTGAGATTACTCTTAGATGCGTTGAGACTCTTAAACCTAGAGTACGAAAAGCAATTAAGCGAGACAAAAATTGATATTTTCGAACTTTACTTGTTAAGTTGATTATTAATTGAGTATCAATAAATTAAGATGAGTATCAGTATTTACTTCAGTAACATCATGACATTTAAAAAAGTAATAAAAATTTAACATTTCGTTCAAATCTTCAAAACAAATGAAATCGCTTCTTTCAAATCAACAATATTTCTAAATTGAAACGTTTTGTTTGTCACTTTATTAAAAAAATCTGTGATTGCACAAAAAAGTCACGCACAAAATATAAATATTTTCATGATGTTAATGCTAAAAATATTTTCCGCGAATTCTATTTCGTAATTAACGATAACTGTGTTTTAGTATATAAAGAAATTTTGAAGGTTTAGTAATTATTGCATTATTTTGTTTGAGAAATTAAAGTGTTAATCGTCGTTTGGTCGAAGTCTGAGAAACAAAAATGGCGCCTAAATATTATTTTTATATCGTCCTTGTCCAAACTTTTGCGACCCAGGTAATATGAAGGTGGTAGAACACTTTGTATTTTGATTCGTATCCGGCGGCACCACCGCCACACCTATTTCTGCCTAATAACAGCAGTGTTTTGTGCTGCTATGTTCTGGTTTGGAGGGTGTGATAAGGAGACATACTTTTCCGAGGCATTCCAACTTTTGTCTCAGGTGTAGCTACGCATTTGTGGTTGATTGTGCGGTTATGATTGTGGCCTGTCTATGTATAAGATTTTACCCATGACCACTGACCATCAAGTTGACTGTATTTTCGTTTGCTACTTTACTTACAACAACAAAGTACTATGATTCTTCTTTGTTATAACTTCGTATATCCTTTTTTCAGATCTCAGGCAAATGCATCTCAACTACCAATGGATTATCTAAGAATTTGTACGGACCTTTTGCGACTGCATTTAATGACAAAACTGTATTTGCACCATTTTCTTCATCCTTTACTGCTATAACAAATCCCGGTACATTAGCATCATCTACTGGCGCATTTACAACATTTAGTTCTTCATCTGTCTCACCAATTGGTATATCTATTAATTCTAAAGCTAACTTAGAAGGTGTTTTAGATGTTAATGGTAGGTTACCATTTGTAGGAGTGGTGAAATTTGAAGCAACAGTCCCTAGCAAAGGTAATGGTAGTGTTGCTTGTAGTTGTGGTAAAGGGCATCTAGGGATGACCACTGAAGATGTAATAGCGTTTGGTTTTGCTGAGGATATGCCCTATTTAGCGACAATGTCTAGACTTTAAGATCATAAAAGGAAATGTAGAGACAATACTTATGTATACTAATAGATTTTGTAATTTGTAAATAAATATTAATTGTCGAGTTAATCCTTTGTTTTTTTACAAAATTTCTCTTACCGTGTTACACTCATAACTATCATTATCATCATCATCAACCCATTACTGTCCCACTGCTGGGCACGGGTCTCCTCTCAGAATGAGAAGGATTGGGCCATAGTCCACCGCGCTGGACAAGTGCGTATTGGCAGTCGTCACATTCCTTTGAAACCTTTTTTAAGATTTCTCAGGTATAAAGGTTTTCTGACGATGTTTTCCGTCACAAGTGATAATTAATTTCTAATAAATTACCTGGGATCAGACCCTCGGACCCCTCGATCAAGAATCCGAGATTCTTAACCACAAGAATATCGCTCGAATGATCATTATCAACTGACCATTATTCAAAGTAATGAGTTGTGACGCATCTCTTAAAATTAGAAGGCTTACTACAGACAACCAAATGCGAATTGGTAGAATTCACACAACTTTGAATTTTTTCTTTTTTGGAATAACTACCACGTTTTTTTACAAGTTGTTCGTTAACAAATAATGAACAATTTTGAATGCGAAAATATATTTGTTAAAAACAGAGATACTAACTCGGATATTGAACCAGATCTCAAAATGAAAAATCCAAAATATATAGGTACGACTTGGTTATCAAACAATTGTTTAGAATAAATAGAGAATAACAAGATTTTTTCCCTCACGCTTGTACTTCGAAGGTGGTAGAACCCTTTGTGGTTCGACTCCGGCGGCACCACCGTCACATCTATATCTACCTCATAACTAAAATGTCAAGCGCTGCTGTGTTCTGGTTTGAAGGATCAGGTAAACAAAACATACTTTTCCAAGACGTTTCAGCTTAGTCTAAATATTGGGATATCAGGGGTAGCGGCGCATCTGGCCGACCTCAGGTAGGAATATCTAATCCTGTCTGGGGTTGATTACAGATGTCCATGAGCGGTAGTAGCCACTTACCATGAAGTGGACTGCGTGCTAGTCTGCTACTCCTATATTATGAAAAAAAATATAACTCAGAATCCTACATGCATGCGTAATCACATATTACAAATTATTTATCACTTGATTTAACGGGAAAAGGCGACATCGTGAGGAAACATATACTGTAACTTTTTTATAAGAAAATTATGTCACTTAAACGTTTGTAAACTAGAATCACGTAAAGTGTAGTAATAACTGCTCCATATTGATACAATTTGTTTGAGAAACAACTCCATCTAGTGGTAGCTTTGTAAACTATTTGGTAAAAACAAAAAATACAGGGATGGCGCTTTAGTCTTTGTATATGCGTTGCTAGAAATAAATTTTGTCTTTCTGGTAATAATATCTTAATAGCGATTGTTTTGTATTAAATAAATGTTGATTAATAAAGAAAAATTAAAGAATATCTTGTGAAATTATGATTATTGGCTGCAATCCGTTTTCCTGTGACATGAAAATAAAACAACGTACTAAGTTGAAAACTTTGAAGTTGAGGTACCTACTTACCTAGATTAAACATTAATTTATGTAATGATCTTCGTATACAAAAAATCAGCCGTATGTGTCCTCAAATCTCTAAAAATAGTTCCGATCAACAATGATTGATAAAATAATTTGACTTTAACTTTTTACCCGACTGCCAAGGAAGGGTTATGTTTTTCGCGCGTATCTTGTATGTTTGTCTTTCTTTATTTGATCCGATCTAACAAACGGCTGGATGAATTTCAACAGTTAAAGTGTCATTATATTTGTCTCAACGACCCGAGTGTCCTTAGATAGGTGTTAGTGAAAAAAAATCAAAATGGCGGATTTCTGGCGCGAAATAGTAACACATTTAAAAAAAAATTAACGGAACCTATCGAGTAGGGTATCAAATGAAAGGAAATTAAACGGAGATTATAAAAACATATTTGTATATATATAAAACAGTAAGGTGACTGACTGACTGACTAACTAAATGACTTTTTCATTTTTCAGAAATCAACGTAAAGCCTAAACCAAGGACCTTACAGTTCTGAAATATTGCACACAGGTTCTCTATATAGCTTGAATAAGTACTAAGAAAGGCCTTTTGGAAATTCTACCCTTAACAGGGTAAAATAGGGGAAAACAGTTTTTTTGAAATCCTTTAATTTTGAAGCAACTACTATAAAATTTTGTATTTGGCTTTCTGGATAGGAACAAGGACGCACTTATTTATCCCCCTTCGAAAAATCAACCCCGTAGAGGGTAAAATAAGGGTTAAAAGTTCATTTGAACAATCGTCAATTTTGAAGCAAACACTATGACATGTTGTATCAGGCTTGTTGGATAAAAATAATGAAATGCTACCTCTAACGAGGTAAAATAATGACCGAAACTTTGATTTACTGAAGTTATATATTTTATAGACCGTAAATGGTGAATTTTTTCGCAAAATAGTAACACGTTTTAAAAAAGTTAACTAAACCTATCGAGTAGGGTGTCAAAATAAAGGAAATTAAGAGGAGATTACACATACATTATATAATATATCTTATATATAAAATTCTCGTGTTAGTTACCGTACTCCTCCGAAACGGCTTCACCGATTTTCACCAAATTTTATACACATATTCAGTTGGTCTGAGAATCGGCCACTATCTTTTTTTTTTACACCTAAGTGATAAGGGTTGTTCATCCCTAACATTTTTTTATTTATATGGCAACACAACGTTTGCCGGGTCAGCTAGTACATATATACTCCTCGAGATGACTGTCTGACTAAATTAGAGAGTTGCTGTGCCAGAGATCAACGCAGAGGGAAACCGCTGAACTTAAGCGTGCTGGAATTTTACACATAGGTTCTTTATATAGCGTAAATGAACACTACGAGGATAAAATAGGATAATATTGTTTGAACATCTTTTGTTTTTGAAGCAGACACCTACTATGAAACTTTGTATTTGGCTTTCTGGATAAAAATAATGAAATGCCTATTTCACTGCTTTTGGAAATTCTACTTCAGCCTTTTTGGTGCAGTCGGGTTTTTGATTTTTTAAATTAATTATATAACGTTGCCTGTACAAATAAGAGTATATTCGTAATTCCTAAATTCTTTTTTTTTGTTTTTGTTCGTTCAGAAACATTAAAAAAATCTTCTATTTCCTTCCCTTATTAATTTCAGACTGAGCGACAGCGCGTGTAGATTATTTTGATACTATATTATAATATTGAATTTCATCAGCTTTCTTCATCACAGTCGCAATTTTACAAATTTGGTAACGAAACGAAATTACGTGATGTATTACGCATAAATGACATATTAAAATCATTGCGTTAACTCCCTAACCTACCTTTGAAACACGTTTCATCCACCACGATATGTTTTACGAAATTAGTTACTAAACAGTGATATATTCTAAATAATAGCTGGTATATATAGTTAATGATGATTCCAGGAAAATCATTCTACCATTGGTTCTTGTAAGGAATCGATATCTTCAACAATGTCTGTTAACGCTGTTTTGGTCTTTTCTGCGCTTTTTGTTCAGGTAATTGAATTATAATTATTAGCATTAAATAATGTTTTCATTCGTTTTTTTATTCAAAGTAATTAACGAATATGGAGTCCATTAGTAAGTCACTGTTGCCTGGACATGTAAAATCGACTTCAAATAAATTTTCAGTCCTATCTGAGATCGACTGCCAGATACATCGGTATCCAGTTGTCAATAGATTATCGGATTTTTCATTATTTTAAAAGTTTGGTATATAAGACGTTCTAACTCACTTTGGTGTTGGTTCGACTATTTGACAGCAAGCAAGATTGCGGTTGATAATTATAATTTGTTTTTCTGTCGACTCGGATATCATTGGGGGTGCTCCTCTCGTTTTTGGTTACCTACTTCGAAGTATATGACATATTTTAGTAACACAAATTTAATCCAAACAATTTTTACAGTGCATCTACGGACAATGTATCGGAGCTTATGATGGCGGCTGGGCTGGTCCTGCGTGCGCAGGTCCCCTTGGTGTGGGTCCTCTAGCCGCGGGCCCCCTAGCTGCGATCCCCCTTGCCGCAGGTCCCCTCGCTGTCGACTGGGCTGGTATCACCGCCGCAAACGGTGGCGGATTCGCTGTTTCAAGCGCGTCTCCAATCGCTCCAGTTGGTGTTTCTGTGCTATCCGACAACGCCATTGAAGGAGCGTTGGCTGTTGGTGGAGCGTTGCCCTACCTTGGCGCTGTAGCGTTAGAAGCAGCTTTGCCTACAGCCGGCGCTGGTGCTGTTGCTTATGGCTGTGGGAATGGTGCTGTGGCCATTACTACTGAAGATGTCGGGGCTATCGGCTTCGCTGGTGTCGCAGGGCCTACTGGTTTCGTTCCTGGCATCACTGGACCCATTGCACCTGGACTGGCGGGACCTCTCGGATTAGCTGGATGTGGCGCTATATTGTAATCTTGTAATTTTACTTTATAAATAAATTTATTTTTTTCTTTTTACTTTTTTTGTTTTTTGTTTCTTTCCATACGTTCATTCATTCATTCATTGAAATCATCAAAGCATTCATTTGTGGGTATAGGTGTTCTGTTACAACGAAGCAAACTAATTTCCAGAATACGTAAATGATAATGAGTTCCAAATCCAAATCGAAATTCAAAGTCAAATCCAAAACTTTAGAAAAATATGATTTTGGACTAAAATATCGCGGAATTCAGACATTTTATTACGCAACGGGTACTGACGGGTACGGTTTTTAAATCGAAAATCGGTCGAAATATCGGCAATAAGGAAATTAAAAACCGCATATCGTGAGTACCGGTTACATAATAAAATGATTTTAGAAAGAGGCGATATTCATACACGACTTATACTGTTATTAGAACTGCGTCATCATCAACAACCCATTTACTATCCCACTGCTGGGCACGGGTCTCCTATCATAATGAGAAGGATTAGGCCATAGTCCACCGCGCTGTCCAAATGCGTATTGGTATTCTTCACATACTTTTTTGAAAACTTTTTTTAAGATTTCTCAGATGTGCAGGTTTCCTCACGATGTTTTCCTTCACCGTTTAAGCAAGTAATTATTAATATCTAATACGCACATAACTTTAGAAAATCAGAGGTGCGTGCCTGGGATTTGAACCTCGGACTCCTCGATCGAGAGGCCGAGTTTTTTAACCACTAGGCTATCACTGCTAGAGTTGCTTAAAATATTGAAATATTTCCTGTATATCCGAAAAGAAATCTAGGTGTCGTTTGAAGATCAATTTGAAGTACTTGAAGTAAAAATTCTTAGACACAATAGCTTCTACCAAATGATAAGTTTTAATAGACTAAATATTAGAATTAAATGTTTAATTATTAAATAGTTGACTACATTTACTATCGAATTAGGCATTCCTGTAATGTTAGGGAATATGATGTAATTAATAAATAAATTTTACCTAATACATGACCACTGTCGCCAACAGTTGCTGACAACGAGCGGAAACAATCGGGCAGTTGTCGACATGATGTCGCCCGTGCACTAGCTGCCTTACTAGCAAATACTTTTACATATGTATTCAGTCTAGTAATTACGAAAAAATAAAATTATTATAATAAACAAAACCCAACTAATAATTAACTACTAAGCTTAAAAATAATTAACTGAAAAAATTAGTAATGTACTATGTCACTTACAATTCAAACCGCATATATGTTATCTGTCAAGCTGGTTGGACTGTAGGTGTAACAAAGAATAAGACATACATACGATTGGCCAGACAGAACTCTAATGAATTTCGATTCCTGTTCTGGGTCTGGGTGTTTGTATATCTTTGTCTGTGTGTGCTCAGCAACCACGACACAGGAAAAGTCTTACTGTGGTATGAGTATACAGAGCATTATTATACTTTGAAAGTATATAAAACAGAAACAGCTTCTATTAAACACTATTGGTCCCTAAGGCGTGCCTTGGTGGAATCCTATATCCAGCAGTAGACTAACATGGGCTGAAGAAGATGATGATGGTTCCTTAGGACACTTGCAAAGGTTGTGACGACCTTCCACAGCTTATTAAGAGATGGCGCTACACGATTTTGAACACTATGAAAGTTTTCTAAAAATCAGATAAATAAAGAGACAAGGTAAGTTGCTGTAAGTTATAATATATATATCTACAGCCCACGTTAGTCCACTGCTGGACATAGGCCTCATGTTGTGAGAACTAATAGAGAACAACATTTCTGATGAACATTATGTTCGTCTATACCGAACGGTTTAGTTAGCGCACTCCGGTAAAGCATCTCATCTTTCCCAATTTCCGCTGACTTCGTGTATATATGCCATTATGTTTCTCTGAACTTATTTTTCAATCATAATAAAATATAACCTATAGCACTATTGAGTAGCGTAGCTCTCTGATTGTGAAAGAATTTTCATGATCGGTTCAGTATTTTCGAAGATTAGCCCTTACAAACAAACAAACATACAAACAATCGAAGTTACGAACTTTACCTCTTTATAATATTAGTATAGATTAAGAAATAATAAAGTTACACACGAGGTCGGAGTTCGTCTGATGGTAAAAGTCCACCGCCGCCGATTGTTTCTGAAGCCGATAATACATGTGTTGGCACTCTGCGTTGGAATAAGATGACCGCTTCATATACAAGCCAGCTTGCATCTAATTCTATGGCCTATGTCGAGCCTTATGTGGTAGAACACTCTGTGGTTCGACTCCAGAGGCATCACCACTACACCTATTTCAGCCCAACAACTACAGTGTTAAGCGCTGCTGTGTTCTGTATTGAAGGGTATATATAAGGGAGACATACCATTTGAAGTGATCTAACTTACGTAACGTATAGGTGGCCAACCTCAACTAAGAATCTAATATTATCTGGGGTTGATTACAGATGTCCATGGGTGGCAGTAGCCACTTACATCAAGGGGACTGCCAGCTCATTTGCTATTTCTATAATATAAAAAACTCGTTATGTAACACTTTTAATACGGGCATTTTCAACTCAATCTTTTAATTTCAAGTAGTCAGTAGGTCAATATTAAATTCATTTTCGTAACCCTTAAACACAATTTCTAATACAATATCAACGTTAACTTCATCATTAACGATAATTATAATTTCACCTGTTACTACAATTTGATAACGATATATTTATCAATTTGTAACAGTTTCCTAATGTACTATTGAAATTAGGCTTCTACCCGTAATCTCTTATGTAATTACGTACTTTACTAGTATATAAGGTTGGGTATTATCTGAAATAATCATTCTATTTTCTTATCCTTCACTAATTAATTCAAAAACAAAATGGCGAAAATTGTTATTTGTTGTCTCTTCGCTGTGATGGTTCAGGTATTTTTTATCTTTTGTATAATCCAAGCTTGCAGTCCTCCGAATGGTATATGATCACCGCCCAAAGGTCACTGGTCCGTTTATAATAAACCTTAGAGAAGATCGATATCCTACCAGAGGTCAGCCATAAGTGCCAGCCCTAGGAAGCTTCGTATAAATGATCATAAGATCATTGCAAATCCAAATAGGATTAAAGTCTACCAATGCTGACCACAATTATGCGTTGCTACTTTTGAGAATTAAATTAAAACCAGAATATAGCAGCTCCTAATTCTGTTAAACGACAGAAAGTGGGAGGTGGTGCCTTCAAAATCGAACTATCAAGGATTCTACCACCTTCAGAATATGCTCACTGCTTTTGCATATAAACCTACTGAACTGATTCTTGATAACTTATTTATTGTTGCAGACGATCACTGGCCAATGCATAGGTCCGTACGGCCCAGGATTTCCCGGACCCGGACTACCTGGCCCAGGTCCGGCCCTAGAAGCTTATGCACCGCTAGCTGGTCTACCAGGCGTTGGACCTTGCACTCTTCCTGGAATCGCTGCATCAAACGGCGGAGGCTTTCTCGTAACCAGCTCATCTCCGATTTCTCCCAGTGGACTCTCAGTGCAGACGGACTCAATGGCTATCGAAGGTCCATTAGCCGTGTCAGGGCAGCTGCCTTTCCTTGGTGTAGTGGCCCTTGAAGGTCCATTACCGGTTGTAGGACAAGGAGCGGTAGCGTACGGCTGTGGTACAGGAAACGTAGGGATTTTGAACGAAGTTGGACCTAATCTTGGGCCCTTTAACGCGTACCCAGATGTCAACCCAGGATACGGTTATGGGTATCCCAATGGGTACGGTTGTGGACCCTTCTACTAGAATAAGTTGTTACTATTTTGTTGACTATTGATTAAATATTTCGTAAATACAATTTCGTTTCATTTTGAAATGTCATGTCACTTGTGATGACGTCATAATTTCTTCACATGTGTTACCTATAATTACATTACATTTATGCTATGCAATAAAGTCTTGATGTATGCCAAAGTATTTATACGGTAGCGATCCTCAAAGTTTGAGTTCAACATCGTTCTACTGCTTTTTGTAAGAGTAGCAAACAAGCATGCAGTCCCTCTGATGGTAAGTAGTCACTGCCGTAAGGACATCTGTGATCAGCTATAGTATCAGTTTTTACGTATTGACAAAAATGTCTGTTTTTGTTTTTGTTTACGTATTTCCCATATATTTCCAATCAGTTCTAATACAATCCGCTAGGGGCGCTGATTGGAAATGTATGGGCAAGTATGTAAACAAACACAATAACAGTAATTTTTGTAAAAACTCATACTAAGGGTACAGAACAGATTCTAGTTTAACCCAATCACACATGCGTTGCTCCCGAGGACTACTGGTCGCCTCTTATAAAGTCAATCAGCATACACATCCTTCTTCCTCTTCTAGCGTGAAGAATCGCAGAACTTCTTCACATTAGTGACAGTTCTGGTGGTGGCACCCCACGGGTATAACCATAATGACTCTACCTCTCAAAACTGCTGGATTTTGTATAGAAGGATGTGGTAAAACGTAGATTCTAATATGAAATGTCCTCATTAAGGTTACCTTACATGGAACTGTAATCTTATTGTAACTTAGTTAGAGATGTCAATTTTAAAGCAATAACCATACTTACATTAAGGTGGACTGCAATTTAGTTTGTCACTTCAACTTATAAGACACTAGTTTTTGCCCGCGGCTTCGCCCGCGTTTAAAAGAAAATAACATACTAACATACATAAAACTGAGAATTCGTACCTTCAACTTTGTTAAAGATCATCATTTGATCAAATGCATAGTTTACGATTCAATCCTTACTAATATCGATTAAAATAATCGATGTTTTGGGTCCACAAGATCGATTCTCCGATTAATCAATCTTAGATCGCCAGCCCTAGTTCCCGTGGGTTTTCTGGGATAAAAACTATCTTATGTCCTTTCTCGGGTCTCAGACTATCTTTGTACAAAATTTCATTAAAATCGATTCAGTGGTTTGGGCGTTAAGAAGAAACAACCAGACAGACAGACAGACAGACTTACTTTCGGATTTATAATATTAGTAAGGATATATCTCAATGGGCAAAATTAATTTTATGAATAGCATATTTTTTATTTCAAAGACAATCATATAAGAATAATTTATTACTTACTAGCAACCCGCCCTTGCTTCGCACGGGCAGAATAGAATAAAATCTAAATTTCGTAGTCGACCATCTGCTTTTTTGAAGGTAGTAGAACCCTTGGTGGTTGACTCCGGTGGCACCAACGCTACACCTTTTTCTACCTCATAACAGCAGTGTTAAGCACTACTTTAATCTGGTTTGAAGTGTATGGTAAGAGATGTACCTAAGTAAGTAAGACCTAAGTACTCCCCAAGTTTGTCGTGGTACTTACGGGACACCTGTACAACTTTTTGCCCTAAATTAAAAATTAAAGCAGTTATATGTAAGAATATATTTACAACTAGTCGACCCGGCAAACTTTGTACCGCCTCAAAATCCATTGATCAAATATAGGTATTTCATATAAAATATAGCCTATGTTCCTCGTAGATAATGTAGCTTTCGAATGGTGAAAGAACTTTTAAAATCGGTCCACTAGTTTTTGAGCCTATTCATTACAACCAAACAAACAAACAAAGTTTTCCTCTTTATAATATTAGTATAGATAATAAAAAATCAAAAATAAGTTAAAAATTTCATTTCGACCGGATTCTCATGAGCATTGACGAACCCGGTCAACTGTTTCATTCAAAAAATGTGAAGGACGTGTCAACATTTGCTTAGCATACAGATTACGGTTGGATTACGGTTAACCCTTTTCACTGTGGGAAGAGATTGGTACCTAGCAGTGAGACAGTAATGGATTAACATTAATAATGATCTAAAGATGATCTTAATAAAAAATAATAAAGTAAATCACAAATTCATTGCAATCAAGTCATTTATTCATGGTTGGGTCATATCTCAGTAGTAATAACCAGCTCCATAGGGACCGCCGCATCCGCAAGCGCAGGAGCCAGCGATGGAGACGGTGCCACCAGCGCAGACGGGGCCTCCGAACTCCACAGCGCCGAGGATGGGCACCTGTCCAGCGACGGCGGTGACACCGGCGACGGGCAGCTCGCCTGCGACGGCGACCTCACCGATGCCAGCGCCGCCGTAGGCTCCGACGGGTCCGGTAGCGAGGGGGCCAGGTCCAGCCCATCCAGCTCCATAAGGTCCAGCCCATCCAGCTCCATAAGGTCCAGCCCAGCCAGCGCCGAGAGCTCCAGCGCAAGGAGCGATAGGAGCAGGTCCAAGGCACTGACCGAAGACAGTCTACAAAGAAGAATGTAAATTATTGAAGTTAAAAAAAACATAGTTTGTCATATTTTTCGTTACTGCAGAAAATAGATATTTGCATCTGGATGGAAAGATACAGGAAAAAAAGGACAAAAAGGTAAAAAAAAATGTGAGCCGTCACGGGACGCCTGGCAGATGTGAAACATCGACATTATTTTGTAAAAGTAATATGCAGAAAAGAACATATTGTGATAGGAACTAAATATGTCATAACGATAAAATAAAATATTACGATTTTTTTCCAGATAACGATGACTATTTATTGAATAAACATTTATTTTCATTAAATACAAACATTTACGAATTTATTTCAAATTGTGACATTGCGCATGGCGACGCGTCGCCACACCGTACACACTACTGCATATAGACAGTATATATATACCATCGTATAGCGTGGCGACGCCAGAAATCGGTTTTACGTGCGGCTATAGATGTTTCACATCAAAAAGAAGAAAAAGGTAAGAAAGAAGAAAAGGAAAGAAAAGGCTAGGAAGGAAAATAATCAGAAGGCCGAGGTTGAATGATAAAGAGTATTTGTAGAATTATAATTATATCGTGATGACATCTTTAACGCAATTCTTGGAAGAGGTGAAAAGAGAGCATGGAGATTTCTATACGCATATCAATTAAATCTGAGCTATTTAAGTCCTGCCCAAGTCTGCTATAGATCCGTTGCTACCCCTGAATATTTGCATGCAGTCCATCTAATATTAATTAGGCGTCACTGCCGAACATGAACATTTGTAATCACAACAGGGGTTCCATATGAAACCGTACGGTGGTAAAACCAGCATGGTTCGGTCGACAACCATCACATCTATTTCTAGAGTGAAGCATTTCTGCGACTCGGTGGACTTACATATAAGGGGAACATAGTCTTCAGAAGTGGCAACGCCTCTGTAACTAAGTTGGGGTAGAACCTGTTTTATATAGATTTGGTTACAAAATTAGTATGGCCATGTTAGTTCTGCTATGCGTATTATGCCTTGAGTTGTCCAGTAGGAAATAAACAATTCAATTTCAATTTTTGAAGGTGGTAGAACCCTTTGTGGTTCGACTCTGGCGGCACCACCGCCACACCTATTTCTACCTAATAACAGCAGTGTTAGGCGCTGCTGTGTTCCGGTTTGAAGGGTGTGGTAGAGGAGGCAGACTTTTCCGAGGCGTTCCAGCTTAGTCCTCAGGGTAGCGGCGCATCTGTGAGCGACCTCAGGTAGGAATATTTAATCCTATCTGGGTTTGATTACAGATGACCATGGGCGGCAGTAGCAACTTATCATCAGGTGGACTGCATGCTCGTCTGCTACTCCTATATTATAAAAAAAAATCTCACCTGGAGCAGGCAAGCCTGCACGGCGAGGATCACGAAGGTAGACACAGACATGATGCTGACGAATATGGTCCAAGAATGATGTTGTTTTCACCAACAGATGCTTATATACCAACATGATACACTTTCAACACTTAGCAACTGCAATACGTGATCATTGTGGAATTAGACTTGATAGTTGCTAAGTGGTTACTAGGTGGTCGACGGTCAAGGTTGATTCAGTGTCAAAAGATTTCGTCAAAACCTGATAGCCTAGTGGTAAAATCAACTTCTCAGTGGGTTCGAGGTTTGAATCCCAGGCACTCACCGATTTTTCAAAGATATGTGCGCATTTGAAATTGAGTATCATTTGAATAACGGTAAAGGCAATAGCGAGGAAATCTGCACACTTAGGGATTCTTAAAAAAATATTCTCATAGGTGTGAAGTCTACCGACCGACTTCACATACTTTTGAGATTTTTTTTTATAAGTCTCTCAGGTATGCAGGTTTCCTATCGATATTTTCCCTCACCGTTTAGCAAGTGATAATTAATTTCTAAGACGCACATAACTTTTGTATTTGAACCCCGGACCCCTCGATCGAGAGGCCGAGTTTCTTAACCACTAGGCTATCACTGCAATTAACTGCATGAATATTTAACCTTAAATATTTAAATATGAGGTTCCTGCTACGATGATACTCGTAAGAATTAGAAATTTGAATGATATGAAATATAGATAAAAAACAGATTAAAAAATATTGAAGTAAAATTTCTACCACTTCTAAACGCTAACAATGCCAATGTTACTATTAAACAATACGTTAATACTTCAGATTTGTGTTAACGAAGTTGTAAGATTAATTCCGTTGTTTAAAATAAACAAATATACACATTTTTTATATTAAAAACGTTTTTAAACACCAGGTTTTTAGTATCATCATTTTGTTTTCGTATTTTCATCTCAAACATTTCATATTATAATACTCTGGGTATATAAACATTGAGCCATCTGCAACCCTGGAAGCCTCTTTTACTCGACAGATACGTACTCTATTCTTGTCGCGAGATAGGAACAAGATTGAAGTACTAGCGGCTTAAGGAGTGGGGGGGGGCGGATGGGGCGGCACGCCCCAGGGCCCCGTTCATGGAGGCCTCTAAACACAGTTGCTAAAAAAAGGTCGTCAGAACCAAACAATCTATGAAATATATATCAATCAGCGAAAAAAAAACAAAATTCGGTAATCACAGGCGAATAATAAAACACATTTGTTATCAAATCAACTTTTTACACTGGGGGCCTCCATTCAACTTTCCGTCCCGGGCCTCCAACGACCGCCACTGAGGTGAAGTCTACCAATCTTAAACTCTCAAGAGTAGGACAATGGATTAACGATAATGACGTCACAAGGGCAAACAGGTGGCCATTTCCTACTTCAAGTCAACAAAAGCACGTTCATAGCATAGTAACAAGTGTACAGAATTGCTCAATACATCCTGAGATAACCATAGAATTACGAGTATATAAACCTGGCACCGTCTTACAAAATTATATTCGTCCGAGAATCCAACCAACCATGTCTTTCAAGTCTGTTCTTGCTCTTTGCGCTTCTGCTCTCCTGGTACAGGTAAGTTCTTTATTGTTACTCAATTGCCCACTATTGGGCAAATTTAGCTTACTTTTTTGAACTTTTTTGAAGTCTTCCTTCACCTTTTTTGAAGGTGAACCCTTTGTTACTCGACTCCAGCGACCCCACCGCTACATCTATTTCTGCCAAATAACAGCAGTGCTAAGCGCTGCTATGTTCTGGTTTGATGGGTATGGTAAACGAGACATACTTTTCCGAAGCATTCCAGCTTAGTCTTCAGGTAGGAATATCTAATCCTATCTGGAGTTGATTACACATGTCCATGTGCGGCAGTGGCCTCTTACCATTAGGTGGACGGCATGCTCGTCTACTACTTCTATATTATAAAAAATAGACGGAGAGACAGACAGACGAACAGATACCGAAGTCTTAATAATAGGGTTCTGTTTTTACCCTTTGAGTACGGAACGCTAAAAAACTATGCTTCTTGTATCGTGGTTCCTATTTTCTTAAAGGGGACTGAAGTTTACTTAAACTCAAACCCGAAAAAGAAGACCTTCAGCCCAATACTAACATCTCATGGGTGTCTTAGACTTTAACAAAGTCACAAATATCCAGACAAATACTCTTAATTCACTATTGAGTTGCCTGACCGGAAATCGAACCCAAGACTCTAACCAATGTCATCAACTAAACAATTGTTTTTGTTGCTGAAGTCTAAAATGGTTCAAATGGTTCACACCCTTCCAACGAAACATAAAAACTGCTTCATGCCAAAAAGGGGTGTGACGGTGGTACCTCCCCGAATCATACCGGTTCTACAAAATGATAATTAATTTCTAATATCCATGTTAATTTCAGAGCATCTCTGGCCAGTGCATCGGAGCCTGGGACGCCGCCCCTTGGGGAGTTGGCTGCGGCGCTGGATGGGGTGCAGGATGGGGAGCCGGATGGGGAGGCTGCGCTGACGGCTGGGGTGCGTGGGGTGCTCCCGCCGCCGCTACCCTCGCCGCCTCTAACGGACCTGGTCTCGCCATCGCCTCCGCCTCTCCCCTCATCCCCGCCGGAGTCTCCGTCCTGTCTGAGAACGCGTACGCTGGAGAACTAGCTGTCGGTGGTGCTCTGCCTTTCCTCGGAACCGTCGCTATCGAGGGCGCTCTTCCCACCGCTGGTGCCGGTGCTGTCGCTTACGGCTGCGGCAACGGCGCTGTTGGCATCACCGCTGAGGATGGCTACGCTGGTTACGGCTACGGTGGTCTTGCTGGATACGGTTATGGTGGTTTCGCTGGTCCTTACGGCTATGGCGCTGGTCTGGCTGGTCCCTTCGGCTACGGAGCTGGATGCGGCTGCGGATGTGGAGCTTTCTACTGATTCTCATGATAACCGTTCACCCTCAAAGACTCATGCCTTCTGATTTCTTTCTTCCAAATTATTGATGACCTTTTCTTAAAAATATAAATTCACCGCATGCAATATTTTTGTCGTTTTCTTATAATCCTTAAACAAAACTTGGTTATAATTATAATTTGTGTATGCATCCTTAAGAGATGAATTTTGAAACTCCTTACTCTTCTTCAGTCAAACCATGTGCTGCTATGAACTGGTTGGAGAGCATAAGAAAGTAGACTTACAGTCTTGCCATCTTCGCACCTTACATTCTTGGCCCTCAAAAATAGCAATACATCATGTATAATGACGTCACACAGATTTTTTATTGAAATAGCAAACAAGCTCTCATTCTACTTGGCACTGATTAGGTCACACTCGCTCATGGACTTCTGACATCTATATATAAAACACATATTCTACATGAAATATATCACAGATATTTTACCAGTTTTGAGGATTGAAATAGTTGCCTGATAAGTCAACTGATATACACACTCTTTCACCCAAACGCAAGAACTGCTTCAAGCAAGACATAGGCCTGGCGGTGGTACTCCCTCGGTTAAACCAAACCAAAACAAGTTAAACCATCCAAGTTCTTCCACTTTTCAAATCTTTATTAAAGTCCTGAAATCCTGAAAGGTGATTCAAATGTAGGGTTTAAACCCCCTTTCAGGATTGATTACAGATGTCAATATCAAATCTAGTACAAGTAATCACTGGGTACCAAGTTTCCAATAAATCTTAATTGTCTAGTGCGTGCTCGTTTGTTACTTTTCTATATAAATATTTCTATATAAATGAATGTTTGTCTGTATGCATAAGGAAAGTTGTGCATGAGCCCATGAAAGTTTCTGAGTTGGTACAACCAATTTTCGACAGATGGCGCCACTGTCATTCAAATAAGGTACAAACTTTCACTTATATGTATTTCATGTTATTGTTTTTAAAACGTGGGTGAAGCCGCGGGCACTATTAGTGTTTTATAAACATAATATGCCAGAGAGTAGCTTTGGTGGATTAGGAATTAAGAATTAAGCAGTAAAGTACCGTGAATTCTGATTTTGCAAGTACAAAACAACTTGCAGCATTTGAAACGAAAAAAATCGGCTGAGAATAAATAAGGATTTACCTACCTATTGGAATTGTTTTCACGGATTTGCTAATGAGAGTGCAGATTCCCTAAACCCTCGTTCACTTAAACTAAGCAGTTTTACAAAGCAATCGTAATACTAAGCAGTTTTATAAACGAATCCGTCAATGTAGTGATATAATCATAATTTTGCGATATTTATTGAAATCTATTTCTACTTGGCCAGATCATTAGATGGAAGTAGCGAGCAGTCCACCTGATGGTAAGTGGTAACTGCTGGACATCTGGAATCAACTTCATATAAAACAGGTTCTGAACTAAACCTGAAGCCGATCATTGATACGTTGCCATATAAGGACTAAAATCCCCTTATATATAAGTCAGACATCCACATCAGTGCCGTACTAAAGTCGTCGAAGGCCCGAGGCTAAAAGTTATTATTTTATAATATAGGAGTACCAGACGAGCGTTCAGTCCACCTGATGATAAGTGGCTACTGCCGCCCATGGACATATGTCATCAACCCCAGATAGGATTAGATATTCCTACCAGAGGTCGGCCACAGATGCGCCGCTACCCCTGAGAGCTAAACTGGAACGCCTCGTAAAAGTATATCTCCCTTTCCACGCCCTTCAAACACAGCAGCGCTCAACACTACTGTTATGAGGCAGAAATAGGTGTGGCGGTGGTGCTGCCGGAGTCGAACCGCAAAGGATTCTACTAATTAATTATAAAATTACAAATGTCTCCGTAGACTTATACGCCGATAAATACGTATTCAGTGATGGTGAATGCGAACGTTTTTTTAGCTAATAGCAACTGTTTGGCTAGTAGCAGATAGCCTAGTGGTTAAATAAATTCGGCCACTCGATCGAGGGGTCCCGAGGTTCAAATCCCAGGTACGCACCTCTGATTTTTAAAAGTTATGTGCATATTAGAAATTCATTATGACTTGCTAAACGGTGGAAAATATTGTGAGGAAACCTGCATACCTGAGAGATTTAAAAAAAATCTAAAAGGTATGTGAAGTCTACCAATACGCACTTGGCCAGCGCGGTGGACTATGGTCTAATCCTTCTCATTATGAGAGGAGACCCGTGCCCAGCAGTGGGACAGTAATGGGTTGATGATGATAGCAACTGTTTGGGGCCCACCCAGGAAAGAAGGACCGGGGTCAAGCGCCCCTCCTCTCCCCCCTTAGTCCGATAGATATCCACAACCTTCCACCGAAGCGCAGAACTGCTTCTAGAAATAGTTGTAACAGTGTCACAAAACTAACTATAACGATTATAATTATCACATCTTTCGCAATCTGGCATAAATATCCATTACACGAACTCTTTACAAATTATTTCAACCATTACTATCTTATTACGTTACCCGTAGATAAGGCTGTATGATTTAGTATAAAAGCCTTCTATATTTTATAGGTCATCATTCAATTGAACCAGTTTCATTAATATTTACGTTTTTACATTAGGATTATCAAAATGTCTCTTAAAGTTGTTCTCTTCTGTGCCCAGGCTTTATTAATCCAGGTAAGTTAGAAAAGCTATTTTTCTATTCTTATAACTTATTTTTTTGGTAAGTGACTACTGCCGCTCATGGATATCTGTTATCAACCCCAGATAAGATTAGATTCCTATCTGAGGTCGACCACAAGTAGGTAGGTGGTGTCGCCGGAGTCGAACCACAAAGGGTTTGTAGATTGTTATTACATTTCTTTAAATCTAAGTTACTTTTTTAAATGTTCCTGTTATTTCTTTCTTATTTTATATTTTCCAATTACAATAATTACTCGTACAAAAATTATAAAAACAAACAATGACCTATGACTCCTCAATAAAAAAATCGCCTAGCCATTTGAGCTGTAGGGTGGGGCTAAGGATGAGACATATCTTCTCTAATATATCAAATTCTCGTGTCACAGTTTTCGTTGTCATACTCCTCCGAAACGGCTTGACCGATTTTGATGAAATTTTTTGTGCTTATCCGGTATCTATGAGAATCGGCCAACATCTATTTTTCATCCCCCTAAATGATAAGGGTTGTTCACCCTTAACATTTTTCGGGTCAGCTAGTATTATATAAGCTCGATAAACATTACCCTCCGCAATCGAATAAAACCCAAGTCATGAACCATCATATTTTCTATTTTGTGCATTACAAATTGTTTTATTGTCCTTATAACTTATTTCTTTTTTAAGTACAATATTTTTTCCATCTCTTTCTAATTTGTTTTATTTATTTTTATAATTCCTTTCTTACTTTTATTAATTTCTTACTTTCTTTTCTTTCAGTCTATAAGCTGCCAATGTATTGGACCATATAATGGCTTGGCTTACGACGGTCTACCTTATGGAGCACCAGTTGGACCTTTAGGTCCAGGTTTCGCGCCAGCAAACGGAGGCAGCTTCGCTGTTTCCAGCACATCTCCTATTGCACCAAACGGGATAACAGTTTTCTCTGAAAATGCGATAGAGGGCACGGTATCAGTGGGAGGTGTGTTACCATTCCTAGGAACAGTGGCTTTAGAAGCAGTGTTACCTACAGCTGGTAGTGGCGCGGTGGCGTATGGGTGTGGCAATGGTGCTGTAGGCATCACAGCTGAGGATTATGGTCTACCTGCTGGACCTGGCTATCCAGGCTATGGTCCCTATGGTTATGGACCCTGTGGCGGCATCTACTAGGTTTATGTTAATTAAGTTGTTATGAGTTTATTGTGATTAAGTAATCTTTGTTTAATGTAATTCCTAATAAAAAATATTTCAAATATTTGGCGTTTTCTAAGTTTAATGCTGCATCCACATGCTTGACACTCGCCGCAAGCAAGTGTTTGCGAAATATGCCCCTTGATTTGCTAAAACCCGGCATTCCACTGGATCGGCTACAAACTTTTACAAATATACACAAACCAAGTCAGAAACGCAGCTTACAAATTTTTGAATGTGTACTTATCCACCAGTCTGCACCTAAGTAGGTACTAGGTAATCTTAACAACATACGATTATGATGGGATTTTCACAGACAACATTAGCGTGATTCAGGCTAGATATTGTTGTTGGCCTGTTGTTGTTGGTAGATATTGGCCTGAAATTACACCCATAGCTTACACTCATACATCCACACTAGGATTCACTAATATATTCCAAAAATAAGAATACTAAGACAATTCTACGCGAACACTAGATATCTCACAGTCATCTTTTCATTTTGATGATTGTCATACTGGTCACCTCTAAAATTTCCAAGAAAATAGAACCGTTCACTCATACACATCATCAATCTATTAAATTGTCCCACTGCTGGTCACTGGTCTCCGAATGGATTAGGCCGTAGACCACCGCGCGGGCCAAGTGCCGATTGGTCCACTTCACATACCCTTCATATTGTTTTTAAGATTTCCACGTATGCAAGATCTCCTCACAATGTTTTCCTTCAGAATTTAAGCAAGTGATAATTAATTTCGAATAGGCACGTAGCTTAGAAAAATCAGAGTTGCGTGCCTGGGATTTGAACCTCAGATCCATCGACCAAGAGGCCGAATTTCTTAACGACTAAGTTATCGCTGCTTTCATACTCATTAATCACAACATTTTGCTAGTCCACAAAACTCATGTACGGAATGGAGTAACCTACAGCCGTAAGCCGTAGCCTAAAGACATACTTTCCGAGGCGTTCAGCTTAGTCCTCGAGGGTAGCGGCGCAATTGTGGCCAAACTCAGTTAGGAATATCTAATCTGGGGTTGATTACAGATGTCCATGGGCGGCAGTAGCCACTTACCATCAGGTGGACTGCATGCTCGTCTGCTACTCCTATATTATAAAAAATAAAAAAACATGAACAAAATAATACATAACCATACATTATTAATAAAATTAGTCTATCAAATTGTCCCTTACCAAGGTTGTGACAATGTCCAGCATCGGTCGTAATTAATCATCGTAATAATCTATTTATCCAATTTACAGACACAAACACTCATAATTATTATTTATTATTTTTAAGCTGGCGGTTTTTTCTATTTTCATTAAATATAATTATTTAAAGAAATAAAAAGACTCAGTTTAATCGATTTTCACAATGCTTTATTATGTAATAATTCGCCAGGTACGAGTCGAACTCGCACATGGAGGCTTCCGTACCAACAAATGTTCATCATTTTTTACCTATTTTTACTCATTTTATTATTTTCAACAATACTTAATTATATGACACAGTAGATGCGTTGGGTGATAATAAATTATACGTAAACAGCGTATAATAAAATTAAAATAACTAGCAAAAAGCGCAGCTTTATAAGGGCTCGCGTATCGTGAATGGTATATTCAGTTTAAGATCCTATATCAAGGATGATGTGGTCATTAACAAGTGACAATAAATAAAGTTAACAATAAATTATTAAATCTACCTTTCGTCAGAAGACCTATGAAGAGCAAAGCTACCTTTGATCCAGAACCAGAACCACTTTAAATGCTTGTGGTGGATAACTTATATTAGATCCATTTATTGGGATTGTAATTTTTTTGCGATTTATCCTTGGTATCTTTTTACTCTTGAATTTAAACTCCGCCATACTTATAAAATTATTGCGTCTGATTTGCAAAAAATATTTTTTTAAGTATATATAGGTATAAGCTATTGTGGATGTCTGAAACGCAGTACATTATAAGCTAATCTGGGGTCTGTTACCAATCAACAAGATGGTGAATGACCTTTATTATTCTCTTCATGTCGATTTGGGTCATTTATCAGTGAATGTTGAATTCACCACGACTTTTTTAATTTTTAAAGCTCCGAGGGATACACTCCGTAAAGCTGCGAATGAGCTACTAATTAATTCTATTAAATAACATTTTTATCAATTGTTAAATTAAATATTAAATTTATGAATTAAATTAATGAATTATGTGTGTGGCCTGCTCAATTAGTTTTGTATTTTCTTTTATGTTTCTACCAGGAACGAATTTCCGTAAAACACAATGTGATGGTCGCTAAATTGTAAATTTGTCACTGGGCTTTTTGTCACAAACAAAGTATTTTTTGACGATGGAAATGAAATTTGCGGATGGATTCTAAACGGGTAGTATTTAAACGAGTGACTGCAAATAAAAGTTTTGAATGACAATAATAATGAATTTTGGTTATAGTATTACTAAGGGAGCAACTGGCTGCGAGTGACGAGAAATCAACAGAACAGCAACTTACAAACATTAATTTGAGCGACCTAATATTTTTCTAAGTGTAAACATTACGTCCTGCGTTTTATTCAATATTTAGCAAATGTTTCTTTTTTAATACTGAGCAGCATTTTATTTTAAATGAAGTGTTTCGAATACAAAAATCACTTTGAAAAATACTATAATAAGTAGAATATTGTGTGCTCATGTCATTGATCATGAATAAAGGTAAGGTCTGAATTCATACAGATTGGGCCCACCCGCTCGCTGGGCGCTGTCGCGCCCTGCTCGCTTCGTTTTATATTCTCTTATATGTTCCAACCTAACCTAACTAATTCAATTACAAAAACCTAATCTATCTTAATACTAAAGTTGCCTCTCTATATTTCCAGTCGCTCACTTAGTAATGTAGTCGCTCACTTAGTAATGTAGTCGCTCACTTAGTAATGTAGTCGCTCACTTGGTAATGTAGTCGCACAAGTTATTAAAACAGTATGCCATTATCAGTCGCTAAGTTTTTTTTTTTAAATGATCGTTTTATAATTTCCCACTGTAAACAAAAACTTAGATTAATCGAATATTTGGAGTTTTTGAAACTGCACTGCGTCAAAACATTTATGATATCCAACGAATATTATAAAGGCGAAAGTTTGTGAGTATGGATGGATGTTTGTGCCTTATATTAATCGGATTTGAATGAAACTTTACAGTATTACAGTCTATAAGTACACCAGTATAACCTGGAGAATACAATTCATAAAGATATGGCTATACTATACTTAGTTGTCAGAGCTATATTGATGTATCTACCATACGATGATACGTAAATTTTATGTGAATGGATTAATAGTAATTAATTAGATACATTTTCGGTACGCATATTGTAAATAGATTGAAGGTGGTAGAACCCTTTGTGGTTCGACTCCGGCGGCACCACCGCCACACCTATTTCTACCTAATAACAGCAGTGTTAGGCGCTGCTGTGTTCCGGTTTGAAGGGTGTGGTAAGGGAGATAGACTTTTCCGAGGCGTTCCAGCTTAGTCCTCAGGGGTAGCGGCGCATCTGTGGCCGACCTCAGGTAGGAATATCTAATCCTATCTGGGGTTGATTACAGATGTCCATGGGCGGCAGTAGCCACTTACCATCAGGTGGACTGCATGCTCGTCTGCTACTCTCATATTATAAAAAAAAAAAAAAAAAAAAAAAAAATAGATTAACTTTTTCTTTGACACTAAATAAATCGGACGGATAGTTTAAATTAAGGTGGTAGAACCCTATGTGGTTCGACTCCGGCGGCACCACCGCCACACCTAGTTCTGCCTCATAACAGCAGCGCTGTGTTCTGGTTCGAAAAGTGTGGTAAGGGAAACATGGTTTTTCGAGGCGTTCCAGCTTAGTCCTGTTTAGTCCAGGGGTAACGGCGCATCTGTGGCCGACCTCAGGTAGGAATATGTAATCCTATCTGGGTTTGATTGCAGATGTCCATGGACGGCTGTAGCCACTTACTACAGGTGGACTGCATGCTCGTCTGCTACTCATATATTATTAAAAAAAAACTTATCTGAGACGTTCCAGTTTAGTCCTCAGGGGAGCGGCGCTTCTGTGGCCGACCTCTGTTAATTACAGATGTCCATGGGCGGCAGTAGCCACTTACCATTATATGGACTGTATGCTCGTCGGCTACTCCTATATTATAAAACAAAGAAAAACTTGAAACAAAACGCTTTTAAAATACACCGGTGAAACCTCGGTGAAACGCTGCCACCTTAGCATTTTCATATTTTTGATTGACATAATCCTTACTAATATTATAAATCCGAAAGTAACTCTGTCTGTCTGTCTGTCTGTCTGGTTGTCTCTTCTTCACGCCTAAACCACTGAACCGATTTTAGTGAAAATTTGTACAAAGATAGTCTGAGATCCGAGAAAGGACATAGGATAGTTTTTATCCCGGAAATCCCACGGGAACTGGGGATGGCGTACTAAGATCGATTAATCAAGGAATCGATCTTTTGGACCTAAAAAATCGATTATTTTCATATCATAATCGATTATATGTCATATTATTTTCTTTTAAACGCGGGCGAAGCCGCGGGCAAAAACTAGTTATGTCATAAATGTCTGCATTCATCATGACGTTTTTTTATTCTGCCATTATTTAAACAAAAATAATCCAAGTCATACAGCCATCAATGTTACACTAAATTTAAATTTGATAAAAAAGTGTTTTTTTTTTGTGTACAAAACCTTATTTCAATCGTGTTGGTCCAATCTAGACATGACCTTAAGTAACTATGTTAAGTTTCAAATTTATAAGCCCTGTAGTTTTTTCAAAAAAGGGATGGAAAGCTTGCAAGATTTTCGAATTATAGAGGACTCGCTTCGCTCGCCCTAACTACTTACATTGAAATATGTTTTATGGTTCTTATTTGCATTTATTATAATACTAGTTATAGTAGTTAAAGGATTGTAACAATTTCAACCGTCTTCCTAATACGGTTTAACAGTTCGATCGAAAAATGCCGAAAAATACCGGTTTGCTGTATGGAGACCTCCTTTAACATTCAACTTTATTTTATATTAACACGCTTTTATTAGCTTCAGACGTATGTATGTTGGTATGTTGGTATGTTAGTATGTTAGTATGTAACGGAATCTTTCAACATGATTTTAACCCCCTTCAAAACGTCGGATTAACTCGAAATTTGGCATACTTATTAAGGACCGATGACAATTCAATATTTTAAACATTAATTAATAGTTTTGTACCATTGTCCTTATCAACATCCTCTGGATTAACGATTTTCGAGGCGAGATTTTTCAAACACTTTCAGCAAAGTTCATCGCAACTTTAGATTGCAAATAATTATTGCTATTTAGTTTCAATAGGCGTAACTTTTATATCGTGATTTTTAGTTTAGAAAAAAAAATGTGAGCCGTCACGGGACGCCTGGCAGATGTGAAACATCGACATTATTTTGTAAAAGTAATATGCAGAAAAGAACATATTGTGATAGGAACTAAATAATTATGTCATAATGATAAAATAAAATATTACGATTTTCGCACAGTCGATTGCGCATGGCGACACGTCGCCACAACGTACACACTACTGCATATAGACTGTATATATATACCATCGTCATCCACGGCATGCGTCGCCACGCCAGAAATCGGTTTTACGTGCGGCTATAGATGTTTCACATCAATAATAATGTTATTTCCCTATAACTCAAATGTTCTGAAACATATCTATAATGCCCTCTTGTAGAATGATTTTTAGGATTCCGTACTCAAAGGTTAAAACGAAACCCTCTGCGGTCTGTTCGTCTGTCGTTGGGCTTTATCTCTTAAATCGTAATAGATAGACACTTGATTTTTTTACGAACGATAAATAATGGTGGTCGCTATAACGAGAAATACTAAAAATTAATAAATAATTATAGTTCAAAAAACTAAAAAACACGCTTTTAAGATAAAATCAACTAAAAAGTAGAAAATAATTTTCAATCTAAGAATCAATTAAGGAACAGTAAATAGTATAATTGTGGAAAAAGTGTGGGGTGCTCCATTTATCAGGTTCGAAAAGCACCCCACACTTTTTCCACAATTATACTATTTACTGTTCCTTAATTGATTCTTAGATTGAAAATTATTTTCTACTTTTTAGTTGATTTTATCTTAAAAGCGTGTTTTTTTAGTTTTTTGAACTATAATTATTTAGTATTTGTTGTTATAGCGGCCACCGTTATACATCCTCTGTAATATGTGTCTATCTATATATACGGTTCCGGAGATATAGCCCTGTGACAGACGGACAGACGGACAGACAGCGAAGTCTTAGTAATAGAGTTCCGTTTTTACCCTTTGGGTACGGAACCCTTAAAAGTAATTTAATAAGTTGAAGATATTTAAAAAAAAAAATATTCGTAGAAAATTTAATTTGCACATAACTATAACATCTTCCCGCCACTCGTCAAGAGATGGCGCTAAGTGTTTATGAATCACGCTATCGCAGTTTTCACAACATCTAATATACAGGATGTGCCGTACGTACCACGACAAACTTGAGGAGAAGATAGGATAGGGTCTGACCTCTCTGAGAAAATCACAAAACTACTTGTTGCTTTATTATACATTTTTAAAACCTTAAGTATTACTTTATTTCGTGGGTTTCGTAACCAAAAGGTAAAATGTAACCCTATTGCTAAGCTGTCGACTGTCTGCCCATCTCTCATAGGAATCTATCTATTGAACCTTAACAGACATTTAAAATGTTTACGGAGCATGTATAACAGTTTATATGACTAGCAAGCATTTCGTGACAGATTAGGTAACAAGTTAGGTAAAATTAGGACGAAGTATAAAACAAGAAACAACAAAAGGTAATTTCAAATTAATTTAATAACCTTAATACAACAAAAAACATAGCCTAAACACACACATCAGACAACTAGCTGAAGAACTGTTGCGCACACCTGCAAGCGATGTCCAGCACTTGACCACCGATGAACTCTGGGACCGCAGTACCCGCTGACGGCACCCGACCGTCCACCGTCACCATGCCGTATACAGGGAAGCAACCACGTACTTTTATACTGCCAGTGATAGGCAGCTCACCACCAATGGTAATATCACCGTACTGCAGCGAAGGTACGATTTCAGTGATGATTGGTGTCACCTGGATGTTGTTTGCGAAGGCGTTGGGGATGCTAGGGCCAAGGTTGCTGGCGAGGATGCTCCCGGCGACCGAGTCGGCGGGGATGAAGCCGGTCTGAGTGAAGGAGGCCAGGTTGCCGGGTAATGCGATTGCAAAGGCATTCTGAAAAAAATTGACGGTAAATTGTCATTCTGGTAGTGGAAGCTCCAGTTCTACTAGTTCAACATAATGATGATGAATTAGGGGAAGTTTAGCTTTTAAAAATAATGGAAAAGAAGATGTATTTGATGAGCCGCGTAGCGGAACGGTCATCACACAGGTCTGATGCAAAGTGTTCCAGATTCGATCCCCGGCCAGACACATATCTAAGTGATGGATTCAGATTTCTGTTCCGGGTTTTTATAAAAACAAAGATCCCGATGTCTTTAAATAATTGACTGAAAAGGAGAGTAATATAGCCTATATCACTCTTACTGCCCTAAAATTTTAAAGAGGACAATGGAAATAAAGCTTAGTTAGCAATTTTTTGAAGATAATTCAAAATAGAGTACTCAAAAACGATGTTCTAATGTTAATTTCGCTAGGTTTGCGAGTATTTACCTTTGAGAATTTAATATAATTGGAAAGATTTTAAGTCAGCCATAAATAAATAGCTATCTCTGATAAGTGTATTAAAACATACACACAGAGATACATACAGATGCACATTAATTTAATTAAATCAAAAATATTTTATTCAAAGTAGATTCTTCACAGAACATTTTTGGGCATCAATACAACTACCGCCATTTCACAAGGTGTTATGGAAAACGGCGAAAGAAACTCCATAAGACATAAACATAAAATAAAACAGATAATAAACTTACATTCAGTAACAGCAGCTGAAAACAGACGAGTAATAAAAAATACATTTTGAGTGTATCCAGAAATAATATTAACTACCGAGTGTGCTTTCCTTTTATACATTTTTTGAGCTGTTATCATTAAATTGCTAAACTTAGGCAACATTTGTTATCTATGGCTGACATAATGTTTCATAACTGTCACAAATTACGCACTTGATATGTTTTCTATGATTGGAATTTTTGAAACGCACTGTTGTAATAATAGACTTAATGTCACGTTTTCGAAAATTCTTGAATAGACGAGGATTGCCTAGTAAAATACTAGCGACCCGGCAAACTTCATGTTGCCATATAAATAAAACATGTTAAGGGTGACCAACCCTTATCACTTAGGGGCGTGAAAAATAGATAGTAGCCGATTCTCAGATCTACTGAATATGCATATACAATTTTGTGAAAATCGGTAAAGCCGTTTCGGAGGAGTACGGTAACTAATATTGTGACACGAGAATTTTATATATAAGACTAGTGCTGCCCGCGGCTTCACCTGAATTTTAAAGAAATAATATGACAAACATAAAACGGACAATTTGTACCTGCATTGGAATGACAGTGGTGCCATCTGTCGAAAATTGGTCTTACCAACTCCCAAACCCTCGTGGGCTCTTAGACAACAAATTTGTCATCATCATCACTTAATCAAATGCATAGTTTCCGATTCTATAACTACTTACGTTACGTACGTACTTAAAGGTTTTTTGAATTACTTAAAATTAATTCAAAAAACCTTTTCCCACGGACTAAATTGTGAATCTAAACCATTCTCAAGTCCCCTTGAACACACACAACAAATTTCATCAAAATCAGTCCAGTCGTTTAGGAGGAGTTCAGTGACATACACACGCACATAAGAAATATATATACAAAGAATTACAGGAGTAACAAACAAGTATGTAACCATTTTCTTCTATGCTAAATATCGTCTTCAACCTATTGTTGTCCCACTGCTGGACACGGGTCTCCTCTCAGATAGAGAAGGATTAGCCAAAGTCAACCGCGCTGACCTAGTGCGTATTGGTAGACTTCAGATACCTTCGAAAAGTGTTTTTTTTAAGATTTCTCAGGCATGCAGGCTTCCTCGCGATGTTTTCCACCGTTAAAGCAAGTGATAATTAATATCTAATACACGCATACATTTGAAAAATCAGAGGTTCGATTCTGCGAGTTTAACCACGGATCCCTCTATCAAGAGGCCGAGTTTATTAACCACTAGCTGACCCGGCAAGCTTTGTATCGCCTCGAAATCTATTTATCAAATATATTTCATATAAAATATAGCCTATGTTACTCGTGGATAATGTAGCTTTCGAATGGTGAAAGAATTTTTAAAATCGGTCCAGTAGTTTTTGAGCCTATTCATTACAAACAAACAAACACAGTTTTCCTCTTTATAATATTAGTAAAGATATTTCATATAAAATATAGCCTATGTTACTCGTAGATAATGTAGCTTTCGAATGGTGAAAGAATTTTTAAAATCGGTCTAGTAGTCTTTGAGCTTATTTATTACAACCAAACGATCAAAGTTTTCCTCTTTATAATATTAGTGTAGACAAGGCTATCACGGCTTTTTTGCTTAAATTCTTTTTTGCAAAAACGTGCGTACCTTCCACCTGACGGTAAGTCGCTACTGCCGGCTATGGGCATCTGTAATCAACCCCAGATAAAATTAGATTCCTACCTGACGTTGGCAACTGATACGTCGCTTCCCTTGTGGACTAAGTTGGTACACCTTAGATAAGTATGTCTCAGTTACCACATTCGTTAAAGCCAAACACAGCAGCGCTTAACAATCCTTACTAATATTATAAGTCCGAAAGTAACTCTGTCTGTCTGTCTGGTTGTCTCTTCTTCATGCCTAAACCACTGAACCGATTTTAATGAATTTTTGTACAAAGATGGTCTGAGACCCGAGAAAGGACATAGGATAGTTTTTGATGTGAAACATGTTTCACCGATTTCTGGCGTTCTGGCGTATACCGTGGCGACGCGTCGCCACGCTATATGATGGTATATATACAGTCTATATGCAGTAGTGTGTACGGTGTGGCGACGCGTCGCCATGCGCAAAAATCGTAATATTTTATTTTATCATTATGACATATTTAGTTCCTATCACAATATGTTCTTTTCTGCATAGTACTTTTACAAAATAATGTCGATGTTTCACATCTGCCAGGCGTCCCGTGACGGCTCACATTGTTTTTTTTATCCCAGAAATCTCACAGAAACTCGGGATGGCGATCTAAGATCGATTAATCGGGGAATCGATCTTTTGGACCAAAAAGTCGATTATTTTAATCCATATGAGTAAGGATTGAATCCTAAACTACGCATTTGATCAAGTGATGACCTTTAGCAAAGTTGTTGTCCATGAGCCCACGAAGGTTTCAGAGTTGGTTCGACACATTTTTCGCCAGATGGCACCACTGTCATTCCAATGCAGGTACAAATTTTCCGTTTTATGTATGTCATATAACATCTTTAAAATGCGGGCGAAGCCGCGGGCACCACTAGTAGACCTATAAAGAACTACTGCCATCTAGCGGAATTTACGGTAATTACATGAGATACGATGTTGCTTTGTTTAACTAAAACATTGTTACTATGTTTTTGCATAAGTGAATTTGACGATTTTTGCAATTACCTCAGGCATTGAAATTCTAAAGATAGTGCATATTATTATTTTGAATACGTATCTGTGATTATTACCATCGTAATTCTTAAGTATGTTAAGTTCATTTGTCTTAAACGTACATCCTACCGCCATCTATTGTGGGTTCTGTGTTACTTCGGTTTGCCTTTTGTCTGCATCCTAATTTGAAGGTGGTAGAACCCTTTGTAGTTCGACTCCGGCGGCACCACCGCCACACCTATTTCTGCCTAATAACAGCAGTGTTATGCGCTGCTGTTATTAGGCTAGGATTAGTTTTGAAGGGTGTGGTAAGGGAGACATACTTTTCCGAGGCGTTCCAGCTTAGTCCTCAGGGATAGCGGCGCATCTGTGGCCGACCTCACGTAGGAATATATAATCCTATCTGGGGTTGATTACAGATGTCCATGGGCGGCAGTAGCCACTTACCATCAGGTGGACTGCATGCTCGTCTGCTACTCCTATATTATAAAAAAAGTACACTTATTATGCATTTTCGATCGAGGACTCAATCCATCGAATTCCAGAGCTCGACAGTTCAATCACCCATTCAAATCTATACGCAGCGCCTCTGGTGGTGGTTTTAGGAATTAAAATTTGTCATTGTAAAAGTACCTGAAATAGCAGAATATCTAATCCTATCTGGGGTTGATTACAAATGTCCACGGGCGGCAGTAGCCACTTACCATCAGGTGGCTGCATGCTCGTCGGAGTAGCAACTCCTATATTATTATAAAAAAAAATATAGTAAAGGCGAATCTCTCAATTATTTTGTTTGTTTGCGTCACTTTCACATGTTAATTACATGACCAATTATTATGAAATTTTGTAAACATATTGTCAGACATTCCATCGATCCCATCGTCGACTCGAACCACAAAGGGTTCTACCACCTTCACCTCCTATGGAATAGTTACGCCACTGCTTATAACAGCAGTGTTAAGCGCTGCCTTGTTCTTGCTAGGAAGTTATCTAGGAAGAAAACTACATGTTTCAAACCAGTGAGGGTTAGACTCAGTAAAAAGCATCTGTAGCTTGCCTCAGACAGTATTTCAATTGCATTCGAATTTGTTTTACTATCACACATAAAAAATCATAACCAATTTATTAAAAAAGAAACCATTTTTTGTTTAAATATATTTATTTATACACATAACACCATAAATAAACATGAAACAATATAAATCCTAATAAAATGATTACACATTTATTCAACAAAACAACTTTAAATAATTTAGTAAGGTCCATAAGGTCCGTATGGTCCCATGCCATTGTAGGCTAGTGCCGGATTTGGACCGAGTGGTCCTCCCAGGCCAGGACCGGCAACGCTGGTCAAATCTTCGCTAACAATGCCAACATTACCATTACCACAGCCGTACGCCACAGCACCTTGTCCTGCGGCTGGCAAAGGTCCTTCTAGAGCAACAGCGCCTAAGAACGGCATCTGGCCGCTTACAGCAAGCGGACCTTCGAATGCCAGATTCTCAGATTGAACCGAAACACCACTTGGAGCGATTGGCGATGTGCTAGTGACTGCAAAGCCGCCGCCATTCGCTGCCAAGCCTGCTAATGACAGGCCAAATCCACAGCCAGGTGCGTCGTATGCCAAACCATTGGCAGGGTAGGGTAAGCCTGGACCGTAGGGCAAGCCGTTCGGTGCCAGTGCTTGGCCGTATGCTCCCAGCGCTGCTTCAGCTGCCAAGCCGTTGCCAATGATGCCAGGACCGTACCCGTTGGCAATCACTTGAGCGGAGATCGCCTGTAAATTAATAACATCAAATTATTTTAAAAGATGTGGATGCTGACTGACTTACGTATGAGGTGACTATCTTTGACCAGGAGTGACGCATTTGTATAGTCCGCGCCAAACTGCTAGTCCGCTCTGAAGTTGTTACGCGCAAGTGTAGTCGTACAATTTGCTATGGCAACGCGATTCATTTGTATACTCAGAGCGGACTAACAGTTTTACGCGGACTATAATTGGCTTCATGTAGAACCCTTGTTTTGTGTGGAGTTAATTACGGGAGGCGTCGGAAAAGTATGTCTCCCTTACCACACCCTTCAAACCAGAACAGAGCGGCGCTTAACACTACTGTTAATAGGCAGAAATTGGTTTGGCGGTAGTTCCGCCGGAGACTGTTTTTGATACTTCAATGCTTAAATCAAATGTTAAATTACCTGAACAAAAAGTACAAGAGAGACGATAATAATTTTCGACGCCATTCTTTTACTTCTTGTAACTTCTTCGTAGTTCTTCGTTCTTCTTGACTCTCTTTGTTCTTGTTTTGCAGGTTTGATCGAATGATGATTAATGTCTGCCGATTAGGGTTTTATAGTTAAACCTTTTGCATTATTTCGTAATAATCAACTGATAATCTTCTCGGAGAGATAAGGAGCGTTTCATATCGATTTCTCGCACGCAAGACAAAGTGTATATTCAATTATGTAGGTGTTTCTGTCTGTGTCTGTTTTATATTAAGTGATTTAGGCATTGGATTTTTTTTACAATATAGGAGACGAGGACTGCATAGTCCACCTGATGGTAAGTGGCTACTGCCACCCATGGACATTAGTAATCAATCCCAGATAGGACTAAATATTCGTACCTGAGGTCGGTTACGGGTGCACCGTTACCCCTGAGGACTAAGCTGAAACGCGTCGGAAAAGTCTGCCTCCCTTACCACACCCTTCAAACCACAACACAGCAGCGCTTAACATTGCTTTTATGAGGTAGAAATAGGTCTGGCGGTGGTCCTTCCAGTGTGAAACCACAAAAGGTTCTACCATCTTCAATTAAATACAATGAAATAAGTACTTAACAAGCATGCAATTCACCTAATAGTAAGTAGCTACTGCTGCCCATGGACATCTGTAAACAATCCCGGATAGAATCAAAGTCCCAAGTCGATAACAGATGTGTTATTGTCTCTGAGGACTAAATTTTAAGGATTCGTGAAATTGACTAAGGCTCCCCGTACTTTAACACAACGAATATAATTTTTCTCTTTGACTCAGTGTAATATTCCGTGAAAATTTCAAGTTAAAAAGTATATAAGAACAGTCATAAATAGAAGTGCAATATTGTGCAAAAAATTCAAGTAAATCTGTTGAATGTTTTTTTTATTTTTGCGGACACTAATATATAACGGACAATTCTTTATTTTTATATAATTAAAACATTCTAAATACAAAAATCCTCCAGCTTAAAAATATAGACTCAGTCACTCAAAAATTAGACAAATCCAACGACACTCCATATGTAAAAATCTGTCAAGCCGTTAAGGCTGTAGGCTGCCAAAGAAGGAGACATACATATACTCGAAAACATTCCCCTCCGCAGGGTAAAAACAAGGCTAGCTGCGGTTAATACCTAGTATAGATATATTTTTGGTTCTTTATCGACTTTAGTTAAGCAATATCTTTGATTCTAAGTAATTAACTTCACGGTTTAGTATAAAATAGGTCTAATGTGTTTTACTATAGTTTTTATTCAGTCATTATCATGTTGAGGGTAGTTTTGGTTTTATGCCTTCAGGCTTGTATCTTTCAGGTGAGATTATTTCTGAAACATCCTTAAGGTATTTCAAAAATATACCGTATACGCCTTTATTTGTAACTGAGAGATAAATCTTAAGGTTTCAATTTTTTTTATTTCTCTTTGTCTCCGACTTTCTGATTCTATCCTCTCTTTCCTTTTATAATTCGGCTTTTTGGGATATTCAAAAATACTAAAAGCCTAATTAAACTCCAATTACGTTCAACTTTAAAAACTATTCTCTTGTTACTCTCTGTTTTTGTATCTTGTCTCTTCTCTTTCTCCCTAATTCTTTTCTTTCCTTTTTGTTATAATCATAGGTAGTCATAGTCATAATTATTTTGTTGTTTCCTTTTCTTTCTATTTATCTATATGTTTACCTGTCTTCTGCTTTGTTTCTTATTTTCAATACTATTATTAAGTGAATAATAATATAAGTATGTTATAAATTACGTTTGCAGTTAGCCTACTGCCAGTGTATTGGGGCCGGCTACCCAGCTTTAAATGGTGTACCTTACGGCCCCGGTCCTGCTGCACCTGGAATTGCACCTGGACCCTTGATAGAAACTGGATTACCTTCATTTCCTGGTAAGGTTTCCTGGTAAGGCTTTGTGGTTCGACTCCGGTGGCATCACCGCCACACCTATTTCTACCTAATAACAGCAATTTTAAGGGCTGTACTGTGTTCTGGTTTGAAGAGTGTGGTAAGGAAGACATACTTAAACGTAGCATTCCAACTTGGTTATCAGGGGTAGCGGTACATACTAATGTGGATGACCTAGTCTAGTGTCTCCTAGTCTAGTCTCACCTGGGGTTGATTACAGATGGCCATGGGCGGCAGTAGCCATTTACAATCAGGTAGACATCATGTTCGTCTGCTACTCTTCTATTATAAAAAAAAACAGCTTCTTGTTAGAAGTAAGTGTTCTTGTTAGAAGGAAGTGTTGTTTGTAGTAATACCTCCACCGTCGAATCATACTTCTACCACCTCACTAAACTTATGTCTAATATTTGTGGGTTCCAGCCTATGGAGGAGCAGGCGTGGGTGACATAACCGTGGTGGGCCAGATGCCAGTGGCCGGCACCACGGTGGTCGCCGGCCAGGTGCCAATCCTCGGTGCCATCAGGTTCGGTGGCGAGGTTCCCGCGAGTGGCATCGTGTCTCTCAGTGCCGGCTGTTCTTGCGCATTCAATGGCCCGTTTATTTTTTAATTATTTTTATTTTATTTTTAAGTTATTTGTTGATGTTGTAATATGTTGAAGTTGTAAAATGTTGATGTTGTAATATGTTGAAGTTGTAAAATGTTGATGTTGTAAAATGTTGATTGTTGAAATAAATTATTTGTTGTTATTGTAAAATTTGTCTTTTTCGAGCCTATATTTAACTTGCCTTGTTAGTTATAGTCTGATTCATAATTAGGTGTCCAAAATGTAAACAAAGGTGTTGACCTATCAAGAAAATACGTTTCAAATGGTAGTTTCTTATTATTGACAATATTAAATTAATACAACAATAATAAAATAATAATCTAAATAAATTAAGATCAGTTCACATTTTCTAATATTTATATTACCTCAATGTCGTTCCATTCAGTAATAATAATAAAAAACAAGGTTTATGGTAGAAAATTAAAATGTGATAATGGTAACACAATCGGAACCCAAAACATTTCTTGTGCCGTCATTTCAAGTTTCGTAGCTGATGTTATTCATTTTCGTGATTGTGATCGAACTCGAATGTATTATCGTTTTCATAGCGCGTTTGTTAAATTGTGAATAATTGTAAAGTTTTTTGTTGAGTTTGTTAAAGGGTTTGTTTCTTGTTAATTTTGACAGTGACATTTGTTTGTTTACATTTTGGACACCTAATTATGAATCAGACTATAGTATGTACGTATATGCAAATAAAATCTTGCAGCTGAATTTTAAACCAGTTCACCCCAACTGATTGAGCTGAATTATTAGGTATACGTTTGGTTTGGATGACAATACATGATTAGATCGGTGACGTCATTCTAAATATAATATGGCGAACGTGTCAAGATGACAATATGCAACTCTAATAAACGGAAATCAAATGACAGGGTTTTATAAGAAAAATACGAGAAATTTTCAAAAAAGTTTTTTATTAAAAAAAAATGTAACGTATCTTTATCCTCAACATGCTTTGGTATTCTGTGTTGTTTTCTTTGAGCGGATCAAAACAAATTTTATATATTAAACTAGTGGTGCCCGCGGCTTCGCCCGCATTTTAAAGAAATAATATGACATACATAAAACGGAAAATTTGTACCTGCATTGGAATGACAGTGGTGCCATCTGTCGAAAATTGGGCTTACCAACTCCCAAACCCTCGTGGGCTCTTGGACAACAACTTTGCTAAAGATCATCACTTGATCAAATGCATAGTTTCCGATTCTATAACTACTTACGAATTAAAAAATAATTAAAAAAAACCTTTTCCCACGGACTAAATTGTGAATCTAAACCATTCTCAAGGCCGGAACGTGCAGGACGGAATTGCAAGGATTTGAACATGGGGCCTTCATAATGAATTCTGATCCATTTGGTTATCACTGTAACTATCGGTGGGTACGTGCTTCATGTTTCTAAAATTCTCAAACCTTACAACATAAATGATAAATGTCTTCATAATTATAACGTAATTTATTTAAAAGTAAAAGTGTTACATATCTACATTTCAGTAACCGATATTTATTTGATACATAATATTAGCTAATTACGATATAATAATGATAAATTATGTAGATTATTAGTTTATATAGGTAAAACATAGTAAGGGTTAGGAAATTTCGACCTGCAATCTTTTTTCTTCAACATTGCATAATAATCAGTATCGCTATCAGATGGCGATCTGAGATTGATTAATCGAGGAATCGATTATTTTAATCGATCTCCAATATCGATCGATAAGGATCGATTCAGTGAATCGTTCTTTCATCATAGAAAATCGTAATTAGATTTTTTCGAAGTTGATTGAACATTAACAAATGTGTTATAGATTATTTATTGCTTATGGATACGTATTTCAGCAGCAGTAAAAAAGCAGTACGAAAGCAGTACGAAAAAGCAGTAGATACGTTTAGAAACGGCGTCTCGGACGAAGGGTCCTAGGTTCCAGTCCTAGACACGCACCTCTGATTTTTCAAAGTTATGTGCGTTTACAAATGAATTATTACTTGCTTAAAACGGTGAAGGAAAAAGTCGTGAGAAAACCTGCATACCTGAGAGATTTATATAAAAAAATCACAAAGGTATGTGAAGTCTACCAATACGCTCTTGGCTAGCGGTGGACTAATGCCAAACCTTCTCATTCTGAGAGGAAACCTGTACGCCGCAGTGGGACAGTAATAGGTTGATGACGATACGTATTTCAGTGATTGTTTGGTCCTGATGACCTTTTTTCGCTAGCTTGGCCCCTGAATTCCTGAATAGATCGAAGATCTATTTCTATGAAGTCGATTATTTGGTGAATTGAAATTGATTTTTTTGTGAATCGATTTATCACACTTCGATTCGAATCGATTTAAGATTCGATCTTTTTCAGACATCGTCGTCCCTAATAAGCAGATATATGAGTATTTCATGACAAGGGCAGCCCCTGTCGACGACGCTGATGATTTTACACAATTTATTCGAATTTTACCCAAAAACCCCAATATTTGTAGTTATTTTCGGGATTCTAGTAAATTGAATGTGGTATGTTATAGTAGTTTTGTTGAACCCGTTGTGGTTTCACTCCGGCGGCACCAGCATAGCCGAGCATAGATATAGCGACGTATCTGTGGCCGACCTAAGGTAGGAATATCTAATCTTATCTGGGGTTGATTACATATGTTCATGGGCGGTGTAGCCACTTACCATCAGATGGTATACATGCTCGTCTCATCATCATCATCATCATCATCAACCAATTATTGTCCCACTGCTGGACGCGGGTCTCCTCTCATAATGAGAAGGATTAGGCCATAGTCCACCGCGCTGGCCAAGTGTGTATTGGCAGACTTCACATACCTTTGAGATTTTTTTTTATAAATCTCTCAGGTATGCAGGTTTCCTCAGGATGTTTTCCTTCACCGTTTAGCAAGTGAAATTTAATAATAATAATATAATACTTTATTGTCTCAATATACAATACAATAAGAATTTCAATTAAGATTTAATTTCTAATACACACATAACTCTGAAAAATCAGAGGTGCGTGCCTAGGATTTGAACTTCGGACTCCTCGATCGAGAGGCCGAGTTTCTTATCCATTACTGCCCGCTACTCCCGGCTTTAAGTATTATATATTTTATAGTTTAACCTAACGATTAAGCAAACGTGCTACCTGAAGGAAAGTAATCAACGCCGCCTATGGACATTTGCAACACCAGAAGAGTCGCTAATGCATCGCCGGCTTTGTATGAGAGCTCTTTTTGCATCTTTTTTGAACAGCTCCATGTCATAGCGTTCCGGGAATACCTCAGGAGGAAGCTCATTCAACATCTTACACATCCGCGGCAAGAACATCCGTGCATATATGAATGCACGTCCGTGCATCCGTGAATATATTATCAAATTTTAACCAATATACCCTAAGGTAAATATCTCAATACGTTACGAAATCTTGATAAGAAAATAAGTACATATCGAATAGCATTACGTTATATTTACAAAACAGCTGATAAGTTGAACTTCATACAAATTGCGATGTAATATTTTTACATCACAGCGGAGAGTAATGTTTTTGAGCGTATGGCACGCCCTGCAACCTAAACGGTTTGACCATTTAAATTTAATTTAAATATGCTGAGGATCAGAGTGGGTTCTGGAGACAAAATATGGAACTCCTCAACCGATGGGAATAATTGAGATGTGTTTGAAGATATTTGGTGTAGGTTCTAAGTCAAGCCAGTTCATCATTGACTATTTAGTATTTAGTTAGGTTATGTTGGAACATAAAAGATAATATAAAACTAAGCGAGCAGGGCGGTTCCAATCAATGTAAATTCAGACCTTACCTTCATTCATGATCACGTTTATACAATTTTATATTGTATTAATATAAAAGTTAGTATGTCATCACTAAAAAGGGTATCACTTCACATCACATCACTAAAAAGGGTGAAGAAAAAATTTTAACAAAAAAATACAACCGACTTCTATGTCACTACATATATTAGCTCATATTAGACACGCTGTTTACATCGTTATCCAACGAAATATATTGAGCGCCGACTTCAGAAATATGTACTAAACCAACATTTATTTTAATTATTTTTTACTTAGAAGTCGGTTGTATTTTTTGTTTTTTTTTTTTTATTTTGTAATAATTATATTTAATACAGTGTAATTTTTGAAAAAATTTAAACAAGGTAAGATACATGTTAATAAAAGTCATTTTTTACAAACTTAATTTTATTCTAAACATATTATTTTACAGAACATAACCATATCCACAACCACAGCCGCATCCAGGGTAGATGGAAGGGCCGCAGAGAGGGCAGCCGTACGGCAGCTTCTCCGCTAGCAAGCTACTCACAGTGAGGAGCGAGAGAGTATCCGCTAGAGTAGCTGCTACACTGTTGGGCTGGATGACGGTGGGAGTAGTTACGATAGGAGCTGGAGCTACTAAAGGTGGAGCGGCGACTAAAGCAGGGCCGCAGCCACAACCACAGCCGGGGGAGTAGACTGGGGCTAACGCTGAGGCGCATGGTGGGATGCACTGGCTGTAGGCCTGGAACAATACAATACAATGCAATATAATACAATACAATAGAATACAATACAATGCAATACAATACTTTTTTGACATGTGTAACACCCGTAAAGGTAGCATTTAATTGAACTGTATGCATTGTTATTGACCTATTGTACTAAATGCTTTACACAATAAAATAAATAAATAAATTTATAATATAGGAATAGCTGACGAGCATGCCGTCCACCTGATGCTAAGTAGCTATTTTTGCCCATTGACATCTGTAATCAAACCCAGATAAGATTCTAATCTTATCTGGGTTTGATTACAGGTAGGTATCTATACCTACCTGTCACCCGTTACCCTTGAGGACTAAGTTGGAAGAGTATGTCTCCCTAATCACACCCTGTGAACTAAAACACAGTAGCGCTTCACACTGCTGTTATTAAGCAGAAATAGGTGTGGCGGTAGTGTCACCGGGGTCGAACTACAGAGCGTTCTTCAAAACTTCAAAGGTATGACTTACCTGGGCTACCACGGCCAGAACAGCAACAGTTATGTAGAAGATGCTCATGATGGTACTGGATCAGTAAACTATGTTCAATTGAAACCAACACCTTGTATTTATATGTAAATATGACATAATCTAAACCATATCTATTATTGCCGAAAGTTTAATGAAATATTGGAAAATTTCAAATAGAATTTGGTAATACTATATACTATAATATATTGAATTATTGGCAATTGTGTAGCTAGTAATAGATTGAAGATAGTTGGTTTTGTGCTTCATCAAATGCCTAAAAGCCTGGAATATGAAGATCTTGAGAGGGAAGCTAATTTAAACGATTAGGCCTTTTTTCAACGACAAGTTTCTCCCATTTTCTATCATCTTCATTGTCATCATCAACCCATTGGTTGACACTGCTGGACACGGGTCTTCTCTCAGATTGAGAAGGATTAGGTCATAGTCCACCGCGCTAGCCAAGAGCGAATTGGTAGACTTCACATATCCTGGAAAAGTTTTTTTAGGGTTTCTCTGGTATCCAGGTTTCCTTACGATGTTTTCCTTCAACGTTTTAGCAAGTGACAATTAATTTCTAATACGCTCATTACTTTGAAAAATCAGAGGTGCCTGGGATTTGAACCTTGGACCCCTCGATCAAGAGGCCAAGTTTCTTAACCACTAGGCTATCACTGCCATCTTCTGTAAGTAGTAGTAAAGGACCACCTGGTCTGGAGTTGATCACAAATGTCCATACAAGAGATGTCAATTACCATATTTTCAAAATTTTATCCGAAGTCGAGCCAGAAAGTAAAATCCTTTGTGCATCGACTCCGAAGGTTGTCGTTACGTTTTGCTGCCTATTAAAAGAAGCGCTTAACACTGCTGTTATTAGGCAGAAATAGGTATGGTAGTGGTGCCGCTGGAGTCGAACCACAAAGGATTCAACCACTTTGAGGCTCACGTAGGCCAGTAACCATGCACTATCAAGTGAACTACATTATTTCTACTAATTCTATAATAAAAAACACTCTAAATCGATGAATTTCTCAGTACAATTTTGTGAAACCTTTGCAAAAATAACCTTCGACCTTTATTTAACTTCTAACAGCCACCTCCAAATCCACCCTTAATTCAAAGTAGTTACTAGAATAGCACCCCTTACGTAGGGAGTAAACAGAGTGACGTCACAAGATGGCGCCGCGCATGTGCTGTGCGGGGCACTGATCACACTATGTGTTTTTGTGGATATTATAATTTTAAGATTCGGGGTATGGAAGATTGTTTCGGGGTTTTTATGGTGATAAATATATTGATAATAATAACTTATGGTTCAACTTATTCATCTTAAATTTTGTGAGAAATGATAAGAATGATTTTTTGCATGAAGTGTTTTGCAGAGAAACATATTTAAGTGCAATATGGTACGATACGTCGCATATCATAACATTTTGTACCAATCAATAATCATTTGTTTTGCAATAGTTTCACTTCTTGTGCGTGTACACCTTAAAGCATGCACTCTTTTTAACACGCTTTTATTAGCTTGGGTTGTATGTATGTACGTACGTAACAGTAACGGAATCTTTGAATCCGATTACTATCCACTTTGAACGTTCAGTTTAATTCAAAATTTTGGAGAATTATCAAAAACCGATGACAATACACGATTTTAATAGTTTTGTACCATTGTCCTTATCAACATCCTCAGGATTAACGATTTTCGAGGCGATATTGTTAAAACGCCTGTGAGAAAGTTCATCGCAAGTTACTAGATTGCAAATAATTGCTTTTTAGTTTCAATAACTGTTATAGCGTGATTTTTAGTTTAGAAAATAATAATGTTATTTCCCTATAACTCTAATGTTCTGAAACATATCTATAACGCCCTCTTGTAGAATGATTTTTAGGCTTCCGACTCAAAGGGTAAAACGAAACCCTCCGCTGTCTGTACGTGTGTCACTGGGCTTTATCTCTTAAACCGTAATAGATAGACATCAAGTGTCTATATATATTTTATTACAAACGATGCATGATGGTGGTCGCTATAACAAGAAATACTAAAAATTAATAAAATAAATATAGTTTAAAAAAACTAAGAGACACGCTTTTATGATAAAATCAACTAAAAAGCAAAAAATAATCTTCAATCTAGGAATCAATTAAGGAACAGTAAATAGTATAATTGTGGAAAAAGTGTGGGGCGCTTTTCGGACCTGATAATTGAAGATAAATGAACATAGGTTAAATTTAATCTCGCACACCGCCTAACTACCTTGCACAACCTTTGTCAATAAGTTATTATATCAATAAATATAATGTCATTCAAACTTACATCATAATCATAAAAAATACATACCTACCGCCTGACAACTTAGGGCTCGAACACAAAACTGCGATGCGACGCGATGCGAATTCGCAACGCAGAAAATTGCGACACGAATTGCTGCGATGCGATATCGTGCGGCATAGCGTCTCCCAGGGTGACCATTCTTTCGACAATCGTCAACCGTACGGTACGTATTTTGAAAATTAGGTCGTGACATGGATCGTAAAAAGAAGTCTCCACTTTTGTTATTTCTTAAGAGATACAGGAAAGAGTAACAAAGAAAAATTTTGGGTTCATCCATTTATCATATATCATTTATTTTATATTTAGTTTTCCAAAGAACAGGGCGCTCCTCAATCAGTAATATAAAAAAGTCAACGACATACTTTGTCATTTTTTTACATACGTCTTCCCACCCAAATACAGGTCTGTACGTCTTTCCCACACGCTGTCTCAGAACGAACTAAAAATGGCGTCAACAAGTGTGACGAAACATCGCATGAACGTGCGATGCGAATTAATTCGCAAGTTCTTGCGATGCGTCGAGGGAGCTCGCAGATTTTTACGATGCGACGTCGCATCGCAGTTTTGTGTATAGTGACCGGCATGAATCGTGAGCACAACTGACAGCTGCGCAGTAGTTAATGTTTCGGTCTCTTTGGCGGAATGAAGAAGCCATGGGGGCGGGGCGGGGTGCCGAGCTGCACGCGATTGGTTCCTCAGTCAATGCACATCGTCTATTGGAGGCTCGCGTGTCATTCGGCTACTGTACACTTTCGTGCAATTTTAGCGACTTACGTTTTGGATTTTAAAATAGTAGTTTATTTTTGTTATTTCGTATTTGTTAAGTGTTTTTGTTTTAATGTAGTTTATTTTTATTATCTCGGTGTATAAAAGTGTTGTGTTTTTTAAATTTTTGGTTTTAGAGTATTTGTTTTAAGTTTATAAAATTCTCGTTTTATAAAATTATTGTTTTTAAATTTTTGGTTTTATAAAAATTTTTGGTTTTAAAAAATGCCGAGGGTAAAAAATACCGTTTTAAATAGACAGGCAAGGCAAATGGTCTATTCTGTTTATTGCTTCATAAAGAACAACGCCGAGTTAGGGATTGACAAAAGTATGCTGGAAATTTATAAACAAACAGCGGAGGCGACCAACACCTCAGTAGCAACTGTACGGCGGATCGTTAAAGAAGCCAATAGTTCAGAATTTCTGGTCGTATTCAGAACACCAGGAAAGAAAAGACCAAGAGAACACCCTGTCACAGATGTGGATAGTTTTGACCAGGGGGTTATTAAAAGGTGTATTCAAAACTACCACCTCACCAATAAAGAAATGCCCACCATTGAAAAACTATGACAAAAGTTGCGGGCAGATATAAATTTTCAAGGGTCTGAGCGCAGTTTTCGCCGTATAATAAAAATGTTGGGTTTCAAGTGGAGAAAAACCGAGAATAACCGGAAAATTTTGATCGAACAATCCCATATTCGCTTCCAGGTATATATAATGTTCATATTTCATATTTTTAGATAATATTCATCTTAATTTTTTAAGTCACGTTGCTTTTAAAGCTTTAATAATCGTAAATCTTAGATCTTGCTAAGATAAACTAAATCGTAAAAGTAAATATTATTCACTTCATTTGGATTAACAAAATACTTATCTAGAAACTTATCTTGTTCCAGCGAATAACATATTTGCAAAAAATGCAAAAATTCCGAGAAGAGGGAAGAACAATTATTTATACGGATGAATCATACGTAGATTCGTCCCATTCATCGTCTCAGGCATGGTCAGATGGCACAACAAAAGGCCTAAAAAAGCCTATATCAAAAGGGCAACGAATCGTGATTGTCCACGCAGGAACTGAGACAGGTTTTGTGCCAAATGCCCTGCTCACATTTAAAGCAGGTACTAAGTCGGGGGACTACCGCGACAACATGAACTATGACAATTATGAAAAATGGCTTCGCACGCAGTTAATCCCAAACATTCCTCCTAAATCTGTTTTGGTAGTAGATAATGCATCCTACCACAACAAACAGTATGACCCTGCACCAAGTTCAAATGCCAGGAAGTCTGAGATGCTGGGATGGTTAAGGGAAAAAGGGATTCAACACGAAGAAAGAATGCTGAAGCCCCAACTACATCATTTAATAAAAATTAATAAAGATCAATACAAGAAATTTAATATTGATTAGATTATGGCTGAACACGGCCACGATGTGATACGATTACCTCCATACCACCCAGACCTCAATCCCATTGAGATGGCATGGGCTGCAATAAAAGGCTATGTCGGCAGTAAGAATGTGACCTGGAACGTTAGCCACGTAACGGGTCTTGTTAAGGAAAAAGTAAATTTAATGGGAGCTAATGAATGGACAAAATTATGTCAAAAAGTAAAGGAAAATGAGAAGGAATATATAAAAAGCGATCACATAGTGGATGCAATGACAGAAGAATTTATAATTCACGTTGGTGACGATGACTCCGAGACCAATTCGGAGGATGAGGACAGTGACGATGTTGAGGAGATTAATGAGCCAGTGGCCTCTACCAGCACCAACGCAGCGTCTAGTTTTATGGAAGGCATATTACCTATTCCTTCAGATTGAGGCGATTTAAATTTGAAAAATAAAGAAAAACAGTTATACTCAGATTATATTGTTTTATTGAGTTGAGATTATTATATTTTATTCACGAAGGCCTACAACATTACTCTATCAAAGTAAAATTTCAAGTACCACTAATATTTTAATTAGTTTGTATAAATATACCTATCAATCATTTTGGTAAAAAACGGTACTGAATAAATTTGGCCAAAAGTGTACATGCGCGAGCTTACCCCCACTACTGCCCACCTGTGCTCACGACTCGTGCCGGGTATTATAAGAGCACTTAGAGAAGGTCTCGAAGTCGTTAAAACCAACATAACCTACTAGACAGAAAAAAATGCCTTTATCCAACGCTTTTATACAAAGGGGGTGTAAATAACCACCCCGTGTGTTCCGCTCAGAAGTTGCTTAAAAACGGGGGTGGGTTCAGCTTATATTGTTAACTATACGTATACAATTTGACTGCGGCATTCAGTTCCACGCGTGCAACCACACCTGAATGTCGTTTCTAAGCTCCACGAGTAACCACAGAGAGAAAAACGTAATTAATGTGCCATTCAGTGGAAAACAGAACAGAGTAGTGAGTGATTTGTACAAAAAAGTGTGGAAAAAGTGAAGTTATGACGTTAAATGCCAAACCGGCATCCAGTTGTATGATAGAAAAACAAAAACCTAGACACGAATCGAGTAAGATGCCAGCGTTAATTTTTAGTGATAGGTAAGTTATAATAATATGATAATAATATTTTTCAGTGGTTATAATAATATTATATTGTATAGAGGCCGATCGATTTGAATGCGGCGCGGCGCCATCGATTTGTTGTATGACGTAACGGAACGTGTTTTGGTAAAGGTTGGAACAGATTCACAACTAAACGTTAATTAAAGGTTGAAATAGATGCACAACAACTATTTTTTGTTAGTTTTATTTAAATAATTGATGTCTAGTCTTTCACACATAAAATTGACCACGCGTCGTGCCACGTTGTGCGCATGTTTTCATTCTTGTGACTCACTTTCGTTTTCTCGATCGTAACAGATATAAACATTGAAGACTAAAATTAGATACTCGTAAAACTATAATAGAACTATTTCACAGATATTTTAGAGCAACAGATAAATAATATTTTTAAGAATATCTATTTTATTGTAACGTTCTTTACGTTTCTTATTGTAACCACGTATACATATTTCATAGAATAGAAAATGAGAATAGATGTCAGCATGTTCATTCTGAAGTGCTTTTGTTTTCTAAATTGTGGAATATAGTGAAATTAAGGTACACACAGATAACAAAACATAATTCTAATGACATTTAAAAATACCGAACAGATAAACATTTAAGAAATAGTTAAATAGAAGACGCGCATATTTTTTACGTTCTTTTTATTGATAGACGAAGCATAAAATAACTACATAAACAAATTACTTAAACTTAAACTAACAATCTTGTTTTTTCATTTGATTTATAATATTATTATGAACTTCACGACTCATTTAACTTTACCCTGTTAGTTTGTAGGTAATAAAACTCGTTGTCAAGTTTAAATGGGTTGCAGCACCCCTGAGGACTAAGTTGGAATAACGATCATGTTTCAAAGTAGTTATTAACTTTTAGAATCAAGTATTATATACGCAGTCATTTTAACACATAACATGGAAATCGGCGCCAAACTTCTAGTCCGCTCTGAGAATAGAAATGAGTTGCGTCGCAACAAATTGTAGATATTAGCGGGACGAAGACAGCGCGGCACCCCCGGCACCCTCCGCTGCCCGCTCTCGCTCACGGATACATCAGTTAGTGTGCCCTTACTGTTGCTACAGAGTATATGCTTGTAGTTGTGTTCGATCCCATTTACTCTCTGACTATATAACAACTTCAGAGCGGACTATACTTTAGAACAGTACCCTTAATATGCATTTTCGATTGAGGACTCAATCGATCGAATTCCAATGCTCGACAGTTCAATCACCCATTCAAATGTATACGCAGCGCCTTTGGTGGTCGTTTTGGGAACTAAAATTTGTTATTGTGACGGGAGATCGAGCCGTCAAACTCTCGATTATATCGATCGAGTCCTCATAAGGTTACAGTATTTCAAATGATAATTTGGTAATTTATCACAATAGTCTTGTGGTACCCTAGTGGTTAAGAAACTCCGCCTCTTGATCGAGGGCTCCGAGGTTCAAATCCCTGCTAAAACGGTGAAGGAAAACATCGTGAAGAAACCTGCATACCTGAGAGATTTATTCAAAAAAAATAATCTCAAAGGTATGTGAAGTCTACCAATACGCACTTGGCCAGCGCGGTGAACTATGGCTCAATCCTTCTCATTCTGAGAGTAGACCCGTGCCCAGCAGTGGGATGATGGATTGGTGGTGATGAGTCTATTGGTTTCTTCTATTTAATCATCTATCTATATGACGATTTAAATACACCAAAACACCATTAAACCACAAAATAGTGGATTAAATATTAAGCACTTCCTAACTAAATAAAGTAAAATTTACTTGAAAATTAAATGAATAAAGATAAGAATTAGTGTTAAACTTTATACCCTTTTATGATATGAATGCACGACATTGAAAAATAACTATAAAACTTATCACCACTTTTATGAAGCACGCATACAACTACCACGAGTGGTACAAACAAAGGCGACGCCTGGGGTGGGGGAGAGGGGGCAAGGTGGAACGCAGTTGCGCCCCCCCCCCCCCTCAGAGATTTAAAATCTATTAGATTTCTACCGTTTTGCGTCATTAAAAGGGACAGTCGGCAGTCCTCCCTCCACCATACTTTTGTGAGGACTAAGCTGGACCGCCTCGAAAAAGTATGTCTTCCTTACTACACCCTTTAAAACGAAACACAGCAGCGCCTAACACTGCTGTTTTTAGGCAGAAATAGATGTGGCGGTGGTGCCGCCGGAGTCGAACCACAAGCCTATCATGTCTTCAACTTATATATTAATTTAACGTTAAAACAGTCATGTATTATATTCGATACTCAAACCACAAATCTCATAAGTACATGTATTTGCACGTGGCCTGCGGTCAGCCACAGAGGGTGGTTCTAGCTACGTAAATATAATAACGTGCAAACCAAATATTTACGCTGCTATTCGTGTTAGTGTTTGATCATAATCACATTGGACAAAGTTATTTGACCTAAATTATTGTTTTAGTAATTTATTTGTGAGGGTTTAAAGTTGTGGCGTGACCCGCGTGGCAGTCACCATGCCAGTCTGACTCGCGGATTAAGATTCTTGGCGAGATACACAAGTAAATTCAGAATTTAGATCTCTGTTCCGGGTCTGGGTGTTGGTGTATTCGTTTAAGTATGTTTTCGTAGGAACCACGACACAGGGAATCCTAATGTGGGCCTGTAAGTATAGAAAGCGTCTTTTTGAAGTTGGTAGGTCGGTGACAACTGAGAAATATAACTATTACATACATACTTATTTTACTTAGAATAAAACTCAATTTAAACTTGTTACTCCTGAGTGGTAAAATGAAATGCCTAAAAAAATATACTTTACCAAAGTCAAAAAGTTGAAGCGCCTGAACATTAAAAAAGTTTTGACTAAATAAATTTTTGTGAGCGATGATACTAAGTTGTAATTATTTTTAATCAGGCGTATTTTAAGGAAATATTTATTTTAAAAAGGCTGGGAAACGCTGCACTAAGGAATAGAAGTTAATTCACTTTAGTTTAGTTCCAAAATTATAACACCTTTCAATATTTTAATATCAATAATAAGATATATTTAAGATTTTTTTAAAAAATATTGTCTTAGAAAATAAGACTGCGTAAAATGAAACAATAAACAAAGACAATAAAAATGTCACATTTCCGGTAGCCATTACGGCAAAATATTATACCGACAAATAGAGATAGCATGCCGTTACACGTGACGTCTATATAAATTATAGTCATCTATACTTTGCCGCATTGTATTACGCACACTTCACGCAAGTTGCTTGACTATCGTCACGTCATTGCCATTCGAATTGTGAAATACGAAGTTCGCGCTGCGCAATTAGCTCTCGTTCGTCAACGGTTTGACCGTGTTTTTGTTTGAAAGTTTCTACAAGGCTTAATTACGATTTACCAAGATGACGAAGTTAATACAACAGTTAAACTTTAGTAGTAGTAATTACTACGACGTTGCTGGCATCGAACCCCCTTCTTCTAAGCCGAAGAACTTCATGTAAGTATTGTACTTCGCTGAATCCCTTTGTTTTCGTTGCGTAATCACGCGCATGCTTTAAAAAGTGGGTAATTGAATATTTTTTTCGTAATTCTCCGTATTGATTTGCATGAATCACTGCAAATGGATTATCATACGTCATCACTTTATACTTTTAAAATAGATCTGCGCGTCATTTAACTAAACTCTGGTAAGTGGTAACAGATTATAAATGTCGAGTAAACTTTCTATTACAGGGCTTTATATTCTGTACATCCATAACACGTTTATGAAAAATGTATACTCGATTCGTCCAAAAAATACATCTCCCAATTCTGCAATGTCTTTTAGCTATGAACAGAGGCCTATGCCTCAATAATTGGTCTATTCACAATAATTACCCTATATATGCCCACATTACCCACTTGTCGGGCATATGTAGTCGTAAGGCAGGTAGAAGTAGTAAGGCAGTCTGCTAATGGTAAACTAACTTGATTGTTAGCAATCCCTGCTTACTTCTATTTCTACCTTTAAAAAAGTAGCTTAGAGATAACCCAGGAAATAAGCAGTAGTATGTTCCTACAAAAGTTAAAAAGTAATACACAATTGTTATTAATTTAGTCTGCAGAAGGTTTTTTTTTATTATATAGGAGTAGCAGACTAGCATGCAGCCACCTGATGGTAAGTGGCTACTGCCGCTTATGGGCATCTGTAATCAACCCCAGATAGGATTAGATATTCCTACCTGAGGTCAGCCCCAGATGCGCTGCTACCCCTGAGGACTAAGCTGAAACGCCTCGGAAAAGTCTTTCTCCCTGACCACACCCTTAAAACCGGAACACAGCAGCGCTTAACACTGCTGTTATTAGGTAAAAAGACTCGTGGCGGTGGTGCTGCCGGAGTCGAACCACAAAGGGTTCTACCACCTTCATGCTCATTTTCCACTTGTGTAATAAATCTAGCATAGCAACAAGATCTTAACAATAATATCAATAGAAATAGGTCAGCATTTATATGTTAAACATTAGTAAAGGTTATCATTTTAGGGTTATCAATTTGTTATACATAGACATATTTATTACCACATAGATAAAGTATGAATCATATTATGTTACAACATATGATGAAACTTTAAAATCTACGATAATTGCCCAATGTACATGGTCATTGGTTGAACTACAATTTTTCTTTGAAGGTATCCAACTGAAGACGTGCATCCATATAAAACGCCATAAAAACTTGTTAAAATATAAAGTGCATTGCTCATATGACTCGGAAATTTGGAAAAAACATGACCATCTTACTTCTCAGAAGTAGCTATGCCCTTGTATATATGAGGCTGTCAGAACCAGAGTAGCCTAACTACAAAAAACGATTTACAATATGGAGAAAAGTAAAAGTGTATAGTCCGGCCTGAAGTTGTTGCGAGGAGGTGTAGTCATACAATTTACTATGGCGACGCGTTTCATTTCTATATTCTGAGCGGACTAGCAGTTTTAGGCGGACTATACATTTTTAAATAACGAAAATATAGATAGGTCAAAAATCATTAAAATGCAGTTAGGCCACTCTGGTTCTAGCAACCTCATATGTGGTCAACTACAGATGCTGTGGTTATAACTTCCTATCCGGTGGACTGCATCCTCAAGTAGATGAAACCATATAAAGCAATAATATGGGTAAATCGTATATATAAAATTCTCTTGTCACGATGTTAGAACCGTACTCTATGAAACGGCTTTACCAATTTTCACCAAATTTTATATGCATATTCAGTCATCATCGTCATCATCATCATCAATAACCCATTACTGTAACACTACTGGGCACGGGTCTCCTCATATTGAAAAGGATTAGGCCATAGTCCACAGCGCTGGCCAAGTGCATATTGGTAGACTTCACATACCTTTGAGATTTTTTTTTTATAAATATCTCTGGTATGCAGGTTTCTTCACGATGTTTTCCTTCACTGTTTAGCAAGTGATAATTAATGTTCATATTCAGTAGGTCTGAGAATCAGCTACTCTCTATTTTTCATACCCCTAAGTGATAAGGTTGTTCACCCTTAACAGTTTTTTATTTATATGACAACACAATGTTTGCCGGGTCAGCTAGTAATATATGTATTTTATAGCATTTCATTAATTAAAACGACATAAAACGAAATGAAGGATTTTATTTTAAAAATTACTTCAAATTACATAATTATGATAGGAACTCAATTATATAAACATAACACCCATGTCACTCCTAAAATTTAAACGAATTGAACAACACCTCATGTCCATTAACCTCAAATCCATAACCGTTTTGGCTGCAGGACGTTTCAAAGAATGAGATGTACCTACATAATATACTCGAAAACAGTATTCCCCACAGTTGGATAAAAAAATAAAGGAACTGTATGTAACATTTTATTTTACATACTTCTATACAGTCCCAATTCACTGTATTTACAGATACTAAATATGTTAAATAGATCCCTCTATCTACAGTCAGTATAAAAGACACATTATTGACTTGCGTAACGTCATGGTGTCAATCAATAAGTAATTTTCTTCAATCAGTACCAATCAAATAGGTACCTCTTGATAACACCATTCTATACTGTTCGCAAGGTTAATAATTATACTTTAAAAAACTAAAAACCATGCTAAAATCGCATAAGGAAAATCGTTAATTCTAATTCCTGACGATCCGAATGAGGCAAATGGGATGAAATTATTAAAATCTTGTATTATCATTGGTTCTTCATAAGTGTTTAAAATTTTTAATTAATCGGACCATTCTAAATGGGTAAAAATTGAGTTCAAAGATTCCGTTACATACATACATACAGGTCAAGCTAATAAAAGCATAGTAGAAATATGTATGGTTTTATAATATTGAAGTAGCAGCAGACAAGCATGCAGTCATGGTAAGTTGATACTGCCAATGGATATTGGTAATCAACCCCGGATAAGAATGCTAGCTACGCTTGATCACATGTCTTGTTACCCCAGAACGCTATGTTGAAATGACTCGGATAAGTATGTCTTTCTTACCATGCTCTTCAAAGAAGAACACAGCAGAGCTTAACACTGCTGTTAAACAGAATTAAGTGTGACGGTTGTGCTTTTAGGGACAAACTACAAGAGTTTTACCACCTTTATGTATGTACGCATTTATTTATTCATTGTTCATTATCATTACACCTATAATGGTTGTAGTAGAATTTATATAATTGTTTCATTCCCTTTTATATTATCTGTATTGTTTTATATTTCATCTATGATTGTTATTTTATTATAATAGTGTTGAGTTGTAAACAGCCTTGTCATGATATATTTCAGTTGCTAAATAAATACGTTAAATATTGCTTTCTAATCTTTTCGTGATTATGACCCAATCATTGTTTGTTCCACAACATTATTAATATTTGAATGAAGGTGGTAGAATCCTTGTGGTTTAACTCCAGAACTACTACCACATTCATTTTAGCCTTATAACATCATTGTTAAGTGCTGCTCTGTTCCAATTTGAAAGGTGTGGTAAGGGAGACATACTTATTTCTTATCCATGGTGGTCCAACTCCAACTTAGTCCTCAGAGATTGCAATGTGTCTGTGACCAACCTCAGGTAGGACTCTGATTTATTTTGGGGTTGATTACAGATGCCCACGGCTCACAGTTGCTTACCATCAGGTGGACTGAATGTTCATATGTTCATTTTCTAATTCTATAAAACTTGGTGAATGTTTTAAAATCTACAGGAAGCTCATACAACTAAGGTAGTTTTTCCCCACTATTAGATTTTCCATAGGAAATACTGACCAATTTTGAACTAAAGTTTTGTTTCTTTACACTTGAAGGATAGATAGTAGGTATTATTATGTGCATATATTTAGTTTGTTGCTTCCATTTTTTCTTTTTTAAACACCTACATAGATCTTACCTATACAAGTAAAATATTGTATGTTGTTGTATGTATAATGTTACACACATTAATGAGTGTCAATGTGTGAAGGTCAGTTTAATATACTAGTGGTGTTTAGGGTTGCCAGTAGTTTCAGATTTTTTTTGTCAACATCATTTTCATTCTGTCAATTTTGTTTAAAACCCTTTCATACACAGACCTACTGTGTAAGAAAGGTTTTATAAATATTCTGAAACATTCCAAACACATATTTGTGTTTAAAACTAACACAATTTTGGGAAAATTGATTCCTAGAAATGGACTGCTATTTATTTATTATTATATTTTTATCAAAGGTTTGTAAGTATAGGTATAGAGTATAGAGTATAGACCTCAGATGTTGTTGTATATTTTTTTATTTTTATCAGTGTCCTAAAAAATTAGCACCAAATTAAAAATATAAATCTATATTTAACCAAGATATTATTAAAATTACCTATTGTTTATTTTATATTGGTTCTAATGACATTTTGTTTTTTTTTCAAAATGTCAAACGTTTCGTAACTTTGACAGCCCTACCCTACGCGGTTACTTGTTAAAGTAGATAGAAATGTAAATGTATACTTCGATGCCAATCTAGAAACTTCTCTGAACGTATTCAAACCTCTTGCAATGTTTTATGTAATCGCTAACTGTGCTTTGCGGTTTTACCCATGTATAAAATGTTTAGAGAACTTTATTCTCAGACACTTTGTCACTTTTATGAGAACTTAATTAAACGATAAAATATATATCACTAATTCATAGAAGTAGGTTATATATTAGTTACTTAGTACCCATCCAACGCATTTATTAACTAAATAGTCAATAGTTTGATTTAATATTCGACTATATTTTCTTACACGTTGAATGGATGTAATTTATTTTATGAGGTTTGGACTACCGATCATTTATATTCTTAGCTAAGTGTATATACTCAAGAGATGTGTGATTTTACTCAGTAGATACTCATGGGTTTATTGTGCGGAACCATAATTATTTTATTAAGTAAAAGTAGCCTATGTTTCTCTTTATAACATCAGCTAACTGCCAGTGCCAGATTCCCGTCAAAATCGGCGCAACCCTTTTGGAAATCAGTTGGAACAAACAGACAGACATAAATTTTATATTTTTTTGTTATTAGTATCATATTTACTTTCATACGCGTTACAATACACACAGACACGACAATTTTATTTATTTTTAATGATTATAGTCGTTAAATATTTTGTCGTGACTTAGATAACATGTAAGTACTAAATATGGCTATAAACATCTTAAACAATATGTATTTGGTTACTGATAATATGATGATATAGGTGCTGTACAGTTTTAGTAACTTTATCCTCTGGGTCTCCCTCGATTTCATTCTAAAGTTTTTGCAATGAAAATCTGAATAATTTAATACTCTCTTTAAAAGACATAAATCGTTCATATTTTCCTATTTATTTTCATGTAGGAGACTGATCAAATGATTCTAACATTATTTTTACATCTTAAAAGGTACCACCACACTCATTTCTAGCGTAAAACACTGTGTCCTGGAAGGGTCTGAATATCAGCTGATTTATATGAGGCGATCATCTTAGTCCTTACGTGAAAACACCATTTGTAATCAACTTCAAGTAGAACCTGTTTATATGGAGTTGGTTACAGATGTCCATAGCAGCGACCGCTTTTTTTTTATATTTGAACCTGACGATAAAGCAGACGTGCTACCTGATGGAAAGTAGTCAACGTCGCCTATGGACATTTGCAACACCAGAGGAGTCGCCAATGCATCGCCGGCTTTGAAGGAGAGCTCTTTTTGCACCTTTTTTGAATAGCCCCATGTCATAGCGCTCCGGGAATACCTCGGAAGGAAGTTCATTCCACATCTTGCACGTCCGTGGCAAGAACGTCCGCGCATATCGACCATCAGGTGGCTCGTATGCTACTGTAGTTTGATACAAGAATGTAATTTTCGAAGTCAAAAATACCATATTTCTGTCTAGTAAATTCCTCTGTCTTCAACTGGAATTCCAATTTAATCCTATTGAAATAAAATTCCCGTTAAAAAGTATTGGAAAACTAAAAGGAAAGATAACGGTGGAGTCAAATTATAGCAGTTAACGAAAGTAACTTTGTAACTTTATCTGTTCCGCTTTCACGGTTAAACCACTGGACTAAACTTGATGTAATTTTATATGGAGATACTTTAAACCCTGTAGAAGTATATAGGATTATTATTTAAAAAGAAACTTGATTGGTTTTATAATAACTGGGATAGCTAAACGTGTTCCGAAGCGCTGTTTTGCAAACCAAATATCGGTTGATAACATCTTGCTAGGCTGCTAGAAATTGTCAAATTGTGATCTTTAGTAGCCAGGAAATCGGGTGCGATCGCAGCCTTATTAACACGCTTTTATTAGCTTGGGTTGTATGTATGTATGTACGTAACAGTAACGGAATCTTTGAACCCGATTTCTATCCACTTTGAACGTTCAGTTTAATTCAAAATTTTGAAAAATTATCAAAAACCGATGACAATACACGATTTTAATAATTTTGTACCATTGTCCTTATCAACATCATCCGTCCAGGATTAACGATTTTCGAGGCGAGAGAAAGCGCCTTAGGGAGAGTTCAGGCAAAGTTACTAGATTGATTTTTGGCTTTGGAAAATAATAATGTTATTTCCCTATAACTCAAATGTACTGAAACATATCTATAATACCATCTTGTAGAATGATTTTTAGGATTCCGGACTATATTAGATCGATTACTTAAGCCGCTGTACGTGGTTCGTATCACGTAACCAAAGATACTCCTATTAAATAGTGTATAGCATGATTATGCAGACATTGTCAAGATTTTCATACTAAAAGAAATACATATTTCGCTTCAGACTGGCACCATTTCGAACTGAGTGACGTTTGAGATATATTCAAAAACAAGTTATTACCAATTGGTAATAACTCGTCGATGACACTTTTCCTCTTCTAGTCTGATTTTTGAACGCTATTAATATAAAGTTAAACAAGGATATGCTTAATAAGTTATAGTCTCCGCCAAACTGCTAGTCCGCTTTGAAATTGTTGCGAGCAGGTGTAGTCATACAATTTGCTATGGCGACGCAATTCGTTTCTATATTCAGAACGGACTAGCTGTTTTACGCGGACTATATAAGACATAAGTATCGGCTTATAGTAATTAGTTGAGATTTATGTTGTCAAATAAAAAACAAATTTATCAATGTATGTTTGTGTATTAAAAAAAATGTCGCCTGATTTTAAAGCTGTTTATGGTATTTATACTTTGATATCTCGTAAGTAATATAATGAAGATTAATTTGTTTGTTGTTCAGTACAAAATAAGGTAATAATATGCGTATTTATTTACATGATATCAAACGTTATAAGGATAAGTGGCAAAGTGCGAGTAGGGCTTACGTATCGAGGATAACGTACTTACTTACACAAATTTTAATTGCATTTTTGTTTTGTATTTCAAAAAATATGTGTATACCTAACATTTGGTTTGGCATTCTTCCAAAAGTGTTTTTTAATAAACGAGAAAACAGGAATAGAAACAAAAATCCGACTACTTAAAAGTGTGGTTGAAATCCAAAAAAATAAAAAAAATCCAAAAACACCTCATGTTAATTAAAATTCTATAAAACCCTTTGGGCTGCAGGGTATCACCATATTTTTCCGCAAGTCTATAAAGGTTGCTTAAGGGTTAATTCTTAAAAGCCACGAAGTCCAATACGATGCATATGAAGGTAGCAATTTGGTAGCAACTATTTATTACAAAAAAAAACTCCATTCATTTGCGCAGCCTCTTCTCACTGGATAGGTGACCGGCGATCCTGATGTCAGAATGGCCGGTCACGTTAAAAAGTAGTTTTTTTTTACACGCTTTTTATTAGCTTCACTTGTATGTTTGTTTGTATGTTTGTAACCGACTTCTTTGGGCGCGATTTTGACCCACTTTAAACGGCCAGATTTCGTTCAAACTTTGTAGGTTTATTTCACAATTATACTATTTACTGTTCCTTAATTGATTCCTAGATTCATTTAGATTTTCTACTTTTTAGTTAATTTTATCATAAAAGCGTGTTTTTTAGTTTTTTGAACTATATTTATTTAATCGAAGGTAGCGACTATATAACGATTAGTAGCAACTAGGTAGCAACATTTAGTAATTACAAATAGTAGTGACCGGCCGTTCTGGTCACGACCTTATAGATAGTTACTTAAATAGTATAAACTAAACTGTGTACTTACAAATCAGAAAACTACGCACGCAATTTGCGAAGGTATTTTTTCGTACCAAAATATATCATCGCCACACTGCTGCGTACAAAAATAGGTGTAGGTGTGGCAGCGCCATAACAAAGCACGTGGTTATCTGTTATTGTCTATGCCTACTACATCGTTCTGACATTGGCAGGAACGTGTCTATTTGAATTTCAAAATAGAATTCGTTGAAAATGTAAAAAGATTTATTTTATTATCGCGTAAACATTGTGGATGGAATTTTCCTTGTTTGTTTTTTACGCCCACTGTTCTATTCCACTTGACACACATTTCTAGTGTGAGTACTTTTAAAATCAAGTGCCTGAATATGATGGTAGCCTGGTACTTTTTAATCGGGGTTTTTGTTTGAAACTAACTTTTGTCTGTGTTTTTTGGTTATGGTTTGTCTGAAAATCCTCTGCATAAGGAAATGGAATATATTTTAGGAATATTTGTGGTCCAAAATATGATATTAACAAGTTTAACAACACACACACACACACACACACACACACACACACACACGCACACACACACACGCACGCACGCACACGTAGTAAGTGAAGAAAATTTGTAATTTTAAATAAATAATATTTGTATTAATTATGCTATGGAAGAGCGGGGCTTCCTGTTGATGAACTATATTGATACAAATTATTTTCAATTATTTATTATTTTCATATTGACCAAAATGAGGTCACCGACCGATTGGGTGTATTTTCGGCGCAAACTCAATAAGGTCGAATAGTATTCTGGCATTCCATTATCTGACCACAATCCCGGATCTATCCGAGATTATTTGTAGACATAACAAAATACAGGGATTAGAAAAAAACGAAATCGAATTCTCTAGACTTGCTAAGCAAGAGCATACTGTATTTGAAGACATTTCGGTACTTATTTTATCTTTCCATTTATGTTAGAATTTGTCCTTTAAAGGAAGCCAGGTGACCTGAACTAAGCTATACGAAATAATTTATTTTTAATATTTGTTTTTATACCCGCCATCGTTATATACCTATTACCTACATACCCCATACTAAAAATTTCAAGTGTCCATCTATTACGGTTTAAGAGATACAGATAGCCCTGTGACACACGGACACAGGCGGAGAACAGGGTTCCGTTTTTATCCTTTGTGTATGGAACACCAAAAAGGCCATAAGGCGACCTAAACTAAGCTTCACAACGAAACCGAGTTAATTTATTAGTCACAATGACGCTGAATACAATTTGGCAAACAATCCCACCGACTCGATGGAAATACAACATTTTAAACATCGAACCACGCCCCGTCGGGCACAGACGAAAATAAATGTAAATATTTTGCGCGCGAATACGTGCGCGATTGTTTATTTGGGTCTTATCTGCCATATTTTATCTGTACGACAGTTTATCGGCTGTTATCTGTGCCGTCTGTCTTTGACAGATTAAGGTTTGTTTGATTATGGTATTTTAATTGAATTGTTTACTTCGTGTGTATTAGGTACTATGATAGATATGTGGTATGTTACGCAAGTCCAGCTAGACTTTGTACATTATAGTACGTTGTGCAATAGTTTTCGAAATAAAACGAAGTTAACTTTAAATTGTATCTGCATACAAATGTGTATGTGTAATTTAAAATTAGTGCGTTTTCCAACGACAGCGAAATAACACCTAATTTAAGAAATATTATGACAAATAGAAATGTGATATTAAAGAATCTATTTTTACGCTCCATAAATGAATATGAATATGATGATTCGCTCTGTATAGTTCGCGCCAAACTGCTAGTCCGCTCTGAAGTTGTTGCAAGCCTTGCTATGGCGACGCGATTCATTGCTATATTCAGAGCGGACTAGCAGTTTCACGCGGACTATACCATGAATACACAAAATATAAACGGAACCATACACCACAAAACTAGTCACTAAAATATAACTCCATATGTGCATAGGTACTAGATAAAAAATACATACAATCAAAGAGTACCTCCTCTTTCGAAGTCTGAAAAAAAAAACAAATACATCATACAAGGGCAATTCTAAATTCAAAATTTATTTCCTAGTACAAACGAGCGCTTAAATTCTACAAAGCTTTTCAAGGTCTATTTTATTGGTATTCTATTTAACCACTACCTACGCGGCTTTCAAAGAATCACTTTCGCTGACAGTTGCATTTTGCGCGCGCAGACGCCATATTGTAACTGTGACGTCACCTGACGGATGGCGGTCAGCTGACGTGTAGAAATGTAAACATGTTTTTTTATACTTTTGATGATACTTCATTGGGTTGCGAGGCAAGAGGGTAAAACGCTATTTCTATGTCTCCGTCGGTCACAGAATTCAATTACTTAAATCGTAATAGATGACACTAGAAAATCCGGAGGGTTGCTACAGGCTACCTTAAAAACAAAAGCTAAAAGCTAAAAGTTAAAACAAAAAACCGTTCCCAAATATTCAAGTTCAAAAAACTAAAAAAACAAGCTTTTATGATAAAATCAACTAAAAAGTAGAAAATAATTTTCAATCTAGGAATCAATTAAGGAACAGTAAATTGTATAATCGTGGATACGAACGATGAACGAATGACGAACGAAATGACGACGTGAAACGATATTTTTACGCACTTTTTCTTCGATTACTTGTTTTTGCACCACTGAACTGCACATATCGGTATTTTTCCGCGTAAATTACACCATGACAGTCAATAAATGATTGACGGAATTGTCAGCCGTTTAATAGCTTCCTTCAATTACAAGGCGGTGAGATATCTATACTTATCTATGTACGAGTAATACATAGACACTTCTGTAACAACAAATACTAAAAATAAAAGAGGACATTTAGTGGTATGGCACCGGCTTGAAATAATTATTTTAAACTTTGGTTTTATGCTTTTCCTCTGGTTTGAAGGTGTTAGTGTTAGTTATGACGTGCGGTCGGCTCTGAAGTTGTTGCGAGCAGGTGTAGTTATACAATTTGCGATGGCGACGTCATTCAGAGCGGACTAGCAGTTTTACGCGGACTATACCTTATATATAGTTATGTAAATGAGTATATACATTATGAAGTCAATTATCTTGTATTTATTTAAAGGCGAAAGTGGAGCTCTCTTTGGCTCAAAGTCAAACTCGCCAGAAACATTCATCCAATAATATGTATCACTGTCGACTAAGGAATATTTATTTTAGCTCACAATGTAGCGAAAGTATATAGGGATTTGGCAATGTTATGTAAACACGTCGCGTCGAAACGGCTAGGTTTATTTCTAGGTTCAAAATATTATTATGACGCACGTTTTTTGCTGTATATGGATAGAGATTAGTTCTTTTTTAGGGTTCCGTACGCATAAAGTAAAAACGGAACCCATTACTAAGCCACCGCTATTTGTCTGATACATTTGAAGGTGGTAGAACCCTTTGTGGTACGACTCCGGCGGCACCACCGCCTCACGTGTTTCTGCCTAACAACAGCAGTATTTACGCTACTGTGGTCTGGTTTGAAGGGTGTGGTAAGAGAGACATACTTTTCCGAGGCGTTCCAGCTTCGTCCTCATGGGTAGCGGCGCCTCTGTGACCGAACTCAGATGGGAATATATCCTATCAGGGCTTGATTACAGATGTCCTTGGATGGCACTAGCCACTTATCTTCAAGTGGACTGCATGCTCGTCTGCTACTCCAATGTTGTAAAAAAAAAAAAAAAAAAAGCTTGTATAAAATAAAATCAAGGTGAAAGTCGTAAGCCATTTCTCGCTATCTATTATCTATATGAATTAAGATAGGTATTTGCGAATCAAATCTATTTTAGTTTTGGCAGCCATCTCACTGTATGTTTACTTAAAAATCGCAACAGTAGCCGTCTTACCTCGGAATATTACGCACGTGTTTTCAGAAAAAAAAGTCAAAAAAATATTTAAAAACAAAAAAATAATATTATGCTGTGTGTCACATACAGCGAATTGAAATTTTTCAGAAAGGATCAGTTTAGAAATCGGTCGAGAACTGTTTTTTGAGTGTTTTTTTTGTAGATTAAAGTGTTTTTGTTTAGGAAACGTTTAAAGACCGATTTTTTTAATTTTAATTTTAGTTTTTTTTGTTATTTTATACATCAAACATTCCATTTTAATTGTGATACCAAGTGATACTGAAAACTATTTTTAGACTTAGCGCTTCTGCGTCGTTTGTTAGTTTTTCTTCTGTCAAAAAATGGTCATGAAGGTGTACAGGTGAGGGTTTTGTACCATATCCATAGATAAATATAGTCTTATAACAAAAACACTTCTTTTAATGCGAATACACTTAAGTTTTAAATAAAATATGGTAGTAGCAGACGAGCATGCAGTCTACCTGATGGTAAGTGGCTACTGCCGCCCATGGAGATCTGTCAGCAACCCTAGATAAGATAAGAATACTGCCTGAGGTCGGTCACAAATGCGTTGCTATCCCTGAGGACTAAGCTGGAACGCCTCGGAAAAGTCGTCCATGGGCGGCAGTAATCACTTACCATCAGGTGGACTGCATGCCCGTCTGCTATTCTTATATTATTATTAAAAAAATCTAACAGGCACACATATTTTATATATTTGTATAGATTATACTTCAATATAAATATTGACTCAGACACGCTGGGGTCAATAAAAGTACGTGATAACCTTTGAATATGCTAATGTTACTGTTATATTTTCCTTATGCTATAATTAAATATGCATAAAACATATGTTTACTACAACACGATATTATTACGTTGATATCAATAATTACTAGTGTAACTTGCCACTTGAACTAATATTAGAGCGAATGTGAGTTTGTTTGTTACACTTTCACGCCTTAACTACATAACTGATTGTCATGAAATTGTGTACACACGTTGTCAGGGTCTTTACTTCTCTTTATCATACCCTTTAATATAAGATCATAGATTAGTAAAGATTACTCACTCCTAACAAGAAAATGTACCCAGTTTTGAGAATTGAAATAGTTGCGTAAAAAAGTTTTGCCACGTCTCCGTGCTACAATGGCCTTAAAATATTTGAAATACTTATTTATTTATTATGTAAATTACGCAGTATTAGTTATTTATTCGTAAATTTTGTCTAAAAAAGTTTTTATTTGTCAAGAATTCAAAAAAAGAACTTACTAATAAGCCATTTGTGGCTTCATTCAATTTCAAGGCGGCGAAGTATCTTTACTAATCTATGTATAAGATACTAGCTGTGACCCGCGATTTCACACACAGCTAGTTCTAAAATATAAGTAGCCTAATTACTCCTTATTACATCAGCTACCTCCCAAAAAAAGTCCCGTCAAAATCTGTCCAGCCATTTCAGAGATTAGCCAGAACAAACAGACAGACAGACAAAAATAAAAAATAAATGTTTTTTTGGTGTATGTACCATATATTCATATGCATGTAGTAAAAAGCGGTTATAGATATGTGGCAGTATCAAATATATTTGCATAACAGACTAGTAGAGCCCGCGGCTTTAAAAAATAACATGACATAGGTGTAACTGAAAATGTCATCTGTCGAAAATTGGTCGTACCAACATAGAAACGTTCGTGGGCTCATGAACAACAACATTGCTAAAGATCATCACGTGATCAAATGCATAGTTTACGATTCTCTAAAGGACATACAGACAAACATTCATATAATTTGTGTAACAGTTTTGTAATACACGTTATAATTTTTTTAACATTTTTTTATGTAAATGGAAAGCAGAAAAAAACATGCAGCCCACCTGATTTCGCCTCATACCAACTTACCTTTTATCTTATCTTGGTGAATGCTAAATCACGCATAAATATATAAAAGATATAAATATAAATGCAATCCTTATGTAAATTGTGTTATTACACGGCTTAACTTATCTTTTCGTGCTTGTAAATATTATGACGACATTTGATAACAAACAGTATTTACAATGTAAATATCATGTTATTTAATTTAACTAACATATAATTTTATGGTTAAAAATAAATGTATAAAAATATACCTACATATACAATTTGTCTTATGTTGCTCTCGTCATCATCATCAACCCATTACTGTCCCACTGCTGGGCACGGGCCTCCTTTCAGAATGAGAAGGCCTAGGCCATAGTCTACCGCGCTGGCCAAGTGCGTATTATTAGACATCACATACCTTTGAAAACTTTTTTTAAGATTTCTCAGGTATGCAGGATTCCTACTATAATAGTATATTAAAAATGTTTTTATAATTGTTTTCAGTGACGAAGGCGCGTCTTTGAACGCGTGCGGCGGCAGCAAGCGGTCGGCCTTGTCGGCGTCCGACGCCGAGTGTTTCTCGCTGTGCCTGGGTGCCGGGCCTCTGTGGTGAGTGCTACTTGTATTGTACATACACACACACACACAAATACACACGCATGAACACACACGCAGACGCATACACACACGGACGCAGTCACACACACACACACACACACACACAGATGCATACACACTCAGACGCAGTCACACACAGACGCAGTCACACACAGACGCACACACACACAGACGCAGTCACACACTCACACATACATATGCATACACACTCAGACGCAGTCACATACATTTACTGGTAGCCAAGAAATAGGTGGAAATAGCTGATAATTGCTAAAACCTTCCCTCGTGAAGAAATACTTATCGGTGATCCCACGGAGCAACAAAGGTAGAAACGAGAGAGGCATTTGATGGTGGTACAACCATTGTGGTTCGAAGTCGGTGGCACCACCGCCACACCTATTTCCGCCTAATAACAGCAGTGTTAAACGCTGTAGCGTTGTTGTTTAAAGGGTTTGGCAGTGGAGATATACTTTTTCGACATATTACCTACAGCTCAGTGTTCAGGGGTAGCTGCCTATAAGAATCTAATCGTATCTGGGATTGATTACAGATGTCCATGGGCGGCAGTACTGACCATCAGGTGGATCGCATGCTCGTCTGCTACTCCTAAAATACACAAAAAAAAAACTCTGTACATATTTTTGGTCTAAAATTCCAGCGTCATTGACAGATCATCGTTTCGTTTTCCAGGTGGTCCTGATGTCCCTGTTCACAGCTCGGCACCGCCCGGAGGGGTGAACGGCGGGGCCGCGAGCCCCGCTACCCCGTCCACCCCAACCCACGACGACAACCATCGTGAGTACCTTACTAATATATGTATATATCATCGGCATTTTTAGGGTTCCGTCCGCCGCAACGCACGACAACAACCATCGAGAATATCACAGACATAAATATATATCATCGGCATTTTTAGGGTTCTGTACCCAAAGGGTGAGAACGGAACCCTTTTACTAAGCCTCCGCTGTCTGTCCGTTTTTCACAGGGTTCTATCTCTGGAACCGTAATACATAGATACTTAAATTTACAGAACATGTCTAATGTTGGTCGCTATAACAGCCAATACTAAATTTTTCTTTTTTAATAATTGGGGCTCGCCATACAAGGAACCGTTTATTTGACCAATTATTGTGTTCTATCACCACTAGAAACTTTTTGTAATATAGGAGTAGCAGACATACAGTCCACCTGATGGTAAGTGGCTACTGCCGCCCATGGACATCTGTAAACAACCCCAGATAGGATTAGATATTCCCACCGAGGTCGGCCACAGATGCGCCGCTAACCCTGAGGACTGAGCTGGAACGACTCGGAAAAGTCTGTCTCCTTTACCACACCCTTTAAACCGGAACACAGCAGCGCCTAACACTGCTGTTATTAGGTAAATAATTGAATGTGTTAAATGTTTGTCTTCCCCCAGGCGACTTGTTGAGCGCCCTGCTATGGTCGAGCGCCAGCTCGCTGAGCAGTGCGGACGGCTCGCCCGTCGACCACGCTCACCCCACACAGGACCTGGCGAGGAGGGAGGCGGTGTGTATATCCTACGTTGTATTGTGTACACTCGGGCGTGTTTTATTACTTTGTATTGTGTACACTCGGGCGACTTGTTGAGCGCATGGTATGTCTCTGTATGTGGAGTGGGTAAACTCGGGCATGTTTTGAGTCGCTCGTGTGTATAAACATGCTGTGTACGCCCGACCTAGCGAGGAAGACCGCTGCATGTATGTATTAAGAAAAAAAGTATCTCGGGCACGTTTTGATCGGGCTTTGGTGATTAATGTGTAAAGTCGGGCATGTTTCAATCTGGTAGGGATTGAGCCGAATAAAGCTGCAATCTGAGAGAACCTAGCCCAGAAGGGGATATGTATCTAGTTATGCTTAAGCTGGAGCATGTTTTAAGTCACTCGGCTTTAAACGGTATATATTGTTGTGTTATGTGTGTAAACTCGGGCGTGTTTCAATCTGGTAAGGATAAAGCCGAATAAAGCAGCTGTCTAAGCGCAACCTAGTGGAGAAGACAGTCGTATGTGTGTATTAAGAAAGAAATAACAGTTTTCGTTTAGTGTTGTGCAAACTAGACCTCGTTTTAAGTCATTCGGATGTAAATTACGCCGTGTAAAGCTCCATTCTACGCATGACCTATCAAAGAGGCAAGTTATATGTGACCTTAAGTGTCGTGTGAAGTCGGGCGTGTTTTAATTTACTCTGGTGTGGATTAAACCGAATAAAGCATTTTACCATTTGCCCAAATCTAATCTAATAAAGTATTTCCGTATAATTACTAATAATAATTAAATAGTTGACTAGTACTAATAGCATTAGTAAGTAGTTACTAGTATATTAATAATACTAATAGCGTATCCATTATAATTTGCAGATCATCGAGAAGATCCTGGCACGTAAGGACCGCGACCCAACCAAGATCAACTTCAAGGTGTACCTCACCGAACAGAACTACACGCGCTGGGAATGCGTGAGTGTTTGCTTTTTATATTGAAGGTGTTAGAGCCCTTCGTGGTTCGACTCCTACGGCACCACTGTCACACCTATTTCTGCCTAACAACAGCAGTGTTAAGCGCTGCTGTGTTCTGGGTTGGAGGGTTGAAGAAACACCCTTGAACCCAGAACACAGCAGCGTTTAACACTGCTGTTATATGCTGTAAATAAGTGTGACGGTAGTGCCACCAGAATCGAATTACAAAGGATTCTACCACCTTCGAAACTGACTGCGTGCTTGTTTGTTATTTCATTAAAATATAACTATCATTCTTTACTTCGTCGTCAACCCATTACTGTCCCACTGCTGGGCACGGTTCACCTCTTAGAATGAGAAGGATTAGGCCATAGTCCACATCGCTGGCCAAATGCGTATTGGTAGAAAACCTTTGAGATTTATATAAATATCTCATGTGTGCATGTTTCCTCACGATGTTTTTCTTCACCGTTTTAAGCTTGTGATAATTAAGTTTTAATACGCACAAAACTTTGAAAAAATCAGAGGCGTGCCTGGGATTTGAACCTCGGACCCCTCGTTCGAGAGGCCGAGTTTTTAGAGCTTTTACTTATGTCCATGTAACTAATTTGTATCAAAATGTATCAGTGATAAAATATGTTTACAATATTGTATTATGATAATATTATAATTACGATAGAGTAATTGGGACAATGACTCTTTGATGGGTTGACACTCTTATCACACCAGATGTTATCTGGTTGAACTGTGTATATTAATGATGTGCCGAGTCGGCCATTTTTGGTATTCGAGTACTTTAGTACTCATATAAAAAAGAATCGAGTCAGTATTCGAGTCCAAAGTATTCATAAAGTACTCGAGTACTTTGCACAACATACAGTCCAATAGCACGGAAGAGCAAAAAAAAAAAACGCCACTCACTACACAAAATTAAACAACTTTTTACTTGTACGAGTAGTAGTTGTAGTGTACGAGTATCGTCGGTATTCGAGTATTACTGGTACTCGAGTATCACTATTGGTACTCGAGTATGCGAGTTTATGTAAGTACTCGAGTACTGACTCGAGTCGACCTGACTCAGCACATCTCTAGTGTATGTATAAGATTATATATAGTTAGGATAAAACTACTGTACAACAGTCTAGTATTAGCATATTGTTTTGTTTATAAAATTGAAGTACGAGTGTGTGGTCCATCTCATGGTAATTCGCGGTGTAAGAGTCAGATGAACGTATCTACATTTTGTCAATTTTACAGGAGAGCGAAAATAATGCAACAATTCGCCATTTCTAACTTTTCCAGCTCGTTAAGAGATAATATCCAGAGATATTGTGATGATACAGCGATGATATTGTGGACATACAATAATCTATGATTAAAATCGTATTTTTTGCAAATACGTTCTTATAGGTCTATCAGTTAACATGATAATTAAAACAAATTTAACGTTACGCATAATACGTTAATCTGGTTCAATCGAAAGTGGGTCTTAAGTTATTTCTTCTTCTTGTAACTTGTGAAATATTGAATATAGCGTTACGTCGTTGTGCCATTTCATAAAGAACTACATTGTAAACCATTTTGTAAAAAAAAAAAATATTTTTTTTTATTTTTTGTAGATATGTTTATCTGACTCTTACACCGCGAATTAGTCACTACTGTATGGATATCTTTAACCAATTCTAACGTAGATAAGTATGTATCCCTTACCACACTCCTCAAATTAGAACACAACAGCGCTTAAAACTGCGGCTATTACGCAGAAACAGGTGGTGGTGTTAGAACCATAACATCCGGTTAAAAATACTTAACTGAAAAATGAAAAAAAAAAGGTTTAGTATAATGAAATTCATATAATATGAAAATACAAAAGAATAATATGTAATATTCAATTCTTATTTTAAATATATCAATTTCATTATAATAGTACTTATTTTTTACCTATTCATTTTATTCTTTACTAGCTGACCCGGCAAACTTTGTACCTCCTCAAAATCTATTTATCAAATATATTTCATATCATATAACATATAGCCAATGTTACTCGTGGATTATGTAGCTTTCGAATGGTGAAAGAATTTTTAAAATCGGTCCAGTACTTTTTACCCGACTGCCAAGGAAGGGTTATGTTTTTCGCGCGTATCTTGTATGTTTGTCTTTCTTTATTTGATCCGATCTAACAAACGGCTGGATGAATTTCAACAGTTAAGGTGTCATTATATTTGTCTCCATGACCCGAGTGTCCTTAGATAGGTGTTAGTAAAAAAAAAAACAAAATGGCGGATTTTTGGCGCGAAATAGTAACACATTAAAAAGAAAAGTTAACCGAACCTATCGAGTAGGGTATCAAATGAAAGGAAATTAAACAGAGATTATAAAAACATATTTGTATATATATAAAACAGCAAGGTGACTGACTGACCGACTAACTAAATGACTTTTTCATTTTTCAGAAATCAACGTATAGCCTAAACCAAGGACCTTACACTTCTGAAATTTTGCACATAGGTTCTCTATATAGCGTGAATAAGTACTAAGAAAGGCCTTTTGGAAATTCTACCCTAAAGAGGGTAAAATAGGGGAAAACCGTTTTTTTGAAATCCTTTAATTTTGAATCAACTACTATAAAATTTTGTATTTGGCTTTCTGAATAGGAACAAGGACGTACTTATTTATCGCCCTCCGAAAAATCAACCCCGTAGAGGGTAAAATAAGGGTTTAAAGTTCATTTGAACAATCGTCAATTTTGAAGCAAACACTATGAAATTTTGCATCAGGCTTGTTAGATAAAAATAATGAAATTCTATCTCTAACGAGGTAAAATAATGACCGAAACTTTGATTTACTGAAGTTATATATTTTACAGACCGTAAATGGTGGATTTTTTTGCGAAATACGAGTAATAACACGTTTTAAAAAAAAAATACCAAACCTATCGAGTAGGATGTCAAAATAGAGAAAATTAAGAGGAGATTACAGGAATTAAGAGGAGACACATACATTACATAATATATCTTATATATAAAATTCTCGTGTTAGTTACCGTACTCCTCCGAAACGGCTTCACCGATTTTCACCTAATTTTATATACATATTCAGTAGGTCTAAGAATCGGCCACTATCTATATTTTTTACCCCTAAGTGATAAGGGTTGTTCACCCTTAACATTTTTTTATTTATTTGGCAACACAACGTTTGCCGGGTCAGCTAGTACATATATATTCGTATTTACACATCAAGATGACTGTCTGACTAAATGAGTGAGTTGCTGTACCAGAGATCAACGCAAAGCTGAACCGCTGGGAAACCGCTGAACTTAAGCGTGCTGGAATTTTACACATTTTTAGCTTCTTTATATAGCGTAAATGATCACAACGAGGATAAAATAGGATAATATTGTTTGAACATTTTTTGTTTTTGAAGCAGACACCTACTATGAAACTTTGTATGTGGCTTTCTGGATAAAAATAACGAAATGCCTATTTCACTACTTTTGGAAATTCTACTTCAGCCTTTTTGGCGCAGTCGGGTTTTTGATTTTTTTAATTAATTACTTGTTGAGCCTATTCATTACAATCAAACAAACAAAGTTTTCCTCTTTATAATATTAGTATAGATAAGCAATTGAGTTTTTTGTTTTTGTAATAATATATTTATGTTATGTCCACCGCACAGCAGTAACTTTCAATGATGTTTTACGATCACTAATACAATTGTATCTATATTCGCAGGTGTTGAAAGGTGACATAATGTATCTGCGTTTGCCAGACTCCCTCGCGGCGGGCAGTAAGGAGGCCTTCATGTTCTTGCTCGACTTCGCCGAGGAACGTTTACGTTGTACACAGTGAGTGTTGCTAGTTGAATTTATGGTTAAATACGACCGTTACTCATAATCGATCTATCCAAGGTTTTGTCTGCCAAATATCGATTTTTGACATTTACTTCACATAAGAAAATGTAGTAAACATTTTCTTCGATTGATCTTTGGTAGGATAAATTGGATAGATTCATTATTAACAATGGACGATAGAAGTAGCAGAAGAGCAGTCCACCTGATGTGATAAGTGGCTATTGTCGCCTATAGACATTTGTAATCAATTCCAGATAAGAGACTACCAAAGTCGGATTCAAATGCGTAGTTATATTCCGCGCCAAATTTCTAGTCCTCTGTGAAGTTGTTGCGCGCAGGCGTAGTCAGAGACTCAATTGAGTCGACATAACTACACGCATATACTCCGTAGCTACATATGGGCACACTGACGCAGCTATGTGCCCGTGGACGAAAGCGGGCAGCGGAGGCTACCGGGAGGTCCCACGCTGGATTCGTCCCGATGATATCTACAATTTGCTATTGCGACGCGACTCGTTTCAATGTTCAGAGCGGACTAGCAGTTTGGCGCGGCCTCTACCGCTCTGTACACGAATCGTCGAATAATAAAAGCGATTTATCAACCCTATGTCTCCCTTCCAGCTGGATAGTGTGCGTGAACAAGTCACGTGAGGACCGCGTGACCGTGCTCCGCACCTTCATGTTCCTCGGCTTCCAGATACTAGCGCCGCACTCGCCCCTAGCGGCCGAGATCGACAACCCCGACTACATCCTGATGCACTACAACTATAACTAGTGAGTGGTGGGGCGTGGTGAAGCGTGGCCGGGGCTTTGGTCTGTGTGTTGCTATATGATATATAGGAATATTTGCCGGAAAGTCGGGAAATTTTGGATGATTTGTGGAAGTGAAAGAAATTTCGTAATTTATTGGTGTTTTTTTTCTGTTGTAGAAAAAATGTACGACATCATTAGTATGACATTATAATGAAAAATGCAAATTAATTGTTTTTTCTTTCAATATTTGAAGTAAATACAATGCCAGATTTAAAAATAAAAATTATATCTAAAGGTTTTTTATATTAAGCTGCAATACTAAGTGCAAGACGAAGTAAATTAGACAAGAAGATACAAATGTATGTAATGACATGTATTTTTTTTAATATACATATAATTTGTATTACAACTCGAATGCCAACAAAACACACATTTGACCGTTGCTAATTAGTGTTGAGAGCTTTTTTATTTTTTGTAGTTTACCACAAAGTTTCAAATTGGATTTAACATCATTTAAAAAGCTTTGTTATTTTTATAACAGTATTTTATTTCAACCGCTTCACACAGACCAAAGTCCTAAGCAGTAAAGTAGATGGGTATTGTGACAGCTCAAAAAATATGTGTTTAAATTTAAAAAAATCATGCTTTAATTGTAAATTTTAATGTTCATCACTATTTGTAAAAGTTTGACATTTTCAACACTTCTTTTTTCTTAAATCCATTAACAGCTGTCACAAAGGTGTTGCCGTTTTAAAAAAAAAATAATAGAACAGTATTTAAAGCACGTATTCATTATTAATCACTTGGGCTTACGTAGTTATCATGGATTGGCGCCAACAAGTCTTAGTATTAGATATTTTAGTGTATTTCTTATGTAGTGACACTCGATTTTTCGCTGATTTCGCGGGACATTCGACTTTGAGTGTAGCAACACTGGTGAATTTGGGAATTTTGGGAGTTTCGTGACGAAATCAGGGGAGAATCGAGTTTTTAGTGTACTTTAATTTCTACTATTTCAGCTTTGAAAATAATGCATCGACGCTACAAGTTTTATCAAAACTGATTTTGGTAGAATTTATTTTCTTTTTTCTTTATTATTATTATTGTACCTAACAAGTATATATGTCGTCGTGTTGCCCACTCCGGGTTAGAGCAAAAAAAAACAAAAAAATTAAAAAAAAATACAAAAAAAAAAAAATATAAAAAATGATTTGTAACATTGTTCGTACACGCCTCAACACAAGTTACGCAAGCAAACAGTCGCTCACTATACAAAAGACATACAACTTGTGTTGTGCGCTGTTCAGATAATTTTATTTACACACCACACACGTAACACGTTTCGAAATTGTTTCTCAAATCGCATTTTTTTGGCGTCTGTACACTGGCTGAGATCACACGCGTCTAAACTTTGCAAAAGTCCCGACCGGGGAACGAACCCGGTACCTTTTTGATTGATCGGCACAGTGCCTAGTAAACATCCAACGAAAACTTTTTTGTTTCTTTTTTTTTTCAAAATATTTTTTCTTTTTGGTAACTTTTTTTTATTTTCCAAAATTCGTGTGAAATAGTCAGTTCGGACACCATAATAAAACACTTAATAAAAAATATTAGCATAAGAATATTTCATGTTTAATTCCTTTTATTTAGTATTTCTATTTCTATAATTATATTTCTGATCTTAGGCGTTATTTTTGATTTATTTCTGAATATCGCTGATAGATGGAGCATTTTAGTTTTACGAGAAATTAACGCTCAGTTTTGTTTCGTTAGAAATGAGATTTAGTCGTTATTTTGGTCACCTGAGCATGTATCTCTAAAGAGGTAGAACCTCTATTTCTGTCTTATAAATGCAGTGTACCGTCTTTGTATTGATTCTGGGTATAATAAAGCACCTAAGGCCTATAACCATAGTCCTTAGAACGATATGTCATCTTTGATCAACCTCAGGTTCACCCATTGTGTATGTGCAATCTTTAGTCATCATCACCTGAGCGTATATTTCCCTGAGCATTAATTTCTGACTAAAATGCTCAGTTTATTTTAGTGTTTATTTGACAGTATCGCCTCAGTGCCTGTGTTACAGTATTTTTCTATCCGAGTATTAATTTCCGTTGCGAGGCGCTCTGTCGTAGATATAAGTTTAAAATGTAATGATCAAGCGAATTAAAGGTAATTATCAATTATTGTGCGTTTTATTAATAATACCTTCCCCTACTGTATCAACGTTATATTCAGTTATATAATTATGACGTAATAAATGTGTACGGATCCGAATATCGATTGAAAATATATAGGTACTAACGTGTTTTATTAGTTCCGTACCCAAAGAGTAAAAACAGAACCCTATTATAATCCGCGCACACCTTAACTTCAGAGCGAACTTGAATTTTTGCACGTACTAAACTAGCCTCCGCTGTCTGTCTGTCCGTCTTTCACAGGGCTCTACCTCATGAATCGTATGAAATACACACTTGTAATGTTTATAGAATACTAGCTGACCCAGCAAACGTTGTATTGCCATATAAATAAAAAAAAATTTAGGGTTAAAAAACTACTCCTAACATTTAGGGGGATGAAAAATAGATGTTAGCCGATTCTCATAGATACCGGATAAGCACAAAAAATTTCATCAAAATCGGTCAAGCCGTTTCGGAGGAGTATGGCAACGAAAACTGTGACACAAGAATTTTATATATTAGATTGTGGCTGAATGATTTTTAATCTGTGGTGCGGTGCGGCGTGGCGGGGAAATTTAGTTTTGGCGGGAAGCCGATTGTCATTGTTATAAAGTATTTATGAAAATATATCATCTTCCTCTAAATGTTTTTTTATTGTGATATAATTACTCAAGAAATATATCTGTATAGTATACTAGCTGACCCGGCTAACTATGTACCGCCTCAAAATCTATTTATCAGATACTCGTGGATAATGTCGAATGGTGAAAGAATTTTAAAAATCGATCCAGTAGTTTTTGAGCCTATTCATTACAACCAAACAAACAAACAATATCTTTATAATATTAGTATAGATGACGTAATAAAAATATGTACAAATATCGATAAGAAATATAAACTTACTGTCTTTTATTAATTCCCAAAGGGTAAAAACGGAAGCCTATTATTAAGCCTACGCTGTCTGTCCGTCTGTCACGGGTCTATCGCTGGAACGGTAATAGATAGAGACTTGAAATTTTCGCAGAATATATCTACAGGTGGCTCTAACAATACATACTAAAAATAAAAATAAATGAAAATCTGGTGGTACTGAATCCTGTGTTCGACTCTCACCTCGCACTAGCAATTTTTATATAGCTATTTTTATAATAGTATTTATATTTTTACTTAACTTCATCAATATATAACAATTTATCAATTATATTTCATATAAAATATAGCCTATGTTACTCATGGATAATGTAGCTTTCAAAGAATTTTTAAAATCGGTTCAGTAGTTTTTGGAGCCTATTCATTACAACCAAACAAAGTTTTCCTCTTTATAATATTAGTGTAGAAAAAGGTGAAAAGAAAATGAATTCTAGTGTAATTTAAAAATAATCATGTTTAGAAGATTACATGAAGCATAGCTCGTAATCAATTTCTAAATATAATAAATTAAATTGTCAATTACATTTTGTTGACTTACTTTGTTTCGCGTGATGACTTACAAAGAGCTGGAATCTTATTATTTTATGATACTAAGGTTCACCGGGTTATCTACTAGATGTATTTTGTAGTAATATTATTATTAATATAAAAGTTGAAATAAAACTTATTGTAAAATAAAACTAATTTTAATATTTTAACATTTATTGAGTATAAAAAGCAGAAGCATCGTCTGCTATGGAATGTAAGACGTTATATAATTAACATATAAATTACGTTTGAAGAATCAACTCCTTTTGTACTGTTACATAGTGAAGTATATGTCTCTCTGGAGGCCCCCAAACACTGTTACTAACTAACAAAAAGGTCGCTGGAATTTGTCGGCGAATAAGACAATAAGATAATTGTAATTTTGTAAAATCAAATCACCTTTTTACACTGGGGGCGCCCATTCAATCTTCCGCCCCGGGCCTCCGACGGCCTTAGTCCGCCACTGGTGTATGGGGGTAGATACATATTTGTCGAACATACGTCACTACTTTCATACGGTGAGTATAGGGTGTCAATCTGTCTGCGACCGTCGGCCTGAGCGGACGTGTTGGTGTTACAGAGACAAATACTAGTGTCGGGGACACTACATAGTATGTATATGTTGATTATGTTTATTTATTGACAATTTGGCACATTGAAGTAGATTGACTTTTTTTATAATATAGAAATAGCAAACGAGCATGCAGTCCACATAAAAGGCTATTGCCGCCCATGGACATCTGTAATCAACCCCAGATAAGAGTAGATTCTTACCTGAAGTTGGCCACAGATGCGATGCTACCTTTAAGTATACCACACCCTTTAAACCAGAACACAGAACCGCTTAACACTGCTGTTTTAGGGAGAAATAGGTGTGGCGGTGGTGCCGCCGGAGTCAAACCACGACGGATTCTACAATATTTTAAAATATTAATTGAAATTGGCAACATTACTTAACACAGTAGCCTTAATTACTAGATAACATGTAAGACAACCCTTAATGTCCGTAATTAATACTCAGTCTATCCAGATTTTGCAAACCAATACAGAAACTGTCAATTTAAGAATAAAGTAATTCTTAAATTGACAGTTTCTGTTTTCTTTTTTCATAATATAGGAGTAGCAGACGAGCATGCAGTCCACCTGATGGTAAGTGCTTACTGTCGCCCATGGACATCTGTAAGCAACCCCTGATTAGATATTCCTACCTGAGGTCAGCCACAGATGCAGGAGTAACGGTCTGAGCACTAAGCTGGAACGCCCCAGAAAAGTATGTCTCCCTTACCGCACAGAAATTGGTGTGGCGGTGGTGCCGCCGGAGTCGAACCACAAAGGGTACTACCACCTACAATGGTTTGAAGTAATTATCAAATGTCGATCTTTGGTAGGCAATTCATTGGACAGATTGATTATTAATAACGAGCGTAATTATCACTAATGTGCTCTCTTAAAAATATGTTTTATTTCATAATAACAACATCAAAAGCTATATTTAACAAAATACAGTTTTCAATTTAGCGACATTGGCTTTACTAAATTAATAATTTCAGTATCGGCTTTGTACAGTGTCGGACTTAGAGGGACAAAGATGCTGCCCGGAGCCTCCACAAGAAAGTATCCCCACAATTTTAAAACAAATAACCACATTTAGACCAGGTGGCAATTTATAAGATTTTGTTCCAAAGTGTATTGTTTTTCCAGTGTTGAAATAATTTTATTTTTTGGCAATAACATTTGGACTTAATGAAAAAAACTGTTCTTTTTAACTCGGAACCGGTTTAATTCCGAAAATATTAAGGCGCCTCCACACCTCTAAATCTAGCCCTGACCTTATAGATTATATTACGCTTATAAAATTTAAAACACTTATGATTATAACCTAATTCGATGTACATTTGTAAAGCACATGTTTTATTTATACTAATTAATTTAGGTGCATTTATATTCGCTTAAGTTCATTTAAAATTATACCCGTTAAGTATTAAGATTCAATAGCTAGTGTTTCGTACCATAAATCGACGTTTAGCAATTTCAACATATGCTAGTTATTAATAAATCAATCTATCTATGTTTTCCATAAAATAAAAATTATAATTATAGTTTAAAAACTAAAAACCACGCTAAAATCGTACAAGGAAAATCGTTAATCCAGACAATCCTGATGAGACAAAATTTGAATTGGACAAAATTATTAAAATCTATCGTTATCGGTTCTTGATAATTGTTCAAAATTTAAAATTAATTGAACCGTTCAAAGTGGGTAAAAATCGAATTCAAAGATTCCGTTACATACATAAAGGTCAAGCTAATAAAAGCGTGATAAGAATATTGATAGAATAATTTAAAAAAATGTAGACAAAAAGTTGATCGATCGATTCTTAATGACAGTCATAATAAGTGTCAAATGTCAATCGTTGGTTGGCAAAACTTCGAAAGATAAATTATAAATTACCGACGATAACGATTGTATCTATTTATATGAGGTATTTCAGCCTCATTGAGATTACTTGTACTCATAATATATGTAATTACAAATTATATAACAACTAAATGATCATAGCACGATTTAAAACAAAAACACTTGTATAAAAGAGGGTAGAAATGCTTTGGGTTGGTCACTCCAAGGATATAATATTAAAACGCACTAGATAAAAACACGTATTTTGTCTATCCAAAACATGAAAATAATGCGTAACACGTTTAATAATTTCTAAGTGATTTTTAGCGTCTTTCTTATTGACTGAAACGAAATATGAAATATATTTATTTTGTTTAGAGCAAAGGCGACAATTACGAATTGAACGTAGTTATGCAAAATAGATCCAACCACAAAAACTATCTTTTGAGAAAATAGGTCTTTTAGTAAAAGTTAAATTGCTTAATTTATGGTTGGTATCACTGATATCTGCATATTTAAAAAAAATGTACCATGCAGCTTGAATATTTTTTGCATATACGAAAGTTGATGTGGAGATGCCATTTGTGATAGTAACTAAAAAAACGGTTTTTGTGGGTTAGATCCATTTTGCATAACTACATCCAATTGTCAGTTACAATATTTTGCTATTTACTACTAAATATCAAAATATTTTATAAAACTATTTTTATAAAAATAAAAACCCGATTGCTTAAAATAACAACCCTATGCTACTCCCACACTAGACGAATCCAACGACACTTCATGTTAAAATCCGTCCAGCCATTTACACATATACGCTCGAAGAACATTACCCTCCGCAAGCTGGTAAAAAAAACGTTGGTAATTAGGAACCCTTTGCAAGAGTCCAACTCGCATTTAGCCAATTATCAGCAGTAATTTTTGATGTGAAACATCTATAGCCGCACGTAAAACCGATTTCTGACGTGGCGACGCATGCGTGGCGTGGCGCCACGGCACGCGACGGCACGCCACGCTATACGATGGTATATATATACAGTCTATATGCAGTAGTGTGTACGGTGTGGCGACGCGTCGCCATGCGCAGAAATCGTAATATTTTATCATTATGACATATTTAGTTCCTATCACAATATGTTCTTTTCTGCATATTACTTTTACAAAATAATGTCGATGTTTCACATCTGCCAGGCGTCCCGTGACGGCTCACATTGTTTTTTTTTTTATAATATATGAGTAGCAGACGATCATGCAGTCCACCTAATGGTAAGTGACTATTGCCATAGACATTTGAAATCAACCCCAGATAAGATTAGGTTCTTACCTGAGGTCGGCACCAGATGCGTCACTACCTCAGGACTAAGCTAAAACCCCGGAAAAGTATTGTTCTTACCACACTTCCAGCCAGAACACAATCTTTAACTGCTGTTATGAGGCAGAAAAATGTGTGGCGGTGTCGCCGGGGTCGAACCACAGGGTTCTACCACCTACAAAATAGTTATATAAGATTCATAGTCTCCGATAGACCCTGAAGTAGTAACTGATGTCGCCTTCCACCTGCCGTTCCCCTGGTATCTCCTCTTCATCCACGAGGTGGAACTGCTGCTTATCAATGTTCGGGAAGAAGGTATCACAGTCAAACGATCGCTGGATCTCTGTTAGGTAGATCTTTCCGCAGCTCGGGTGGTTCATTGCTGCCTAGAATTGAAAGAAATTAGATTAGGTTATGTTCTAGAGGTAGTCGACCGGGGAGGCACCACCGTCACATATATTTCTAGCATGAAACGGTTTTGTTTCGGTGGGACAGTGTTGATGCTGGCTAACTTACATATAGAGGCTGACTTACATATAAGTTTTTATATTTATACATATAAATAGAATTGGAGTGTCTGTTTTTAATATTGAAATAACCGCTTTCTGCTACATGCATACGAATATAGATACAGTACATGCACCAAAATAACATTTTTAAAAATTTTGTCTGTCTGTCTGTTTATTCTGGCTAATCACTGAAATAGCTGAACCGATTTTGACGAGACTTTTATTGGCAGGTAGCCGATTCAATAAGCAGTAACTTACGCTACTCTTATATTTTAGAAATAGCTGCGCCCCGCGGTTTCACCCGCGTTACTTCTTTTTGGAGTTTATTGGAGTTTACTCCTTAAGAAACGATTTGAGTTATAAGGCCCGGTACGGAAATTTTATGAGGAGTAAAATCAAGTGTAACACGAAAAGTTGAGGCGTAACGGTAACCAAAATATGAATCAAGAGTGCTTTTATTAATTTAAAATACAGTAAGTTCAAATCCCATATGAAAGTAATTATTACAATAAAAATAATTAGCAATATATAAAACATTAAAACGTCATTAACTAATTTGTTTACATTTTTGCATAAATTAAGTTATAGGTATGATCATTTATAAACACTGTGAAAAATATGAACATTGGCGCCATAATATGATTAACAATCTTTTAAGAACGTTTTTAAAGAAGAGTAACATATAAAATCAGTAAGCAATTGAATAAGATATAATATTAGCAAAATAAGTTTTTAACATAAAGAGGCTTTTGTAAGTTACTGATATATTAATTTAACTTATAAAAATGGATGCATTATTGATCAGCACCATCTATCAACGATAAACGGGCAAAATCAAAACAGTATTATTTAATATTTATTACAGAATTATTGCTAATGAATTATGTTCAAAATAAGTTATATAAAATTAGCAATACGTTTTAAATGAATTCTAAATTTATAAAACATTCAGAAACAATCCAAATTACATATAATAACATGTTTATTGAGTCTCATATAAATTTCATCCGTAAATTGCAACAAGGATATTTTATAGATGGCAAAGAAATTATAATTATTAAGTTTTAAGTTATAAAACGTTTAACATTGTTTTAAATATAAATAATTATATTATATTAAAATTTACTTTAATATAAACAATTATATTAAGTTACCATTATAATATTTGGAACCAAAATACATAGATTGATAAACTTGCAAACTTACAATTTATAAAACTTGCCACTAGATGGCGCTATTTTATATTATTTTGTAACATACTTTATGTAATACGCATTATTGAAGTAATATAAATAATCCGAATAATTACAGATATATGTTTGTTTCTCTTATCATTTTAGCAGATGCGTTCATTTACCTACCCTTTTTTCTATTCGATATATATCATAATTATCATTCGTAAGGAGTAAACTCCAATCGTGCGTCGTAGCTGACACACACACACTTTTTTTAAGTAGTATAACAATATAGGAATAGCAAACGAGCATGTAATCCACCTCATGGTAAGTAAGGCTACCCTTGGACTTTTATGCATCTGAGAACACCTTAAAGAAATAAATTAATTAACCAACCTTATAAATAGATGATCCACCTATAACCCATGTAGATTCTATTTCTGGACGAGATTCTACAAGACTGATGGCTTCATCTAGACCTGGTACTACTATAACTCCGTCGGGAACCTGTAAAAGTAAAATACATCATCACATTACAGTCTCACTACTGGACATAAGAAGGTGGTAGAACCCTTTGTGGTTTGACTCCAAGGCACCACTGTCACATCTATATCTGCCTAACAGCACTGTAGCGCTGCTGTGTTCTGGTGTGAAGGGTGGGGTGAGGGTGATATACTTTTCGTTCGTTCCCTGAGTCCTCAGGGGTAGTAGCGCGTATGTGGCCAATCTGAGGTTTCTACCTCTACTACCTTCTACTCCTATCTATCTATAGGGTAGCAGATGAGCATGCAGTCCACCTGATGGTAAGTGGCTACCACTGTCCATAGACATCTTTGACCAACCCCTGATAAGATTAGATAGCTGACATGAGATTAGACCTGAGGTCGGCCACACAAACGCTGCTAGCCCTAAAGACTACTGTCCATAGACATCTTTGACCAACCCCTGATAAGATTAGATAGCTGACATGAGATTAGACCTGAGGTCGGCCACACAAACGCTGCTAGCCCTAAAGTCTAAGTTGGCAAGTGGATAAGTATGTCTCCCTTACCACACCCATCAACCCAGAACACAGCAGCACTTAACACTGCTGTTATTAGGCAGAAATTGGTGTGACAATGGTGATTATGGAATAGTGATGATGCCAAAAGCAATGATAGCCAAGTAGTTCAGAATCTTGGCCTCTTGATCAAGGGGTCCAATGTTCAAATCCCATGCATGCACCTCTGATTTATAAAAGTTATGTGTGTATTAGAAATTAATTATCACTAGCTTAAACAGCGAAGGAAAAAATTGTGAGGAAACCTGCATAGCTGAGAAATCTTAAAAAATAAAGTTTTCAAAAGTATGTGAAGTCCAATTCGCACTTGGCCTGTGCGGACTATGGCCTAATCCTTCTCAGTCTGAGAGGAGACCCGTGTCCAGCAGTGGGACAATAATGAGTTGATGATGATGATGTCACTGGAATCAAACCACTGGGGTTTCTAACGCTAATTTAGTCCTCAGGAGTGACAATGTATCTATGATCGGCTTAAGCTAGAAACTATTCTGCTTTATCATCATGATCATCATCATCAATCAAAAATGTAAACTTATTCTTACCGTAGCCATAACAGTTTCAACATTATTAGTCAACACAACATTGACTCTATCCGCCAAGGGCCTGTACTTCAAAGGGATACTATCCCAAGTTTTCCGACCCATGATGACTGCGTTGATTTTCTCCGGATCTTTCACTTTTGTTGTCATTGTTGTGAAGTATGACATTTCTTTTCTGAAAAAGTAAAATTTTTAGACTTTTATTATACTATAGAAGTAGCAGATAAGCATGCAGTCCACATGACGGATATCTGTAATCATTCCTAGATAGGATTAGATATTCCTATGGTCGGCCACGGAAGCACCGCTACTCCTGAGGACCAAGCTAGAATGCCTTGGAAAAGTATGTCTCCATTACCACACCCTTCAAACCAGAACACAGCAGCGCCTATTGCTGTTATTTGGTAGAATTAGGTGTGCTGGTGCCGTCAGGTCATTTAATATATAACAAAGCAGCTCATAACACTTATTATTAGACCGAAATAGATGTTGAGGTGGTGCGTCGCAAGTAGAACCAACAAAGTTTCTTCGAAATTGATACTTTCACTTAATTAAAACCAATTAGACACATTTTTCTACTGATTTTGTATTCGTACGCATTTATGTTAAATACCTACTCAAATTAGAACATAATAAAAAATAAGGATAACACATTTCCCGCCAAAATTATATCCTTTGGTAAAATCACATTAATATTATATATTAACATTAGCAAAATATGTATGTACTTACTTCAACTTCCAAGGTAATGTTCCATTGGAACCAATGCCCATGTTTTCACACGCAGCCGCTATCAGATTCAATTTAATTTTCGACATCCTTTTATCCTTTAATTTAAATTAGTTACAATTTAAATAAGTCTCTCTTAAATAAATACAAAGTGTTCGTTATTCGACACGAGTAAACTAAGCTTTAGTTATTTAAAGGCACAATGTTTTCAATAAGTTCAGCTTAATTCACAAAATAAAATAAAACTATTATAAAATAATCACGGCAAATAAATAAGCGTGAAAATGAAAAATTGAGTAAGAAAATGTGACACTACTGACAGTGACACTAGTGACAGTCGACAGATAACAATATTGACACTTAACTGACTTAACAGTGTCATTTATTGAAGATAATAAAAATGTACGTTCCTTTTATCATACTGAATTAAATAAATTTTGTTCATATTCTGTAATAAGCTTTCAAAATAGCAATTACTAAATTATTTTTAAAAATTCAGTAAGTTTAGAAATAAAATACTTTGTATGGTTTAGTTATTTTTATGCAAAAATATTAATCTGCAGTTGGTAAATGCTTTTTTAGTGTTGAAACCCTGAATGGATTCCTCTTAACCGCGGGGGCAGCGGAAAGGATATACCGGATTCCTACCTGCTAAATTTCAGGGGGGCATACATAAAAAAGGAAAGGTCCTTTTGTGCAGATACTAGTCTATAGTAGCGCCACATAACGAGTCGCCCCGGAAGCTTCAAATTAAAATGACGACGGAGTGACAGTTAACTGTCAAAATAATGTGTCTGTTGTCAAATGTCCGCAACTATGTTAATGGTTTCCAATTTGAAAATTTGTTTTTGCACTTCAGAGAGACACCGTTGTGATAACTGTACATATTTGATACCTCCCACGTAAGTTGTATCTTTAACATCAACTGTAAAGGAGCGTGATTCAAAGACTCACATTGTCACAAACTTTTGTATCGTTCTGAAATTTTGTTAAGTATGTAAATGTATTTTTCTTGTATCAAAATTGAGAAAGAAAAAAGTATAATGTAAATGGACTACCAAGGTACTGTAGTGCATCAGGGATGTTTGCAGAAGCTCATGTAAACTGTTTTTACACTATAATGAGAAAAAGATGCAGCTCCCTGATGTACCGTATCCGGGATAGCACCAACAGCATCCTGAAGATGATGAGCAATAGAGTAGACTGTAGATTTATTTCCCATTGCAGTTTCCTACATATAAAATTGTAATGTACCAAAAAAAAATAATTGTAATTAAATAAATAAGTCTTTGTTACTTTAAATAAACAATTATATTATTATTATTATTATTATAAATGTGAATCTTTGGAACACAGTTGTAGTACTCCGTGTCTTACGCGTACGGTAATAGGGAATATGCACATTTTTATTTTATTATTTTAAACCACTTATCACATCGTTTTAACATAGTAAAAAATATAAACAATTTTATTAGTGTTTGAAATATTTTTTTAAAAATTATTTAAAGTATCAATAAAATTTGACACATTTGAACGCCGCCATTTTACGCGCTCTTTGAATGACGTCACGTAGCGTGGTTTGTATTAATATTGATGATAACTGTATGCACATAAAGGTATTATTAAACGTTTTCAGGTTTCATCGCTATTTACATCATGGGAAAGGCTAAATAACCACTTTATAAATATTTCCTAGAGTTATTGTGCAAAACCAGTACTATAAATACATTATATAGTGTTTTTTTTCTTTTGCAAAAGATGCGAAAATACGAAAAATGTGGTGCAAGACTATAGGAAACAGATATAGTATCTCCAAAATCGCATTAACATTTGTATTTACTGTAACAAACAATAATTTTAGGTAAATGATTTTAAAATATTGCATTGATCATCTACTTCGTTAGGTACTTATCGACTTCTACAACAAACACTATCATTTGAAACACAAAATGCATTATAATCTATTATAATATTATAAAGATAGGTGAAGATAGGTGATAGGTTGAAGGTGGTAGAACCCTTTGTGGTTCGACTCCGGAGGCACCACCGCCACACCTATTTCTACCTAATAACAGCAGTGTTAGGTGATGCTGTGTTCCAGATTGAAGGGTGTGGTAGGAGACAGACTTTTCCGAGGCGTTCCAGCTTAGTCCTCAGGGGTAGCGGCGCATCTGTGGCCGACCTTAGGTAGGAATATCTAATCCTATCTGGGGTTGATTACAGATGTCCATGGGCGGACTGTATGCTCGTCTGCTATATTATAAAAAAAAGAAAAAAAAAAGAATATTAACATAATAAGTTATGATCAGTTAAATATTTCCGAATTGACCTATGCATAAAAAACAGTTTATTCATTTTGCATATTTTAGGTAAATAGTCCGATTGTGCTTTGACAAAACTACTTTCAATCATTGTTCTTGATTATTCCTAATAATACTATCTAGAAAAATCGCACTAGGTAATAAATAACACTGTAGGAATATAGACAAAAACATTTTTTCTCTCAAACAGTTTGAATATCGACGCCGATAAACATCGTAACACGCTATGTGACGTCATTTTTCGATTCGACCAATGGGAATGCGTTTTTCAAATTTGAATTTCGCGCGCATAATTTACGATTTTTGATTAAAGTTTTAAACAATTTAACACGAAATAAAGAAAAAATAATGGTTAAGATGTAATTTCAGGACCGTAATGTACCGAGGAAAAAAATAACAAGCAAATCTAAATCACATGCATATTCCCTATTGGCTCGTTATCACACCAGTATGCAAGTAACATCCGCTCCTGCTCGTGGCTACCGCGTGACTGTCACCTCACTACCCGTGTGCCCGAGACAACGTCATGTTTACAGATCACAAACATTACATCCCTTTCTTATTATAAATTTATTAATCAATAATAATTTGGTTACAACATAATCACTCCATCAAGTACAATGTTTCACAACAAATTCCTTATTCAATATTACTTGATTCACTACCTGGGCCTTCATCCTGAACTTTCCATTCACCTTCTACTCTCTTCAAGTGGATTACGTTCCGTCTAAGTTTTTGTCCCGTTTCCTCATTCCTTACAACTACATCTCCACCGTCCGAATGTTCTACAACATGTGGTGTCGGTTTAAAGGTGGTTGATAGCTTATTTCCTTTTTCCATATCTTTAACGTATACTTTATCCCCTTCTGAAAGTGATGGGTACTCAGCATGTCGTTTCCTGTCTCCATACTCTTTTCCTTTCTCTTTCTCCATTCTATCTTTGTCTCTTACTTCGGAATCATTAATCTTACTATTGTTGTCAAGTAAAGACGGAATCTTATCCCTATTTTGTCTACTGAAGAAAAGTTCGGTAGGTGTCTTTCCTGTCACAGAATGTGGGGTTGAGTTGTACATCATTAAATACTCCCACATACTTTCCTTTAAATCTTCTTTTTGTAGGTGACTAATTTTTAATCTTTTTAATATATCCCTATTTTGTCTCTCGACCTCGCCATTTTGCTGAGGCCAGTAAGGTATTGTGTTGAATAGTTTTATATTGCACTGTCGGCAATATTCCTTGAATTTGGCGCTAACGAATTGCCGACCATTATCTGCTGTAATTGATGAAGGATATCCGAGACGACTGAATATTTCTTTTAGAAGTTTAATTATTTGCAAACTAGTGATTGTTTTAGTAAATTTTTTGCGACTTGTAATTGTGTTGATATCATTTGATTTTATTTTTTGGCCATACTCTTCCAGTTGATGAGTTACTAATTCTAAAGTATTTGCTTCAGTTATGATTTTGTCCAATGTAACAGTGTCTCCTAATGTTAATATTTTTTTTCGCAGTTCTAACGAAAAACATTTTTCCACGATCTGATCAATTATATGCTCATCGGGACTAGTGAATTTACATTTTCTAGCTTGATTCCTCAATTTCACAACAAATTTTTCAAACTTTTCCCCTTCATCCTGCTTGATTTGACGGAATAAATGTCGTTCGTAAATTTTATTTTGCTTTGGAAGAAAATAGTCATCCAGCTTCTCAATAACTGTTTTAAACACTTGTGATTCATTTGTAGAATTTTCTTCGTAAGCACCAGGTAAGTTGTAAACAATTTCTTGGAGTCCTGGTCCTCCTAAAAGGAGCAATGTTGCTCTCTGTCTTCCTTCGCCTGTAATTCCTGATGCTTCCAAATATATGTGAAAAGATCTTTTCCATTGCTCCCATCTCAGAGCAACTGTAGCGTTGTCTCCTTCGAGATCTAGCTTTTCAGGAGCTGGCAATAAATTTGTCATTTTCGGAGTAGATAGATTCGGGGCGACCTGGAACCGAAGTTAGTTTCGGTGACTACTGTATACTATTAGGGCGTCCCATTGTGTAAACACGGGTATCTAGTAGTATTATATTAACGAGTACTACCTTTTCCACAATCTCACAAACACGTACAATTTACAATTTCATGTAGGTTTGTACTACCTAACACACACAATTACGTACAATTTACAATTTCATGTAGGTCTGTACTACCCAATCCACACAATCATGCACGATTTACATTTTCATGTAGGCTCGTACTACCTAACACACAATCACGTACAATTTACAATTTCATGTAGGTTTGTACTACCTAACACACGCACGTCACGCACAATTTACATTTTCATGTAGGTTCGTACTACCTAACTCACAGTATAATTATTTCAATAAGTACGTATGCTCTAAAACAGCATTAAGTTTATTAAATCACCGGAAGGAATTTAGAACTACTGAAAAATTGAGCAATCTTACACTATACAAATTAAAATCTTAAACGTCAGGCATCCGCCTAACAGTCTTTTGAATCCATGTAATTATGGTACAAAAATTCATGTTAAGTAAGTCAAGGATTAATAACATTCTTATAGCTAATTTATTTAACTTTAATCCATTTAAGTCATTAATTTAATCCATTAAAACGATTAGTTACTAAAGTCGCATTTAATACACAATACTTAATTATTAATTTCAATTCAATTTACGGGTAGTTTAAAATATAACATTAATCCGCATTGCAATGCCGCGACGCGATGAATCATCGGGAACATTGTAAGAGACCTACAAAGTGATAAACGAAACAAGATATTAAGGTTTTGTTTGGTAAATTAAAGGTACATATTTTGTTTTGTTTCAATATAATCTTTTAGTGTATTTACTAAAAATATTTTACACGTGCAAATCTTATTCATATGTATATTGAATTATTGACCCTCCGGTAATTTAACAATCTGTTCAGAAACGCTACTGGTAGCGCCATCTAGTGAGCGTCTGCCTACATATTGAAAGAAGCCGATGCGGGTGCCGTTGTCACTTTAAAATAAATTGTTCTTCGTGACCGACAGAAAGTTCGAAATTAGTTATTTTTAATAGAGTAGATAAACCTGAAGCCCCCGCATACTAAACACAATCTATTACACACATCCACTGCATAAAAACTTAAACCATTAAATCATCCATCTACATACATATTCATTTTTTCTTCCTTGTTTTTTCTTTTAGAATATATATAGATATATATATTATTTAACACTGACCTTTTACCTCGTCGCCACATGTAGTACTCCGTGTCTTACGCGTACGGTAATTGGCTCGTTATCACACCAGTATGCAAGTAACATCCGCTCCTGCTCGTGGCTACCGCGTGACTGTCACCTCACTACCCGTGTGCCCGAGACAACGTCATGTTTACAGATCACAAACATTACAACAGTCATTTACAGTTCGTGTTTTGGAGATACAACTTATAACATACATACGTGAGTAGTTCTGGGGCAGGCCACTAGGGGCGCTTTATCTATGTCAAAAATTACGTAGAGTTGCCTCTCTATACCCTGTATATAGTTATACTCTATGCTAAATTCCTACGGGGCTCCTCTGATCACCCTTTGTCGGGACCACGGGTATGCTAATAGCACTCGTCCACGGCCCTAACGGCATTAATTGATACAAACCCTCAGCTATAGATAAACTTAAATAATAACGTAAAAATATATTTAACGAGGTGCGCCTCGCAGTTTCATCCTCGTTAAAAAGATTTAAATTAATACCCTTTTTCTTTTCATATAATAGGCAAAAGTAAAAAGTAAGTTTTTTAGACATTACAAAGAGGAATTTCAACTTTATTTACGTGAAAAAATTAATAAAGCTATATTATGATTATGATCATAGATTAGTTATGATGCAATAGAAAATTATTATCTAAATCTCAAATTAAAAATATAAGCAAAAATAGAGTAATGAAAAATATTAATTAATCTCAAATTGAAGTATTTTCTAACTGCGTAAAATAAATTATTCTTTATTATTATTACAGACAAAATGAATTCAAGAGTAATAACAAAGTAGAGTAATACAATAAAATGGCATCCATCAATTCGAAAACTCGTTATCTTTCAATAACATCCAGCGCCAAAATAAATTAACTGATTGGATAAAGTTAAACCAAAAGTTACAATTAATCCAATTCTCTTATTATTTTCCTAAAGACTTGGACTTTGATTTGTTTGGCTGTAGCTGCATCACCATACTGATGTATTTTTTTCTAGCATACACATCATCATCAACCCATTACTGTCCACTGCTGGGCACGGGTCTCCTCTCAGAATGAGAAGGATTAGGCCATAGTCCACCGCGCTGAGAAGGTGTGAATTGGTAGACTTCACATACTTTTACATTATTATTTTCTACTTTTTATTTGATTTTATCATAAAAGCGTGTTTTTTAGTTTTTTGAACTATATTTCTTTTATTAATTTTTAGTATTTGTTGTTATAGCGACCATCATTTTGCATCGTCTGCAAAAAAATCAAGTGCCTATCTATTACGGTTTAAGAGATAAAGCCCTGTGACTCACGAACAGACAGCGGAGGGTTTCGTTTTACCCTTTGAGTACGGAATCCTAAAAATCATTCTACAAGATGGCATTATAGATATGTTTCAATACATTTGAGTTATAGGGAAATAACATTATTATTTTTCAAAACTAAAAATCAATCTAATAACTTTGCTTGAACTTTATCTAAGGCGCTCTCTCTCGCCTCGAAAATTATTAATCCTGAGGATGTTGACAAGGACAATGGTACAAAATTATTAAAATCGTGTATTGTCATCGGTTTTTTATAATTTTTCAAAATTTTGAATTAACCTGTACGTTCAAAGTGGATATAAATCGGGTTCAAAGGTTCATTACTCTGTTCCATACATACATACATACAACCCAAGCTAAAAAAGCGTGTTAAATATGGCGACATTTGTACATGTTGTCTCACTCACACATTATAGAGAACGAGCGAGAGGCAAATATAAATGCGGCAATTTTGTATATTAATTCATAATTTCTATGTATAAGATACTTACGTACGAATAAAGTTACTGAATTACAAACGCTGGTAATAAAATATTTAAACAAACCTCAGACCAAATAAAGAAAGACGCATTCACGAAAAAAGAAAGTGCTTTCGAATAAAACATTATTATAATTGTAGTACATTCTACGGATTGAGTTTAGTACGAAGATTCTCAAATGTTACTGTATTACAACTGAAAACAATTCAAATTCCAACATATTGAAGGAGAGAGATTTATAAAAAATAAATATCAAAGGTATGTGAAGTCTACCAATACGCACTTGGCCAGCGCGGTGGACTATGGCCTAATCCTTCTCATTATGAGAGGAGACCCGTGCCCAGCAGTGGGACAGTATTGGGTTGTTGTTGATGATGATGATGATGTGGCAGAGGGCCCCGTAAAATGTATTTTGCCCACATAAAATTACTTACGTCGCCACTGGCTTTATCTACCAATTTTTCGTCTCAAACTAACACTCAAGGGAGCTATAAACACAAAATTCAATTGGACTATTTCCGTAACTTTACGGTCAGCATTTCTGCTTTCATTTATTAAGTTATTCACTAATTTTACTGGCGATTTGTATTTAACTTTATGTGGTTTGCGTTATTGAATGATCTTTTAGTTATTAAACACTAAAAGGGAAATAAAACTTGATTTAAAAGTTTAATCGAGGCACGTACCATTATCCATGGTCCTCCACGGTTCGGTTTGCACGATCATTTTTGCCGCCTATATGCAAAATGTGGAATGAATTCCTGAGGTATTTTCTGAGCGCTATGACATAGTGGAATTTGTGGACACTAACGCAACCGCAGCGGCGACGTAATCGCACAAAAATGCGATCTTTAAATTTTAAAATGAAAACTAATTCCCCCTAATTTCATAGCCTTATTAAGGTTGACTGCATGGCCATTTGAAACTTCAATTCCATAAAAATCATATTAATCCTAAACATAGTTCAATTATAATAGGGCCATATTCCCATGATATTCCGTTTAATAAAGTTGACCACGCATGACCCAGTAGTTCGATGCCTATAAAAGTAGTAAGTAATCAATTTGTAAGTAATGATGTTATGCAGGTTCTATTCTACTAGAAGGTGATAATTTTTCTACTATTTTTACAAGATATGCCTTTTATACTCGTAGCTATGATGTGCGTTTTTTTATCTACACTAATATTATAAAGAGGAAAACTTTGTTTGTTTGTTTGGTTGTAATGAATAGGCTCAAAAACTACTGGACCGATTTTAAAAATTCTTTCACCATTCGAAAGCTACATTATCCACAAGTAACATAGGCTATATTTTATATGAAATATATTTGATAAATAGATTTTGAGGCGGTACAAAGTTTGCCGGGTCAGCTAGTATATGATATAGGAGTAGCGGACGAGCATGCAGTCCACCTGATGGTAAGAGGCTACTGCCCCCCATGAACATCAACCCCATAGGATAGGATTAGATATTCTTACCTGAGGTTAGCCACAGATGCGCCGCTACCCCTGAGGACTAAGCTGGAACGTCTCAGAAAAGTATGTCCCTCTTGCCACACTCTTCAAAACGGAACACAGCAGCGCTTAACACTACTGTTATGAGGCAGAAAACTGTGTTACTGTGTGAAAACAAAATCAGCAACTTATTTTTGTGCTAGTTTTACTGTAATTTGGGGTGGAGTAAAGTGATTTGATGTGATCTGTTGTGATATTATATGACGTGATGTGACGTAATGAGATATAAGGTATTAAAACGTAATGGGTCGGGATGGAACGGGAAAGTCGAGGACTGTCTAAGGTTTTTTTAAAGATTTCTGTTAAAATTACAATATTTCTGTAGATTTATTAACACGCTTTTATAAGCTTGGGTTGTTACTTAAGTCCCTATAGTCTTAGGACCAGAATAGAGTTAAGGTATCCTGTGCCTATCGCAAAAGGCAACTAAAAGAGGACTTGGCGACCTTGGGCCTCGGGAAGGACGACTCTATGTGACTTGGCCGGAGCCCGACGGGGCACCGCGATAAGAGGACACCGGTTGCATTCCGTTGGAGATCCCGGAGTCCTCTACGCAGCGCCGAGGACGGCCACCGGGGGGGTTTTACTGCGGTAAGAGTCCCACATTACCTGTGGGACCTGTGTCGCTCCCACGGCACCGGGTACCTTTTGAAGGTCTCCCTCTCGTTAAAAAAAAAGGACGACTATGTGTGGCCGTATACTGTTGTAAACTCCTGAAAGTGTAGGATGATCGAAGTTTCTCCAAGACTGATTGGAGTCAGATATGAGCACCGCGCTCGGATGACCCCGGTTGTATTCCTGGAGATCCAAGAATCCTCCACGTTGCACTGAGGACGGCCACCGGAAGGCTTAAAGCTAAAAATGATGTCGGCCACAGATGCGCACGCGAATGCCTCAGAAAAGTATGTATCCGTTTACCACATCCTTCAAGCTAGAGCATTGAAAATATCGAACAGTATCAGAATAGTCCACCAGTTGCAAAGTTAATTACTCGGCTGGTAAATAGATTGGTCGTAATAATGGCCGGCTCATCAATAATAACGTTAAATACGTTTATATTACAAAGTTATTTATACATATTAGGTCAAAGTAGCAAACGAGCATGCAGTCCACCTGATGGTGGACAGCAAGCATGAGGAACTGGAACACCTCGGAACCCACAACCTTCAAACCAGAACACAGCAGCGTTTAACACTGCTGTTAAGAGCTGTCTGAAGGTGGTAGAACCCTTTGTGGTTCGACTCCGGCGGCACCACCGCCAAACCTATTTCTACCTAATAACGGCAGTGTTAAGCGCTGCTGTGTTCCGGTTTGAAGGGGAGACAGACTTTTCCGAGGCGTCCTCCGGGGTAGCGGCGCATCTGTGGCCGTCCTCAGGTAGGAATATCTAATCCTATCTGGGGTTGCTTAAAGATGTCCATGGGCAGCAGTAGCCACTTACCATTAGGTGGACTGCATGCTCGTCTGTTACTTATAATATAAAAAAGGCAGAAATAGGTGTAACGATGGTGCCATCAGAATCGAAACATAAGGGGTTCTACCACCTTCAAACCTGATGTTAAGGTCACTGTCGCTCATGATCACCTTGGGGTATACATGAAGATGATCACCTTGGGGTCTGTAATCAAGGCTTTATGGATGGGGTATACGTGAAGATGATCACAGATGCCTTGCCACTTCTGGCACTAAGATGCGCGCGGCATATGCCAGGCGGTATCTACATCCTTCAACCGAAACGCAAGGACTGATTCATACTAGAGATGGGTGTGGTGGTATTTAGGGCCCGGATGCGGCCAAACCTCGGGACTGTGGATAAGTGCTTTTAGCGTACCCGTGGTCCCGACAAAGGACGACCAGAGGAACATTATGCGTAACATTATTATGCATTATTATTGCTCCTACGACTGGGAGGAACCCAAAGAGGGTGTCTCTGTAAAAAAAGTGTGGTGGTATTTACTGTTTTAATGTAGTTAATGAATTTAGGAGTCCAACTCCATTCTCAGGGGTATCAAAGCATTTGTGGTCGACTGCAGGAATAGCTCCAATTCTATACAAAGTTGATTACAGATTTCAATGCATCATCAAGAGGACTGGCGTGCTCAATTGCCATGATCATCTGTAGCTGATCCTAATTAATGGGATATGAACAGAATGTTGGTTACAAAGGCGTAACCCTGAAATTTTACTTAAACCACCGAATATGATTATCAAAGCCGTAGACAACAAGATTCCTATCTGAGGTTGGCAACAAATGAGTTTCTGCCTGAGGACTAAGTTTGAGTGTCCTGGTTATGTATATTTCACTTATTCACACCCTTCAAAGTGGGACACAGCGCTTACCTGTTGTGATGAGGCAGAAACAGGTGTGGAGTTAAGGCTCAGGAGCCAGACCACGAAGGATTCTACCGTCTTCACAAACCCCTCTCCCCCTGAAAAAAGATCCTGGTTACGGCTATTAAGCCTTCTTAAAAGCAAGCTAGCCCTATGTCGATATGTTGATAGGTTGCGTTCATTTGGCGATCGGAGACCTCTGTGCAGCGCCGAGGACCTGGGGGGTTTAGTGCTGTAAAAGTATCTTTGTACCTTTTGAAGGTATCCCCCTCGTCAACGAAAGAAAAGCCCTGTGTCAATGTTATTATCGGGTTATTTCTTTTATTAGAGTTATTTTAATGGTAAGTGGCTACTGCCGTCTACAATCTCTAATCAATTCCAGATAACATTAGAGTCCTACTTGAGGTCGGCCACAGATGCTTTGCTACCCCTGAGGGCTTATTTCGAACGTCTCAGAAAACTGTCTCCCATAAAAACGCACCCTTTATAATTATTATGAGCAATATCTATGCAGTAGGTAACATATTTCACGTCGTCAAAGGAAAAGGGAAAAATAAAAGATTTTATTAAGCCGAGCGCCAGTGGCTTGCAATAAAAATCGTACACAATGCCCATCGTAAATTGTTTTAATGACCTACAGGGTACGTACCGGCCATCTTTATACGTCATTAACCCATAAAGAAACGTAACACCATATGGCCGAATGAGAAAATAAAACAACAATAACCCATTCGAAATATTCTAATGGCACTGCGTTATCAAAACATCCGAGAATTGTACAGCTCAATAATAACGCAGAAAAATATCTCGCGAGTCGTAAATAACCCATTTTACTACAATAACAATTCGCGCCAAAATTAACGTCAGAATGCGTCGGCCATTTTGCGTAAATTAAAAAAATGTAAACATGGTCTATTTTACGGCAATGACAACGCAATTTGATATTTTTGCTGGACGATTTTCGATTTTGTAAACCAGGATAACGAACGAATGAGGCATCCGAAGCTCTTGGTTAGACAAGGACGGATAGAATGTGTACTTTCTCTTATAGATTTGTTTTCAGAGCGTACGATAGCGCCCGTTCCTTCAGGTTTGGTTTTTAGTGCTGGGAAATCGTTCGGCGTGAATGGATGTGTTTTCGCGGCGCGTTCCGTAAATTTTCCGTATATTTTTCTCACTAATAATGTAATTAACGCTGTTATGCCAGCTGGAGTTACAGGCCAATATGCTACGTACAAAACTAATTTATATGGAAGTGTTATTAAAAAAACAATTATAATTCGACTATTAATAGGCAAAAACATTAAAGCACTCGAGCTTATTTGTGTGTACAATTGCCGTGTGTGTTTTACCGATTCTATCTGTGCGTATTATATTTGTTTGTTAAAAAAGTGAGATGCGTGGTTCGGAGCGAATAGTTTTCGATTTTTGAAATTGGAATAACAAAATTGGGTGAGTTTTCTCAACGCAATGATTGTTTTATTTAGTCAGGTTTCATATGATTAAGTTTTTGTTGAAGGTTAAACGTAGTGATAAGGGGAGCAAACATTATTGTTTGTTTTATATAAACATGCTTACGTAGGTGTGTTGTGGCATTAACGTCACTAGTTTTTTAATCTGTGCTTTAATGCCGTCGTAATTTGACATTTGTATATTTTGGCCAAATAGAATTGATTACGAAAATATTTTCTGCTCAGATCTCAAGATTCTCCGACGTTTTATAGTTAATATTTATTGCGAATTATTTTTTGTTCAATTCTCTCATCTCATAAAATATATTGAGTCATGCTAAGAAACAGGTGTTCTTATTTAAAAAAAAATGAAACATCGTCTCATTTTTCTTAAATATACATTGGCATTTCGTCATAACATTAATAATTGTATCATTAAATGATACTGTTCAATATTAATCATCAAGATTATTAATAAATATAATTATCATCATCATCTATTTTATATGATATAATTATTTATCATAATTATCAATAATGATAAATAATTATGTCATAGAAAATTTGCGTTCGTGCGAAGAATCCTTTAGGTGTATAAATAAAAGAAAAAAAAACCCTGTTAATAAAATCATATATAGCTACGTAAAATGTTTTATTCACTATTTAAGATGTATGATACCATACCTACCACTACCACAGCTATTTCTGCCTCATAACAGCAGTGTTAGGCGCTGCTGTGTCCTGGTTTGAAGGGTGTGGTAAGAGAGACATACTTTTCCGAGGCATTCCAGCTTAGTTCTCAGGGGTAGCGACGCATCTGTGACTGACCTCGGGTACGTATATCTAATCCTAACTGGGGTCGACTACAGGTGTCCATGGGCGTCAGTAGCCACTTAGCACCAGGTGGACTGCATGTTCGTCTGCTACTCCATATTATAAAGAGTAAAACCAGAATGGTACCCGTAAGAGTAATGGGTTGGGTCGTATAAATATCCGATAGATACCCGATAGGTACGAGATACTCGATTCTACTGAATTCATGGTACTCGTAACTTACTACAAAATCCAATAAGATAAATTCCCCCATATCGATCACAGGGCTCGCTACCCCTAAGGTCTGAATTGAGACGTTCATAGTGTCCCTGTCTTACCACACCCTTCAAACTAACAGTTTATATTCGATATACTAGTGCTGTAAATCTGCCTCTGAAGGTCCTGAATTCGAATCCTAAGCCATCAATATAGTTTTATCAAAATTTTATGCGTATTAAAAATAATTATCACTTACTTTACTTTACGTTGGAGGAAAACAATGAAACCTACTCGCCTGATACTGTTCGACTCCGGCACCGCCGCACACCTATATTTTCCGCATAACAGCAGTGTTGAGCGCTGCTGTGTTCTAGTTTGACGGGTTAGGGAGACATCCTTTTTTCAATAAAGAAGCAAACAAGCATGCAGTCCATCTGATTGTAAGCGCCTACTGCCGAATTCCAGATATGATTAGATTCCTGAAGTCGGCCACAGATGCGCCGCTACTCCTGAGAAGTAAGCTGGAATGCCTTAGACAAGTATGTCTTCCTTCAAACCAGATCACAGCAGCGTTACACTGCTGTTATTAGGTAGAAATAGGTGTGGCGGTGGTGCCGCCGGAGTCGAACCACAAAGGGTTCTACCATCTTCAGTGGAGTTCGACTCTGTCTCGACTACTGGCTCGACTATTGTCTCAGCCGCTGCTGTGTTCCATTTTGAAGGGTGTGGTATGGGAGACAGACTTTCCGAGGCGTTTCAGCTTGGTCCTCAAGGGTAGCGGCGCATCTGTGGCCAACCTCAGATAGGAATATCTAATCCTATCTTGGGTTGATTACAGATGTCCATGGGCGGCAGTAGCCACTTACCATCAGGTGGACTGCATGCTCGTCTGCTACTCCTTTGTTATAAAAAAAGTAAAAAATAAAAGTCGATCCACAGAGGGTTTTACCACCTTCAGCTTCAACTATCCTTTCTCAGTGGGAGAGTAATTGTTTGACGACGAAAGTGTAGCAAAGATGTTTCTAAATTCGACCTACGAAGGGCTCAAGTAACAAACAGACACGTATCACAAAAACAAAAATAAGGGTCGCATTTTATGAACCAAATAGCTACCCTTCCCGTGGGGGTTGTAAGAGGATTGGGGGCACTTACGGGTATGTACAAATATGTTGGTAAATATATACCACTTTCCAAGTTCGTTGATATATAAAACGTTTGTAGAACTGTATATTTACTGTAAATGTAAGTTGAAAGAAATTTTAGCCTTATCTTTACTTATATACTAATATTATAAAGAGGAAAACTTTGTTTGATTGTAATGAATAGGCTCAAAAACTACTGGACCAATTTTAAAAATTCTTTCACCATTCGAAAGCTACATTATGCACGAGTAACATAGGCTATATTTGATATGAAATATATTTGATAAATAGATTTTGAGGCGGTACAAACTTTGCCGGGTCAGCTAGTTTATGATATTTGCTTAAACGATGAAGGAAAACATCGTGAGGAAACCTGCATACCTGAGAAATCTTAAAAAAATGTTTTCAAAGTTATGTGAAGTCTACCAATACTTGGCCAGCGCGGTGGACTATGGCCTAATCCTTCTCATTCTGAAAGGAGACCCGTGCCCAGCAGTGGGACAGTAATGAGTTGATGACGTATGCACTACCACACACGTCTACTTGCATTCACACAAATGTTTATCGTTTAGTCTTACGCGGGAGGGCACTGGTGACCATACAACAATTCGGTATTTTTTGAACTAACAGTTGAACCGTTATAGGTAGACAGTTCAAATTTTCATAATGCATGTTCTTTTACGGCTGCTATAATAACCAATACTGAAAATTCAAAAAATGACATGGTTGGTGGTACGGAAGCCTCCAATTATTTCTTACTATGCTTTTCAAACACAGCTGCCCTACAATGCTATGAAGCACAAATATGTTTAGCGATGGTCTCTGAAGGGGCTTTGAAGGGTGCGACTTTCAAACACCCGTTTAAACAATCCACATTAACATTCTTAACATAAATATGAAATATCTTTATGAGGACTGAAGGCATCTGGACCATAGCTAAAGGGTCATATCCCCTGTCAACCCTGGATTAAACATCCCTACTAAAGACGCATATTAAATACAGGATCATATAAACTAAGGCTGCAGGATTAAACCTTAGAATATTGGGATAAGGGTGGTACCGACATAGCATATTAACTAAAAACCGTTTTTCATATCGATACAATATCTTGTCGCGCCGATACGCTTAACAGTTACCGTTATTACAAAACAAAGGGATGAAAAAACGTGCGAAATCGGATTATGTAGGTACAATTTAAATCGTTCTCAGTCTTATATTCGCTACATCTCTTTTTAACTTTCAACAGTCAATAAGATAAGAAAGAGATGAGACTATAATCGAGAGTATCACTAGATAACTAAAGATTTATTAGAAAACAATAAAAATCTGACTGCTAGAAATATAACCTGTCATTCCCACAATTTAGACGGATCCATCGACACCTCATATGTAAATCCGTCTGCCGTTTGGAGTGCAGGACGTGGCAAAGAATCAGACAAACATACATACATACTCAAAAAACATTACTCTCCACAGTTAAGTAATAACAATATTATTTTTAATACTAAAAACCACGCTATAACAGTTATTGAAACTAAAAAGCAATAATTGTTGCAATCTAGTAACTTTGCGATGAACTTTCTCTAAGGCGCTCGAACAATCTCGCCTCAAAAATCTTTAATCCTGAAGATGTTGATAAGGACAATGGTACAAAATTATTAAAATCGTATATTGTCATCGGTTTTTGATAATTCTTTATAACTTAGGATTAAACTGAACGTTCAAAGTGGATAGAAATCGGGTTCAAAGATTCCGTTACATAGTTACATACATACATACATACAACCCAAGCTAATAAAAGCGTATTAATAAAGGTGCGTTTGTCGTTCACAACCGATATAAAACAGTTTTTCCATATCGATATAAAACCATATCGGCTACGTAACAGTTTTCAAATAAACTGAAAAGGACCATCCTACTTAACAAAGATAGTTTGTAACTAGCGTCATCTGTTGGCGAAATGAAAACTTAATCCCAGTAGGATTAAATTCGCGTAGAAACTAGCGCCCTCTATGAACTTCTGCAAGCTTAAAAATAATTGAATTCCAATAGTTAAAGTTTGAAAGATTTGATCTTTGTCGATGATTAAATTTCTATTTGAATTCCAGTTCTATTCACAAACTTTAAATGAGAAATGGAGTTAATAGTGAGTAGTTTTCATTGTGATTTGTATCTAGATTCTAGAACTTTTCATTTTTAGGGATCCGTACTCCGTATTACTAAGCCTCCGCTGTTTTTCTGTCTGACACAGGGCTCTATCTCTTGAACTGTAATAGACACATACTTATTTTTTTTATAATATAGGAGTAGCAGACGAGCATGCAGTCCACTTGATGGTAAGTGGCTATTACCGCCCATGGACATCTGTAATCAACATCAGATAGGATTAGATATTCTTATCTGAGGTCGGCCACAGATGCGCCGCTACCCCTGAGGACTAAGCTGGAACGCCTTGGAAAAGTATGTCTCCCTTACCACACCCTTCAAACCGGAACACAGTAGCGCTTAACACTGTTGTCATTAGGTAGAAATAGGTGTGGCGGTGGTGCCGCCGGAGTCGAACCACAAAGGTTTCTACCACCTTCAATTTTTTACGGAGTATCCATAAGGGTGGACGTTACAAAAACACGTACGAAAAAAAAGCTTGATAATTGATTACTATACCAGAAACCGGTATTTTTAGATTATCTGTCGAGTTAAAATCAGTCAGAATGAAAGACCGATCCAAGAAAAAAAAAAGCCAAAAAATCGAACCACAAAAAAGACAACTTATCCAAAACCTTCCAACATAGCCCTTAAAAGTACCAATGCATCTGTGGCTAACCTCCCGTAGGACTTTCATCTTATCTGGGGTTGATTACAGATGTCCACGAGCGGCAGTAGCCACTTACCATCAGGTGGACTGCATTTTATAGAAGAAGTAATATAAAAAACTACTATTTTCATATTATAAGAAACCGCAAAGTAAAACCAGAGAGTGAAACCACACACCACCCATAAAAGTCAGATTTTATAACGATGACTACATTTAATTACTAAAACAAGATTACCTAGAAACTCGATAAATCAAACCCAGTCAATCAATGTTAATTTCGATAACGCCCACAGACTGTCATAAGGAGTTTATAACAGACTAGTTTTTGCACGTGAAGTCGTATGCTAAATATAATGTGGTAGAACTTAGTGGTTCGACTCCGGCGGGACCACCGCTGCATATTTCTGCCTAATAACAGCAGTGTTAAGCGTTGTGTTCTGGTTTGAAGGGTGTGCTACGGGAGATACTGCTTCTTTATTGCCTGAGAGCCTCCAGCCATCCAGTCCACCAAATTTGTCTCTGAACGGACCATTCAAATTCACAATATTTTCTTTTCAAACCAAATCAAATCCAATATGACAGATAGGGTTACTTGAGAAAAATACTAAAAACCTAACGCTACTTAAAAGCTTATAAGAAACTTTTTAAAGTTCCGCACCCAAAGGGGAAAAGCGGAACTATTTTACTAAGCCTCTGCTATCTGTCCGTCTGTCACAGGGCCATATCTCTTGAGCCGTAATAGATAGGCACTTGAAATTTTTACAGAGCAAGAATATAAAAGGAGTTCCTCATAAAATAAACCACTATTTTTCGGCGTTTTTCGCTCTATCTATTGAACCTTAATAGGTAGACTGTTTAAATTTTCTCAATGCACTTACTTCTATGACAGCTATGATAACAATTTTTAAAAATAAAAAATAAACAAAAAAAATTTTGGTAAAGAACCCTCCCTGTGCGAGTTTGCCTCGAACTCGGCCAATTATTTAAAATATAAAATTCATATACCACTAGCTGACCCAGCAAACGTTGTGTTGCCATATAAATAAAAAAATTAAGGGTGAACAACCCTTATCACTTAGGGGTATGAAAAATAGATAGTAGCCGAATCTCAGGCCTACTGAATATGCATATAAAATTTGGTGAAAATCGGTAACACCGTTTCGGAGGAGTACGGTAACTAACATTGTGACACGAGAATTTTATATATAAGATAATATTCGAATGCTATTTTCGATAAATGTATAAGCGAACCTTTACAACGAGTGCACAGACCCATCACCTGTTATATAGTTTATTTTGCCTGTATATTTAAACTCAATCTACGTCAAACTTTCAATCAAATCTATTTTAGTAGAGCTATTTTCATACGCCTACGTTACAACAGTTATCCGTCTACCCACCTGTAACACCGAGCGTTCCTAATTAGCTTTGTATTTACTACTAGCTGACCCGGAAACTTTGTACTGCCTCAAAATCTATTTATCAAATATATTTCATATAAAATAAAGCCTATGTTACTCGTAGATAATGTAGCTTTCGAATGGTGAAAGAATTTTTAAAATCGGTCCAGTAGTATTTGAGCCTATTCATTACAACCAAACAAACAAAGTTTTCCTCTTTATAATATTAGTTTAGAAAAATACTACAACTACTAATACCAATACGGCAAGGTGATAGAAATATGTGACTCTGTCTCTCTGACTCCGGCGGCACCACCGCCACACCTTGTTTTTTTTTTCTTCTCGAGGGGGAAACCTTCAAAAGGTACCCGACGACGTGGGAGCGACGCTGGGTTATGTGGGATTTTTACCGCACTAAAACCCCCCCGGTGGCCGTCCTCAACGCTTGTTGGAGAACTCCGGGATCTCCAACGGAACATAACCGGAGCCCTCCAAGCGCGATGCCCAACGGGCTCTACCCTGGGGGAGCAGTTTTCGCTCCTCCCACACCATGTAGTGTTTACGACGGTATGCGATTGCACATACCGCCGTCCTTCCCGGGGTCGCTTGCTGGACGGTTCGAGCTCCCACTCTTGCCGCCCCCAACCCCGGAAGCCCCCTTTTAGTCGCCTCCTACGACAGGCAGGGGATACCGTAGCCCTATTCTAGTCTCGGAACTACAGGGACAACCACCGCCACACCTACTTCTGTTATAACAGCAGTGTTAAGCTGCTGTTTTCTGGTTTAAAGTGGTAAGGGAGACATACTTTTCCGAGGCGTTCCAGCTTAGTCCTCAGGGGTGGCGGCGTATCTGAGGCCGATTTCTGGTAGGAATATCTAATCCTATCTAGGGTTGATTACAGATGTCCAAACGGCAGTCACTACTTAACATCAGGTGGATTGCATGCTCGTCTGCTACTCCTATATTATAAAATAATAATAATAATAAACATATATTTTTTTTTAAATATAGGAGTAATACGGCAAGGTGGTAGAACTCTGGTTCGACTCCGGCGGCACCACCGCTACACCTATTTGAAAGTTTATTTTGTAAAAAGTCTTCTTTGCCTTTGAAAATATCTAGGGTTCTTCGTAAAATTAGAAAACCCGGCAGATTAAAGCGTAACAAAGTGTAATTTAACCTTTTTGCGCAACTGCAGGTCGGTAGATTGTAATAGAATGCAAATCCTGAACAACGGCGGCTTTGTAATGGTTAGTTCGTACATAAATTAATTTGAGGCTTGCATTCATTTCAATAGTAAGAGATACTATAGATCGGTGTTTTTCAATCATTTTATCTACGCGACCCCTTTACAGGATGAAAAATTTTCACGACCCCTCTTAAAACATAAGTACACAGAAATTGTTTAATTTAAATGTGTATGTTTACCTATTTACAAATGGAAAGAAGTAGACTCTCTACATTTATGCGTATGATACATATGGTTCTCCTCAATGATGTACATTACAACTAAAATAAAAAGAGAAACAGACTACTACTAGAAAATGATTTAGTCAATAATAATATATAATGTTTCTAATGTAGTGCCACGCTTTCACATTTTTTTGAAAAATAAACAGCACATCCTTATGATATTGTATTTTGATGTGAAACATCTATAGCCGCACGTAAAACCGATTTCTGGCGTGGCGACGCATGCCGTGAAGAAATACGATGGTATATATATACAGTCTATATGCAGTAGTGTGTACAGTGCGGCGACGCGTCGCCATGCGCAATCGAATTCAATAAATAGTCATCGTTATCTGGAAAAAAATTGTAATATTTTATTTTATCATTATGACATATTTAGTTCCTATCACAATATGTTCTTTTCTGCATATTACTTTTACAAAATAATGTCGATGTTTCACATGTGCCAGGCGTCCCGTGACGGCTCACATTTTTTTTTATTGTAGTGTAGAACCTTGACATTTTTCCTGCCGTCGATCACCTGAGTAAGGCATCGCGATCCCCCTGGTGGTCGCGACCCACAGGTTGAAAAACACTGCTATAGATATCTACAGAAAATACTATTATTAAATGGTTTTATTTTTAGGGTCCTGCGCCTAAACATTAAGAACGGAACCTATTACTAAGCCTCCGTTGTCTGTCTGTCTGTCCGTCTGTCACAGAGCTCGGTCTCTTGAACTATAATAAATAGACACTTGATTTTTTATATAGTAGGTATGTGTGTATAACGGTGGCCCATACATTAGTAAAGATTACTCACTCCTAACAAGAAAAATAACCAGCTTTGAGAATTGAAATAGTTGCGTAAAAAGTTTTGCCACGTCTCCGTGCTAAAATGCCCCTAAATATTTGAAATAATTATTTATTTATTACTAGTTGCCCGCGGCTTCGCCCGCGTTTAAAAGAAAATAATATGACTAACTAATATACATAAAACTGAAAATTCGGACCTTCATTGGAATGACAGTGGCGCCATCTGGCGAAAATTGGTCGTACCAACTCTGAAACCTTCGTGGGCTCATGGATAACAACTTTGCTAAAGGTCATCACTTGATCAAATGCATAGTTTACGATTCAATCCTTACTAATATCGATTAAAATAATCGGTTTTTTTGGTCCAAAAGACCGATTCTCTGATTAATCGATCTTAGATCTAGCCATCTCTAGTTCCCGTGGGATTTCGTGGATTACCCGCTAATATCTACAATTTGCTATTGCGACGCGACGTTTCTATATTCGGAGCGGACTAGCAGTTTGGAGCGGACTTTTTTTTTATTTTTTATAATATAGGAGTAGCAGACGAGCATACAGTCCACCTGATAGTAAGTGGTTACTGCCGCCCATGGACATCTGTAATCAACCCCAGATAGGATTAGATATTCCTATCTGAGGTCGGCCACAGATGCGCCGCTACCCCTGAGGACTAAGCTGGAACGCCTCGAAAAAGTCTGTTTCCCTTACCACAGCCTTCAAACCGGAACACAGCAGCGCCTAACACTGCTGTTACTAGGTAGAAATAGGTGTGGCGGTGGTGCCGCCGGAGTCGAACCACAAAGGGTTCTACCACCTTCAAGTCCTTCACTATATGTTACTAAGTAAATATATTAGTTACAATATTTGTCCGCTATATTTTCGTAAACAAACGTCGCGTTTGTTTTCGTTACAGTTTCCTTAACAAAAAGTTAAGTGCCGTTTATAAATGCTTATTACATCCTTAAGGAAAACCAGGAATACAATAACGAGGGGAATTTACGTAGATATTTTCTTGTAGACAACATATATATTGGGAGAATTTTTCAAGCGTGGCTGAAAATCCGAATAATAGGAAAAATGCTGAAGTTATGAAGTAAAATATAATGGAGAAAAATTATCAAAATAATAAAGCAAATTTTGACAATAATGAAAACTGCATAGATTAAAAAAATGTGTTTATAGTCGGGAATTTTGAAAGGAAATAAAAATATATACATACGATATTATTATTCTATTTTCGCCACCGGAATGTAAAGCCTGTAAGTAATATTTATTAACTGAAAAATATTTACAATTATAATTACATTTACAGAAGATTAAAAATAATAAAATAAACTATAAATATAAAACAACTTATTTACAAATTTTACATATATACAAAAAAAAAAATGTGAGCCGTCACGGGACGCCTGGCAGATGTGAAATATCGACATTATTTTGTAAAAGTAATATGCAGAAAAGAACATATTGTGATAGGAACTAAATATGTCATAATGATAAAATAAAATATTACGATCAATTTTCCAGATAAGAATCGCACAGTCGATTGCGCATGGCGACGCGTCGCCACACCGTACACACTACTGCATATAGACTGTATATATATAGCGTCGTATAGCGTGGTCGCATTCACGTCACGCGTCGCCACGCCAGAAATCGGTTTTACGTGCGGCTATAGATGTTTCACATCAAAATGAAAAACAATAATATAAAAAATGTGAGCCGTCACGGGACGCCTGGCAGATGTGAAACATCGACATTATTTTGTAAAAGTAATATGCAGAAAAGAACATATTGTGATAGGAACTAAATATGTCATAATGATAAAATAAAATATTACGATCCGCATGGCGCCACACACGCGTCGCCACACCGTACACACTACTGCATATAGACTGTATATATATACCATCGTATAGCGTCGCCACGCCAGAAATCGGTTTTACGTGCGGCTATAGATGTTTCACATCAAAAACAAAATCACTACCATAAAAAATTGTTACCATCACTGTCTTGGGCAAGGTTCCCAAGACGCTGGCAGAATTTCCTTTCTGAATTTCTATACCAATTCTTTAAACGAAATGTATGCCAGTTCTTGGGTAAGCCTATGGATTAAATTCTTGAAAGTTAGAAGAGTTATTATTAGTTCGTTAGGAGTAGCAGACGAGCATGCAGTCCACCTGATGGTAAGTGGCTACTACCGCCTATGGATATCTGTAATCAACCACAGAACGGATTAGATATTCCTACTTGAGGTCAACCACAGAGGTGCCGCTACCCCTGAGGACTAAGCTGGAACGCCTCGGAAAAGTATGTCTCCCTTACCACACTTCAAACCAGAACAGCAGGGCTTAATACTGCTGTTATTGCAGAAATAGCTGTGGCGGTGGTGCCGCCGGAGTCAAACTACAAAGTGTTCTACCACCATCGGAAATCACTTAGATTTGTAACTTCCATAGATTAGTAAAGATTACTCACTCCTAACAAGAAAATTTACCCAGTTTTGAGAATTGAAATAGTTGCGTAAAAAAGTCTTGCCGAGTCCCCGTGCTAAAATGTCCCTAAAATATTTGAAATAATTATTTATTTATTACCTAAATTACGCAGTATGAGTTATTTATTCGGAAATTTTCTCTAAAAAAGTTTTCATTTGTCAAGAATTCAAAAAAATAAATTACTAATAAGCCGTTTGAGGCTTCATTCAATTTCAAGACGGCGAAGTATCTTTACTAATCTATGTAATATTCTGTAAAAATAAATACATACGAGTATAACCCAAAAATAAGTTCTTTGAAATTCAAAAGCCTAAATGCGTCTAAAATATCCATTCACTCCAGTTGTTCTAGATCATATTTTGTAAGAACTTATCAAGATTTAACAAGAAGAACACTTATCCCCCTTAAGTACGAGGCGACAGATATCGTTATATCGGCAAATTTCGCGCCATTTACAATCTTTTTTCTTGGACGTGGCGTCGCAGATTTTGCGCATGGCTTGAGGCAAAATTATCAATATTGAGCCTTTTACGTTTGGGTATAGTGTGACAAGAAACTAAAATGAATATATACGTTTTTTTATAATATAAGAGTAGCAGACGAGGATGCAGTCCGCCTGATGGTAAGTGGCTATTGCCGCCCATGGATATTTTTACAGACCTCAGATAGGATTAGATATTCCTACCTGAGGTCGGTCACAGATGCTCCGCTACCCTTGAGGACTAAGGTGGGACGTCTCGGAAATAGTATGTCTCCCATACCATATATGCTGCTGTTACGAGCCAGAAATTGGTGTGGCGGTGGTACCGTCGGAGTTGATTAGATATTCCTACCTGGCCGACCTTAGGTAGGAATATCTAATCGTATCTGGGGTTGCTTACGGATGTTCATGGGCGACAGTATCCACTTACCATCAGGTGGAGTGCATGCTCGTCTGCTACTCCTATATTACACAAAAAAAATATCTACGAACAGGCCAAGTTCTCTTTAGTCCTAAAACCTTTTGAGAAACAGCAAAACCATTACTCCTGGCTCACTCATTAACTTCGGGAAGCTACTGTTATATTATTCACTCAAGGAATTCAATTAGGAAAACGTCTCTCATTTAGGTTTTTGAACGAAATGAGACCACAGACCGCTGCCGAAAATTAAAAAAGTTTAAGCACAGATAATCAAGGAGTGCCTGTTAATAATGGACGTTTGGCGGGAAATGAATTGATAATATAATGAATAACTGTTTCACAGATAAAAAATATTTTAGTTAGAATTGAATATATAATTATTATATACTAGTTTTTGCCCGCGGCTTCGCCCGCGTTTAAAACAAAATAATATGACATACTAACATACATAAAACTGAAAATTCGTACCTTCAACTTTGCTAAAGATCATCACTTGATCAAATGCATAGTTTACAATTCAATCCTTACTAATATCGATTAAAATAATCGATGTCTTGGGTCCAAAAGATCGATTCTCCGATTAATCGATCTTAGATCTAGCCATCTCTAGTTCCCGTGGGATTTCGTGGATTACGGGAACTAGAGATGGCTAGATCTAAGATCGATTAATCGGAGAATCGATCTTTTGGACCCAAGACATCGATTATTTTAATCGATATTAGTAAGGATTGAATTGTAAACTATGCATTTGATCAAGTGATGATCTTTAGCAAAGTTGAAGGTACGAATTTTCAGTTTTATGTATGTTAGTATGTCATATTATTTTGTTTTAAACGCGGGCGAAGCCGCGGGCAAAAACTAGTATATAATAATTATATATTCAATTCTAACTAAAATATTTTTTATCTGTGAAACAGTTATTCATTATATTATCAATTCATTTCCCGCCAAACGTCCATTATTAACAGGCACTCCTTGATTATCTGTGCTTAAACTTTTTTAATTTTCGGCAGCGGTCTGTGGTCTCATTTCGTTCAAAAACCTAAATGAGAGACGTTTTCCTAATTGAATTCCTTGAGTGAATAATATAACAGTAGCTTCCCGAAGTTAATGAGTGAGCCAGGAGTAATGGTTTTGCTGTTTCTCAAAAGGTTTTAGGACTAAAGAGAACTTGGCCTGTTCGTAGATATTTTTTTTGTGTAATATAGGAGTAGCAGACGAGCATGCACTCCACCTGATGGTAAGTGGATACTGTCGCCCATGAACATCCGTAAGCAACCCCAGATACGATTAGATATTCCTACCTAAGGTCGGCCAGGTAGGAATATCTAATCAACTCCGACGGTACCACCGCCACACCAATTTCTGGCTCGTAACAGCAGCATATATGGTATGGGAGACATACTATTTCCGAGACGTCCCACCTTAGTCCTCAAGGGTAGCGGAGCATCTGTGACCGACCTCAGGTAGGAATATTTAATCCTATCTGGGTTCTGTAAAAATATCCATGGGCGGCAATAGCCACTTACCATCAGGCGGACTGAATACTCGTCTGCTACTCCTATATTATAAAAAAAACCGTATATATTCATTTTAGTTTTTTGTCACACTATACCCAAACGTAAAAGGCTCAATATTGATAATTTTGCCTCAAGTCATGCGCAAAATATGCGACGCCACGTCCAAGAAAAAAGATTGTAAATGGCGCGAAATTTGCCGATATAACGATATCTGTCGCCTCGTACTTAAGGGGGATAAGTGTTCTTCTTGTTAAATCTTGATAAGTTCTTAAAAAAGATGATCTAGAACAACTGGAGTGAATGGACATATTTTAGACGCATTTAGGCTTTTGAATTTCAAAGAACTTATTTTTGGGTTATATGTACATATTTATTTTTACAGAATATTATATCACTCCCTCGGAAGTCACCATAGATTAGTAAAGATACTTCGCCGCCTTGAAATTGAATGAATCCACTGACGGCTTATTAACCGAGTTCAAAAAGGAGGTGGTTATCAATTCGGCCGGTATCATTTTTTTTTAGTAAGTTCTTTTTTTGAATTCTTGACAAATAATAACATTTTTAGAGAAAATTTACGAATAAATAACTCATACTGCGTAATTTAGGTAATAAATAAATAATTATTTCAAATATTTTAGGGACATTATAGCACGACGACGTGGCAAAACTTTTTTACGCAACTATTTCAATTCTCAAAACTGGTTACATTTTCTTGTTAGGAGTGAGTAATCTTTACTAATCTATGGAAGTTACAAATCTAAGTGATTTCTGATGGTGGTAGAACACTTTGTGGTTCGACTCCGGCGGCAGCACCGCCACACCTTTTTCTGCAATAACAGCAGTGTTAGGCGCTGCTGTTCTGGTTTGAAGTGTGGTAAGGGAGACATACTTTTCCGAGGCGTTCCAGCTTAGTCCTCAGGGGTAACGGCGCATCTATGGTCGACCTCAATTAGGAATATCTAATCCGTTCTGCGGTTGATTACAAATATCCATAGGCGGCAGTAGCCACTTACCATCAGGTGGACTGCATGCTCGTCTGCTACTCCTAACGAACTAATAATAACTCTTCTAACTTTCAAGAATTTAATCCATAGGCTTACCCAAGAACTGGCATACATTTCGCTCAAAGAATTGGTATAGAAATTCAGAAAGGTAATTCTGCCAGCGTCTTGGGAACCTTGCCCAAAGACAGTGATGGTGACAATTTTTTATGGTAGTGATTTTGTTTTTATATTATTGTTTTTCATTTTTGTATATATGTCAAATTTGTAAATAAGTTGTTTTATATTTATAGTTTATTTTATTATTTTTAATCTTCTGTCATAGATTAGTAAAGATACTTTGCCGCCTTGAAATTGAATGAAGCCACAAATGGCTTATTATCGTAAGTTCTTTTTTTGAATTCTTGACAAATAAAAACATTTTTAAAGAAAATTTACGAATAAATAACGAATACTGCGTAATTTACATGAATTTACATAATAAATAAATAATTATTTCAAATATTTTAGGGATATTTTAGCACGGAGACGTGGCAAAACTTTTTTACGCAAGTATTTCAATTCTCAAAACTGGGTACATTTTCTTGTTAGGAGTGAGTAATCTTTACTAATCTATGTCTTCTGTAAATGTAATTATAATTGTAAATATTTTCAGTTAATAAATATCCATAGGCTTTACATTCTAGTGGCGAAAATAGAATAATAATATCGTATGTATATATTTTTATTTCTTTTCAAAATACCCGACTATAAACACTTTTTTTAATCTATGCAGTTTTCATTATTGTCAAAATTTGCTTTATTATTTTGTAAATTTTTCTCCATTATATTTTTACCTCACAACTTCAGCATTTTCCTATTATTCGGATTTTCAGCCACGCTTGAAAAATTCTCCCAATATATATGTTGTCTACAAGAAAATATCTACGTAAATTCCCCTCGTTATTGTATTCCTGGTTTTCCTTAAGGATGTAATAAGCATTTATAGACGGCACTTAGCTTTTTGTTAAGGAAACTGTAACGAAAACAAACGCGATCTTTGTTTACGAAAATATAGCGGACAAATATTGTAACTAATAAATTTACTTAGTAATATATAGTGAAGGACTTGAAGGTGGTAGAACCCTTTGTGGTTCGACTCCGGCGGCACCACCGCCACACCTATTTTTACCTAATAACAGCAATGTTAGGCGCTGCTGTGTTCCGGTTTGAAGGGTGTGGTAAGGGAAACAGACTTTTTCGAGGCGTTCCAGCTTAGTCCTCAGGGGTAGCGGCGCATCTGTGGCCGACCTCAGGTAGGAATATCTAATCCAATCTGGGGTTCATTACAGACGTCCATGAGCAGCAGTAGCCACTTATCTACAGGTGGATTGCATGCTCGTCTGCTACTCCTATATTATAGAACAAGCTGACCCGACAAAATTTGTACGGCCTCAAAATCTATTTATCAAATATATTTCATATAAAATATAGCCTATGTTACTCGTAGATAATGTAGCTTTCGAATGGTGAAAGAATTTTTAAAATCGGTCCAGTAGTTTTTGAGCCTATTCATTACAATCAAACAAATAAAGTTTCCTCTTTATAATATAGAAAACAAGTAATTAATTAAAAAAATCAAAAACCCGACTGCACCAAAAGGGCTCAAATAGAATTTCCAAAAGCAGTGAAATAGGCATTTCATTATTTTTATCCAGAAAGCCAAATACAAAGTTTCATAGTAGGTGTCTGCTTCAAAAACAAAAGATGTTCAAATATGTAATATTATCCTCGTAGTGCTAAACCTATGTGTAAAATTCCAGCACGCTTAAGTTCAGCGGTTTCCCTTTGCGTTGATCTCTGGCACAGCAACTCACTCATTTAGTCAGACAGTCATCTCGATGTGTTATACGAGTATATATGTACTAGCTGACCCGGCAAACGTTGTGTTGCCATATAAATAAAAAAATAAGGGTGAACAAGCCTTATCACTTAAGGGTAAAAAAAAAAATAGATAGTAGCCTATTCTCAGACCTACTGAATATGTATATAATATTTGGTGAAAATCGGTGAAGCCGTTTCGGAGAAGTACGGTAACTAACACGAGAATTTTATATATAAGATATATTATACATATAATTTATGTGTAATTTCCTCTTAATTTCCTTTATTTTGACACCCTTCTCGATAGGTTTGGTTAACTTTTTTAAAACGTGTTACTATTTCGCGAAAAAATCCACCATTTACGGTCTATAAAATATATAACTTCAGTAAATCAAAGTTTCGGTCATTATTTTTCCTCGTTAGAGGTAGAATTTCATTATTTTTATCCAACAAGCCTGATACAAAATTTCATAGTGTTTGCTTCAAAATTGACGATTGTTCAAATGAACTTTTAACCCTTATTTTACCCTCTAAGAGGTTGATTTTTCGGAGGGGGATAACTAAGTGTGTCCTTGTCGCTGTCCAGAAAGCCTAATACAAAATTTTATAGTAGTTGCTTCAAAATTAAAGGATTTCAAAAAAACTGTTTTCCCCTATTTTACCCTCTTAAGGGTGGAATTTTCAAAAGGCCTTTCTTAGTATTTATTCACGCTATATAGAGAACCTGTGTGCAAAATTTCAGAACTGTAAGGTCCTTGGTTTAGGGTGTACGTTGATTTTTGAAAAATGAAAAAGTCATTTAGTTGGTCAGTCAGTCAGTCGTCGTGCTATTTTATATATATACAAATATGTTTTTATAATCTCCGTTTAATTTCCTTTCATTTGATACCCTACTCGATAGGTTCGGTTAACTTTTTTTTTTAAATGTGTTACTATTTCGCGCCAAAAATCCGCCATTTTAATTTTTTTTTTACTAACACCTATCTAAGGACACTCGGGTCATTGAGACAAATATAATGACACCTTAACTGTTGAAATTCATCCAGCCATTTTTTAGATCGGATCAAATAAAGAAAGACAAACATACAAGATACGCGCGAAAAACATAACCCTTCCTTGGCAGTCGGGTAAAAACCGGTGGAGCATGCCGGTTGTTACTTCATATTATTAAACCTAGTTAGTAGGTTAATAGCTGCAGCGCGCATAAGTACGTGTACGGAATATTAATAATTACAACATAGTACCTATGACGTCATAAGTCACAATAATATGTCTTATCTAATGTGACCTATAGCTTCGTATGAGTAATTCTCGTATTACGTATAGTCCGCGTGAAACTACTAGTCCGCTCTGAATATAGAAATGAATCGTGCCGCCATGACTACACCTGCTCGCAACAACTTCAGAGCGAACTAGCAGTTTGGCGATAACTATACCTACGATTACACTGCCGCGCGGTTTTATCTGCGTTTGATAACTCTTCTACTAAGTATTTCTTTTTAGGGTTCTGTACTCAAAGGATAAAAAATCAAAGAATAAAGGTTGAAAATAAATGGGGGTCGTCATACAAGAAACCGCTATTTCTCGACGTTTTACGCTTTATCTATTGAACCGTAATAGGTAGACAGTTCAAATATTCACAATGGCTGCTATAATAACAAATACTAAAAATAAAAAATATTTAAATTTTGGTGGTATGTCACCCTCAGTGTGCGAGTTCGACTTGTACTTGGCCAATTATTTTATTAATACTAGCTGACACGGCAAACGTTGTGTTGCCATATAAAAAAATAATGTTGAGGGTGAACAACCCTTATCACTTAACGGCATAAAAATAGATAGTAGCCGATTCTCAGACCTACTGAATATGCATATAAAATTTGGTGAAAATCGGTAAAGCCGTTTCGGAGGAGTACGGTAACTAAGATTGAAGTAGAAAACAAGCAGTCCACTTGATGATAAGTGGCTACTGCGGCCTTTGGACATCTGTAATCAACACCAAATAGGGTTACATATCCCTACCTGAGGTCGGCCACAGATGAAGAAAACCTGGAACGCCTCACAAAAGTATGTCTCTTACCATACGCTTCAAACCAGAACACAGCAGCGCTTAACACTGCTGTTATAACAGAAATAGTCATAGATTATACTAACCAGTATCTATGGAAATAGGTGTGGCTCATCATCAACCCATTACTCTCCCACTGCTGGGCACGGGTCTCTTCTCATAATGAGAAGGATTAGGCCATAGTCCACCGCGCTGGCCAAGTGCGTATTGGTAGACTTCACATACCTTTGAGATTTTTTTTCTTTTTTTATACATCTTTCAGGTATGCAGGTTTCCTCACGATGTTTTGCTTCACGGTTTAGCAAGTGATAATTCATTTCTAATGTGTACCACCATGAAAATTAATAATAACTAACGATAAACAACTGCAAATCAACGTTTGATTTACTATAGATTTGAGTCACACGTATCGACTGAGGAACATTTATGTGTAAATAAAGTTTATTGTTTGTTTGTGCTTACGTTTCTCGGTTGATTACATTACTCATATAGGTGTTGCGTTATATGTACAAATATATAATAACAATAATAATAATAATAACAGACAGTCTGTTTTTAGGGTTCCGTACCCAAAGGGTAAAATCGGAACCCTATTGCTAAGCCTACGCTGTGTGTCTGTCATGGGGCTCTGTATCCAGAACCGTAATAGATAAACTTGAATCTTACAGAGTATGTATAACGTTGGCACAAACAAACAAATATGTACTTAAATAAAAAATAAAAAAAAAACAAAATAAATTGAGTTCTTCATACAAGAAGTTGCATTTTATAGCGATCTTTATCTATTGAACCGTAATAGGTAGACAGTTCAAATTTTCAAAATGCATTTTCTTCTTAACAAATACTTACTAAAAAAGTCAAAATTTGGTGATACGAAACCCTCTGTGTGCAAGTTCGACTCGCCCTTGGCCAATTATTTGAACTGTGAACTTATTTTTATTTTTAGTAGTTATTATTATAACGGCCACCATTGTACATACTCTGAAAAAAATGTGAGCCGTCACGGGACGCCTGGCAGATGTGAAACATCGACATTATTTTGTAAAAGTAATGCAGAAAATAACATATTGTGATAGGAACTGAATATGTCATAATGATAAAATAAAATATTACGATTTTTTTCCAGATAACGATGACTATTTATTGAATTCGATTGCGCATGGCGACGCGTCGCCACACCGTACACACTACTGCATATAGACTATATATATATACCATCGTCATGCGTCGCCACGCCAGAAATCGGTTTTACGTGCGGCTATAGATGTTTCACATCAAAAAAAATCAAGTGTCTATCTATTACGGTTCAGGAGATAGAGCCCTGTGACAGACGGTAGATAACGGAGGCTTAGTAATAGAGGTCCGTTTTTAACACGCTTTTATTAGCTTGGGTTGTATGTATGTATGTACGTAACAGGGTGCTTTTCGAAAATTTATAAGTGGAGGACTTCACGCTCTTTAATACGCTTTTATTAGCTTCAGACGTATGTATGTTGGTATGTTGGTATGTTAGTATGTAACGGAATCTTTGAACATGATTTTAACCCTCTTCAAAACGTCGGATTAACTTGAAATTTGGCATACTTATTAAGGACCGATGACAATTCAATATTTTAAACATTCTGACCCGTTATCCTTACTAGGATAATCAGGATCAGCGATTTTTGTTTTCCTGAGACCCGGAAGGTCTGCGTTAAGACCAATAAAGGAATCTACCAGGCGCGCCGATCACCTAACCTAACCTGACCTGACCTGACCTGACCTGACCTGACCTCAACTTCGACGCGTCCGTTGTTAATAGCATCATGAAGCGGTGTCTCATCATCCTTATTCATTCAGCACTTCAACATCTGCACCTTCCTTTAACAAGATTTCCACTATTTCATTGTTCCCATTTCTTGCTGCCAAATGTAAAGGCATATATGATTTCAGCTCATCGTCATAGTCACAACTTATATTATTAACTCGAGCTGTAAAATTAATTAAACTACTAACAGTTTTAAAATCTCTGCAGGCAGCAGCAACACAAAGAGAAGAAATTCTAGAATTATTTTTGATATTAACATCATCATGCTGTAATATTAAATCGATGATTGGACGACGTCCTTTTGAAATGGCTAGATGTAAAGCAGTTGACCGTTTTTCTCTTGAGTATTGCCATCAGCGCCTGTTTTTAAAAGATGCTCTATCATCCTTTTTCCGTGATTACTTTTATCCAAGATAGAGGACCTGGGATATGGTATAAATTATGAAAGAAAGCAGTTAGCATTGGCAATTCGGATGTCATTTAACAACTCCTCTGGGATTTTCACGTTAACAATAAAAATAAACACCAATGTAAAACACCACTTCATACAGCTGTGTTAAACAATGACCCAATATTCATTTTTGCACTGCTAAGCAAAGGTGCTGATGCTGATTCGAAAGATAAACTTGATAATACGCTACGTAATAATCGTTAAAATAATCGCTAAAATAATCACTAAAAAATGAAAAATAAATAATAGTTTAAAAAAAACTAAAAAAATACACTTTTTATAGAAAATCTAACTAAAAAATAGAAAGTATTTTTTTTTTAATTTGAATTAAGAATAGTGTAAATAAGATAAAAATATTTTTTATTGTAAAAAAAGCGTGGGGTGCTTTTTAAGATATTATGAAAATGATAATCCTTCTACTCAATATCTATCAATAAAATATTTATAACTATTGACACCATGCACCCCACGCTTTTTTTACAATAAATAATATTTTTATCTTATTTACACTATTCTTAATTCAAATTTTAAAAAAATATTTTCTATTTTTTAGTTGTATTTTCTATAAAAAGTGTATTTTTTTAGTTTTTTTAAACTATTATTTATTTTTCATTTTTTGGTCGAATTTTTTATAAAAGCGTATTTTTTAGTTTTTTTTAACTATTATTTATTTCACAATAACACAATTTACTGTTCCTTAATTGATTCCTAGATTGAAAATTATTTTCTACTTTTTAGTTGATTTTACCATAAAAGCGCGTTTTTTAGTTTTTTGCACTATATTTATTAATCTTTGGGAATGGAACCCTAAAAAACCGTATTGATGTTCTAGAAAACAAACATAAGTTCAAAAATGACACTTCCCACTGACACTGTTGAACCCTAAAAATTGGGATTAAAACACCCAATTGCGTGAAAAATAACTGAAAATAAAGTAATTTCTATTAACGTATTACGTGTTACAAAATTTTTTTTATACTTATTCTATTTTGATATATCACAAGGTATTTAGAAAACATCTGTATTCCCTTCATATTTTTAGCCCTAATCCCTTTTGTTACGCAATAATAGCCTTTATATTTTCGAACAAAGGTCTAATACCCTTACAATGGGCCCTTAGAAAACCGATGTTTTTCACATAGGGTTGAAAATCCCTTGAAAGCGCGGATTACTTCGCAATAATCGAGTTATAACTCAATTGTAGCATAATATTTGAATGAAGGGCGGATGTAAAGCCCTTTGTTTTAATTTTCTGTTTTTAAGGGTTCTTGTTTTCCGCCATAAACAATGATGGTCTTGTATAAATTATGTTTTCAGAAGTCCGAGGTTCAAATGCTATTTTTAACAGACTTCCCAAAGGAAGAGAGGTTATCTATTCGTCTATATTTAAAACTAGCTGACCCAGCAAACTTTGTAACGCCTCAAAACCTATTTATCAATTATATGTCATATAAAATATATCCTATGTTACTCGTAGATAATGTAGCTTTCGAATGGTGAAAGAATTTTTAAAATCGGTCCAGTAGTTTTTGAGCCTATTCATTACAATCAAACAAACAGACAAGGTTTTCCTCTTTATAATATTAGTATAGATGTAGGTACCATAAAACTGTAGCAATCTGCTATTGAACTATTTCTGTGTGAACGTAGTTTATATATTACATTGTATTTGTACCTAATATATTAAAATGTTACAAGGACTGTCTATAAGTTTTGTTTTTATTATTGAAGTGGCAAGCGAAAATCAGACCACCTGATGGTAAGACACTGCGGTATGGACATCTGTAACAATTCCATATAGAATAGGTTCTACCTGAAGCTGATCACAGCGTTACCACGTAAGGACTAAGATGATCACCTCATATGTAAAAAAAGGTGTTTTTTAAAATATGGGAGTAGCAGATGAGCATGCAGTCCACCTGATGGTAAATGGCTACTGCCGCCCATGGACATCTGTAAACCACCCCTGATAAGATTAAATATTGCTTACTGGAGTCGGCCACAGGTGCGCCGTCACAGCTGAGGAACAAGCTGGAACACCTCGAAAAAGTCTCCCTTACCACACCCTTCAAACCAGAACACAGCGCTTAACACTGCTGTTATTAGGTAGAAATAGGTGTGGCGGTGCCGCCGGAGTCGAACAACTGATATATATACTACCTTTAAATCGCTCTACCACTTTTCAACATTCTGTTTCAATAGAAATATATCCCTCGAAAATAAAGAGTTAGTGGGTTCCGTGGCGTTTATTTCGAGCGATAAAAATAACCATGTTTATGTAGTTGGTATCAGCTGTTACTATTTTTGTTTTAAATGCTAACAAGTACGATTGCCGGCCACCTGTCGGCTACTGTTTTATATTATAGATTTTTTATAATATAGGAGTAGCAGAGCATGCAACATGATGGTAAGCTGCCGTTTGGAAATTTGTAAACAACCGTAGATAGGATTAGATATTCCTATCTGAGGTCAGCCATAATGCGTGATGCGTAAGGTAGATATTTTTCTGAGGCGTTCCAGCTTTGTCTTCAGGGGTAACGGTGCATCTGTTGCCGACCTCAGGTAGGATATCTAATCCTATCTGGGGTTAATTACAGATTTTCATGGGCGACAGTAGCTTACCATCAGGTGGACTGCATGCTCATCTGCTACTGTTATATTATAAAAATAAGTGAATCTACGCGAAATCGCAGGCAGAGTTTGTAGCTACATAAATTCGTTGGTTTAACAACTTGTGTGTAATTAAAAACGTATAAAAATTAACGAGGGCTATTAAGTCTAGATTTAATGTATTTCGATTGAGATGCTGGACGCTTCGTGGCTTGTAGGTCGTGGCTTAGATTTTATCTTTAGTTTAGTAGGCAGAAGAGAGCAATAGTATCCCTTGGCTATCGTATGGCGACGAAATGACCTCGAATAACCCGGCTAGACCCCGGGAAGGACAGCGGTAGGTGTGGTTGCATACCGTCGTACACACCAGACAGTGGCAAGCATTATGCTCGTTAGGGCTAAGCTGGACGGAGTAACATGGTCAGAGGAGTCTGGTTTCGTCTTTTGAGATCCCGGAGTACTCTATGCAGCGCCAAGGACGGCCACCGGGGAGGGTTTTAGTGTGGTAAAAATCTCATATGTTTGCTTGCATTATTTAGTTGCTTGCCGGACGGGTCGAGCTCCCACTCTTGCCGCCAGCAACCCCGGAAGCCTCCTTTTAGTCGCCTCTTACGACAGGCAGGGGATACCGTAGCCCTGTTCTAGTCCCGGAACCACAGGGACAAAGGTTAAATACCTATGTGAAGTCGGCCATGAATGTACCGCTAACCTACACCTGAGGACTAAGCTGAAACAGCTCAGAAAATAATATCCCTTACAACACCCTTCAAAGCAGAACACAGCAGCGCTTAATACTGCTGTTATTAGGTAGAAATAGGTGTGGCGGTGCCGCCGGAGTCGAACCACAAAGGGTTCTACCTTAAAATAGATGGACGGATAGAGCTTTATTAGACGAAGTTGTTTCGCACACCGAAATAATTACGAATATCAAACACAAATGTTGAACATTACGTGTTTATAAACAAGACCGCGATATTTTTAAACATACTGAGTATTTTCATAACGCCTCAATTTCATTATCTGTCTATTTCTAGTCTGAATCTGTTCTGCAAATCGGTGGAAGGGTGTGGATGCCTTTTTTAATACGCTTTTATTAGCTTCAGACGTATGTATGTTGGTATGTTGGTATGTTAGTATGTAACGGAATCTTTGAACATGATTTTAACCCCCTTTAAAACGTCGGATTAACTTGAAATTTGGCATACTTATTAAGGACCGATGACAATTCAATATTTTAAACATTCTGACCCGTTATCCTTACTAGGATAATCAGGATCAGCGATTTTTTAATACGCTTTTATTATCTTGAGTTGCATGTATGTATGTATGTATGTAACGGAATTTTTGAGCTCAATTTTCACAAATTTCCACAACTTTGATTAATTTGAATCTTTGCACACGTATCAAGGACCGATGACAATGCAATAATTTGATAACAATTTATCATTATCCTTATTAGATTAATTCCCCAATTGTTTAGTATGACAGACTAAAAAGAGAAAAAAAAATATAGTTTAAGAAAACTAAAATAAAAACACTCTTTTATTGCGAATCGAACTAAAAACTAGAAAATATTTTTTTAATGACAAAGAGTTTAAGAGTAAAGAGCATAGATTAGTAAAGATACTTCGCCGTCTTGAAATTGAATGAAGCCACAAACGGCTTATTAGTAAGTTCTTTTTTTGAATTCTTGACAAATAAAAACATTTTTAGAGAAAATTTACGAATAAACTAATACTGCGTAATTTACATAATAAATAAATAATTATTTTGAAATATTTTAGGGACATTTTAGCACGGAGACGTGGAAAAACTTTTTTACGCAACTATTTCAATTCTCAAAACTGGATATATTTCTTTGTTAGGAGTGAGTAATATTTACTAATCTATGGTAAAGAGTTTAAACTTAACTCTGAAACTCTTTGTCATTATTTTTTTTTTGTTAATGTTAAGGGTGTATAATTGTATATGTCTGACTTAAATATGAGGGGGACATCTTAGTCCTTATAGTGGCAACGCATGTTCCTGTTCTATATGGAGTTGGTTACAGAGAATACGGCAGTGTCCTATAATCAGTTGGTTGGTTTGAAGGTGGTAGAACCCTTTGTGGTTCGACTCCGGCGGCACCACCGCCACACGTATTTCTACCTAATAACAGCAGTGTTAGGCGCTGCTGTGTTCCGGTTTGAAGTGTGGTAAGGGAACATACTTTTCCGAGGCGTTCCAGCTTAGTCCTCAGGGGTAGCGGCGCATTTGTGGCCGGACTCAGGTTGCAATCTTATTCTATCTCGGGTTAATTATAGATGTTTATGCGGCAGCCACTTACCATCTGGTGGACTGCATGCTCGTCTGCTACTCCTATATTATAAAAAATCTGTGGCCGATCTCGGTTAGTAATCTAATCTTATCTGAGGTTGATTATAGATGACTATGTGGTAGCCGTTCACCATCACTGCATGCCCATTTGCTTCAATATTACAAAATAAGCATATAACATTGTTATAATATTTACCACAATATAAGTCAGTTTACAACTGTTAACTGCTATTGTTGTTACAACTGTTATTTAACTGTTGTTCTGTCTCTACAAAGACAACAGTTTAGACTCGAGAGATTAATCACTAACTTCAAAGGTTTGAGCGACTGTTTGTTGATAGAGCTAATCTTAAATTCAAAACAGATGTCATGGACGAAGTAAGGAAATAGACGCATAGATATTTTTGGGTTCCGTAAGCTCAAATTGGGCTTCAATGTTATATTATTTAGGTATAGCAGTGATATCTGAAGGTGGTAGAACCCTTTGTGGTTTGACTATAACGACATTACCGCCACAACTATTTCTGCCTATTAACAGCAGTGTTAAGCGCTGCTGTATTCTGGTTTGAAGGGTGTGGTAAGGGGGTTCTTTTCCAGCTTAGTACTCAGGGTTGCGGCGTATCTGTGGTCGACCTCAGGTAGGAATATCTAATCGCGGACAAGAATACGGCTACGGTAACCCCTGCCTGTCGTAGGAGGCGACTAAAAGGGGGCTTCCGGGGTTGCGGGCGGCAAGAGTGTGAGCTCGAACCGTCAAGCAAGCGACCCCGAGAAGGACGGCGGTATATGTGGTCGCATACCGTCGCAAACAGTACATGGTGTGGGTGGAGCGCAAACTGCTCCTCCAGGGTAGAGCCCGATCGGGGCATCGCGCTTGGAGGGCTCCGGTTGTGTTCCGTCGGAGATCCCGGAGTTCTCCAACAAGCGTTCAGGACGGCCACCGGGGGGGGTTTAGTGCGGTAAAAATCCCACATAACCCGGCGTCAATCCCACGTCGGCGGCGACCTTTTGAAGATTTCCCACTCGAACAAAAAAATAGGAATATCTAATCGTTTCTGGGGTTGATTGCATATGTCCATGGGCAACAGTAGCAACTCACCACAAATACTCCTATATAAAAAAAGTGTGTGTGTGTCAGCTACGACGCACGATTGGAGTTTACTCCTTACGAACGATAATTATGATATATATCGAATAGAAAAAAAGGGTAAATGAACGCATCTGCTAAAATGATAAGAGAAACAAACATATATCTGTAATTATTCGGATAATTTATATTACTTCAAAAATAGAAATGGGTCGTAATAATTTAATATAAGTATTACAAAAAATTATATAAATATAAAATATATTTAATCAATTGATTAAAAATAATAATAATAAAAACACTAAATAAAAGATCTAGCTGTTCGTACTTAAAATGTATATTATTCATAAATGTAAACGATAAGCTTACCAATTAACCGCATCCATGTGTTTTTTGGATTCTTCTTCATTATCATCTAAATCAATTTCTTGCATATTTTCAAACATTTTTTCAACTTTAATCACTTGATGATTTGTTTAATAGTACATAAAAATACACGTGTCAATGCATAGAAGTACAAGAAAACTTTAAAATCAAAACATTAAAACTTGATGGTTAGGTTGCTGTTTATGTACGTTGTATATAGATGTATATATGGGTGCATCATAGATATATTATACTACCCTACGTCAGTAGGATAATATATCTATGGGGCGCATGGGTATAATAGCGCCATCTAGTGGCAAGTTTTATAAATTGTAAGTTTGCAAGTTTATCAATCTATGTATTTTGGTTCCAAATATTATAATGGTAACTTAATATAATTGTTTATATTAAAGTAAATTTTAATATAATATAATTAATTATATTTAAAACAATGTTAAACGTTTTATAACTTAAAACTTAATAATTATAATTTCTTTGCCATCTATAAAATATCCTTGTTGCAATTTACGGATGCAATTTATATGAGACTCAATAAACATGTTATTATATGTAATTTGGATTGTTTCTGAATGTTTTATAATTCTAGAATTCATTTAAAACGTATTGCTAATTTTATATAACTTATTTTGAACATAATTCATTAGCAATAATTCTGTAATAAATATTAAATAATACTGTTTTGATTTTGCCCGTTTATCGTTGATAGATGGTGGTGATCAATAATGCATCCATTTTTATAAGTTAAATTAATATATCAGTAACTTACAAAAGCCTCTTTATGTTAAAAACTTATTTTGCTAATATTATATCTTATTCAATTACTTACTGATTTTATATGTTACTCTTCTTTAAAAACGTTCATAAAAGATTGTTAATCATATTATGGCGCCAATGTTCATATTTTTCACAGTGTTTATAAATGATCAAACCTATAACTTAATTTATGCAAAAATGTAAACAAATTAGTTAATGACGTTTTAATGTTTTATATATTGCTAATTATTTTTATTGTAATAATTACTTTCATATGGGATGAACTTACTGTATTTTAAATTAATAAAAGCACTCTTGATTCATATTTTGGTTACCGTTACGCCTCAACTTTTCGTGTTACACTTGATTTTACTCCTCATAAAATTTCCGTACCGGGCCTTATAACTCAAATCGTTTCTTAAGGAGTAAACTCCAATAAAAAAAAATGTTATATCTATTGAACTGTATTAGATAGACAGTTCAAATTTATGGAACACTGCACTATTTTTAGCAGCTTCAATTGTGAACCATAATATATTTAAGTCTTCAATTCGAGACATTGTTTTGCATGTGGTGTAAGATCATTGCCCGGCGTCCGCAAATAACATTACCGGAGCGGAATATAGTACATTACCCTCTGCATACATAATGCGACCTGATTTGTACGGATGATAAATAAATAAACTCTGTATTATGCTTTTCCGAGCATTCCAGCTTAGTTATCAGGTGTAGAGGTGCATTTGTAGCCGACCTGTAGCTGATCAGCGCCCCTATCGGATTGTATCAGAACCGATTGGAAATATACGGGAAATACGTAAACAAAAAGTCGGTTAAAACAAAACCAGTCATTTTTGTCAAAACGTAAAAACTTATACTAAGAGTACTGAGGTAAGAATCTAATCTTATCTGAGTTTGATGACAGATGTGCGTAGGCGGCAGTAGCCACTTACCATCAGGTGAACCACATGCTCCTCTACTCCTATATTGGTGGTATATAAATAAGGTGGTAGAACCCTTTGTGGTTTGACTCCGGCGGCACTACCGCCACACCTATTTCTGCCTCATCACAGCAGTGTTAAACGCTGTTATGTTCTGATTTGAAGGGTGTGGTAAGGGAAATACTTTTCTGAGGCGTTCCGGCTTAGTTCTCAGGTGTAGCGGCGCAGCTGTGGCTGACCTTAGGTAAATATCTAATCTTATCTAAGATTGATTGCAGATGTCCATGGGCAGCAGTAACCACTTACCATCAGGTGGACTGCATGCGCATCTACTCCTATATTTAAAACTAAATACGGTTTCGGCACCATAGATTAGTAAAGATTACTCACTCCTAACAAGAAAATGTACCCAGTTTTGACGATTGCAATTGTCACTGCCATCTATTTCCGTGCTTGATAAATATTAAAAAAATATAGTTTTTAGAGCATATATGGATGAAACGATATTTTTCCGCAGGTTTTCTTCGATTTCGTGTTTTTGCACCACCTAACTGCACATGTCGGCATTGTTCCGCGTAAACCACACCATGACAGTCGGAGACGTAATGGGAAAACAGTCCGCCATTTTACATTAAATGGCTGACTCAAAGTGCCATTTAGTGGCTTCCTTCAATTACAAGGCGGTGAGATATCTATAGTCCGATTCATAATTAGGTGTCCAAAATGTAAACAAAGGTGTTGACCTATCAAGAAAATATGTGTCAAATGGCAGTTTCTTATTTTTGACAATATTAAATTAAGACATCGATAATAAAATAATAATCTAAATAAATTAAAATCAATTCACATTTTCCAATATTTATATTAACTCAATTTCATTTCATACAGTAATAATGCGGTGTGTGTCAATTAGTATAATTGGTTCTGCGAAACCGTTCTATTTGACAATAAATAAATAAATAAATAAATAAATAATAATAAAAAACAAGATTTATGAGAAAAAATTAAATTATGAGAATTGTGATAATGGTCACACAATCGGCATCCAAAACATTTTTGTGCCGCCATTTTTAAGTTTCGTAGTTGATATTATTCATTTTCGTGATCGTGATCGAACTCGAATTTTTTCTAGTTTTCATAGCGCGTTTTTTTATAATTGTGTGCAGTTATTAAGTTTTTGTTTTATGTTGAATTTTGTGAAAGTTTTCGTTTCTTGTTCATTTGTTAAGGTTTGCAATACCTGTCATCGAATTTTGACAATGACATTACTTTGTTTACATTTTGGACACCTAATTATGAATCAGACTATATACTTATTTATGTTCGGCACATATAACACGATTATCTTACTCCTCAGTGGGAACGCTGTGATGGGCTTCAGGTAGAACCTGTTCTATATGGAGTTGGTTACAGATGTCCAGATGTCCAGATGTCTTACCATTAGGTGGCCTCCTTGTTTGTCCCTGTAGTTCCGGGATGAGAATAGGGCTACGGCATCCCTTGCCTGTCGTAAGAGGCGACCAAAAGGCGCTTCCGGGGTTGTGGGTGGCAAGAGTGGGAGCTCGAACCACCCAGCTAGCGGCCTCGGGAACGACCGCGGGATGTGTCGCATACCGTCGTACACACCAGACGGTGTGACGAGCGCCAAGCTCACCTGGGCGGAGCCCGACGGGGCAACGCGCTAAGAGGACTTAGGTTGCGTTCCTTTAGAAATCCCGGAGCCCTCAACGCAGCGCCGAGGACGGCCACCGGGGGGTTTTAGTGCGGTCAGAATCCCACATAACCCTGCATCGCTCCCACGGCACCGGGTACCTTTAGGTTTCCCCCTCGAAAACAAAAAAAGAAGTGGCCTACTCGTTTGTTTCTATTTCAAAAACTGATCAAAAATATTTTCTGTGTAAGAATTTTCGTTCTAAGTACGATTAAGTAACTTTCTTTTGGTAATAACTGCTTTCTCGAAGATAATTATTTTGGCCGCTGTCCAATACAGAAGTTATAAGTTATTATGTCTTCCTTATTATCAGTTTGTTATACTATACTAGCTGTGCCTGCGACTTCTTACGCGTAAATCATTAGATAATAACAAACTTTAAACCCATATTTTGTCTATCAGTTAAGCCTTTTTATAATGAAGTCATAGACATCTATATTCGACCCCAGATAAGAGAAATCGGCCATAGATGCGTTACTACCAGGACTAAGCTGGAACGCCTCGGATAAGTATGTCTCTTACCACACTCTTCAAACCAGAACACAGCGCTTAACACTGCTGTTATTAGACACAACTGGATGTAGCGTAGCCTTCGGATTGCTGCTTCAGATTATATTAAACAAAAAACCCTGATTGCGTTTTATATCCCACTGTTCCGTCTTTTATTCTCTCGCTTTATCCACGGTTCTCTCTCCACAGCTTGGAGAAGCCTGAACCTTCATCACGCTACACGCTTTTAAAAAAGTGAATATTTGATGGTGGTAGAACCCTTTGTGTTTAGAATCTGGGGCACCGCCACACCTGATTCTGCCTAATAACAGCAGTGTAGCGTAATATCTAATCCTATCTGGCGTTGATTACAGATGTCCTTGGACGGCAGTAGCTTTACCATCAGGTGGACCTCATGCTCGTCTACTATATTATAAAAAAGAAACAACGCAAAGCTCCTCATTATTTATATAATTTGTGGTAAATTGAAATGTTTTGACTAAAGGTTAGTGTGCGTAAACGAATTTAAATTCATGATCACATTCTTCCAGAACTATTCCTTTGATGTTGCAATAAATAAAATGGACTTAAGACATCTGTGGGTATAAATAAAAATACAGTTGTTACTCGTATCACTAAAGATTGGAAAACAAGGTGGCGGTCGTGCTCGTGCTGTCACCCTCGCATGTTTTTAGAGTTCCGTACCTAATGGGTAAAAACGGAACTCTCTTTTGTTGTTAACGAGGAGGTAACTTTCAAATTATATGTGCTGTAGGAGTGACACAGGGTATGTGCGACTTTTACCGCACTAAAACCTCCCCAGTGGTCGTCCTCGGCGCTGCGTAGAGGACTCCGGGATCTCCAAAGGAACGCAACCTTCCTTTAAGCATGTTGCCCCATCGGGCTCCGCCCAGGACATGACGCTTGCCACACCGTCTCGTGTACATGACGGTATGCGACCACACATACCGACGTCTTTTCCGGGGTCGCTGGCCGAGCAAGCTTCCGTTTGCTGGGAATCGAACCTCGGACCACTCAATCGAACCCGAGTTTCAACCACTCAGCTATCTCGTGTACGCTAAAGGTCATAGGTTCTCTATATATAACTCTACCCTGAATATGACCCAATTCGGGGCCAATTGTGTATAATTGGTGACCTTATTCCAGTTTTGGGTTCTGAACTGAATAATTTAGCAATATCTTCGTATTATCATACATTTTTAGGCAGAACCCTTTGTTATTCAATTGCGAAAACAACACCGCTATACCTTTTCATCAACCTTTTATTGTCCCACTGCTGGGCACGTGTCTCCTCTCTGAATGAGAAGGTTTAGGTTAGATTAGATTAGTCGACTATGTTGGCCAATTTGAATTGGTAGGTTACATACCTTTCATAACTTATTTTTAAAGATCTCTCAGGTATGAGAGGAACCACCTCACGATTGCCCCTGTAGTACCTGGACCATAATAGGGCTACGGTATCCCCTGCCTGTCGTAAGAAGCGACTAAAAAGGGCTTCTGGGTTGCGGGCGGCGAGAGTGGGAGCTTAAACCGTCCAGCCGAGGATCAACCCAGGGAAGGACGGCGGTATGTGTGGCCTCATACCGTCGTAAATACCAGATGTGCAGAAGGAGCGTAAGCTTCACCCAGGACAGAGCCCAATTAGACCATCGCGTGTAGAGGACTTCGGTTGCGTTTCTTCGGAGATCCCGGAATCCTTAACGCACGGCCACCGGGGGGGTTTTAGAGCGGTAAGAATCCCACAGCATCGGGTACCTTTTGAAGGTTTCCCCTCGTGAACAAAAAAGATCATAGTCCATCGCGCTGGCGAATTCATATTGGTAGACTTTACGTACCTTTGAGAACCTATCTTTATATATATATTTCTTATGTGCGTGTGTATGTCACTGAACTCCTCCTAAACGACTGGACTGATTTTGATGAAATTTGTTGTGTGTGTTCAAGGGGACTTGAGAATGGTTTAAATTCATAATTTAGTCCGTGTGAAAAGGTGTTTTAATTAATTTATAATTCGTGAGTAGTTGATTTTGGAATGTTTCACTTTGGATTCGACGGACTTCGCTACCATCGTAGTTTCAAATATTCTATCTATTTTTCAAACCCGTAAGTGATAAGGGTTGTTCATCCTCAACATTTTTTTTATTTATGTGGCAACACAACGTTTGGCGGGTCAGCTAGTTTTTTTATAAATCTCTCAGATATGCAGAGTTCCTCACGATGTTTTCCTTCACCGTGAATATCAGTATCGTTGAAGCGGCTATAATCTATTGATTTTACGGTTGTTTGAGCTTCACATTGTGTTATTACGGAGTTTGATAAATGTTATAAGATACTTTGATTACTCAAGATACTTATTAGACTTTCCGGTAAAACGCGTCATGAGACTGATTTTTTTTTATAATATAAGACTGGCAGACGAGCATGCAGTCAACCTGATGGTAAGTGGCTACTGCCGCCCTTGTACGTCTGTAATCAAACCCAGATAGGATTAGATTTTCCTACCTGTGGTCGGCCAGAGATGAACCGGACCCTAAGGACTAAGGTGGAACGCCTCAGAAAAGTATAGGAGTACCAGACAAGCATGCATTCCATCTGCTGGTAAGTGGCTACTGCCGCCCATGGACACTTGTAATCAAACCCAGATAAGATTAGATATCGGCCTGAGGAGGGCCACAGTAGTGCCGCCGAGAACTAAGCTGGAACGTCAGGAAACAGTATGTCTCTCTTACAACACCCTTCAAACCAGAACACAGCAACGCTTAACACTGCTGTTATTAGGCAGAAATAGGTGTGGTGGTGCTGCCGCCGGAGTTGAACCATAAAGGGTTCAAATAGTACCTTCAACTAGCCTATTGGTTAAGTGCCTGAAGGTATAAAGTAGGCCTTCATGTAAGGTTTAAAACACTGATTTTTATAAAAATAGTTAATATTAAATTTCTTTAAATTGAATCAAGGAAACAAATATTTGCTACAGCCGTCAATACTATCTTCGTTAAACCAATCTTTAGCAATAAAAGATTCCACCCCCAACCGTCGTTCAATTCTGTTGTTTTGACCTGAATTCCTTGCTTGCTTCAGTGAACCTAATATTGTTTACTTATTCACTGATATACAGACAAATGTAAGAAAAGTCTCTTTTTCTTAGAGCTAGTGATATTTAAATTCTTTATGTCTTGATATTAAATTTTAAGTATTTCTTGCCAATCAGCAGTGATAGCTTAGTGGTTAGGAAACTAGGCCTCTTGATCAAGGGGTTCAAAAAAAAATTTTTAACAAAAAATACAACCGACTTCTATGTCACTACAAAGTAAAAAATAATTGAAATAAATGTTGGTTTAGTACATATTTCTGAAGTCGGCGCTCTATATATTTCGTTGGATAACGATGTAAAAAGCGTGTCTAATATGAGCGCCGACTTCAGAAATATGTACTAAACCAACATTTATTTCAATTATTTTTTACTTTGTAGTGACATAGAAGTCGGTTGTATTTTTTGTTAAATTTTTTTTTTGGATGGATGGATGACTGCCGCTCATATAAAACTGCCATCAAACCCCAATAAGATTAGATACCTACAGCTTACTCCTTCTGAGGACTAAGCTGGAATACCTCGTGAAATTTGTCTCCCTTTAAACAAGAACACAGCAGCGCTACACTGCTGTTATTAGGCAGAAATAGGTGTAGCGGTGGTGCATCCAAAGTCGAACCATTAAAGGTATCAATTATCTCATAACATTTATTAAAAAGTTTGGAAAATCCAAAAGTGCACGACTCATAATGCTCATTTAATTATGAAATATTAAAAAAAAAAAAAAACTTAAGTCGTTCAAAATTAATTGCCGAAAAAACAGCTGTAGTAGGAAGAAGGTACTGCACAAGCGCTCCTGGTGGAATAAATGTACATAATATCTATAGATATACAGTCTTATAGTTTTCGTTTTTTATTAATTGCAATTAAACGACACTGAATTAATTAATCATTCGCATTCAGTGACCTACAATCGTCGATTAGAATTTAAAAAAAAAAAATTAACTCAAATGATGGATTTTTTCACAAGTTACAGTGTTTTCAGGTTTCACACATGACGGACAGGAAATTTTTTTGACCTATTTTGGTGTTTTTTTCCAATTCTATTGCAGTAAATAAAAAGTTTGGAAAATCCAAAAGTGCACGACTCATAATGCTCATTTAATTATGAAATATAAAAAAAAAAAAAAACTTAAGTCGTCCAAAATTAATTGCCGAAAAAACAGCTGTAGTAGGAAGAAGGTACTGCACAAGCGCCCCTGGTGGAATAAATGTACATAATATCTATAGATATACAGTCTTGTAGTTTTCGTTTTTTATTAATTGCAATTAAACGACACTGAATTAATTAATCATTCGCATTCAGTGACCTACAATCGTCAATTAGAATTTAAAAAAAAAATTTAACTCAAATGATGGATTTTTTCACAAGTTACAGTGTTTTCAGGTTTCACACATGACGGACAGGAAAATTTTTTGACCTATTTTGGTGTTTTTTTCCAATTCTATTGCAGTAAATCAATTTTTAAAAAGTATGGAATTAATCTCCATTAAATTATCTCGACAATAGTATGCAAAATATCTTGATTCCGTGAACTATCAAGGCTATAATAATAAAAATAGCCGCCAAAATGAAGCGAAAAAAATATTTCGATCGTAAAGCACTCTCTGATGCTTCGCATCATGAGTCGTGCAATTCCCTTCTAACTAGATTTAATGCTAAAATAACCGTAAATTCTATAGATTATCTCCAGCGCTACTGATGCTTTTAAAGAAAATCCGAGGAAATTGCATTTTACTTACATAAAGATATGTATGGAATTCTGCTTTTGGAGATCTGTGGTTCATATGCTAAAGCCTCTGTTTTTTTTTCATAATATAGAAGTAGCAGACGAGCATGCTGTCCACCTAATGGTAAGTGGCTACTGCCGCCCATGGACATCTGTAATCAACCCCAGATAGGATTAGATATTCCTACCTGAGGTCGGCCACAGATGCGCCGCTACCCCTGAGGACTAAGCTGGAACGCCTCGGAAAAGTCTGTCTCCCTTACCACACCCTTCAAAACGGAACACAGTAGCGCCGAACACTGCTGGATTTTGAAGGTGGTCGAACCACAAAGGGTTCTACCACCTTCAAAATCAAGATTATCTCCAGCGCCACTGATGCTTTTAAAGATAATCTCGGGAAATTGCATTTTACTTACATAAAGATAAGTGAGACTATGTATGGAATTCTTCTCTGTTTGGAGATCCGTGGTTCAAATGCTAAACCGTTTTAATATAGGAGTAGCATCGTATATTATAGACTAGCTGACCCGGCAAACGTTGAGTTGCCATATAAATAAAAAAATGTTAAGGGTGAACAACCCTTATCACTTAGGGGTATGAAAAATAGATAGTAGCCGATTCTCAGACCTACTGAATATGCATATAAAATTTGGTGAAAATCGGTAAAGCCATTTCGGAGGAGTACGGTAGCTAACATTGTGACACGAGATTTTTTTTATATATTACTAGTGGTGCCCGCGGCTTCGCCCGCATTTTAAAGAAATAATATGACATACATAAAACGGAAAAATTTGTACCTGCATTGGAATGACAATGGTACCATCTGTTGAAAATTGGTCTTACCAACTCCCAAACCCTCGTGGGCTCTTGGACAACAACTTTGCTAAAGAACATCACTTGATCAAATACATAGTTTCCAATTCTGTAACTACTTACAAATTAACAATTAATTAAAAAAACCTTTTCCCACGGACTAAATTGTGAATCTAAACCATTCTCAAGTCCCCTTGAACACACAACAAATTTCATCAAAATCAGTCCAGTCCTTTAGGAGTTCAGTGACATACACACGCACATAAGAAATATATACATATATATATATATGTATATATAAAGACAGGTGATAGAACCCTTTGTGGTTCGACTCCGGCGGTACCACCGCTACTCCTATTTCTGTCTAATAACAGCATTGTTAAGTGCTGCTTTGTTCTGGATTGAAGAAAGAGAGACATACTTTTCCGGGGCGTTCTAGCCTAGTCCTTGGGGGTAGCGGTACATCTGTGGCCGACCTCTAATCCTATCTGTGGTTAATTACAATTCACGGGCGGCAGTAGCCTCTTAAGATCAGGTGAACTACATGCTTGTCTGCTACTCCTATATGATACAAAAATATATGGTAGTTCGCTTGTTTATTACATCCAGCCAATTATTTCTATCACACGAAAAGATTTGCAAAACCCCTCTCAAAGAAAATACCCTCGTAACAGTCCATAAACAAAGTAGTAGTTAATCTATCTTCACCCTTACGAGGAAACCGTTAATCTGTTCCCACCCTTAGATAAAGCCCGTAGAATAGTAGCAGGAATTTGAAGGAATTTATCCAAGCAATCTCCTTTTATAGCGCTGGGAATATGAAATTCCTCGTGCGTGGCCCAAGAAATAAGGCAATGGGGCCGATTGGAAAATATTGAAAAGAATTCCGGACTGGGAATTTGCTTTGTAATTAAGACTAGTATAGTGAGAATTTGAAATGCGATATGTTTGAAGATTTTCTTTAGATCGTAATTATTTTAGTATAAGAATGTTAGGTTCGACTTTGGAGATACCTACCACCGCGGCACCTATTTCTGTCAAACAGCAGTGTTAAGCGCTGCTGTTTTCTGGTTTGTGGTAAAGGAGACATACTTTAAGGAAACAAACACAGTTACATTCGCATTTATGAGTTAGGATTATAGGCAGAAATAGGAATGGCGATCTGAGATCGATTAATCGAAGAATCGATCTTTTAGGCCAAAATCCAGTAATGGATTTAGTGAATCGATCTTTCATCTTAGTAGTTGGGGAGACCAAGAGGGGATGTCGGGAGTATCTCGAGCGCATCAGACTAAGATATGGGAGATACCTTACACCCTGTAGAGTATCCTAAACCGTAAATGTCGGGGGGTTTGCACAGTCAAAAAAATCGATCACTGGACGTGCTCGAGCGCGGTCAATTTTCTTTTTAACACGCTTTTATTAGCTTCAGACGTATGTATGTTGGTATGTTGGTATGTTAGTATGTAACGGAACCTTTGAACATGATTTTAACCCCCTTCAAAACGTCGGATTAACTCGAAATTTGGCATACTTATTAAGGACCGATGACAATTCAATATTTTAAACATTAATAGTTTTGTACCATTGTCCTTATCAACATCCTCTGGATTAACGATTTTCGAGGCGAGATTTTTCAAACACCTTCAGCAAAGTTCCTCGCAACTTTAGATTGCAAATAATTATTGCTATTTAGTTTCAATAGGCGTAACTTTTATATCGTGATTTTTAGTTTAGAAAATAATAATGTTATTTCCCTATTACTCAAATGTTCTGAAACATATCTATAATGCGCTCTTGTAGAATGATTTTTAGGATTCCGTACTCAAAGGTTAAAACGAAACCCTCTGCGGTCTGTTCGTCTGTCGTTGGGTTTTATCTCTTAAATCGTAATAGATAGACACTGTATTTTTTTACAAACGATGAATAATGGTGGTCGCTATAACGAGAAATACTAAAAATTAATAAATAATTATAGTTCAAAAAACTAAAAAACACGCTTTTATGATAAAATCAACTAAAAAGTAGAAAATAATTTTCAATCTAAGAATCAATTAAGGAACAGTAAATAGTATAATTGTGGAAAAAGTGTGGGGTGCTTTTCGAACCTGATAAATGGAGCACCCCACACTTTTTCCACAATTATACTATTTACTGTTCCTTAATTGATTCTTAGATTGAAAATTATTTTCTACTTTTTAGTTGATTTTATCATAAAAGCGTGTTTTTTAGTTTTTTGAACTATAATTTTAATATAAAGGAAATAATGCTAGAAACATCATAATCTGCCGATTACCACACGTCGAAGTAGTGAAAAAAATAGTCATTTTGAAAAAAAAAACACCCTGTATTATTATGCTATCTCATAGTGTCACTTATTAGCATGAATCCCTGGAAAATAATGATGTATCAAGCAAAAATGCATTTTTTTAGGAAAAATACATTCTTCATACATTCTCATACTATTTGTTTTTCAAATCGTCAGAATAAGAAAACACCCAGGCTAAATCGAAAAATATCATATAACCTATTTTTCATTTTAACGTCTAATCTACACAATCGTATAGGTCCCAATGACGCTCGAGATCCTACACATTTAGCATCGTGGGTTCCCCTACTATAGAATATCGATCTTTCGAAGTTTGTCGAATTTATTATAGACATTTTTTTGCTGACGGATACGTATTTCAGTGCTTTTTTTGTTCTGATTACTTTTTTCGCTATCTTCGCCCTTTTTAGCTGAAAATATCGAAAATCGATTTTCGGAGAATCGATTCTTTGCGCCTCGATTTTTTTGGGAATCGATTCATTGCACTTCTATTCGAATTCGAATCGATAATTTTTTGAAAAGAATCGCCATCCCTACGCAGAAATAGAATTGAGTGATAGTTCAGTGTTAAACGTATTTATTCTGCCTGAAATATTGACGATTGTGTAATGTTATATCTAACAAACATTGAAGTTTGTGATTGAGTAGTGAGAGATTCAGTTTGGATCCAATTACATGGAGTTGGGAGATGGATAAAGAGTATTCCGTATGAATATCTACACTAATATTATAAAGAGGAAACCTTTGTTTGTTTGTTTGGATGTAATGAATAGGCGCAAAAACTAAACCAAACTACTGGGTCGATTTAAAAAAATCTTTCCCCATTCGAAAGCTACATTATCCACGAGTAACATAGGCTATATTTTATATGAAATATATTTGATAAATAGATTTTAAGGCGGTACAAAGTTTGCCGGGTCAGCTAGTCCATGATAAAATTAGTGATGACCTAGTTAGGAAACTCGGCCTTTTGATCGAGGGGTCCGAGGTTCAAATCCCAGGCAGGCGTCCCTGACTTTTCAAAATTAGAAATTAATTATCACTTGCTTAAACGGTGAAGGAAAACATCTTTAGGAAACCTATACTTGAGAAATCTTAAAAGAACGTTTTCAAAGGTATGTGAAGTCTGCCAATTCGCACTTGGCCAGCGCGGTGGACTATGGCCTAGTCTTTCTGTCTATTCGCTTGTTCGTCCTTTTGTCCGTCAGTCTGTCTGTCCATCCGTCGTTTTATCCCTGCGTCTCATTATTCGTCGTCATTCTGTAATTCGTCACCCGTTAGTTTGTCTCTCTTTTCGTCCACCCGTCTATTTGTTCGTCCATTCTTCAGTCCGTCTGTTCTTTTACCTCTGTTTAATTGTTTGTCTTCCACACCTTCATCTGGCCTTTCGTCCAATCATTCGTTGACCCTTCTTTTTGACTGTCTGTTCGTCGGGCCGTCTGTTCGCACGACCGTCCGTTAGATTGTCTGTCTGTAAGTAAATTCGTTGCCTCTGTCCATACGTCTCTCCATCTGTCCGTTAATCCGTTTCTGTATGTCAGTCACTCTGTCCGTCTCTCTTATCCCTGCGTCTATTCATACATCCGTCCAACTATCTAATCGTCCATCTATCCATTCTTCGATACATCCAAACGTCTGTCTATCTGCCCATTAATCCATTAATCTGTCAGTCCGTCCATCCGTCATCCAATTTTATATCTGTGCCAATGTCTATACAAGATTAGGAGTTTATTTATTTGTTTAATCCAAGCTTACATGAATGTTATGATGAATCGATCATTTCTATCGATATAGTAACTCACTCGAGGATCAACGGATCAGCGCTTTGATGTTTAGTAATTTAAATGCTATAAATTAAATTTAGGAGAAGTAAATGTTAATTTATAGACTGCATATACGCTCTATGTGTTAAAGAAATGAGGTAACAAGTGAATAATGTTTATAATGGAAGGTAGGCTGTTCGTCTACCCGTCTCTATACAGGCTGATTATTTTAAAATGACCTTCAGGGCCAAATCCAAATCTATAAGGATTAACAAAAAATGAAGGGAGTCACGAGGCCGATTTTGATAAAAACTAAAACAGCATCATTCGGTTTTTCAAATATCTTTTTACCAAGCCTGGAATCAAACGAGTTCTCATAAAATATAGATCAAAAAACTAAAAAACACGCTTTCTCCACAATTATACCATTAACTGTTCCTTAATTGATTCCTAGATTGAATATTATTTTCTACTTTTTAGTTAATTTTATCATAACAGCGTGTATTTTTGTTTTTTGAACTATATATATATTTTATTAATTTTTAGTATTTGTTGTTATAGCGACCATCAGTATGCATCGTCTGTAAAAAATAACAAATTTCTATCTATTAAGGTTTAAGAGATAAAGCCCTGTGACTCACGAACAGACAGCGGAGGGTTTCGTTTTACCCTTTGAGTACGGAATCCTGAAAATCATTCTACAAGATAGCATTATAGATATGTTTCAGTCAGTACATTTGAGTTATATGGAAATAACATTATTATTTTTCAAAACTAAAAATCAATCTAGTAACTTTGTGTGAACTTTCTCTAAGGCGCTCGAACAATCTCGCCTCGAAAATCGTTAATCCTGAGGATGTTGATAAGGACAATGGCACAAAATTATTAAAATCGTGTATTGTCATCGGTTTATGATAATTTTTCAAAATTTTGAATTAAACTGAACGTTCAAAGTGGATAGAAATCGGGTTCAACGATTCCGTTACTCTGTTACGTACATACATACATACAACCCAAGCTAATAAAAGCGTGTTAAAACTATGCAATAGCTTAAAAAACACAACCTGTATTATACCGTCATCGGATAATGTCGCTTATAAGGATCAAATTCTGGGAAGCAATATTATATCACAAACTAAAGGAAAAGCCAAATTTTGAAGAAAACACATACTCTGTCCGTCCCTCCTATATCCCTGCATCTGTTCCTACATCCGTCCAACTATTTGATTGTCCATCTATCCATCCTATAATTCAGCCATTCATCTGTCAGTCTGTCCGTCCATTCGTCATCCAACTTTATATTACACTAGCTGACCCGGCAAACTTTGTACCGCCTCAAAATCTATTTATCAAATATATTTCATATAAAATATAGCCTATGTTTCTCGTGGATAAGAATTTTTAAAATCGGTCCAGTAGTTTTCGAGCCTATTCATTACAACCAAACAAACAAACAAAGTTTTCCTCTTTATAATATTAGTATAGATTAATGTCTAAACAGGATTGGGAGTCTATTTATTTGCTTAATCAAATCTTACATGAATGTAATACCAATCGATAATTTCTATCGATTTATTAACATTCGTAACTCATTCGGGGATCAACGGATCGCTTTGATCTTTAATAATTTATGTACTACAGACATACAGTTTGCATTTTGCTAATCTAACCACTAAATCTAATAACTAATGAATCGTGAAAATAAATGTACCATTTACGACTCCGGCGGCACCACCGCCACACCTATTTCTGCCTAATAGCAGCATTGTTGGGCGCTGCTGTGTTCCGTTTTGAAGGGTAAAGTGGTAAGGGAGACATACTTATCCGAGGCGTTCCAGCTTACTCTTCAGGGGTAGTGGCGCATCTGTGGCCGACCTAAGGTAGGAATATATCTGGGGTTGATTACAGATGTCCATGGGCGGCAGTAGCCACTTACCATCAGGTGGACTGATATTTTAATTAAAAAAAAGGTGGTAAATTTTGTAGTTTGACTCCGGCGCCACCGCCACACCTATTTCTATGTAATGACAGCAGTGTTAAACGTTGTTGTGTTCTGGTTCAAGGGTGTGGCAAGGGAGACGTACTTTACTAGGCATTCCAGCTTAGCTCTTCAGGGGTAGCGGCGCATCTGTACCCTGCCTCAGGTAGGAATGTAATCTTATCTGGGGTTGATTATAGATGTCCATTAGCTATTTACCATCAGGTGGACTGCATGATCGTCTGCCAATATATTATGAAACAATTATAGATCAACCTGAGATTGGCTAAAGCGTCATTACCCCTGAGGTCTAGTTGGAACGCCTCGTGTCTCTCTTATCTCCCTTCAAACTGGTATACAGTAACACAACACTGCTACTATGAGGAAGGTGGTGCCTCCAGAGTTCTACAAAGGAGACCTTTAAAGTAGTATTAAGATCGTTTATTTTGGTGGTGTCTTCGTAGTTCCATAAACGAACTTTGGAAGATAGAGATTGGTTATTTCTGTTTTATTTTAAGATTTTAAGACTGTTTCTTTTTGCAGGAGGTCATGCCCAACACGGCGGGCAGCGGGTTCCAATGGGACAAGCTGTCGCCGGCAGAATTTCAGCAGTTGCAGGAGTTGGCCTCGTGTAAGTACCTTCTACCAATCCTTGGCCACCGTTGACTATGGCTTAAACCCGTTTTATTTTGGGACGACGGTCCAGACCCTTCTATTGACCTACTAACTAGGTTTAATAATACAGACGTAGAAAATGCTCCACCAACCAATAATGATGGTAAAGCAGTTTTATGGACTTCTGTTGTCAACTCCAGATAGGTTTAGAGTGTTATCCAGTGGTGGACTAATATCGTCGGAGGCCCGTGGCGGAAAGTTGAATGGAGACCCCCAAAAGTGTGACCTTTTTTTTCCGCTTAGTGCACATTTCATAGCTTGTTGGGCAGCAGTAGCCACTTACCATCAGGTGGACTGCAAGCTCGTCTGCTACTCCTATATTAATAAAAAAAAGGTGGTAGATTTTGTAGTTCGACTCCGGCGCCACCGGCACACGTATTTCTGCCTAATAACAGCAGTGTTAAGCGTTGTGTTATGGTTGAAGGGCGTGGCAAGGGAGACATAATTTACGAGGCGTTCGAGCTTAGTCCTGAGGGGTAGCGGCGCATCTATCCGACCGACCTTAGGTCTCTAATCTTATCTGGGGTTGATGGCATATGTCCATGGGCGACACTAGCGACTACCATCAGGTGGACTGCATGCTCGTCTGCTACTCTCATATTATTATAAAAAAAACTGTCATTTCTCAGGTAAGAATCTGACCTTACCTGGGATTAATTACATATGTCCATACGCTAGTCATTACCATCAGGTGGACTGCATGCTCGTCTCCTATTTTATAAAAAAAGGTTGATTCGCTCAACTGCTAATCCTATATTATAAAAAATCGTGCATTACACTGATTCATTTAATATTTTATTTTTGACGAATCGACATCCCCGATAAATAAGTGGTCACAAATGACCCAATGTTTCCACAAGTATCCATTTCAGGACTCGATTGGTTCGCAAATATTTGCGCCAATATAAAGCTATGTAACGTTGACCAATATTTGGTTAATTACTTAGCTTTATTACACTGAAAACGTGGGTAGGTAGGGATAGTCTTTAGGGTTCCGTACTCAACGGGCAAAATCGCTACCGATAACGCTAAACAATAGCGGTATCTTGTCTTCGATCCCCATTTATTTTCAACCTTTTTTATTTTTAGTATTTTCGGGGTTCCGTACTCAAAGGGCAAGAACGGTACCCTATTACTAAAACTCAGCTATCTGTCCGTCTGTCACAGGGCTCTCTGGAACCGTAATAGACTGGAACCTTTGTACTTCATTTCTATCTCCTCTGTATTGTTATCTTTTTTTTGTGTAAAAATACTTATTAAATAGAAAGAAAAAAATAGATTGACACTTAAAATTTTTACAGAGGATGTAGAACAGTGGTCGCTGTTAAAACAAGTAGGTACTGAAGATATTGTCCCTGTAGTTCCGGGACCAGAATAGGGCTACGGTATCCCCTGCCTGTCGTAAGAGGCGACTAAAAGGGGCTTCCGGGGTTGCGGGCGGCAAGAGTGGGAGCTCGAACCGTCCAGTATGCTACCCCGGGAAGGACGGTAGTATGTGTGGTCGCATACCGTCGTAATCACCAGATGTTGTGGGAGGAGCGAACGCTCCCCTAGGGCAGAGCCCGATCCGGGCATCGCGCTTGGAGGACTCCGGTTGTGTTCCGTTGGAGATCCCGGAGTTCTCCAACAAGCGCCGAGGACGGCCAGCGGGGGGGTTTTAGTGCGGTAAAAATCCCACATAACCCGACGTCGCTCCCACGTCGTCGGGTACCTTTTGAAGGTTTCCCCCTCGAAAAGAAAAAAAAAAAGGTACTAAAGATATAATAAGTTGAAGAAACCGCTATTTTTCTTCGTTTTTAGGGTTCCGTACCCAAAGGGTGAAAACAGAACCCTATTACTAAGACTCCTCTGTCTGTCCGTCAGTCTGTCTGCCCGTCAGTCCGTCTGTCCGTCTGTCACAGGGCTCTATATCCTAAGCAAGTGTGTAGACAACACCTTTCTTAAAATCAGAAAATCTGAGGAAAATCTTAGGAAATCTTAAGTAAGAAAGTTCCTTTAAGGAAACCCGCCCACTACCACCTAAATATAGCTATGACGTGATCCAAATAATCCGTAATGGATAAAGTTTGTTAAGACAACAATTTGTTTTCGAAACTATTGATCTTTATAAGTAGGTATAAACAACAAAAAAACAATTGTGCGTCCGCGATTTCCATGTTATCTTTTTTATAAAATAGGTAATATAGGAGTAGCAGACGAGCATGTAATCTAACTGATGGTAAGTGGCTACTGTTACCCATGGACATCTGTAATCAACCCTAGATAGGATTAGATATTCCTACCTGAAGTCGGCCACAGATGCGCCGCTACCCCTGAGGACTAAGCTGGAACACGGAAAAGTATGTCTCCCTTACCACACCCTTCAAACCGGAACACAGGGCTGAACACTGCTGTTATAAGGCAGAAATAGGTGTGGTGGGCCCGCCGGAGTCAAACTACAAAGGGTTCTACCACCTTCAATAGATATAAAGAAAATAGCAGATATATAAATCGCGAAAATAGCATATTACTTTACAAAATAGCAATTAAAAATAACATAGCAGTTAAATTACACTTCAATATTATTTTGCACTAGCTGACCCGGCAAACTTTGTACCGCCTCAAAATCTATTTATCAAATATATTTCATATAAAATATAGCCTATGTTACTCGTTGATAATGTAGCTTTCGAATGGTGAAAGAATTTTTAAAATCGGCCCAGTAGTTTTTGAGCCTATTCATTACAATCAAACAAACAAAGTTTCCTCTTTATAATATTAGTATAGATAAATCCGCTGTTATAGGAGACGCCCTTATTTGAAGCAGATAATGCTAAAGTTCGATTCTTAGGGCAGTTTCCGCCCACGATCAGCTAAATATAGCGGTGACGTATGAGATATTTAATGGATTCATACATTAGCCCTTATAAATCCTTGAACATATTTCTGGACCCTTGAAAGGCGGCGTCCTTGTAATCATCCGATCTACTACAGTAGGGCCAGATTTGAGGAAGGGCGGGGTTACCCGGGATATCTACAAGGTGGAAGAACCCTTTGTGGTTCGACTGGCTGCACCACCGCCACACTTATTTCTGCCTAATAACAGCAGTGTCAAGCGCTACTGTGTTCTGGTTTGAAGGGAGTAAGGAAGACATACTTAAGGATTTAAAGATCTGAGGCGTTCCAACTTAACCCTCAGGGGTAGCAAAGCGACTTTGGCCGACCTCGGGTAGTAATCTTATCTTATCTGGGGTTGATAACAGATGTCCATGTCCAGTAGCCACTTACTATCAGGTGGACTTCTTTACTATTATAATAATTGAAAGAAAGAAAGAAACATTTATTCGGATAATTGCAACACAAATGAAATAATGTAGAGAGACAAAAAAAAATAAAAATAACATAAAACAAAAGAAAAAAAATAAATAAATAAAACAACAACAAAAGGACAATAAAACGTACAATCAATTATTACAATAATATGTGTTGCAACGACCACGAAAAGGGACAAACTCAGCATGTGCCACGTGCAGGTAAACTGCGTCGTGGCTCAATTCGTACGAGTACGAGTCAATCTAACGATTCGTATAAGTACGAGTCAATCTCGCACATGGAGGATTCCGTACCACTTATGTTCATTATTTTATTATTTTCAACAATAATTGATTATATGACACAACAATAGATGACGTTGGGGTGATGATGAATGATACTTAAACAACGTATAATCAATTAAAATAATTATATTAAAATATGTTTTATGGTTCTTATTTGTATTTATTATAATACTACAATACTAAACTATAACTGTAGTAGTAGAAATTTCATGTGTCTATCTATTACGGTTCCGGAAATATAGCCCTGTGACAGACGGACAGACAGCGAATCTTAGTAATAGGGTTCCGTTTTTACCCTTTGGGTATGGAACCCTAAAAAGGTAAGTCTGGGATTCAAACCTTGGATTGATAGGCAGAGTTTCAACCACTAAACTGTCACTTGTCTAAACTGGTACTTGTCTACGAAGTACTTCGGACATATTTTCGTGAACTCAGTAGAATAAGGCAATGCTCGAAGATTTTGGCCGTTTTCCAATATTAAATCAAGTATTTTTCCTAATTGGAAACTATTCTTATCGGGGGGTTGATTCATGTGCAGTGGTCACTTACCATCAAGTGCAATGGTGAGTGTTCTGAGGAACTATTTGATCTGGTGCCTACGTCATCTTTCCTTAATCGCACCACTCGCCGAAGCATGAAGTTCCATCTACATCAACTGGACCCGTGGCGGTCCTCCACGGTTCAGTTCGAACGTACATTTTTGCCGCGTACGTGCAAAATGTGGAATGAACTTTCTGAGGACTTCCCTCAGGACTATGACATGTGGCTCTTCAAGAGGATTGTAAAAAGAGCTCTCCTTCAAAGCCGGCGATGCATTGGCGACTCCTCTGGTGTAGCAAATGTCCATAGGCGACGGTGACTGCTTTCCATCAGGTAGCCCGTCTGCCTTATGGTTAGGTTACATATATATATAAAAAGGTAGTTTGCATGCTCGTTAGCTTCTTCAAAAAAAAATAAAAAAATATATGTAATAAATAAAATATGTTTGCAGTAAAATGATTAATTTGTTTTCAGATTCCACGAAGAAGCTTCAAGAAGTTCTCAATGAGTTTTGCGAGACCAAGAAACAGAGTCCTGATGGGGTAAGTAGCCTTTTTGGTCACTGATGGTAGAACCCTTGGTTCGACTCCGGCGGCAGCACCGCCACACCTATTTCTGTTATAACAGCAGTATTAAGCGCTGCTGGTCTGGTTTGAAGTGTGGTAAGAGACATTTTTTTCCGAGGCGTTCCAGCTTACCCCTGAGGACTACCTCAGGGGTAAGCGGTGCATCTGTAGCCGACCTCAGGTAGGAATAACTAATCATATCTGGGGTTGATTACGTCCATGAGTCATCCGTTACTTCAATATTATAGAAAAACACTCTAGAAACTAACCCATGCCCAGCAGTCAGACATAAATACGAACAGAGTGAAAATAACTAGCGCTGAATCCAACCTAATTTACAAATGGCTGCCGGAATTTAATTTTGAAATTCAACCCCGCCACATACGCTCATTGCATTAAAGTTTGCGTTCTAGTTTAGTCACAAAACTTTGTTATATAACACCTGGGGTGAATAGATTAATCAACTACTTTGAAAGGTTTGTGCAGTGATAGCCTAGTTAAATCGGCCTCGATCGAGGTTCAAATCCCAGTCCTTTAATTTATCAAAGTTATTTGTCTATTAGAGATCACTTGTTTGAACGGCGAAGGTAAACATCGTGAGGAAACCTGCATACCTAAGAGATTTATAAAGAAAAATCTCAAAGGTAGTTGAAGTCTACCAATACGCACTTGGCCAGCGCGCTGGACTATGGCCCAATCCTTCTCATTCTGAGAGGAGACCGTTGCCCAGCAGTGAGCAACGGTTATGAAGGTGGTAGAACCCTTTGCGATTCGACTCCGGCGGCACCACCGACACACCTATTTCTTCCTAATAACAGCCGAGGTATGCGCTGCTGTGTTCCGTTTTGAAGGGTGTGGTACGGAAGACATACTTTTCCGAGACATTCCAGCTTAGTCTCCAGGGGTAGCGGCGCATCTGTGGCCGACCTCAAGTAGGAATATCTAATCCTATTTGGGGTTGATTACAGATGTCCATGGGCGGCAGTCTCGGCAGACTGCATGCTCGTCTGCTACTCCTATATCTACACTAATATTATAAAGAGGAAAACTTTGTTTGTTTGGTTGTAATGAATAGGCTCAAAAACTACTGGACCGATTTTAAAAATTCTCTCACCATTCGAAAGCTACATTATCCACGAGTAACATAGGCTATATTTTATATGAAATATATTTGATAAATAGATTTTGAGGCGGTACAAGGTGTACCGGGTCAGCTAGTTATAAAGAAGTGGGTATAATGGTTTGACAATGACGTCGACGGCGACATAATTTTTAAAAACCAGAGAGCCTGGATAGCGTACCTTAGATAGCGTACCTGGATAGCGTACCTTAGCGTACTCCCCGATTGAGAGGCCGTGACATTACTGAGACTGCATGCATGCAATTCCATGCAAAGTATGCATGCAAACATGTCATTTGTTTGTTTTAGTTTATAACTTTTCTCATTCCAATATTTATGAGGTGAGCTTTGTTCAATGGAATTTGAAATTTGAGAAACATTGTTAGAAATACAAGATGAGCGACACGGAGGTAACGTGGTCACGCAGTGTCGCGCAGAGGGTCCCGGGTTCGATCCCCGGCCAGACAAATCTAAGTAATAAATTTAGATAAGTTTTTGGGTTTGGTTATTGTGTGTACATGGCACCCACGACACAGGGAATCTTAGTATAGGTCTGTAAGTGTAGAATGCATCTTATTATTATTATTATTAAAAGTTAGTTATACGTATAGATTAAAGAAGCAGACGAGCATGTAGTCCACCTGAAGGTAAGTGGCTACTGCCGCCCTTGGATATCTGTAATCAACCCCAGATAACATTCTTTTCCTACATAAGGTCAGTCACCATCACTCCGCTGCCCTTGAGGACTAAGTCAGAATGACTCGGAAAAGTATCTCTCCCTTACCACACCCTTCAAACCAGTTCCCTTAGTATGAGTTTTATGTTTTTACAAAAATGACTGTTTTTGTAAATGTTGTTTTGTATTTGCGTATTTCCCCTAAATTTCCTATCAGTTCTGATACAGCCCGCTAGGGGCGCTGATTGGAAATGTATGGGCAAATACGTAAACAAATACAAAAACAGTCTTCATATTAAGGGTACAGAAAACAGCAGCGCTTAACACTGCTGTTATTAGAAATTAAATAGGTGTGGCGGTGGTGCCGCCGGAGACGAATCATGGATTCTACCTTTTAAAACTCCATTAATTTTCCATCTAAATTTATATAACTCAAAGGTGACTGACTGACACAGTGATCTATCAACGCACAGCCCAAGCCACTGGACGGATCAGGCTGAAATTTGGCATGCAGGGAGATGTCATGACGTAGGCATCCGCTAAGAAAGGATTTTGATCAATTCTACCCCAAGAAGATAAAATAGGGGATAAAAGTTTGTATACATCTTCTTAGTTAATAGTAATACTACGTAAGGCGAGCGAAGCCGCGGGCAAAAGCTCGTTTAAAATAAATCCAAAACATGACGTCCCATTAATGAGCGCTAAAAACAAAATTCCTAAAATCCCTTAATTCCTCATAAATATTTGCTCCAACTCGAAAGGGATAGCAAATATGACGTCATAGCCTCTCGCTCCCCCATGACGTCATTGTAAATGGACAATCAATGTATGGAGTGTTTATGGAAAATCGGTTTTATGGGGTCGTGATAGGGTGGCTTTGAGGGTGGAGGGTGGTGTGTGACGTTTCGTGACGTAATTTGTGAGTGATTTCAGATAACTATTTTTATAGTAACCTGCTCTAGATAAGTTCTATTTTTGGTTTCGCGATTTTATATATCCAGTAATGGAGTATGGTAGATACTCTCACAGAAAAAGTCACTTAAATAATAATGATAAATAACTAAAATATATTACTTTCACACTTTTACATCATCAACCCATTACTGTCCCACTGCTGGGCACGAGTCTCCTCTCAGAATGGGAAGGATTAGGTCATAGTACACCGCGCTGGCCAAGTGCGTATTGGTAGACTTCACATACCTTTGAGATTCTTTTTATAAATCTCTCAGGTATGCAGGTTTCCTCACGATGTTTTCCGTCACCGTAAGCAAATGATAATTAATCTTAATAAGCACATAACTTTGAAAAATCAGAGGTGCGTGCCTAGTATTTGAACCTAGGACCCCTCGATCGAGAGGCCGAGTTTCTTAACCACTAGGCTATCTCTGCCTATAATATAAAAAATTATAGTTCAAAAAACTAAAAAACACGCTTTTATGATAAAATCAACTAAAAAGTAGAAAATAATTTTCAATCTAAGAATCAATTAAGGAACAGTAAATAGTATAATTGTGGAAAAAGTGTGGGGTGCTTTTCGAACCTGATAAATGGAGCACCCCACACTTTTTCCACAATTATACTATTTACTGTTCCTTAATTGATTCTTAGATTGAAAATTATTTTCTACTTTTTAGTTGATTTTATCATAAAAGCGTGTTTTTTAGTTTTTTGAACTATAATTATTTATTAATTTTTAGTATTTCTCGTTATAGCGACCACCATTATTCATCGTTTGTAAAAAAATCAAGTGTCTATCTATTACGATTTAAGAGATAAAGCCCAACGACAGACGAACAGACCGCAGAGGGTTTCGTTTTAACCTTTGAGTACGGAATCCTAAAAATCATTCTACAAGAGCGCATTATAGATATGTTTCAGAACATTTGAGTTATAGGGAAATAACATTATTATTTTCTAAACTAAAAATCACGATATAAAATAGACAATGGTACAAAACTATTAATGTTTAAAATATTGAATTGTCATCGGTCCTTAATAAGTATGCCAAATTTCGAGTTAATCCGACGTTTTGAAGGGGGTTAAAATCATGTTCAAAGATTCCGTTACATACTAACATACCAACATACCAACATACCAACATACATACGTCTGAAGCTAATAAAAGCGTGTTAATATATTATTTTCTTCACAAATAATTTGCTTAGTATATTCCGGTAATTGAGGATTCCATGCATAGTTTTCATTATTTCTTCATTATATACGAGTAGGTACAGGAATTTTTCAAATGGGCCTTCAGGACCAAATCCGAAACTATGTATAATAATTAGCAACAAATGCTGAAGATGCAATTTTAATAAAAAATAAAGCTGCATCAGTATTTTTTCCCTAGCCGGAAATCGAATGGGTTCAGTTTGAAAAAAAGCACACCTTGTATTATTCCATACATAGTGTTCTAAGGATCAAATCCTCGGAAGTAATGATGAGCGACACCCTGTATATAGGAGTAGCAGACGAGCATGCCGTTCACCTGATAAGTGACTACTGCTATCTAAGAACAAATGTAATTGACCCACGATAAAATTAGAATCCTATTAAAGGTCGGTCACAGAGGCGCCGCTACGCCTGAAGACTAAGCTGGAGTGCCTCGGTAAAGTATGTATCCCTTACCACACCCTTCAAACCAGAACACAGTAGCGCTTAAAACTGCTGTTATGAGGCAGAAATAGGTGTGGCGGTGGTACCGCCGGAGTCGAACCACAGAGCGTATCTTTAAAGAATTTTATCAACCCGCGTGGCGTAGAAGTCACCATACCCATCTGACGTCCAGCAAAGCAGAGAGTCCCGGGTTCGATCCCCAGCCAGACATATATCTAAATGATGAATTGAGATTTCTGTATCTGGGTCTGGGTGTTTGTATATTTGTCTATGTGTGTGTCCATGGCACCCAGGATACAGGGAATCCTAGTGTGGGTCTGTGAGTGTAGAAAGCGTTTGTTTGTTTGCTTATCTATTTATCTAATTTATTTTTATTTATCTCGCGCGAATATGTAAGCAATGCGCTCCGTGAGTTCTTATTCTGAAAATAAGTAAATATGAAGAATATGAGGAGTCTATTTACTTCGTTCGTATGGTAAATAACATCGTAAAATGTAACGAAGGGATAACATGAGATCTTCCCGCCGAAGCGACGACAAGAATATCCTTTTAGATAACATTCTACATACATTTATTTATTTATTCAGACTTACAGGGTGAATTTAATATAAAAAAGTATTTTCTTAAAAAATTGGCTTTTCTTGTAGTTTTTCATATATCATTACTTTCCAGAATTTGATCCTTATAACACTATCCGATAATGGAATAATATGTGTTTTTTTTTCAAAGTGAACTCGTTCGATACCCGGCTAGGGCAAAAGATATTTTAAAAATCGGATGTTTTTTTATCAAAATCGGCCTCGTAATTCCATTCAGCGTTTTTCGATACACCTTATGGATTCGGATTTGGCCCTGAAAGCCCATTTGAAAAATTCACTCTGTATATTTACAACTAGCTGACCCGGCAAACTTTGTACCGCCTCAAAATCTATTTATTAAGTATATTTCATATAAAATATAGCCTGTGTTACTCGTGGATAATGTAGCTTTCGAATGGTGAAAGAATTTTTAAATCGGTCCAGTAGTTTTTGAGCCTATTCATTACAATCAAACAAACAAACAAAGTTTTCCTCTTTATATTATTATTATAGAAAATAGATTACTATTTACATAAAAAAAATAGTCTAAAATAATAAATTGAACTATCGAAAAATAGAACTTATTCACAAAATTCTACCAGATCTAACGACTCGAACAGTTCGCAACGCGGGTCGCGAGTCATGCAGCTCGTTCAGATCAAACAGATTCATGAGTTAATTTGACCTGATCTGTGATCCGGTTCAACCTTAGGTCGCGCGATCTGTTTGTGTTACCCATGTCTAGAAGGTAGAGGTGAGGCGTATATAGGTACTGGAACAGGTTCAGGAACTAGGTATTTTACCGGACTAGGTCGGACCTAGTCTAAGTTTTAATATGTATCTAGTCCAAGAATAAGTACCTAGTATTTTATGGGACTAGGTGGAATAGGTTCAGGGACTAGGTAGTTTCCTGCACTAGGTAGTTTCTCGGAATAGGTAGTTTTTGGACTAGGTAGTTTACCGGACTAGGTAGTTTATGGGACTAGGCAGTTTACTGGACTAGGTAGCTTATCGGAGTAGATAGTTTATCGGATTAGTTCCCGACAGGGTTTCCGTTTTTTTTCTTTTTTTGGTCGTCGCGCCATTTCATTACACGTTTAAGGCATAAACGAACTAGCTTCCTAGTCCAAGAATAAGTACCTAGTCCACACCAAATTGTACTAATGATACTTTATGGGACTAGGTGGAACAGGTTTCTGGATCACGTATTTTTAAATACTAGGAACAGGCATACCTAGTCCCAAATTTACCTAGTACAACCCATCTCTACTTATGACTCGCGATCTGGTCTGCAGGTCGCGCGATCTGTTTGTGTTCCCCAAGTCTAGAAGGATCGTAACATTCAATTACGAAATCGATCCTTAACAAAAATAGGCAGAAATACTTATATGAGTTGCTGCGGTAGCACTGAAGCTGAACTGTCAGTCGAGCTCTTATAGGAACTACAACGAACAGTCGTTAGCGTGATTCAGAAATATTTTCAACGCCATCTAGTGTGTGATAACAAAACGAAGTTGCAAATATTGTTTCGTCCGAGCTTGCCAAATGTCAACAAATCGTTACAAATTTAAAGGTGTGGATAGAGTGTTTGTCTTGGTTTGTGTACCAAGAGCTTTTAGACGATATAATGGACTGTCGGTAGCTTAGCATGTCAAAGGGAATTTGTCGTAAAAAAATTAAAAAAAAAAAAGTGTGTGTGTCAGCTACGACGCACGATTGGAGTTTACTCCTTACGAATGATAATTATGATATATATCGAATAGAAAAAAGGGTAGGTAAATAAACGCATCTGCTAAAATGATAAGAGAAACAAACATATATCTGTAATTATTCGGATTATTTATATTACTTCAATAATGCGTATTACGTAAAGTAAGTATGTTACAAAATAATATAAAATAGCGCCATCTAGTGGCAAGTTTTATAAATTGTAAGTTTGCAAGTTTATCAATCTATGTATTTTGGTTCCAAATATTGTAATAACTAATAACTTTATATAATTGTTTATATTAAAGTAAATTTTAATATAATATAATTATTTATATTTAAAACAATGTTAAACGTTATATAACTTAAAACTTAATAATTATAATTTCTTTGCCATCTATAAAATATCCTTGTTGCAATTTACGGATGAAATTTATATGAGACTCAATAAACATGTTATTATATGTAATTTGGATTGTTTCTGAATGTTTTATAATTCTAGAATTCATTTAAAACGTATTGCTAATTTTATATAACTTATTTTGAACATAATTCATTAGCAATAATTCTGTAATAAATATTAAATAATACTGTTTTGATTTTGCCCGTTAATCGTTGATAGATGGTGCTGATCAATAATGCATCCATTTTTATAAGTTAAATTAATATATCAGTAACTTACAAAAGCCTCTTTATGTTAACAACTTATTTTGCTAATATTATATCTTATTCAATTGCTTACTGATTTTATATGTTACTCTTCTTTAAAAACGTTCATAAAAGATTGTTAATCATATTATGGCGCCAATGTTCATATTTTTCAAAGTGTTTATAAATGATCAAACCTATAACTTAATTTATGCAAAAATGTAAACAAATTAGTTAATGACGTTTTAATGTTTTATATATTGCTAATTATTTTTATTGTAATAATTACTTTCATATGGGATTTGAACTTACTGTATTTTAAATTAATAAAAGCAGTCTTGATTCATATTTTGATTACCGTTACGCCTCAACTTTTCGTGTTACACTTGATTTTACTCCTCATAAAATTTCCGTACCGGGCCTTATAACTCAAATCGTTTCTTAAGGAGTAAACTCCAATAAACTCCAAAAAGTGCTTTATAGCGGTTAAATACAAATAAGAACCATAAAACATATTTTAATATACTTATTTTAATTTTTAATATATCTACGTTGTTTACCTATAATTCATTATCACCCCAACGCCATCTATTGTTATATAACTAAGTATTGTTGACGTATCATTCATCATCACCCCAGGACTATCTGGAGTTGATTACATTTTTGGAGTTTACTCCTTAAGAAACGATTTGAGTTATAAGGCCCGGTACGGAAATTTTATGAGGAGTAAAATCAAGTGTAACACGAAAAGTTGAGGCGTAACGTAGAAAGAGACAAACATATATATCTGTAGGATTGAACGTGCAAAAGAATGAGACGGAATACATTACACAGCGTATCTCATTCTCGGGGTCTCCTCTTTGCGCGATACTTCGTAGTCTCACTGTATAGTTCACTACCTCCAGTCTGAGAGTTGAATGTGTGCGTATGTTTGTACGTGTGTGTTGCGCGCCTGCGTATTACGAAGTTCTGCCACAACTTATAATTCAAAGTGAAAGAAATCAATCATCCTAAAATTGGATTTGTATAAATTGAACACAATTATTATTATTATTATTATTATTTATATTATTTTGTAACATACTTTATGTAATACGCATTATTGAAGTAATATAAATAATCCGAATAATTACAGATATATGTTTGTTTCTCTTATCATTTTAGCAGATGCGTTCATTTACCCTTTTTTTCTATTCGATATATATCATAATTATCGTTCGTAAGGAGTAAACTCCAATCGTGCGTCGTAGCTGACACACACACACTTTTTTTTTATAATATAGGAGTAGCAGAAGAGCATGCAGTCTACCTGATGGTAAGTGGTTCCTGCCGCCCATGGACATCTGTAATCAATCCCAGATAGGATAGATATTCCTACCTGAGGTCGGCCACAGATGTGCCGCTACCCCTGAGGACTAAGCTGGAACGCCTCGGAAAAGTATGTCTCCCTTACCACAACCTTCAAAACGGAACACAGCAGCGCGTAACACTGCTGTTATTAGGTAGAAATAGGTGTGGCGGTGGTGCCGCCGGAGTCGAACCACAAAGGGTTCTACCAATATGTCAAACATTACGTCAGTCATTACCATCACATGAACTGCATCATTTCTACTTATAACATAATTCCCTACTTCTAATATTAAACTCACTAATCATTACTCGTCTTCCCAATTCCTAGTAATGATACCACAAAACAATAATATTAGCATAAACTAAACCTTTATAAAGATCAAGTTGTAATCAAGATGAAATACCGCCTCCAATTTGACGCCATGACGTCAGCCGGTTGCGTTGAATTGCGTTATTACACACTAGGCGTTCACTTTGAGTCGTCTCTCCACGCATTTTGAAGGAACCCTCTGTGGTTTGACTCGGCACCACCGTCACACCTATTTCTGTTATAACAGCAGTGTTAGGCGATGTGTTTTGGTTTGGTAAGGGAGACATACCTTTCCGAGGTGTCCCAGCTTAGTCCTCAGATGGAGCGGTGCATCTGTGGCCGACTTCAGGTAGAACGGCCAACTCGAAGTAAACGGGTACTGACAGAGAACTGACGGCAGGGCCTGACGAAGACAACGTTAGAATTGAAAATACAATAAGTTGTTTTGGCAAAAGTATAAGTTGCGCTCGTGACGTCATTTTGTAACGACGCCAACTCGAAGTAAACGCATAGTACTGACAGGGAACTGACGGCAGGGGCCTGACGAAGACAACGTTAGAATGTTGATGGGGTCGCCACTGAATATTCATGCGAAATTATTGCTTGCCTTGCTAAGGCTTCTTCTGGGGGTATTTGTTCAAATTTGTCTTGTAGAATTAATTTGTTGTATATATTTTTCTAATGAAATAAAAAAAAACATGGAAATGGTACTCATCTACGGCCGACTACAGATAGGAGTCCCTAGACCCCCAGATAACATTAGGGGGGTAACATGCTATCTAGGGTTGATTATTGATGTCCATGTGCAGCAGTGGCCACTTATTATCAGATGGATTGCATGATCGTCTGTTGATTATGTAATATAAAAGGCATAGGGCATTTCCCAAACTAAAGTAACTCAATTTAGTGTGACAAGTATTCTTTGGGCTTTATAAAAATATACTAGATGTCGTCAATCTCTTATTCTTCCACTGCTGGGCACGGGTCTCCTTTCAGATTGAGAGGGGCTTAGGCCATAGTTCACTGCGCTGGCCAAGTGAGAATTGCTAGACTTCACAGACCTTTGAGAACTTTTTTGTAGAACTCTCATTGATGTTTCCTCACGATATTTTTCTTCGTCGTTAAAGCAATTGATAATCTTTTACATAAAATACTCGTGTCACAATGTTAGTTACCGTACTCCTCCGAAACGGCTTTGCCGATTTTCACCAAATTTTATATGCATATTCAGTAGGTCAGAGTATCAGCTACTATTTATTTTTCATACCCCTAAGTGATAAGGGTTGTTCACCCTTAACATTTTTTTATTTATATGGCACCTGTCTTCGCGTTCCCGCCCCTGCCTGTCTTATTCCTGCCTAAACTGGTCCCGCCTCTATATTATATTAGAATACCCTTAACATTTTTCTATTTTCTATTAATTTATATTAATTGGGGTTTGAACCCTGGACCGCCAGTTTAAAAGGACTTATATTAAGCTGCGTTATCAATGCTAACGACAGTAAATTATATCATTAGCCGACGGTCGCTTTTCTATACACCTTTGTTATCAATGCTAACGACAGTAAATTATTATCTGACGGTCGCTTTTCTATAGGTGTATTAACATTCACAAAGTGTCCTTTCAACATCACAAATCCTGTTTCAGTCATAATATTTCCGCTAGTCATACGTTAATGGATGATTTCAACCACCTTTTTATGTGACGTCGTCATCGTTGCTGTATCAATGTGAGCCATGTATGAATTTTGGTTCCTAAATTGGTAGTCGAGGTTTCAAATCTCACAGACTTTCAAAATTTACATGAAAGAAGAAAGAAAGAAAGAAAGAAACATTTATTCGGATAATTGCAACACAAATGAAATACTATAATGTAGAGAGACAAAAAAAATAAAAATAACATAAAACGAAAGAAAAAAAAACATGCTGGTTGGTATATCTCTTACGAATACGAATTTGATTAAGTGACAAGAGACTGACTATTAATCTGCTTTTGTTGGTCTATCATTGGCTTACTTTGTTACAATATGACCAATCAAAGGTACAGTTTTACAAATTTACAAAAATATAGTTTCTTTATATCAGTCATTTATAGAATGACACTAAAAATAAAAAAATAACCGAAAATTTGGTGGTACGGAATCGGTTTGCTAATCCGACTTGCACTTGGTGGATTATTCCGTAAATTGAGCACTATATTAAAGACATATTTGTCACTTATATCGTGCTAACGTCTTCCATTATATCCCCTGTGTCGCTATTAATGCACTTCCTTATCTGCTATCATGTTACTATGCCAGGGGATTGAGGGTCATTACCCTGTTCACTATGACAAGGAAATTGCGCTTTGTGTTTGTGGAGCGATTTATCTTTATTATTGTGTTGATGATTTTATTTCTGGTTATACTGAAACCTTCAAAAGGTACCCGACGACGTGGGAGCGACGCCGGGTTATGTGGGATTTTTAACCGCACTAAAACCCCCCCGGTAGCCGTCCTCAGCGTTTGGTGGAGAACTCCGGGATCTCCGATGGAACACAACCAGAGTCCTCCGAGCGCGATGCCCCGGTCTAGCCCTGCCCTGGGGGAGCACTTTACGCTCCTCCCGCACACCTGGTGTTTACGACGGTATGCGACCACACACACCGACGTCCTTTCCGGGGTTGCTCTTCGGACGGTTCGAGCTCCCACTCTTGCCGCCGGCAACCCCGGAAGCCCCTTTTAGTCGCCTCTTACGCAGGGGATACCGTAGCCCTATTCTAGGCTACTAACGCCTATAGACTGTAATCGATCCTTATAGCTCCACATTACAATTCCCTGTGCTGTGTTGTGGGTGGGTGGGAAAGTATGTCTCCCTTACCACACCCTTCAAACCAGATCACAGCGGCGCTTAACACTGTTATTAGGCAGAAATAGGTGTGGCAGTGGTGCTGTCGAACCACAGAGGGTGTTGTATCTATGTATGTGTGAGTGATACTTCAAAGAAACAATCAATAAATTCATTTCAGTAATGGTGTCGTACGGCTTACATTTAAATAGGACATGAATATTGATTAGTTGGTTTCTTCTTTGACCTTGGTCTCATGAGAGTGGTTAACAACCATGAAACAGAAACTTGCTTTCCTTTTCTATGTTAACAACCATCTTAGCCCACAGGAGTATATCTTTTCATATAAAATATAGCCTATGTTACTCGTGGATAATGTAGCTTTCGAATGGTGAAAGAATTTTCAAAATCGGTCCAGTAGTTTTTGAGCCTATTCATTACAATCAAACAAACAAACAAAGTTTTCCTCTTTATAATATTAGTATAGACCTGGCAAACTTTGTACCGCCTCAGAATCTATTTATGAAATATATTTCATATTTACTCACCTTTTACACCTTCCCTGGACTTCCAGAAGTAATTCAAAACTAAAATTAACCAAAGCGATCCAGCCGGTTTCGAATTTTAGCGAGACTAACGAACAGAACATTTATGCTCACAGTAAAACAAAGGAAAATCTCCTATTTGGGCCACGTTCTTCATCCACGATACAATCTCCTCCAACTCATAATGATGGGAAAGGTCGCTGGAAGACGGAAGGTTGGCAGGCGAAAGAAGTCGTGGTTACGTAACATCCGAGAGTGGACCGGAATAGCCAGCGCCGCTGAGCTATTTCGCAGAGCTAAAAGCAAGGAGGAAGCAAGAAGCTGATAGCCTACCTTCAATATTTGGAGAGGCACTTTAAGAAAAAGAAGAACGAACACAAATTTATTTTTATGGTCAGTCAACCTGATTGTAAGTGCCTACTGCCGCCCATGGACATCTGTAATCAAACTCAGATAATATCAGAGTTCTGCTCGAGGTCGACCATAGGAGCGCCGCTACCCTTGAGGATTAAGCTGGAACGCCTCGAGAAGTTTTAGCGCTGATGTGTTCTGGTTTGAAGGGTGTGGAAGGGAGACATACTTTTCCGAGGCGTTCCGGCTTAGTTTGTAACGGAACAAACATACACATTCATTCGTTGTTTCACCAACTTCCCTCTCCAAATATAATTAAAAAAATATATATTTCCAAATATAACATATTTCCAGAACTGTCCTTTGTAAAGAACAAAAACTATGAATAAAAATTCGTTCATTTCGTACGAAAATCCATAAATTTATGTACACGTATGAATTTTACATAAGCAGCATTGATTTTGTATTCACAGAAACACGTGTACAGCGACGCCTCTAATTAAATATTCATAAGGGCTTCTGTCCTTCGATTTGATGCAAGGTGCTTTATAAAATAATCAGTAGTGAGGCGCCGTTTTACGTATTATTAGTATCTTTTTTACTAGCCCTTAAGGGTATAAGCCTCCTTTCAAAGTGTTTTCTTGAACAAGATATATAGCAGAATTGTAGCAAATTTTAAATTATACTTAATAAACATTTATTATATCTATCTATCTTTATATATATATTTCTTATGTGCGTGTGTATGTCACTGAACTCCTCCTAAACGACTGAACTGATTTTGATGAAATTTATTGTGTGTGTTCAAGGGGACTTGAGAATGGTTTCGATTCACAATTTAGTCCGTGGGAAAAGGTTTTTTTACTTAATTTTTAATTCGTAAGTAGTTACAGAATCAAAAACTATGCATTTGATCAAGTGATGATCTTTAGCAAATTTGTTGTTCAAGAGCCCACGAGGGTTTGGGAGTTGATAAGACCAATTTTCGACAGATGGCATCACTGTCATTCCAACGCAGGTACAAATTTTCCGTTTTATGTATATCATATTATTTCTTTAAAATGCGGGCGAAGCCGCGGGTACCACTAGTCTATCTATAAAAGCTTAATATAATTGTAAATTTGACAATTTAATTGGATATTTAAAAATTTTAGAAAACTATCACTCTCTAATTAAAAAAAAATCTTTGCAGAATTATTTTTGAAATTTAGCTTGCTAATAACTTTTTCCGAGGCGTTCCAGCTTACTCCTCAGGGGTAGCGGCGCATCTGTGGCCGACCTCAGGTAGGAATGTCTAATCCTATCTGGGGTTGATTACTAATGTACACGGGCGGCAGTAGCTTACCATCAGGTGGACAGCATGCTCGTATGCTACTCCTATATTATAAAAAAAAAACTCAGATAGGATTTGAATCCTACCTGAGTTCGACCACAGATTGCTACGAGTACCTATGAGGATTAGAATTAAGAGAATTACGATGTCTCCCTCATTTCCTATTTAAAGTCCTTTTAAAGGCACGTTTTCATTCACGATTTATTTCAACGTGAATTAAATTATATTACCGCTCACATTCAGATCTGACATTAACTGACCCAGTGGTATTAAGCTGACCCAATAATATTATAGTAGCTGCAATGCAGGTCCTAATGAGTGACGTCAGTACTTTGAATAAGCTTAAAGGTAGCTTGTCCTTACAAAAGCACATATTGAAATTAAATTAGCCGCTGTCCTTTTTTTGATAATATCGGAGTAGCAGACGAGCATGCAGTCCACTTGATGGTAAGCTACTGCCGCCCATGGTCATCTGCAATCCCCAGATAGAGATATTCCTTTTTGAAGTCGGCCACAGATGCGCCGCTACGCCTGAGGACTAAGCTGGAACGCCTCGGAAAAGTATATCTCCCTTACACAGCGTTTAACACTGCTGTTATGAGGCAGGAATAGGTGTGGCGGTGGTGCCGCTGGGGTCGAACCATAAAGAGTTCTACCTTCAAACTTACACGTACTTTAAAAAGCACGACTAAACTATTAGGTACTTAAATTGTAGTGTGGTAAGGAAGACATACTTATTCGAGGCGTTCCAGCTTAGCCCTCAGAGTAACGTATCTGCAGCCGACCTCAGTTAGAAATCTAATCTTTGCTTCTGTAGTTTCGGGACCAGAATAGGGCTACGGTATCCCCTGCCTGTCGTAAGAGGCGACTAAAGCGGGCTTCTGGGGTCGCGGGTGGCAAGAATGGGAGCTCAAACTACCCGGCCAACGGCCCCGGGAAGGACGGCGGTATGTGTGGTCGCATACCGTCGTACGCACGGTACGTGGCGAGCGTCAAGGCCACCTGGGCGGAGCCCGACAGGGAAACGCGCTAAAAGGACTCCGGTTGCGTTCGTTTAGTGATCCTGGAGCCCTCTACGCAGCGCCGAGGACGGCTTCCAGGGGGCTTTAGTGCGGTAAGAATCCTACATAACCCTGCGTCGCTCCCACGGCACTGGGTACTTTTTGAAGGTTTCGTTAACAAAAAAAAAAACAATGTGAGCCGTCACGGGACGCCTGGCAGATGTGAAACATCGACATTATTTTGTAAAAGTAATATGCAGAAAAGAACATATTGTGATAGGAACTAAATATGTCATAATGATAAAATAAAATATTACGATCCGCATGGCGACGCGTCGCCACACCATACACACTACTGCATATAGACTGTATATATATACCATCGTATAGCGTCACGGCATGCGTCGCCACGCCAGAAATCGGTTTTACGTGCGGCTATAGATGTTTCACATCAAAAAGGAATCTAATCTTATCTGGGGTTGATTACAAATATCCATGGCGGCAAAACTTACCATCAAGTAGACTACATGCTTGTCTGTTACTCCTACAACACATAAAAAGATAGATATATGTTATTTAAGAGAAACAAGTATTAGTAATGGAAAAACGTAGACAAACTCATAGTTACATGGTAGTGACGTGTAAAGTTTTCTTGCCATTTTTTCCTACTATTATGGCGTATTCACACTCTCGCCAAGGTCACTAATGTTACGAGTACGATTGTTCTTTCGGTTCGATCTGATTTTAAGCAAATATTGTGGTATACGTATGTATTATATTGGAATACTAGCTACGCGGTAAACGTTGTGTTGCCATATAAATAAAAAAATGTTAAGGGTGAATAACCCTTATCACTTAGGGGTATGAAAAATTGCTAGTAGCCGATTCTCAGATCTACTGAATTTGCATATAAAATTTGGTGAAATCGGTAAAACCGTTTCGGAGGAGTACGGTAACTAACATTGTGACACGAGAATTTTATATATAACATTCTTCAAATATTGTTTACATAGGTTAAATATACAGAAAAGACGCTTTTTACACTCACAGCCTCACACTAGGGTTCCCTGTGTTGTGGGTGCCATGGACACACACAAAGACGAATACACAAACACCCAGACCCAGAAAAGATATCCAGATTTATTATTCACATGCTGTATTCCCGGGAATCGAACCCGGAATCCTTTACGCATTACACCGGTACGGTAAACGCTCCGACTCGTGGGTTATACGTAGTTAAAAATATAAAACAAAAATATTCGTGTGTATTTATTTACTAAATCCACAGCTTATATTAAATTAAAGTAATATATATATTTCTTATGTGCGTGTGTATGTCACTGAACTCCTCCTAAACGACTGGACTGATTTTGATGAAATTTGTTGTGTGTGTTCAAGGGGATTTGAGAATGGTTTAGTTTCACAATTTAGTCCATGGAAAAAGGTTTTTTTAATTAATTTTTAATTCGTAAGTAGTTGTTGATTTTCGAATGTTTCACTTTGGATTCGACAGCTATTTTTCATACCCCTAAGTGATAAGGGTTGTTCAACCTTAACATTTTTTTACTTATATGGCACTACAACGTCTGCCGGGTCAGCTAGTATTAAAGTAATAGTCAAAAAAGGGATTTACATTTTACGATATACTACGAGTAGTACATGTTGAGAAAACTTCGATAGCGTGATGTAGAATATGTGTAGCGCCATCTATTGACGAGTCGCGGGAACTCGCCACATTAAGCGCTGCTGTGTTATAGATTGAAGGGAGGCACTCATAGGAAGCGTCTTAACTACAAAATAAAACCTTTTTGGAGTTTACTCCTTAAGAAACGATTTGAGTTATAAGGCCCGGTACGGAAATTTTATGAGGAGTAAAATCAAGTGTAACACGAAAAGTTGAGGCGTAACGGTAACCAAAATATGAATCAAGAGTGCTTTTATTAATTTAAAATACAGTAAGTTCAAATCCCATATGAAAGTAATTATTACAATAAAAATAATTAGCAATATATAAAACATTAAAACGTCATTAACTAATTTGTTTACATTTTTGCATAAATTAAGTTATAGGTTTGATCATTTATAAACACTGTGAAAAATATGAACATTGGCACCATAATATGATTAACAATCTTTTATGAACGTTTTTAAAGAAGAGTAACATATAAAATCAATAAGCAATTGAATAAGATATAATATTAGCAAAATAAGTTTTTAACATAAAGAGGCTTTTGTAAGTTACTGATATATTAATTTAACTTATAAAAATGGATGCATTATTGACCAGCACCATCTATCAACGATAAACGGGCAAAATCAAAACAGTATTATTTAATATTTATTACAGAATTATTGCTAATGAATTATGTTCAAAATAAGTTATATAAAATTAGCAATACGTTTTAAATGAATTCTAGAATTATAAAACATTCAGAAACAAACCAAATTACATATAATAACATGTTTATTGAGTCTCATATAAATTTCATCCGTAAATTGCAACAAGGATATTTTATAGATGGCAAAGAAATTATAATTATTAAGTTTTAAGTTATAAAACGTTTAACATTGTTTTAAATATAAATAATTATATTATATTAAAATTTACTTTAATATAAACAATTATATTAAGTTACCATTATAATATTTGGAACCAAAATACATAGATTGATAAACTTGCAAACTTACAATTTATAAAACTTGCCACTAGATGGCGCTATTTTATATTATTTTGTAACATACTTTATGTAATACGCATTATTGAAGTAATATAAATAATCCGAATAATTACAGATATATGTTTGTTTCTCTTATCATTTTAGCAGATGCGTCCATTTACCTACCCTTTTTTCTATTCGATATATATCATAATTATCATTCGTAAGGAGTAAACTCCAATCGTGCGTCGTAGCTGACACACACACACTTTTTTTTTATAATATAGGAGTAGCAGACGAGCATGCAGTCCACCTGATGGTAAGTCCATGGACATCTGTAATCAACCCCAGACAGGATTAGATATTCCTACCTGAGGTCGGCCACAGATGCGTCGCTACCTCTGAGGACTCGAAGGAACGCCTCGGAAAAGTATGTCTCCCTTACCACACCCTTCAAAACGGAACACAGCGGCGCCTAATACTGCCGTTATTAGGCAAAAATAGGTGAGGCGGTGGTGCCGCCGGAGTCGAACCACAAAGGGTTCTACCACCTTCACCTTGTATTCCAACTTAGTTCATATACCGCACGCTTTCCAACTACAACATTAAAAATGTTAACAAGTTTCTCTTTTATTTATATGTATTGTTAACTTTTAAACTTTCGACGAGTGTATATATCTACCCTTACTCACGTCAAAACATACGTTTCTATTAGAGAGCTTTTTGTTCAGTAATAAGGAGAAATGTGCCGAGCGAGACAACTTTAGTTTAGTACACTGTTTGAACATGTTTTGCGGACAGTATTTTTTTGAGTATGTATCATCAACACACCTATTTCTGCCTTATAACAGCAGTGTTAGGCGCTGCTGTGTTCCGGTTTGAAGGGTGAGGTAAGGGAGACAGACTTTACCGAGGCGTTCCAGCTTAGTCCTCAGGGGTGGCGGCGCATCTGTGGCCGACCTCAGGTAGGAATGTCTACTCCTATCTGGGATTGATTACAGATGTCCATGGGCGGCAGTAGCCACTTACCACCAGGTGGACTGCATACTCGTCTGCTACTTCTATATTATAAAAAAAATCATCAACAGCCCATTACAGTCCCACTCCTGGGCACGGGTCTCCTCTCATACTGAGAAGGATTTCGCCATAGTCCACCGCGCTGGACAAGTGCGTATTGGAAGACTTCACATACCTTTGCGATTTTTTTATAAATCTCTCAGGTATGCAGGTTTCCTCACGATGTTTTCCTTCACTGTTTAACAAGTGATAATTAATTTCTAATAGGCACATAACATAAAAATCAGAGCCTGGGATTTGAACCTCGGACCCCTCGATCGAGAGGCCGAGTTTCTTAACCACTAGGCTATCACTGCTTTTATGGACAATGCTTCAATAGTCTGTTCGAGAGGTTAAGTATATTTTGCCCAAATAATAATACAATTCACGTTGTAAAGGGGTTGAAATATCTTCGGTCCGACCCTTCAATAATTTATACCTTTGAAGGAATATTTCAACTCAAATTCTTTTGTAGGGCCACAACGAGGCCCATAAATAACTGAATATCACTTACAACCCTTATTTCAGCCCTTTGTAAAGGATTCACAATTGGAATTGCTACAATCTATCACGGATAAAGTCGAAATAGATTTTCTTTGCGCTTTTAGGGTTCTGTTGTCTAAAGGTAAAATAGTATCCTATTAGTAAGCTTTCGCTATCTATCCGTCTTTCACAGGGCTCTATCTTTTGAACTGTAATAGATAGACTTAAAATTTTACCTACAAGTAATTTAAATGTATGGTTGGACTGGACATAAGCATATCTGCGTTTCAGTGGAAAAGTATTGATGACTGATTTACATATGAGGCGACCATAGCCCTCAAGAGTCGAAACGTATGTGATCGGCTTCAGGTAGAACCCGTTCTATAATATGGAGTTGTTACAGATGTCCATACGACAGTGATTAAAATCTTACCTTACAATCTATACAACTTACCATCAGGTGGACTGCCTGCTCGTTTGCTACTTCAGTGTTAGAAAAAAAAAACAATGTGAGCCGTCACGGGACGCCTGGCAGATGTGAAACATCGACATTATTTTGTTAAAGTAATATGCAGAAAAGAACATATTGTGATAGGAACTAAATATGTCATAATGATAAAATTAATGACTATTTATTGAATAATCATTTATTTTTCCTTAATCGAGTGGGAAAGAATCGCACTGTCGATTGCGCATGGTGACGCGTCGCCACACCGTACACACTACTGCATATAGACTGTATATATATACCATCGTATAGCGTGGCGACGTCGCCACGGCATGCGTCGCCACGCCAGAAATCGGTTTTACGTGCGGCTATAGATGTTTCACATCAAAAACCTAACTACATTGGACTGTATATAAATCAGACATATTTTCTGTTACACTATAGTACCCATCGCTTGTATAATAAGATGTTTTATACTACCCACAGTTTGTAAAATAAATGTAAGATTGCAACCCGCCGATCCAGTTAGTCCTACTCCGGTAACGGCGAGAGGCATCGTGTCGCAAGCGCAAGAATTAATTAATAATAAATAAATTAATTAATTTATGTTAAACATTTATACAAAACATATTAAATTAATTAATTACATTTAATTAATTATTGATAATTTTTGTTCCAGGACATTGACTATGAGGGTTTTCGGTGGTTCCTTGATACTTTTCTGGAGGTGTCAACGCCCGATGAGCTGTCCAGGTAAACATTCTATATTCAAAATCTAAAGCTAGCTCCAAAGCATGGCTAAGTGATAACGACAGAACATAGTATAAATAGGGGAACATAGTCATAGCCAAAAGAGGAAGGTGAGCTCAATCTCCTCTCTACCAAATTTTGAGCAAAAGACCGACCTGGGATTTTTAGTATTCAATGCCGTCCCACAAAACTGCTTTATTTTGTTTAGACTAGAATGAAATCAAAACCGAAAATCCTTGCTGTAATGCAAAGATAGAGAATACCGCCCTACCCTCCCATCCAACTAGAATACATCAACAGTAGAACCCTTGGTAATTTTTTTTGAGTAAAGAGTACTGGGTGCGTCAAGTAGCTAGCTAGCTAAGAGCCAGAGTGCCATCCTATACTATAACAAGTGGAACCACCGTTGGTTCCACTTGTTATCTTATATTCAGTAACACAAAATTCTCAATTCCAGGCATCTGTTCCTGTCCTTCGTCCGGAGGGACAAGAGACCAGCTCTTCGGGAGATGGCGGCCGCCAGCTCCGCAGCCGCCTTCGCTGCTGTCACAGCTCATGGAGAACATCAGGTACTATTCCAAGATCCTAAATTCTTTGCTGTTATAATATTTTAACCCTGTTCAACTCTTTCGCTGTTAATCGCTTAGTTAGCACTGTACGAATGCAATCCACCTGATGGTAAGCGATCATTGCCGATTCGTGTGCTATACGATGCTCCGAAGTAGATTACATCTGTAAACTACTTCGATGAGCACAGGGATTCTACTTAACACTGATGCAATGCCACTCCTAAGGACTGTTAGCGTTATATTTTGTCTGGCCGACCGATATCTGACAGTATCTTCGCGGATACCTTACGGCAAATATAATACGGAATGTGTCTGATACGGCCCGTGTCTGACACTTTACACGTCTGAACTTCTGAAGATATAAATAGGACCTTAACCACAAGCAATCACTTTCATACGAAATTCTCTTGATCTTTCTCAGGGTAAACTGAGCTTAGCGTCCAAGATTCATGGGTTGGCAGAACGGATACAGCAGTTAGGGAAGAGTTCTGGAGACTCCGTGGATGGCAGCGATAAAGGATCAAGAAGCAGAACTGGTAAGGTTATTGGATTTTTACAATAATGCGTTGGTTTGTTCACTTCACAATGGTCCATTGTAGTTTTATCTGACGATGGACAGATATACGTTAGTGCTTTACGCTCTAATTTAGGTCTTAATTTATTAAGGATATAGTGGGAACGGCTTGTATAAGTGTTTGCCGTACCACAACCTTCAAACCAAAATGCAATAGCAGTACATTTTATAAGTAATTTTTAATGTAATTCTAATATGCTTTTTTATTTTTTGTTTGTTTTATGTTGTGGTACATTCTTCTATACATTTCAATGTTCTTCTACGAGTAATTCTAGTATTTTTCTAATGTTCTTCAAGAGTTCTTCCAATGTCCTTCTAACACAACATTCTGTCTTCTAGGAAGCGTCCACCCAATGTTCACGGTGACGACGAATCCGTCGTATTCGTCGCACGAGCTGTGTCTCGGCAGGAACGAGACGAGCCCCAGCCACAGCCAGATGTCCAGAAACTCCAGCAGGAAGAGCAGCAACTCACTCAGGGTGAACCAGTCTACTAAGATTGAAGGTGGGAGAAGTTTCCATACTTGATCCTTCTGTCATCAGTTCTATAATGGTCTACTGTTGGGCACGGGTCTTCTCTCCTTTCATCATCATTTATTATTTATCATCATCATATCATTATCATTTATCCTTCATCGTCACTTACCATTCATCATCATCATCATGAACTCTTTATTGTTCCATTGCTAGGCACGAGCTCAGGATGAGAGGGGTTTTATTTATATTTCACCTACTTGTTTAAGCTTTTTTTTATAATATGGGAGTAGCAGACGAGCATACAGTTCACATGATGGTAAGTGACTACTGCCGCCGATGGACATTTGTGTACATGCCCAGATAATATTAGAGTCCTACTTTTGGTCGGCCACAGATGCGGTACTACCCTTGAGAACTTAGTTGCCTAAACGCCTCGGAAGCGTATCTCCCTTACCACACTCTTCAAACCAGAACACAGCAGCAACTGTTACTAGGCAGATATATTTGTGGTGGTGATACCATCGGAATCGAACACCAGATTTGTTCATTTATCTCATCTTCAATTTATCGTATCATTGAGTCCCCATCCGATCAAGTGCCAAGATTGGTTCCTTTGTTTTTATCAACATTAAAACAAGGACAATGAAGTTCTAAAACGCAAGTTCTGAAAAATCAACCATGCGTGACTAGGCATTTTAAACGCGAACTCCCAGACTATAAAGCGTTTTTAAAACCCAATACAGATTTTGTATTAATTATGATTACAGACTTCAAACACCTGATGCGAAGACCATCAACCCTGGAAGTGCACACAGCAAGGGTATCGCTGAAAGACATAGTATGCTACCTGTCCCTGCTTGAAGCTGGAAGACCTGAGGATAAGCTGGAGTGTAAGTACTATTGCTTTCGGTATTTGATAAGAGATGGCGTTAGTATCAAGGTAATCATTTGTAGTAGTTTGTAAATAGTAAAAAATATAGTGTACCTATGTCTCTTGTGTAGAATTACTTGTTCTACAAAATAGGAAGTAATATTACATGTAATAATTATACAGATAAGTAGTGGTTTTGTATAAAATTGAGGAAGAATGCTCCACACAACATCGATTTATGATTTCTGTCGCGTTTTCTGGCCTTAATTTAGAACGACATATTAAATATGGGTGGGAAAACCATTTTCAATCCAGGTTTGCAAATTCAAACTGCATCCCCGGCCTTCGATCTGAATGGGAAATTCTGCCTGTGTATAGGGAGGCAAATCCAACCTGCGCTCCGGGCAGCAAATCAAATTGCGCCCCGGGTTATAAAATCGTCCTGCTATTTGAACGACAATTTCAATATGTGCTTCGGGCGGCAAATTTAAAATGCATTTAGGGCGGCAAAATCATCCTGCGTTACAACCGGAAAATTTAACCTACACTTCGAGGTGCAAAGCTAAAATAATTTATTTGATTTCAGTTATGTTTCGGCTCTACGATACCGATGGGAATGGAGTGCTGGACACAAATGAGATGGACTGCATCGTTAACCAAATGATGACTGTTGCTGAGTACTTGGGATGGGAGACTTCGGAGTTACGGCCTGTAAGATTTCATATTCGAGATTCTATGTATTGGGGTTACTAAATAATGACTTAAATATTAAGATACTTCTTGTACTGGCGATACTAAAAAATGGAGGGATATTGATTGTTACTAGATTTTTGTAACGATAGGTGGGGAGAGGTTTGCCCCTGTAGTTCCGGGACTAGAATAGGGCTACGGTATCCCCTGCCTGTCGTAAGAGGCGACTAAAAGGGGGCTTCCGGGGTTGCAGGCGGCAAGAGTGGGAGCTCGAACCGTCCAGTATGCTACCCCGGGAAGGACGGCGGTATGTGTGGTCGCATACCGTCGTAATCACTCGAATATTTTTTTCTAATAATCTTTTATTTTTTTTAGATTTTACAAGACATGATGGTGGAAATAGATTACGATGCTGACGGTACCGTGTCCCTCGACGAATGGAAAAGAGGAGGGTAGGTGAAAATACTTTATTTAGCTATTAATATTTATCACAGTAAGACTTTGATAGACTTCACACACCTTTGAGGACATTGTTTTTTATAGAACGTAGGTTTCTTCAGAAGTGCCTGCCAGGTATTCATATATATTTTGGGTCCTTTTCCTGGATCGAAATTTTGCAAATTTTTAGTCGAATTTAACAACTATTTTGTAATATGACAACAGAGTGCCATTATTTTCAATATCACAACCTGTTCTGCAGAATATACCAAAAAATCCTTTTAATATTTTACTAGCTGACCCGACAAACTTTGTACCGCCTTAAAATCTATTTATCAAATATATTTCATATAAAATATAGCCTATGTTACTCGTGGATAATGTAGCTTTCGAATGGTGAAAGAATTTTTAAAATCGGTCCAGTATTTTTTGAGCCTATTCATTACAATCAAACAAACAAAGTTTTCCTCTTTATAATATTACTATAGATTATCACAGAATTTAAGCATTTTAATTTTAGTTACTTCTCTCACATAAAAGTCACTATTTTCTTCCAGAATGACAACAATCCCACTGCTAGTACTTCTCGGTCTAGACACGAACGTGAAGGAGGACGGGGAGCACGCGTGGCGGCTGAAGCACTTCAACCGGCCCGCGTACTGCAACCTCTGCTTGAATATGCTGGTCGGGCTCGGGAAGAAAGGCCTATGTTGTATATGTGAGTATTTATAATGTATTATGACGCGCTCGGGTGCGTTTAGACAAACTTGTGTATTTTGAATCGGCTTGAACGTGCTGGTCGGGCTTGGGAAGAAAGGCCTGTGTTGTATATGTGAGTATTTATACTACGCTCGGGCGCGTTTTAGTTCAAAGCGGGTGTGTTTTAGTTTAAGTCAGGTGTTTTGTAACCTCTGCTTGAACATGCCGGTCGGGCTTGGGAAGAAAGGGCTGTATTGCATATGTGAGTATAATGTATTATGACGCACTCGGGTTTGTTTTAGACTAGCTCGGGTAGTCATCAATAATTATTAATACTTTATGACATTGGTAAAGAAAGTGTTGCTTGGCCTTTAGTCGAATGACAATCTAAATATATATAACTCAAAGGTGACTGATAACTTAGTGATCTATCAACACACTGGACGGATCGGGCTGAAATTTGGCATGCAAGTAGATGTTATGACGTAGGCATCCGCTAAGAAAGGATTTTGATCAATTCTACCCCCAAGGGGATAAAATAGAGGATGAAAGTTTGTATAAATCTTCATAGTTAATAATATTACTTCGTAATGCGAGCGAAGCCGCGGGCAAAAGCTCGTTTTAACATATTTTTGTATTTGTTTCAAGTTTGCAAGTTCACTGTGCACGAGCGCTGTGTGCAGCGTGCTCCAGCGTCGTGCATCGCGACATACTCCAAGACCAGGCGGGCCTCCGCCACGCTGGCCCATCACTGGGTTGAAGGTAACTTCCTTATTTAACCGACTTCAAAAAGGAGGTGGTTATCAATTTGGCCGGTATCTTTTTTTTTATGTATGTACACGAATTACTCCGCCGTTAGTGGACCGATTTTAATAAATCTTTTTTATTGTATAGAGACGAGCTGGAAGTTGGTCCCATTTAAATATTTTTTTTATTTTATTTTAATAGGAAAACATACAGTGTACAGTTATATCTATATAGTTATCTCTTAATAATAAAAACAACACACCATTTAGCTGTTTTCGCATATAAATATGGTTAGGATCCATCGATGGGTTCTGGAGAAAATGAGGGGAACTCCTCCACCCATGTGAATATAACAGTCATAACTTCGCCGTTTATGAACCTATTTTTAATGCCTTTAATTTCGTGTGCGCACAATTGCTACAAGTTGGTCCCATTTAAATATGTTGAGGATCAGAGTGAGTTCTGGAGACAAAATATGTAACTCCTCAACCGATGGGTATAATTGAGTTTCGTTTGAAGATATTTGGTGTAAGTTCTAATGAAGTTGCAAAACCAGTTTATCATTGACTATTTAAGGGTCTGATAATGTGGCTCGGAGACAAAATATGTAACTCCTCAACCGATGGGAATAATTGAGTTGTGTTTGAAGATATTTGGTGTAGGTTCTAATGAAATTGCAAAGCCAGTTCATCATTGACTATTTAGTTAGGTTAGGTTGGAACATGTAAGACAATATAAAACTAAGCGAGCAGGGCGCGGCAGCGCCCTGCGAGCGGGCGGTTCACATCAATGTTAATTCAGACCTTCCTTCATTCATGATCACGTTTATACAATTTTATATTGTATTAATGTAAATGTTAGTATGTCATCACTAAAAAGGGTGAAAAACGTTTAACAAAAATTACAAAAACAATTATGTTTAAATTAGCATTAAGTCTAAAGTCTCTTCTTATGTTCCATATTTGTTATTGGTATAACATAAAACACTAGGGAATTTTGAATTCAGTTAAATTCAACATAATAATCACATAATAGTAAATTAACTTAATACTTCATTATCATTACCATTTTTACAAATAAGTTGAATTTAATAATAAATTAAAGTATCATAATATTTTAAAGCATTAGAATAAAGTGGCAAATTTATTATACAGGATATTTTGGTATATGATGTTGAGAAAACTTCGATAGCGAGATTCAGGATTGTAGCGCCATCTCTTGATGAGTTGTGGAGATTGACATATTATTATATATAGAGCGCTTATCTAATTTATTAAGGAAAACAAAATTACAGTTTTTGTAGAACAAGAATCAATTGTCCCATATAAGATATTACAGCACATTTAATAGTGGAAATAAGTATTGTAATTCAATTCGTGCGTAAAAGTGCCACTATTTTTTCCCATAGGTAACTGCCATGGAAAATGTGCAAGGTGTCGGAAAAAGATCAAGGGATACAATGGGATCACGGGGCTCCACTGTCGATGGTGTCATATTACTGTAAGTATACATTTTGTCTAGAAAACATCGGTAATTAGTTAGATATCCAAAATTGTATAATTTTAAAAGTAGAACTTTTTCGAAATAGGCACTTTTATTGACAAACACAGTTTCAAAAGGTTTGTGAAGTCTACCAATTTACCAACAATTACCAACAACAAATTACCAACAATATACTAACGCACATGGCCAGCGCGGTGGACTATGGCCCAAAACTTCTCATTCAGAGAGGAGACCCGTGACCAGCAGTGGAACAGTAATGGGTTAATGATGATGATGATGGTGACTGACAAACAACCCGAAGAGTTAATAAACGCATCTTGATAGCCTCTCAAACTTTTGTGTCACAAAATATCATCAGAGTAATCTGCGAAATAAAGTTATAATTCTCCTCTAATTTAATATTTTGCCGTCCCTATACGTGCTTCCCGGAGGGCATAGTTGAGTTGAAATAGAATTGTAATTCACCTCTAATTTAAAATTTTGCCGTCCTAAATCCTACTTTTCGGGCATAGTTAAGTTTTAAATCTTTTCTTAAATAATTTCATAATACTTCCTTTTCCTAATAATTTTACATATTGTATTACGCGAACAACTGATTTTGCCGCCCCCCCAAAACTGGGGCCGACCACACTATCTACCTCAGACATGCCACGTTGTGTCGCTTGTGGGCCGACCACCCCCTGTGCCCCAGAAACGTTGTGTCGCTTGTGGGCCGACCATGCCCTGTGCCCCAACACGTTGTGTCGCTTCTGGGCCGACCATCCCCTGTGCCCCAACACGTTGTGTAGCTTGTGGGCCGACCATCCCCTGTGCCCCAGAAACGTTGTGTCGCTTGTGGGCCGACCATCCCCTGTGCCCCAACACGTTGTGTCGCTTGTGGGCCGACCATCCTCTGTGCCCCAGACACGCTGCGTTGTTGCTTGTGATTCGATGCATTCTACGTCACTTACCTGTTGCATTTTATAAATTAAAATCTCTTTCTCCGCAGCTCCACAACCGTTGCGTGGGCAGCGCGGGCGGCGCGTGCGCGCTGGGCCGCCACGCGCGCCACATCGTGCCGCCCACCGCCATCCGCCCGCTCGTGCTCGACCGCCAGCGCTCGCTGCCGCACCGCGCCACGCAGGAACAGGTAGTGGGCACAGTGGGTACAGCGCCATCTGTTGCTGCTATAGCCACGCGCGCCACATCGTGCCGCCCACCGCCATCCGCCCGCTCGTGCTCGACCGCCAGCGCTCGCTGCCGCACCGCGCCACGCAGGAACAGGTAGTGGGCACAGTGGGTACAGCGCCATCTGTTGCTGCTATAGCCACGCGCGCCACATCGTGCCGCCCACCGCCATCCGCCCGCTCGTGCTCGACCGCCAGCGCTCGCTGCCGCACCGCGCCACGCAGGAACAGGTAGTGGGCACAGTGGGTACAGCGCCATCTGTTGCTGCTATAGCCACGCGCGCCACATCGTGCCGCCCACCGCCATCCGCCCGCTCGTGCTCGACCGCCAGCGCTCGCTGCCGCACCGCGCCACGCAGGAACAGGTAGTGGGCACAGTGGGTACAGCGCCATCTGTTGCTGCTATAGCCACGCGCGCCACATCGTGCCGCCCACCGCCATCCGCCCGCTCGTGCTCGACCGCCAGCGCTCGCTGCCGCACCGCGCCACGCAGGAACAGGTAGTGGGCACAGTGGGTACAGCGCCATCTGTTGCTGCTATAGCCACGCGCGCCACATCGTGCCGCCCACCGCCATCCGCCCGCTCGTGCTCGACCGCCAGCGCTCGCTGCCGCACCGCGCCACGCAGGAACAGGTAGTGGGCACAGTGGGTACAGCGCCATCTGTTGCTGCTATAGCCACGCGCGCCACATCGTGCCGCCCACCGCCATCCGCCCGCTCGTGCTCGACCGCCAGCGCTCGCTGCCGCACCGCGCCACGCAGGAACAGGTAGTGGGCACAGTGGGTACAGCGCCATCTGTTGCTGCTATAGCCACGCGCGCCACATCGTGCCGCCCACCGCCATCCGCCCGCTCGTGCTCGACCGCCAGCGCTCGCTGCCGCACCGCGCCACGCAGGAACAGGTAGTGGGCACAGTGGGTACAGCGCCATCTGTTGCTGCTATAGCCACGCGCGCCACATCGTGCCGCCCACCGCCATCCGCCCGCTCGTGCTCGACCGCCAGCGCTCGCTGCCGCACCGCGCCACGCAGGAACAGGTAGTGGGCACAGTGGGTACAGCGCCATCTGTTGCTGCTATAGCCACGCGCGCCACATCGTGCCGCCCACCGCCATCCGCCCGCTCGTGCTCGACCGCCAGCGCTCGCTGCCGCACCGCGCCACGCAGGAACAGGTAGTGGGCACAGTGGGTACAGCGCCATCTGTTGCTGCTATAGCCACGCGCGCCACATCGTGCCGCCCACCGCCATCCGCCCGCTCGTGCTCGACCGCCAGCGCTCGCTGCCGCACCGCGCCACGCAGGAACAGGTAGTGGGCACAGTGGGTACAGCGCCATCTGTTGCTGCTATAGCCACGCGCGCCACATCGTGCCGCCCACCGCCATCCGCCCGCTCGTGCTCGACCGCCAGCGCTCGCTGCCGCACCGCGCCACGCAGGAACAGGTAGTGGGCACAGTGGGTACAGCGCCATCTGTTGCTGCTATAGCCACGCGCGCCACATCGTGCCGCCCACCGCCATCCGCCCGCTCGTGCTCGACCGCCAGCGCTCGCTGCCGCACCGCGCCACGCAGGAACAGGTAGTGGGCACAGTGGGTACAGCGCCATCTGTTGCTGCTATAGCCACGCGCGCCACATCGTGCCGCCCACCGCCATCCGCCCGCTCGTGCTCGACCGCCAGCGCTCGCTGCCGCACCGCGCCACGCAGGAACAGGTAGTGGGCACAGTGGGTACAGCGCCATCTGTTGCTGCTATAGCCACGCGCGCCACATCGTGCCGCCCACCGCCATCCGCCCGCTCGTGCTCGACCGCCAGCGCTCGCTGCCGCACCGCGCCACGCAGGAACAGGTAGTGGGCACAGTGGGTACAGCGCCATCTGTTGCTGCTATAGCCACGCGCGCCACATCGTGCCGCCCACCGCCATCCGCCCGCTCGTGCTCGACCGCCAGCGCTCGCTGCCGCACCGCGCCACGCAGGAACAGGTAGTGGGCACAGTGGGTACAGCGCCATCTGTTGCTGCTATAGCCACGCGCGCCACATCGTGCCGCCCACCGCCATCCGCCCGCTCGTGCTCGACCGCCAGCGCTCGCTGCCGCACCGCGCCACGCAGGAACAGGTAGTGGGCACAGTGGGTACAGCGCCATCTGTTGCTGCTATAGCCACGCGCGCCACATCGTGCCGCCCACCGCCATCCGCCCGCTCGTGCTCGACCGCCAGCGCTCGCTGCCGCACCGCGCCACGCAGGAACAGGTAGTGGGCACAGTGGGTACAGCGCCATCTGTTGCTGCTATAGCCACGCGCGCCACATCGTGCCGCCCACCGCCATCCGCCCGCTCGTGCTCGACCGCCAGCGCTCGCTGCCGCACCGCGCCACGCAGGAACAGGTAGTGGGCACAGTGGGTACAGCGCCATCTGTTGCTGCTATAGCCACGCGCGCCACATCGTGCCGCCCACCGCCATCCGCCCGCTCGTGCTCGACCGCCAGCGCTCGCTGCCGCACCGCGCCACGCAGGAACAGGTAGTGGGCACAGTGGGTACAGCGCCATCTGTTGCTGCTATAGCCACGCGCGCCACATCGTGCCGCCCACCGCCATCCGCCCGCTCGTGCTCGACCGCCAGCGCTCGCTGCCGCACCGCGCCACGCAGGAACAGGTAGTGGGCACAGTGGGTACAGCGCCATCTGTTGCTGCTATAGCCACGCGCGCCACATCGTGCCGCCCACCGCCATCCGCCCGCTCGTGCTCGACCGCCAGCGCTCGCTGCCGCACCGCGCCACGCAGGAACAGGTAGTGGGCACAGTGGGTACAGCGCCATCTGTTGCTGCTATAGCCACGCGCGCCACATCGTGCCGCCCACCGCCATCCGCCCGCTCGTGCTCGACCGCCAGCGCTCGCTGCCGCACCGCGCCACGCAGGAACAGGTAGTGGGCACAGTGGGTACAGCGCCATCTGTTGCTGCTATAGCCACGCGCGCCACATCGTGCCGCCCACCGCCATCCGCCCGCTCGTGCTCGACCGCCAGCGCTCGCTGCCGCACCGCGCCACGCAGGAACAGGTAGTGGGCACAGTGGGTACAGCGCCATCTGTTGCTGCTATAGCCACGCGCGCCACATCGTGCCGCCCACCGCCATCCGCCCGCTCGTGCTCGACCGCCAGCGCTCGCTGCCGCACCGCGCCACGCAGGAACAGGTAGTGGGCACAGTGGGTACAGCGCCATCTGTTGCTGCTATAGCCACGCGCGCCACATCGTGCCGCCCACCGCCATCCGCCCGCTCGTGCTCGACCGCCAGCGCTCGCTGCCGCACCGCGCCACGCAGGAACAGGTAGTGGGCACAGTGGGTACAGCGCCATCTCTTGGCGGCGCATGCACTAACACCCCTGAGTGTGCCCGCCGTTCTTTGCTGGGATTACTGAGAATAATGGGTATAGTACCATTTGTTAGCGGAGCACGTACAAAAAGGTAATGCTAAGAAAGTTATCGTCACGACATAGAACGTACATATGCTTGCATGCATTATGTACAATATAATATAACGTAAAATTGGAACCTTAAGTAGTTTCGTTTATACGAAATAACTTAAGATTCCAACATAAATCTACTATAAAATTAACTTTATGTCATCATCCAGCCCTTGTTATTCCACTGCTGGACATAGGCCTCCCCTAAGGTATGCCACAACACTCGGTCCTCCGCTGCCCTCATCCAGCCACTACCACCAGCCCTCTTAAGGTCGTCGGTCCAGCGTGCCGGAGGACGTCCTACGCTCCGTCTGCCGATACGTGGTCGCCATTCGAGAACTCGCCTGCCCCATCGGCCATCGGTTATGCGACATATGTGACCAGCCCACTGCCACTTCAGCTTGCTGATTCTTTGAGCTATGTCGGTTACTCCCGTTCTTTGCCGGATCTCCGTATTACGGATTTTATCCCGCAAAGAAACTCCGAGCATAGCTCGTTCCATAGCTCGCTGAGCCACCTTTAGCTTGTGGACTAGTCCCAAAGTCAGAGTCCACGTTTCGGCAGCGTAGGTCAATGCCGGCAAGACGCACTGGTTAAAGACCTTAGCCTTTAGGCATTGTGGTATTGGCGACGAGAAGACTTGACGAAACTTCCTATATGCTGCCCAGCCCGACTGTATGCGTCTATCCACTTCATGATTGAAGCTGTTCCTGCCGAGTCTTAGAATTTGGCCCAGATAAATGTACTCAGAAACAACTTCAATAGCCGATGTTCCGATCATTACCGGTCTCGGCATGACGTGCTCGTTAAACATGACCTTTGTCTTGTCAAGGTTCATGCCGAGACCAACACGTCGGGATGCATCATTCAGGCTGTGCAGCATCTCTTCGATGTCCTGCAGAGACTCCGCTAAGATGACGATATCGTCAGCAAAACGGAGGTGAGAAATGTATTCACCATTAATATTGATGCCCCGTCCATCCCAGTTTAGCGTTTAAAGACGTCCTCCAATGCGTTCGTAAACAGTTTCGGCGATATTATATCGCCCTGTCTTACGCCTCGACGCAGTTGGATAGGATTCGTCTGCTGGTTTCGAATTTGGACGGTCATCGTGGCGGCATTATAGAGACATTTCATCACCTCTACGTATCGCCAATCTATGCGGCATCTCTGCAGTGACTCCAGAACAGCCCAGGTTTCGATGGAGTCGAAGGCTTTCTCGTAGTCCACAAACGCCAGGCATAGAGGCAGATTATACTCATAAGTTTTCTGTATAATCTGCCGTATGGTATGAATGTGGTCTACGGTGCTGTAGCCTTTTTGAAAACCTGCCTGCTCCGGCGGCTGGAAGTCGTCAAGTTTCTGGGCGAGACGGTTCGTAATCACTCTTGAGAACAGCTTGTACACGTGGCTCAGGAGTGCGATAGGCCTATAGTTCTTTAGAAGAGTTTTGTGACCCTTTTTGAAGAACAGCACTGTCACACTCCTGCTCTACGCTTCCGGTGTTGTACCATTATGAATGACGGAGTTGAACAGCCTCTGTAGCTCACGAAGCAGAGGGGATCCTCCAGCTTTGAGAAGTTCTGTTGTAACTCCGTCATCTCCCGGAGCTCTGTTGTTTTTAAGCTGTTTAAGAGCAATCCTAATCTCGCCCAGGTCGACATCAGGGAGGTCCTCGGTGAAGTGGCGTGTTAATTCGGCCCTTGGATCGTCAACACGGGCCGAAGGCTTAGGAGCACGTGCGGAATACAGGTGTTTATAAAATTTCTCGGTTTCAGCGAGAATTTCTGGAGTAGAGGAGACGAGCGTGCCTTGAGATGTACGAATTGTATTCAGATGGCTTTTTCCCAGCGGTTGCGGTAAGGTCTTGTATCCCTTATTCCGCTCGATCACTTCCCGAATCTTGAGAGTGTTCGCGCGGCGTAAGTCTCGTCTTATCAATCTTTTGATGTGTTTGCTGGAAATCTGCCAATCTGATGCGGTGTGCGTTGTTTCTCGTCTTTTCCTCATAAGCTCCAGAGTTTCGCTGGAGAGTTTAGACTCTCTGGTATTCCGACGTTGCCCAAAATGCCCTCGACCCGCAGTACGAACGATCTCCACCAAATTATGTAATTCCTCGTCAACATTAGCCGTGGTTTCCAGCGAATCGAATCGGTTTTTTAATTCTAGTTGGAACATTTTGCAATCGATGTTGATTTCGGACGCATTTGGACGGAGCGTCGACCTCATCAAGCGGCGCCTCTCGAGCCTGTAATCTATATCCAGAGTGCCTCTTAGAAGCCGGTGATCGCTTCCAGTATTAAATCTATTCATCACCGAGACATCTCTGAATATGCGCCTTTTATCCGTCATGATGAAGTCGATCTCATTTCTTGTCACACTGTCGGGGCTTTTCCAGGTCCACTTCCTTTGGGGTCTTTTCTTAAAGAATGAATTCATTAAGAAAAGCCCCTGTCCCTCCAGGAAGTACACCAACATTTGCCCCCTGTGATTTCTGCGTCCGAAACCATATGGTCCAATAACCGATTCGTCGAATTCTTGTACTCCCACTTTGGCATTGAAGTCTCCCATAATAACGGTGAAGTGGGTCTTAGATGTTTTGTTGATAGCCGTAACGATATCTTCGTATAAGGCTTCAACCTCTTCATCGGAGTGCGTCGAAGTCTGCGCATATACCTGTATAACCTTCAGGCTATACCTGTTGGTTAGTTTAAGTACGAGGTATGCTACCCTGTTCGACACACTGCTGACCTCCACTACGTTATTTATGAGGACTTTGTTGACGAGGAATCCCACGCCACCCTGGGAAAGATGGTCACCCTCTCGAAAATAGAGGAGATTCCCGGATTCTAGGGTCATCGTGTCCTCACCCTCTCTTCGGACTTCCGATAACCCCAGTATGTGCCAGTTTATGTTGCTCAACTCTACTTCGAGTTCCGTAATATGTTCGTCCAGTCGCAGTGTTCTTCCATTATAAGTCGCCAAAAACAGTCGTCGGTGGTAGCCTGCCGTAACCCGGGGATTCTTCGCACCCCCCGCCCTACCGTGACCGTGACCGCTACCTTGGCCAGGAATAGTAGGGCTGCCGGGAACTGGGGGCCGTTCTGTTGTGGCACTACTCATGAGGGTTTATTTGCCCTAATCACCACGCTGGGCAAGCGGGTTGGTGATCGCAGTGCTGGCATCTTCGTGAACAAGCGGCGCTGCTGCCCGCCGCTGCCTGTGTGACTTTGCCTAGCGAGTTTTGGATGGTTATTCCGCCATCAGTCGGTCGTCATAGCCCCGTCTGTTGTTTAGCAGGGTGCACCACGTGCAGGTGAGGTTGACATTTGGGGTAAAGATGTTAGTACCCCCTTGCACCCCACTTTATGTAAAAAATCTTATTGTAATGTAAATCAGTACTTAAATGATAAATCCGCATGGTATGACAACTCCAGCTCCAACATCAATAATTAATTATATGTACCACTATGTAAAATTGTACATTATTTACCATTTATAAGATGTAAATTTGCACACGCATGGAGTTTCTTGCGCCGCTTCTCTATAGCGAAACACCTTCCAAAGCGGTGGTAGTTTGTTGACTTTCATAAAGTATTCTGTATGAATCAATTTTGAATAAATGAGATTTGGATTTTAATTTGAAACGTGTCGCTAGAAGTCAACAACCACCACCAATCCGTTTGTTAAAAAAATCTTTTGCTATTTCTTTACAGCAATCCCTCCCAATCTCAATATCGCTGCCATCATCAATAGCGTCGAGCACAGAACAGAAGAAAGAAGAACGAGAGAGAAGAGAACCTCGCGCTCCGCCCATCTCCTTCCAAATCACGCCCCCAGAAGACAGTTGTCCGTTGCTGGTGTTCATCAACCCTAAGTCTGGGGGTAGGCAAGGGTCCAGGGTGTTGAGGAAGCTCCAGTATATCTTGAACCCTCGACAAGTGCATGATATTGCGAAGGGCGGGCCTATGCAAGGTGGGTGATTATTAAAGTTTTACTTTAGTTATAGTCTGCGCCAAACTTCTAGTCCGCTCTGAAGTTGTTACGCACAGGTTTAGTTAGCACGAGCTTTTGCCCGCGGCTTCCCTCGCGTTACGAAGTAATATTTTCATCCCCTATTTTATCCCCTTGAGGATAGAATTGATCAAAATCCTTTCTCAGCGGATGCATACGGCATAACATCTACCTGCATGCCAAATGTCAGCCCGATCCGTCCAGTGGTTTGGGCTGTGCGTTGATAGATCACTGTGTCAGTCAGTCACCTTTGAGTTATATATATTTAGATATACTCCGTAACGTGCGGGCACACTAAGTGCGCTATGTGCCCGCGGGTGTGAGCGGGCACATAGTAATAATATCTACACATTGCGGTTGCGACGCGACTCGTTTCTATATTCAGAGCGGACTAGCAGTTTGTCACAGACTATACCTTGTTAAATGTTAGTTTGTGGGTCAAATGCAACTGAATTTTAATTTGAAGGTGCTAAAACACTGTGGTCTTGCGGCACTACCGTCACACCTATTATAAACGCTTTCTACACTCACAGCCCCACACTAGGATTCCCTGTATCGTGGGTGCAATGGACACACAAATAGACAAATACACAAACACCCAGACCCAGAAACAGAAATCTAAATTCATCATTTAGATATCTGTCTGGCCGGGGATCGAAGCCGGGACCCTTTGCGCGTCAGACCGGTGTGGTGGCCGCTCCACCACGCGGGTCGTCTAATCGCGGTCGTCTATTTCTACCTGTTTTGGTTTGAAGGGTGTGGTAAGAGAGACATACTTGTCCGAGGCATTCCTTAGTCCTTAGTGGTAGCGGTGCATCTGTGGGCGAACTGAGGTAGGAATCTTATCTGGGGTTGATTACAGAAATCCATGGGCGGCAGTAGTCACTTACCATCAGGTGGACTGCATGCTCGTCTGCTACTCCTATATTATATAAAAAAAAAACAATAAACTCCAACTGATTCTGCTAAAGCATTAAATTATTAACATAATTCTGAATTCAAATATGGCAGATGCTCAAATATGGCAGATCAATCAATTTTTATACATCCCCATGATATGGAACTCTAAAGCTTTTTTAAACGAAAAATATAATGAACTAGTTTTTGCCCGCGGCTTCATCCGCGTTTAAAAGAAAATAATATAACATACTAACATACATAAAACTGAAAATTTGTACCTTTAACTTTGCTATAGATCATCACTTGATCAAATGCATAGTTTACGATTCAATCCTTACTAATATCGATTAAAGTAATCGATGTTTTGGGTCCAAAAGATCGATTCTCCGATTAATCAATCTTAGATCGCCATCTCTAGTCCATATAAATAAACTATCCTATGTCCTTTCTCGGGTCTCAGACTATCTTTATACAAAATGTCATTAAAATCGGTTCAGTGGTTTGGGCGTGAAGAAGAGACAACCAGACAGACAGACAGAGTTACTTTCGGATTATAATATTAGTAAGGAGTAAGGATTAAGGATTTGATGTGCCGTTATGAATTTCAGGACTGCAAATGTTCAAAGACGTGAAGAACTACAGAGTGATATGCTGTGGAGGTGACGGCACTGTTGGTTGGGTGCTGGAAACTATGGGTATGTACCTTACTCTCCTTACTGTCCCACTGCTGGGCGCAGGTCTCCTCTCAAAACAATTCAAGTGTTAAACTATAGGCAACAACTGACTTAATGCGGATTGGTAAAATGCCCCCATTTTTATTACGCTTTTACTAGCTTGGGTTGTATCTATGTATGTATATAACGGAATCTTTGAACTCAATATTTACCCACTTTGAACGGTCTGATTAATTTAATTTTTTTAACAATTATCAAGAACCGATGACAATACACGATTTTAATTATTTTATCCCGTTCTCCTCATCAGAATCGTCAGGAATCAGGAATTAACGATTTTCCTTGTGCAATTTTAGCGTGGTTTTTAGTTTTTAAACTATAATTACTTATTTTTTTATATCTTTGGCAAAGGGAGATCTCCCTGTGGGCTGAGTGATCATGTCCTGACAGCGGCCGTGCTCGGACAGTCTCATTTCCGAGTTTGTATATGTACAAGATGTTGAGAAAACTTCGATAGCGTGATTCAGAATACGTGTAGCGCCTTCTCTTGACGAGTGGCGGGAAGGCCCATATCTATTTAAGGCAATATTTGATAACCATGAGATGACAATAGTAAATAGTAGAAAAGAGTTTTTCTATAAATAATTTTTATATTTGTGTTTCATAGATAAAGTTCAAATGGAGACTCAGCCAGCGGTGGGAGTGATTCCCCTGGGAACTGGGAATGACTTGGCGAGATGTCTGCGGTGGGGAGGCGGGTGAGTTATTATTATAAGGAGATAAAGAAAGAATGAGAGAGAAAGAGACGGAAATAGAGAAACAATGAAAGAAAAGAGAGAAAGAGTTTTGAAGGTAGATTTATTTGTGGTTCGACTCCGGCAGCACCACCGCCACACCTGTTTGTGTTATAACAGCAGTGTTAAGCGCTGCTGTGTTCTAGTTTGAAGGGTGTGGTAAGGGAGAAATACTTTTCCGAGGCGTTCCAGCTTAATCCTCAGGGGTAGCGGCGCATCTGTGGCCGACCTCAGGTAGGAATATCTAGATAGGATTAGTCTTATTTGGGTTTGATACACATGTCCATGGGCAGCAGTAGTTTACCATCATGTAGACTGCATGCTTATGTGCTACTCCTATATTACAAAAAAATACTCTTTCTCATGCTTTATTAGTCTTTAGCGTAACGAAAAAATTCTAAGTCAATAGAGGATTGCTTGTCCCTAATTGTGCCCTAAGTCTCTACAAAAAAAAACGCTTATTTCATGGCAATAAAAATTATAATATGTTACCCGATGCCATAAATTAATTAACATACAATCAGTTTAAAAACAAATTGACATTATGGCTTGTGTTTAAATGTTTTTATTGTATTAAAGATTATTTAGGTTTAAGGAAAATTGACATACAAACTTCATTATATAATGTAACTAATGCTTCTTGGCATCAATAACTGTATAATATTTAATTTATATCGCAATCAATTATTTTAAATATTGACAATTGTAAATTGTTTTTAATTACTAATTGTACAAAATTTGCACGCCGACCCGGCAGAATAAGAGAAAATGTATAGCTTAACCTTATTCTATGTAAATAAAGAATTATGAATTATGAGGCGATGGTACCTCCCGGGTCAAGTTATACTGGTTCTAACTTATGTTTTGTGTTACAGGTATGAAGGAGAGTCAATCCATAAGATCTTGGACAAGATAGCGAAGGCTAGCACCGTCATGATGGATCGCTGGCAGATACACGTGGAAAACAGTTCTGAAGTGGTAAGCATTTTAAAAAAGTTTCTAATTACTCAGATGATCCAATGTTTTGTGTACTAAAAATGTTGATAATATCTGTCTACTAGAAATATTATTTCGGTAAAAATAGGATAGATTGTCTATTAATAACTGGCCTAAGAGTGTATAATAATTAATTAGTTTTGGGATATGTTCTATTATTTACAATTGGATTATTTATAATTTGGGATATGATATGTTAGAGAGGTCGCGTTCCGATCCGGTAGTAGTTTAAGAAAATATTGTAACTGACAATTTGTAAATGCCGCCGTTGGCCTATACAAAATAAATATAAAAAAAGAAAGAGAGACGCCTTATTAAAATTATTAAAACGTTGGAAAAATTAGTATAATTGCTAATAATAGTATCATGATAGTATCTTTTATACAAATTCAAAGAAAGGCAAGTTTGATTTGAAATATCATGAAAATATATGAATAAACTCTAAAAAATAAAAAAATATATTGATAAATTTCAAAATATTATAAAAAATATATGAAAGCACGAAAAATTTAAAAAATATATTCGCGTATTTAAGCACTATATTATGTGTTAGAATCTGGCTATTAAACCTTTTAATATTGGGAGGTAAATGTCGCCTATATCTTTTTTCCTTTGCTTTTTTGTCAGTTTTCCTTTTACAAAAATCTTATTAAAGGTTATTTTTTGAAAACTTTTATTTCAGTGTGAACAGGTCCAGATGCCGGATTCTGCGCCCCATCCGACTTGTGTTCCGTACAATATTATCAACAACTACTTTTCTATAGGCGTTGTAAGTATATTTTACCCCTTTTCTTTATTCTTGTCTATATAAAATAATTATTAATATAATTTTGTATAATCAACCCCTATTAAATAACATTTTTAAATATTAGAATACATTCCTACCTGAGATTAACCACAGATACGCTAGAAAATTTCTCGAAAAATATGTCTTCCTTACCATACCTACAAAACCAGAATACAGCAGCGACAAATTTAATGTCATAATTGTTACAAATATATTTTAACTATTTTGTTATAAAACTTATTTTTTAATTAAATTGAGTAACATTTTCTTTAAAAAGAGTTACAAAAATGTTATACTATTTTTAAACACAACTTAAAAAAAAATTAAACTCATTTATTTTTCAAAATATTGTTACTGATATTTAATATTCTGTCATTTATCATAATTGCTACTCAGGGCCGGATTTAGACGTCTAGAGGCCTTGGGGCGACAAAGGAGTGGAGGCCCCCTGGCCCCAAATTATTTTCCGAATATAGTGAACATTTTTTTCAGTTGAGTTTTTCAATAAATATTTTATTGTGAAACGCAGGTAGATTCTTGTAGTATTCATGTTTGTACAAAGTACTGTAAATAAAGGTAAAACAGCGAAAAAAAAATGTCAAAGGAAAAAATATTTTTTTTACTAGTGTTTACTAGTCGAAATTAAAAAAAAAATCTGACGTCTCTTTTGTGGAGGCCCCGGAGCTGCCGCCCCGGTTGCCCTCCCTTAATTCCGGCCCTGTATATACTGTTTGTATTTTATAAAACGTACTAAAAAGTAAGACCGTAATCAAATCTTTAAATCTTAATTTTTTTACTTGCAGGACGCAGCCATATGCGTGAAGTTCCACACAGAACGGGAACGTAACCCGGACAAGTTTAGCTCCAGAATGAAGAACAAGCTCTGGTACTTCGAGTTCGCGACGTCCGAACAGTTCGCTGCTAGTTGCAAGAATTTACACGAAAACATCGATTTAGTTGTGAGTTTTTGCTGTTTTACTTTTTTAGGCGTTTTGTAAAAAATATGTAATCTAAATATATATAACTCAAAGGTGACTGACTGACACAGTGATCTATCAACGCATAGCCCAAACCACTGGACGGATCGGGCTGTTTGGCATGCAGGAAGATGTTATGACGTAGGCATCCGCTAAGAAAGGGTTTTGATCAATTCTACCCCCAAAGAGATAAAATAGGGGATGAAAATATTACTTCGTAACGCTAGCGAAGCCGCGGGCAAACGGTCGTAAAAGTAAAGTTCTAGACATCTGGCTTAGAATAGGCCTAGACCCAAGAATAGGTTTGCGTTGCCCCTGGAATCTGTTGTTACCTCTGAGCACTAAGTATGTGTCAGTTACCACACATATCAAAACAGATTACAACAAGGCTACAATGGTGTTGTAATATAAATTAATGTGACAGTGGTGCCCTTGGAGTAGGACCACTAAGAATTTTATCTCTTAAATAATTTTATTTCGATATCTTTATTAACATTTTGACATTAGATTTTTTTTTTTATTTTTCAGTGTGACGGCTCATCCCTAGAACTAAATAAGGGACCGGCCCTTCAGGGGGTAGCATTGTTAAACATCCCCTATGCACACGGGGGGTCCAACCTTTGGGGGGCCAGCGGGGCTCACAGGCGGGGAAGGTTTCCTAACGCACAACAAGGTATGAAGTAAAATATGTATGTCTATACTATAATCTATACTAATATTATAAAGAGGAAAACTTTGTTTGTTTGCTTGGTTGTAATGAATAGGCTCAAAAACTACTGGACAGATTTTAAAAATTCTTTCACCATTCGAAAGCTACATTATCCACGAGTAACATAGGCTATATTTTATATGAAATATATTTGATAAATAGATTTTGAGGCGGTACAAAGTTTGCCGGGTCAGCTAGTATATAATATAAGAGTAGCAGACGAGCATGCAGTCCACCTGATGGTAAGCTACTGCCGCCCATGGATCTGTAATCAACCCCAGATAAGATTAGATCCCTACTTCAGGTTGACCACAGATGCGCCGCTACCCTGAGGACTAAGCTGGAACGCCTCGGAAAAGTCTGTCTCCCTTACCACACCCTTCAAACCGGGACACAGCAGCGCCTAACACTGCTGTTATTAGGTAGAAATAGGTGTGGGGTGGTGCCGCCGGAGTCGAACCACAAAGGGCTCTACCACCTTTAAGTTTAATATTATGAGAATGCACTAGATGTCGCTATTTTATTATTTTTGTTTCAGACATCGGGGACAAATTAATAGAAGTTATCGGCTTGGAGAATTGCTTACATATGGGACAAGTGAGAACTGGTAAGTAAATTTGTGGAATTATAATTACAATCATAGATTAGTAAAGATACTTCGCCGCCTTGAAATTGAATGAAGCCACAAACGGCTTATTAGTAAGTTCTTTTTTTTAATTCTTGACAAATAAAAACATTTTTAGAGAAAATTTACGAATAAATAACTAATACTGCGTAATTTACATAATAAATAAGTATTTCAAATATTTTAGGGACATTTTAGCACGGAGACGTGGCAAAACTTTTACGCAACTATTTCAATTCTCAAAACTGGGTACATTTTCTTGTTAGGAGTGAGTAATCTTTACTAATCAATGTTAACAATATGGTTCGCGTGAATTTATAATATGACGCCAATTTTAAACGAATACCACGCCATCTATCAAGCTCATGGAACACACCGGTATCTAAATTCACCGTTCCCCTACGTCATGCAGTATTAGAAAAATAATAATTAAGTATAAAAATTATAATAATTTTTGGTAAAGTTTTTAGGCAATAATTGTCAAATTACGAACTTTAATAACAAATAATAAAATATTAGAAAATATTATAATAAAATTAGAATTAGATAAATTAGAATATTAGAAAAATGATAATAATCTACATTAATATTATAAAGAGGAAAACTTTGTTTGTTTGGTTGTAATGAATAGGCTCAAAAACTACTGGACCGATTTTTAAAATTCTTTCACCATTCGGAAGCTACATTATCCACGAGTAACATAGGCTATATTTTATATGAAATATATCTGATAAATAGATTTTGAGGAGATACAAAGTTTACCGGGTCAGCTAGTTTTTGTTCGACTCGTCAAGAGATGGCGCCACGAGTATTCTGAATCGCGCTATTAAAGTTTTCCCAACATCTTGCATATATATAAGCTCCGAAATGAGACTGTCGGAGCACGGCCTCACCTAGCCCACTGGGAGATCACCTTTGCCAAAGAATAGATCTATTTGAATGAAATAATGACTAAATGTTAAATCAAGATACGGATAATGAATATATTGTTAATCTTTTAAATTTATGTGCGTATTATTATAAACTAGTTTTTTACCCGCGGCTGCGCCCGCGTTTAAAAGAAAATAATATAACATACTAACATACATAAAACTTTAAATTCGTACCTACAACTTTGCTAAAGATCATCACTTGATCAAATGAATAGTTTACGATTCAATCCTTACTAATATCGATTAAAATAATCGATGTTTTGGGTCCAAAAGATCGATTCTCCGATTAATCGATCTTAGATCGCCATCCCTAGTTCCCGTGGGATTTCTGGGATAAAAACTATCCTATGTCCTTTCTCGGGTCTCAGACTATCTTTGTACAAAATTTCATTAAAATCGGTTCAGTGGTTTAGGCGTGAAGAAGAGACAACCAGACAGACAGACAGAGTTACTTTCGGATTTACAATATTAGTAAGGATTATCACTTCCTTTAACGGTGACTGAAAACATGGTGAGGAAACCTGCATACCTGGAAGATCTTTAAAAAAATCTCAAAGGTATGTGAAGTCTACCAATACGCACTTGGCCAGCGCGGTGGACTATGGCCTAATCCTCATTTTGAGAGGAGATCCGTACCCAGCAGTGGGACAGTAATGGGTTGACGACATTAAATTTATTATAATAGTTATAAATTTATTCAAATTATTTAATTATATTATTATTTTTATTAATTATTTTGCGTTATTTTTATAATAATAATAAGTTTATATATCCACTGGCTACTATTGTATGAGTTAGCATAAAAAAGAAAAAGAACGCTCTTGACGTTTGAGTTGCTTTGCGCGGTAATCATAGATTAGTAAAGATTACTCACTCCTAACAAGAAAATGTAACCAGTTTAGAGAATTGAAATAGTTGCGTCATAAAGTTTTGCCACGTCTCCGTGCTAAAATGTCCCTAAAATATTTGAAATAATTATTTATTTATTATGTAAATTACGCAGTATTAGTTATTTATTCGTAAATTTTCTCTAAAAATGTTTTTATTTGTCAAGAATTCAAAAAAAGAACTTACTAATAAGCCGTTTGTGGCTTCATTCAATTTCAAGGTGGCGAAGTATCTTTACTAATCTATGGCGGTAATAATAAAAGTTGTAAATTAGTGAAAGAAATAGTCTTATTTTATAAGAATGATGTCGATAATGATGATGATGATGATGATGATGGTTCCAGGGCTCAGGGCATCAGGCAGACGGCTGGCACAATGTCGTTCTATCACCATAACCACGAAACGAATGTTCCCCATGCAAATTGATGGGGAACCATGGATGCAGCCGCCTTGTAAGGTAAATATTTGTTTTTATTTATAAACTCATTAAGAAAGTAAATAAAGTTATGACTCATAGTCGTCACAATTTAATATGCCCATTTTGACACATGCCATCGCTAGGCTCTAAGCATGTAACATACAAATCGAGAACCAAAGAAACCGATTTTTGCTTCAAATCGATTACAACCACACATCATATTGTATAAATCATCTAAATATCCAATAAAAAGGAGAAAAGAAAATAAATTCTAGTGAAATTTAAAAATTGAATCATTTTTAGAAGGTTAAATAAAGCATCGGTCGTAAACTGTATTTTTTTCGTTTTATCATTCACTAAGATACAAAGTTTTGATTATTTTATTGTTGTTATAATGAAAAAGGGATAAAAAATTAGCTAAATTTCGATTATTTGAAAGTTAATCGATTATGGTTTCTTCCGAATGCTTTGAAGCTGCAAGCTCTAACCGTCACGTGGTCGTAATTTCCCTTCTAAAAAGTTAGTTTAAGACATTAATGACATTGAGATGGCATGTGTCAAAATGGGCCTATTAAATTGTGACGACTGTAATTCATTTATTTTTTTGATTTATATGAAACTGGGATTTAATTTTGATAGGGTTTTAAAACATTTTTATAAATTAGTGTGATATTTTCACTTTGAGACCAATTTTTCAAATGGTCCTTCAGGGCCAACTATAAGGATTAGCGAAAAATACTGAAAGAAGTTACGAGGCAACACTATCAAATAGTGGAATAATGTAGAGGGTGTTTTTTTTCAAAACAAACTCGTTTGATTCCCGGTTGGGGAAAAAGATATTTTAAAAAACTAATGATGCAGTTTTAGTTTTTATCAAAATCGGCCTCGTAACTCCTTTCAGCAGTTTTCGCTATTTCTTATAGTTTCGGATTTGGCCCTGAAGGCCTATTTGAAAAATTCACCCTGTATATATGTAGTTGTTAGTCATTAATCATTTACCCAATTGAGTTATAGGAGTAAATTATTTGAATAAATTAGATATTTATTTAAAAAAATATATTACAAGAATTTTAATCCATTACTGTGTTTGACTGCTATTCTTTGCTATTATTTGATACACTTGTCTCCTCTGTGAACATTTTAATTATTAAGTATTATGAAAACCTCCATAATCATTTATATATAACGCTCTAATTAATTATACTCCATGATAAATTATATCAATTATCGCCGCTTTTATTAAAAAAAAATGTTTTAAACCTCGACTTTGATTAAAGATTATAACCTTGATTTTAAAATAATAATTGCAGATTACCTTCATTATTATTTTTTATTACAAATTATAAGCGACTAGTTTTTGCCCGCGGCTTCGCCCGTGTCTAAAAGAAAAAATTTGACATACTAACACACATAAAACTGAAAATTCGTACCTTCATTGGAACGCCAGTGGCACCACCTGGTGAAAATTGGTCGTACCGACCCTGGAATCGTGGACTCATGGACAACAACTTTGCTAAAGATCATCACTTGATCAAAAGCATAGTTTACGATTCAATCCTTACTAATATCGATTTTTTTGGTCCAAAAGATCGATTCTCCGATTAATCGATCTTAGATCACCATCCCTAGTTCCCGTGGGATTTCCGGGATAAATACTATCCTCAGACTATCTTTGTACAAAATTTCATTAAAATCGGTTCGGTGGTTTAGGCGTGAAGAAGAGACACCCAGACAGACAGACAGACAGAGTTACTTTCGGATTTATAATATTAGTAAGGAAGTAAGGATAAGGATTGAAATAACTTGTATTTGTTTCAGATTACAATAACCCATAAGAACCAAGTACCCATGCTGATGGGACCAGCACCAGAAAAGGGGCGGGGCTTCTTCAAACTCTTCAGACACTGTTGAACTCATTCCAAAATAGTTTAAACTCCTAACTAAACCTATTTCTTATAATCTATAAACGAAAATCAACGACAATTCTTACGGTAACATCTTGTCTATGGTAAAGGTACGAGTATTTTTATTTTTACATAGACTATTAGGAAAATATTGCCAAAGACTATTTGCTAATTATTTTGCATACGAGTATATGTGTTTTTTTTATTTTACATTCTTTCATAGACAATTTTGTTTTTTTTTTAACTAAGCAATATTATTCATAGACAATTTTACTAATTTTTCAATTTTATTTCGTTTAGCTTTTGTAATGAAGTAATGCTAGGAACAGATGTACAACAATATGATCGTGGAAGGTTTTTATTATAGAGATCATTCAAAATAAATAAAACTCAATATTATGTACACACCAGAATCAAATTTCACTTTGTGATTTCAATATACTGGGTACTTATTTCATGATTTGATATGTAATAATTATAATAAAACATTAACACTGCAACATTTAAAATAATAATTTTGCTTCCTAATACATTGTTAAACGATTTTTGGCTAAATGATTGTAGTTCAGCTTCCTACAAGATGATTATTTAAATATTTTTGAGTAAATGACGACTCGCGTAGCAGAGCGGTCACCATACCGGTCTGATGCGCAAAGGGTCCCGGGTTCGATCCCCGGCCAGATATCTAAATGATGAATTTAGATTTCTGTTTCTGGGTCTGGGTGTTTGTGTATTTGTCTATGTGTGTGGCCATGGCACCCACGACACAGGGAATCCTAGTGTGGGGCTGTGAGTGTAGAAAGTGTTTAAAAAGTGTTTAAAAAAAAGACGGAAAAATAAAATTGACACTATGTAATTACTCCCAAAACAAATATCAATCTACTTTTTCTTCAAATATAGACCGCTATTGCAACCAAAATAATAATTATTGATAGACGATCATTTTACAACTGAGACTATCTTCAATACAGATAACGAATGTACCAATTAATGTACGTCCATTTTGAGAATATACGAATAGTACATAACATCTTGTACATAATTGCATTTATTTAAATATAAGCCAAGTAGCATAGCATAGGAGTGTATGAAAGCTGAGCTCAGGCACTTTACACAGCCTAATATTAATTATTAGAGAAACACTTATTACTAGACACTAGACATACTTTTCCGTGGCGTTCCAGCTGAGTCCTCAGGGTTCCGACCTCTGGTAGGAATCTAATCTTATCTGTGGTTGATTACAGATGTCTATACGGCAGTAGCCACTTACCATCAGGTGGATTGAATGCTCGTCTGCTACTCCTACATTAAAAAATAAAGATATCACTCCCGTTCCTGTAGCAATTTCGGAATGGAAAGTATGTAAAAACACTCTTAAATAGAAATGCAATTTTTTATATAACTTTCAAGTTAACCCATCGATTACTTTTATAATTTGGCGGATACAAACATACAAGCTGATTTTTTATATAAAAATATCGCAACTTTTGTTAGATTTTTGAGCATTTTTATTATATAACTACTAGGCATTATATTATTAAAATGTAGATATATTTGAGCTGGTATATTACGTTTTGAAGTTCACATTTTTGTGATATTTAAATATCGCTACTTATCAAAATTGAAAAATATGAAATGAGTTAAATTAATCAACATAGTATTTTGATTAAATCTGAAGTGAAGTTTTAAGTTAGAACAAATTATAGACATACACTTTAAAAGTATGCTTATCATTAGACAAAACATATAACGATGTTAAAGGTGATTGGTTTAAATATTGTTTTCCTTTAATTTGTCACATAACATTACTTCCCAGATTTTGATCCTTATAAGCGACACTATCAGATAGTGGAATAATATAGAGGGTGTATTTTTTTTCAATATGAACTCGTTCGATTCCCGTCTAGGGTAATAGATATTTTAGAAAAATGAATGATGCAGTTTTAGTTTTTATCAAAATCGGCCTCGTGACTCCTTTCAGCATTTTTCGCTAACCCTTATAGTTTCGGATTTTGCCCTACAGGCCTATTTGAAAAATTCACCCTGTATATGAGTTCCGAACTGAGACTGTCGGAGCAAGACCGCCTCACCTAGCCCATTGGGTGATCACCTTTGCCAAAGTATAGATCCCACGACTTACTCGTCCATTACAAAGTCATGAAATTCAATAATTTCTTTAAAACTCAAATATAAACAAACAAATGTTTTGGCCATAAAGTAACGGAGCGATTACGGTACCAATCTGAATCGCAGATATTTCCGTGTTTTCATGATTGTGCCATTACGTAACTTCTTGGCACCCAAGTCGCAACAATTTCTAAGATACTATGTATATTTAGAAAGTGTCTCTTTTTCATTTCGAAAAATGTATATACAAGTTAGAAACTCGCCAAAAAGTCTATTTTTTTTTTCGAAAAATACTTGTTGATGTCGTTCCTGTCTCATAGAAAAAACATAAATTAGCATTTTAATAATATTAATAGTGAAACTGTATACAGTAGTGCATAAATTGTATTGAGTGTATTGTATATTACAAGAAAAATTAATTATTAATCTGCTAAAAGTACCAATGAACATCACAGAGTGTACCTACCTATTTATATTTAGTATTTAAATTGAAACTATGAGGCGTTCCAACTTGGGCATAAGTTGAATAATAATACATCTTAGCCAATATTTGCGAAACTTGACAGTAATGGTCTAGAAAATTTGTATACAAAATAGTCATTGGTTAGCAACAAATTTGATACTAAGAAGTCCTCGTAATTAATAAATCTTATCCAATTTTTGCCTGCCAAATTTCAATAATTTTTGTTTTTAGGCAATGATTGTTAAAATATAAACTTTAGGCAAAAATTGGATAAGATTGTTTGTAATAAATAAATTATTAAATTCAACCATAAGTGTACTATACCTACCAAATATCAAAATAGAATTAACTTTGATAGGCAAAAATTGGTAAAGATTTATTATTATTAAAGTACAACCTTTTCGTAATACTTATATTACTAACTCCAATAGCGATTCTTATTTGGGGTTAGTTATAGTTGAAATGTCAATGTAAGGGATTAGCCATGGGTCACTTAATGTAGTGTTTGTTCAAGTTCATCTTCAACCCATTACTCTACCACTGCTCGGCACTGATCAGTTCTCAGAGTGAGTGATTTAGGCCATAATCCATCGCGATGGCCAAGTGCAAATTTACAGATTCACGATATTTTCCTTCATCTTTATAGCATGTGATAATTATGTCTGTCAATCGATACTTTTTTATCGTAATTTTCATTGACAAAAAACAGTCGGGATCCTTACGATTTTTAACATTTGGCGAAAACGGTTGAAATTTCAATGTCTTTTTATTCAGTCGTGACGTCACAGACATATGTGTGTGTGCGTGTGGGTGTGTTTTGGACCCTTAAAGTGTTTCAATGGATAATCACTTACATTAATCTGTGTATTTAGGATAAAATTCGCTGATAATGTCGTAGTGTTCTGCGTTAGATGTGTTCGTTGTGGATAAATGTATACAAAATAAATAAAAATACAAATTAATGTATACAATGTTTAGTAAGTAAATTTAGTCAATATTAAAGAAAAACTTGCCATAACATCGTATTTAGAATTACAATAATGGAAATGCAAAAATCGTAAAGTTTATAAAAAAGTTCTCAAACTATTCAATTCAACATTGTCTCTCGTTACCGTTATTGTTACCGTAAATTCAGCTATTATTTCATTTTTCTCGAGTGCATGGGATTGGTACTTCTTTCTCTTTAATACACTATCCATTGCTGGGCACGGGTGTACGCTCAGACTAAGAAGGGTCATAGTCCATCCTAGCTAGCGGGTCGGTATACCGCACATGTATTTGAAATCTTTTTTTAAGAATTTTCAGGCGTGTAGTTCCTTATAATGTATTCTTTCGGTATTGAAAGAAGTAATTAATTTCTAATGCGTATATAATTGGACGTAATTATGCAAAATAGATCCAACCACAAAAACTAGCTATTGAGAAAATAGGTCTTTTAGTAAAATAAATGTTAAATTACTTAATTTATGGTTGGTATCACTGATATCTGTATATTTAAAAAGAAAAATGTACCATGCATTTTTTTCATATACGAAAGTTGATGTGGAGATGCCATTTGTGATAGTAACTAAAAAACGATTTTTGTGGGTTGGATCCATTTTGCATAAGTACGTCAAATTGAAAACCTGAGATTCAAACCTTGAGTCACCCGATAGCGACTCGAGTTGCCAAACATTGCTTATTTGCACTTATATCATTGTAATTCTAAAATTGTATCATATTGTCACGACACCTGAGACCAGACTAGGTTCTAGGTTCTATATCAGTCAGTCAGATTTAATGAAAAATTATCCTCCGGGTCTGGGTGTTCTTGTAGTTGTCTGTGTGTTACAAATATACAATATATAAATACAAGAAAACGGATCTCCGAATACTAACTTATAACTAAATATAACTAAGTTTGTTATTAAATGTACTTATTATAATATGTTATTGTATTAAATTATATATAGATTAAGTACAATTACTGTTGTTTTAAGCAAAACCTAAGGCAATTTTGAATATATTTTGGGGAAAAAACGAACTTATATATAATGCGACCATCTAAGCCCTTAAGAGTGGTAACGAATCTGTGATCAGCTTCAGGTTGAGCCTGTTCTATATGGAGTTGGTTACAGATGACCATGCGACAGTGGTCACTTACCATCAGGTAGACAACATGCTTATTTACAAGTCTACAAAAAAATCTAAAAATATTTTAATGTTTTAAAAACTTCGATACCATGATTTAAGATACATGTAACGCCATCTTGTATAGCACAAGGGAAACTCAGCTCATAATTATTGTCCCAAAAATATATCAATGAAATTGCCAAAGGTTTTGCTAGTATTTGCAATTATTGGTTGCAACCCATAATGTCCCACTGCTGGGCACGGGTCTATGTATTATCAATTAGTAAATAATGAAATTAAATGTTGCTATTTGGATATATGTGTGAATATGCGATAGAGTAAGCTATAAAAATAACTTATCTATAATTTGAATATAACAACGTTATACCAAATGATTTATTTTTTGTTTTTTGTAAAAATAATATTTTATTCACATTTTATGTATTGCTGTTATTTTATGCGAAATGTCAACCAATTTATAATAATATTATTTGCTAAACAAAATACGACTGATGGAAATAATATATTATTATTATTGTTTCCATTAGTATTCACTTAGGTCGCTTTTAGCCTATTAACTAAATTACAATCTAATTCAGGTCAATGCTTAATTTTAATCGCTTTATTAATATAACTAAAACTCAACCACTTCTGTTATTGAAAATTGTTTTTTTTTATTAGACTCATTTAAATTATAATTGACCAATAATAATAATTAATTATATGTTGACCATAGATTAGCACTTATCTATGATTTTGACAGTAAGTTGTAAATCTGTTTCTTGCTTCATAAGAACGTGCCAAGACAAAGGAATACGTCCCATAATTCCTACGCCAGCTTTTAGAAAATTTGTAAATATTTTTCTATAGGATTTTTAATATCCTAATATGTATTTAGTATAATTAGACGAAATATTAGCATGTATAAGTATGAACCGCCCACATGCATTTTTAAAAGTTATTAACGATTAATTTATTTTTATTGTGAGTTATGATTTGTTATAATTGGGGAGGTATTGTAAATTTAAAAAGCTATGGCTTTCACCAATTAATGTCATAAAGATTGACAGATTCATTCACCCGTTAAACCGCGTTCAGTGATCATCTTTTAGTTGCAACTCATTTAGTTTGAATCAGTATAGAATCGAAAATAAATAAATGTATAAAATTTGTAATATTTTACATAAAAGGTCTATTTATTTGGCATTATTTTATATGTCTTATATGTAAAGTTCTTGTGTCACAATGTTAGTTACCGTACTCCTCCGAAACGGCTTTACCGATTGTTACCAATTTAATATTAACTAGATCTGAGAATTGGCTACTATCTATTTTTCATACCCCTAAGTGATAAGGGTTGTTCACCCCTAACATTTTTTTATTTATATGGCAACACAACGTTTGCCGGATCAGCTAGTATTATATAAAATATTGCCAAATAAAATGCCGCATTATTCAACAAAAACTATTAATAACTCTTTTAACTTCGCGTCAATATTGACATGTACGGGGATGATCACAGAAGTAACGGCCATATAGGTACGCCATAATTTACCACACTTGCCAATATTGAATTCAAGCGACTTTTAAAACAATTAAAATATTCTTTCATTTATTTATAAAATTATAACAAATTAAAAAATAACTAGATAATAATCATTGAACGCGCCTCAAAAATCTGTCAGCGCCATCTATAATTACAATGAAACCTCCCCTTTTTGACTTAAATAATTGTTTTAATTTGTAATTAGTATTTTATTTGGATATTTGTAATAAGTTCCTGATATTTTATTGAAAGATACCTCACTTAGTTATAAGTTAGTTAACTAAGTTAATATTTTTACTGCGCACAGATTTAAATACGCCTATTTCGCCATTTTTAAATTTAATTAAATTAATATATTTCGTAAACTTAAACGAATGCAACGTAATGTATTGTATTTTTACAAAATAATTAATAATTCTTGCATATTTTGATTTATACATAAAATATGTAATTCCTTTCTATATATTTTACTATACATTTTGTGTAAACTCAAATATATTTTATGTAAAGAATATAACACACATTGTATTTAATTTCACGGAATAATTGCTTACGCTTGTATATTTTAATTAATACTTTAAGTATTTACTTGGTTTTTACAGAAATAAGAATAAATTTTCTCAAATATATTTATTGCAATAAAATACAATATAATTATTTTATTTAAATAATTGTTAAATTTTAATTTTATCACTACAGGATTACGTTCTCTGTAAACGCAAGTAAATGTTATGTAAAGAATACATTATGCATTGTATTGTAACGTGTATTTTACAAAATGCTTGCTTGTGTATTGTTAATTGATAAGTTTTAATTAAGTATTTGTATCTAAATGTGTGTATGGATGTATTGTTACGGTGGTTATTGACTGGACACAAGTTGAAATATCATCCCTTACTCCTTAATTAAGGGATGTTTGCGTATTATGTTTATATACACCAATTTCCAACTTTTTCTCACACTTTACAATTAATTAACGTATTTAAATTATATTCATTTTTTCACTTTTATAATATTTTTTTATTATATTTTATTTAAGACAGTATTTTAGGTATTTGTTTCGTTGCTAGGGTGAATTGGCCGGTTATTATTCCACTTTTCATATATAAGGTTTTTTTACTAAGACGTTTTTGAACGCAAACTCAAGTACATTAATAATTATCTCAATAGGACCATAAAATAACTGCATTGTATAATGCAAAATATTTTTGTATCATCATAAAAGTTACATAATCTTTCAACTGAACTTTCTAGTTTAATTTAATAATTATAGTTTAAAAACTAAAATCCACGCTAAAATTGCACAAGGAAAATCGTTAATTCTGATTCCTAACGATCCCGATGAGGAGAATGGAATACAATTATTAGAAACATGTATTGTCATCGGTTCTTGATAATTGTTCAAAATTTTAAATTAATCGGACCAATCAAAGTGGGTAAAAATAGAGTTCAAAGATTCCGTTACTTACATACATATATACAATCCAAGCTAATAAAAGCGTGGTAAAAATGTGGCAGAATTTGTACCTTACTACCCTCATCTCATATTGCAATAATTATTATGCAAGATATTTAACAAAACAATGCTTCGATAGTCTGTTCTGTACTTTTAGTACGAGTTTTCACGTTGGCTCGACAACGGTCAACGTATTCGAACATACAGCGCCCCAGTGGACCATATCGGAACTAAAATTTCACATTACAGTTGTGGCGCCATCTCTTCCACATTTCAACATAAACTTTCCGCAAATCGTCACCAGATGGCGTTACTCACCTTGTAAAAGTCGGTAACCATCTTTAGATTAACTATTAGAACTATCAAATTATTATTAAATGTTTATTATTATTAATTATTAAATGAGAATTTAGCGACATTGCGGTGAAACCAAGTAAAATCTGCGCCAGCTTTAATAGTGTTGTAAGAAATATAAATTATTATTATTAATATATTACATTATTAAATATTATTGTAACGAATATATGTGCATTTGAAAATTTGTGTTTTGTTTTATTTTTGTAACCACAGACTAATGAAGATGTTACATACCTTAACAGTGATACCAACAGAATATAAAGATATTTAAAAAAAAAGTTAATCATTACTCATTGAAGGTGGTAGAACCCTTTGTGGTTCGACTCAGGCGGCACCACCGCCACACCTATTTCTGCGTCATAACAGCAGTGTTAGGCGCTGCTGTATTCCGTTTTGAAGGGTGCGGTAAGGGAGACAGACTTTACGAGGCGTTGGAGCTTAGTCCTCAGGGGTAGCGCATCTGTGGCCGACATCAGGTAGGAATATCTAATCCTAACTGGGGTCGACTATAGGTTGCCATGGGCGGCAGTAGCCACTTACCATCAGGTGGAATGCATGCTCGTCTGCTACTCCTATATTATAAAAAAATCTATTACGGTTCAAGAGATAGAGCCCTGTGACAGACGGACAGACACACGGAGGATTAGTTATAGGGTTTCGTTTTCACTCTTTGGGTAACCTAATAATCACTTATTTATTCTAATCACCCCCTTAATTTAAGCAAGTGTCCTTTCTTTATCACCCTTCATATCGAAACACTGCAGCGCTACAGTTCATCATCATCATCATCAACCCATAACTGACCCACTACTGGATACGGGTCTCCTCTCATAATGAGAAGGTTTAGGTCATAGTCCACCGCGCTGGCCAAGTGCGTATTGGTAGACTTCACATACCTTTGAGATTTTTTTATTAATCTCTCAGGTATGCAGGGTTCCTCTCAATATATCTTTCACCATTTAAGCTAGTGATAATTAATTTCTAATACGCACTGAAAAATCAGAGGTGCGTATCTGGGTTCCACCTCGGACCCCTCGATCAACAGGCCGAGTTTCTTAGCGACTAGGCTAAAATTGCGGTTATGTAGAAGAAATAGATATAGCAATAATACCTCTGAAGTCACCACTGTGCTTCAACTGTAATCAATTTGACCCAAAAATCCTTTAAAATTGTAAAACATGTTTAAGAATAATAAAGATTATTGCAACTCCATTTTCGAATCAAAGGTCGGTAGTAGGCGTCTGTAAACACAATGAAATTCCTTTTATTATTATAAAACTGTCTACAATGGACATTAAAGACCTCGGAAGTATTGCTAAGAATTTACTATTAGGTTTGTGGCACATTGTTTACAAAAACAAATATTTATTGAAGTTCGTTTTCGTTGTGTAACAGAGGCGATTACCCTAGAACTTGGTCATACGATAATTAACCTTTATAAATACTTTGTAAAAATTACAAGTTTTTTTTTGACAATATATATATATATATATATTGTCAAAAAAAAAAATATATATATATATATATATATAGGAGTAGCAGACGAGCATGCAGTCCACCTGATGGTAAGTGGTTACTGCCGCCCGTGGACATCTGTAATCAACCCCAGATAGGATTAGATATTCCTACCTGAAGTCGGCCACAGATGCGCCGCTACCCCTGAGGACTAAGCTGGGACGCCTCGGAAAAGTCTGTCTCCCTTACCACACCCTTCAAAACGGAACATAGCAGCGCCTAACACTTGGTATTAGGCAGAAATAGGTGTGGCGGTGGTGCCGCCGGAGTCGAACCACAAAGTGTTCTACCACCTTAATAATCTATCACAGTTCAAGAAATAAAGCCCTGTGACAGACGTATAGACAGCAGAGGCTAGAATAGTCCGCGTAAAACTGCTAGTCCGCTCTGAATATAGAAATGAGTCGCGTCACCATAGCAAATTGTATGACTCAACAGTTACCGTAGAAGTATTCCAAATACGACAGGAAACCAGAAGTCAATGATGTGTTCTTGCCACTGAGGACTAAGTTGAAACGCCTCACAATGATAGCACTACCATACCACATACTTCAAGTGCATTCATTCCGAGTATAAATTAATGTCAGATGTCTGTTCGCAATAACTTCAGAGCGGACTAGTAGTTTGGCGCGGACTATATTAGGGTTCCGTTCTGAATCGAGCACGTATTCCACATAACAGTAAATGGTCACTGCCGTCTATGGACTGTACCCTTACCATGAGTTTTCAAAACATCCCACAATTTTACGTTACGTTTACTCAATCCATTATTCTGTTCCGTTTGTTTTAGTAGACTGAGTCAACGTAATACTCGTAATAAGTGCTCAAGTCTATTTGTCTACCTCACATGTTCGCACAAAAGAGAGACATAACATAGCGCCATTTTGTCAATTAAGACATTTAATGTTACGTTAGTGACACTATAGTTCTGATTCAACCGCTAGGGGCGCTGATTGGATTGGAAATTGTATGGGCAAATACGTAAACAAATACCAAAACAGTCATATTTGTCGAAACGTAAAAACTAATGGTAAGGGTACTGTACACATATACCTGAAACCGATAATCGGATCGCATTGTAGAATATGTGCGACCATCCTAATAGATAGAATGCTATTTATGATAATCGATAGTTCAAAATGACATTGATAATTGTATGATAATGAGGTAGAGAGTGAGTATTGAAAAAATATTTAAATTTTATTTTGTTTTTTTTTTCTTCCTAAGTAATAATAATATTTGTTGTAGGTAGAACTCTTTGTCGTTCGGCTCCATCGACACCACCGCCACAAGTATCTGTTATAAACAGCAATGTAGCGCTGCTGTGTTTTGTTTGAAGGGTGTGGCAAAGGGAACATATTATGTGCTTATCCGAGGCATACCAACATAGTGCTCAGGTAGCGGCATATTTGATACCCCGGGAAGGCGGTATGAGTGGGCGCATATCGTCGTGTACACTAGACAGTATGGCCAGCGTCAGGACTGGATTTAAGGGAGCAACCGGGGCCGCAGCCCACGGGCCTCCACAAAAGATGGGCCCCCACAATAGAGACGTCGGATTTTTTTTTAAATTCCGACTAGTAAACACTAGTAAAAAAAAATATCTTTTCCTTTGATATTTTTTTTCGCTGTTTTACCTTTATCTATAGTACTTTGTACAAACATGAATACTAGAAGAATCTACCAGCGTTTCACAATAAAATATTTATTGAAAAACTCAACTGAAAATATTTATCATTTTATTCGGAAAATAATTTGGGGCCAGGGGGCATCCACTCCTTTGTTGCCAAGGCCTCTAGACCTTTAAATCCGACCCTGGCTAGCGTCCTGCTCATATGGGTGGAGCCCGACAGATCAACGTGCTAAGAGGACAGTTGCGTTTGGGAGATCACGGAGTTCTCTATGCAGCGCCGAGGACGACCACCGGGGGGTCTTAGTGCATGAATCCCACATAATCCCGTGTCGCTCTCAAGGCACTTCACGCAGAAATATAGCAGTTTCTTATATGGAGACCCCCATATTTTTTGGATTTTTTTTTCATTTTGACTATTTTTTGTCATAGCATCCGACATTATCCGTATTCTGTAAAAATATGTCTATTTATTACTGTTCCAGGGATCGAGCCCTGTGACAGAAAGATAGACAGCGGTGGCTTAGTAGGTAATAGGGTTCCATTTTCGCCCTTTAGGTACGGAATCCTTAAGAGGTTACGCTGCTACACACTTGATATTACTGATTAGTTAGAAGTAATTTGTTAATTACATTTCAAATGCAAGAACAATTTAATCAGTTTCATAAATGGACTACGCCTAGTTTAGTAAGATCCTGTGCGGCGTGCGGCTGACGCAAGTTTTTAAGTTAGCGAGTTGAAGATGGTACAACCTTTTGTGGTTCGACTCCGGCGGCACCACCGCTACATCTATTTCTGCCTCATGACAACAGCGTTAAGCGCTGTTGTGTTCTGGTTTGAAAGGTGTGGAAAGGGAGACTGACTTTGCCGAGGCGCTCCAGCTTAGTCCTCAGGTGTAGCGGCGCATCTGTGGTCGACCTCGGGTAGGAATATCTAATCCTATCTGGGTTTGATTATAGATGTCCATGGGTGGCAGTAGCCAGTAACCATCAGGTGGACTGCATGATCGTCTGCTACTCCACAGATTAGATTAAAGCCCTACCTGAGGTCGGGCATAGACCGCTACCGGTGAGGAGTAAGCTAGAACGCCTCGGAAAGCTATTTCTCCCTTATCACACCCTTCAAACCAGAACACAGAATTGCACTTATATCAAAACTCGTATTTAAATACTTTATCCAGCGTGGAGATTAATACGTAATATAACAACGTAAGAAATCCTGGGAAGTAGACCAGACTACGATTGTTGTCCCGGAATTTCGGGATCCCGGTATTCCAAACCTTAAATCAACGCAAAACGCAAACGCAAAACGCAAACGCATGACGCATTACAAATCAACGTTGAAGCAACGACTTACAAAACATTCGCCACTTGCTCGCAATCATGAATTGCTTTTTTTGCTTGTTGGCTTGATTGATTGATTTGATTGATTTGCGATATGACAAAGGACGAATTTAATTGATGATGATGTTATTAGTAACGTCTATGTTTCTACATAAATATATTTAGCTAGGAGGAATTCAATTTATGTAGTACTAGCTGACCCGGCAAATATTGTACCGCCTCAAAGTCTATTTATCAAATATATTTCATATAAAATATAGCCTATGTTACTCGTGGATAATGTAGCTTTCGAATGGTGAAAGAATTTTTAAAAGCGGTCCAGTAGTTTTTGAGCCTATTCATTACAATCAAACAAACAAACAAAGTTTTCCTCTTTATAATATTAGTATAGATAAGTAGTATAGATTGAAGTTGGAACCGAGCATGCATAAGTGACTGCAACTACTACAATTATTTTTTAAGCAATCCTATGACATGGATATCAAATGAAAGGCTTTTCTAAGTAAAATACGAAAAATACTTAAAATGACGTTATATTTTTTTTATATATTTAAAGGTGGTAAAAACCTCTGTGGTTCGACTCCGGCGGCACCACCGCCACAACTATTTCTGCCTCATAACAGCAGTGTTAAGCGCTGCTGTGTTCTGGTTTGAAGGTTTTTTTTTAATATAAAATAGGAGTAGCAGACGAGCATGCAGGATTAGATATTCCAAGGAGGCATACTTTTTCAAGGTGTTCCAGCTTAGTCCTCAGGGGTAGTAGCACATCTATGGTCGACCTCAGGTAGAAATCTAATCTTGTCTGGGGTTGATTTCAGATGTCTATAAGCGACAAAAGCCATTTACCATCAGGCGGACTGCAAGCTCGTCTGCTACTCTCATTTTATAAAAAAATCCTAAATCCTTACTAATATTATAAGTCCAAAACTAACTCTGTCTGTCTGTCTGTCTGTCTCTTCTTCACGCCTAAACCACTGAACCGATTTTAATGAAATTTTGTACAAAGATAGTCTGAGACCCGAGAAAGGACATAGAATAGTTTTTATTACTACGGGAACTAGAGATGACGATCTAAGATAGATTAATTGGAGAATCGATCTTTTTGACCAAAAAAAATCGATATTTCGATATTTTAATCGATATTAGTATGGATTGAATCGTAAACTATGCTTTTGATCAAGTGATGATCTTTAGCAAAGTTGTTGTCTACGAGCCCACGAAGGTTCCAGAGTTGCTACGACCAATTTTCGCCAGATGGCGCCGCTGTTATTCCAATGAAGGTACGAATTTTCAGTTTTATGTATGTTAGTATGTCATATCATTCTCTTTTAAACGCGGGTGAAGCCGCGGGGGCAAAAACTAGTTATTTATAAATTACACTAAAATTTTCCTAGAAGCAAAGTCAAGTGTAACACATTTCGTAACACAGTCGTTAATGAAAGAAATGTTCTAATTAACACAAATAGCTTTCGCGCACACCAATTAATAATCCAATTAAAAATAATTGTCAGTCATCACTTTTTATACTAATGCACTATACTAATGCAGTTCATTGTAATAGTGAGCAAACGTATTGAAAAATACTTTATATTTTGAAAGTCGATAAGTTGAAGATAGGTCGCTTTGTGTATTTGTATAGTCCGCGTAAAATCGCTAGTCCACTCTGAATATAGAAATGTATCGCATCGCCACAACAAATTGTATGACTACACCTGCTCGCAACAACTTCAGAGTGAGCTAGCGGTTTGGCGCGGACTATGACAGCTATAAAAATAGCGTATTTTTGTACACGAGGGCGAAACCTTCAAAAGGTACCCGACAACGTGGGAGCGACGAAGGGTTATGTGGGATTTTTACCGCACTAAAACCCCCCCGGTGGCCGTCCTTAGCGCTTGTAGGAGAACTCCGGGATCTCTGACGTAACACAACCGGAGTCCTGTAAGCGATCTGGCTTTGCCCTGGGGGAGCAGTTTTTGCTCCTCCCACACCATCTGGTATTCACGACGGTATGCGACCACACATACCGCCGTCCTTCCCGGGGTCGTTACTGGACGGCTCGAGCTCCCACTCTTGCCGCCCGCAACCCCGAAGCCCCCTTTTAGTCGCCTCTTACGACAGGCAGGGGATACCGTAGCCCTATTCTAGTCCTGGAACTACAGGGAGATGAAGGGGGGTCTACCTAAGTACTGCGTACGTAAAAACAATAAATAAAGCGAAAAAAACTATAAAATAACGGCTTGTCGTATCGGTACCCCAACGACTTTTACTTTTTTATTTTTAGTATCTGTTTTGTCATTAAATTCCTTTGAACTGTACAGTACTGTAAACACTAAAATATTCTAGTGTCTTTTTCTTAGAGCGATATAGCCCAGTCACAGACGGACAGGTAATGGCGACTTAATAATGGAGTCCTTGTTACTTTTTAAGTCATCAATCCATTATTGTCCCACTTTTGGGCTCCGGGTCTCCTCTCAGAGTGAGACGTATTAGGCCATAGTCCACTGAGCTGGCCCAGTACGAATCGGTAGACTTCACACACCTTAAAAATTAAAAACGAAAAGTCCTATCCTGTTTGTCCACCGCAACCATCACCGAGCCGATACCGATAATTAATGACGGCGCCGATGTAGCGTACATACATTTTCTATATCAGCTTGTCCACAGAACGTCCGTCACCCGAGCACCGTCATCCCGGCCGCTGATATTTCGAGTAGATCGGCGTGACCGCTAGATCGGCACCGAGTTTTTGTTGGGCCGATGTGCCGGCAATATAAAACACGTTGGAAATTGTCCATACACCGTCGTCGCACGCCGATATCGGTCGAACAAAATAAACCGCCGATATCGGTCGCGGTGGACAAACTATCGCCGTCACAACATATTAAAATCGGCCCGAATTAATCTCGTTCTCGGTATCGGCACGGTGACGGTGCAGTGGACAACGACCTGCGTGTAGATTTACGACGTTTTCCTTTACCGGTATCATCATCATCATCAACAACCCATTAACGTCCCACTGCTGGGCACGGGTCTCCTCTCATAATGAGAAGGACTAGGCCATAGTCCACCGCGCTGGCCAAGTGCGTATTGTTAGACTTCACATACCTTTGAGATTTTTTTTTATAAATCTCTCAGGTATGCAGGTTTCCTCACGATGTTTTCCTTCACCGTTTAGCAAATAATAATTAATTTCTAATACGTACATAACTTTGAAAAATTTAAAGTGCGTGCCAGAGATAGGAACCTGGGACCCTCGAAAAAAGAGGCCGTTTCCACCACTAGGCTATTACTGCCCTTTGGTACGGAACCCATATGATCCAAATACGCAATATATATAAAAATAAAACAGGAATCGTCCGTCAATCAGAACTGTCAGGATGCCCATACATTAAGACCATTTCGGGGACAAAAAGCACCGCTCACCCTTGACATTACTTACTTATTGAGTGGGACCGGTTTAATCCCATCTGTGGATGGTTGTATACTGAATGTAACCAAGTAAATACAAAATGGATTAAAGCTCCAACCTTCTAAATTTATTAAAGAACTATATTTATTGAGAATCAATTTCTTGTAATTTTTAACTCAACCAGAGCTAACAATAAGAAAATAATTGTCAAAATTAGAATAAAAAGAGCAGTTAAGTCAATAAGTAAGTGAGAAAAGTAATCAATGGAGGGTATAGTCCACGCCAAACTGCTAGTCCGCTCTGAAATTGTTGCGAGCAGGTGTAGTCATACAATTTGCTATGGCGACGCGAATTATTTCTATATTCAGAGCGGACTAGCAGTTTTACGCGGACTATACTACCGACTTTGGATAAGAATTTAGTTATTTTTTTTAATATTGGTATAGCAACTAAGCATGAAGTCCACCTGATGGTAAATGGTCACTGTTGCAAATGGATATTGATTTGAAAGTGGTATAACCCTTTGTGGTTCGACTCCGGCGGCACCACCGCCACACCTATTTCTGTTATAACAGCAGTGTTAAGCGCTGCTGTGTTCTGCTTTCAAGGGTATGGCAAGAGAGACAGACTTTTCCGATGCGTTCCAGCTTATTCCTCAGGGGTAGTGGCGCATTTGTGGCCAACCTCAGGTAGGAATATCTGATCCTATCTGGGATTGATTGCAGATATCCATGGGCGGCAGTAGCTACTTAACGTCAGGTGGACTGTATGCTCGTCTGCTACTCTTATATTATAAAAAAAAAATAAAAAAAAGAGTCATATTTAACCCAAGAATTTCAACTTAGCAGGGGTAGCGGCGCATCTGTGGCCGACCTCAGATGGGAATCCGGCCTTGTCTGGAGTTGATTACAGATGTCCATAGGCAGCAGTAGCTACTTAACATCAGGTGGCCTACATGCTCACCTGATACCTCTATATTATATGTAAACAAAATCAGGGTTTTTTTTATAACTTTAGAGTAGCAGACGAGTATGCAGTCCACCTGATGGTAAGTGGCTACTGCCGCCCATGGATATCTGCAATCAACCCCAGATAGGATCAGATATTCCTACCTGAGGTTGGTCACAAATGCGCCACTACCCCTGAGGAATAAGCTGGAACGCCTCGGAAAAGTCTATCTCCCTTACCACACCCTTCGAAACGGAACACAGCAGCGCCTTACACTGTTGTTATTAGGTAGAAACAGGTGTGACGGTGGTGCCGCCGGAGTTGAATCACAAAGGGTTCTACCACCTTCAAAACATCGTTTTGGGTTTTGTGAAAACATCAAAAATCCCTGCACGTGGTTTAAACATAAAACAAACCAGAGATAAGTTATTCAGATACCTAAGCAATGAGTAATAATCATTAATAATGACTAATAACTTTATGAATATACAATGACGATAATATTAATTCAATTATGTATCGTGGTATGTGGAGCAATACGACTGGTTTGTTAGAGTTCCGTAGCTACAGAGTAAAAACCCTATTATAGTCCGCGTAAAACTAGTCCGCTATGAATATAGAAATGAATCGCGTCGCCATAGAAAATTGTATGACTACACCTGCTCGCAACAACTTCAGAGCGGACTAGCATTTGGCGCGGACTATACCAAGCCTCCGCTGTCTGTCCGTCTGTCGGTATGACAAGGATTTATCTCCTGGTCACAAGGATTTATCTCCTGAACTGTAATAGATAGACGCTTGAAATTTTTACAGAGTGTGTATAACGGTGTCCGCTATAACAACAAATACTAAAAATAAACAAGGTTCAAATAAATGGGGCTCGCCATACAAAAATACGGTATTTTTGGGCGATGTTCGCTTCTCGCTCTTCGCTATCTCCTGAACCGTAATAGGAAGACAGTTCAAATGTTTACAACGCATTTAGGTACCTTCTTCTATGTCGGCTATGATAACACATACTAAAAATAAATAAATAAAAATTTAGTCGTACGGAACCCTCCACGTGCGAGTTTGACGTACTTGGCCGATTATACAAAATACTTAATAAACTTTTAATGCAAGGTTTTTATATAGATTCCTAAGATTTGCATTAGCGTCTAAGTTTATCTGTACTTGCATATAAAATAATATCTGTGTCTGTGCATCGAGCATTTTGAAAACAAAAGTGTAAAGAACTGAGAATAAGGAATAGTAGATATTTCTATCATTGTTCACATTTCGTGTCTGTCCGTTTGCCTGTGTTAAAAATCGCATCTACCATCGATCCTGTGGTTCGACTCCGGCGGCACCACCGCCACACCTATTTCTGTTATAACAGCAGTGTAAAGCGCTGTGTTCTGGTTTGAAGGGTGCGATAACAGACGTACTTTTCAGAATCATTCCAGCTTAGTCCTTAGGCGGGCATCTGTGGCCGAGCTCAGGTAGGAATATAATCTTATGAAGTTGATTACAGATGTCCATGGGCGGCAGTAGCCACTTACCATTAGGTGGACTGCATGCTCGTCTGCTACTCCTATATTATAAAATAATTCAGCTTAGTCCTCAGGGGTAGCGGCCAGTCTGTGGCCGACCTCATATAGGAATACATTTTTATCTGGGGTTGATTAGAGATGTCCATGGGCGGCAGTAGCGTAAGCTACCATCAGGTGGTGGAAGCTCGTCTGCTACTCCTATATTTAAAAAAAGGAGTCTAATCTTATCTATATCCTGACCCGCGTGGCGGAGTGGTCACCATACCGGTCGGACGCGCAAAGGATTCCGGGTTCGATCCCCGGCCAGACAGATATTTAAATGATGAATTTAGGTATCGCTTCTGGGTCTGGGTATTTGTGTATTTGTCTATGTGTGTGTCCATGTCCACAAAACAGGGAATCCTAGTGTGGGGCTGTGAGTGTAAAAACGTTTATTAAGCGTTTATCATTTTCGTCGCGGCGTCCCTGTAGTTCCGGGAGTAGAATAGGAATACGGTATCTCCTGCCTGTCGTAAGAGGCTACTAAAAGGGAGATTCCGGGGTTGCGGGTGGCAAAAGTGGGACCTCGAACCGTCCAGTAAGCTATCCCGGGAAGGACAGCGGTATGTGTGGTCACATTTCGTCGTACCCACCAGACGGTGTGGCGAGCGCCAAGCTCACCTGAGCAGAGCCCGACGGGGCAACGCGCTAAGAGGACTCCGGTTACGTTCCTTTGGAGATCCCGGAGTCCTCTACGCAGCGCCGAGGACGGCCACCGGGGGGGTTTTAGTGCGGTAAGAATCCCACATAACCTTGTGTCGCTCCCACGTCCTCGGTACCTTTTGAAGGTTTCCCCATCATAAACAAAAAAAAGGGTCTGGGTGTTCGATTATTCGTCTGTGTGTGTCCAGGGCGTCCGCGATACAGGGAATCCTAGTGTGAGGCCGTGAGAGTAGAAAGCGTTTATTAAGCGTTTATTAGGTGATGTTCTGTAGCTATTTCAATAAATAAATCCTCCCACAATTAGAGTCCTTGATTAAGCAAGAATTAATCCTTTATTAACCTTGACATTTACTGTACATACGATATGTAGAGTACTCGATACAAGTTTTAATCACATGTGGACCGCGTTATGCAATAGTGACAGTAATAAATGATTAATATTTTTCGTACTTGGTCAGATGTGGACTATGGCTAAACTCTGAGAGGAGATCCGTGCCCAGCTCACAGGAGTGAGTTGAAAATGACTATGATCCAATTACTAAGCTATTAATAAGCAATTAATTAATGGAATAATTACCATAGTTCCATTAATTGATTACTTATAGACTATAGACTATAGACTTATATACTAGTGGTGCCCGCGGCTTCGCCCGCATTTTAAAGAAATAATATGACATACATAAAACGGAAAATTTGTACCTGCATTGGAATGACAGTGGTGCCATCTGTCGAAAATTGGTCTTACCAACTCCCAAACCCTCGTGGGCTCTTAGACAACAACTTTGCTAAAGATCATCACTTGATCAAATGCATAGTTTCCGATTCTATAACTACTTACGAATTAAAAATTAATTAAAAAAACCTTTTCCCACGGACTAAATTGTGAATCTAAACCATTCTCAAGTCCCTTCAACACACACAACAAATTGCATCAGAATCAGTCCAGTCGTTTAGGAGGAGTTCAGTGACATACACACGCACGTAAGAAATATATATAAAGATGTAATCATTTCCACATTAGATTGGTTTTCACTGAAGTTGGCCACAGTTGTTACCCCTGGAGGCCTACTACCATCTTTTAAAAATATATATAGTTAGTTCAGGAAAGTTTTATTTCCTCCTTAAAACAGTAAAAGTTAATTTTTCGGTTATCCATTGTATAAAACCAACTGAAATTGTCATATTTTGCTTAAAAAGTTAAATTTCCTGCAAAAATAAAAAAAATTATTAAAATATTATTGTTTTAAAAGATGGTACGAACCCCCCTGAGCACTAAATACTAAGTTAGAATCCCACTATTTTTGCTATATTGCTATTTGCAATATTGCTATATATATAATTTAAATTTTTAATTATTTTTTACGTTATTGGTTCCTTATAGCATTAAGCATCCAATTAATTATGGGTGCGTCGGCACCTGTTTTGCAAAATACTTTTAGAGGCACAAGACTTGCACTCTATAGACTAGGAGCTGGATAGAAAATACATTAAAGAAGATGTTTCAAAATGTATGTCCAAATGTATGTGTGTTTCAAATGTATGATTCTCGGTGGCCTTTTTGTACATTATTAAGTACATTTTTTACATTACTAAAAATTAAGAAAAAATGCAAAGAACCATTCTTAGTGGTTCATTTTCTTCAAATCAACTTCATCGTCATTAATTTTATTAATAACAAAATCTACAGTTCTTAACCGCCCGGCTACTATCTCTTGAGCAACTGGTAGCTGGTAGTTGCTGGTAGTAGTTCATGTATCTGTATAGCGTAGTAGCGTGTAGACTCGCATAGATTTTCGAATAAAATAAAACATATACCACTTTTTAGTCCCTCAAAATCCTCAAACCAAAGTCGAATGCCTGAGCGACAGCGGACTAAGAAACTGCTCCGTAATTCATGCGACGATAAGTAGTTGCGACTATCGCGTTTTTTTTACAATATAAGAGTAGCAGACGAGCATGCAGTCCACCTGATGGTAAGTGGCTACTGCCGCCCATGGACATCTGTAATCAATCCCAGATAGGATTAGATATTCCTACCTGAGGTCGGCCACAGATGCGCCGCTGCCCCTGAGGACTAAGCTGGAACGCCTCGGAAAAATCTGTCTCCCTTACCACACACTTCAAACCGGAACACAGCAGCACCTAACACTGCTGTTATTAGGTAGAAATAGGTGTGACGGTGGTGCCGCTGGAGTCGAACCACAAAGGGTTCTATCACCTTCAAAAAGCATAAGCGATAATTGTCAAGCGATGCTATGTTCATTTAAAGGGTATGGCAAAAGAGGCTCTTAGGACTCGCCTCGGTATAACTCACATAATTTCCTTACTGAAGTATTTTATTGACCTCGATAATGTATAGCGTTGACAGATTTACTATGTCAATTTTAGATCTTGGTGTGCGCGCCCATTGTAAAAATCACTCTCATAATTTTTCCATTAGAAGTATAAATTAAATATTCATTTTTAAATTTGAATTCCCCTTATTAAACTCTATACTATAATTTCATCATTTATTCATAATTCCTACGTGTGTATAAGTTACACAACACGCTCCTAGACTATCCAATATGGCGTGCTTCCGTAGGGTAACGGACGACATTTTAATTACTGGAATATTCAATCAGATGCCAGCGTTGAGTGTATTCTGTTCAAAACGACATTTTTTGTTTATGTTGCTATATATGGTTGTGTAAAACTAGATGAGTTGATTTAAATAAATCTTAAATGTTTTAATTTATTTGTTGTGATGGCATACTGACTTTTTTATAATATAGGAGTAGCAGACGTGCATGCATCTGATGGTAAGCTACTGCCGCACATGGACATCTTTAATCAACCCCATAAGATTAGATTCACACCTGAGGTCGGTCACAGATGCGCCGCTACCCCTGAGGACTAAGCTAGAACGCCTCGGAAAAGTCTTTCTCCCTTACCACACCCTTCAAACCGGAACACAGCAGCGCTTAACACTGCTTTTATTAGGTAGAAATAGGTGTGGCGGTGGTGCCGCCGGAGTTGAACCACAAAGGGTTCTACCACCTTCTAATGCGCCGCTACCTCTAAGAACCATGCTGGAATGCCTCGGATAAGTATGTCATCCTTCAAATCAGAACAGTAGCGTTTAACTATCTGTTATTTTTGTTAGATAATATCAATATCACCGGGGGAATACTCACCTACTTCAGAGCTGTCCAGGCAAAGAGGGGTCCCTAAAAGTCGGAGCTACCATGCTGCTCTCCCTTAACTTCGCATTCCAAGTTGTAGCCATAGATTAATAAAGATTACTTACTCCTAACAAGAAAATGTAACCAGTTTTGACAACAGAAATAGTTGCGAAAAAAAGTTTTGCCACGTCTCCGTGCTAAAATGTCCCTAAAATATTTGAAATAATTATTTATTTATTATGTAAATTACGCAGTATTAGCTATTTATTCGTAAATTTTCTCAAAAAATGTTTTTATTTGTCAAGAATTCAAAAACAGAACTTACCAATAAGCGGTTTGTGGCTTCATTCAATTTCAAAGCGGCGAAGTATCTTTACTAATCTATGATTGTAGCATAGAAATTCATTCAGCTATTATTAAGCTGAAAGAGGTGTCGTCCCTGTAGTCCCGGGACCAGAATAGGGCTACGGTATCCCCTGTCGTTAGAAGCGACTAAACGGGACTTCCGGGGGCAGGCTGCAAGGATGGGAGTTCAAAACGTCTAACAAGCGACCCTCAAGGACAGCGGTTTGTGTGGTCGCGTATCGCTGTAATACCAGGGGATGTGAGAGGAGCGTAAATTATTTTGCTCCCCCAGGGCAGAGCTCGATAGGGGCATCGCGTTAGAAGGACTCCGGTTGCCTTCCGTTGGAAATCCCGGAGTCCTACTCCCTCGTCCTCGGCTACCTTTTGAAGGGTTCCCCCTCGTCAACAAAAAATAATTCGCCAAGTACGAGTCGAACTCGCACATGGAGGCTTGTTTTTATTCATTTTATTATTTTCAACAATACTTAGTTATATGAAAAAACAATAGATGGCGTTGGGGTGATGATGAATGATACGTAAACAACGTATAATAAAATTAAAATAAGTATATTAAAATATGTCTTATGGTTCTTATTTGTATTTATTATAATACTAGTTATAGTAGTAAACGGATTGTAAAAATTTCAACCGTCTTCCTAGTACGGTTTAACAGTTAGATCGAAAAATACTGAAAAAATCCGGTTTGTTGTATGGAGACCCCCTTTAACATTCAACTTTATTTTATTTTTAGTATTTGTTGTTATAACTGCCACCACTATGCCTCCTCTGTAAAAAAATCATGTGTCTATCTATTACGGTTCCGGAGATATAGCCCTGTGACAGAGGGACAGACAGCGAAGTCTTAGCAATAGGGTTCCGGTTTTACCGTTTGGGTACGGAACCCTAAAAATAAAGGCTGAACGAGGAACGTGGTCCCGGCGAAAACGGACTTCAAAAATTTAAAAACATATTCCTTATCACAACACATTTATTATCTGTACATACTTCACATATCTTATCTGTGCTACTGTTTCAATAAATAACAGTAATAGTAATTGCATACAGTAAGTTAAGGTTGATCAATATTTTACATTCAAAATGGCCGTTGCTACTTCAATTTGAATTTTCCTGTTGATGTTAATAAAAAATATTACGTATAAGCAAGTATTTGTTATTGTAGACGGTGGCCTTACATTGAACGTAAGATGTAAACATTTGCTTTATTATATCGTCTGTTTTTATTTTTAAACTTTGTATACACTCCTTAGATATTTTCAAGTTAAATATCTCGTTTTGAACGATTTTAAAATTACTGTTTTTGTAGAACAAAGCATATTGTTATCGGGTAATGGCAAAATGAAATAAAATATCTCACCGCCTTGTAATTGAAGGAAGCCATTAAATAACTTAAACGGCTGACAATTCTGTCAGCCATTTAATGGCTGTCATGGTGTAATGTACGCGGAACAATGCCGACATGCCCGGTTAAGTGGTGCAAAAACACGAAATCGAAGAAAAGGCACGGAGATATATCGTTTCATTCGTAAATTATTTCAAAACAACATTTTTTAATATTTTTCAAACACGAAAATAGATAACAGTGTTAATTTCAATTGTCAAAACCAGTTACATTTTCTTGTTAGGGGTGAGTAATCTTTAATAATCTATGGACATCTGTAACAACTCCATATAGAACAGGTTCTACCTGAAGCTGATCACAGCGTTGCCACTTAGGACTAAAGCGGTCGCCCCAGGGCCGGATTTAAGGGAGGGCAATCGGGGCGTATATACTGGAATAGGATCAGGGACTAGGTATTTCACCCGGCTAGGTCGGACCTAGTCCAAGTTTTAATATGTACCTAGTCCAAGAATAAGTACCTAGTATTTTATGGGACTAGGTGTAATAGGTTCAGGGACTATGGTTCCCCTTTTTTTATTTTGCTCGTCGCGCCGGCTGGCTCATGACACGGTTTATGACACGTTGAAGGCATAAACGAACTACCTTCCTAGTCGAAGAATACCTAGTCCACACCAAATTGTACTAATGAGACTTTATGGGTCTAGGTGGAACAGGTTTCTGGATCACGTATTTTTAAATACTAGGAACTGGCATACCTAGTTCAAAATTTACCTAGTACAACCCATCTCTACTTAGGGAGCCTCCACATGTTTGTTGCCCCAAGGCCTCTAGACCTCTAAATCCGGCCCTGGGTGGCCCCATATAGGTACAATTATACATATATAGTGTATATATATATTTATATATATATATATACATGTTTACATTGTAATGTGGCAGCCCCCGCAAAATGTACGTTGCACACGGGTACGCCCAAATTTCATAGAAATTAGTTATGTTCCTAAGCTATGAAAGTGCAGCCCACAAACAATAAAAGCATATTCGTATTTATAATGTTACTTAGGATACCATTGACTCTTATTTCTGCCTCATAACAACAGTGTTAAGCGTTGCTGCGTTCTCGTTTGAAGGGTGTGGTAAGGTTGAGACATTTGTTTGAAGCTGTTTAACTTAATCCTTAGAGGTAGCAATTGTACTATATATATATATATATATATATATATATATATATATATATATATAGCGTGGCGTATAGCGTGGCGACGCGTCGCCGATCGGTTTAACGTGCGGCTATAGATGTTTCACATCAAAAGTCGATTTGATTTGACAAAATTACAAATGTCACATAGAGTAATTCGCAACAAATACGTATTTCAGCATACGTATTACGCCTTACGCCGCCACTGTAGGGTTTTTTTATATATTATATTTGTAATATAGGAGTAACAGACGAGCATGCAGTCCACCTGATGGTAAGTGGCTACTGCCGCCCATGGACATCTGTAATCAACCCAAGATAGGATTCTACCTGAGCCACAGATGCGCCGCTACCCCTGAGGACTAAGCTGAAACGCCTCGGAAAAGTCTCCCTTACCACATCCTTCAAACCAGAACACAGCAGCGCCTAACACTGTTGTTATTAGGCAGAAATAGGTGTGTAAAAGTACCGTTTCCGAGGCAACCTGTAACCGCGGAAGAAGCCGCTGGCAAAAGTTAGTATTGTATTAAATCATCTCCCTTGCCATACTTCAAACCAAAACACAGCAGCGTCAGCAAAAATAAGTGTGGCAGTTGTAGGTACAATAGTACTCGTAATTGTACTATTTTGTCCTTATTGTACCAAGTATGCGGAAATGTACTCTTAATGACGACCGGACGGATCACTTGCGTGGTATGGTAATGATTAAGGAGATACGAAGATTCTGATATGCTAAATTTATTTGTTTTTTTTTTAAATAATATAGGAGTAGCGGACGAGCATGCAGTCCACCTGATGGTAGATAGCTACTGCCGTTCATGGACATTTTTAACCAACCCCAGATAGGTTTAGATATTCCTGAGGTCGGCCACAGACACGTTGCTACCCCTAAGCCACACCCTTCAAATCAGAACACAGCAGCGCCTAACACTGCTGTTATTAGGTAGAAATAGGTGTGGCGGAGGTGCCGCCGGAGTCGAAGCAAAGAGGGTTCTACCACCTTCTAAATACAGCAGACCACGCGCGTTTAAAAGTGTAAATTCTGGAGTTTTCATGGACTTTCATTATTAAGCAGAATTTCGATCTTATTTTCGAAAATAAAAGTAACCTACGTTACTCCTCATAACATCACTCCACTCCACTCCACAAAAACACTCACAATAAGTCGGTAATCCGTTTTGGACAATTAACCGTAACAAACAGACAGACTAAAAATAATAATTGTTTTTCGTTATAAGTATCTACACTAATATTATAAAGAGGAAAACTTTGTTTGTTTGTTTGGTTGTAATGAATAGGCTCAAAAACTACTGGACCGATTTTTAAAATTCTTTCACCAATCGAAAGCTACATAATCCACGAGTAACATAGGCTATATTTTATTTAACCGACTTCCAAAAAGGAGGAGGTTACTCAATTCGACCGTATATATTTTTTTTTTTTATGTTTGTTCGGCGATTTTTTCACGATGCCGCGACCGATCGACATGATTCATACACCATTGTATGCGGCTAGTTCCACAGGGGGTCCCATATCGAGGAAATTTGAAAATTTTCGCCAGTTTTCCCGGGAAATTGGAAAAACCCGATCTCTTTCTTTTCTTTCCCGATATAAACTTCAATAACTCGAGTATTTCTTAACCAATTTCAATTTTCTTTTTTTCATATGAAAGGGTGTTTTGTTGCGGTACTTTCCTACTATGACATTAGTATGCGCTGATGATTAGAACTTAAGTAATGGGGTGGAACTCATCATCACTACCCCTGCTTTTTACATATTTTATGACAACTTTCCTTCTGCCCACTCAATTCTCATGAAACTTGAAATGAACATTGAGTATCTAAATTAACATGATATGATGGAAAATTCGACCTTCAACTCTTCAACCCTGGTAATGCAGAAGTGCCTCCTGCCTCAACCATACAAGTAGGGCATTTGGAACTTATGGATATTTAATAAGGTTGATAGGTAGAGATATATGATGGAAAATATGGCCTTCAACTCTTCAACTCTGATAATGCAGAGGTGCCTCCTGCCTAAACCATACAAGTTAGGCATTTGGAGCTTACGAATATATGATAAGGTCTTTGAGTAGAGACATATGATGGAAGATATGAACTTCAATTCTTCAATCCTTATGATGCAGAGGTGCCTCCAATGTAAAGTATATAGATTAGACATTTGTTGTAATGAAGTTGGTAGACAGATATATATGATGAAAAATTTGACCTTCAACTCCTTAGATCTGATGATGCAGAGGTACCTCCAGCCTAAACCACATGAATAAGCCATTTAATGCTTTCACACATATTTTACAGGTCCTAAGCAGGTACATGTAATGAAAAAAATGACCTTCAATTCTTTCACTCTGATAATGCTGGTGTGCTTCCAAGTTAAACCACTGGAGTTAGCCATTTTGTGCTTTCATATATGTATTAACGTCACTAAGCAGACACATATGATGAAAATTCAAGGTCTTAACCCTGATAACTTTGACCATAAAGTCTTCAATCCTAGTGACGCAGGGACACTGCTGGCCTAAACAACAGTAACTTGACAATCACTTCTTACAAATATAAAATATGATTAATGAATACGCTGTAGTTTTCCTTAACTATTGAATTAAGGTAAATTGGACCGACTCTGCGAGTGAGAGTTTTACCACCTAGTTTGATTTATTTACTTTTCTGTTCCAACCTAACCTAGCAAACAATATAGAATTGCATGTAGCCTCGCCTATAGTGTTTCGTATTGAATTGATTAGGTTAGGTTGAAACATATAAGGCAATATAAAACTAAGCGAGCAGAGCGCGGAAGCGCCCTGCGAGCGGGTGGGTCCAATTCGTATGAATTCAGACCTTACCTTTATTCATGATCACATTTATACAATTTTACATAATATTAATACAAACATTAACATATCATCACTAAAAAGGGTGAAAAAAAAAATTTTAACAAAAAAATAAAACCGACTTCTATGTCACTACAAAGTAAAAAATAATTGAAATAAATGTTGGTTTAATACATATTTCTGAAGTCGGCGCTCATATTAGACACGTTTACGCCATTATCAAACGAAATATATTGAGCGCCAACTTCAGAAATATGTATTAAACCAACATTTATTTCAATTATTTTTTACTTTGTAGTGACATAGAAGTCGGTTTTATTTTTTTGTTAAATTTTTTTTTATGAAGTATATTTGATAAATAGATTTTGAGGTGGTACAACGTTTGCCGGGTCAGCTAGTCTTTTTATATAGGTACATAATAATATAATAAAAATGACCGACCGCCGGGGATTAACCTCGGAACGCTTGCCGAGTATGGCGACCAGAGACCACAGTACTCATGTCACAAAATAACTTATTATGGGACGAGTGAACAAGCATTTTTAAATACTCGTATACCGCATCCATTCTTCGCACATTGGCGCCACAACTTTTATTTCGTTCAACATTTTGTTGGAACCAGCCCACTACATAAAGATATTGTTTATGCCCAATAAATGTCGTCAAGTTTCAATGAAATATATACATAATGTATATGGAACATTGTAGCGAATTCTTTCGTTAATTTAGTTATTGACATTTAGTATTATCAGTGATAGCTTAGTGGTTAAGAAACTTGGTCTCTTGATCGAGTCCGAGGTTCAAATCCAACGCAATCTGATTTTTCAAAGTTATGCGCGTATAGAAATTAGTTATCACTTGCTTAAACGGTGAAGGAAAACATCGTGAGGAAACCTGCATACCTGAGAAATTAAAAAAAAATTCAAAGGTGTGTGAAGTCTACCAATACGTACTTGGCCAGTGCGGTGGACTATGGCCTAATCCTTCTCATTCTGAGAGGAGACCCGTGCCCAGCAGTGGGACAATAACGGGTTGATGATCATGATTATCGGATAATGAATTTTTTAGTTGCGGAGGGTAATGTTTTCAATTGTATGATAGATGTATGTGTGTATGTATGTATGTCTCATTCTTCGTCTCGCCCTGCAACCCAAACGGCTTGACGGGTTTATCATATGAAGTGTCCTTGGATTCGTCTAAGTTGTAAGAGGGCCACAGGTTACATTACTTTCCTTTTTAGCCGACTGCGGAGGGTAATGTTTTTCGAGCGCATGTATATATGTGTTTATGTATGTATGTTTGTCTCATTCTTTGGCACTGTGCGGACGGCTTGACGGATTAACATATGAGGTGTCGTTGGATTCGTCTTAATTGTGGGACTGACATAGACTATATTTTTAAGCAGTCTGGTTTTTTATTTTTATAATAATTCTGTAGTATTTATTATAAATAGAAGTAGAGAAAGAGGATGAATTCTATCCAATGTTAAGTTACAAAATAACATCGTTACGTTTCTTATTTTTTGAAAATATTTCACTAATTACCCGACTGCCAAGGAAGGGTTATGTTTTTCGCGCGTATCTTGTATGTTTGTCTTTCTTTATTTGATCCGATCTAAAAAACGGCTGGATGAATTTCAACAGTTAAGGTGTCATTATATTTGTCTCAATGACCCGCGTGTCCTTAGATAGGTGTTAGTAAAAAAAAATCAAAATGGCGGATTTTTGGCGCGAAATAGTAACACATTTAAAAAAAAAAGTTAACCGAACCTATCGAGTAGGGTATCAAATGAAAGGAAGTTAAACGGAGATTATAAAAAAATATTTGTATATATGTAAAACAGCAAGGTGACTGACTGACTGACTAACTAAATGACTTTTTCATTTTTCAAAAATCAACGTACACCCTAAACCAAGGACCTTACAATTCTGAAATTTTGCACATAGGTTCTATATATAGCGTGAATAAGTACTAGGAAAGGCCTTTTGGAAATTCTACCCTCAAGAGGGTAAAATAGGGGATAACAATTTTTTTGAAATCCTTTAATTTTGAAGCAACTACTATAAATTTTTGTATTTGGCTTTCTGAATAGGAACAAGGACGCACTTAGTTATCCCTCTCCGAAAAATCAACCCCGTAGAGGGTAAAATAAGGGTTAAAAGTTCATTTGAACAATCGTCAATTTTGAAGCAAACACTATGAAATTTTGTATCAGGCTTGTTGGATAAAAATAATGAAATTCTACCTCTAATGAGGTAAAATAATGACCGAAACTTTGATATACTGAATTTATATATTTCATAGACCGTAAATGGTGGATTTTTTCGCGAAATAGCAACACGTTTTAAAAAAAGTTAACCAAACCTATCGAGTAGGGTGTCAAAATAAAGGAAATTAAGAGGAAATTACTCGTCTATATACATATATATATATATGTATATATAAATTATATGTATATTATATTTAATATATAAAATTCTCGTGTTAGTTGCCGTACTCCTCCGAAACGGCTTCACCGATTTTCACCAAATATTATATACATATTCAGTAGGTCTGAGAATAGGCCACTATCTATTTTTTTACCCCTAAGTGATAAGGGTTGTTCACCCTTAACTTTTTTATTTATATGGCAACACAACGTTTGCCGGGTCAGCTAGTACATATATACTCGTATATACACATCGATGACTGTCTGCCTAAATGAGTGAGTTGCTGTGCCAGAGATCAACGCAAAGGGAAACCGCTGAACTTAAGCGTGCTGGAATTTTACACATAGGTTCTTTATATAGCGTAAATGAACACTACGAGGATAAAATAGGATAATATTACATATTTGAACATCTTTTGTTTTTGAAGTAGACACCTACTATGAAACTTTGTATTTGGCTTTCTGGATAAAAATAATGAAATGCCTATTTTACTGCTTTTGCAAATTCTACTTCAGCCTTTTTTGTTGCAGTCGGGTTTTTGATTTTTTAAATTAATTACTTGTTTTGATGACTGTGCATTACACTTGATAGTAAGTTATTTAATTAGTAATTACTTAATTAGTTTTTTTTTGTTTACGAGGGGGAAACCTTCAAAAGGTACCCGGTGCCGTGGGAGCCACACAGGGTTATGTGGGATTTTTACCACACTAAAACCCCCCGGTGGCCGTCCTCTACGTTGCCAAGAGGACTCCGGGATCTCCTACGGAACGCAACCGGAGTCCTCTGAACGCGTCGCCCCTTCGGGCTCCACCCAGGTGAGCTCCAGGACTCGCCACACCGTCTGGTATTTACGACGGTATGCGACCACACACACCGCCGTCCTTCCCAGAGTTGCTTACCGGACGGCTCGACCTCCCAATCTTGCCGCCCGCAACCCCGGAAGCCCCCTTTTAGTCGCCTCTTACGACAGACAGGGGATACCGTAGCCCTATTCTAGTCTCGGGACTACAGGGACAACTTAATTAGTTTCTTGTTTTGAAAATATTTGACTAGTTATCGAGGGTAATGTTTTTCGAGTGTTGCATACACTCGAAAAACATATCTCATTCTTTGGCACGGCCTGCAACCTAAACGACTTGACGGATTTAAACATATGAGATGTCGTTGGATTCGTCTAAATTATGAAGGTTCTATAGGCTTTATTTTTAAGAATTCATACATACTTTCCGAGATCATCATACATACTTTCCGAGATCATCATACATTTCCGAAACATACTTTTCCGAGGAATACCAGCTTAGTCCTCAGGGGTAGCGTCGCATCTGTGGCTGACCTCAGGAGAAATACTCTTCCGAGACATTTCAGCTTAGTCCTCAGGGGTAGCGTCGCATCTGTGGCTGACCTCAGGAGAAATACTCTTCCGAGACATTCCAGCTTAGTCCTCAGGGGTAGCGTCGCATCTGTGGCTGACCTCAGGAGAAATACTCTTCCGAGACATTCCAGCTTAGTCCTCAGGGGTAGCGTCGCATCTGTGGCTGACCTCAGGAGAAATACTCTTCCGAGACATTTCAGCTTAGTCCTCAGGGGTAGCGTCGCATCTGTGGCTGACCTCAGGAGAAATACTCTTCCGAGACATTTCAGCTTAGTCCTCAGGGGTAGCGTCGCATCTGTGGCTGACCTCAGGAGAAATACTCTTCCGAGACATTTCAGCTTAGTCCTCAGGGGTAGCGTCGCATCTGTGGCTGACATCAGGAGAAATACTCTTCCGAGACATTTCAGCTTAGTCCTCAGGGGTAGCGTCGCATCTGTGGCTGACCTCAGGAGAAATACTCTTCCGAGACATTTCAGCTTAGTCCTCAGGGGTAGCGTCGCATCTGTGGCTGACCTCAGGAGAAATACTCTTCCGAGACATTCCAGCTTAGTCCTCAGGGGTAGCGTCGCATCTGTGGCTGACCTCAGGAGAAATACTCTTCCGAGAAATACCAGCTTGGTCCTCAGGGGTAGCGTCGCATCTGTGGCTGACCTCAGGAGAAATACTCTTCCGAGACATTCCAGCTTAGTCCTCAGGGGTAGCGTCGCATCTGTGGCTGACCTCAGGAGAAATACTCTTCCGAGAAATACCAGCTTGGTCCTCAGGGGTAGCGTCGCATCTGTGGCTGACCTCAGGAGAAATACTCTTCCGAGACATTTCAGCTTAGTCCTCAGGGGTAGCGTCGCATCTGTGGCTGACCTCAGGAGAAATACTCTTCCGAGACATTCCAGCTTAGTCCTCAGGGGTAGCGTCGCATCTGTGGCTGACCTCAGGAGAAATACTCTTCCGAGACATTTCAGCTTAGTCCTCAGGGGTAGCGTCGCATCTGTGGCTGACCTCAGGAGAAATACTCTTCCGAGACATTTCAGCTTAGTCCTCAGGGGTAGCGTCGCATCTGTGGCTGACCTCAGGAGAAATACTCTTCCGAGACATTCCAGCTTAGTCCTCAGGGGTAGCGTCGCATCTGTGGCTGACCTCAGGAGAAATACTCTTCCGAGAAATACCAGCTTGGTCCTCAGGGGTAGCGTCGCATCTGTGGCTGACCTCAGGAGAAATACTCTTCCGAGACATTCCAGCTTAGTCCTCAGGGGTAGCGTCGCATCTGTGGCTGACCTCAGGAGAAATACTCTTCCGAGAAATACCAGCTTGGTCCTCAGGGGTAGCGTCGCATCTGTGGCTGACCTCAGGAGAAATACTCTTCCGAGACATTCCAGCTTAGTCCTCAGGGGTAGCGGCGCATCTGTGGCTGACCTCAGGAGAAATACTCTTCCGAGACATTCCAGCTTAGTCCTCAGGGGTAGCGTCGCATCTGTGGCTGACCGCAGGAGAAATACTCTTCCGAGACATTCCAGCTTAGTCCTCAGGGGTAGCGTCGCATCTGTGGCTGACCTCAGGAGAAATACTCTCCGAGACATTCCAGCTTAGTCCTCAGGGGTAGCGGCGCATCTGTGGCTGACTTCAGGAGAAATACTCTTCCGAGACATTCCAGCTTAGTCCTCAGGGGTAGCGTCGCATCTGTGGCTGACCTCAGGAGAAGTACTCTTCCGAGACATTCCAGCTTAGTCCTAAGGAGTAGCGTCGCATCTGTAGCTGACCTCAGGAGAAATACTCTTCCGAGGAATTCCAGCTTAGTCCTCAGGGGTAGCGGCGCATCTGTAGCCGACCACAAGTAGGAATCTAAGCTTATCTGGGGTTGATTATAGATGTCCACGGGCCGCAGCAGCGGCCATTACCCATCACAAACACACAAAGCCGATAAAGAAGTTTTCATTTCAAAAAACATTACACACACTACGCATTTAATTTAAATAAAAGCGTGTAATCAGATCTAGGACTAGATAATAGGAAGACTCCACAAAGGTTAACGGGTCCTTTTAGAAAACCAATGTCAAATAGTCTTTACATACATGATCTACATAAATTTCTAATTAGTAAACACCTTGATTAAGTTATTAAGGCTTGGCGATAAATTACCTTTAACACTTGTAGGTTTTATTTATAGTACTCAGTACTCACGTCACACTGAGTCATGTACACATAATTGCTGATTATTGAAAACTAGCTGACCCGCAAACTTTGTACCGCCTCAAAATCTATTTATCAAATAAATCCTTACTAATATTATAAATCCGAAAGTAACTCTGTCTCTCTGTCTGGTTGTCTCTTCTTCACGCCCAAACCACTGAACCGATTTTAATTAAATTTTGTACAAAGATAGTCTGAGACCCAAGAAAGGACATAGGATGCTTTTTATCCTGGAAATCCCACGAGTACTAGGGAGGGCGATCTAAGATCGATTAATTGGTGAATCGATATTTTGGACCCAAAACATCGATTATTTTAATCGATATTAGTAAGAATTGAATCGTAAACTATGCATTTGATCAAGTTATGATCTTTAGCAAAGTTGAAGGTACGAATTTTCAGTGTTATGTATGTTAGAATGTTATATTATTTTCTTTTAAACGCGGGCGAAGCCGCGGGCAGAAACTAGTTTCATATAAACTATTGCCTATGTTACTCGTGGATAATGTAGCTTTCGAATGGTGAAAGAATTTTTAAAATCGGTCCAGTAGTTTTTGAGCCTATTCATTACTACCAAACAAACAAACAAAGTTTTCCTCTTTATAATATTAGTGTTGATTATTATTAGTATAAATAAATTTACACGGTAAACAATCTATGACACTAGTACACGCTCCCATAATTATCTAGATCTAGGTATCACACCGAATATTATTTTACTTAACTTGATATCTTTTGCGGCCTACTTGTGCAGATCTTTTTAGGGTTCTGTATCCAAAGGGTAAACACGGAACCCTATTACTAAGCCTTCGCTGTCTGTATCTGTCGACAAGGAATATTTCATCACCATCAATCCATTACTGTCCCACTGCTGGGCACGGGTCTCCTCTCAGAATAAGAAGGATCAGGCCATAGTCCACCGCGCTGGCCAAGTGCGTATTGGTAGACTTCACATACCTTTGAGATTTTTTTTAAATCGCTCAGGTATGCAGGTTTCCTCACGATGTTTACCTTCACCATTTAAGCAAGTGATAATTGATTTCTAATACGCACATAAATCAGAGGTGCGTGCCTGGGATTTGAATCTCGGACCCCTTGATCGAGAGGCCGAGTTTCTTAACCACTAGGCTATCACTGCTAAGAATATTTGGTTGTACGGAACCCTCCATGTTTGATTTCGACTCGTACCGGGCCAATTATTTATATTATGGTGTTGTAAGGAAGATATATTTATCAGAGGCGTTCCAGCTTAGTCCTTAGAAGAAGCGTCGCATCTGTGGTTAATCTCGGGTAGGAATCTAATCCTATCTAGGGTTACCAGGTGAACTGCATACTTATCTGCTATATATAGAATAGAATCATTTATTTGCATAGAATAGGTACATAATCAGGTGTTACAAAAATGTAGGTCCTCTTATTCCGCAAACAATACGGTAGCATGCAAATTAAATAGTTGTCAAATAAAATACAATTATAAAAAAAAATCAATATATATATAGAAGTGGCAAACGAAGCTGCAGTACACTTGATGGTAAATCACTGTATGGACTTCTGTAACCAGCTCCATATAGAACAGGGTCTTTTTTTTATAATACATGAGTAGCAGACGAGCATGCAGTCCACCTGATGGTAAGTGGCTACTCCCGCCCATGGACATCTGTAATCAACTCCAGATAGGATTAGATATTTCTACCTGAGGTCGGCCACAGATGCGCCGCTACCCCTGAGGACTAAGCTGGAACGCTTCGGAAAAGTCTGTCTCCCTTACCACACCCTTCAAACCGGAACACCACCGCCACTCCTATTTCTACCTAATAACAGTAGTGTTAGGCGCTGCTGTGTTCCGGTTGGTAAGGGAGACATACTTTTTCGAGGCTTTCAGCTTAGTCCTCAAGGGCGGCGTCGCATCTGTGGCCGACCTCTGATAGAACTCTAATTTTTTCTGAGGTTGACAGATGTCCATGGGCAACAGGACCCACTTACCATCAGGTTTAGGGGACTAAAAGAGTATATGAAGTTGCCTAAATAGCTAGTATTATACAACTATAGGAGAATATAATGGTTGTATTAAACATGTTATTGACAATTATAGTTAACAATAACATTTTTTGCAATGATTGACACCAAACATGTTGATGTCTGACCGTAGGCGAACCACGCGAGAAATATAAGCAATAAAGTATTTTTTCTTTTATTTATTATGTTTGAAATTCACGACGCCACAATACGTATGTCATCGTCATCATCATTAACCCATTACTGTCCCACTGCTGCACGGATCTCCTCTCATAATGAGAAGGATTAGGCCATAGTCCACCGCGCTGGCCAAGTGCGTATTGGTAGACTTCACATACCTTAGAAAACTTTTTTTTTTTAAGATTTCTTAGATATGCAAGTTTCCTCGCGATGTTTTCTTTCACCGTTTAAGCAAGTGATAATATTTTTTTAATACGCACATTACTGAAAAAATTAATGTATGTCTCTGGGATTTGATCCTCTGACCCTGTTCTGTGTCCAGACCAATAACATCTGGATGTTTAAGCACTCGTTTTTGTCATGTAAGTCTTTGGCATCTAATACAGGAAAAATCCTAGCGTAAAGCTATGAGTGTTGAAAGGATTATTATATTACTAGTTTTTGCCCGCGGCTTCGCCCGCGTTTAATAGAAAATAATATGAAAAACTAACATACATAAAAGTGGAAATTCATACCTTCATTGGAACGACAGTAGCGCCATCGGGCGAAAATTGGTCATACCAACTCTGGAACCTTCGTGGGCTCATAGACAACGATTGTGCTAAAGATCATCACTTGATCAAATGTATAGTTTACGATTCAATCCTTACTAATATCGATTAAAATAATTGATTTTTTTGGTCCAAAAGATGAATTCTCCGATTAATCGATCTTAGATCGCCATCCCTAGTTCCCGTGGGATTTCTGGGATAAAAACTATCCTATGTCCTTTCTCGGGTCTCAGACTATCTTTGTACAAAATTTCATTAAAATCGGTTCAGTGGTTTAGGCGTGAAGAAGAGACAACCAGACAGACAGACAGACAGACAGAGTTACTTTCGGATTTATAATATTAGTAAGGATAAGGATTTACTAGCTGACCCGGCAAACTTTGTACCGTGTGTTTCAAAATCTATTTATCAAATATCATATAAAATATAGCCTACTAGTTTTTGCCCGCAGCTTCGCCTGCGTTCAAAAGAAAATAATATAATGTACTAACATACATATAACTGTAAATTCGTACCTTCAACTTTGCTAAAGATCATCACTTGATCAAATGCATAGTTTACGATTCAATCCTTACTAATATCGATTAAAATAATTGATATTTTGGGTTCAAAAGATCGATTCTCCGATTAATCGATCTTAGATCGCCATCCCTAGTTCCTGTGGGATTTCCGGGATAAAAACTATCCTATGTCCTTTCTCGGGTCCCAGACTACCTTTGTACAAAATTTCATTTAAATCGGTTTAGTGGTTTAGGCGTGAAGAAGAGACAACCAGACAGACAGACAGACAGACAGAGTTACTTTCGGATTTATAATATTAGTAAGGATGTTACTCGTGGATAATGTAGCTTTCGAATGGTGAAAGAATTTTTAAAATCGGTCCAGTAGTTTTTGAGCCTATTCATTACAATCAAACAAACAAAGTTTTCCTCTTTATAATATTAGTATAGATTACAATTCCTATTCACCCTTACTTATTCGCTCGCTTACACGACCTACGTTCGCTTACAGCTAAAAATGAAACACATACCTTTTTAGCGATCATTTAAATAAATTGAATTGTAATTGAAAATAGGTCATATATGATTCTGTGAATTGCTTTTTTTGAACAATTATATCATTAAAGTATAAATTGTTTCACTAAAAATTGTATTCCAAAATGATATTTTTTATGTAGAGTTGACGAGTATGAGTACAAAGGAGTGGCATCTGTGAATGTCTTCAGGTATATAGAGTGGGCTACGGATGTCCAGTGGTAGTGGTAGCCGTGTGGTTAAGAAGCTCGGCTCTCGATCGAGGGGTCGGAGGTTCAAATCTCAGCCACGCACCTCTGATTTTTTCAAAGTTACGTGCGTATTAGAAATTGATTATCACTTGCTAAACTGTGAAGGAAAAGGAGGAAACCTGCATACCTGAGAGATGATGCAAAGTGTATGAAGTGTACCAATTACCAAAAAAGGTGGTAGAACCCTTTGTGGTTCGACTCCGGCGGCATCACCGCCACACCTATTTCTACCTAATACCAGTAGTGTTAGGTGCTGCTGTATTCCGGTTTGAAGGGTGTGGTAAGGGAGACAGACTTTTCGGACGCGTTCCAGCTTAGTCCTCAGGGGTAGCGGCGCATCTGTGGCCGATCTCAGGTAGGAATATCTAATCCTATCTGTTGTTGATTACAGATGTCCATGGGCGGCAGTAGCCACTTACCATCAGATGGACTGCATGCTCGTCTGCTACTCCTATGTTGTAAAAAAATATTTAGAAAACTTTTTTTAATGACAACTCTCAAACTTATAGGTTTCCTCGCGATTATTCCTTCATCGTTAAACAAGATAATAAATGTCTAATATGCACATAACTTTAATAAATTAACCTGGATTTGAACCATGGACATCCATTACAACCGACCAACCACTACTCTACCACTATGCAATTACGCACGCAAGTACCTATTTCGGAATTACATACACACATACAAAATCAATTATATTACAGTTATGTTGTGCAAAATATTTGTGCAAAACTTCAATGATTTGTAACTACTTATGGTGCGTTTTATTTTTGTCGTCAACAGCTGTTGAAATTCGCCGACAGTCACTAACTGTCGTCGAAAATTGGGGTTTGTCATCAACAAACGTTGGTGAATATCATCGAGAGTAGCTGACAGTTATTATAGTTATTGGCAGTAGCTGTGTTGCTGCCAGTCGTCGATAATCGCCATCTACTTTGCTAGGAAAAGTATGCTAGCTGCCTAGGAAAAGTACCTTTACGAGGGATAAACCTTCAAAAGGTACCCGACAACGTGGGAGCGACAGGTTATGTGCTACTTTTACCGCAATAACCCATCAGCACTTAGTGGAGAACTCCGGGATCTCCAATGAAACACAACCGGAGTCCTCCGAGCGCGATGCTCTGCCCCAGGGGAGCTGTTTACGCTCATACACCCGGTGTTTACGACGGTATGCGGGCACACTCACCGCCGTCCTTCCCAGAGTTGCTGGACAGTTCGAGCTCCCACTCTTGCCGTCCACAACCCGGAAGCCCTCGTTTAGTCGCGGGTACTACAGGGACACACATACGAGTCCTATCTGAAGTGGGCGTTGCTATCGTTAAGGTCTAAGGAACAACACTCGTAACAAAACCAGAACACAGCAGCGCTTAACGAATTTTAGAGGTTTATTTGACTTAAACTAAAACATTTCGAGTTACTTGTGTATAAATATTCCTACCTAGATATCGTGTAGCGTCTAGAATCTTCTAAAATTTAGATTGACGACCTATAGTAATCTATATTCAATCAATATACCAGGTAAAAACAGAATCAAAATAAAAACACTTTAAAAAAAGGTGACAAAAAATTGGTTTCCGTTTCGTTTTATTGAATCTTTAAATATAGAGAAAATTACATGGAGCATACAAATTTTGAGTAATTTTGTATGATATTAAAGCAATAATGGTGATAGCCTAGTGGCTGAATATCGTCCTCTCAATCAAGGGTCTGAGGTTCAATCCCAAGCTCTATTTTTTCAAAGTTAACCCATTACTGTCCCACTGCTGGGCACGGGTCTCCTCTCAGAATGAGAAGGATTAGGCCATAGTCCACCGCGCTGGACAAGTGCGTATTGATAGACTTCACTTACCTTTGACAACTTTTTTATATAATTTCTCAGGTAGTAGGTTTCCTCACGATGTTTTCCTTCACCGTTTAGGCAAGTGATAATTAATTTCTAATATGCACATAACTTTGTACAACATATGCTACATAATCTAATATAACCTTAAATCAGAGGTGCCTAGGATTTGACGGATCCTACGATCAAGGTCCGAGTATATTAACCACTAGGCTATCACTGCTGCGCCTGGGCTCACCTAGGGCGGAGCCTGATGGGGCAACACGTTCAGAGGACTCCGGTTGCGTTCCGTTGGAGATCCCGGAGTCCTCTTCGCAGCGGTGAGGATGGCCACCGGGGGTGTTTTAGTGCGGTAAAAATCCCACATAACCCCGTATCGCTCCCACGACACTAGGTACCTTTTGAAGGTTTCCCCCTCGTAAAAAAAAGGCTATCACTGCTACAAAAGTGCTAGAATGTAGAAAGTTTTTACGATTAATCTACATTTATGCTATCTACATTTTTATACAATCCGTGATGGAAGTACGTTTTATAACAAAAACCGACACGCGATACATTACATATTTATATGTATATAACGAAAAACAGAGAAAAGTTCAAGAGTAGGCGAATTGATAATGAAGTATAAAGTTTTATATAATCTTGAAGTAGCAGACGAACATGCCACCTGATGGTAGGCTACTGCCACCCATGGACATTTGTAATAAATCCTAGATAAGATTAGATTCCTACCTAAAGTTGACAACAGCGCTATTACCTGTGAGGACTAAGTTGGAAAGATAAGTATGTTTCTCTTACACCCTTCAACGCGCTTAACATTATTGTTATTAACTAGAAACAGGTGTGGCGTTGGTGCCGCAGCAGTCGAACCACAAAGAGTTCTACCGTACTACGTACTGCCGTACAGACATATGTAATCAATGCTCGATAATTCGATTTCTACCTGAAGTTGGGAACAGCGCTACTACCTCTGAGGATTAAGTTGGAACCCCTCGGATAAGTATGTCTCCCTTACCACACTTCAACCCAGAACACAGCAGCGCTTAGCACTGCTGTTATGAGGCAGAAATAGGTGTAGCGGTGCCGCCGGAGTTGAACCACAAAGTATTCTACCAACTTCATACGTGGTAGTGTGTAATGTGGACATCTGTTACCGAGTTCAAATTACTATTCTTTTGAATCCAAACACTTCCTTGCAGTACCTACGAGTATGTAGTACCTACGACTTACCATGAGATGGACTGCTAGCTCATTTACTAATTGTATGCTATAAAAAATATGTAATAGTAAGAAATATTTCATCATAATCATCAACCCAAAGTGGCTGCTGGGCACGGACCTCTCAGTATGAGAGTCATTAGGCCATAGTCCACCGCGCTGGACAAGTGCGTATTGGTAGATTTCACATACCTTTGAAAACAATTTATAATATCTCAGGTATATAGGTTTCCACGCGATATTTTCCTTTGGCGTTTAAGCAAATTCTAATTTTCTAATACTTAATTTTGAAAAAATCGAAGGTGTCTGGTATCAAACTTTGGACTTCTGAACTGAGGCTAAAATAAAATAAAAAATATATATATTTTTTTTTTATTTTAGCCTCAGTTCTTGTGTTATGGTTGAATTCAACCATAATACTATCACTGCTATTATTTATAAAGAATAATACTTATTGGACTTATTTTTAAAAATCTTAAGAGTAAAATTTAAACTAAATATGTACCAAAAATATCTATCGTATCTGTGGTATTGTAGGACTGCAAGACATCCTGTTGCAGTCGGACTGTCCCTGCATCGTAGGCTGTAGCAAGTCTACATAATTATGTACTGACGTACTCAGGACAATACCTTGCAATGATATGTGGATCATAATAATGGCTGCCACACACTACCGTTCTGATACGAGTTTTAATTAAAAATGAAAATAATTTTTAAATTTATTTTTACTTTTTTTTTAATTAAGGTTATTTTAGAATATTTTCGTACTTAATTTCCGGAAAGTAATTGTAGTTTATTTTTTAATGATCTTCGAACAAAATATATCTTGAAAAGAAATATAAATATTAAAAAAATATATATTCATTGCCAAGATAGGATCCCGTCAAAAATAAATCTACGAGTGATTTTCAAAAATTGTTTTGAATGCAGAAATAATCAAGACGATTCGTAAACGAAACCTTTATTTTTCTTTTTTATTCTGATTAGAAAATATCTGAATATACCCAATAATGTTTTCGTCACAGGTATAACACACTTAGGCGTTACTTTTCAATATATTTTTATTTATAAATTAATTCTCTCAGCGAGAGTGTAGACTCGTTGTAAAGTAAGCGACCAGTATAAATTGGAACCCCGACCAGAGCAAAGTATCAGTCTCACTGAACAGTCGAGAGGATACATACCAGAAACATGTTCGCTAAACTGGTGAGATTTAATTCAATTATTAAAATTAATTCAATTAAATTGTTTATATGCGTCGATACGGTTGGGATTTTTAGGGATTTTAGATTTGCAAGTCAATTTAGTTTGAAATGATTTATTTTAATTTAATTTAATTAAATGAGAAATATATTATTGGTGTTAAAATAATCGATAAGAAAAAGTATTTTTTGGTTCCAAGAATGTTTTAAATGTATTTTAAACATTCGAAATATTTTATCAGATATTTTTGGACAAGAAATATATTGTACTAAACATCCTAGCGTTATCTATTTCAATTATTTCTTATCGGTCAATAAAATATAAATCTAGGTATGTTTAAAAAGGTTAAAAGATATTTTTTTTATTTTTTACAAATAATATTTCGTACTAAAGTTAAATGTATAAAAAATTGCCTATAAATTTTCCCGCCTTTTTGCAAACAAAAACTTGTTTACAAAATACGTAAATTGTATCACAGATAATGTATCAGATTAGTCTCCCAGAATGTCACAGATAACAAACGTATCCCATTTGTCACAGATCTACTTGAGTGGGTTTGCAATGCGATAAATAGTATGGCGAACTAATTATGATGTACATGTAATTTGTATGCGCGTCACACCCATTACACAGTACAACCTTGCGCCCACAAGGTATCAAAATTGTTTTGTTAAAATAACAATGTTGACATTTCGAATTGAAATACCACGGAATAATTACCTATGTTGGCTGTACAGGAAGATTCGCATGCCTAAGAACGGGAAAAAAAAAGTAATGGCGCCCGAAAAATAATTGGCGCGTAAATGAATGGATACGCGTACCAATTTTACAAATTCAAATAAATGATAATTGTTGTGTCGTATTTAAAAATAAAACTGTCATTTCAAATTTATATGACAACGAACTTTACTCCTATAAAGTAAACAACTAAAATAATAAGCTTCAGTGAATTTAAAAGTAAGTGCGCCTGAAAAATAATTGACGCGTAAATGTGCTCGGATACGCGTACCAATTTAATAAATTCAAATAAATGGGTCATTGTTGTTTCGTTTTAAAAAATAAAACTGACATCAAATTAAAATTGCAACGAACTTTACTCCTGGTGACAAAAAACAAAATAATAAGCTTCCATTAATTTAAATAATTTCTTTAATATGAATTCTGTAAATAACACTTATTTCCTTATTAGATCGTTTTCGTGCAAATCGGCACTTCAATAATTTACACGTTATTACGAGTAGTTAGTTTTATCGTCCAATAATTAGACAGTTAATTAAGTCCTTAATTCGATCGTAAATCATTAAAGCTTGTCATTAGGTATATTGAGACATTTAAAATCTAGTATTGGTAGATATTAACCTAAGAAATATTTGATTTTATATGATACTTTAGAAATGGGACCTATACAACTGTTTAAAATTAAAATAAAGACCACATTTATAATACGACTAGTTTTTGCCCGCGGATTCGCCCGCGTTTAAAAGAAAATAATATGACATACTAACATACATAAAACTTCATTGGAATGACAGTGGCGCCATCTGGCGAAAATTGGTCGTACCAACTCTGAAACCTTCGTGGGCTCATAGACAATAACTTTGTTAAAGATCATCACTTGATCAAATGCATAGTTTACGATTCAATCCTTACTCTAATATCGATTAAAATAATCCATTTTTTGGTCCAAAAGATCGATTCTCCGATTAATCAATCTCAATCGATATTAGTAAGGATTGAATCGTAAAATATGCATTTGATCAAGTGATGAGTGATCTTTAGCAAAGTTGAAGGTACGAATTTTCAGTTTTATGTATGTTAAATTATTTTCTTTTAAACGCGGGCGAAGCCGCGGGCAAAAACTAGTGCCAAATAGATGCATATATTCTTGCAAACATTCGTTACACCCTATTTAGTAGGTCTTGAAATTCGATGCTCGGTGTGATTGAATGACATTGACAACTTTGCAACTCAGTGATTTGATTGTATACGATAAATATAGCCACACACTCGCCAAGCATTAACAAACCATTATAACTTGAAATGTGTGGATAGAGTGTTCGACTTAGTTTGTGTAGGTTAACGCACCGACCAATCCAATGAAGTGTCGGTTGTTTTTTGACAAATCAAAGTGATTTTGTCGCAATCACTTGCGACGCGTTCTCATGTTTATAGGTGTGAACCATAGGTAAGTAAAGATTACTCACTCCTAACAAGAAAATGTACCCAGTTTTGAGAATTGAAATAGTTGCGTAAAAAACGTTTTGCCGCATCTCCGTGCTAAAATATTTGAAATAATTATTTATTTATTACGTAAATTACGCAGTATTAGTTATTTATTCGTAAATTTTCTCTAAAATGTTTTTATTTGTCAAGAATTCAAAAAAAGAACTTACTAATAAGCCGTTTGTGGCTTCATTAAATTTCAAGGCGGCGAAGTATCTTTACTAATCTATGGTGTGGACTATGTACGGCAATAGACTTATAGATATTTTTTCGATACGGTATAGAAAGAGCTTCGTCCCCTTTCAAACTGACAGCTGTAATCGATTTATATTTGAAATATATTTCAGAACGACTTTTTACCAATTGGTAATAACTCGTAGATTCAACCAACTAATTGTAAATGCAAAATCACACAAGAATTAAATGTTTCGTTTTTTACTTCTATAAATTACTAGCTGACCCGGCAAACTTTGCACGGCCTCAAAATCTATTTATCAAATATATTTCATATAAAATATAGCCTATGTTACTCGTGGATAGTGTAGCTTTCGAATGGTGAAAGAATTTTTAAAATCGGTCCAGTAGTTTTTGAGCCTATTCATGACAATCAAACAAACAAAGTTTTCCTCTTTATAATAATAATATAGACATGTAAAATAATTTTTATTTAGAAATAAGTATAAGTAACACAACCGTACCAACCAAGAATTTCTATTTATATATTTACAACCAAGAATATCTATTAATTATTTTTTTTTATCCGATAGTTTGTTCTTTGCGCCCTGGCAGCGGTAGCGCTCGCCCAGAACAAATACCCCGCGGGCCTGCACCCCGCCGTGTGCCCCAACTACCCCTACTGCGACACCACCGCCTTCCAGCGCTTCACCCCGCAAGGACAGCCCATCCCTGAGTGGGTCTACAACCCCTCCATCTTACCCGTCGCACCAGCTGAGTAAGTTAATAATACAGCGGCATTTTGAAGATGGTAGAACCATTTGTGGTTCGACTCCGGCGGCACCACCGCCACAGCTATTTCTGCCTCATAATAGCAGTGTTAGGCGCTCCTGTGTTCCATTTTGAAGGGTGTGGTAAAGGAGACATACTTTTCCGAGGCGTTTCAGCTTAGTCCTTAGGGGTAACAGCGCATCTGAGGGCGAACTCAGGCAGGAATATCTAATCCAATCTGGTGTTGATTACAAATGTCCATGGGCGGCAGTAACCATTTACCATCAGGTGGACTGCGTGCTAGTCTGCTACTCCTATCTGCTAAAAAAATGAACTACATACAGGTAGAGTGACATCTATTGGTCATACAATCATGGGTCGGTTCAAAATTTGTGAAATAATATTAGGAGCAAGAAACAAGGAAAACTAATTAGGATATCATCAAATAGGATAAAAATTATTAAAATTTGTAAGCAATTATGTCTAAAATTGATTACGTATGTGTTAATTCTGAATTCACAAATAAATAGATTTGATTTGATTTGATTTGAAATGTTTCTAATATGTGGGCTTCACTATACCCTTCAAACTAGAACACGCAACACGCATGCGGCACATACAAAATATTTATCGAATTAAGAAACTTTTATAAGGACTCAAAGCTGTAAAGATAAAAAAATCGTATTAAAATAATTAATAAATAAATATTTCCAGCCCCAACGCCGCCGCCGGAGCCCGCTACCCCGCGAACTTCAACGCCGCTACCTGCCCCAACTACCCCTACTGTTGGTGATCTCCAAAACAACCCCAAAACAAACAACGGACGTGAACAGCTTCTATAACATCGTTAATACCAGATTTTCGAACAAAGTGTCTATATGTCAAGTTTGACAGTGACAGCTGACAGCTTTAGTTTTTTTTTTTTTAACAGCCAACAATGCTTTGTAGAAATTCTGCGTAGATTAGCAATGTTACTGCCATTAAATGTAAATAGACAAAATGTCTGAAAAATAAAAAATGCTTTTGCATTTGTATTTTTGTATAAAATTGTAAAAAATCTGTACATAAAAATAATAAATACTGTTTTGTATATTCTGTTGTTTTGTTTAATCTCCGTTGAAAGGCTTATGTGTAAAGTGAAGAATATTCTAGAAAACTGCAATTAATTTATTAACTAATTTACAAATTTTAATGGCTAAAGTCTGGAGCTAATAATGCTTTTTAATACGATTTTTTTTTTGACATTTTTACAAAAAATATGTTGCCAACAATATCGATTTTCCATAAACTTGTCGATATTTTAATTAAAAAAATAAATTAAGAAAGCAAATTATATGTATTTTCACACAAAGCCTCAAAATATCACAAAAATCACTACCAGTTTTATATTTAACCAGCAGACCCGGCAAACTTTGTACCGCCTCAAAATTTTATTTATCAAATATATTTCATATGTAATATAGCCTATGTTACTCTCAGATAATGTAGCTTTCGAATGGTGAAAAAATTTTTAAAATCGGTCCAGTAGGATTTGACCCTATTCATCACAACTAAACAAACAAACAAAGTTTTCCTCTTTATGATATTAGTATAGACAAAAAAATTACATCCTAGTTTTTGAACTTTACAATAAAAGATTCATGTTAAAAATACCCATCACTTACTTACGTTCTCATAACAAAAAGACAACAACTTTAAAACTAAAAAAAACAGAAAATGTCTGAAATCGCCAGCCCTATACATTACCTAAAAAATTGACACAACGAAATTCAATTACGCATTGAAATCTGTTGTTGTAATGAACTTGTATGCATGCCGTCACGCTCTGATCAGCAATAATAGCCAATGTAGAAACAACATATGTCCAAACTTAGGGATGTAATGGTACATTGTGGAACATTCGATCAATACTTTCTTAATCGGGCTATTTCGTACAACCCATTATTGCTTATTAAAGAACTCTGTTCGATTCCGGCAACAGCACCACCTATTTCTGTTATAACAGCAGTGTTAAGCTGCTGTGTTCTGGTTTGAAGGGTGTCATCATCATCATCAACAACCCATTACTGTACCACTGCTGGGCACGGGTCTCTTCTCATAATGAGAAGGATTAGGCCATAGTCCACCGCCCTGGCCAAGTGCGTATTGGTGGACTTCACATACCTGTGAGATTTTATTTTTTATCAATCTCTCAGGTATGCAGGTTTCCTCACGATGTTTTCCTTCACCATTTAGCAAGTGATAATTAATTTCTAATACGCACATAACTTTGAAAAATCAGTGCGTGCCTGGGATTTGAACCTCGGACCCCTCGAACGAGAGCCGAGTTTCTTCACCACTAGGCTATCACTGCTTTCAATTGAAAGGTGTGCTAAGGCATATTTTTCTAAGGCATTCTGGCTTAGTCCTCAGGGATAGCTGTCATATTACAGAAAACGTTGTTATAATAGACAATAATTGTGAATCGGTAATTTCTTTACTTAGCTTCCGTTCTCTTTTAATACGCTTTTATTAGCTTCAGACGTATGTATGTTGGTATGTTAGTATGTAACGGAATCTTTGAACATGATTTTAACCCCCTTCAAAACGTCGGATTAACTTGAAATTTGGCATACTTATTAAGGACCGATGACAATTCAATATTTTAAACATTCTGACCCGTTATCCTTACTAGGTTAATCAGGATCAGCGATTTTTGTTTTCCTGAGACCCGGAAGGTCTGCGTTAAGACCAATAAAGGAATCTACCAGGCGCGCCGATCACCTAACCTAACCTGACCTGACCTGACCTGCCCTGACCTGACCTGACCTGACCTGACCTCAACTTAGACACGTCCGTTGTTAATAGCATCATGAAGCAGTGTCTCATCATCCTTATTCATTCAGCACTTCAACATCTGCACCTTCCTTTAACAAGATTTCCACTATTTCATTGTTCCCATTTCTTGCTGCCAAATGTAAAGGCAAATATGATTTCAGCTCATCGTCATAGTCACAACATATATTATTAACTTGAGCTGTAAAATTAATTAAACTACTAACAGTTTTAAAATCTCTGCATGCAGCAGCAACACAAAGAGAAGAAATTCTAGAATTATTTTTTATATTAACATCATCATGCTGTAATATTAAATCGATGATTGGACGACGTCCTTTTGAAATGGCTAGATGTAAAGCAGTTGACCGTTTTTCTCTTGAGTATTGCCATCAGCGCCTGTTTTTAAAAGATGCTGTATCATCCTTTTTCCGTGATTACTTTTATCCAAGATAGAGGACCTGGGATATGGTATAAATTATGAAAGAAAGCAGTTAGCATTGGCAATTCGGATGTCATTAAACAACTCCTCTGGGATTTTCACGTTAACAATAAAAATAAACACCAATGTAAAACACCACTTCATACAGCTGTGTTAAACAATGACCCAATATTCATTTTTGCATTGCTAAGCAAAGGTGCTGATGCTGATTCGAAAGATAAACTTGATAATACGCTACGTAATAATCGTTAAAATAATCGCTAAAATAATCACTAAAAAATGAAAAATAAATAATAGTTAAAAAAAACTAAAAAATACGCTTTTATAAAAAATTCGACCAAAAAATGAAAAATAAATAAATAGTTTTAAAAAAACTAAAAAAATACACTTTTTATAGAAAATCCAACTAAAAAATAGAAAATATTTTTTTTTAAATTTGAATTAAGAATAGTGTAAATAAGATAAAAATATATTTTATTGTAAAAAAAGCGTGGGGTGCTTTTTAAGATATTATCAAAATGATAATCCTTCTACTCAATATCTATCAATAAAATATTTATAACTATTGACACCATGCACCCCACGCTTTTTTTACAATAAAAAATATTTTTATCTTATTTACACTATTCTTAATTCAAATTTAAAACAAAATATTTTCTATTTTTTAGTTGGATTTTCTATAAAAAGTGTATTTTTTTAGTTTTTTTAAAACTATTTATTTATTTTACAATAAAAAATATTTTTATCTTATTTACACTATTCTTAATTCAAATTTAAAAAAAAATATTTTCTATTTTTTAGTTGGATTTTCTATAAAAAGTGTATTTTTTTAGTTTTTTTAAACTATTATTTATTTTTCATTTTTTGGTCGAATTTTTTATAAAAGCGTATTTTTTAGTTTTTTTTTAACTATTATTTATTTATATAATAAAATAATAAAAATATTTCCAGACGACTATGTAGTCCATGGTAAGAGGCTACTGCCACCCATGAACCATTATCAACCCCAGATAGGATACTAGGTCCGCCACAGCTATTCCCTCGAAGACTAAATTGGAACGTCTGAGAAAGCTTGTCTCCTTTACCACACCCTTCACACCAAACCATTTGTCTCAAAGAGATTGAATATACCTTATATATAAAATTCTCGTGTCACAATGTTAGTTACCGCACTCCTCTGGAACGGCTTTACCCATTTTCACCAAATTGTATATGCATATTCAGTAGGTCTAAGAATCGGCTACTATCTATTTTTCATACCCCTAAGTGATAAGGGTTGTTCACCCTTACCATTTTTTTATTTATATGGCAACACAACGTTTGCCGGGTCAGCTAGTAGGATTATAAAGTTAAATTTATTAGTCCTTGTACAATATAATTTATTACCAATATTACCATAGTGTAACAAACTATTAATTATCTGTTTTCACTAAATCACACAGATAAATAATTTATTCCTCCCACGTGACATAACTCATCATAGTATAATAAGACAATCGATAGAACAATGCAATGCCAATGATTTATTTCATTTGTGTATCTAATTAAAATATTTTAGTGACATTGATAGTAAGGACGCGTATCCGAGCACTTTCCCGCGCTGTCACATGTGTATGATTCTAATGATTTAGAATAGTTATGACATAACAGATTATTAATATCAAAATCAAAATAAAAAAGAAACATTTTTTAATTCAAAATATGTACTTTGCCGAGAACTTTTTGAATGTCATTACATCTACCATCACTTCACTAGGTATTTCGTTATGGAGGAGAAGCGGCGAAAGAAACTCCATAACACACATCTTTTAAAAAAATATACACGTTTTTTACAAGATAATGTTCTTATGTTCTTTGTCGACATTTGATGGCTGTCCCACTGCTGGGTGCGGGTCTTTTCTCAGGACAAAAGAGACTAGACCATAGACCACCACGCTAAGAAAGTGGGAATTGGTAGACATGACAAAACTTTGACCTTTTTGATGTGAAACATCTATAGCCGCACGTAAAACCGATTTCTGGCGTGGCGACGCATGCCGACGCACGCTATACGATGGTATATATATACAGTCTATATGCAGTAGTGTGTACGGTGTGGCGACGCGTCGTGCGCAATCGAATTCAATAAATAGTCATCGTTATCTGGAAAAAAATCGTAAAATTTTATTTTATCATTATGACATATTTAGTTCCTATCACAATATGTTCTTTTCTGCATATTGCTTTTACAAAATAATGTCGATGTTTCACATCTGCCAGGCGTCCCGTGACGGCTCACATTTTTTAAAGAACTGCATATACTCGTAGGTGTTTTCGTCCACCGGTACAACAATTGATAAAAAAAATATAATTTATCTATACTAATATTATAAAGAGGAAAACTTTGTTTTGTTTGTTTGATTGTAATGAATAGGCTCAAACACTACTGGACCGATTTTAAAAATTCTTTCACCATTCGAAAGCTACATTATCCACGAGTAACATAGGCTATGTTTTATATGATATATTTGATAAATAGATTTTGAGGCGGTACAAAGTTTGCCGGGTCAGCTAGTAATTTATAGTACGCACATAACTTTGAAAATCAGATGTGTGGTCCTGGGTCGAACCTTGGACTTCCCGATTGAAAGGCAGAGTTTTTTAGGCTATCACTGTTTTTAATACTGTTCAAACACTAAGATTTTTTTTACATGAAAGTATTTTAAATAAATACATATACAATTATATTAATCTAATATATACCAGCTTTGTAGCATACCTTGTTACATTCAAAAATAATATACTCGTAAGTATTATATAAGAAACCTAAGGGAAGAGGAGGAAGAGGTAGTTTTCAATACGAAAAGTTTTTGATGTAAAACATCTATAGCCGCACGTAAAACCGATTTCTGGCGTGGCGACGCATGCCGTGCGTGCCATGCATCGCCACGCTATACGATGGTATATATATACAGTCTATATGCAGTAGTGTGTACGGTGTGGCGAATATAACTATTACCGAAGTCACTGATTAAACGAATTAAGTAGTAACGATTTGAAATAAATTCGTAAATTTTTGTATTTAATGAAAATAAATGTTTATTCAATAAATAGTCATCGTTATCTGGAAAAAAATCGTAATATTTTATTTTATCATTATGACATATTTAGTTCCTATCACAATATGTTCTTTTCTGCATATTACTTTTACAAAATAATGTCGATGTTTCACATCTGCCAGGCGTCCCGTGACGGCTCACATTTTTTTTTAAAGATAGTAGGTACCTATCATATTAAATTCGAAATGATTTTAAACGCGAAGAAATGCATTTCATATAGTATATTGCACTAAGGCACCAGTACAAAGCAAAACCCTTGTTTGTTTGTGTTTTTTAAACCTTTTTCTATTTTAACAAGGCCAAAGAAATTTATCTTACGGAGGTACTTAAATAGTGCAAAAAAATGAGACCAGGAAGCGCGTAGATCGTTTGTACACAATGTACCATTAAATAAAATTAACAACAAAATAAATCAGACTTAACGACGTTCGTACAATTCATTTACGTGATAATAAAAGTGAAATATTTGAGTCAGATCCGCCATCTTTTCTTCCCGCCTTTAATTATGGAGCTGTCAGATAGGGTTGGCGATCTGAGGTCGATTAATCGAAGAATCGATGTGGGCCAAAAAATCGATTATTTTAATCGTTCAGTAATGGATCGAATCATTGAATATCTTTCATCCTGTAAAATCAAAAGTGGAGCTTTTCTAAGTTGGTTCAATGTGTTATAGACATTTTTTGCTGATATACACATTTCAGAGCTTATTTGGTCCTGATGACCTTTTTACGCTGCTTACGCCGTTATCCAACGGCATATATTGAGCGCCGACTTCAGAACTATGTACTAAACCAACATTTATTTATTATTTTTTACTTTGTAGTGACATAGAAGTCGGTTGTATTTTTTTGTCAAAATGTTTTTAGCTAGAACAGATCGAAGATCGATTTTTGGAGAATCGATTCTTTGGGCCTTGATTTTTAGTGAATCGATCTATTGCACTTCGATTTGAATCGGTTCAAGAATCGATATTTTTCGGAAAGAATCGCCATCTTTCTTCCCGCCGTTAATTATGGAGCTGTCAGAACGGATGCGTTCGGATGCGTCCTTGCATGCCCTATAAAGATTTACTACTCATTCGTATCACCTTACTTATACATTAAAAAAATTGACGTTTAAAATAGGTTGTAAAGAGAAATAGTTTTTAATGTTATTTACATATATAATACGAGTATTTTTTTATATATTTTTTGTTATAAGTAGGTACCGAAATTAATTATCATACCATATCTATTGTAATTAATTTCTAATACGCACATAACTTAAAAATCTTAACGTACTTTTGACTGTTGGATCCGCAATTGAAAGGCCAAGAGTCAAACTAGGCAACCATTACTATTTGAACCGAGTTCAAAATCTGTAAAATTGCATACAATACCCCATCATCATCATCATCATCAACCCATTACTGTCCGTCTGCCGGGCACATGTCTCTGTTTGAAAACTTTTGTTTTAGATTTCTTAAGCATGCAGGTTTCCTCACGATGTTTTCCTTCACCATTTAAGCAAATGATAATTAATTTCTAATTAACTGAAAAATTAAAGTTGCGTGCCTGGGATTTGAACCTCGGACCCCTCGATCAAGGAACCGAGTCTTAACCACTAGGCTATCACTGCTCTTACAATACCCCGTTATCACTAAAATACATTAAGCAATGAGGAAGCTCTTATCAGTAAGGTGTAAATTATGGACCATCTTGTATCTAGTGAGACGTGGAGTTATTTCGATGACTTATAGTTATTTTATAAGCCTTTTTGATTTATATAACTACATCTTTTGACGATTTAAACAGTTGTAGTCTCACCTGTTTTTGCCCGCGGCTTCGCCCGCGTTTAAAAGAAAATAATATGACATACTAACACACATAACACTGAAAAGTCGTACATTCATTGGAATGGCAGTGGCACCATCTGGCGAAAATTGGTTGTACCAACTATGGAACCTTCGTGGGCTCATGGACAACAACTTTGCTAAAGATCATCACTTGATCAAATGCATAGTTCACGATTCAATTCTTACTAATATCGATTAAAATATTAGTTTTTTTTTGGTCTAAAAGATCGATTCTCCGATTAATGATCTTAGATCGCCATCCCTAGTTCCCGTGGGATTTCCGGGATAAAAACTATCATATGTCCTTTCTCGGCTCTCAGACTATCTTTGTACAAAATTTCATTAAAATCGGTTCAGTGTAGTTTAGTTCAGTTTAGGCGTGAAGAAGAGACAACCAGACAGATAGACAGACAGACAGACAGAGTTACTTTATAATATTAGTAAGGAAGTAAGGATTTGAAACTTGGCCTTTCAATCTGGAAGTCCGAGGTTCGAATCTCAGGGGGCCTACCACCATTTTTTAAAAATTTTAAATTTTTTTATAAATATTCCGTCATACACAGTTGAACAAACTTAAACCCTTATTAATTTTTCGCTTATCCATCGTATAAAACCAACTGAAATTGTCATATTTTGCTTAAAAAGTTAAATTTCCTACAAAAAAGTAAAAGTATGATTAAAATAATATCGTGTTAAGAGATGGTAGTAACCCCCAGATGGTAGCACACCAATTATAGAAATAAATTTCGTTAAGGATTTTTCGTTATGTGTTTCGTCATATCGTGTCTTGTTTCCTTCATGTTGTTAAGATGTTTCGTTATGGAGAAGCGGCGTAAGAAATTCCATAACACATCTTTAAAAAAAGAATGTTATCTACAACGATAAACTAAAACCATTTTTCACCATCACGCACTCACACACACACTCTCTCACGCACACATACATATACATACGCTAATATGAGTTGGACACGCGTTTAATTAAAGTAGTTACAATTCTTAAATCATGTGTATTATATTTGACTAACTGACCCGGCAAACTTTGTACCGCCTCAAAATCTAATTATCAAATATATTTCATATAAAATATAGCCTCGTTACTCGTGGATAATGTAGCTTTTGAATGGTGAAAGAATTTTTAAAATCGGTCCAGTAGTTTTTGAGCCTAGCTGACTAGCTGACCCGGCAAACTTTGTACCGCCTCAAAATCTAATGATCAAATATATTTCATATAAAATATAGCCTATGTTACTCGTGGATAATGTAGCTTTTGAATGGTGAAAGAATTTTTAAAATCGGTCCAGTAGTTTTTGAGCCTATTCATTACAACCAAACAAACAAACAAAGTTTTCCTCTTTATAATATTAGTATAGATTAATTTTTTGTCCTGGTGATGAGCGGGGCACCCAGTAATACGGGCTACCAACCCAGTACAAAACCCTTGCGTCTTGTTTTTATAATTGTACTTTAATCAATAAACATTTCTATTTTCTTTTATTAATTTTATAAAACATCTGGAGCGGAATGTTTACGATATCGATTTAAGAAACTCATCATCAATGTTTATTTAATTAAAATAAAGATCGAATACAAACAATTAAAAACGCAATTTAAGTTAAAGAACCGGCTACCATTTTTAAATACGATCCACCACCTGTGTCGTCCAATAATTGAAGTAAGTCATTGAGTTTTAAAAGGTCGTTATAATGGACATTCATGTAACACAGCGCTTCTCAAAGTTATTCATTCACATACCCCTATCATGTCACGACGAAACCCCCTACATTTTAAAGAAATTTGGTAATAGATAGAGAAAATAAATTTTGTAGGTGGTAGAGCCCTTTGTAGTTCGACTCCATCGACACCAGCGCTACACCTATTTCTGCCTAATAACAGCAGTGTTACGCGCTGCTGTGGTATGGTTTGAAGAATGTGGTAAGGCAGACATACTTTTCCGAGGCATTCACGCTTAGTCCTCAGGGGTAGCGGCGCATCTCTGGCCAACCTTAGGTAGGAATCTAATCGTTTAATTACAGATGTCCATAAACAGCAGTAGCCACTTACCATCACGTGCACATGCTCGTCTGCTACTCCTATATTATAAAAAAGCAGTCAAAAGGCTAAAGATGTATGTAATAGTGTGTCAACCTGTTTGTGAGAATATCTTAAGTAGGGTTGTTTCTTGTCGTAAATTGAAGCACTCTAAACCTGATTGAATACCTGACTGTATATTTAACGCCTTAAAGGCACATTAAGAGGATATACTTCGTCTTAACACTCATTGTACCTTATTTAGCAAATAGATATTGTAATTATGTATATTTTGTATATAATTGTACTTTAATCAATAAAACATTTTTTTGATGTGAAACATAAGCCGCACGTAAACTATAGCCGCACGTAAAACCGATTTCTGGCGTGGCGACGCATGCCGTGGCCACGCTATACGATGGTATATACAGGGTGTCCCGTAAGTACCACGACAAACTTGGGGAGAACATAGGTGAGGGTCTGACCTCTCTGAGAAAAAAAAATAACCTTAGTAAAAGTGTCACCGTTTTTGCACTATCAATTGTTTTAGATTTTTTGAGAAATTCAGCCCTCTTCATCTTCTTTCGTTAACTACGTGTACAAATTTGGTGTTGCAGTGTTAATTTTTTCTGATAAATACTATCAGATAGTTGGTCTATCATATTAAAATGTAAATTGGTTAAAAGATGTAAAGGAACCATGAAAAAAAGAGGGATGTTTTTAGATTTTAATTTTTTTACTATTTTTCCCTCAACTTTGACTCGTCGCGGTGAAAAAAAAATGTACTGGATTATAAGTGTACGTTTCACCAAAAAATATGTCCAGTTAATAGAGATTTCAAAAAGGTACCACACTTACTATTTAAAGTTGAAGAAAAAAAGTTAAGGCCATTTTTGCATGAAAGGGACTGAAACCAACTAAAGCGTAATGATAGAGTTTTTATTTAAATTACGGTTTCCACCGACTCACAACGTGTCAGGCAGTACTAAATTACATTATTACCTAGTTACACACTTAAAAATATCATTCTTCATTTGTAAAAAAACAATTTAGTAACTATCTAGCAAACAAAGTATTACAATTTATTAAGTCAATTTTTACCTACTTTGAACTGTCGTTTCGAAGTAAAACTTCGTACATGTATGTAATTTGAATGACAATACCATAATTTGACATCTTGGAACAGATCTGATGATGTAGCCAGCAGGTGCATGGTTCATTTCTTAGTAAATCCCTCGAGTTTGGGCTAAATTGGTAAGAGATCTACCATCCATATCCTGGCTCCATCATCAGATCTATTCCAAGATATCAAATTAAGGTATTGTCATTCAAATTACATACATGTACGAAGTTTCACTTCGAAACGACAGTTCAAAGTAGGTAAAAATTGACTTAATAAATTGTAATACTCTGTTTGTTAGTTAGTTACTAAACTGTTTTTTTACAAATGAAGAATGATATTTTTAAGTGTGTAACTAGGTAATAATGTAATTTAGTACTGCCTGACACGTTGTGAGTCGGTAGAAACCGTAATTTAAATAAAAACTCTATCATTACGCTTTAGTTGGTTTCAGTCCCTTTCATGCAAAAATGGCCTTAACTTTTTTTCTTCAACTTTAAATAGTAAGTGTGGTACCTTTTTGAAATCTCTATTAACTGGACATATTTTTTGGTGGAACGTACACTTATAATCCAGTACATTTTTTTTTCACCGCGACGAGTCAAAGTCGAGGGAAAAATAGTAAAAAAATTAAAATCTAAAAATATCCCTATTTTTTTCAGGGTTCCTTTACATCTTTTAACCAATTTACATTTCAATATAATAGACCAACTATCTGATAGTATTTAACAGAAAAAATAAACACTGCATCACCAAATTTGTACACGCAGTTAACGAAAGAAGATGAAGAGGGCTGAATTTCTCAAAAAATCTAAAACAATTGATAGTGCAAAAACGGTGACACTTTTACCAAGGTAATTTTTTTTTCCCAGAGAGGTCAGACCCTCACCTATGTTCTCCCTAAGTTTGTCGTGGTACTTACGGGACACCCTGTATATACAGTCTATATGCAGTAGTGTGTACGGTGTGGCGACGCGTCGCCATGCGCAAAAATCGTATTATTTTATTTTATCATTATGACATATTTAGTTCCTATCACAATATGTTCTTTTCTGCATATTACTTTTACAAAATAATGTCGATGTTTCACATCTGCCAGGCGTCCCGTGACGGCTCACATTTTTTTTGATGTGAAACATCTATAGCCGCACGTAAAAAAGATTTCTGGCGTGGCGACGATTACCTTTAACTACATAGACAAATGTTCTATAAGGGACAGAGCTATTAGAACAATGTGATAAAAAAAGACAACTAGTGTTTGACCTTGCGTTTCAAGTGTACGCAAACGTAAATATTGACCATGGAATATAGTGACCAATGATTACTTCAGTCAAAACGGGACATCGATTTTTTTATGTCAAATACTTTTTACTTGAAAAAATATAGTTAGAAATAATAAAAAACACGCTTTTATGATAAAATTAACTAAAAAGTAGAAAATAATTTTCAATCTAGGAATCATTTAAGGAAAAGTAAATAGTATAATTGTGCAAAAAATGTGGGGCGCTTTATGAAAACTGATAAATGGAGCACCCCATGTTTTTTTCACAATTATAATATTTACTGTTACTTAATTGACAATGGCAACGGTTCATTTCGGAGACAACGGCACGAAGCATCGAAAAAAGGGACTGTCCCGTTAAAAACGGGACGTATGGACGTATATTTCTCATTGATACTCATGCTTGTCAAAGACAATGAAATAATGGAACAGAAGGTAAAAAATGTCCAGAACTGTCGATAATAGTTTTAGTACATCGTTTACGTAGAAATGTTATAGTACAGTTTAACTAAATAAATTATTATTATATAAATATATAATTTGATGAAAGAATGTATCTATACAGATGTATCGACTGGTTTAAAATATACGATTTAAAAATTGTTTATATTTATTATCGTATATTAGTAAAGATTACTCACTCCTAACAAGAAAATGTACCCAGTTTTGAGAATTGAAATAGTTGCGTAAAAAAGATTTGCCACGTCTCCGTGCTAAAATGTCCCTAAAATATTTGAAATAATTATTTATCTATTATGTAAATTACGCAGTATTAGTTATTTATTTGTAAATTTTCTCTAAAAATGTTTTTATTTGTCAAGAATTCAAAAAAAACTTACTAATAAGCCGTTTGTGGCTTCATTCAATTTCAAGGCGGCGAAGTATCTTTACTAATTTATGTTTATTATTTTCAGTTTTATTACACACGACCATTAATTGCAAAGTTGTGTACATTTTATAAATGTACTAGCTGACCCAGCAAACATTGTGTTGCCATATAAATAAAAAAAATGTTAAGGGTGAACAACCCTTATCACTTAAGAGATATGAAAAATAGATAGATAGTAGCCAATTCTCAGACTTACTGAATATGCATATAAATTTTGATGAAAATCAGTAAGAGCGTTTCGCAGGAGTACAGTAACTAACATCGTGACATGCGAATTTTATATAATCTTACCGTGGTCTTTTTGAGGATTAATTTCTGGCTATACAAAGATTGTTTATTAAATTATGTTTAGGTTAATTTATTCAATTAAAGAAATTTTAAAATACCGTATACTATCCTATATAAATTTTATGGTAATATTTTTTATTATTTACCACAGATATCGAAGAAAATTTAGAGATTAGGATACAGAATTTCCCATATATCGATTTTATTTTATTAAAATAAACTATAAAAAGTTATATTTTGACTAAAACACACTAATATAAAAATTAAGCAGTGGGATCTTAAACTATAACATACACGTATGAACATCGTGAGCTTCAATAAAATGTCACTTCTGTTCTGTTGATCTATGGTCATAGATCAATGAAAATTTTTTCATTGATCTATGACAGTTCAATTCAATCAATGAAAGTTTTTGTCAATGAAAGTGATAAAGACGCAAAATGCATGGTCATGCATTTTGCGTCTTTATCACTTTCATTGACAAAAACATACTTTGTCTCTTTCTGGTTACTCATGTAATCATGGCGGAACGAACACGAAAAATAAACAAAATTTAATAATTTCTCTTCATTTACGTGTGATAGGTGATTCCATGAATCTTGTTTCTTTTTCGAGCATAATTTTTGCATTTATGCATTGCACAAGAAGGCATTTTGAGGCTTAAAATTCAAAATAATGACGTTTAACGTGTTCAGTGACATTCGTGTGTATTACTACGCCGCGCGAGAGCGACTGGAGTCGTTTTAACTCGTTTTACACCACTTGACGTATTTTGTATGTTTTAAGTATTGCCCGCTTATTTTTCTGATAATAAAATGTCTGACCGTGATAATTTAGAGAGTGAAAGTGATCAGCCTTCTGCAAAGAAAGCAAAATCACACTATGACACACCATCAAGTCATCAGTAAGTTAATTATTTTTTTATAATTACAGTATGCATTTATCTGTGCATTAAGCACGCGTATATTTGGTGTGTTTTGAGCGCCAGCAAATGTAAAATCTACTATCTTGGTAGATTAAAATTCACATAAAAATCATTGCATACAATGTTTTTAAATTATTAATTAATTTTAATGTCATTCTTCTCAGAGAATAAATTTATTAAGACTGACAGAATTGTATTTCAAAATCAGCTGATGGCGTGCAGCGCACGAAAGTTTTTTCTTATTTGTTATAAATATGAACATTAAAAAATTAATTAATTTTTCTAATCATAGTGGCATTTATTGTGAAACATTCATTATTGATACTTATAATTTACGATTTTAGTAATATATTGAAATAACTAGCTAAGATTCTTGAGTTTACTAATATATTGGAGCCAATTTATTTTTTTCTGTATATTTTAATAACATATTTTTTATAAATATTTCAGAACCCAACAATCATCACAGGGGTCACAAAATATTATTATTGAAACTGGACGTCACCAAGATCAGTTAAACACAAGACATACTATTAATGTTATGTAAGATTTTGTAAATCTAATAGTACCAGAATATATTGAAATAGTCATCGTTATCTGGAAAAAAATCGTAATATTTTATTTTATCATTATGACATATTTAGTTCCTATCACAATATGTTCTTTTCTGCATATTACTTTTACAAAATAATGTCGATGTTTCACATCTGCCAGGCGTCCCGTGACGGCTCACATTTTTTTATTTTATTATTATGATTATTAAAACTTAGGTAATCTGCCTCCACCAAATTAATTTTATAGCGTACCCCTCTGTACCAAGTACTACTTGTACCCCAGTACTCCACTTTGAGAAACACAGACACAAGTGACATCCTTAATCCATATAAGTGAACAAAAACAATAAATAAGATTTATTTAAAATCGCAATCAAACCAGTTTTTCGATAAATTAACATACGCCGAAGATAATGAAAGAAAAACAGATAAATTTATATTCGCGTACAAGATCTTGGTCTGGCTTTAATTGTGACATTTCGATTGATAGTTTAGGGTTCCATACGCAAAGAGTAAATCGTCGTCGTCAACCCATTAATGTCCCACTGGGCAAAGCTCTGTGAGAGGGGTTTTGGCCAAAGATTGCGGTACTTTATTACTATGTCAAGTCCGTCCGTCTATCACAGAACTTTATTTCTTGAAACGTGAGCTATAAAAGTTATTATAAAAATCCAAAAAAAGAATTATATACCTACGGAACTCTCCGTCTGCAAGTTTTGCTGGTAGCGTCCGCACCAAACTTCAAGTCCGCACTGAATATAGAAACGAGTCGCGTCGCAATAGCAAATTGTAGATATTAGATGGACGAAGACAGCGCGGGGCGCGCAAAGGGTCCCTGATTCGATTCGCGGTCAGACATATATGTAAATGATGAATTTGGATATCTGTTGAAGGTGGTCTAATGAAGGTGGTAGAACCCTTTGTTGTTCGACTCCGGCAGCACCACCGCCACACCTATTTCTACCTAATAACAGCAGTGTTAGGCGCTTCTGTGTTCCGGTTTGAAGGGTGTGGTAAGGGAGACAGACTTTCCCGAGGCGTTCCAGCTTAGTCCACAGGGGCAGCGGCGCATCTGTGGTCGATCTCAGGTCGGAATATCTAATCGTATCTGGGGTTGATTACAGATGTCCATGGGCGGCAGTAGCCACTTACCATCAGGTGGACTGCATGCTCGTCTGCTACTCCTATATTATAAAAAAAAATCTGTTCTGTCGGGGTGTTTGTGTGTCCATAGTACTGATAGGGTACTGATGACAGGAAATCCTAGCATGGGGCTATGGCCGTAGAATGTGTCCTAAAGAAAATAAATAATAATAATAATAAAAATTGGCCAATTGTTAGTCGACTTCGTATACGGAGGGTTCCGGGCTACCGGATTTTTAACTATTTTTAACACGCTTTTATTAGCTTGGGTTGTATGTAGATATGTATGTATGTACGTAACAGTAACGGAATCTTTGAACACGATTTCTATCCACTTTGAACGTTCAGTTTAATTCGAAATTTTGAAGAATTATCAAAAACCGATGACAATACATGATTTTAATAATTTTTTACCATTGTCCTTATCAACATCCTCAGGATTAATGATTTAAGGATAAAGCGCCTTAGGGAGAGTTCAGGCAAAGTTACTAGATTGATTTTTAGTTTTGAAAAATAATAATGTTATTTCCCTATAACTCAAATGTACTGAAACATATTTATAATGCCATCTTGTAGAATGATTTTTAGGATTCCGTACTCAAAGGGTAAAACGAAACCCTCCGCTGTCTTTTCGTGAGTCACAGGGCTTTATCGCTTAAACCGTGATATGGTCGTTATAACAACAAATACTAAAAATTAATAAAATAAATATAGTTTTTTGAACTATATTTATTTATTTTTAGTATTTTTGTAATAGCAGCCACTCTTATGCCTACTCTGTAAAAATTCAAGGGTATATCTATTATGGTTCAGGAGATAGAGTCCTGTGACAGACGGAGAGACAGCGAAGGCTTACTAATAGGGTTCCGTTTTTACCCTTAGGGTACGGAACTCTAAAAAATACTATACTTATTTGAATATTAAAGAAACTTATAGGTACTCGTATTAAAAACTAAAATTATAAACAAACTAGTGGTGCCCGCGGCTTCGCCCGCATTTTAAAGAAATAATATGACATACATAAAACGGAAAATTTGTACCTGCATTGGAATGACAGTGGTGCCATCTGTCGAAAATTGGTCTTACCAACTCCCAAACCCGTGGGCTCTTGGACAACAACTTTGCTAAAGATCATCACTTGATCAAATGCATAGTTTCCGATTCTACAACTACCTACAAATTACAAAATAATTAAAAAAACCTTTTCCCACGGACTAAATTGTGAATCTAAACCATTCTCAAGTCCCCTTGAACACACACAACAAATTTCATCAAAATCAGTCCAGTCGTTTAGGAGGAGTTCAGTGACATACACACGCACATAAGAAATATATATATATAAAGATACATCATATTTTACGAAATATACTTATTAAAATAATAATTTTAAAATTATGAGACCATTTTTAAACCCAATTAACGAAAAACAATGAGGATCCGAAATTATATTAATAATAACTGTGGTGAAATGTCAAGTGCGACGCCATATTTTTATTTTCGTTTTTGGTATCAGATGGCCTTCGATTCTTGGGTATTGGCGCGATAAATTAAGTATAATAATGTCTGATTGTGTTAATTTTGAAATTATAGACTAGTTCTTAACGTGAGTTTGGCTATTTAAAAAAAAAAAACAATTTCTACACTCACAGCCCCACACTAGAATTTATGTGTCGTGGTGTCATGGACACACACAGACAAATACACCAACACCCAGACCCAGAATAAATATTTATATTCAATCCAGTGTGTCTGACCGGGGATCGAACCCGGTAGCCTGCGCCCGTCAGACCGGTTAGTGACTGTCGTCGTGTATTTCGAGTGAGCATTAAACGCTTTCTACCCTCACAGCCCCACACTAAGATTCCCTGTGTCGTGGGTGCCATGGACACACACATAGACAAATACACAAACACCCAGACCCAGAAATCTAAATTCAACATTTAGTTATCTGTCTGGCCGGGGATCGAACCCGGGACCCTTTGCGTGTCAGACCGGTATGGTGACCGCTCCGCCACGCGGGTCGTCCATTTTAAATAAAATAGCCTAGTGGACGAAACTCGGCCTCTAAATCGAGGAGCCTAAAGTTCAAATATTAAACTGGACCCCTAAACTTAGGAGTCTGAGGTTCCAATCCTGGTATTTGTCACATTTGATTTAAAAAATGATGTGTATTAGAAATTATGTAAAACTTACTTTAGCGACCAAGGAAAACTTTGTGAAAAAACCTACATGTCTAAAAGTTTAAAAAACGTTTTCAAAGGATAAGTTCAACAATTCGTTTTTGGCCAGAGCGGTGGCCTATGGCCTAATCCTTCTCACTCGAAAGGAGACCCGTGCCCAGCAGTGGGACAATAATAAGTTGACGAACATATTTTAAAAAAATATATAAAAATTCTACCATTTTAAACGTCGAAATACTTTCAGGAAAAGGCTAAAAACAATAGTTTTATTCATAATATTTACATATAAACTATCTATGGTTAAAGATCATTTATTCTCAAAAAATAACTATCTTACTGGTTCATTCTCGAATAACAAATATCGGAGCAATGGACCGAAGCAATTGGGTTAAGATTCTCTTCCTGTATTGATTTAAACGCAAAAAAATCTATATACATATATAAAAATCATGTTTGTCTGTATGTCCTTTATAGAATCGTAAACATTTGATCATGTGATGATCTTTTGCAAACTTGTTGTACATTATCCCACGTGGGTTTCTGAGTTGGTGTATACCGTCGCATACCGTCGTACGCACCAGACGGTGCGGCGAGCGTCATGCTCACCTGGGCGGAGCCTGACGGGGCAACACGCTAAGAGGACTCCGGTTACGTTCCTTTGGAGATTTTGAAGGTTTCCCCCACAAAGGTGAACAAAAAATGAGGTTTCTGAGTTGGTACGGCCAATTTTCGACAGATGGCGCCACTGTCATTCCAATTAAGGTTCAGTGAATGTATGTCATGCTTCGATCACGAAGATGTCATGTCATTTATTTAAACGCAGGCGAAGTCGCGGGCACTACTAGTATACAATAAAAAGAATCCTGTCAGTCGGTCACTTTGTTTATTTTTCATAACAGTTTTAATTATGTGTGCTCAATGATATTTAGGTAGCACATGTATGTGTGTGCTACGGTTTTTCTTTTTTAATTGAAATATAAAACGAGAATGCAGTCTACCTGATGGTAAGACTGTAATAAAAAATGTAAAAAATATCATAAATATTTTTTATGTGTTACATCGGCGCTCGGAACTCCGTGTCAAAAACACTACGATTTTTTTTTGTTTTTCATTATATGGTATCATAGGTGGACATCAGGTGGACTGTATGATATACATATGTGGGCGCGCCGGTAGGTAGATCTACAATGGTATTTCGATTCAACTAATTTAACCAATATTTATAAAAATTATAGTTAAAATAATTAAACGAATAAGCGTTAATGCCACCACAGTAACAATAACACCCAAGCAAAATACCAAACAGTTCAGAGCACCACCGTGCCGTGCCCACTATTGGACAACTTCTGATCTGTTGACAGTTGCGCGCCCCTTTTTCATACCATGATACAGGTAGCCAATTGTTAATACGGAGCGGTAGTTCGAAATTAATATCATGTGATTTTAAAAACGGAATATTTATATATATGAAATGAAGCATTCTCCCACACGGCCATTCTGACGAGCAGCCGTTACGGCTCGCGAACAAAAGTTTAAAAAAATCAAATTCAATAATATTTAAGAAGTGGATAAACTACTTTAGATTCGCGGATAATATAGTCTCAATTTTAACCACAGAAGCCAAATCTCATGGTACACAAAACACGTAACTTTAATTGGTTAACCCCATAACCGGTGTCTAATAGTGTAAATAAATGGTCGTGTCACATGAAAAGAACTGCCAAATCACATGGCTGATGTCAAGTCACATGACATCATAAATTCGCTAAGTCACATAGCTTATGTACATAATTAATTATTATCTGAAAAGAATTGCCAAATCACATGGCTGATGTCAAGTCACATGACATCATAAATTCGCTAAGTCACATAGCGTACGTACATAATTGATTATTTCCTGAAAAGAATTGCCAAATCACATGGCTAATGTCAAGTCACATGACATCATAAATTCGCTAAGTCACATAGCTTACGTACGTAATTGATTATTATCTGAAAAGAATTGCCAAATCACATGGCTGATGTCAAGTCACATGACATCATAAATTCGCTAAGTCACATAGCGTACGTACATAATTGATTATTTCCTGAAAAGAATTGCCAAATCACATGGCTAATGTCAAGTCACATGACATCATAAATTCGCTAAGTCACATAGCTTACGTACGTAATTGATTATTATCTGAAAAGAATTGCCAAATCACATGGCTGATGTCAAGTCACATGACATCATAAATTCGCTAAGTCACATAGCGTACGTACGTAATTGATTATTATCTGAAAAGAATTGCCAAATCACATGGCTGATGTCAAGTCACATGACATCATAAATTCGCTAAGTCACATAGCTTACGTACGTAATTGATTATTATCTGAAAAGAATTGCCAAATCACATGGCTGATGTCAAGTCACATGACATCATAAATTTGCTAAGTTACATAGCTTACGTACGTAATTGATTATTATCTGAAAAGAATTGCCAAATCACATGGCACTCGGGTTATTATCAAACATAAACGTGACTGTTGGCCAGACAATCATCGATATGCAAGACAATCCCGATAACACAGAACTTACAATCCACATACCGTTCCAAAGTTCGCAGGTACTCAAGAGAAACACAAAGTTTTTACCAGATTTTTGACTGTCGATACTGTCATTGCTTCACAGGGTTCACAGTCATCTGACATGTTCAAATAGTTTCCTTTCCATAGCACATGTTCTCGTAGTCTGAAAACACATTACATTATATGTATAATCAATAATTATATACGAAATAACGAGAGAGCTCCGCGTTTCGTTCATGGTTTGAGAGTAAAATCTACAGATCTTTTCGTTTGGCTCGCTTAAATCTATGGCATAGTCTTCTGCGTCGTACAAACGTACACTGGGTAGACTACAGATACCCTTGAGAATATATTTCCCGATGTGTAGTTCTTCACGATGTCTTCCTTTACCGAATTTGTTATAATGTGTCTGACTATCTCAGACAGGATTTCTTGAAAATCATTAATGCCTTTTAAGTCAGCTCATTTGACTATGACAGAATTTTATAAGAAACTATTCGAGACCTGCTCAAAACCATGCACGAGTGCTTTTCTTATTTAGAACTGTAAACAAATAAGCTGTAACAAGCATAAAAATAAAAAAAGTAAAAGTTAATTTCAAACCGAAAAACCTGATGTCTACAACACAAATGTGTGAAAATAATAATAAAGAGAATTGTCACGTTCAAAACAGTTTTAATGTCAACTTTACATACAGTAAAGAAAATATCAGAGCAGCAAGTACTCCGTGGTCGTTATTCTTAATAAAATAATTAAAATACTATTGCCTTACCATAACATGAGCTATAGTTCGTACCGTTCATGTGATGACGTCAAATGCCAACGAAATAACACTCTGTAGTCCACAGTTACATTACAACGAAAACCAGGTCATTAAACGTAAAAAGTTATTGGAGTCATCCTACCTTCATTATATTATTTACCTTATATCATTTTACTTTTACCTTGATTATTACAATTACCTTCGTTTGTGCGATAGGCATTGCTGCAAACAAAGTCTTTACCACACAATAATGATCACACATTGCAGAGTCCAATTTGACAGTAGTATATGTACTCTCTTGTCTCTTTTTCTTTTTGCAGTATTCGATTTTTCGAATTTTATCAGAATTTGCAGTAGGTATATAATTGCTCGTCCGAACCTGACTTTGACTTATAAATCTGCAAAGATATACATTTTAATTCGTAGAATAACAAACAGCGGTCGAAACAGTATGAACACAAAACAATAACGAATATTTTCTGGTATGAACCGCGAGTTCCAATAGATACAATATCTGATAATAATAGAATTACCTATTTCAATTTAATATAACACATACGTTACAGTATCTGTTATCACCAGAAATTGTGAATAACTTCCAAAAGTTATTGTAATTAACCATTTGCAAGAATAATAAGTATACCTACAAATACCGTTATTTCGTCCCGGATTGATTTATACATAATACTCGCTCACACACAAAAACTTTAAACCAAATTTTTGAAGTAGCAGACAAGCATGCAGTCCACCTGATGGTAAGTGGCTACTGAGGCCCATCAATATCTTCAACACAGCAGACCCTAACACTGTTGTATGGTATTGGTATTGCCGGACCATAAAAGTTTCTACCACCTTTATAACCTTTACCCTTTATCTATGTAACGACGACAAAATTATGAATAGGAGAAAAACACGCCGAATTGTTTCGTACAATATAAACATTGCGTGCGTGAATATTCTGAATTTGTTATATCCACAGCCGTATATCTAGACGTAATGTCGTCATCTGCACAGTTACAAAACTAAATAAAATAACAACAAACTCCTCATGTCAATGAATAATTAAAACGTTTAGATTGTTAGCTAGATTACATGATGGTATAGTTGACTTACCACTGTTAAAGTATTCACTAAAGGTACCAACATAATATAATTTCACACGTAAAGTCTAGGATCGTGATGTACGTCATCTCGAAATGTATTATTTACTATGACACAAAATAAGAAAGAAGATCCAATAACAATTTAAACTACTGTAAAACAAGTTCAAACTTTAAGTTATTATTAAAAATACTTGATCGACTCCGAGCGAGGCTGATGAATTGTCTTTATTAAATTAAACCTTTAAACACATTTGACCGATCAAAATGCTTACAGCTTTGCACCATTATGATAACTGTTTTTTTTTTTCTACAGTCAGCTAAGCTTCGATTCTCTTTACATATGAAAATTTTAAAGTGGATTGCAAGTAGTTACACATTATGTCACAAAAAACATGTGAAAAACATAGAAGACTGAAGGTTTATTAATAAGTTATAACTTACGTTAATTCACCATTTTACCTAGTCCAATACACCGTTGGGGTTACAATGCGAACACTATCAAACTCCTTTTCTTCAGCTTTACCTCCATGTATACTTCGTAAATTGTAACCACCAAAATCTAAATGTTACATTTTCATTCAAGTTTCGTCCACGTCGACATCACAAGTCAAGTGTTGTTACAAAACCCCCCAATAAGCAGCTTTTACAGATTCTGGGAACAAGCGCTAGGTAAATATTATTAGATAGCATCCTATTAAATATGACAAGCATTGGTTGAGAGTTTCAATGACCACAATACAAATGTAACCTATGCATTTGCAATAATAATAAGGCCATCACCGATAGCTATCACGGTGTTCCAGGTGAAACTAGAAATAAAACTTACGATATTTACGGGCCATGGAATTGCGATGGTAAAAAGTATGCTACCTGATTTATCAAACCTTTTACTTCAGAAATAATCTTCATTGTGACTAGTTTTATTTTAAGACTGGGAGTTTATTACGAATGTTGAATGCATTACAACGAATACATACAAAAGATATCAGAACTTGTATTCACAATCTTAAAATATTTTTTGCAGCGTAATAATTTAAAAGAATATGATCATTGTTCATCTACTTATTGAGCATCGCCTCTTAAAGCGTTGCTATAAGTAAGTAACTGTGAAAAGCATAGTTGAAATTACTCGAATATTTTAAAAAGCCAAAACATTTCTAAAAAAATGTCGGTACCTACACGTATGATTGTTAATTTTTTCGCGCATAACCAAACATTTTCATATTAGTGATTCTTATAATCTTTAACAACTTTCAAAAAGCAAAAAATAGCAAGTTTAACAATCGAAAATATAAAAACCATTGGTTTGATCATACCGGAGCGCCAATCGTTCGCCAATGAATCTCGGCGCAAATGAGTCTTAATTACGTAGACAGTTAACATGGATGATGCTAACCACCTTCCACCTCCTCAATTTTCATACCCAAGCTTGCGGTACCCAAGCTTGCGGTTGCTTTCACACGCTTGCTAAAATAATGCACATAAAATTATTACAATATTTAGACAAACCGTACACGTTACTCACGCAACCGGTTTCATCATGTGTTTCACACACAGCTCCTCCAATGTCGAAAGCCTTGTCCATATCGCCTCCATTGCGCGTCCCAAACTGTCGTCAGGAGTACAGCCACGATAAATTCTTCAGTAGAACACTTCCTATACACGCGGTTGATTTATCTTCTGTTACCGTTACTTTAAAACTATTACGTAATAAAAGGGCGTATCCTATCCCGATTCTGATGTGGGCGCGCCGGTAGGTAGATCTACAATGGTATTTCGATTCAACTAATTTAACCAATATTTATAAAAATTATAGTTAAAATAATTAAACGAATAAGCGTTAATGCCACCACAGTAACAATAACACCCAAGCAAAATACCAAACAGTTCAGAGCACCACCGTGCCGTGCCCACTATTGGACAACTTCTGATCTGTTGACAGTTGCGCGCCCCTTTTTCATACCATGATACAGGTAGCCAATTGTTAATACGGAGCGGTAGTTCGAAATTAATATCATGTGATTTTAAAAACGGAATATTTATATATATGAAATGAAGCATTCTCCCACACATATATAATATATGATATGATATACAGTCCACCTGATGGTAAGTGGCTACTGCCGCACATGGACATCTGTAATGAACCACAGATAGGCGACAGAAGCCTTCCTATCCCTGAGGACTAATTCGGAATGCCTCGTATGAGTATGGCAACTGTTATCAATGTGAAAGGTGTCTCCGAAATCGAACCACTTTTCTACCTTCAAAATGCTTTAATTCGCCATGAAAAAACATTTCTACTCACGGTCCCCACACTAGGATCCCTGTGTCATGAACATTTCAGCTGCCGTGAATACACACAAAAGCTAAAACAGTGATAGCCTAGTGGTTAAGAAACTCGGCCTCTCGTTCGAGGGGTCCGAGGTTCAAATCCCAAGCACGCACCTCTCATTTATCAAATGTATGTGCCTACTAGAAATTGATTATCACTTGCTAAACGGTGAAGGAAAAACATCGTGAGGAAACCTGCATACCTGAGAGATTTATAAAAATAATCTCAAGGGTATGTGAAGTCTACCAATACGCACTTGGCCAACGCGGTGGACTATGGATTAATCCTTCTCATTATGAAAGGAGACCCGTGCCCAGCAGTGGGACAGTAATGGGTTGTTGATGATGATGATGATGATGATGATGAACATACCCAAAGACAAATACAACACCCAGAATAGATACGTAAATTCATCATTCACATACTTGTCTGACCGGGGATCGAACGTGGAACCTTTTGCGCATCAGATCGGTATATAAAACCAAAAACAAGCAAACCCATCCCATACTTCTAGTTAAAAACGCAACTCCTTATTTGCAACCAATATTACCATACACAAACCAATTTACGCCAAATAATGGCGTTTGTACACGAAATGGCGTAACTATATATGGCGTTTAACGGCATTTTTATGGCATTTCACGCCTTTAACGGCGAATTCGGGCGTTAAATGCTTATTAAAATTGATTATGTTATTTATTTTTGGGTTTAATTATAAGGAAGTGTATGCGAACAGACTTACAGACATTTTATTTGCTTGTTTTCGCTGTATATTTTCAATTCGCTAAAAATGTATAGGGTATTTACGGATCCTTGTAGTTAATTTTGTTATTATTCATTGATTAATTTATTTATTATATCCATTAGAACGGTAACCCAATTATACTACTCGTTTATAATATAAACTATCTGACCCGGCAAACTATGTACCGCCTCAAAATCTATTTATCAAATATATTTCATATAAAATATAGCCTATGTTACTCGTGGATAATGTAGCTTTCGAATGGCGAAAGAATTTTTAATATCGGTCCAGTAGTTTTTGAGCCTATTCATTACAATCAAACAAACAAACAAAGTTTTGCTCTTTATAATATTAGTATAGATATGTATATTCCGGCCGCTCAGAGAATGCATTCCTGACAGATTACTGGACTTTTTTAACACGATTTTATTAGCTTGGGTTGTATGTATGTAGGTATGTATGTAAGTAACAAGTAACGGAATCTTTAAACACGATTTCTATTTACTTTGAACGTATCAGTTTAATTCTTTTTTTTTAAGAATTATCAAAAACCGATGACAATACACGGTTTAAATAATTTTGTACCATTGTCCTTATCAACATCCTCAGGATTAACGATTTTCGAGGCGAGATTGTTCGAGCGCCTTAGAGAAAGTTCATCGCAAAGTTACTAGATTGCAACAATTATTACTTTTTAGTTTCAATAACTGTTATAGCGTGATTTTTAGTTTTGAAAATAATTTTATAATATAGGAGTGGCAGACGAGCATGCAGTCCACCTGGTGGTAGGTGGCTACTGCCGCCATGGACATCTGTATTCAACCCCAGATAGAATTAGATATTCCTACCTGAGGTCGGCCACAGATGCGCCGCGACCCCTGATGACAAAGCTGGTACGCGTCAGAAAAGTATGTCTCCCTTACCGCACCCTTCAAACCGGAACACAGCAGCGCACAACGCCGCTGATATGAGACAGAAATAGGCTAGAATAACATTCCTGACAGATGTCCGATTGAACAATTCAACGTTCAAGTGACGTCGAAATGGTACATTCGACGTCACTTCTGTCACTAGATGGCGTTGTCTGCTTACGCAACTTCTTAAGCAACATTAAATTTAGAATTTTTGAATTCTTTTCAATTCTTAATAAATATGAAAACTGGAATAAAACAGAAAATACCTTTCATAATTAAGGAAAAGAATAAGGGTTAAATAATAGCACTTGATTTCTAAAAGGCTTTATTGAAATAACTTGAAAATAAGTTTATGTCTAGGAACATAGAATCTTTGGTAAATGCAAAGAAATATTGTCACAACATGCGTCTACTTAGTTAAATTTAATACTGTTGTAGTCCGCGCCAAACTGCTAGTCCGCTCTGAAGTTGTTGCGAGCAAGTGTCATACAATGTGCTATGGCGACGCGATTCATTTCTATATTCAGAGCGGTCTAGCAATTTTACGCGGATACATTTATTATAAATACTTATGTGCGAGTTCTTGACATGGGGTTTAAAACTACACAGACGAAATAACTAGTGACCGGCCGAAGTTTCGGTTTTAGCCAGAAGTCGTCAGAAGTAAGTTTTTTTTATAATATAGGAGTAGCAGACGAGCATACAGTCCACCTGATGGTAAGTGGCTACTGCCGCCCTTGGACATCTGCAATCAACCCCAGATAGAATTAGATATTCCTACCTGAGGTCGGCCACAGATGCGCCGCTACCCCTGAGGACTAAGCTGAAACGCCTCGGAAAAGTCTCCCTTACCACACCCTTCAAACCGGAACACAGCAGCGCCTAACACTGCTGTTATTAGGTAGAAATAGGTGTGGCGGTGGTGCCACCAGAGTCAAACCACAAAGGGTTCTACCACCTTCAAAGTAAGTTGTCAAGTTTCGGCCAAATAAAAGGTTTCAGCCAGAAGTCGTTAGAAGGAAGTTTCGGCCGAATTAGAGGTTTCGACCAGAAGTCTTTGGGAGCAAGTTTGAGCCAAATTAAAGGGGTCGGCCGAAGCGTCGGTTTTGGCCAAAAATCGGCCGAACCTTTCGGCTCCTGGGGGCCTACCACTATCTTTTAAAAACCATCATAGTTCAGGAAAGTTTTATTTCCTCCTTAAAACAGTAAAATATTCTGTCATACACAGTTGAACGAACTTAAAACCTTATTGATTTTTCGCTTATCCATTGTATAAAACCAACTGAAATTGTCATATTTTGCTTAAAAAGTTAACTTTCCTGCAAAAAAGTAAAAGTATGATTAAAATAATATTGTTTTAATAGATGGTAGTAATCCCCCTGTTCGTGAACTTTTTCTCAACATCAGAGAGTTGTTAATAAGTGTAAAAAATCGGTTTCATCCGAAACTACTACAGAAACCGATGGTTTGGTTTCGTTTTCGGCTCAAAAACCAGTTTCGACCGGTCACAAGAAGTAACAAAATAAATCCCTAATGCATTATCAATTCTAATCTGTTCTTAGGTAGAAATAGGTGTGATGGTGGTGGATAGTGTGCTTGAGTGGAACCACAAAGTTATACCACCTACTAAACGTCTATACGTGCAAAGAGTATTCGGACAGTGATGTATCTACACGCTCATTAATTCTGACTACTCGCTCATTAAAACAGTCAACTCACTCATGAGAATAGTCTTCACGCTCTTTCCTACTGCATACATACTCATTGGATCAACTGCACGCTTACCAGAATAGTCTTCACGACTATTGCCTCTAACTACATGCTCATTATAACAGTCTACTCGCTCATTATTACAGTATACACATTCATTGGCTCTAACTGCACACTCATGAGAGCTATCTTCACGTGCATTGGTTGTAACTGCACGCTCATTACAACAGTCAACTCACTCATGAGAATAGTCTTCACGCTCATTCCTACTGCATACATACTCATTGGATCAACTGCACGCTCATTATAAACATTCTACTCGCTCACCAGAATAGTCTTCTCTCATTGGAACAGTCTACTCGCTCATTAGAATTCTCCACGCTCATTGGTAGAATATACACATTCATTGGCTCTAACTGCACGCTCATGAAAACAATCTACTCGCTCCTTAGCTTTAATCAGTCGCTCATTCCAACGCATTGTAGATGTAACATGTAACAATTGTTATGCATTAGGACTTTATTTTGTTCATTCGTCTAGGACATACAAAGGATGATTAATATTATCTTTATCAGAATTATAGTCCGTGCAAAACTGCTAGTCCGCTGTGAAGTTGTTGCGAGCAGGTGCGGCCATACAATTTGCTATGGCGACGCGATTCATTTCTATATTCAGAGCAGACCAGCAGTTTTACGCGAACTATACCTAAATTAGTATTTTAATGATTAAAATGTTTGATTAAAATTAGTTTTAGGTATATACATAAAAACTTATTTCTAATACGAGTAGATTCATCGAAAATATTTATGACTAGGAGTATAAATGACCTTAAATTATACTCAGAGTAATTAAAGTATAGACCGAGTCTACTTAGGTACGAACAGTAGGCGGGTGAGAACATCATACTATGATCGATACAGGGTGTTCAAATATAATTAAGAAAGTTGTAAATATAATATCTATCGAATAGGTATCTATTTTTGACCTACTTCAAAATATGAGGTATTGTATTCGACCGATATGTATGTATGTATGTATGAAGGTAGGTATGTAAGTTTGTATGTTCGCGCGATGTTCTTGGAAACTACTGATCCAATTTTGGTGGGGTTTTAATAGTAAATATCGTAATTCTGGTGAAAGTGCTGTGAGAAATAGTCGTCATCAACCCATTACTCTCCCACCGCTGGGCACGGGTCTCCTCTCAGAATGAGAAGGATTAGGCCATAGTGCACCTCGCTGGTCAAGTGAGGATTAGTAGACTTCTCATAACCCCGATTTTTTTTTAAATCTAGCGTGCAAATTTTAGCAACTCACAAAAAAGTCTAGTCCTAATAAGCACATAACTTTGAAAAATCAGAAATGTGTACCTGAGATTGAACCTGGACCCCCTAATTGAGAGGCCAACTTATATACCACTAAGCTATTTTCTGTGCAAACTAGTAGTGCATTTCACGTATAGTTTTAAGTAACTATAGCGCATCTGCCTACCATTCATACCTAGGTTGACATAGACGCATTCTATGCTAATTATTCTGAGCTAGAGGAAATACAAAATATTTTTAGGAATAATACACGAAATAACAATTTAAAAAATCAATAAATAGAAAAAATATTAAAAAAAATAATGATACAAATTTTAAAAAAGAAGACTGAAAAAAAGAAATAAATAAATAAATTAAAAAAATAATATATAAATTAAAAAAGAAGGCTTTGAAAAAAGAACTAAAAGAAAAAGAATAGAAAAAAGAAGTTAGTTCTTTTTATATTGTACGTTGCTTAGCAACTTAATAAACATTTAGCAAGAGATTCTAAGTCGTATTAACCACATTACTTTATTGTGGCAGACGAGCATGCAGTCCAATGATGGTAAGCCACTGTATGGACATCTGTGCCCTTACCATGAGTTTTTACGTTTCGACAAATATGACTGTTTTGGTATTTGTTTACGTATTTGCCCATACAATTTCCAATCAGCGCCCCTAGCGGATTATATCAGAACTATAGTGTCAGTAACATTAAATGTCTAAATTGACAAAATGGCGCTTTATGTTTTGTCTCTCTTTTTTGCGAACATGTGAGGCAGACAAAAAGACTTGACCACTTACTTATTGTTACGTTTACTCAGTCTAAGCAAACGGAACAGAATAGTGGATTGAGTAAACGTAACGTAAAATTGTGGGTTTGAAAACTCATGGTAAGGGTACTGAGGACTGATGATCGCCTCATATGTAAGTCCACACCTTTCAACTGAAAAGCAGAATTACTTTACGCTACAAATAGTTGTGGCGGTGGTACTTTTTCAAACCATACTAATTTACCATTTTTTCAAAGTTAATTTTACACATTTTTTTAATTTTAAGTTTAGACCTTAGGTAGACATAATATACATGTTTAAGTCTACCTTTATAAATTCTTCATAGTCACATGACTTTAACATTTCATACCAACATTCTTCGTAAATACCTAATCAGTCCAATTCCATCTTATTTTATACATCCCTGTATATTCAATCTGATAAAGCTCTGTCCAATGCAACGCGAATTTAATTTTATCGTATATCATATTTAAAAGTATCTTCTATACAACCCATTATTGACACACTGCTGCACAGGCCGCCTTTCAGAGTGAAAGGGGCTTTGGCAATGACCCACCGTGAGCCCAAGTGCGAATTGGTGTGTACCAATTCGCACTTTTGATGTGAAACATCTATAGCCGCACGTAAAACCGATTTCTAGCGTGGCGACGCATGCCGCATGACGCTATACGATGGTATATATATACAGTCTATATGCAGTAGTGTGTACGGTGTGGCGACGCGTCGCCATGCGCAATCGAATTCAATAAATAGTCATCGTTATCTGGAAAAAAATCGTAATATTTTATTTTATCATTATGACATATTTAGTTCCTATCACAATATGTTATTTTCTGCATATTACTTTTACAAAATAATGTCGATGTTTCACATCTGCCAGGAGTCCCGTGACGGCTCACATTTTTTTGATGTGAAACATCTATAGCCGCACGTAAAACCGATTTCTGGCGTGGCGACGCATGCCGATAGTATATATATACAGTCTATATGCAGTAGTGTGTACGGTGTGGCGACGCGTCGCCATGCGCAATCGACCACTGATTAAACGAATTTAGTAGTCACGATTTGAAATAAATTCGTTTGTATTTAATGAAAATAAATGTTTATTCAATAAATAGTCATCGTTATCTGGAAAAAAATCGTAATATTTTATTTTATCATTATGACATATTTAGTTCCTATCACAATATGTTCTTTTCTGCATATTACTTTTACAAAATAATGTCGATGTTTCACATCTACCAGGCGTCCCGTGACGGCTCACATTTTTTTTTTTAAATACGAATTGGTACACACCAATTCACTTAATTCATGCATCCTAGAGGATATTTTAAAATGAGTTAGAGATATGTTTAGGTTTTCTGGCGATATTTTCCTTCACCGTCGTATTAAGTGATTTAATCTTAATTTTTAAAAAAATCTGAGATACTTACATGGGATTTGAATCGGCAGCTCCAACTGAGGTCCAGTTTCAACAACTACGCTATCAGTGCCTTTAAAGTCTTTTACTCAAACTGTCTTTGCGTTAGTAGATTGCAACAATAATTTTATTGTAAAAGTTTATTCAGAAATAAAAAAGCTTGCAGGGTAAACCACGTTGCTTTAGACAGAGCTTTAGCGTTAGGCGCTTCAAATACAGGACGTTACAATTTCACATTCAATTCATCCAACTTCATACATTCACCTTTTTCGAAGTTACACTTCTTTTGTGCAGCGCTTAACACTGCTGGTATAACAGAAATAGGTGTGGCGGTATGCCGCCGGAGTCGAACCACAAAGGGTTCTGCCTTCAAATTTATTAGGCGTACACTCCGTTAAATTTTGAGTGAATAAAAATAATAATTACGGCAAAGAAGTATTACTTCTTACATATTGTACATTAGTACACAGACGCTTACTATAAGTAAGTTTAAGTTAAGTTTTTATTTACTTTGTCAATGACAAAAAATCAAATAAAAATGTAGTTTTATACTATGTCAATTAAAAAAACTAAAATAAAATTGTAGTAATAAATAATAAAAAGTATCTTATGTCTAAATATAATTCTAAAGATTATACATAGACATTTAATAATTGAGTATTGTTTAGAAAACAAAGTATTATATATGTGTACATGATGCAAAGGAAAGACTTACTAGAATGAAGTTACTGCATTCGAAATGAAAGTAGCAAGCGAACTAGCAGTCCACCTGATGGTAAGTGGTCGCCATAGACACCTATAATCAACCCCAGGTAGGATTGTTATCCTATCTGAGATTGGCTACAGTGTTCACTGAGGACTAAGTTGGAATGCCTTATGTCTCCCTTACCACTCTTCAAAATCATCTCCAGATAGGATTGGAAGCCTATCTGAGATCGGCTACAGCGTTCTATGAGAACTAAGTTGGAATGCCTCATGTCTCCCTTACCACTCTTCAAACACAGCAGCGCTACACTGCTGTTATAAGACAGAAATAGGTGTAGCAGTACTTCTACCACATAGGATTTTTAGCATAGGAAAGTCTCCCGCCATATCAAATAATCATACTTGGGGAGCACCATGTTCTGATCTCTCAAAACTTGTATATATGCAAGATATTCCAAAAACTTCGATAGCGTGATTCAGAATACATACAATGTAGCGCCATCTAGTTACGAAGTGCGGAAACTTTTAGCATCTACACATATATAATCTTTGACTAATATTTGGTAGGTTTACATCAAATTGTATACAACATCGATTTACGATCTAAACATCTATATTAAAGAGTATATTATTGTTATTTCTTTCTACTGTTATTGAGGTCGTACCCCTAAAAGTTACAACCCTCCAAAAAGTAAAATTTCGTTAAAACCTTTACCAATGAAAGACATCACTAGGCTAACCTAGAGGGAGCATATGACGTATGAAATAGTTTTTGCGTGTCTAGGAAGGAATGTCCCTTTGCAACGTCACGGTAGAAATCGAATGTGTAAGATGTTTTTTAATCTTTCGAGGGGGATAGCTCCCTATCCCAGTTCATGAGTAAGATGTTTTTTTAATCTTTCGAGGGGGCATAGTTCTCCATTTTTGTGCCCTCCTTCCCCTTCTTAGTGATGCCCTTATTACCACTCATTTATTCGAGAAAATTCGATATTACTCAAATGACAAAACAGATTAGTACCTTTCCTCTCTTTTATCTCGATTTATCTCAATCATTTAAAGACAAAAAAGATTGAAAACCTGATAACATTAGAAACCTTATTTTATGCGTAGACACGGAACAGAAGATTATTAATAGGAGTTGTTTAAATATTAGAGTTAGTCATAAAATAGTACGTATTGATAATAGAAGAAGAGGTAGGTTTGAGGTAAATGGTGATCTAACTTTAATAACTTTGGAAGATGCTGCCGTGTGAAGCCGTGGCGGAGTCCTTTTTTTCTGGGACAGAGCTGAGCTGCGTCAATGGGCTACCAAAATATCAAAGCTGGTGTCTAGCGCCGGCCTGTGGACCATCGAGGCAATTCGTCCGATATCCCAAAGTTGGGTAGGCGATTCGGCCTGTCCTTCTGTCTGACTCAGGTACTCTTGGGACATGGTTGTTTCGGGACTTATCTGTATCGGGAGCCGACATCCAGGTGCCAACATTACGATTGCCTCAACTAGAGGGCCACACGTGGGGATATGCTGTGTGGAGTCGGAGCGCAACGTGCTCAGCTCTGTATTGAGTGCCGACCTTGCTTCCGACCGCGATTCACGCCATGGTCGGTAGCGACAGGTCGTGGGAAGTGCGATCCTTAGCGAAGCTGTAATGCTTGCGAAGGAGGTAAGAGAGCCAGGTAGGATGAAGCATCTTCTCAAGCACTTGGTCGCAGACGCACGAGATGCCAGAAGGCGGTTTCGCTGGAAGCCACCCTTTTCCAGTCATGGGACTGGGAACGCTCAAGGGAGCGGAGACGAGATGGAGATGATTTCGGCTGGATCCAAATCCGGTATTAAAGGCTTGAGATGTGAGTTTACATGCCCATCTCTTGTGGGACATAACTGAGAGGAGCCCTCGGGAAGTGTTTGTAAAATCAGCGCTGACCGACGTTACCGGGCCACGAATGTAATACAAACGCTTCTCGTCTCTCACCGGGCGGCACTACCAGCGCTTTTTCTTTCAACTTGATAAATATATCCTAAATAAAACCCAAAAAAAGTAAGAAAACCGTTCTAACAAAATTTTGAAACGGAACTCATTCTTAAAAAAGAAATTTCGTCGTTATAGGTGTCACTAGTGTCCCTGATAGCTGATCTTAATTCCGTTTAACGCCACCAGGCGGCACTACCAACGCTGATCTTTGAACTTAACAAATGTATATTTCTAAATAAACCCAAAAAAGGAACAAAACCTAAAAAAATGCTAAAACCTTTCGTCGTCATAGGTGTCGCTAGTGTCGTCATCTGAATTTAATCCTCTTTAATGCCACCAGGCGGCACTGCCAACGCTGATATTTGAACTCAATAAATGTATATGTACCCAAAAAAAGTATCAAAACCGTTCTAACAAAATACTGAAAAGGAACTCATTCTTCAAAAAACATTCCTTCAAAATATTCCTAAGTATAATACAAAAAAAGTAACAAAATCTTGAACGGGAACTCATGCTTTGAAAACCTTTCGTCGTAATAGATGTCGCTAGTGTCGCTATCTGAATTTAATCCTCTTTAATGCCACCAGGCGGCGCCGGCTGACTGGCCGGCGGGCTCGGTGCTGTAGGTCTGGGTCTCGAACATCCAAGCGTCGCGAACGCTGGCAACACTCTCAAGTATACGAAGGGCTTGATCAAGTTCAGAATGAAGTGGGACGCGTAGAAAGGTACCCGTCGCGTGGGTATATGCTCCTGGATGTGATGGAAGAAGTATATCAGAAAGACCGTCCCTAATAGCGCTAGGAGGTGGTTGCGGGGCGAGGTGAAGCGGTATCTGAAATAAAAGGGTTAGCATTTTTTTTAATAGCAAACGAGGAGGGGTTCGCTGATATATTATTACGCCATCCCTCCACTCACCTATTATTCACTGCTCGCTTTTACTTACTAGTCACTTATTACCTACTTCTAACTCAATCACTTTTCACCATAGATTAGTAAAGATTACTTACTCCTAAGAAGAAAATGTACCCAGTTTTGAGAATTGAAATAGTTGCGTAAAAAAGTTTTGCCACGTCTCCGTGCTAAAATGTCCCTAAAATATTTGAAATAATTATTTATTTATTATGTAAATTACGCAGTATTAGTTATTTATTCGTAAATTTTCTCTAAAAATGTTTTTATTTGTCAAGAATTCAAAAAAAGAACTTACTAATAAGTCATTTGTAGCTTCATTCAATTTCAAGGCGGCGAAGTATCTTTACTAATCTATGCTTTTCACCTATCACTTCCCCATCGCTCATTTACTGCGCACTTATTATTATTACGCACTTTCTACTCATTCGCGCCCCGTCACATACCATTTCCTTATCACTCCCTACTCCGCTACTCACTCACTACTTATTATTATCTACTATTTATTACTATTTACTTACTTAGTAATACTCGGGGTGACAGTAAGCGCCCAGCCAAGCAAAGATGCAGTGGTCTGAACGATCGCGAATACAGGAGTTGACTTCACTTTGATGTAGTCCGCCGATGTACACCACCGGAACGCCTGGGAAGGTTATTGATTCATTAGGCGTTCTAACATGATCATTTATAAATATTTTTCTTGTGAAAAATCATGATTAGAAAATTCTAGATGTGAAATATTATGTGAACAATGTGAAAACTAACAATGGAAATAATCACAATGTGAAAAATCACAATGTGATATATCACGACGTTAAAAGTCGCCATATGAAAATTCACAATGTGGAAAGTCACGACAGGAAAAACGACGAATTGAAAAATCACGTTACGAAGAATAACAATGTGAAAAATCACGAAATGAAAATTCTCAAAGTGAAATATAACCATGTGAAAAATCACAAAATGAAATATAACCATGTGAAAAATCCCGAACTGGTATATAACCATGTGAAAAATCACGAAGTGAAATATAATCACGTAAAAAATCACCATCGGAAAAATCACCATGTGAAAATCTCGATGGAGAAAAGCAAGATGGAAATATCATTTATCAAAAACCAAAAAAAAAAATATAACAAAATGCACTTTTTAAGCACGCTCCAGAAGAACTTATGAATATGAGGATGGTCCGCACCAAACTGCTGGTCCGCTCTGAAGTTGTTGCGAGCGAGTGTAGTCATACAATTTACTATGGCAACACGATTCATTTCTATATTCAGAGCGGACTAGCAGTTTTACGCGGACTATACAGACTTTTTTATTTAAATGAGTTCACTCTTTTATTCCACTTGTTTTAGTTAATTCACTGTTTTTCTTCCACTCACCAGTCTAGTAGCCCAGTGCAGATCAATCCCCATCATAATATACAGAATCCCGAGAGCCAAAGACGCGACCCCAGCGGCAACAGCGCCACCTATATGCTTCAACACCGCTCGCTTCACCTCCGCAGGTTGCCATGACCGGAACAGGAACGGATCAGTCACGAACAGGCAGACCGTTGGGGAGATGAAGGAACCTGAAATATATTTAAGTTTTTTTATACGATAGAAGAGTAGCAGACGAGCATGCAGTCCACCTGATGGTAAGTGGCTACTGCCGCCCATGGACATCTGTAATCAACCCCAGATAGAATTAAATATTCCTACCTGAGGTTGGCCACGGATGCGCCGCTACCCCTGAGGACTAAGCTGGAACGCCTCGGAAAAGTATATCTCTCTTACCACACCCTTCAAAACGGAACACAGCAGCGCCTAACACTGCTGTTATTAGGCAGAAATAGGTGTGGCGGTGGTGGCGGAGTCGAACCACAAATGGTTCTACCACCTTCAAAATGACAAACCAATAGAACTAACCTTAGTCCATTGGCTCTACGACCTCGTCGGAGGCTCGAGGCGGAAAGTTGAATGGAGGTCCCCAAAAGTGTTAAAGTTTTGATGTGAAACATCTATAGCCGCACGTAAAACCGATTTCTGGCGTGGCGACGCATGCCGTGGCGACGCGTCACCACGCTATACGATGGCATATATATACAGTCTATATGCAGTAGTGTGTACGGTGTGGCGACGCGTCGCCATGCGCAAACATCGTAATATTTTATTTTATCATTATGACATATTTAGTTCCTATCACAATATGTTCTTTTCTGCATATTACTTTTACAAAATAATGTCGATGTTTCACATCTGCTAGGCGTCCCGTGACGGCTCACATTGTTTTTTTACATCAAGTTGTCAATATGAAATTGTCATGTCAGTTGAGAGAATAAAACAACTGTGTACAATTTTAAAATAATTGGTTGTTAATAAAATAGTAAAGCAATTGGTGAGTGACAAAACTACCTACACAGCGAGTTATAGTGACAAAGCTCAAAGTAATGTGACAAATTAAAGAAGTATGATGAATCAAGTGCGAATTAAGTAAGAGGTAAACAATGGTTGAAATTAACAACTTAAAGTGTAAAAGCTTTTACACTCTTGGGGAACTCGCTGAGTGATACACATTGCATAGATTGTTTCTTTCTAACGACTTTTTTTAGCAACTGTGTTTGGAGGCCCAGGATCGGAGGCCCGGCGGAGGCCAGGGCGGACCACCCTTTTCACCCCGTTCCTTCTTATATAAACGAAAGTGGAAAAAAATGAATAACGGTGATGATAAGGTTGGCAACTAAGTTCCCGCCGTTTTTCGAATTTTGCAAACTTTGTAATTAAAATAACAATTGATTAAGCAACATTTTTGTACTATTGAAGAAGGAAATAAACATACAGTCCACCGGATGATAAATGGTTACTGCCTCTCATGGACATTTGTAATCAACCTCAGATAAGATGATTCCTACTTGAGGTCGGCCACAGTTGCGCCGCTACCCCTGAGTAAACTGGAACGCCTCGGAAAAGTGTCTCCTTACCACACACTTCAAACCAGAAAACAGCGCTTAACATTACTATTATTGCAGAATAATGTAGCGGTCTGGAGTCGAACCACAAAAGATTATTTAAAATATTGTGGCGTATTCGTTATACCACAACATAATTGACAAAATATTGGAGCTTGAACACCTTTGATTTCAAGTTAAATCGCTTCCGCTTATGAAATTACATTTTTCATTTTTATCTTTACTTATGTAACATTTTATTGATATTGACATTATATCTTATTAACGTTTAAATAATATTGGAATTTAGTATCTACAATTTAATAATTTGAACTTATAAAATGCCACTTAAAACTATATTTGTACGCCATTTATGGCAGAATGAGCGAAAATTCTTGATTATAACACCAATGTATACACCTTATTCTACAAATAAAGATTTTTGTATTTGTATTTGGGCCAGATCCTTCGAAGACCGGTTTTGCATCAAGCGCACGTCGGCTCAGCGGCCGGCGGAGGGACACTTGCTTTCGGTCCGCCTTTCTTATCGCGCGCGCTTGCTTACTTATGCTTTCGTAGTTTTAATAGTAATTGTAATTTAATCGCTAAAGTAATAAATTGCTTTCTTTCATTCTAAATAACATTCTTCATTCTCTCGTCTATATCACTCTTTCTTTTCACTTCTTTCCTTTTTGTAGTTAATTTAAATTAAAATAATCTACAAGTCTGAAATCAAAGTCATCTTGAAGGTCTTGAAGTCATGTAATAATATAGTCACATAAACGGTACAGAGTAACGATATAACAATTATTTATTTATTCAAAATTATACGTAAGTAAGTTCACACTAGTGATTAGAAGTATTATAACTACACAAGTATCTCCGTTATTCGACTGCTCTTGCTGAAGTCTCCGACTAGAATGTCGCTCTCTGTTAATTTGAGCGCCGCCAAGGCGTCGTCCCCACTTCACCTACCCGCATCTATTTTTAAACTGTAGTATCAAATGAGTCACTTATTACGTTAATGTAACGTTATAAAAATGTGATATCGTTAATATCCAAGCTTCTTATTAACGATGATAACAAGTCGTTAAAATAATAGCGGTGAGAATAATTTCTAATTTATCTTGTTAAATTCGTACATCCCGCTGTAATATGTTTATTATTTCTAAATTCTTGACTTACCAACTAACCCACCAAGCAGACATTGATGAGGGAAGTGCGCCCCAGCGTACATACGCGCAAGACCCACGCCGGTCATGACAGAGAAGTACATGGTCTTCAGTGGTAGCCAGTTGTAGATCTCTCGTAACCTTGGTACGCCCCTATGAAGATATTCATTAATTAGATCATGAATTCGTCGTCCGTTGTCAATAATCAATCTATCCGATTTGCTCCCAAAGATTTAATGGCACAATTTCTAGTAGCGCCTGTTATTAATCAATCTGGATAGATCGGTCTGGATGGACTGCTAATCAAGGTGGCTACCGAGATCCAGGACAAAATTCTAAAATAATCATTAATGCCTGATATTTAGGATTATCTTTACCCTACATTGACAATTTCTGATAGACAGGTAGATATTTTCAAATTTCATTCTTTGGTAGACAAAACATTGGATAGATTGATTATTAATAACGAATGTACAAATTCTGTCTTTTACAGACAACAATTTATAACGGGCGATTGATTTGATAGAACTCGGTTTTTTAACACGCTTTTATTTTAGCTTGGGTTGTACGTTTGTATTTGCTCCACTTATCAATTTTCAAAAAGCACCCCACACTTTTTCCACAATTATACAATTTACTGTTCCTTAATTGATTCCTAGATTGAAAATTATTTTCTATTTTTAGTAATTTAGTAATCGTAAGTAATAGTATTTAGTAATCTATTTATTCAATAAATAGTCATCGTTATCTGGAAAAAAATCGTAATATTTTATTTTATCATTATGACATATTTAGTTCCTATCACAATTTGTTATTTTCTGCATATTACTTTTACAAAATAATGTCGATGTTTCACATCTGCCAGGCGTCCCGTGACGGCGCACATTTTTTTTATTTTAATAGACGACGATGATTGTGAGTGTCTTGCACGACCCGTCTGGCACGCTTACGCTGTTTGTCCAACAACCTCCGACACCGAGCCGATACCGATAATTATTGACGGCGCCGAAGTAGCGTACATACATTTACTATAGCAGCTTGTCCACCGAACGTCCGTCACCCGAGCACCGTCATCCCGGCCGCCGATATTCCGAGTACATCAGCGTGACCGCTAGATCGGCACCGAGTTTTTGTCCGCCCGATGTGCCGACAATATAAAACACATTGGAACTTGTCCATACACAGCCGTCACACGAGTGACAGCTGTAACAAAATAAACCACCGATATCGGTCGTAGTGGATAAACTATCGCCGTCACGACATAATTAAAATCGGCCCGAAATAATCTCGTTCTCGGTATCAGCTCGGTGACGGTGCGGTGGACAAATAGCCTTAGTGTCTGCAGATATAAAACACTCTAATTCTACAACAGTTAAAAATACAAACGACATCCGACCCATCAACGATGTCTGTTGGTGTCTGATACTGTCTGTGCCTGACACGGCTCGTACCTGAAACGCATAGTGTCACACTTACAGGTCATTAATCATATGCGAGCACCACATATTGCAGAGCATGAAGAGTGTGGCTGCAACAGCGCAGTGTCCTGAGGGGCTGCCTGGACCGGTCTCACACGTGAACGGTCCTTGCCTGATGGTCGGACGGACGCTGTCCTCATAGTAGGACGTCTCACGGACCCACCAGTAAGGTCTGTCTTCGACTAGGATCCTGATACAAATAAAATTGGAGTGATCAAGCTGTCCACCTGATGGTAAGTGATAGACATATTATAATATAGGAGTAGCAGACGAGCATGGAGCCCACTACTGCCGCCGGACATCTGTAATCAACCCCGAAAAGATTAGATTCTTATCATAGGTCGGCCACAGATTCGCCGCTACCCTGAGGACTAAGTTGGAACACCTCGAAAAAGTATATCTCCCTTACCACACCCTTCAAAACAGAACACAGCAGCGCTTAACATTGCTATTATTAGGCAGGTAGTACTCGTATGTCTCCCTTACCATAGACTTCAAACCGGAACACAGTTAACACTGCTGTTATTAGGCAGAAATAGGTGTGGTGGTGGAGCCGCCGCAGTCGAATGTCAAAGGGTTTTACCACCAAAAAGTAATTAACGAAGTAATTTTTCGCATTAATTTTCTTCACTATAAAATTCTCGTGTCACAATGTTAGTTACCGTAACGGCTCCTCCGCAACGGCTTTGTCGATTTTCACCAAATTTTATATGCATATTCAGTAGGTCCGAGAATTGGCTACTATCTATTTTTCATACACCTAAGTGATAAGGGTTGTTTCATATGGCAACACAACGTTTGCCGGGTCAGCTAGTATTCTTATATTTTTATGTCAATTCGTATTTTTTCCACTAAACTTTAAATAAAACCATTACCATTTCAGCATCGTATTAATCCATCCCCCAAACGCAACGGCGAGCAGCATCTGCGCACCAAAGACAGAGTCGATGCCAGCGATCACAGGGAACCCGTACTCCAACACCATGTGAGGGTTGTATAACTGGTTCAATTTGTCCAAGTGCCATTCCATGTCTGAGAACCTGGTGACAACGATGTTCATGTTTAATGTTTCATGTCGATGTACATGTTTATTACGATGATCATGTTTACTGTCGATGTTCATGTTTAATCTCCATGTTCATATTTTTTTTATAATATAGGAGTAGCAGACGAGCATGCAGTCCACCTGATGGTAAGTGGCTACTGCCGCCCATGGACAACAAATACGAATTGAAAATTTTAAACTATTGTTACGTTAGCTTATGTTTATAATTAATTTAAATTGCTACACCCTTCCAGGGTTTCATTCCACTGTACCAAAATTTGTAACGCCTTTTTATGTCATAACCGCATGAGGCAATAAAGATTAAGATTATGATTATGTCGATGTTCATGTTCATGTCGATGTTCATGTTTATTGTCGATGTTCATGTTTAATTTCGATGTTCATTTTATTTATTTATGCGCACATAGATAATTGATATAAAACACTTATAAATAAAATTTTGTGCAAAGGTACTGCTTATTCCTAATGAAATATCTTCCAGCAGACCTTTAAAAGGAGATGGGTTAACAAATGGTGGATATGCGTGCACGAGACTGAATGAAAATATGTTATTATTTATTTTAATCATACAATACATACATATAATACCGAATAACGCATAGGATGAGACTTAAAATATAAATAAAAATACATATAAAGATATAGTTATATAAAGATAAAGGTTTAATACATATTATTATAGTACAAATACAAAAAAAATCAATAATATTTAATGATTAACTAATACTCATCTTGCTAAGGAGAAGTAGTGGTCTTTTACTCTTTTTAAAAGTAGATATATTGTTAGGCTCTCTTATGCTTGGTGGAAACGAATTCCACAGTCTGGCTGCATGAACAGTGAAGGAGTTGGAATAGGAACTGGTTTTATGAGGCGGGAAACGAATGTTCATGATGACTAGGTAAATATATATTTGTTTTTGTAATATAGGAGATGACGATGCAGTCCACCTGATGGTAAGGCTATTGCCGCTCATGGACATCTGTAGTTAACCCCAAATAAAGTTAGATTACTACCTAAGATCGGCTACAGATATTCTGCTATCTCTGAGGACTAAATGGAATGCCACGGAAGAGTATGTCTCCCTCACACCCTTCAAAACAGAACACAGCAGCGCTTAACATTGCTGTTATTAAACAGAAATAGGTGTGGCGCCGGAATCGACCCACAGAGGGTTCTACCACTTCGAAAAGTATTGAATAAACATAGATTTCTGTTATCGTCGTAAATAAGAAGCTTGGATGTTAAAGATATCGCAGTTTATAGCATTACATTAAAGTAATAAGTGACTCATTTGATACTACAGTTTAAACACAGATGCGGGTAGGTGAAGTGGGGACGACACCTTGGCGGCGCTCGAGTTAACAGAGAGCGATATTCTGGTCGAAGACTTCAGCAAGAACAGTCGAATAACGGAGATACTTGTGTAGTTATAATACTTCTAATCACTAGTGTGAACTTACTTACGTATAGTTATTATATCGTTATTCTGTACCTTTTATGTGACTATAAGATTACACGCCTTCAAGACCTTCAAGATAACTTTCATTTATATTTCGAACCTTATCTGGGGTTGATTACAGATGTCCATGGGCGGTAGTAGCCTCTTGCCATCAGGTGGACTGTATGCTCGTCTGCTACCCATAAAACCTGGTGTAATACACACAAAATAATGTCGCAACTAAACGCTTGCCAAACCTTAACAAATCGCCATAAATACAAATATGTGGATTAGTATTTGACAGGGTTTGTGTATCAAACAAGTTAAATCATCACATGTTAATATAAGATTAGTTTTTCGCTTCGGCACCGCTCACATTTTTAGTTAAGATTTTTCGAAATTAATGAAATATGAAAAATGAAATCAAGTCCAAATTTTTTTAATATTAGTATCAAGGTTTCAAAAATAATACCGCATATGCAAGAGTTGCTAATGGCAGAAAGACTCATCTACTATATACAGCTAAAAATAAATATATGTATATAAATAATTTAAAGAACTAAAAACAACGCTTTTATAGATAATCAAATAAAAAAGTAAAAAATAGACCTTAATAATAAAATGATTAGCAACAATTAATTTTACTGTTCAAAAATCGTAGAGCAGAGGTTCCCAAAGTGTGCGCCGTAGAGGGGGGAAGTAAAGAGGGGCGCCGTGAGTCGATCCTCTAATTATTGGACACCACAAATATTGGCGTTATGATTAAAAATGAATATCCAAATTAAAAAAAAAATCTATTAAGTTAAGATTAAAACTACTTCGCAACAATCCGCTACAAATATGTATGATGGTGTATATTTTAAACCATGCAGTATGTACCACCCTCCCTCCCACAAAGGATGCGTGCAGCTACAAACGGACTGACTGACGGACGGTTGACTCTACGACGGTTAATCGTTAAGTGACGCTGTCAACCTAAAGCATGCCTTCATCTTCTCCTTCTTCTTTCGACTGTCTTCTTCAAATAGCAAGGACAGGGCGCCGTGAAAAAATATTTAAAAAGTTGTTGGCCAAGTGCATGTTGAACTCACACTTGAAGGCTTCCGTGCCACAAAAACTTTATTTTTTTAATTTTTACTATTTGTTATTATAGCAGCCATTGAAGTGATTGTGAACATGTGAACTCTCTACCTAATACGATTCAATAGATAAAGCGAAAAATAGATATAATATATCTTATATATAAAATTCTCGTGTCACAATGTTAGTTACCGTACTCCTGTGAAACGGCTTTACTGATTTTCACCAAATTTTATATGCATACTCAGTAGGTCTGAGAATCGGCTACTATCTATTTTTCATACCCCTAATTGATAAGGGTTGTTCACCCTTAATATTTTTTTATTTATATGGCAACACAACGTTTGCCGGGTCAGCTAGTAATATAATATAAATAGTCGAAAAATAGTAATTTTTGGTATGGCGACTCCAATTATTTTCAGCTTTTTTATTTGCAGTATTTAGTGGTTGTTATAGCGACCACCGTTATACATACTCTGTAAAAAACAAGTGTTTATTTATTACGGTTCAGGAAATAGACAAGGAAACTTAATAATAGGGTTCCGTTTTTAGTTCTTACCCTTTAAGTACGGAACTCTAAAAAGCATAACAATTGATATTAAGCACCCTCTTATTTTAAGAACAATGAATCCGTTTTCATAACAACTAAATTTTGTTTCCTCAGCGCGCTTAAAACGTATCAGTTCATCATATGCTCGTAGGTATCCAAATTTAGGGCATCCAGGCCGTCTAGGGCGATAAATCAATACTAACGCGCATCCCACTTCGAACTCTCGATGGCAGGTCGCAAAATGGCCGTCTACACCGCGCGATTTACAACAGGTTCACGTATTTTAAATTGGGAATTTGATTTTTTGTTTATTGTGTAATTAATATCGTTTTAACCGAACCGAACGTAATATAAGTTTTCTGCTCAATTTTATTCTTAATTAGCTGACCCAGCAAACTTCGTACACCTTAGAATCTATTTATGAAATATATTTCATATTTACTAACTTTTAAACCTTCCCTGGACTTCCACAAATCTTAAAACTAAAATTAGCCAAATCGGTCCAGCGACTCTCGAGTTTTAGTGAGACTTACGAACAGGATTTGATTTTTATATAAGACATGTTTGTTTGAATTGCGTGGTATGAATTATTTTTTGACCTGTTGATAGTACCTACTTCTTAACTTGTGATTGCAATTTAGTCACATATCGTTGCCATTTTTAAATTTTAATGATAATTTAGTTTTCTTTGTTTTATTTTTGCGGTTTTTTCCCAAAACAAAATAGGTACATGTAAATCAGAGTATTGTTATACTCTAACGTGGCATTCTGAAGCTGATCCGATGATAGAGCCATAGGAAGACAAAGGAACTCTTCAGGTTACTGGTAAACCCCTCGAGTGTGGCTCATAAGAGTCGATTGGAAGAGTCCCATAAATGGGGCGTGTTTTATTATTACAATAATGAACATTTTCGCAAATCGCAAATAGAAATATCCACAAAGTAATTCACATAAAAATAAATAAAGCATAAGTGAAAAATCAATTTACTTCTATTTATAATTAAAGCAATCATATAAATCTTCAAGCATATGAAACACATAAGCAATAAAATAATTTTAAAATAAATACGTATACCTCGCCCAACAATAGCTAAAATACCATAGAACAAAACAAAGAAATAAATCAAAAGTAATACAAAGCAATTGGAAAATAATACAAAAGCAAAAACATACCACGTAAAATAATATACCTACATAATCTACTAAAACGATAAACATATTTACTACAAATTGACAAACATAACAAAGGAACAAAAGATTGCATCTTCCCGGTATCCCGATAAATCATCCCGGTAAATACGCTGATAGCCGGGAAATATATTTAATATTAATATTTATCAAATAAAATGAAAAATATACTTTACTTGTCTTGTATCACTTGGATGCAAAAGATTCCAAAGGCGTAGAGAAGCTCCATTTTGAACGAACACTTTACACAAACAGGACTATTTCACTGGGAATTTACTGCGGAGTGAAACGGGTGTACCGGGATTGTCAAGGCTATTGATTTGTCGGGACTGAAGCAGACGGTGTTGCTAGTTTGGAGATTTAGCCGATTTTTTGGGCACATTGATACGTTAAATGTTTTCGTGACACAAAATGACGGTAAGGATGTCAAAGTGCAATAATTATATTTTAAAGATGAAGATGAAGAAGCAATGTAGACCATTGCTTAAAAATTAATCATTTTTGGATATTTTAAATATTTTCCTTGTTCATAACTTCTTGAGTTACATGTAGTAGGAACCTTTATTTTATTTCACACTAATAATAAAATAATGTAAAATTATGTATATTGAAATATATATTTTGTAAATATAGTAAAAAATATATTCTTAAACATTGAATTATATATTAACATTGAATATTAACTGAAATAAACATTTAAAATGCCATTTTCCGTGTAATTAAAGATAGGTTTTTGAAAAAAAAGGGACATTAAAATTTTAAAGCTGTTATTTCAATTTCATTAAAACCTACTTTAATTTCATAATCAGCGCCATCTATTGCACACGTCAATAACTACTTACATAACTAACTTACTAAAGTTTAAACAACGCCATCTATTTAACAATAGAATAACTTTTAGACGGGGCGAAAAATTGTATGCTACTCGTCAACAGATGGCGCTGCATGGTGCATCTCAAATATTATAATTACAATTGTTATCATTTTTTATCCAAATGTTTAATAAACTTAATAAATAATATTATTTTACATGGAAATTTATTATTTAAGGTCTATTAATTCCAGTTAAGAACAATAGTGCTAAGATATTTATATTTTCTCGAAACATACTTTTTTAGGAATCGATCACACCTATGGGTTTATTTATATATAAACCACAATAAATATACTCTAATGAAAATATTCTACAAGTCAAAGCTACATAATACATATAATTAGTGTCGAAAACCTTTCTCTCAATTACCGCCAGTTAGCCTCGCTAAGCGGACGGTAGATGGCGTAACGGTCGGGCGGCGGGCGGATTATGTTTTAATAATTGAATATTATTCTATGGTAGCGAGTATACCGGGTAACACAAGTTTTGAAACGTACTTTTATGAGTGTAAAATACTTGTATGTAAATAAAATATATATTTGTGATGTTGCAAATAGGTTATTTTTTGTATTTTATATAAAGAAATAGCGAATGCAGTCCACCTAGTGATAGATAAATTGGCGACATTTATAATTAACCCCAGATTGGTGTCCAGATAGTGAATGTATACAAGATCGGCCACAGATGCATTGTTATTCCTAAAGACTACGTTGGAACGCCTCGGATCGTATCTCTTCCTTACCACACACTTCAAAATGGAACATAGCAGAACTTTGGCTTATACAGCAATTTCAAAAAATTCATGTATATTTATTTTTATAATTTTGGAATAGCAGACGAGCATACTGTCCACCTGATCGTGTGTGGATTCTGACGCCCATGGACATCTGTAATCAACTCCTGATAAGATTAGATTCCTATATCTGCCACAGATACGCCGCTACCTCTGATTCAGCTGGAATGCTCGAAAAAGTATGTCTACTTACTCCCTTACTCCTTTACCACACCTTTCAAAGCGGAACATAGCAGCGCTTAACACTGCTGTTATAACAGAAATAGGTGGCGTTGCCACCGGAGTCGAACCAAAGACGGCTTACCACCTTTCAATGCTGTTAATTACAAATTAAAGGTAAAAAAGTTGTGATTTAATTCGAAAACCGCCCATAAGGTCTTCGAAAACATTTAACGACTGCTTGTGATAACCGGTACACACTTAAATTAGATTTACGTAATAAATATTCCTTAAAGTCAGAATCGAAACAAAAGATAGAATATTATGTTGTAAATGTTATCTGAATTTTTGATGTCATAAATATTAGTTATGTATCGAATTTTAGACACAATTAATCGGTTGTAAATATTTTGTTTAATAGCCAATGTGACTGTTCATTTAGTGTTGTATTTTTAGATTAATAAAGCGTCTTTTTTTCGGTATTTATAATATTATATTGAAGTGGTAAGCGAACTTACTGTCCACCTGATGGTAAATGGCTACCGCCGCTTATGGAGATCAATAATCAACCCCAAAACTAGTTTCCTATCTGAGGTTGGTAACAAATGCGTTGCCTCTGCAGCACAAAAGAAGTGATAGCCTCGAGGTTAAGAAACGCGGCCTCTTGATCGAGGGGTCCGAGGTACAAATCCCAGGCACACACCTCTGATTTTTCAAATTTATGTGTGTATTAGAAGTTAATTATCACTTGCTTAAACGGTAAAGGAACACATCGTGAGGAAACCTGCATACCTGAGAATTCTTAAAAAACGTTTTCAAAGGTATGTAAAGTCTACCAATACGCACTTGTCCAGCGCTGTGGACTATGGCCTAATCCTTCTCATTCTGAGAGGAGACCCGTGCCCAGTGGGACAGTAATGGGCTGATGATGAAGTATCAAACGAGTATGCAGTCCACCCGATGGTAAGTAGCCTCTACCGCCCATGGACATCCGTAATTAACACCGGACAGGACAAGATTCTCACCTAAACGCTAAATGTAGTCTACCGTTACCGCACCTTTCAAACCAGAACACAGCAGCGCTTAACACTGCTGTTATGAGGCAGAAATAGGTATGACGGTGATGCTGCCGGAGTAGAACCACAGACCGTTTTACCACCTTCAACTATTTCAATATTTTTTGTAGGTAGACCTCAGGTAGGATCATCTTATCCTATCTGGGTTTGATTACAGATGGTCATGGGCGGCAGCTTACCGAAGGTGGATTGCATGCTCGTCTCCTACTCCTATATTATATAAATACTAAAAGTTGTTCGTAAAATGTAACGTACTGGGGTGTAAACAAAACTTGTGTCGCCGTGGGTACAGTAGGTGCGAATCCCGGCTGACTTTCGACAAATTTAATCTTTGAGCGCGGCCAGTGACTTTCGCAAACGATGTTAAAATACACAACGTATCTGAAGATACGGAAAAAATATAAGGAATGTAAGGAAATTAAACATGCTTATGTTATTTTTGTTTTTTTACTATATAAAGGTAGAAAACGAGCATGGAAACAACGATGTCTCTTATTACATCCTGAATTCTAGATTCCTACCTGAATTCGGCCACACGCTCAACGCTACCAGTTAGGACTAAGTTGGATTGCCTGGAACAAGAAAATGTACCCAGTTTTGAGAATTGAAATAGTTGCGTAAAAAAGTTTTGCCACGTCTCCGTGCTAAAATGTCCCTAAAATATTTGAAATACTTATTTAATTATTATGTAAATTACACAGTATTAGTTATTTATTCGTAATACTTCTCTAAAAATGTTTTTATTTGTCAACAATTCAAAAAAAGAACTTACTAATAAGCCGTTTGTGGCTTCATTCAATTTCAAGGCGGCGAAGTATCTTTACTAATCTATGACCGCACACTTCAAAGTGGGACAAAGTAGCGCAGTAGCGCTTAACACTGCTGTTGTAAAGCAGAAATAAGTGAGGCGGTGGTGCCGCCGGCGTCGAGCTATAAAGTGTGCTGATAAGACATGATTCGCAACTAGTGAATGCAATCCCGACTCGAGATCGTAAAGTCGAGATGCCGCGGGATCCCGAGATTTTAGGGATTACGTCTAGTTAAAAAATCGGGATCGGGAGATCGGGATCCCGCGAGATCGGGATTGAATTCCCTATTCGTAACGATAAAATTCGTTGACCAACTTACTAAGCATTTGCCCATGGACATCTGTGACCATTTCCATAAAGAACAGGTTGTACGTGAAGCCGAAAGCGTTGTTATGTAAGAACTTTTAAACGTGATAGAACCCTTAGGGGTTCGACTCCGGCGGCATCACCGCCACACCTATTTCTGTTATAACAGCAGTGTTAGCCGCTGCTGTGTTCTGGTTTGAAGGGTGTGGTAAATGTAAATAATAATAAATTAATAATTGCAAAAATAAAAGAAAAGAAATTAGAAATCATTTGCTTAAAACGGTAATGAAAACATCGTGCGGAAACCTGAGATATCTTAAAAAAATCTCAAAGGTATGTGAAGTCTACCAATACGCACTTGTCCAGCGCGGTCGACTATGGCCTAATCCTTCTCATTCTGAGAGGAGACCCGTACCCAGCAGTGGGACAGTAATGGGTTGTTGATGTAAATATTGATGGTGAACTAAAAATTGTACCCTAAAAGGCATTTAAAAGATTTTAAATCTTACAACATATCTTTCAATACTGTTACCCATTGTACCCGTCAAGACTCGTAAACGCTGTATGATCACGTAGAATTATTACATTAAAATATAATCTGGAGGGATGGAGGGGGGAAGCGCTAGCTATCTCTTTCTCGCTTATGGTGTCTCTGTCTGACTTTATACAAACTCTATCATATTGGTTTAAATACGCAATTGTCGAGTGAAGTGTAGGTAGAAACTTCTAGGGTAGACGGCGGCACCATCGTCAAAACTCTTTCTGTTATAATAGCACTGCTGTTCTAACTGCTTTCTGTTATAACAGCACTTCTGTTATAACAAACAAACAAAAACAAACAAACGCTTTCTACACTCACAGCCCCACACTAGGATTCCCTGTATCGTGGGTGCCATGGACACACACATAGACAAATACACAAACACCCAGACCCAGAAACAGAAAGCTAAATTCATCATTTAGATATCCGTCTGGCCGGGGATCGAACCCGGGACCCTCTGCGTGTCAGACCGGTATGGTGACCGCTCCGCCACGCGGGTCGTAACAGAAACGGGTAACAGAAAGAGGGGACCTTCTACCCCCGTTCTACAACCTTTTAAATACTGTTATAACAGTATTGTACAGTGTTATAACAGTAGTGTACAGTGGTAGAGCCCTTTGTGGTTCGAATCCGGCGGTACCACCGTCACAACTCTCTGTTATAACAGCAGTGTAGCGCTGCTGTGTTCTGCTTTGAAGTGTTTTTTTTTTATAATATTGTATTAGCAAAGAAGTAGTCCGGCTACTGACGCCCATGGACACCTGTAATCAATCCCAGATAAGATTTGATTCCTCCCTGAGATCGACCACAGATGCGCCGCTACTCACGAGGACTAAGTTGGAATGTCTCTTCACTTCAAACTAACAGCGCTTAACACTATCTACTGATACCTATTAAGCAGATATAAGTGTGACGGTGGTGCCTCGGAGTCGAACCTGTATAACAACATGTATAATAACGATACTGTAGCGCTGATGTGATCTGCGTTTATTTTGGTAAGGGACAGACTTTATAGGTACGCGGAGTTCCAAGTTAGTCCTCTTAAATCGTACCTGGGGGGCATAGATTAGTAAAGATACTTCGCCGCCTTGTAATTGAATGAAGCCACAAACGGCTTATTTTAGTAAGTTCTTTTTTTGAATCCTTGACAAATAAAAACATTTTTAGAGAAAATTTACGAATAAATAACTAATTTACGTAATAATTACGTAATTTACGTAATAAATAAATAATTATTTCAAATATTTTAGGGACATTTTAGCGCGGAGACGTGGCAAAACTTTTTACGCAACTATTTCAATTCTCAAAACTGGGTACATTTTCTTGTTAGGAGTGAGTACTCTTTACTAATCTATGCTGGGGGGTTACTACCATCTCTTAACACAATATTATTTTAATCATACTTTTACTTTTTTGCAGTAAATTTAACTTTTATAAGCAAAATATGACAATTTCAGTTGGTTTTATACAATGGATAAGCGAAAAATGACTAAGTTTAAGTTTGGTCAACTGTGTATGGCGGAATATGTTACTGTTTTAAGGAGGAAATAAAACTTTCCTGAACTATGATGGTTTTTAAAAGATGCTGGTAGGCCCTCTGGAGTTGAATACTGATGTCCATATAAGGCGCCACTTTCCAACACGAGGAAATCTTATTTGCTTGTTACTCCAGTATAATAAATACAAGCAATATATGTAAGTATGTATTATATATACGACGACCCGCGTGGCGGAGCGGTCACCATACCGGTCTGACGCGCAAAGGGTCCCGGGTTCGATCCCCGGCCAGACAGCTATCTAAATGATGAATTTAGATTTCTGTTTCTGGGTCTGGGTGTTTGTGTATTTGTCTATGTGTGTGTCCATGGCACCCACGACACAGGGAATCCTAGTGTGGGGCTGTGAGTGTAGAGAGCGTTTATTATTTCCGTTGTACTCTTAAATGAAAAAAAAATAACTTAAAATAAATTTCATAGAAAGCACTGTCATTTCTAAAACCAAATTATATTATAGGAATAAGTATCTACAACTATTCCAGACGATTTGAGCCCTTTTGTGTAAATTATGACACCTATAGCCCACAATATTAGACCTAAACCACAGTAAAGTATCATATAACATTTATGGGCTGTACACTTATTGCCTTGGCCATATTTTAGTGCCTTAAAACTATTGAATTATGACGTTCCTGTCAAAGCTCCCGCCAAACAAAGGCAAGATGGCGACCAGGTTCTATTGTCTATGCTCATGGATAATTACGTTACGGTCGCAATTATTCACTACCGTAAATTCTTTATTGAATAGAGTTATAAAACAATTTCTCCTTCTCGGCGGCGTAACAGACATTTTAGTTACGCTTCGACAAATGACAAATTCTCTTGCTTTTGTCAATATCTCCGAATTACGCGGGAAGGTCCTACAGAAGACATATTGTTTTGAGCATAGACATTTTTTTGTGGTTTTAAAACTTACTGTGGTTGGACTGCGCAATAAAATATGCAATAAAAGTCTAATAAAATAAATAATGCGTTTAGTGATGCGGTGAAGGGAATATTACCGGAAAAATGGTAAAATTTTGATTATTATATTAGGATGGTTAGTACCTATGCTGTTAAGACAAGTCAAGCGAAATAGAAGCATATCTATATATTCACGAGCTTTTGCCCGCGGCTTCGCTCGCGTTACGAAGTAATATTTTCAACCCCCATTTTATCCCCTTGGGGGTAGAATTGATCAAAATCCTTTCTTAGCGGATGCCTACGTCATAACATCTACCTGCATGCCAAATTTCAGCCCGATCCGTCCAGTGGCTTGGGCTGTGCGTTGATAGATCACTATGTCAGTCAGTCACCTTTGAGTTATATATATTTAGATTAATCTCATAGATTAGTAAAGATTACTCACTCGTAACAAGAAAATGTAACCAGTTTTGACAATAATAATTGAAATTATCACTATCATCTATTTTCGTGTTTGAGAAATATTAAAAAAATGTAGTTTTTACATCATTTACGAATGAAACGATATTTCTCCGCACTTTTTATTCTTCGACTTCATGTTATCGTAACAATTAACTACGCATGTCGGCATTGTTCCGCGTAAATGACACTATGACAACTATTTAAATCATTTAATGGCTTCCTTCAATTACATGGCGGTGAGATATCTATACTTATATCTATACTAATATTATAAAGAGGAAAACTTTGTTTGTTTGTTTGATTGTAAGGAATAGGCTCAAAAACTACTGGACCGATTTTCAAAATTCTTTCACCATTCGAAAGCTACATTATTCACGAGTAACATAGGCTATATTTTATATGAAATATATTTGATAAATAGATTTTGAGGTAAGTTTGCCGGGTCAAAATACGCTTATTTGAGGTGTGCTTAGTTAGTCCTCAGCGGCTTTGTTTGGTATTTCACGTAAATTCTAATTTAAGTAATATTTTTATTAAAAAAATATATTTTTTAAATTCAATAAAAAACATAGACCTACGAATAAATAGATACCTTAAATTCCACCAGAAACCCGAAACCACCTCCATTCCACAATCCAAACATTTCATTGCAAGTTAAACGTTCTATCAACGCATCAGCGCCATTTAAACCACTCAGAACTGGATAAATCCGCCCGTAATCCGGTTAGAACCGCCTAAATCCGGATTAATAGTCTGTCAAATTGCCGCTAGGGGCGCGCGAGGCCACCTGCGACCCCTTGGCTTGTTTGCGCCCCATTTTTTGCTTATTAATCATCACAGGATAAATGGAGGATTATATTGTTTAACAACACGGACAGCGTGATAATTTTGTTTGTATTGATTGAAAGATGTGCGCAATAACATGATAATGTATGATGCAATTTAAGTTTTATAAGAGGGTGTAACAAGTGTATTATTATAACGGTGAAGTAGAAAGTAGAAAATTGTGGTTCGACTCCGGCGGCACCACCGCCACACCTATTTCTGCCTAATAACAGCAGTGTTAGGCGCTGCTGTGTTCCGGTTTCAAGGGTGTGGTAAGGGAGACAGACATTTCCGAGGCGTTCCAGCTTAGTCCTCAGGGGTAGCGGCGCATCTGTGGCCGACCTCAGGTAGGAATCCTATCTGGGGTTGATTACAGATGTCCATGGGCGGCAGTATCCACTTACCATCGGGTGGACTGCATGCTCGTCTGCTACTCTTATATTATAAATTCTGGGAAGTAATGATATATCACAAACTGAAGGAAAGGCCTCATTTTTGTGAAAATATATTTTTTGCATATTACGCTCTAGTATCAAATTAGTACATTATTACAATTGACTTAGTATCAAAGAAATCAACGACAATGCCGGCAGAAGAGAAAACTTCGCGTAAAACTAACACGCACTCATTTCCATAATAACTCCTTAAACAAAACTCACTCATCCTAAATCTCCCAGCGTTTCTATTAAGTATCCTTTTCGGAAGCCACAAAAAACGGCAGACGAACCAAAACATAAAAATACACCCCATAATGTCACATCAAATATTTTTAAACAAGCCACTTAGAGTTTTAAAGTCGTCTTTGAACAACTAATATGTCAAGTTAAAAGTGTTAGCTTATGCGAGAGAGAACCAGTGAAATATCTTATCTATACTAATATTATAAAGAGGAAAACTTTGTTTGTTTGTTTGATTGTAATGAATAGGCTCAAAAACTACTGGACAGATTTTAAAAATTCTTTCACCATTCGCAAGCTACATTATCCACGAGTAACATTGGCTATATTTTATATGAAATATATTTGATAGATAGATTTTGAGGCAGTACAAATTTTGCCAGGTCAGCTAGTTAAATATATTTTAAAAAATTGTGATACAAAAGGTTTAACGCTAAATATCATTTTTGACCAGTCAATCTTAGAGATGTGCGAAAAAACTAAAAGCGGTACAACTATACTAAAGGAAATATACTATACTATAAAAAGGAAAAAAGACAAAAGAGTTGTTGGTTCACTTCTGCATATTAAGTGCAGTATCCGCCAATAAGCCAGCAATTAGCGTACAGAAATAGAGCGGCATAATGTGATATCCTTGTTGAGGCACGATTAAAATGTTATGGTAATAGCCCGCTTTTTGTGTGACCGTTTTGTTGATTAGGCCTTAATTAATAGTATTTTTTAACTACGGAATCTGAAAACTTATAGACCGGATATCTTAACATCGAATTTTCATGAAATTTGTAATTTTAAATAGGGAATTATTGTTTAATAACTATTTTTTATAGATTTTTTTTTTAATATTGTCGTCATAGATTAGTAAAGATACTTCGCCGCCTTGAAATTGAATGAAGCCACAAAAGGCTTATTAGTAAGTTCTTTTTTTTAATTCTTGTCAAATAAAAAAAATTTTAGAGAAAATTTACGAATAAATAACTAATAGGTACTGCGTAATTTACATAATAAATAAATAATTATTTCAAATATTTTAGGGACATTTTAGCACGGAGACGTGGCAAAACTTTTTCACGCAACTATTTCAATTCTCAAAACTGGGTACATTTTCTTGTTAGGGATGAGTTATCTTTACTCATCTATGATTGTCATACCATTTTTTTGTATAAACCCGCTCACACACACATGGACTATTAAATAAAGTTACACACACGTGAATACTATTACTAATTGTTAGGTGTTGGTCCTCATTTTGTAATTCTATAAAAATGTAAAATTACGCTGTTGAAATATGAACAAATGATTCTTTTGTTTTTGCTTTTCCCAGCACATTTCGCGGAGTTTGTGATTATTATTGTGTCTAAATTATTAACGTTTTTTTATTGCAAAAATATGAATTTTGATAACGACATAGGGAATTATTGTTCAAAAACATTTTTTTATAGTTTTTTAATATTGTCGTATAAATATACCTACACCACATATAATACCACACACACATGATTTCTATCATTAATTGTTTAATATTGGTCCTATTTATTCGTCGCTAAAAATATAAAATTACTTTCTTAAAATATGAATTATAATTTGTTTTTATTTTTGACAGCATATATATCTCGTAATTTTCAAATATTAGTTTATTTAAAGTATTAACGTATATACGTCGAAAATATGAATTTTGAAAATGACATGATGAAACTTAACAATTCTAATATTTCTAATGTTGTAATGGACACTATGTCTTTAATAATTTCTTGGTCTCTTTCTGCATAATAAGTGCAGTATCCGCCAATAAGCCAGCAATTAGCGTACAGAAATAGAGCGGCATAATGTGATATCCTTGTTGAGGCACGATTAAAAAGAATGCCATTGTTTATGGCGGTATTCATGGCGTTTTTTGTCTATGGTTTACGCGCCAATTTTGATTAGGTATTATTTATTTAATTATTACAAAATCCACAGCTCTTAAAATAATACAAATACATTTCTTATAAAGTATGTCTTACATCCAATTACGGATTTACAAGTTTTTAAAGAACTCATAACAGCACGAATAAGTAAGTTTTATAAATAGGTATTAATATAAATAAATACAGGTATAAATACTATAAATATATAATTAATTTTAAAGATAAACACACACATATTAATAATATTTTATATTCTAAAGATGTTAATTATAATTTATATACTAATAATGTGTATATTTCAATTGTAATAGCTTTAATAGCTTTAATTTTTTAATATTTTAATAGCTTTGTATAAAGAATATGGATACATAAATACGTTTTTCTCTTTAACCTTTTTTTCGTAGATAAGTATAGATATCTCACCGCCTTGTAATTGAAGGAAGCCATTAAATAGCTTATACGGCTGACAATGTGTCAGTCATTTAATGGCTGGCATGTTGTAATTTACGCGAAACAATGCCGACATGTGCAGTTACGTGGTGCAAAAACACGAAATCGAAGAAAAAGTGCGGAGAAATATCGTTTCATTCGTAAATGCTCTTAAAATTACATTTTTTTTAATATTTTTCAAACACGAAAATAGATGACAGTGACAATTTCAGTTGTCAAAACTGGTCACATTCTTGTTAGGAATGAGTAATCTTTACTAATCTATGGTTTCCTACCAGAAGTCTGCCACAGTACGCCGCTACCTCTGACAACTAAGCTAGAACGCATTGGAAAAGTATGTCTCCCTTACAAGACCCATCAATCCAGAACACAGCAGCGCTTAACACTGCTGTTATTAGAGAGAAATAAGTATGGTGCCGCCGGAATGGAACCACTGAGAGTTCTACCATCTTATAAAAAAAGCTTCCTTCAATTACAAGGCGAAGATATCTATTATAGGTATCTATGTAGGAAACTTATATTATCTAGGATTGATTACAAATGTCCATGAGCGGCAGTAGCCACTTTCCATGAGGTGGACTGCATGCTCGTCTGCTACTCCTATATTATAAACTAGCTGACCCGGCAAACTTTGTACCGCCTCAAAATCTTTTTATCAAATATATTTCATATAAAATATAGCCTATGTTACTCGTGGATAATGTAGCTTTCGAATGGTGAGAGAATTTTTAAAATCGGTCCATTAGTTTTTGAGCCTATTCATTACAATCAAACAAACAAACTTTTTCCTCTTTATAATATTATCTAGTATAGAAAAAAGAAATACGTGAGTAAAAATAAATAAAATTATAAGTTAAATCTTCATAAGTAGTTTTAGTTTAAGAGTCTCTAAGACCTTAGAAAATTATTTCCTTAAACAATAAAAAGGTATGACGATATGGTTTTTCTATTTCTTACAAGGAATTCTGTACAGAAACCGCAACGAATTAGTTTTTTACTATCCTTTTTCCAAAATCAATCAAAAATTATTCTTAACGCATAACCATAGAGTACTAAATACGATATCAGAACATTTGGTGAAGCAAAACTGTATTGGTAAAGGAATGTAATCCGTATTTTAGTGAAATAAGGTTGAAAATAAATCGTAAACGATAGTTCAAATATGTGAGTTAATTCTGAACCTTAAGTCTTTGTTAGAACCGGCTAACCACCCCCACACATAGGGCGTGGCTACAACAAGTCAACACTTCGATAGGAGATCTGTTAAGTCGCGATCTGGCGTCCGAGCGAGCAGTGCCGTGCGTTAACCATAGACAATCAAGTGACATAAAAAAATAAAACTGTCAAAAACGTCAATATTTTCTTAGTGACTTTAAAAAAAAGAAATTGTAATATTTTTTTACAAAGGTTTTCTTAAGTGACATTTAAAAAAAAAACTGTCAAAAGTCCCGCTTAATTTAAAGTGATTTGTCAAGTTTTTTTTTAAAGTGACCGCAGTCGAAGGTTTAAAAATAGTGATGGAGTCGGAAATAAATAAGCAAACGAAGCTGCCTTCGAAGAGTTTTTCCATCGAATCCATTGTGGGTTTGAACGAGCGACGATCCCCGGAGATAGATATAGAGAATAATCTATCCCAGGATTACACTGACCAGGCTGATGATGTGAAAATCAAGGACGGGAAGATGTACTACTTCCAGCAGAATCGTGTCCCGAATTTCCCGTTTTTTATGTCCTATGACAAGCGGATGCCTGGGTACCCTGAGGGTCAGTCTGAGGACCTGAAGCGAGCCAGCCCGGGGAGCAGGAGCGAAGCTGACAGCGACGGCGCTGATGACCGACCTCATGGTGAGTTTCCGACGGAAAAATGCCGACGGCTTTTTTGACAGCTATTTTCTTTTTATGTTTTTTTTGGAGTTTAGGGATCCAGCCAGTTCTGATTGTAACTAATTGCGACATTTATGTCTTTTTTAAGTAATTTATGTCGGAAATAAGCTTGTCACTTATAAATTGTTATTAGAAGCCTATGAACATATGAAATCAACTGCATATTTTGCACAGGATTTGTATGAGATTGCAACTGATTCTACACAAAGTTATCCAATACAACGAAACAAAAAGAAAGATTAAGATATTAAAAGATGCAAAGGAGTATGCCAGTAGCAAACGTCTGTAAACCTCTGTAACCAACTCCATATAGATCAGGTTCTACCTGAAGCCGATCACATGTGTTGATTGAGGACTAACATCATCGCCAAATATGTAAATCGGCCGGCATCCACACCATTCCACCAAAACACGAAACCGCTTCATGCAAATACTTACGGTGGTACCTCCTAACTTTAACCATAGTTCTACCACCTTTAAAAACTGATTCTTACGTATAATCGACCGGGAAATTACATGAAATCACGGGGACCATGTCTTTACGACAGCAACACTTACACTTCGGTTATAAGGCAAAAAAAAGAGTGTGATAGTGTCAAAGCACCCGATTAATGAAAGCTCTTTTAAGCTAAGTAGTTCAAAATGTTATGAAAAATATTAATTTTCGACGGTGTTGATTAGGTTTGCGAAAAACTAAGTTTTTGCCTCATAAATTTCCTGTTTTATGAATTAGATCTGTTTTCTTCTCGTGTTCAGTGCACTTCTGGTAATATTTTTAGACTTTTTATAATGTTTATTAAGGTTATGTTTTACAGTGTCTTTATTATGTCTTCAACTCTAACTGCTGGGCATGGGTCGCTAATAAAAACCGTTAAAATCATAGGTCTCTGGCCAATTCCGAATTGGTAGGCTTCATACAACTCTCAAACTTGAGATTTCTTAAAAAACGTTCTCAAAGGTATGTGTCTAACAATCGACATTTGGTCATCTCGGTGCATTTTGTCCTAAAAACCTCAATCTGAGAGGAGACCCGTGTTCTACTACGTTGACAGACCTTTCAAACATGACAATACCTCAGACTTATGTGATTTGCCCATAAGATAATCATTATACCTATTTTTATTAGCCTCCTCAAATCATTATCCATCCAAGTCAAAATTACCCAAATAACTATATAGTCGCTTATTTCATTTTTACAACACTATATTATAACGGTTCAGAACCTTACAACGATCAATATTACCGTCGGTTCTCTGTCGGCACTTTGAACATCAACAAAGCAAGTCATTTACTTTACCGCTACGCTATAAAAATATTAACTGAATTTTGAGGACAAATACATCGTAATTTCGTTTTTATTACGGTTGGGAGTTGTATAGTTCAATTTAGGTAGAATATCGGTTTTGTATTTAGTTTAAGTTAAAAAAATCTTGTTTGAAATGTTAAGGAACACCTTAAAGGTAACTAAATGTCTTTTTTAGAGTATTTTATGTGGTAACGTAAGTTTTAACTAGTTTTTCGTAGGGGATTAAAAATTGAAGGTATTTTTAAAATCTTCATGAATTTTTGCGTAATAATCATTAGTGATTATGTAAAATAAATTAATCATGTTAAAAATCATAAATAATAAAATAATCTGAAAGCTAAAATGAAATATTAGGTATATGAAACATTGTTTAATAACTCTAGATACATGTTTATATACTTATAATAGTGGCAAAAAGTCTGAGTACCTACCTAGTAATGTGGTACATTTTCATAACTGCTTCCATAGATACAATTATTTATGTAATAGACACCGAATACAGGATTAATTAAGTATTCATATAGACCAAAGATACTAGCACTTCTGAAAATTAACGAAGTGCCTCATATACATCTAAATCTGAACCAAAGGAGGATTGTACACATCTATTAAGTACTAAAAAGTGATGTCGTAAATTTAGAACGTAAATTAATCGACATTTTCAATTTTTGGTGGCTATTGACCATCTTGAAGTATTGCAAATTACCAAAATAAAAATTATGATTATGTATTTGGAGTAAAGGAACAAGTATGGAGTATGAGAAGTGTGAAAATCGCTGATAAAGATAAATAAGGGCAGCCGTGTTCAAATCACGTATAGTTAACTACTTACATCGTATTTAAATATAGCAATTTCTTTAACAAAATGTTAAGTATGTCTTCATCCTTTATTAAAACATAATTATTCAGTTGCAAGTACGCACTACTTACAATAATAATTACCTACGTCTAGCTGTGTCATGCCCTTTAGAAATTCAATACTCCAAATTGGAAGCTCCCGAGAATTTCACGCATAAAAGAATCTTCACGCTTAATTCGACATATTATTTAATGGTCAAAACGGTAGCGATTCGTGTCAAAATATTGTGTATTCAATTGAAATACCAAGTAGGTCCCCCGCCATGATGCCCAGCGTGACATTTGTCAAATTTACCGCCAAAACAATACAAGATGGCTGGAATGGACCATAGACAAAAGAGTGATGAACAATACTCATTCTTTCTTTTTCTTTTGTGTGATGGATTTGTTTGCTCAATTATAGAACACAATATTGTGGCCAGTTGTAAACATTTCAGAATTTCTCTTTTATTGCCAACCGTTTACTGTTTTGGGCGATTTTGGGTAACTTGTATTAATGTTCGGCTTTATTGCACCCACATTTTGAGCGTGGATAATTTTACCGCGAAATTAGTGATCAGTTTGTAGGGCTATTTATTTTATGGCCTCTAATTTTTCACCAGGTAGATCAAATTTATATAGATTGACTTGTAAAATAGGTATTCTAAGAGACATTTACATATCTTCATTTTAATGTCACATTATTTATTCGTTTTTCATATTAAAACATTCTATGTCACATCTATCGGCACTCCACAAGTCAATAAATAATTACTCTTGCTTTTCCCTGAACTAAAATTCTACATTAGACTACCAATAAAAGGAGAAGGATTTCACTTCAAAAATAAAATCATTATTTAAAAACTCACATACATTTACCTATAAAAGAAAATATATCAGTACCATCCGCGCTTTCATGAAAACCTAAATAGTCCTAGTAGAAATTAAAAAAGTTTTCATAAATTTGATAGAAGTTGACACAAGTCGTTTCGACCTGACGAAGTCGAACCATGAAGCGATCTACCACCCTAAATAGGTAATTTCTTTGAAGTTTGAAGTGTGCTGAAAGAGACACACTTTTCCGAGGTGTTCCAGTTATCAGGGGTAGCGGCGCATCTATGATCGGCCTCATGTAGGAATCTAATCTTATCTGGGATTGATAACATGTCCATGCCAGAAGCCACTTACTAGGTGGACTGCATGTTCGTCTGCTACTCCTTTATTATAGAAAATCTCTACTTAGATACCTAGTATTATTATACGTACCTAGTATAGTAGTGCAAAGTAACGTAAATCAATACGCAGTTATTAAACAATCTAGTTATATAGGTGTTCGTTAATAAAGCGGAGTAATAACGTGCCATGATGTTCAGTGGGAGGCTGTATTAAACGCGCGAGATGATTAAACGGTTAAGGTCGCGTCGCACTCGTCTGGTTGGGTTCGTTCGTTCGGATTTAGGAAATAGGTTCATATGATTTTCAATTACTATCAAACAGATTTTACGAAAAGCTGAAATAATTTTAAATTCAGCTTTGCAAATACAAATTCATATCTTAAAAAAAATTAAATAAGATTTTTATCTGTACTTATATTATAAAGAGGAAAACTTTGTTTGTTTGGTTGTAATGAATAGGCTCAAAAACTACTGGACCGATTTTAAAAATTCTTTCACCATTCGAAAGCTACATTATCCACGAGTAACATAGGCTATATTTTATATGAAATATATTTGATAAAATGATTTTGAGGCGGTACAAAGTTTGCTAAATAAAATTTTTATTGCTAATGTTAATGATAATTGAGGTTATAGATAAAATATTCGTAAATGCATTACTAAAGTGTAATCAATTAAAAAATATTTATAATATAGTTTTTTTTATTTGTAAAATGACTAAATCATCATTCAAATTTTTTTTTTTTTGGTTTAAACGGTCCATAACATAGATTATAAAAGAAATGTTAATAGAAAATATCGTTTTACACTGCTAAAATTTACATATGATATAAAATCAATAATTTGACATAAAAAGTGTAACACTTTGACCAATCTTAAAAAGATAATACCTATTATAACACAAGAAATAGATACCTAACCACTTTACGAGTATATATATTAGCAACCTTTCAAAAGATCTTGAAAGGTCGCGAGCGCAAAATTCAATACAAAAAAGTGACCAGTAAAATGTGCCCGAAGCTTAACAAAACTCGTTTCAGCAGCTTAACGAAAGCTCGTGAGTGAAAGAGACGGTAGATTATCGCCACGCCCGTGGTGGGGGGAGCTGGCCGCTGATTGGTCCGCACATTATGGATTTTATCAAGGCGGCAAGCAAAGCATTAAAAACAAACTGACTGACAGTTGCCTTTTTCCCGCTCAAGTAAGCGTACCGCTTAATAATCTGTGGTTAAGCCTTGACATTAAAAAAGCGCTAAGATTTTTAATCTGTTTTACTATTGTTTTTCTCTAATTAATAGTGTCTGTACAAAACAATAATCTGTTATTACTATTGTTTTTTTATCTCTAATTAGTTGTGTTTAGAAAACAATTTTATACGTAATCTGTATCTACAGATTATAGTTGTTTTTTATCTGTAGTGTTTTGATTTTTTAATGGAAGCGTTCAAGAATTACGCGATGGATCACAAGTTGAGAGAACCGTTGTCAGTAGATTTGATCTCTAAACATAATATTTATACCGATATCACACAAAATACGCCGCCGTCCTCACCGAAAAGCAAAGGTATGTTATTTTTAAACTATTATAGTAATATGTAACTTAGCAATGATTTAAAGTTTGTCGTATTTGGTTCTATGTGAATAAAGTCGTAAGAATTACTAATAAAATCTTATATATAAAATTCTCGTGTCACAATATTAGTTACCGTACTCCTCCGAAACGGCTTTACCGATTTCCACCAAATTTTATATGCATATTCAGTAGGTCTGAGAATCGGCTACTATCTATTTTTCATACCCCTAAGTGATAAGGGTTGTTTACCCTTAACATTTTTTTTATTTATATGACAACACAACGTTTGCCGGGTCAGCTAGTATCTTATATCTTAAGGTTAATAGTTAAGCTTCAGTCTACTCAAGTCTTATGATTGTTTTTTTTATTAACTTAAAATTGTAATTGCTATAACATTTTGAAAACATATTAATTCAATTATTTTGGCAAGATTTATTTATTACCCCCAAGATAAACTTAGAATTACATTGTCTCTTACAATGAGAAGATTTAATATTATGCATAATACAGTTTTATTTTACTTTTTATATCATTAATACGGACCGAATAATTTTAAATTACTCATTCATTCATCCGTAATAAAACGTCATGTTATGTCTATGGATTATTATTTTTTTAATGGACCGGAAGTCAATCAAATTAATATCAATAATCATTTTTTATTTAGGCTTAAAATACTCACAAGTAGGTTTACAAAATAAGTCATCTGCAATTTTTTGTGATAGAGTATGTTAATCTACATTAATATTATAAAGAGGAAAACTTTGTTTGTTTGTTTGGTTGTAATGAATAGGCTCAAAAACTACTGGACCGATTTTAAAAATTCTTTCATCATTCGAAAGCTACATTATCCACGAGTAACATAGGCTATATTTTATATGAAATATATTTGATAAATAGATTTTGAGGCGGTACAAAGTTTACCGGGTCAGCTAGTAAAGTATATAACTTCGACATGTAACATAATTAGCTATGTTTTATATATACATAATAAGAAGAACTGTATTACTAAGCAGTACACTATTAGTGACGCAATTAGGTTTAATTTAAAACAGCCAATGATTACTAAAATCATATCAATAGTAGTTATGAGTACATATATATTTTACTTCAAAATATATAAGAAAATAAACTTAATATTTATAGCTTAGTTTTTTTATACCGAATCCAATATTTCAGCCATTAAATACAGAATTACTTTTACCGATATTTAGTGAATCCTTCATAATTATTAATTACCTTTTCAATAGTGTCATAAACTAGAATTGCTGTCTAATTACCCCAAATAACTAACAGTTATCCTCAAAGGGACCGCCTAGACAACTGTAAATAGTATTACAACACCATCAGCAACTAAGTAGCGTATTTTGAGCCTTATGGTTTAAGAATAAGGGTGTTTAAAAAGCAAATAATGTCATTTTCGCAAAGCAATTATATTTTTACAACACCTTTGAGATGCCGCCTCTATAGTCTATAATAATTCCTTTTGTTAAATAGCTAGGTAATATATTTTATTAGGGTTTACCGTTATTTACTAATAACTGCTATATTGGTCAATAAAATAACGCTTTTCGGGTTTATTCAATATCGTGGTGATTTTTTTCGTTTATATTTTAAAACGACCTTAAAAACGAATATTGATTTTAAACAAGACTTAAGATAGATACGAATTTTTATTCCTAAAAATTTACGTATTGTTGAATTTTGAAAATTTTCAAGTCTAAAAATCTTTAAAATATTTTTTTAATCGGATTTGGGAGTCGCATTATAATCAGAATAAGGCCAGGGGGCCTACCACCATCTTTTAATAACCATCATAGTTCAGGAAAGTTTTATTTCCTCCTTAAAACAGATAAATATTCCGTCATACATAGTTGAACAAACTTAAACTCTTCATTAATTTTTCGCTTATCCATTGTATAAAACCAACTGAACTTGTCATATTTTGCTTAAAAAGTTAAATTTCCTGCAAAAAAGGAAAAGTATGATTAAAACAATATTGTTTTAAGTGATGGTAGTAACCCCGCAGATCTATATTACCTAATATAAAAATATGTTTTTGTTGAATAACTTTTTCATAATTTGTGAGTATGTAATATATACCTGTTTAGGTACTAACTATCATTTATAAATTTTATTACATTATGAAAAACAAATAAGGAAAGATATTGCCCACATACGGCACGCGTACATTGCAATATCAACAATTAATTGAAGATAACCTTGAAAATAAATCAATGTCCCTACCACGTAATGTCCAAAATTGGCCATCAGGTATCACCAAATAACACTAATGGTGAGTAATAAACCGCAAATCAACTTAACCAACAGCTGTCCAAAAGTTAAATCGACCAAGTCAACTAAGAAAAGCGCGGGTGGATTGACAGTGCGCCATGTTTAATTGGCTGTCACAATTCGTGACCCCACAGATAATATAATAGGTAGTTGTCAATTGGGCTTAAACTGATTCAGTTTTATTGCTACGGACTCCCTACAGAGATATTTATCTTCATTACATCGTCGGCGACTAGTAGATACGGATTTTATTATGAAAATTGGATTAGGGGAGCGTGCCAGGGGATGACACCGTATAATTGGGTCTATATTGGATAATTGCTCGGCAAATGTTTTGCTTACAGCTCGCAAATTGTTTTAATTCCTTGGAGAGATGTGATTTCTTTGTATGTAAATAATGGTGTAATTGACAGTATTGGGAGATTTAAAACTTAGAGTTAAGGGAATTAAGATGAAGTTTTTTAACTTCAACAAAATTTCAATTAAAATTACAGAGACTTATTTTCTGTTTAGTTAATTAGTATGTTTTATTTAACGAGTTATTTAATTAGTACAGTTTTATTTAACGAAGTAGGTGGCTGAAATTTGACCATAATCAAAAATTTTAATTTTCTTTATAACCCTCGCCGACAGTCACCAAATAAAAAAGAAAATCTATTGACAAGCAAGACAGTTAAAAGTCCCTACTAAACTATTAACTAGATAATTATAATTCAGTAACAAATATAAACATTGCGTTCCTGTTTTCGCCTTCATACATAATATTACCGCCTCAAACTCTATTCTATCTATAACACCAATAAATCAGATGTTATCTGCAATTCGTCACAGATACAAAACATAGATCCATTCTCCGATTAGGGCAGTACAATCACTGACCGAATGAACGCATGGGGAATGGGAGCTATTCTCGATAATTCCATTGTTAATGGCAGGACATCGCCGCATTAGGCGGTAGAACTATTAATTCGCCGCTTAAGATAATTGGTTCGGACTGATTGAATTCGGATGCTATTGTGGGTTTGGATATTGCTGCAATTAGGATTTAAAATAGTATGGTTGTAAATTTTAACTGATTTACGTGGTACTAAAGTATTTCGGAGCTTCAAAGTACTTAACGATCTTAGCTATCCCCAATTATACCTTTCTTTAACAGGAATTAATCTTAAAAACATATTAATTTATATAATAAATAGTTTTATAATAAAATAACGCGTTAGAAAAAGAATAAAAGAAGTAAAGACAGTTTTCTATTCTTATTAAAAACTAGCTGACCCGGCAAAGTTTGTACCGCCTCAAAATCTATTTATCAAATATATTTCATATAAAATATAGCCTATGTTACTCGTGGATAATGTAGCTTTCGAATGATGAAAGGATTTTTAAAATCGGTCCAGTAGTTTTTGAGCCTATTCATTACAACCAAACAAACAAACAAAGTTTTCCTCTTTATAATATTAGTGTAGATTATCCTGCACAAGTAATTTACTAGTATACCTACGTTGAAGATAAAATGGTGAAAATAGTATAAATAATGTTGTTTGCTTATTAAATTGCATCCACACTACGCTCTTAAAGTCTCAATACACTGCGTTTTCCCGATAACTATGGCATCACTCATTAGGCCAATGATACTGAAGTCGGATGTGCTAAGTGCTGCTCCACGTTTCATAACGTTTCAATAATGTTCCATTCGGTTTGAGAACTTTGTGAGGTGCATTTAATACTAAGTTTTGCTCGTGGCTTTGGCTATAACGTATATGTGTTTTTTTTATATAAGATTGAGAAAGCCAATGAGCTGGTGGTGCAGCTGATGCTGCTCATAGGCAGTTGCGAAAGCTCCCTTTGCGGTTCGACTCCGGCGGCACCACCGCCACACCTATTTCTGTTATAACAGCAGTGTTAAGCGCTGCTGTGTTCTGGTTTGAAGGGTGTGGTAAGGGAGACATACTTTTCCGAGGCGTTCCAGCTTAGTCCTCAGGGGTAGCGGCGCATTTGTGGTCGACCTCTGATAAAAATATCTAATCCTATCAGGAGTTGATTACAGATGTCCTTGGGCGGCAGTAGCCACTAACCATCAGGTGGACTGCACGCTATACACAATACACAAGCGCATCTCAGTTATTCATACACAATGTATTGAAGGCATCTCAAGTTATGTCTTGCTGTAGTTCTGTTTGCTTTGAACATTAGCGCGCGTTGAAACAAAGAGGTTTCGAAACGCCGCCTAAGTGATGTTAGTGGCTTGTAAGGAATCATTTTGGTTCCATTTAATGTTGGTTTCTACTTTAAAAAGCATAAGCACAACTGTATTACATAATACTAAGTACAATAAAATAAATTATTTAGACATGAGAATTAAGTATGACATATTAAAGAATGTTTATGTGTAAGTACTATTTCTAAATTGTGAATAATTAAATTTAATGTTTTATAACTGTCTGAAATTCCAAATTTTATACTTTCAACATACGTATCTTAATATACAAGAAAACATCACAACTTACTAAATTTTAAAGAGCTGAACGAAAGCTCAAAATCAAGTTCCAAAAACAAACCACTTCTAACAAATTGAGACAAAAAACTCATATCGTCACATAAATCGGCAATAGACAAAACTCCCGTCGCCGGTTACATTCACAACCGCTTCCTTTTTACCGGAAGTTGTCAAATAGCTTTTTAATTGTCTATGTCTCGCGCGTGGCCAGCTGGTCGAAAATTTTGAAAAAATACCGAAAGGAAACGCGGCTAGACTCGCAAATACATTTGAGTGGTCTGTCGCCACCCAGCATGGGAACTGTTGAGTGGTTGCGACGCCAGAGTAAAAAATAAACGATCAACACTTGAAACGCAATAAATATTCCATAATGATGGCTTATTCGTGTTGCAAATGTTCTCTCATGACGATTGGCGGTTAAGTATCTATGTACACTTGTAAAAATGATAACTTGGTTGTATAAATACTGATTTTTTTATACTTTTTGGTACTTTTTTTTATTTATAATATAGGAGCAGACGAGCATGCAGTCCGCCTGATGGTAAGTGGCTACTGCCGCCCATGGACATCTGTAATCAACCCCAGATAGGATTAGATATTCCTACCTGAGGTCGGCCACAGATGCGCCGCTACCCCTGAGGACTAAGCTGGAATGCCTCGGAAAAGTCGGAAAAGTTGTATCGGATCCTGAGGAGTGGTTCCTCAAGATTTTGACCAATTATCAAAAACCGATGACAATACACGATTTAAATAATTTTATCCCGTTCACCTCATTAGGATCATCAAGAAGCAGGATTAAAATTTTCCTTATGCGATTATACCGTGGTTTTTAAACTATAATTATTTATACAAATAAAATCTTATTTTATTGCGAAAGAACACGATTCCATTATAGTATAGATTAACGTAATAATAAAATGTCGTAAAGACAAATATAAATGTCAACTGTGTCGCTATAATTTGTTCAAAGATACATAATAACTACCAAGGACTCAACCAATTCACACCAATTCAATTTATAGTTTTGTTATTCAAGAATCATTAATAAACATCATTTTCAATTTAATTTAATTATAAAAAAGACATTACGGATTAGTTTTGAAGGTGGTAGATCCCTTTGTTTGTATTCACATACGCATTGGGGTACGCTCAAGCCTCGCCCATGTTGAGAAATTGCCGTGCTCAACAGTGGGACTGTGGGATATGCCGGTCTCCTACAGGATTGAACCCAACGATGTTCCTTTGGATGCCTTTTGTCGGGACCACGGGTACGCTACTCACTCGTCCGGGGTCTCAACGGCTCTGCTCTCACCCGGGTCCAACAAAATCAATCGACTCCAACCTATTATTAAGAAATTGAAATCTATTAAAACTATATAAGGACTGTGGTTGGACTATCAAACAATTAATAATAGAGATCCTACTCTTAAAATGCCGACCCATTAGCCCACGAACTCCAAAATTGACTCATCATAAAGATACAGTACGGTAGCCGCTAGGTGTTAATTGCGCGCGTTCAAAAGGCATACATTAACAGAAAACAAACAAAATAAACTATTGTCTAATTAAATATTTTCCCATGCGCCCATCCGCCATTATGGAACGAAGCCGCCGAAGGAAAAAACCGTTTTTAAAAAGCCGCTGCAAGCTCGACTTTACAAATCTGATTAGGCCCTAAATTTAAAATGGTTGTATTGACACTGACAGTTAGGAGCGGTATTGAACGCTTTTAGTCTATTGTCTACGGTGTAATGGCGGCGTGATTAAGACATATGACGTTTCCGGTGAAATTACCGTTTAATTGCGCTGTATTACTTAAGTTATATTTTATTTTACCGTTACAATCTTTCATTTTACAAATCAAATCAAATCAAATGATTTTATTATTCATTTGAAAATATATTTTATTTTATAATAATATAGAGTTAGTAAATCAGAATGAAGTCTATCAAATTGTAAGCGCTAAGTGGACATGCTAATCGACCAAATAGAATTTAAAATAATTAACTACATAATATTACCGACAAGATATTAAACTACAAACAAATCTACAAAAACAAAAACATTAAATTTAGCAAAAAAAACAATAATAACGACTTCTATTCACTGTTACTAATTGTATTATCTCCAGAAGAGCATACTTAGTATTGTACCGTTCAGTACAAAAACAGGATTACTTCACTAATCAATTATAAGTCATGGCGGCGTCTTTAAAGCCAAAACAGCTAAACAGTAGTCTAGACGAACAGTAATTAAGATAAGAGTACTTCAATCGAGTACCAAAGTACCGTACTCACAACCCTTTGAGTGAGCCGTTACTACAGATAAGCAATGATCGGTCCTAAAACATATTAGGCTGAAAGCGACGCCTTTGCTTACGTCAGATGTATTATGAAAAATAATTGTTGTTTATGGTCAAGGAATAAGACGTCAAAGATATTATTTATAATTATTTTTATTTGTTATTAATAAACCTTGTAATAATAAGAGAAAAAAATTAAAAAAACAATACAAGCGACTTCTATGTCACTACAAAGTAAAAAATAATTCTAATAAATGTTGGTTTAGTACATACTTCTGAAGTCGGCGCTCAAATTAGACATTTTTACATCTTTTGAAGTCGGTTAAATAGTAGATAATAAGAACAAGTTTAAAACAAAAAATACTAAAGGGAAAGTGTAACTGTCATTATACTTACTAAGAATTATAATTTGTTTTATATCATCTGTGTGGATATGTCATTAATGTTTTTTTCTTTTGTCCACAGAATCTCTCAGCCCGCAGTCCGAACAGATGACAAACACTAGTTCTGCGCCTGACCCCAATATCAGGTTGGTTATATTATATTATAATACAAATAAGTAATAATAATTGTTTGTGATACGAAACTATATTATTTTTAGAGACGTTTTTATTCTGGGAAAAAGAATTGTTTATGGTTATTAAGGCGTCCTCATACGACAAACTGTTGAAATAAATGATTTTATTATATAATAAAAAAATACATTTAATATAAGGATACCTTGTTAACTTTTAGTCAACTGCAGTTACTAGTGATGTTATCTTAAACTTTTACTTCTAATTCTCATCCATCCATCAGTTTTCCGTCTAAAAGTTTCACTTCAAAATAAATTTTAATTATTGTCCCGTACCTCTATTGCTTTAAAAAAAATCACTAAGTGTTTGTCTGTCACAAGTATTTGTGGTATTTAAGTCCCTCTTTTTGCCAATAAATTGTAGTTTCGCAAATTACGTACTTAATAAAACATTTTATTTGTTGTTCTTAGGAGATACCGTACAGCCTTCACGAGAGAACAACTGGCGCGTTTGGAGAAGGAGTTCATGAAGGAGAATTATGTGTCTCGCCCACGAAGGTGTGAGCTGGCAGCTCAACTGCAACTCCCAGAGAGCACAATTAAGGTAAGATACTTTTACATATATTGCTCTGCTTAGAGCTATGTATTCTTATATATTTTTTATTGTTTTTATTTTATTGATAGCTAAGTACTCAACAATATTCTACTACTAGACTACTTCTCAATTTGAAATAGACCTTTTATCTATTTATTAGCTATTTTCAACTATGCCTGTTCCGTAAAAAATATAATCTGTAATGCTCTCATATAGAAATGTAGTTTTGTTAAAAAAATAAAGTCAAACCATCAACTAATTTTTGAGTTTGGCTTTTTATCGATTCAAATACAAAAATGTACATAGTAACGCGTACTAGATGATTCCCCTTTTTAGAAACTTTTTTAACGGTTATGCTTAAATACATTAACCAAAATAATATTTAGATGGCATCATCTTGCATTAAATGACTAGTTTATATAGCTGTAAGTACGAAGCATGTTAGGTATATGAAATTTACAGCTTATGAAACATGACACATTTTTTCATGTTTCTTCATTCATGACCACATGATCCACCCACGATGTGACCTGAATAAAATCGACCTCTTTGTCAATTATAACACTCCAGCGAATTTCGTAATGTCACAGTGACAAGTGACATAATGAAAATGGCTGACAGGCCATATTGATTTTATCTAATTGTCTATGGTTTACGTCATAGATTAAATTGATTTTATTTTAAAGTTACGCTTCTTTTGACGGGTTTAGTAAAATAAAATATCAGTTAATTTTTCGTTTAGAAGGAAGTTGCGCGCGCCAATACTATACATAATTCATTTGTATTTAGTTAGTCTCAATCGTTTACTTAGTTAAACTTAGTTTGAGTATATAAATTTTTGATTAATTTGGTCTATTGAATTACGCTAAAAAACTTCTTGTGTCCTACAAACGCTTTTATGAGTTTCAAAGAATTTGTTTGTAAAAATAATGATGTTTAACGTGTGAACAGTCACGAACGTTGTTTGCGCAATAAATATGATAAATTTAGCGGCACCGCCATTTTGAATAACAAACGGGTATGATGCTTCAATTAGATAGACAATAATTTCCATCACGAACACTTTATGGTGGAACGCTAATTCTAAGAAATCACGTAACAAATGTGCGAAGGCGCGTGAAACAACGCAACGAATCATGGCCGGTTCATTTTCGTTTTTAGCGATTGGAAATTTATACGACGAGCATTTGCCCGTGGCTTCGCTCGCGTTACTAAGTAATATTTTCGTCCCCTATTTTATCCCCTTGGGGGAAGAATTGATCATAATCCTTTCTTAGCGGATGCCTACGTCATAACATCTACCTGCATGCCAAATTTCAGCCCGATCCGTCCAGTGGTTTTGGCTGTGCGTTGATAGATCACTATGTCAGTCAGTCACTTATGAGTTATATATATTTAGAAGGTCTGCTTTCTGTATACATCATTGTCAATGCTTTTCAATCCCACTAAGTAACCTAAGTAAGTTTACTTAAACAATACCAATATAATTGGAATCTTATGTACTGATTTATTTTTCAAAAAAACGGCCGTAAAGACACCGCTTTTTAGGCTTAAGCTTCTATTTAATTTTGCTAATCAATTAATATTTTTTGTCATATAAACTTTGGCTACTTCAAAAACATAAGCGAAACCTAAGAATGTCTACATAAGCGAAATATGTCTTTTTATTCGATGTATGTAACGACTGCATTAGTAGATAGAGCTAATAAATAAGGACTTTGATACTATATAAACAAGTAAAAACAGACAGGTGCAATAATTTAAAATTACTGACAGAAAATTCAATTCTTTTAATTGTACAGAAGATAACGTTTCGCTTAGGTAAGTTACATTTAAATAAACTCTACTCGTGATTTATAAACATCTTACATTTCCGACAAACGTAATTGCACAGAAGCTGAGCAATGATGATTCTAAAATGTAATTCTAATTAAAGTTGATTAATTAAACCAATGCTACACTTAATGAGTCGACCACGAAGTTTATCCGCTAAAAGCATAATGAATCAACATAATTAAACCTTTATACCGTTCTTAGCCAATTTAAACAAATTCCCCACTCGCGTAAACACACCAGTCATAATCTCAATTATCACTTCCACTAAAAAAAAGAAATCCATTCGGTGGGGCAAAAAAAAACATATCTTTTTATGACTTCATTCGAATTTTACACGGACTCTAATTTGTCGATGCGCTAATGAAAGAAACCGACCGAATTATTCAGTAGCTGTACAACGCTAATCAACATTAATGCCGAAAAACGGAGCCATCTCGGCTATAAAGCGTCTATTAGTGAGCGAGTGTATGAAAAGGCTACATCTGTAGGCATCTGGTTTATGGCGCGATTATACCAATTAAAAACTATTAAATTAAGCGGCGGCTACTATTTGATGCGTTGTAAAACTGATTTTCATGTTTGTTTATAGTGATGAATCTTTATAGCGGGATCAATAAATGCGATAAGTTTTTAATGTTCTCCGTATTCTTGTTCCGCCTTCGCTTCACCTTGTACTCCGTGTCAAGTTTTCGTTAATTATAATTGTTAAAAATAAATGCTAATTATTTTTATCAGTCATCTTCACATTGCAAAATAGGTTTTTTTATTTTTAATAAGAGTCAAAGTATCAAAGCAGTAAAGCAATAATCTTGTCTATGACACTCAGCGGCCGCCATTTTGATGCAAGTTTCGTTGCAAATTCCCGCCAATTAACACGTCATTCGACTCTTTCGCGAACAAAAGGCGTTTTAAAAGATTTTAAAGGGAAACTTTGTTTACACACTTTGTCCTTCGCCGGGCGGCCATTATATCGTCTTAATGACTTCGGAATGGCTATAAACGCTTTTATGGTGCAACGAAAACCACCTGATGTTAAGTAGTCGCATGTAGGTAATGTATGGTATAGCCATAGATAAGTAAAGATTACTCACTCCTCACAAGAAAATGTACCCAGTTTTGAGAATTGAAATAGTTGCGTAAAAAAGTTTTGCCACGTCTCCGTGCTAAAATGTCCGAAAAATATTTGAAATTATTATTTATTTATTATGTAAATTACGCAGTATTAGTTATTTATTCGTAAATTTTCTCTAAAAATGTTTTTATTTCTCAAGATTTCAAAAAAGAACTTACTAATAAGCCGTTTGTGGCATCATTCAATTTCAAGGCGGCGAAGTATCTTTACTAATCTATGGGTATAACATACATAGTCTGTACGCGTTGCTACTGAAGACAAAGTTAGCACGGCTTATACAAAGACAAGTATTTGTAATTCTTAGGTCTACGCAAGCCATTACCGTTCCACTGCTGGGAGGTCTCAACTCTTAGGTTGAAACTCTAAGCCAATAGGTTCAATCTGATTCTTTACCCTTTGAACGAGTCATTCAATTTGTCTCCGATTCGATTTTCAAATTGAGAGATCTAATTTCAACTCAGCACCTAACTTAAATAGAAGAATGTAACTCAGTCATAGATCTTTACTAATCTATGAACTCAATTGAAAACTAGAGCTGTATATTTCGGCTAAGACTACTGTATCACCAGGACGCATTATTTAATTATTAAAATTCATCCAAGTAGGTACCTATAACCAACAAAATCTTTGTTTAGTTACTGAACATTTTATTATGGTCATTTTAACCGCAATTAATTAGCGAAGGTGTGCGAAGAACGAACAAAATCCGTCTCAGAATGATCGTGGGTATAAATCCGAGTGATAACGCATTAGGAATTTACGATACACTTTATTACGACGTTCTACAGCGTGACATTCTTCGGCTTCGGGCTTTGATTGGTAATTTACCGTTTTATTTGAAAGACTACATCTTAACAATGGATTGGGTTTTGTATTAACGAAATTAATAGAATTAATACATTCGAGGACTATTTTCGTTTTTTTAAGTATTAATAAATGTAAAAATAAAAAACTCTATCTTAGTCCTAAGTTTAAGACGAATAATGACACTTCGTAAGCAGATAGCCTAGTGGTTAAGAAACTAGGCCTCTCGATCGAGGGGTCCGAGGTTCAAATCCCAGGCCCCACCTCTGATTTTTCGAAATTATGTGCGTATTAGAAATTAATTATCACTTGCTAAAACGGTGAAGGAAAACATCGTGAGGAAACCTGCATACCTAATAGATTTATAAAAAAATATATTGTGTGAAGTCTACCAATACGCAATTGGCCAGCGCGGTGGACTATGGCCTAATCCTTCTTATTCTAAGAGGAGATCCGTGCCCAGCACTGGGACAGTAATGAGTTGATGATGATGATGAATGACACTTCATATGTTAAAATCCGTCCAACCGTTTGCGATGGAAAGCTATGAAAAGAATGAGACATACATACACACATACGCTCAAAAAACATTACCCTCTGTAGTCCACTACTTTTCGAGTTTTGCGGTAGCAAATGCAGAAGGACTTACATTAAAAACAAATACAATTACACTTTAATGCAACTGGTTATATTTTAAAACTATTAATATTTAGATTTGACAGAAATGCGTTTCAAATCTTACGTTACTCTCTATGTTATAGTTTCTCTCTCTTTCGGTTTATTACTCTCCCCTTAGGTATATATTTTATATTTATCCTCTAGTTACTTTTACACAACATGACTCAAAACATGGCTTATTAACAACTACATAAATGGCACCAATTAACGTCCATTCTCTTTGTCAACAGGTGTGGTTCCAAAACCGTCGGATGAAGGACAAACGCCAACGCATCGCGGTAGCGTGGCCCTACGCTGCCGTCTACAGCGACCCAGCATTCGCTGCGTCCATCCTACAAGCAGCTGCGTCATCCGTCGGCCTACCCTACGGATACCCGTCACCCGCCCTCCTACCCCCCTTCCACAACCCACAGCTACTACCGTCCGGATACCCGTACCCCTACCCCCCCTACCCGAGGTACCCCTACATCCCCCCCACCCCACCGTCCCCCGTCAACGCCGAAGCGACAACCCTCAGACCACCATACACAAATTTCAACTTAAATGTCGACAAGTAATTTTTTAAAATATAATGTATGTACATAGTTTATGTTTAAGTAATTTATTTATGCTGGTCATATTTTGGGACCCGATAGCAGCTGACGTTTTATCAGATAAATCAGTAGATTAGCGTTGGAACTGTACACTTACCATGAGTTTTCAAAACATCCTACAATTTCACGTTACGTTTACTCAATCCATTATTCTGTTCCGTTTGTTTCAGTAGACTGAGTAAACGTAACAATAAGTAGGTAAGTGCTCAAGTCTTTCTGTCTACCTCACATGTTCGCAAAAAAGAGACAAAACATAAAGCGCCATTTTGTCAGTTTAGACATTTAATGTTACGTTACTGACACTATAGTTCTGATACAATCCGCTAGGGGCGCTGATTGGAAATTGTAGGGGCAAATACGTAAACAAATACCAAAATAGTCATATTTGTTAAAACGTAAAAACTCATGGTAAGGGTACTGTATAAATGTATGTTATTCGAATGTATGAGATGCGTACAAATGCGTTTTTTATTCATTCCATTATGTACAAATTGTTAATTATTTTAATGTAGTCTGGACGAGCCTTTATCCAGTGACGTCATGACAGAGCTGTCATGGTGCCATAGACAAGTTTTGTAGTTTTAAATTACGGACAAAATATTGTGTAAGGTTTTTAAAAATGTTATAGTAATAGTTAATTATTGCTCATCCTAATGTCTAAAAAAATATTTCGTTTCATTTTGAACCTCAAAAATATTTCGTTTGTAAAGATACAGATTTAAATTAAATTATTCCAAGGAAAATAAATGTTGATTTTGAAATGAACGAATCTCAAAAATGTAATCTCTTTTCGTATTTTGACATTAGGAATTATTTGTAAGACTATTGTATAAAGCCAAAGCCTCATTTTATATTTAGTGCAATAAATTGGGCAGACATTTTGAAAAAAAATACTAAAATAATGACAAAAATATCCAAGTTTATATTTTTTTTAACAGTTTTATAATTAAAGTTTTTTAATCTGTTTCTATGTTGTCTGTCCAATGTAGGTTTAGCGTGGATATGTGAAATTTGACAACTAATAAATTACTTTCAATTTCAAAATGAATACCGTTATATAGCTCTATTATCCGCTTCTGTCTGTATATTTGAAAGAAAATCTTTAATTATACTAAAGAAGTTATACTTCTTAGAAATAATACATATATTTTTTGCATACAAATAAATTATGTCTCAGTCATAGATTAGTAAAGATACTTCTGCGCCTTGAAATTGAATGAAGTCAAAAACGGCTTATTAGTTCTTTTTTTGAATTCTTGACAAATAAAAACATTTTTAGAGAAAATTTACGAATAAATAACTAATACTGCGTAATTTACATAATAAATAAATAATTATTTCAAATATTTTAGGGACATTTTAGCACGGAGACGTGGCAAAACTTTTTTACGCAACTATTTCAATTCTCAAAACTGGGTACATTTTCTTGTTAGGAGTGAGTGATCTTTACTTATCTATGGTCTCAGTTAACAACAAATAGATGAAGATAATAATAACTACAGCTAAATTAGGTACTTATGTGTTACATCGACGCGCGTAACTTCGTCTCATGCTAAAAATGTAATTATGATCTGATTTCTCAAACGCGCTAAGAGAAGTATAAAAATATTCAAAAATATTTATTGACATTTGGTATATTTTTTTTAATTGAATTATTATATAAAAGTCATGTCAAGTGATAAGAAAACATGTAAAATATACATTATGGTTTAAAAAGGCTTATTTTGCCCTTTTTAATATAACTATTAAATTAAACAATCGAATATATAGACAGAATAGCATATAAAGGGTTATATACAGGGTGTCCCGTAAGTACCACGACAAACTTGGGGAGAACATAGGTGAGGGTCTGACCTGTCTGAGAAAAAAAAATAACCTTAGTAAAAGTGTCACCGTTTTTGCACTATCGATTGTTTTATATTTTTTGATAAAATCAGCCCTCTTCATCTTCTTTCGTTAACTGCGTGTACAAATTTGATGATGCAGTATTTATTTTTTCTGTTAAATACTATCAGATAGTTGGTCTACTATATTGAAATGTAAATTGGTTAAAAGATGTAAAGGAACCATGAGAAAAATGGGGGTATTTTTAGATTTTGAATTTTTTACTATTTTTTCCTCAACTTTGACTACTCGCCGTGAAAAAAAAGTGTACTGAACTATAAGTGCACATTGCCCAAAAAATATGTCTAGTTAATAGAGATTTCAAAAAGGTACCTCACTTACTATTTAAAGTTGAAGAAAAAAAGTTAAGGCTGTTTTTGCATGAAAGGGACTGAAACCAACTAAAACATAATGATCAACTTTTTATTTAAATTACGCTTGCTACCAACTCAAAACGTGTCAAACAGTACAAAATAACATCATTGACTAGTTAGATACATAAAAATATCCTTCTTCAGTTGTAAAAAAACAACTAAGTAACGAACAAGCAAACAAAGTAATACAATGTTTCAAGAGAATTTTTACCTACTTTTAACTGTCGTGTTGAAGTGAAACTTTATATTTGTATGTAATTTGAATGACAATTCCATAATTTGGTATCTTGGAACTGATCTGATGATGGACCCAGGACATGGATGGTAGATCTCCTACCAGTTTTTACCATTAGTCGCTGATGAGTTGGAGTATCACCCCTGGCTCCATCATGAGGTCAGTTCCATTATAACAAATTATGGAATTGTCATTCAAATTACATACAAATATGAAGTTTCACTTCAACACGACAGTTAAAAGTAGGTAAAAATTCACTTGAAACATTGTAGTACTTTGTTTGCTTGTTAGTTACTTAGTTGTTTTTTTACAACTGAAGAAGGATATTTTTAAGTGTCTAACTAGTCAATGATGTTATTTTGTACTGTTTGACATGTTTTGAGTTGGTAGCAAGCGTAATTTAAATAAAAAGTTGATCATTATGTTTTAGTTGGTTTCAGTCCCTTTCATGCAAAAACAGCCTTAACTTTTTTTCTTCAACTTTAAATAGTAAGTGAGGTACCTTTTTGAAATCTCTATTAACTAGGCATATTTTTTGGGCAATGTGCACTTATAGTTCAGTACACTTTTTTTTCACGGCGAGTAGTCAAAGTTGAGGAAAAAATAGTAAAAAATTCAAAATCTAAAAATACACCCATTTTTCTCATGGTTCCTTTACATCTTTTAACCAATTTACATTTCAATATGGTAGACCAACTATCTGATAATATTTAACAGAAAAAATAAATACTGCATCATCAAATTTGTACACGCAGTTAACGACAGAAGATGAAGAGGGCTGATTTTATCAAAAAATATAAAACAATCGATAGTGCAAAAACGGTGACACTTTTACTAAGGTTATTTTTTTTTCTCAGACAGGTCAGACCCTCACCTATGTTCTCCCCAAGTTTGTCGTGGTACTTACGGGACACCCTGTATATGTCACAATATTGTTATGTCTTCGAAGTTTGCGCAAAACCTTAAAAATAAAAATAATTGTAAAAAATGTAAATTTTATTTAGTTTTAATTTTAGTGCCTAGCGTGTATTATTAGTCGTTTATTATAAGATCATTGTAAAGAATTAAATATAAAAGAATAAGTTATATATACACTTTGTGGTTTTATTTCCTACTCGCTGACCCGGCAAACTTTGTACCGCCTCAAAATCTATTTATCAAATATCTATCTATCTATCTATATCTATATATATATATATATAAGAGATTTCCACGTATATAGTCACTCATCACGATATCTCTGGACCCATTAGAGCTAAAGACTTGAAATTTGGTAGGAATATTCTTTTCACCGAGTAGAGGTCAGCTAAGAACGGATTTTACGAAATTCCACCCCCAAGAGGGGTTGCGGGGGTGTTAATTAAAAAAAAATCACATTTTAAAACTACAGCTCTTATAGGTATGAAACTTAGTCAGGATATTCTTTTTGGCATGTTTGAATTTACTAAAAACTAATTTTGTCCTGTGTAAACCTGTCAACCCCTATTTAACCACCTTTAGGGTTGATTTTGGAAAAACCCTTAGATTAGATTTTTATTACATTAAATCAGAAAGCTAAATACCAATTTTCATCTAGTTTGCTTTAAAACTGACGGACTTTCATATTAACTTCCAACCCCCATTTAACCCCCTTAACGGTGGAATATCAAAAAATCCGTTCTTAGTGCGCATCTACATTATAAAATGAAGCTATATTTCATAAAAATTTTTGGTCAAGTTTCAGAGTTTTAAAAGCGATAGATTGGAAGATAATTTTTTTTTTAATTTTCAACGCCCCCGCACTCCCCTCTGGGGGTGGAATATCATAACCCTTAAGTTGGTAAAATAAGGGTTAACAGCTTATTTTAAAATTTGCCAATTTGAAAGCCAGCACTATGTAAGTTAGCCATTGGCTCACTGGTTAGACACAGTGGAACTATAATTCTACCGTTTAGAAAATGAACCCTTATTTGGGCTAAATAAGGGTTGTAAGTTTGTATGAGAGTCCCCCAGTTTTGATGTAAACTGTATAAAAATCGGTATCTGGGTTTCGATAGAAAATAATTAATCATCTATTTCATTATTTTTGGAAAATCATCCCTTAAGTTCGTTAAATAGGGGTTGGAATTTTATTTCAAACTCCGTTAATTCGGAAGCAAGGACTATAAAAACTTGCATTTGGCTTTCCTGTTGGAAATAATTGAATTTTTTTAACACCATTTATGGAAAATCTATCCTCAAGAGGGTAAAATAGGGGTTGTAAGTTTGTATGAAAGTCCACCAGTTTTGAAGTAAACTGTATAAAAATCGGTATTTGGGTTTTCGATAGAAAATAATTAAACACTTATTTCATTTTTTTTTTTGGAAAATCATCCCTTAAGGTCGTTAATTGGGGGTTGGAATTTTATTCCAAACTCCGTTAATTCGGAAGCAAGGACTATAAAAACTTGCATTTGGCTTTCCTGTTAGAAATTATAGAACTTTTTAACACCATTTATGGAAAATCTACCCTCAAGAGGGTAAAATAGGGGTAAGTTTGTATGAAAGTCCTCCAGTTTTAATGTAAACTGTATAAAAATCGGTATTTGGGTTTTCGATAGAAAATAATTAAACACCTATACCATTATTTTTGGAAAATCATCCCTTAAGGTCGTTAAATGGGGGTTGGAATTTTATTTCAAACTCCGTTAATTCGGGAGCGACCACTATGAAAAATTATCATTACAATCAATGAAGCATCTGAGTCACGGTTTTTTTTAGATTTTTAGATCAACCCTTAAGACTGCTATAGAAGGGTGTATGCATTATGCCTTTCTGTTTACACATCTGTTTCAGCATTTTAGCAACTCAACAATCAACCACCATTAGGGTACTATTTTTTTTTATACTATAGAAGTAGAAGACGAGCATGCAGTCCACCTGATGGTAAGTGGCTACTGCCGCCCATGGACATCTGTAATCAACCCCAGATAGGATTAGATATTCCTACCTGAGGTCAGCCACGGATGCGCCGCTACCCCTGAGGACTAAGTTGGAACGCCTCGGAAAAGTCAGTCTCCCTTACCACACCCTTAAAAACGGAACACAGCAGCGCCTAACACTGCTGTTATAGTGTAGAAATAGGTGTGGCGGTGGTGCCGCCGGAGTCGAACCACAAAGGGTTCTACCACCTTTAGAAACCTATAAGTAAAGGAAGATTCTTTAAAAACCGTTGTTGAAGTTACTTCCTTTGGCGTGTCTGGAAAAAGAACAGAGTGCAGAGAGGTTTAGTGTAGGGTGAAATTCCACGGGCCATCGTAACATATATTTTTAACATGGGAATGTATTACGCTTGTTGAAGTGCACATCGACGGTTTTTTAGGGTTCCGTACATAAAGGATAAAAACGGAACTCTATTACTAAGACTTCACTGTCTGTCCGTCTGTCCGTGTGTCACAGGGCTCTATCTCTGGAACCGTAATAGATAGACATTTGAAATTCTTACAGAGGATGCATAACGGTGGCCGCTATAACAACAAATACTAAAAATTAAAAAGTTGAAAACAAAAAGGGGTCCCCATACAACAAACTGCTATTCGATATTTTTCCAACTAACTTTTAAACCGTTAGAGGTAGACAGTTGAAATTTTCACAAAATGTGTAAATAAAAATTTTAGTTGTACGGAATGCTCAAGGTGCGGGTTGGACTTGCACTTGGTAAATTATTAGTAACGCGCAGACCCGCGGGCCACAAGGAAAAGTCGCGGGCCATACACCACCCGTGGGTGTCGGCTTGCCGACCGCAGGTGTTGAATTAGCTATCAGAAATTTGATGATAAAGTATTTATTGATACATATGTACATAGGAATGTTTTTGAAATTCTACTAAGGAGGTAAAAGAAGTGTTATATGTATATATACGGGAATCTTTTAGGTTCGAAGTTAGAAACGTAAAATTTCAGATAACGTCTATTCAGACAAATACACGACAACGTGGACGGGTGCAAATTTCATATATGATAATGCGTAATTTTGGTATACTGATTAGGTACATCGCAACTACTTTGGACACACTGCGTGCCAACATTTTGTCCTGGCGTGGGGTATGGTTGTGGTTATGCGTGGATTAGTGATGGTTATGTGATAGACACATAGACCTTGGATTAAAATTTTTGGGCTAGAACAGGGCTACAGTATCCCCTGCCTGTCGTACGAGACTAAAGGGGGACTTCGGGAGTTGCGGGCAGCAAGAATGGGAGCTCTAACCGCCCAGCCAGCTACCCTGGAAAGAACCACTGTATGTAAGGCCGCATATAACATGGACGGTTCCTATGGAATAGAGTAAATAATAATTATTGTATCCTACATGAAACTTATATTTTAAAGAAAGTTTCATTACAGTCCACTAATTAGAATTTAAGTGTATGTTTCTGAAGAAAGCTTGACCAATTTAGTTACACAGTGAAGAAAAAAAGCTTTTATTAATTAAATATTAATGCTATTTTATCGTTAAAATTGTTAAAGGTACAAATTTACGATTACAGTTACGAGTATTTGTCTGTTATATCATATTTTTTTTTACGCGGGCGAAGCCGCGGGTTCTGCTAGTATTTCATATAAAATATAGCCTATGTTATTCGTGGATAATGTAGCTTTCGAATGCCGAAGGAATTTTTAAAATCGGTCCAGTAGTTTTTGAGCCTATTCATTACAATCAAACAAGCAAACAAACAAACAAAGCTTTCCTCTTTATAATATTAGTATATATATAGCCCGGTCAAGTTAATCAAAAAATAGTACTCAAATAGCAAAAATTCGAATAAGTGCCGACGCACACGTCCGATCGATGGGGACTTTTGACAATTTATTTGTAATAGTAAAACCAAGGTCTCTACGGAAATTCAGCTTTCCCGGAATTTTTGCTTTTTCAATTGTCTAAATTGACCGGACCTTGTTTTTTCTGTTCCATGGACCGGACTAATAGATATCTTTTTAGATGGTAGAGTTACTCTTTACCGTTATCAAAAGTTCATAACATTAGTGCCCAGCAGTGGTCGCAAATATTCCTTGTGTAATTTCATTGCAAGAAAAAAATATCTCGTATGAAATAAGAATTGAGAGGATCGTTGATACCGGCTGACTCACACGTGAGGTATGGTCCGCGTAAAACTGCTAGTCCGCTCTGAATTAGAAATGAATCGCATCCCCATAGCAAATTGTATGACTACACCTGCTCGCAACAATTTTAAAGCGGACTTGCAGTTTCGCACGGACTACACATATTTTAATACGAGAACGCAGCTGACCTGAGTGGGTATGTCATGTATGGCCGATAGCATCATTGAACAAATATTAAGAACTAGTAAAACACTCTGCTTAAACATTTAGGGACAAACTTAAGACGAATCCAACGACACCTGATATGTAAAGTTTGTCAAGCCTTTTGGGCTGATGAGCGTACCAAAGAATGAGATATACATACATATGCTCGAAAAACATAACACTCCGCATTGGGCTTAAAAAGCATCCATAAATATAGTCCGCACCAAACTGCTATTCCGCTCTGAAGTTGTTGCGAGCAGGTGTAGTCATACAATTTGCTATGGCGACGCGATTCATTTCCATATTCAGAACGGACTAGCAGATTTACGCGGACTATTCCTTCTAAAATACGATCTCAAGTAGTTATTGAAGTGTCACAGAGATTCCTGTTATTTACTTACGCGGACTATAATCAACACTAAACTCACGTCATCCCTCGGTACAACTTCATATAATTCCAGAGGTTACCGAAAAATACTAAAGTACATCGCACTCCACTTATTTCTGCGTTATAACAATAGTGAAGCGCTGCTGATATCTGATTTAATGTCTTGTAAAAGGAAAATACTTATTCGAGGCATTCCAACTTAGTCCTCAGGGGCAGTGGCGTTTGTGGTCGACCTCGGATACGACTAATCTTATCTGGGATAGATTACAGATGTCCATCGGCGACAATAGCCGACATAGACAGATGACTCCTTACTCATTTGCTTCAATCTAAATATATATAACTTAAAGGTTACTGACTGACATAGTGATCTATCAACGCACAGCCCAAACCACTGGACGGATCGGGCTGAAATTTGGCATGCAGGTAGATGTTATGACGTAGGCATCCGCTAAGAAAGGATTTTGATCAATTCTACTCCCAAGGGGATAAAATAGGGAATGAAAATATTACTTCGTAACGCGAGCGAAGCCGCGGGCAAAAGCTCGTACAATATAAGCCTAACTTCATTACCGTTTACATTTTAGACCTAATCTCGAACATTCCATGAGTGTTAAGCAAAATAAAGATATATTTCTCAATTATGCCTTGATTGGCGGGCAGGAGCCATACGTCACAGTTTATTGGGCGGTATAATGTGTGGGCACCTTAATTAAGGCCCCGTGTCACCGTAATAAAGTAGCGGGTTTATTAAAATTCTAGCTTGTCTATGGTTCGTTTATCGATGGAAGTTTGTTTATGCTTTTGTTCAATTTATGCTTTATTAATTGCTAAAATAAGTTATTTTAATAAAACTGATTTGTTATTAATATTGTGGGTTATGTTTAGTAAAATTTGTTGTCATTCATCTACACTAATATTATAAAGAGGAAATCTTTGTTTGTTTGTTTGGTTGTATTGAATAGGCTCAAAAACTACTGGACCGATTTTAAAAATTCTTTCACCTAAAAAGCTACATTATCCACGAGTAACATAGGCTATATTTTATATGAAATATATTTGATAAATAGACTTTGAGCCGGTACAAAGTTTGCCGGGTCAGCTAGTTATAAAATAAAATCGTAGTCATTTTTGGATAAAAAAATATACTGAATAATATAATATGATAAAAAGTAGGTATACAGTCAATTTAAGACAAGATACCAATTTTTTTTTAGTTTTAATATAAAATTCTCGTGTCACAGTGTTAGTTACCTACTCCTCCGAAACGGCTTTACCGATTTTCACCAAATTTTATATGTATATTCAGTAGGTCTGAGAATCGGCTACTATCTATTTTTCATACCCTTAAGTGATAAGGGTTGTCCACCCTTAACATTTTTTTATTCATATGGCAACACAACGTTTGCCGGGTAGCTAGTAATATGATAAAACGTTACTATATAGTCATTTAAAGACATAGATTTACCAATTTTCTCATTAATAACTTCATTAATTACAAATCAGAAACAGCATAAAACGTAAGAAGTCGCGAAATATTTTCACGTGTCTAAATGCAGTGCATAAAGAAAATAATGTTTATAATAAGTTCCTAAAACAAGATTATTAAAGAAAATATTTGATCCAATAATTTCACACACATATTTTTATCATATCCGACTAAGGATGCTGTTTCGAGCTTATTTAGATATGTATCTTTGTCTCATGCATTGGCGTGTAATATAATCCAAACGGCTTGACAGATCCTAACATGAGATGTCGCTGAATTCGTCTAAATTATGAAACAAATCTCAAAGTGAAGTCTACCAATACGCACTTGGCCAGCGCGGTGGACTATGGCCTAATCCTTCTCATTCTGAGAGGAGACCCGTGCCCAGCAGAGTCGATAATGGGTTGAAGATAAGAGTGTCTAAAGCTATAGTTTAAGCAATTCTTTTTTCATATTTTTTGTAGAAAATTAAACTCAAGTAGAGACCGCGCCAAACTGCTAGTCCGCTCTGAAGTTGTTGCGAGCAGGTAGTCATACAATTTGCTATGGCGACGCGATTCATTTCTATATTCAGTTTTAGGCGGACTATACCATCTAAAATAACATCTCAAATACTTATTTAAGTGTCACAGAGTCTGTTACTTATTTTTTGTGAAAACCTTATTATTTTTATCTCACAGCATTCAAATTACATATTTTATGGGAACTCCGATGAAGCGTTACTCCGACTCCATTTTGTGAGATTATATCACAATAACAAATACGGCTTGGATAAGGAGTAATAAATGATAAGCGTGTTACGGAGGGAAAACGGCTTTTCGAAGAGTGACCATGAGATATCGAAGTACCAGGATATCTTTATTTTATAAGTAAACTAGTGGTGCACGCGGCTTCGCTCGCATTTTAAAGAAATAATATGACATACATAAAACGGAAAATTTGTACCTGCATTGGATGACAGTGGTGCCATCTGTTGAATGGTCTTACCAACTCCCAAACCCTCGTGGGCTCTTGGACAACAACTTTGCTAAAGATCATCACTTGATCAAATGCATAGTTTCCGATTCTATAACTAATTACGAATTAAAAATTAATTTAAAAAAGTTTTCCCACGGACTAAATTGTAAATCTAAACCATTCTCAAGTCCCCTTGAACACACACAACAAATTTCATCAAAATCAGTCCAGTCGTTTAGGAGGAGTTCTGTGACATACACACGCACATAAGAAATATATATATAAGATTTCGAAGGTGGTAGAACCCTTTGTTGTTCGACTCCGGCGGTACCACCGCCACATCTATTTCTGTTATAACGGCAGTGTTAAGCGCTGCTGTGTTCTAAGGGTGTTTGAAGAATGTATGGAGACATACTTATCCGAGGAGTTGAACCACAAAGGGTTTTACCACCTTCCGTAGTAACTAAGTAAGTACCAATTCAAAGTAGAAAAGCATTAAAATAAAACATCTTCACCTCTACAATTCTTCACCTCTCCGCTTCACTTCCTTACTTCACCCACCTTCACAACTTCTCTAATTCCGAGGAACCCTAAACTTTCAGACAAAATTCCCTCCTTCCTCCCGAAAGCAATGAATAAATCAACGCTACACGGCACTAGCCAGGAATATTCCTAATAATGCCCTATGAGAAATATTCCCGGGCGGGGTCGTAAGCGTAATAAATGATAAGGGAATAAGCAGACATATTGTGTGTACAGTGGCCATGCTTCTTGTTTTAACGAAATAACATACGGAAGCAGTGATAGCCTAGTGGTTAAGGAACTCGGCTTCTTGATTGAGGGGTCCGAGGTTCAAATCTCAGGCACGATCCTCTGATGTCATGAAAAATAACTCACAAAATCTTAACTTGAAACTACAATACTACCGTTACAAGGTAGTCATATTTAATAATCGTCAAATGAATATCAATTAAACAATTTAGTTACATTTATCCAAAAATAGAAGTCTATATTTTTTATTCAATTGAGAAAAAAAATCCTGCAGTGATAGGCTAGTGGTTAAGAAACTTGGCCTCTCCATCAAGGGGTCCGAGGTTCAAATCCCAGGCACGATCCTCCGATTTTTCAAAGTTATGTGCGCATTAGAAATTAATTATCACTTCCTTAAAACGATGAAGGAAAACACCGCGAGGAAACCTGCATACCTGAGAAATCTTAAAAAAAAGTTTTCAAAGGTATGTGAAGTCTACCAATACGCACTTGGCCAGCGCGGTGGACTATGTCCTAATCCTCCTCATTCTGAGAGGACACCCGTGCCCAGCAGTGGAACAGTAATGGGTTGTTGATGATGATGATGATGAAAATCCTGCGTTTAGCGATGTAGCGTTCTAATTATGTTGTATTATGAAATATCTATGTATTATTATGTATCTACGCACTCTTATAGTTCTAATATTCTTTCTTTCTTTCTTGTTTTTTTTTTTTATTTTAAGACGGCTTTTGGAAATATTTATAGCAAAAAGAATAGAACGTTGTTGAAAAACCGTTGATTATTGTTACACTTCAATTAAACAATCCCAAATATTTATCATTTCCTTTCTTTCTTTTATATTTTTTTCATTTCTAATGTTATTTCTTTCATGTTTTTTTCATTTATTTATTTTTATTAAAACAGAATAAAATCCTGCGAGTAATGAACGAGCGCCATGAATATCGGATGTGTTCCGACGGAGTATTATTTAGCGGATAGCGGTGAGGGATTGCGAGCTAGCGCGAGGGATAGAGACGGCTTTTGGAAATATTTAAGTAATAAAAAATATTGTTAGCTATTGAAAAATATGTGTAAACATTCCTAAAATATTGGTTATTTCCTTTTCTTTTTTAATTCTTTTTATCTAATTGGTTTAATCAAATAAAAACCAAAATAATGGAAATATGAACATTAAGTCGTTTTTAAAAAAAATGATAATAACTACTCCAAAGTACCTACCCTCAAATTTATTTTTGAGTACTTTTCGTTATGGTTTTATTTTAGCATTATGTGATACGTTTTATTTTTATGTCCCTACGCACTCTTATATTTTCTAATACGACATAATAACGTTACACTTTCATAGTTCAAATGTCATCTTTCTTTTTTTATTTTTTTTTCTAATGAAGATTTTATTCTGTCTAATACAGGCAGAATAAAATCCTGCGAGTAATGAACGAGCGCCATGAATATCATCTGTGTTCCGACAGAGTATTATTTAGCGGATAGCGGTGAGGGATTGCTGCTAGCGCGAGGGATAGAGACGGCTTTTGGAAATATTTAAATAAGTAATAAAAAATATTGTTAGGTATTGAAAAATATGTGTAAACATTCCCAAAATATTGGTTATTTTCTTTTCATCCTATCTTTGTTAATTCCTAATAAGTTAATTAGCATTTTAAAGCAAAATAACGGAAATATGAAAATTACAAGTAAGTCGATTTTCAAAAGGTTTAACATTTTTTTATACAAGACTAGCTGACCCGGAAAACTTTGTACCGCCTCAAAATCTATTTATCAAATATATTTCATATATCATATATATAATGGTGAAAGAATTTTTAAAATCGGCCCAGTAGTTTTTGAGCCTATTCATTACAATCAAACAAAGAAACAAAGTATTCCTCTTTATAATATTAGTATAGACAAAAGCACTCCAAAGTACCTATCCTCAAACTTATTTTGAGTAGGTACTTTTCGTTATGGATTGATTTTAGCATTATGTGATACATATTATTTTTATGTACATACGCACTCTTATAGTTTTAACACGACGTACGTAATAACGTTAAACTCTTATACATAGTTCTAATATTGACGACCCGCGAGGCGGAGCGGCCACCATACCGGTCTGACGCGCAAAGGGTCCCGGGTTCGATCCCCGGCCAGACAGATATCTAAATGATGAATTTAGATCTCTGTTCCTGGGTCTGGGTGTTTGTGTATTTGTCTATGTGTGTGTCCATGGCACCCACGACACAGGGAATCCTAGTGTGGGGCTGTGAGTGTAGAAAGCGTTTATATTCTTTCTTTCAATTTTTTTTCTGATTGAAACAGAATAAAATTCTGCGAGGAAATGTTCACCAAAAATAGCGGATTGTAAAATTATTAGATATGACATACTTTCCACATATAAATAGCTTAAAAAATGTGAATATGATTAAACATATTAATTTACTTATTCGTTAATATTTCCAAAATTCAGATTTTTAACTAGAAAATAAATAGAGAATATTCACAAATTACTAAAAAATAAAGGAAATTTAAACAAAATATAAAATTGAAAAACATCTTATTCAAAACCTTAGTTCAACAGCATTTAATAGTTATTTAGATATTTCCCTATCCGGGGATCGAACTTGGAACCCTCTCACAAAACTAATAAATAACTTCAAAATATTTTACCATTCCAGCTAATTAAACCTTTACTTGTGTTAAATACACAAAACACTGGCCATCTACAATAATGACTGACAACAATAGTTTTCTAAAGGACTACACTATTATCCATGATTCTATAGTCTATGGTTCACAGCTCTATTGTCTATTGGTGTAACAACGGTAGCGAATAATTCGTTTCGGTATGAACTGTGAACAATTTTATTTATGTTTTCTTTGAAATAAGATAAATTAGAGGAAACCAGATTTATAAACCATGGAAATGATGGTATACTAACTATGATGGTAGAACGCTCAATTGTTCAACTCTGAAGGCACCACTGTCACACTTATTTTGATACCTATAACAGAAGTGTGGTAATAGAGACTTATATGAGGCTTTCCAACACGTCCTTTGTCAATAATCGATCTATCGAAAGTTTAGCTTACTTTTAACAATAGCTTGATTAGAAAAGGTATTTTTTTTCTTCGGTACCTAGTTAGATAAAAATAGGATAGATTGATTAATGATATCTTCAAAAGTAGCAAAGTTATAGCCGAACGCATATTGGACTGCAATCCTATCTGGGGTTGATTACAGATATCCAGTGTACTTACCATCAGTATATAAAAATCAATCCTAATGGGACAAAAACTCCATCTCATAGCAAGCTACCCGATACACGTTTAACCCCAGATACAATTAGAGTTCTATCTGAGGTCGCCCACCCCTGACGGCTAAGTTGAAACGCCTCGGAAAAATATCTCCCTTATCCCTTCAAACCAGAACACAGCAGCGCTACATTGCTGTTATAACAGAAATATGTGTAGGTACCTCTTGAAACAAACCTCTAAATAAATGTACTTAAATAGAATTGACATAGGCATTCTAAAAACTAAAATGCTTTAGCACACTAAACAGCCAGTTAATATTTTAGCTTGAATTGCAAAATGTATAATGATATCTGGTAATATCATAATAATCCTATTTAAACCAAAGCCGTTGCCAATACGTTTTGCCTTGCCAAGAACTCGAATAATTGCCCTAATATAGCAATTTCATTCAAACGAATAATGTGTGCTATAAAATTGACTTCCACGAAACCAAAAGGTCTATTAATATCCCTTAAGTAATGTACTTACGACGTTTTGCTACGAAACGCACTGGCGCTTAGAACGTTTCAAATAATTTCGAAATAAGAACACGGCGCGAGCAATTTGTTTTGACCAATCACAGCGCGCGTAGTTTTTTTGAAACAACCAATAGCGGAACAGAGATAAAAGCCCGTTTCGCTCCTGTATTTCGGTCTGGAAGTCCCTGACCGTTTCCGTGTACGCTCTGTTTACGAAAGCGTTCATGGTATTTCCGACCTTACTGTCTTGTATTATCAGCCATCATGAAACCCGAGGCGATTTTCGAATGAGTTCAGTCAACGAAAAAGCTTACGTCGCCGCTTTTCCTCTACACGTTAGACAGAGAGGGAGATACGGAAAATGTGCGTGCGAAAGAGACAGAAATGGCCGTCGCTTACGCCGTTCCAACATGGACGTTGGTAAAGTAATTTTCTCCTTTTATTCGAGCGTTACAATGTAACGCATTGGGAAAATTTATTTTGTCGACTTGCTATTATGGAATATAATAAAAATAATCGACGATGGCCGCTAATTTATGTTATAATAATTGAGTCTCGTAAATGCATTCGTTGTGTCTTTAATGTGAGCAGTGGTCACTCGTTCGCCATTTTGTTTTCTCATTTGAATAATTCTGTGGTTTCTAGAATATTCTTCTCCGACATTTGTAACTGAATATTATGAAGATGTCTTGCTTATTTATATACAACTGTAATAGTAACAGATTAATAATAAATAGTTCTGAAATATATATCTTTTTTATATAAAATAGGAGTAGCAGACGAGCATGCAGTCCACCTGATCGTAAATCACTGCCGTGTGGACATTAGTACTAAACCCAGATAAGATTAGATTCCTACCTGAGATCAGCGACAGATGCGCCGCTACCCCTGAGGAATAAGCTGGAACACCTCGGAAAAGTATGTCTCCCTTACCACACTTCAAACCAGAACACAGCAGCGCCTAACACTGCTGTTATAACAGAAATAGGTGTGGCGGTGGTGCCCACGGAGTCGAACCACAGAGGGTTCTACCACTTGCAAAAAGCTTTCGAAAATCCAAACAATTAATAGCCAAAAAATTGCCAAGCAATTAATAAACATGGGGATTAGGCCATAATTAGCTAGTGAGAAACTTTGAAAAATCAGAGGTTATTAGGATTCGAGGCCATATAGACAATATTGTAATATCACACTTATCCGAGGCATTCCAACTTAATCCTCCGTGGCCGACCTCAGACAGAACTCTTATCTAGGATTGATTACAGATAACCATGAGTGGTAGCTTACCATTAAGCGGACTGCATGCCCATTTAATAATTCTGTTACAAAGAAATCATTTCTAATAGAATAAATAAACGCTTTCTACACTCACAGCCCCACACTAGGCTTCCCTGTGTCGTGGGTGCTATGGACACACACATAGACAAATACACAAACACCCAGACCCAGAAACAGAAATCTAAATTCATCATTCAGGTATCTGTCGGTCCGGGGATCGAACCCGGGACCCTTTGCGCGTTAGACCGGTATGGTGGCCGCTCCGCCACGCGGGTCGTCAAATATTTCTAATAGAATAAATGGAAGTTATAAATTACAAACGTACTCATTTTATTAATAACTCTAATATTACAATTTTAAATTTTTCATACAAAAAACATTTTTATATAGTAAAGTTACTGAAAACAGCGCATTTAATTTCGCACTGTATTCAGTTCCGGACAATGATGGCTGTTTATCCGATTTCCCTTTGCCTCGCTGTTTTAAATATAGAGCAAGTGAGGAATAGAAATGTCACTTTATTTTTACTTACCTTGTTCGCATAAATTAATAAAGATTACTCACTCCTAACAAGAAAATGTACCCAGTTTCGAGAATTGAAATAGTTGCGTAAAATAGTTTTGCCACGTCTCCGTGCTAAAATGTCCCTAAAATATTTGAAATAATTATTTATTTATTACGTAACTTACGCAATATTAGTTATTTATTCGTAAATTTTCTCTAAAAATGTTTTTATTTATCAAATATATATCAAATAAGCCGTTTGTGGCTTCATTCAATTTCAAGGCGGCGAAGTATCTTTACTAATCTATGTTACTTCGTATCTTCGTATGTATAATGTATGTAAGGGTCTAATATTGCAATTAAATTTTAAAATACTGATTTCGCTAAAATTTTGCATAAAAGTTTTGTTTGGATGATTATGCATGATCAGTGACGCGATGATGAGATTAGTGATGTCATCCTATAGGTATTTGTTTTATTTATTTAATAAGTTTTCGTACACAACAAAAGATAACAATCTATCTAATATCTAATATGGCGGACGCTCTATGATGGCAATTTTCAATTTTCAGATCCACATGATATGGATATAAAATGAAAGGGTTTGCTGAAAACTGAAAAGCTTTCTTAAAATATTTTTGAGTATTAATTAATTATGCGATACATAAGTAGCATGCAATCAATGAGATTGATGGTAACTGGTCACAAAAATAATGCATTTGGACTATTACGGCGATAACTAAAGGTGGTAAAACTCAACGTGGTTAATCTCCAGGGGCACCACCGTCTTACCGATTTCGTTCTAAACACAGCAGCTGCTGTCTTGGTAGAACCCTTTGTGGTTCGACTCCGACAGCACCACCGCCACACCTACTTCTACCTAATAACAGCAGTGTTAGGCGCTGCTGTGTTCCGGTTTGAAGGGTGTGGTAAGGGAAACAGACTTTTCCGAGGCGTTCCAGCTTAGTCCTCAGGGCTAGCGGCGCATCTGTGGCCGACCTCAGGTAGGAATATCTAATCCTATTTCGTGTTGATTACAGATGTCCTTGGGTGTGGCAGTGACCACTTACCATCAGGTGGACTGTATGCTCGGCTGCTACTCCTATATTATAAAAAAAAATTAAAAGGCGAAGTAAAGAAGAGACACCCTGGGTTTCCCAACTTAGTTTTTAGGGGTAGCAACGCATCTTTGACCTAAGACCAAAATTAGGCAAGCCGTAGGACTCTAATCCTTTTTGGATTGCGGACGTCTTATTACGTCCGGCAGTAGCCACTCAGATAAACTGCATACTCCTTTATTACTTACTAGCTGACCCGGCAAACTTCGTACCGTCTCAAAATCTATTTATCAAATACATTTCATATAAAATATAGCCAATGTTACTCGTGGATAATGTAGCTTTCGAATGGTGAAAGAATTTTTAAAATCGGTACTGTAGTTTTTGGGCCTATTCATTATAACCAAACAAACAAACAAAGTTTTCCTTTTTATAATATTAGTGTAGATAGGTATATTAGAAAAATAAAATAAATAAAAATATAACAGAAACCTCTTCTTAATATTAACTCTATGGCTCTTAAATGACGTTAATTCGCGCGCGAAACGTACCTACAATATGGCCGCCCGATTTATTTCATGGCGGGTTTCCGAGTCGGCGAAAATTCTTGTGTATCATTTACAAATTTTCCTTTAGATGCTAAATATATTTTGTACAATTAAGATGGTAATTATGTACGTAGGTACTTTTAAGCCGTAGATTTATTGCTTAAACTATGAATTAAATAATAGTTGTATAACAAAATCTGACAATTATTAACTTACTCGCTGACCCGGCAAAAGTTGTGTTGCCATATCATAGATTAGTAAAGATGACTCACTAACCTAACAAGAAAATGTAACCAGTTTTGAGAATTGAAATAGTTGCGTATAAAAGATTTGCCACGTCTCCGTGCTAAAATGTCCCTAAAATATTTGAAATAATTATTTATTTATTATGTAAATTACGCAGCATTAGTTATTTATTCGTAAATTTTCTCTAAAAATGTTTTTATTTGTCAAGAATTCAAAAAAAGAACTTACTAATAAGCCGTTTGTGGCTTCATTCAATTTCAAGGCGGCGAAGTATCTTTACTAATGTATGTGCCATATAGTAATATATATTCAAAATTGATTCATATATAATACTTTTTGAAAGTCAACAAACTACCACCACTTCGGAAGGTATTTCGCTATGGCGAAGAAGCGGCACAAGAAACTCCATACGTGTGCAAATTTGCATCTTTTAAAGGGAAAATCTTATACAATTTTACATAGCGGTACATATAATTAATTATTGTTGTTGAAGTTGTCATGCCATGCGGATTTATGATTTAAGTACTGATTTAAGTTATAGTAAGCTTTTTTTACATAAAGTTAATTTTATAGTCTATTTAAACTTTTTCTTGGTTAGTTCGATATAATAATACAATTTGTGGAACAAAAATCTAAACATGACAATCTATGCTCGGTAGACAAAAAAAGTATAGATTTTTTTTTATAATATCAGACATTCCTACCTGAGGTCGGACACAGACGCGCCGCTACTCCTGAGGACTAAGCTGGAACGCCTCGGAAAAGTATGTCTCCCTTACCACACCCTTCAAACCAGAACACAACAGCGCTTAACAGCTGCTGTTATAAGGCGGCGGTGTGGTGGTGGTGCCGCCGGAGTCGAACCACAAAGAGTTCTACCACCTTCGATCTACCACAATCTATGCTCGTTAGACAAAAAAATATAGATTGATTATAAATAACGGACGTAGGTATCTGTATCTCCTTTAGCACACTTCAAACCAGAACACAGCAGCGCTATACTGCTCCTATAACAGAAATAGGTGCGGCGGTGCCTCCGAAGTCATATCACAAAGGATTTTAACTTTAAATAAAATAAGCAAAGAAACTTTCATTCTTTCTTTCTTTGAACCCATTTCATACAACAAAAAGTACTCTAAATATTTAATCTCATAATCCCATCATAGACTCCGAAAACAATAACAAAATAATCCTTTCATTAATATAATAACTAGATTTGTATTCATTTATTATTAAAAAACGCCACCCTTGCGTCCCAGGGCGGTCATGAAAATAAAATCATGGCGCCCGACCCGTAGATTGAATTCAAAATTGGAATCAAAAGAGAATCCTTTTTTCTTTTTTATTGCGACAAATGGCGATCGCGCGGGTGACGGCCGGGTCGCCAGTGTTGAATTTTATATGTGCTGTGAGGAGAATTTGGGCTTCGAGAAAATACGACTTGATTTTCTTTTATACTATCTGATTCTAGTGCTTAAAGATACGCCTTGTTTGAAGACGCAATTCACAGATTTATCTAAGAATTCATAGCCTAAAGATCGGTTTGGTGATTATTATTGACTAGCTGACCCGGCAAACTTTGTACCACCTCAAACACTATTCATCAAATATATTTCATTTTAAATATATGCCTATGCTACTCGTGGATAATGTAGCTTTCGAATGGTGAAAGAATTTTTAAAATCGGTCCAGTAGTTTTTGAGCCTATTCATTACAATCAAACAAACAAAGATTTCCTCTTTATAATATTAGTACAGATTAAGAACGTATAGAAAAAATTTAGACTAATAAAGGTATCTAATAAACTAACCTATAGGTATAATAAACAACTATTTATTTTAACAATAAATAAATTACAGAATTACTTCTAAATTGTCTATGATCGTCTTAAATTAATTAAAAAAGTTACTTAATCCTTGTTTTCTACCAGTAATTCGCACAAACGCAATAAAAAGGAGTAAACAAAAGAACAATTGACAAAATTAAATTTTCATCTCGCACATCGTAAACTGATCCGAACCGCCCCGAATTACGGATACGCCGGCCCCATGATCCGGCGATCTGCACTATTTCTCCCGGTTCCAACATCACGCCTCAGGGACTGCCCTAATATATCTTTTATTACAGGCCTTAGAAGGGTTCCTTGGATAAAGGTATTTTCTCTTTGTAATAGATACCTACCGAGTGATGAAAGATTTGATGTGATTTACTTTTCCGACAGACAGACTTTTCCGAGGCGTTCCAGCTTAGTCCTCAGGGGTAGCGGCGCATCTGTGGTCGACCTCAGGTAGGAATCTAATCCTATCTGGGATTGATCACAGATGTCCATGGGCGGTAGTAACCACTTACCACCAGCTGGACTGCACGCTCGTCTGCTACTCCTATATTATAAAAAAACGTCGTAATGTAATACATGACTGTCTGTGTCCAAAATACAATAAATAAAACAAAATTACAGTGGCGGTAGTAAGTACCTCCCCCATAGATTAGTAAAGATTACTCAGTCCTAACAAGAAAATGTACCCAGTTTTGAGAATTGAAATAGCTGCGTAAAAAAGTTTTGCCACGTCTAAGTGCTAAAATGTCCCTAAAATATTTGAAATAATTATTTATTTATTATGAAAATTACGCAGTATTACTTATTTATTGGTAAATTTTCTCTAAAAATGTTTTTATTTGTCAAGAATTCAAAAAAAGAACTTATTAATAAGCCGTTTTTGGCTTCATTCAATTTCAAGGCGGCGAAGTATCTTTACAAATCTATGACCTCCCCATGAAAGATGACCAAATTTTGAGTAAACCATCAAAATCAGCGCTCATCACGACCTACAAAGATTTATTACGCTCAATTTTACAACTCGAAGAAATTTCAACGAAGCGTCATTTCTTTTTATTATGCGTAAACAGATCAATACAATGTGGTACGAGATTATTTACACTTTATAATGGCAACCGAAACTAATCATTTGCTACTGGTAGTTGTTAACGACAGAACGCAGCGGGATCCGCTATTATAATAACAAAAAAAACCTTTGGACAATTACAAACTGGAAGACCAAGAAGCCATCGCATAAACAAAAAAAAAACAATTTCTGAACGCAACCATAAATGTGAAACGTCAAAATGTTTCCCTCCAAACATTGTTTTTTTTTCACCTTTCCTGTCTTTGTTACATTATGCCTTTGTGAAGTTGTCGCCAAGGATGTTAGGAGAAATTGTTACAATTTCTTTATCATCGGTCATAAGGATCGTAAATACTTAAAAATGGTCATTTCGTTTCTGGAATTGATTGTAAAGTGCGGGTATTTTATCACCGCAAAATGAGGAAACGAATAATGTAGGTTGTATGTCTATACTAATATTATAAAGAGGAAAACTTTGTTTGATTGTAATGAATAGGGTCAAAAACTACTGGACCGATTTTAAAAATTCTTTCAGCATTGGAAAGCTACATTTTCCCCGAGTAACATAGGCTATATTTTATATGAATTATATTTGATAAATAGATTTTTAGGCCGGTACAAAGTTTGCCGGGTCAGCTAGTAGGTAATAAATTGAACAATAATTTAAGAAAATAAGGTTTATTACAAGACCTGCTTTTAATAAATATTATATAGGTTATTATTGACACCATGTATCAATAAGCATCGATTAATTAATAGATTTATTCGCATTTTTTTTAAACTCTGTGGTTCGACTACGGAAGCACCACTGCTACACTTATTTTTGTCTTATCCATAGATAAGTAAAGATTACTCACTCCTAACAAGAAAATGTACCCAGTTTTGAGAATTGAAATAGTTGCGTAAAAAAGTTTTGCCACGTCTCCGTGCTAAAATGTCCCTAAAATATTTGAAATAATTATTTATTTACTATGTAAATTGTACATTGTAATTGTAAATTACGCAGTATTAGTTATTTATTCGTAAATTTTCTCTAAAAATGTTTTTATTTGTCAAGAATTCAAAAAAAGAACTTACTATAATAAGCCATTTGTGGCTTCATTCAATTTCAAGGCGGCGAAGTATCTTTACTAATCTATGGTCTTATCACAACAGTGTAGCGCTGCTGTGTACTGGTTTGAGGGTGTGGTAGAAGGAAAACACTTCGGTACGATACCAAGCATTTCAACTTTGTTATCAGAGGTTGATATGTCGATCTGTGGTAGAACAAAGGTAGGATAGATAGGGGTACCTAATAACGGCAGCGCTTGACGCTACTGTGTTCTGGTATGAAGGGTGTAGTCAGGGAAATATTCTATTCCGAGGCGTTCAGCTTAATCAGGTAGGAACATAGATTAGCAAAGATTACTCACTCCTAACAAGAAAATGTACCCAGTTTTGAGAATTGAAATAGTTGCGTAAAACAGTTTTGCCACGTCTCCGTGCTAAAATGTCCCTAAAATATTTGAAATAATTATTTATTTATTACCTAAATTACGTAATTATTACGTAAATTAGTTATTTATTCGTAAATTTTCGCTAAAAATGGTTTTATTTGTCAAGGATTCAAAAAAAGAACTTACTAAAATAAGCCGTTTGTGGCTTCATTCAATTCCAAGCGAAGTATCTTTACTAATCTATGGGTAGGAATCTAATCTTATGTAGTATTGGTCACTTATAATCAGATTAACTACATGCTCGTCTGCTACTCTTACTCGTAAATTATAATTATAAAAGAAAAGAGAAAGACCCGCGAAATTACCGTCTTGCAATTTTTGCTTAAACAGAACTAGACTCGCGTTAGGATTAATGCTGGAACCATAGATTAGTAAAGATACTTCGTCGCCTTGAAATTGAATGAAGCCACCAAACGGCTTATTTTAGTAAGTTCTTTTTTTGCATCCTTGACAAATAAAAACATTTTTAGAGAAAATTTACGAATAAATAACTAATTTACGTAATAATTACGTAATTTACGTAATAAATAAATAATTATTTCAAATATTTTAGGGACATAGCACGGGGACGTGGCAAAACTTTTTTACGCTACTATTTCAATTCTCAAAACTGGGTACATTTTTTCTTGTTAGGAGTGAATTATCTTTACTAATCTATGGCTGGAACTGAAAAATATCCATAAACTTGATTAAAACACTGCTTAGACACGTAGAGTTCGATTTGTAACGACATTTGATTGATTTGAGGAACTACCGAACGTGCAGTCCACCTGAATACGATAAATCACTGCCGCTCATGGACATCTGTAACCAACTTCATATAGAACAGGTTCTACCTGAAGACGATCACAGCGTCGCCACTGAGGACTAAGATATCGCCTCATATGTAAGTAGATATAGTAATTACGTAATTAGGTTCGGCTAAAAGAATATTTATTGTCTTAAGAAATTACAAAATTTCACTTACAAGACACTTATGCTAACTTATGAATAGTTTTGTTACAGTGAACGTGCTCATATTATTTTTTATATATTTATTTTTTTATATATTTATTTATATATTAATTAACATTATAGTTTAACTGAAGAACCACAGATATACTGGATATATAACTTAATACAGGGGTAGAGTGCTATTGTTGCCTAATTTAAAGAGATATAGGACCTTATAATAAAACAATAAGCTGTATTTCTACAGCGTATATACATACATCGCCATCTATTGTTGAAAAGTAGAACTAATTAATGCTAACCAAACAGTGCCATCTAGCGGCGAGTAGTAAAAATATTTCGTTCTACAGTTAACTTATACACTTTTAATACTAATAGTGTATAATTTTTACGCTAGATGTCGCTGATACTGTATAACTTAAATTTACTAGTACTAATTTATAATGCTTCGTTCTAAAAATCAAATACTGGGTATTCCGTTATTGCATTTATAAACAAATTTAAAGTTTACGAATTAGATTTGACTATGATGTATTTACTTTGTGAAACTGTCTATTTTCATATCATTTTTTATATAAATACGCAAATACCTATAAATAGCAAGAATAACTTTAGCGCTTGTAGCAATCCGTTCCCACCTTTTTTTTTTTGTTTTCGAGGGGGAAACCTTCGAAAGGTACCCGACGACATGGGAGCGACACAGAGTTGTGTGGGATTCTTTCATTCTTACCGCACTAAAACCCCCCCGGTGGCCGTCCTCGGCGCTGCGTAAATGACTCCGGGATCTCCAAAGGAACGCAACCGGAGTCCTCTTAGCGCGTTGCCCCGTCGGGCTCCGTCCAGGTGAGCATGCCGCTCGCCACACCGTCCGGTTGTACACGACGGTATGTGACCACTAATGATGTGCCGAGTCGGCCATTTTTGGTATTCGAGTACTTTAGTACTCATATAAAAAAGAATCGAGTCAGTACTCGAGTCCAAAGTATTCACAAAGTACTCGAGTACTTTGCACAACATACAGTCCAATAGCACGGAAGAGCAAAAAAAAAAACGTCACTCACTACACAAAATTAAACAAGTTTTTACTTGTACGAGTAGTAGTTGTAGTGTACGAGTATCGTCAGTATTCGAGTATTACTGGTACTCGAGTATCACTATTGGTACTCGAGTATGCGAGTTTATGTAAGTACTCGAGTACTGACTCGAGTCGACCTGACTCGGCACATCTCTAGTGGCCACACATACCGCCGTCCTTCTCGGGGTCGCTGGCCGGGCGGTTCGAGCTCCCACTCTTGCCGCCCGCAACCCCGTAAGCCCCTTTTAGTCGCCTCTTACGACAGGCAGGGGATACCGTAGCCCTATTCTGGTCCCGGAACTACAGGGACAAATCTGTTCTCACCTATGTGTGGAGTTCTACCAATATGCAATTGGCTAGCGCAATCGAATATGCACTAAACCTTTACTCTGAGATTTAAATGATTGTGACGTTGCCTATTTAAATTCGTAAAACGTAAAATCTTGCATTTTTGTATTTTATAGTAGTAGGTATATTTGTCGTTGTGGTATAGTGATGTACCTTTTTTTTTTTTTTTTTTTTTTTTTTCTCGTGGGGGAAACCTTCAAAAGGTACCCGACGACGTGGGAGCGACGCCGGGTTATGTGGGATTTTTACCGCACTAAAACCCCCCCGGTGGCCGTCCTCAACGCTTGTTGGAGAACTCCGGGATCTCCGACGGAACACAACCGGAGCCCTCCAAGCGCGATGCCCCGATCGGGCTCTACCCTGGAGGAGCAGTTTTCGCTCCTCCCACACCATGTAGTGTTTACGACGGTATGCGACCACACATACCGCCGTCCTTCCCGGGGTCGCTAGCTGAACGGTTCGAGCTCCCACTCTTGCCGCCCGCAACCCCGGAAGCCCCCTTTTAGTCGCCTCCTACGACAGGCAGGGGATACCGTAGCCCTATTCTAGTCCCGGAACTACAGGGACAATAGTGATGTACCTAGGTGTGAATGGCGCTAAATAAATAATATTCATTCAAATATACATTATTATGTATTTTTATTTGCTTTAACCTGTGCCCGTTATGATATTTGCCTTTTTAAATAATCTGTCATAAATTAACCTTGTAAAAAATTTACAAAAAGGTGTGAAATTTTTTGTACCGTTAGCCGGTGTCAAATATATTATTACTGATATTATACTGACATATTAACACCTGGTTTAGGCTTAGTATGATTTATGAAAAAAAAATACATTTATTATTAATTCCTAGAATTGATTATTAAGTGATAAGCGAGACTCTCCTATGGTGCAACATTTCAGGGTGTGTTTTGTTGTCCTCAAGGGTAGCAATATTGTGGTCTACCTTAGACAGGACTCTTATCTTATCTAGGATAGGTTACAGATGTCCATGACCGGTAGTGAGGTGAACGTCACGTCAGGTGAACTGCACGGCCCTTCGTTACTCCTATCTTATTTATAAAATTCTCGTGTCACAACGTTAGTTACCGTACTCCGCCGAAACGGCTTTACCGACTTTCACCAAATTCTCTATCTATTTTTCAAACCCATAAATGATAAGGGTTGTTCACCCTTAACATTTTTTTTATATAGCAACACAACGTTTGCCGGGTCAGCTAGTCTATACTAATATTATAAAGAGGAAAACTTTGTTTGTTTGATTGTAATGAATAGGCTCAAAAACTACTGGGCCGATTTTAAAAATTCTTTCACCATTCGAAAGCTACATTATCGACGAGTAACATAGGCTATATTATATATGAAATATATTTGATAAATAGATTTTGAGTCGATACACAGTTTGCCGGGTCAGCTAGCATTATATATAATGTAATGTAGTTACGTAACCTTTGTCATTATTATTTCAGCGTTCTGTATGTAGGCCACATACTTTCTGGCCAAGTGCGAGATTTAGTGATGGGCAAATTTTGTGATTTTAAAGATGGTAAAACACATTATGGTTCGACTCCGGCGGCACCACCGCCACATCTATTTCTGTTATAACAGCAGTGTAGTGCTGCTGTGTTCTGGTTTGAAAGGTGTGGGAAGGGAGACATACTTTCCCGAGGCGTTCCAGCTTAGTCCTCAGGGGGCGGCGCATCTGTGGCCGACCTCAGGTAGAAATATCTAATCCTATCTGGGGTTCATCGCAGATGTCCATGAACGGCAGTAGCCACTTACCATCAGGTTGACTGCATGCTCGTTTGTTACGATATTATAAAAAAGTGCAATTCACACACTTTTGACAATGTTATGACTTACAAAAAGACTTCCTACTCTATAAAAATAACTAATATAATGATTATTCCTAGAATACTAAAACAGTATTAAAATTAATTACGAATTAAGTATGTCAAATTATTTAACAACTCCTCGACAAGCATATCAAATGAACACATGAATTTTAATAGCAGCGGATTCAATGGATTTAAGTATGTTCGATTACGTATTTATAGTTAGCGCCAAACTGCTAGTCCGCTCTGAAGTTGTTGCCAGTGCGTGTAGTCATAAAATTTGCTATGGCAACGCGATTCATTTCTATATTCAGAGCGGACTAGCAGTTTTACGCGGACTCTACCACCCTTTTATTAGCGTGACCTGTATGTATGTATGTAACGGAATCTTTGAACTCGATTTGTGTGGTAAGGGAGAAAGACTTTTCCGAGGCATTCCAGCTTAGTCCTCAGGGGTAGCGGCGCATCTGTGGCCGACCTCAGGTAGGAATATCTAATCCTATCTGGGGTTGATTACAGATGTCCATGGGTGGCAGTAGCCACTTACCATCAGGTGGACTGCATGCTCGTCTGCTACTCTTATATTATAAAAAAAAAAGATTATTACCCACTTTGTACGTACGTACGTAAACAAATACAAAAACAGTCGTTTTTATAAAAAGGTAAATTCTTATTGACGACGATCCTCGTATTGACGACCCGCGTGGCGGAGCGGTCACCATGCCGGTCTGACGCGCAGAGGGGTTCGATCCCCGGCCAGACAGATTTCTAAATGATGAATTTAGATTTCTGTTTCTGGGTCTGGGTATTTGTGTATTTGTGTCTGTGTGTGTCCATAGCACCCACGATACAGGGAATCCTAGTGTGGGGCTGTGAGTGTAGAAAGCGTTATACTAAGAGTACAGGTAGCCCGTCCGCATTATCGTTAGGTATAAATTAAAAAAAAACAGAACAGCGCTACTGTTATGAAGCAGAAATAGATAAATTCTAACTACCACAGTTTTGCTAAATACTCAAAGGTCATTACGTAATCATTCGACTCAGTATAAAACGCCGCTGTACCTAAAGGTGTCTTTCATTCGTACGAATCTCGCAACGGATATTCTTGTGTCATTTTTAATTTGAATAAAATGGAATTAATATAACTTTAGAAATAGATTAACAAACGAATAATTCGAAAATTGTAATAAAAACAAATTCGAGAAATAAGTGATTTATATACGAAAAGAAAATAATAAAAAAACACATTATAATTTAAATTCATACTAGAAAAAAAAAATAGTGAAAAAAATGTAAATAAATGGTATTGCAAGAATAATAAATGTAACGAAAAATAATTTAATAAATGAGTGAAAAATACCGATTTTTAATAAATCTAATTTAATATAAAAATCATAATTTTTATCAAATAAACTGTCTCAATATGTGAATATCAATTCTTTTTTTTTCGAAATAAAGATAACTGTTATTCAGCCATATTTTGTGCACAGACTATAAAGTAAGAGTGAATAAACAAAATCCAAAATGGACTTTAACTGGACGATGTTCCCACGCGTGGGCCTGCGTTCCCCAAACCTGACTAACACCACAGTGAGCTTGCAGGAGAACTTCGAAATCGATTTAGAGGACACCAACTGGATTTTGACGTCATCTTTTATCATTTTTACTATGCAGACAGGTAAGAATATTTTATATTGTATTCTGTAAAATAATGTTAAGTAGGTATAATATAAAAGCAGTGATAGCCTATTGGTTAAGAAACTCGGTCTCTTGATCGAGGGGTCCGAGGTTCAAATCCCAGGGACGTGCCTCTGATTTTTCAAAGTTAGGTGCGTATTAGAAATTAATGATCACTTGCGATGAAGGAAAAACATCTAGAAGTATGCAGGTTATACCTGAGAAATCTAAAAAAAGAAGTTTTCATAGGTACCTATATATATATATGTATTTATTTATTTATAATATAAGAGTAGCAGACGAGCATGCAGTCCACCTGATGGTAAGTGGCTACTGCCGCCCATGGACATCGGTAATCAACCTCAGTTAGGATTAGATATTCCTACCCGAGGTCGGCCACCACACCCTTCAAACCGGAACACAGCAGCGCCTAACACTGCTGTTATTAGGTAGAAATAGGTGTGGCGGTGGTGCTGCCGGAGTTGAACCACAAAGGGTTCTACCACCTTCAACCTATGTGAAGTCTACCAATACGCACTTGGGCAGCGTGGTGGACAGCCTAATCCTTCTCATTCTGAGAGGAGACCGTTCACTGTTGACATTCTGTACCCAGCAGTGGGACAGTGATGGGTTGATGATGATCATGATGATGATGATGATGATTATTTAAAAACCTATAACATAAGCTAAAATTGCTTAAGGAAAACGGTTAATTCTGACGATCCTGTTGTAAAGAAAGGAGGGACAAAGTAATTAAAATCGTGTATAGTCATCGGTTCTCCAAAGTCGTCCAAAATTTTTAATTAATCTGACCTTTCAATGTGGGTAAAAATAGAGTTCATAGATTCCGTAACATACCCTGATACATACTCGTACAAACTGAAATTTGTCCCTGTAGTCCCAGGACTAGAATAGGGCTACGGTATCCCCTGCCTGTCGTAAGAGGCGACTAAAACGGGGCTTCCGGGGTTGCGAGCGGCAAGAGTGGGAACTCGAACCGTTCAGCAAGCAACCCCGGGAAGGACGGCGGTATGTGCGGTCGCATATCGCCATGAAAACCAGATGGTGTGGGAGGAGCGAAAACTGCTCCCCCAGGGTAGAGCCCGATCGGGGCATCGCGCTTGGAGGACTCCGGTTGTTTTCCGTCGGAGATCCCGGAGTTCTCCACCAAACGCTGAGGACGGCCACCGGGGGGGTTTTAGTGCGTTAAAAATCCCACATAACCAGGCGTCGCTCCCACGTCGTCGGGTACTTTTTGAAGGTTTCCCCCTCGGAAACAAAAAAGAAGGTTGTATTCCTTACCAGACAGATCTAAATGATAAACTTAGATTTTCTGTTCTGGGTCTGGGTGTTTCTCTATCCATCTTTATGTGTCTCCGTAAGAGATCCTAGTGTGGGGATGTGATTTAAGAAAGCATTCTTTCTAAATATATATAACTCAAAGGTGACTGCTTGAAGGTGAGTGATCTATAAACGCACAGCCCGGACCACTGGACGGATCGGGCTGAAATTTGGCATGCAGGTAGATGTAATGACGTAGGCATCCGCTAAGAAAGGATTTTGATCAATTCTACCCCCAAGGGAATAAAATAGGGGATGAAAATATTACTTCGTAATGCGAGCGAAGCCGCGGGAAAAAGCTCGTCTCTATATAATCGCGTTATATTTAGTTCAAACATGACCTACCATCAAACTTACATGTCTGAAAAGACCTCATAGTGATAAGTAAATATTTATGAGGTCGTAATCCACAAATTCAGATGACCTTACAGTAATGGCAGTCAATGTCGAAGGTAATCTTGTACTTAGGGATGTGAAAACCATATCAAATACGATAGAGAAGCGGTAATAGCATAGTGGTTGAGAAACTCGGCCTTTCATACGGGGTCCGAGGTTCAAATCCCAGGCACCTTCTTTTTCAAAGTTTTCCGTATTTTGAACTCTTCGAGGTTCGACTCCGGCGGCACCACCGCCACACCTATTTCTACCTAATAACAGCAGTGTTAAGCGCTGCTGTGTTCTGGTTTGAAGGGTGTGATAAGGGAGACAGACTTTTCCGAGGCGTTCCAGCTTAGTCCTCAGGGGTAGCGGCGCATCTGTGGCCGACCTTAGGTGGGAATATCTAATCCTATCTGGGGTTGATTACAGATGTCCATGGGCGGCAGTAGCCACTTACCATCAGGTGGACTGCATGCTCGTCTGCTACTCGCATACTATAAAAAAAAAAAAAAAAATTAGAAATTAATTGTCACTACCATAAAATGGGGAAGGAAAACATAACGAAAAAAGAAGTTGAGGGTGTGTGGTGTCTACCAATTGGCACTTATCCAGTGTGATAAATCTTTATCCTAAACTCCTTGATGTGAGAGGAGACCCGTGCCCAGCAGTGGGACAGTAGTGAGTTTTCGACGAAAAGTTTGAAAAAAAATCGATTATAAAAAATCGATTTAAAAAATCGATTATAAAAAATCGATTATTTTCAAAATATTAAAAAACGGATTATTTTCAAAATAATATCAAAATAAAAAATCGATTATTTTCAAAATAATCGATTTTTTAATATTTTGAAAATAATCGATTTTTGTAATTCTATTCAAAATCAGTCAACGAAAAACAAACGATCATCAATAGTTCCCGAAATTTGAAACAAACCGTCACCTCAAAATGAGGTCACGGGCCACGCATTGCTGATCGCTCACTTAAAATAATCGATTATAAATTATTATTCATATGTGTGTGTTTATCTTTGAAATTAATTATATATTTATAGTATTTATACCTGTATTTATATAATTTAATTCCTTTTATAAAACCCTTATTCGTGCTTTTATGAGTTCTTTAAAAAATTGAAAATCCCTAATTGGCTGTAAGAAATACTATATAAGAAATGTATTTGTATGATTTTAAGAGCTGTGGATTTTGTAATAATTAAATTAATAAATAAATTACAAATATCGATATTTTTTTAAACTAAACTAAACTAAACTAAAACGCTTTCTACACTCACAGCCCCACACTAGGATTCCCTGTGTCGTGCTATGGACACACACAGAGACAAATACACAAACACCCAGACCCAGAAATAGAAATCTAAATTCATCATTTAGAAATCTGTCTGGCCGGGGATCGAACCCGGGACCCTCTGCGTGTCAGACCGGCATGGTGACCGCTCCGCCACGCGGGTCGTCGTATCTTTTGTCGATATCGTCGGACTTTTTCACATCCCTACTTCACGTAATCCAATGAAAATACAATTTATCGCTTACCTTCTAGTAACCTTACATGATGAAGGATCTGTCATAAGTTATGAGGGTAAAACAAGGTTTCTGTTAATTTCGGGACTATTTCACCTATTTGTAGATAAAAGTAAACTTCCGTACGGTTTTCCTCAAACCTCGAAATGTATTCATTAAACTCAATTGAATTGTTTCCCTCACGGTAATACTTTGTGGTTCGACTCCGGCGGCACCACCGCTACACCTACTGGCTAATAACAGCAGTGTTAAGCGCTACTGTGTTCCGGTTTGAAGGGTGTGGTAAGGGAGACATACTTAACCGACTAACTTAGTCTTCAAGGGTAGCAGCGCATCTGTGGCCGACCTCGGATAGGACTCTTATCTTATCTGGGGTTGATTGTAGATTTCCACGGGCAGCAGTAGCCACTTACCATCAGGTGGACTGCTTACTCGTATACTACAATGAAGCCTTGTTTTTCGACTTCAGAGACTACTTCAGAGACCACATTTATTTCATCTTTATGGCAGCTGTGTCAAGACATGTTTTTTTTTGTGGATAGTTCACTACAAATGTAGTCTTGAGTTTAATATTTCATGGATTTATTTCATGATTATAAATCTTAGATCATCATGTTTCTTTACAAAACACACATCTCCTCTAAAAAAATAAGATACTTATTTCGTGTCAAAATAGTTTTTTGTCGAAAATTCAGTTATATTCCACTTTAATTTATTATTTTGTGCATATAGTTGAAGGATATAAATCTTAGATCATCGCGTTACTGTACTAGGCACGTGTCACCTCCAAAAATAAGAAATATAAACGCCATAGTCCACCATCATCATCAATCCATTACTGTCCCACTGCTGGGCACGGGTCTCCTCTCAGAATGAGAAGGATTAGGCCATAGTCCACCGCGCTGGCCAAGTGCGTATTGGTAGACTTCACATACCGTTGAGATTTTTTTAAATCTCTCAGGTGTGCAGGTTTCCTCACGATGTTTTCCTTCATCGTTTAAGCAAGTGATAATCAATTTCTAATACGCACATAACTTTGAAAAATCAGTGCATGGGATTTGAACCTCGGACCCATCGATCGAAAGGCCGAGTTTCTTGACCACTAGGCTATCACTGCAAGTCCTCCACGCTATCAAATTGATAAACAGTGGTATTAACCATAAATTTATTAATGTGCAAATTATACCACTTGAATGCGGCTAGAGTACAAACAGATTTGAATTAAATTACCGAAACACATTGAGAATACTAATTATAAACATTTGGTACACAAAAAACACATCTTTATGGTTTTAAAACTAAATTGTTGAGAACCAAATGACAAATTATTTAGTCGTCCATCGTAAATTAAGTACGAGTAATTTATAGAACACGTCTTTATAAAGCAATTATTTAAATTATTGTCAAATGCCTGCGTTGAATTTTAAAATTATAAATTTGATTCATGTCGCGTATTTGCTTAGGAAATAAAATAAAATGTGTATGTGTTATTTTTTTTATAATATAGGAGTAGCAGACGAGCATGCAGTCCTAATGGTAGGTGGCTACTGCCGCCCATGGACACGGGGAATCAATCCTAGATAGGATTAGATATTTCTACCTGAGCTCGGCCACAGATGAGCCGCTACCCCTGAGGACTAAGCTTCAGAAAAGTATGCCTCCCTTATTGTGGTTATGTTAGGCGACTAAAAGGGGGCTTCTGGGGTTGCGGGCGGCAAGAGTGGGAGCTCGAACCGTCCAGTATGCTACCCCTGGAAGGACGGCAGCATATGTGGTCGCATACCGTCGTAATCACCAGATGTTGTGGGAGGAGCGAACGCTCCCCCAGGGCAGAGCCCGATCCGGGCATCGCGCTTGGAGGACTCCGGTTGTGTTCCGTTGGAGATCCCGGAGTTCTCCAACAAGCACCGAGGACGGCCACCGGTGGGTTTTAGTGCGTAAAAATCCCACATAACCCGGCGTCGCTCCCACGTCGTCGGGTACCTTTTCGAAGGTTTCCCCCTCGTAAACAAAAAAAAAGGTATCATGACCGCCCGCAGGTAGGAATTATCTAATTCTATATGGGTTTAATTACAGATGGCGGCAGTAGGTTACATCAGGTGGACTGCATGCTCGTCTGCTACTCCTATATTATAAATAAAACTATAACCTTAATCCTTGTCATAAATATGTAATCGTTTTTTACATTTACCAGGTTTTGGCATGTTGGAATCCGGTTGTGTGTCAATAAAGAACGAAGCCAACATCATGATGAAAAATCTTGCTGACATATCTCTGGGTGGTAAGTGGACGTTCAATTAATTAGTTGAGTGCGAATCTAACTCACAGACACGGGTTCCGTACCACCATAATTTTTACTTTTAGCCAATGTTAAAATGCTAACTAGACAACAAGTTAATAATGAGCCCTAAATTTTAACTTATACTGGGAGAAATATAAAGCCTGATCATCATAAGACATCTCCACAGTACAAAAATATTTTTATTTTTAGTATTTGTTATCATAACGGTCATAGAAGTACGGTAATCCCTCGACTTACGCTACCCCGACTTACGCGAATTCGGAGTTACGCGCTTTTCAAATCTCGTCGATTCTCCTTAGAGTGTCCCGCAACTCCCGATTATAAATAATAAGCTTACTATCCCTACAATTATTCATGTAAGCATTCGTATTTGTCGCGCGGAGTCAACACATTCGGAATCATACCATACGACACATACACACATACACATACACACACACACACCATACACACTCTTTCACGTTTAAAAAAAAATCTCGAGCGCTTTGTTTATTTATATATAATAATATATATGTTGAAATCTAATATATAAAATTCTCGTGTCACAGTTTTCGTTGCCATACTCCTCCGAAACGGCTTGATCGATTTTGATGAAATTTTTTGTGCTTATCCGGTATCTATGAGAATCGGCCAACATCTATTTTTCATCCCCCTAAGTGATAAGGGTTGTTCACCCTTAACATTTTTTTATTTATATGGCAACACGACGTTTGTCGGGTCAGCTAGTATATATATATATATATCTCATGCTTTTATTCTTAAGTAATGTGGTGAATACTATGTGACGTTTTTAGCTTAATAAGTATATTGTAAATCCGTAATTGGCTTCAAGACCTATATTATAAGTTTAGATTGTAAATTGATTGTTACAAGCTGTGGATTTTGTGAATTAAATAAATAAATAAATAGATATTAGTTACATGCATACCCCGACTTACGCGAATTCGACTTAAGTACGCGGTTATCAGTCGGTCCCACCATTCGCGTAAGTCCGGGGTATTACTGTAAATACATTGTGGAAATTTGAACTGCCTACCTATTACGGTTCAATAGATAAAGCGAAAAACACCGAAAAATAGCGGTTTCTTGTATGACGACCCTCAGTTGCAAGGGTTTTTGATGTGAAACATCTATAGCCGCACGTAAAACCGATTTCTGGCGTGGCGACGCATGCCGTGGCGTCGCCACGCTATACTATGGTATATATATACAGTCTATATGCAGTAGTGTGTACGGTGTGGCGACGCGTCGCCATGCGCAATCGAATTCAATAAATAGTCATCGTTATCTGGAAAAAAATCGTAATATTTTATTTTATCATTATGACATATTTAGTTCCTATCACAATATGTTCTTTTCTGCATATTACTTTTACAAAATAATGTCGATGTTTCACATCTGCCAGGCGTCCCGTGACGGCTCTCATTTTTGTTTATTTTTAGTATGTGTTTTTATAGCGGCTACCGTTATGCATCCTCTGTAAAAATGTCAAGTGTCTATCTATTACGATTCAAGAGATAGAGCCCTGTGACAGTTGGATAGACAGCGGAAGCTTAATAATAGGGTTTCGTTTTTACCCTTTAGGTGCAGTACCCTTGCCATGAGTTTTCAAAACATCACACAATTTTACGTTACGTTTACTCAATCCATTATTCTGTTCCGTTTGCTTAGTAGACTGGGTAAATGTAACAATAAGTAAGTGCTAAGTCTCTTTGTCTGCCTCACATGTTCGCAAAAAAGGGAGACAAAACATAAAGCGCCATTTTGTCAATTTAGTCATTTAATGTTACGTTACTGACACTAGTTCTAATACAATCCGCTAGGGGCGCTGATTGGAATTTGTATGGGCAAAAACGTAAACAAATACCAAAACAGTAATATTTGTCAAAACGTCAAAACAAGTAAGGGTACAAAACCCTAAAAAGCTATCAGTCTAAGTAACCCTGCACTAGTACATCAATGCTTTTACCTCTGTCGGTTCTTTACCTAAAGATTCGAGTGATTTTCCTCAATCTGACCCCAAAATATATTATAAAGTCCGCCAAAGCCTTACAATTCCATGTCATGGGTAACAAGTTTAAAACAATGTTATTGAAATAATGTTTTGCATTAAAACATTGCGATTAAAGTGCATTTTCAACAATATTATTAGTTTTTAAATAAATTTATTGGTATAAACTTTTCTATTTAGGATTTAGAATTAAATAATAAACTAAAGATAGAAGTAATATCGACCCTACTCCTCTCCTACGTATTCCAACGTCTCCAATTTTACAGGAGAGAGTTTCAAAGTTTCGAATATGCTAAAATGCGAATAAAATCTGCATTTCTTCAGGTATTTCTAGGAAATTTGGTATATATTTTTAACCGACTTCCCAGAGGAAGAGAGGTTATCTATTCGACACGTATTTTTTTATGTATGTTCAGCGATTTTTGATGTGAAACATCTATAGCCGCACGTAAAACCGATTTCTGGCGTGGCGACGCATGCCGTGGCGCGCGTCGCCACGCTATACGATGGTATATATATACAGTCTATATGCAGTAGTGTGTACGGTGTGGCGACGCGTCGCCATGCGCAATCGAATTCAATAAATAGCCATCGTTATCTGGAAAAAAATCGTAATATTTTATTTTATCATTATGACATATTTAGTTCCTATCACAATATGTTCTTTGCTGCATATTACTTTTACAAAATAATGTCGATGTTTCACATCTGCCAGGCGTCCCGTGACGGCTCACATATGGTTTTTTTTTCGCGATGCCGCGACCGATTGTATGCGGCTAGTTTTAAGACGAGATTTAAGACATATTGGACACGCTGTTTACGCCGTTATCAAAAGAAATGTATTGAGCGCCGACTTCAGAACTATGTACTAAACTAACATTTATTTGAATTATTTTTTACTTTGTAGTGACATAGAAGTCGGTTTTATTTTTTGTTATTTTTTGCAGTTTACTCCTTAAGAAACGATTTGAGTTATAAGGCCCGGTACGGAAATTTTATGAGGAGTAAAATCAAGTGTAACACGAAAAGTTGAGGCGTTACGTAGAAAGAGACAAACATATATATCCACACTTTACGCGCAACACCAGTGAAGTCACTGAATAGAAATGTCATAATTTTATTTTTTTATTTTGTTTTATACGCTTTATAACGTTACCTATGTCGATAAAACACACTAAAATAAGGCAATTTATGCAATAATTATTTGCAATCTAGTAATTTGCGATGAACTTTGTCTAAGGCGCTTGAACAATCTCGCCTCGAAAATCGTTAATCCTGAGGATGTTAATAAGAGCAATGGTACAAAATTATTAAAATCGTGTATTGTCATCGGTTTTTGATAATTCTTCAAAATTTTGAATTAAACTGAACGTTCAAAGTGGATAAAAATCGGGTTCAAAGATTCCGTTACTGTTACGTACATACATACATACATACAACCCAAGCTAATAAAAGCGTCTTAAAAACGAAAACATTTTGTGAGTTACGATATTAAATATAACGATGATATACGTAGGAGGGGTCGATAAAGCCTATGGCACTCCCAATTTTGACGAATCCAATGACACCTCGTACATTAAAATCTGTAAAGCTGCTGTTCGGGGAGTAAATAGTGTCAAAGCAATCTTTGAGTGTGTGTCAATACACAAACATAAATATCTTCGAAGAAAATTGCCCTGCACAGTCGAATCCATAGCGAAAAAAATCTAAGTCTATAGTCGAGTCAAAAGTAGCTTAGTTTCTCCCTATAATTTTCTGTCCTGTAGGTAGAATTGTCACGGTCCCTGTAGTTCCGGGACCAGAACATAAATCATGTATGTACGCCGGACAAACAGTCCCAATTTTATATAAGTAGCTGTAGTAACTAGCCCTATAGGGCTACGGTATCTCCTGCCTGTCGTAAGAGGCGACTAAAAGGGGCTTCCGGGGTTGCGGGTCGTAAGAGTGGGAGCTCGAACCGCCCGGACAGCGACCCCGGGAAGGACGGCGGTATGTGTGGTCGCATACCGTTGTGCACACCAGACGGTGTGGCGAGCGTCACGCTCACCTGGGAGGAGCCCGATGGGCAACGCGCTGAGAGGACTCCGGTTGCGTTCCTCTGGAGATCCCGGAGTCCTCTACGCAGCGCAGAGGACGGCCACCGGGGGGGTTTTAGTGCGGTAAGAATCCCACATAACCCCGTGCCGCTCCCACGGCATAGGGTACCTTTTGAAGGTTTCCCCCTCGTAACAAAAAAAAAAAAAAAGTAGAATTGTCACGTTTTAACGGTGAAGGAAAAGGAATCTTCTTGCTTGAGAATTCTTTATTTTTTTACAATATTGAAGTAACAAACCAGCATGGAGTCTGCCTGATGATGCTGATGAGTGGTCTAATATTAATGCACTACCCCCAGGTCTTACCTACTGGATCTTCGGCTACGGCATGTCTTTCGGACAAGGTGCATTCTCGAACCCCTTCATCGGAGTGGGCGACTTCCTCGTGGACCCACCCGTGGGTGACGCCCTCATGGGACCAGTCTTCGCGTCATTCCTCTTCCAATTGTCCTTCGCTACGACCGCAACTACTATTGTTAGTGGGGCGATGGCGGAGAGGTAAGCTTTTTAACCGACTTCAAAAAGGAAGTGGCTATCAATTCGACCGGTATCTTAAAAAATAATTGAATTAAATGTTGGTTTAGTACATATTTCTGGAGTCGGCGCTCATATTAGGCACCCTGTTTACATCGTTATCCCACGAAATATATTGGCATCAACCCCAGACATGAGATGTTATCTTTAGGGACTAAGTTGGAACGCCTCGGAGAATTATATTAAGCCGAACACGGCAGCGCATAACACTGATGGTATTAAGCAGACATAGGTGTGAGGATGGAAGGTACCTCCGTACCACAAAGGATTCTATCGGGACATCTCCTGCCAAGATAGGTCATCAAGCCTTAGAACCTTGGCCTTGGCTTGGGGCCTTGGGAACTGCTGTATAGTAACAGTCTCAGTTTGGAGCTTGATATATATACACGATGTTGAGAAAACTTCGATAGCGTGATTCAGAATACTTGTTGACAACCTCTGATGATGAGTTACGGAAAATGGCCACACTACCATATCACCGACTATATACCCGACTACAGAGGATAATGGTTGTGTACTCTGCAAGCCAAAAGTTTAAGATCACACTAAGTAATGTTGTAAAACTTGACAAAAATGAAAAAATACTGAAGTGTAAGTAGTAAGAAAAGGTTTAAATACGACCATTATTATGTGTTGATTAATTAAATATTTTAAAATATAAACAAATTATTGATTATTAAAGTAAGAAAAAAAGGGACTTTTGAACAAATAATTCTCTCTTACTTTTTTTACTAGTTTGGGCATTTGAGCAATCAATTTACCAATTTTCCTTTTAAGTACGACGGATTTTAACATGAGGTGTGGTTGGATCCGCCTAAATTGTGGTGACATGGGCTATATTTTAAACAGTCGGTTTTTTATTAAAATAATAGAGTAGCAGACGAGCATGACATCTGTAATCAACCCTACTCGTAGATAAGATTAGATTCCTACCCGCGGTCGACCACAGGTGCACCGCTTCCCCTGAGGACTAAGCTGGATCGAAAAAGCATGTCTCAATGAGAATAAATTATGCCATAGTCCACCGCTTTGACCACGTGCGTATTGGTAGACTTTACATACCTTTGAAAAAGTTTTTTTACAATTTCTCAGGTATACAGGTTTCCTCACGATGTTCTGTAGTATAATTCTGTAGTATAAATGGATACCCTTCATTAGCTGATTCTTTTCAGATGTAACTTCAAAGCCTACTGCTTGTTTTCGTTTTTGAATACGATTGTATACTGCGTGCCAGCGGGCTGGGTGTGGGGACAGCATGGGTTCCTGAACAAGCTGGGTGCCGTGGATATCGCTGGTTCCGGCCCTGTGCATCTTATAGGTGAGCTAAATGTTTATATATTATTTTACTTTTTTATATAATATAGGAGTAGCAGACGAGCATGCAATCCACCTGATGATGAGTGGTTACAACCGCAGAATCCAGAGTAGATTCCTACCTGAGGTAGGCTATAGATGTGTTTCTACCCCTGAGAACTCAGCTGGAATGCTTCGGATAAGTATATTCTGGTTTGAAGGGTGTGGCCCTTCAAACCGGAACACAGCAGCGCCCAACGCCGCTGTTGTTGTGCCGCCGAAATCGCACTACAAAGGGTTCTACCACCTTCTCGACAACAGTTACTTAACCAGTAACTGTATTTTTAATACGAGTATAATAGGAGTTAGCAGACGAGCATGCCGTCCTACTTATATGTAGGGTTCTACCTATTTGATTTGAAACAAAAGTTTTAATTTTATTATAATAAAAAATGCAGATCTCACTAAACTCTTCCTTTCCTTATCTTTCGTTACGAAATAAAATATTCAAAGCAATTTTCTTACAAGCTAGGTTTATTGACAATATAATCATATCTTTAAAGGTCGTCGTGTTAGTAACTGCCACAAATAGTGTATTTTCCTGCTATTTGCACAGAAAGTACTTTACCGTTGCTAAACAGTAGCACTACCATGAGTTGGCATAGAAACGCCACTATAGAAATTGTAAATAGAAAACTATTGTCATTTTGCTAGTGAATAACATAACTACTATCGTTACGGTATTTCTTGACAACGTCTGTCAAATTAATGACTCATGGGACCGAATTTGTATGGCAATAGATCATAATGACATTCGCTAGCGATTTGATTTCGATAGGTTTTTTACGTATCGAGTTACGTCACTACGGATTTTAGTTCTACGAGTAACCACCAGAGGCGCTGTACAATTTTACATACATTTATTTTATGCAGTCGCTAGCGAGTAATACTTTTTGTAAACTCATGGTAGTGCTACAGTTATAAATACTAACTAGATAATAAGATTTCCATTGTTTTTAATTACAATGCTACAAAAATAGTTTAAACTGTAAAATTCGACAATGTAGAATTAGAGAATGTAGAATTTGCTCTAAGAAGTAAGTCTGAAGGTACAACCCTTTGTGTTTCGACTCCGGCGGCACCACCGCCACCTATTTCCGCCTAATAACAACAGTTAAGCGCTGCTGTGTTCTGGTTTGAAGGTTGTGACGAGAAATAAACTTTTCTAGGGCATTCCAGCTTAGTCCTTAGAGGTAGCGGCGTATTTGTGACCGACCTCTGGAAGAAATCTAATCGTATCTGGAGTTACGCTAGCCAAGTGTGAATTTAGTCTTCATGGTCATCACTCCATTACTGCACCACTGCTGCACAGATCCTCTCCAAGAATGAGAAGGATTAGGCCATAGTTCACCGCGCTGTCCAAGTGCGAATTGGTATTCACATTACTGAATGTACCCAGGTGGATCATCAGCCTTCGCGTCAGCACTGATGCTGGGTCCTCGTCTCGGCCGCTATGCGAGAGGGACGGATCCGCTGCCCATGGGTAACCCTGTCAACGCTGTCATGGGCACCTTCGTGTTATGGTGGGGTTGGCTGGCTTTCAACTCTGGGAGTACTTATGGGGTAAGTTGCATCTTATAGATGTCTTGTGTCTTCTATAGGCACCACCGCCACATCTTTTTCTGCCTCATAACAGCAATGTAAAACACTGATTTGAAAATTGTAATAAGGGAGATTTTGTCTTCTGGTTTCAAAGGTGTAGTAAGGGAGATATAGTCCGCGCCAAACTGCTAGTCCGCTCTAAAGTTGTTGCGAGCAGGTTAGTCATACAATTTGCAATGGCGACGCGATTCATTTCTAGATTCAGAGCAGACTAGCAGTTTTGCACGGACTTTATCTGAGGTTATCCAACATAGAACATAGTCCTCAAGGGTAGCAAGTAGCAACGCAGCTGTTACCGACGTCAGGTCGGACTCCAATTTTAGGTTGATCACAGATGTCTATGGGTGAAAGTAGCCACTAACCATCAGGTGGACTGCATGTTCATGTTCTGCTTCTACACTACAAAACTAAGGTAGAGTAGAGTGGTCACCAGACCCATGTGACGCGCACAGGGTCCGGGTTCGATCGACATAAAGTTTATTATGCTATCCAGAATTTGTTTGCAAAAATTAGCTTCCATTCCATTCCGCGGCAATGTAAATTGAGCCTAAAACGGTCCTAATTACTACCCTATTTAGAGCGGTTATTAGTAATCGTGCTTCTCAGGTAATGTCAGCATACTTTTGGATCCAATAGATTGCGTTGTTTTTAGCTCTATTTTTGTAACATTAATTTTAAATTCAATAATGGTTCTTAGAATTAGATTAATCGGTAGCGGGTAGCGTGCGAGGTAATTGCGGCCATTTTGTCTAACTCGTACAATTTTAAAATGGCGTCATTACCTCAATCGGATGTGATCGGAGAAAATGACCGCACATTATTGACATAATGTACTTGTTTCACTGCTAAATACGACGACGATATTAAATTTTCGATATAAATAATATATTGTTTATTTTAACCTGACTGGTAATGTTATTATTTTTTATAATATATAAGAGTAGTAGACGAGCATGCAGTCCATCTGATGGTAAATGGCTACTGCCGCCCATGGTCATTTGTAATCAACCCCAGATAGGATTAGATATTTCTACCTGAGGTCGGCCACAGATGCGCCGCTACCCCTGAACCAACGCCTCGGAAAAGTATGTCTCCCTTACCACACCCTTCAAACCAGAACACAGCAGCGCTTAACACTGCTGTTATTCGGTAGAAATAGGCATCGTCGTGGTGCCGCCGGAATTGAACCACAAAGGATTATACCACCTTCAATAATATTAACAATAACTTAATTAATTATAACGAGAACACGTGCGTTTAAAATCAAACCAACATCTATTTTCAATTGAAGGAACATTAGTCGCTTGAGCTCAAGCGAGGATTCGCTTCATTATCGCCGACGATACGACTCTAACCTAAGTGTCATGCATAATCCAACGATTTCCTTCTAATCGGTTTTACAATATGCAAGCTAATGTTTCCGACCTTCAAAAACATTGTCCGATTTGCAAATGAAAAGAATTGTTTTGTAACTTTTACGAGCTACTGGTAAATGTCTACTTAAATATTTTTCTACACTTCCTTCTTTGTAGTAATTATTGGTATTTACTGTCACTTAGTAGTGTGGGCCTAGTGGTTGAAACTTTGTATCTCAATCTGGGAGTCCGATGTTCACATCCCAAGCACGCAACTTTGATTTTTACCTGACTGTGGAGGATGCTTTTTGAGCGTATGTACGATTCTGGACACCAAATTTTAAATCACATTATTTATTACTTTTTTCTACATTAATGATATAAGAAAGATATAATAATAATAAGAAATAAAATCTGTATTTTTAGCATAAAAATAAATTAATAAAAAAACACTACATATTTTTTTGGCGCAATTAGAAATATTACCATTTAAAGAATTTGGCATTATTGCACGAAATAGATATACTGACAGTTCCAGTACCCTTACCAGGAGTTTTTACGTTTTGACAAATATGACTGTTTTGGTATTTGTTTACGTATTGGCCTATACTATTTCCAAGTGCTGATATAATCCGCTAGGGGCGCTGATTGGAAATTGTATGGGCAAATACGTAAACAAATACCAAAACAGCCATATTTGTCAAAACGTAAAAACTCCTGGTAAGGGTACTGGTTACAATTTACCGTCTACACGTGGAGTAATACTATCCATTTATTCAATTGTGAAATAAAATGCAGATATTTGTTTTTATTATTTAAGCATTATTGAATACAAAGATGTATGTCTCATTTTTACACATCCTACAGTCCAATCGGCTTGACGGATTTTAACATATGAGGTATCGTTAGATTATGTTTTTTAATAATAATCTACTTAATTAAAATATGTAGTAAATAATGTGTAAAATGAATCAATAGGTGAGCGGCGCGAAGTGGCAGTACGCGGCGCGGGCTGCCGTGATGACCATGATGGGGTCTTTCGGAGGAGGCTGCTTTGGGCTGCTGTAAGTCACCTACATTGTCGTTTAATCCGTGTTATTAATAATCGATCTATCCATTTTTACCAACCGTAATTTAATCGTAATATCCAACCGTAAATTAAAAAATCGTAATTTAACAATGTGTAATCATAGATTAGTAAAGATACTTCGCCGCCTTGAAATTGAATGAAGCCACAAACGGCTTATTAGTAAGGTCTTTTTCTGAATTCTTGACAAATAAAAACATTTTTAGAGAAAATTTACGAATAAATAACTAATACTGCGTAATTTACATAATAAATAAATAATTATTTCAGATATTTTAGGGAAATTTTAGCGTTTTATAGACATACCTGAAAGACATACATTCCATTTGACAGAATTTTTATTAGTAGGTATTTTATACTCGGAAAAACTATATTTTGTAGCTCTACTGTAACTAAGTAACTAAGTTTAACTCACAATGTATCTTTTATCGGTATTTTTAACATGCTTGTGAATGAATCAATAAAAAATACTCTTTCCTATTATGTCTATGGTTCCGTCATTTATGGTATGACTAATTTCGCGCCAATTTTAGTGTCTCGTTGCTTTTGTTCGTTCTGTAACATTGAGTATTTTGCGCATAGCCAACAACAAATATCACATTAAATAACATAATTTTTATTCATTCATTCAATTTTTTTTTAGCTTACAAAGTTTTTATTAATTTTCTTCTCCTAATATGATTTGTAGTTTAATATTTTTTTATTTTTTTTATTTATATATTCTCAATTTATTGTAATATTTAGCTGGAATTTTATTTTCAGATTCACAATGATAAAAAACAAAGGCCGTGCTGATGTGATGATATTGATAAACAGCGTGCTAGGAGCTCTTGTATCTATTACTGGTAAGCTTAGGACTTACTTTTTGGTTCTATTTTGAAGTTATACTTCTTTTAGGCCGTGTAGGAAAAAATGTGAGTGATTTTTTTACTGAATCGGCGTCCTTATAAAAATAGGCACCATAAATCTGGCTAGTCAATATTGCAAGTTTTGCAGCAAATGATTACCTATTGCTTATATACTTCTTAGTTATTTCGTTTATTTGTTGGCCGTTTACTTTTTTTGTAGGAAGAAATTTTTTATTAACTGAAAAATATTTACAATTATAACTAAACTTATAGAAAATTAAATATAATAAAATAAACTATAAGTAAATATAAAACAACTTATTTACAAAATTTACATACATATATACAAAAATGAAAAACAAAAATATAAAAACAAAAACACTACCATAAAAAATTATGCAGCAAATTAAATTTTTGGGTATATGATTCGATCGTACGTTGATATATATTGTACGATACGACATGATACAACATGACGTAACATATGTACTCATCGTACATTGTGTGGTTTCATTTTGTAATATTTTTTCAGATCTAGAAGTATATTAAGCACTAGCTGACCCGGCAAACTTTGTACCGCTTCAAAAACTATTTATCAAATATATTTCATATAAAATGTAGCCTACTCGTGGATAATGTAGCTTTCGATTAGTAAAAGATTTTTTTAAATCGGTCCAGTAGATTTTGAGCCTATTCATTACAACCAAACAAACAAACAAAGTTTTCCTCATTATAACATTAGTGTAGATTATTTTTCTTATTACAAATTCCAGCGGGTTGTTTCCTCTACCGAGCCTGGGAGGCGATCCTAATCGGCATGATCGGCGCTGCCATAGCGTCGATCAGCGCACCACTGTTCGACAAGCTGCATGTGGACGATCCCGTCGGTGCGTCAGCTGTGCATGGCGCTTGTGGCTTCTGGGGTAAGATGAGATTAGTGTCTTGACGGAGGGTAGTTTGTAGTTCTTTACACATATTATACCGCGTCTACAGGTTACCCTCGGATAAGGTGCTATCGACTGGCGGACTAAGATCGTAGGAGGCCCCCAGTCTAAAAAGATGATTTGATTTTACAAAACTACAAATGTCATATAACCTTATTCGCTGAAAATTCGGGGCGGACCGCCCCTTCAACGTTATACGAAAAAACATTGTTAAAATTAATAACAAACTATTTAAAAAAGTTTTATTCGAAACAATTGTGACCACATATTTATCGGGCTGTAGGTAGGTATGCGTAATAAAAAAAGTAAAAATGAAATAATCGCGGGAAAACTGGGATGATGAACATGATAATGATATGAAGGTATTTTAATTGAATATAAATCATTAGCTGGGATATGCCGCTTTACATTTGAAACGAGAGTATGAACAACTAGTAGATATAGTTTCATTATTTAAAAAAAAAAGATAAAAGTGAAAAATAAATTGATTTTTTTTTAATCCCAGCTGAGGGTTTGTGTAAACAGGTTCTCATTGACGAAAGCTATATTGATATTACTATACTCTATAGTAATATCACACACGTTTAATATATATATATAATTAAATAAATTTTAATTGAGCAGGAGTGATAGCTGTCGGTCTGTTTGCTGACAACCCGATACCCATGGAAACTACGAATGGACGATCCGGACTATTCAAAGGTATACCTTTAAAACTAGCATATAAACTTTAACTTATAAAAGTATGGTTTAAACGTTTCCTAATAAAATATTTTGGACAAATTGCTATGTTTTATACCGTCCCAATATTATAAGCTTAACTAATATACACTTGAACATATAAAAAACTTATAAATCATATAATAATATATTACTTGAAAACAGACCCTCTTTTTATTTATATAAATGATGTGTGAAGTAGGTTGGTACATTTTTTAGTTTTAAAATTTTACCTTTCATTTGTAATGATTACCGTTAATCTATCAATATCCCTAGAAAAAACTGATCTATGTCGTCAATGTGTCTTTAAATTTCTTTTGTTCTTTTCTCTTATCTTTTATTTTCTTTTACATTTATCTTCTGTCCCCAGGTGGCGGCTGGTACCTCCTAGGTGTTCAAGCGCTCACCGGGGTCTGTCTGACTGTGTGGGGTGCTCTGGTCACCATGGCCTTACTGTGGCTCATTGACCGCGCGATGCCCATACGAATGGATCCCTATGAGGAGTTGCTTGGCGCTGACTTGACTGAACATAAGATACGACATGGACAGGTAAGGCTGTAAAGGTTATGCGGCGCTATGAAATTGTGTAGGTACCTATATAAATAACTAGCTGACCCGGCAAACTTCGTACCGCCTCAAAATCTATTTATCATATATATTTCATATAAAATATAGCCTATGTTACTCGTGGATAATGTAGCTTTCGAATGGTGAAAGAATTTTTAAAATCGGTCCAGTAGTTTTTGAGCCTATTCATTACAATCTAACAAACAAAGTTTTCCTCTTTATAGTATTAGTATAGATATACGAGATTAAGCAACGTTAGGCATTTGGTGGTGGTAGGGCCCTTTGTTGTGATCACTAATGTCTGAAATCATGGGTCTTAATTGGTATAAACTAGTAATTGTTACATTTAATGGTTACCTTAACTCTCCTTCATTACCATCGTCATATACGGTAATAATCCTTACTTTAGTCCAAAAGTTTAAAGGTTGAACATTAGGCGCTTCGTTTAATAACTGCCTTACCACTAATCGAACCAGAATACAATGCTACTATACTGCTTTGACAATAGACAAAAACCTTAACGTCCTTACCGGACAACTTCTGGTGTAACATCTGTCAAATTACTATTATGTAAAGGCCCCGCTAACGAATATTATTTATCTGTTTAGCATTGCAAAGATTGAATATTAATTGAGAGTTGTTTGTATTTTAAATTCTTCTTATTCAGGTGGGCGTGTCCCGCGCAGTATCAGCTCTTCGTCCTTTCCACCGTTCTAACAGCATCGAAGATGTAGGTGGTATTGGAGTCAACACTGGTCATAGTTTGGTCGTGGATAAGTTGCATGAGGTACTTGCTCATTTATATAATAGACGTACATTACAATACAACAACACACGAATACAAGTACAATACACAAAGTTTACCAGGATGAACCACTATGTTTTTATTTGCACCTTAAGTTTTAGCATATAAGGCAAGATAGTTGATTATTGTGTTTAACATATCGATTATTACAAACTTAAAAATGACTTTTACTTATTAAGGGTGAAGAAAATTTTTTTTATTATTTACAAGTGAAGGAAAATATCTTCAGGAATCCCTCACGTTAGAGAGTTCATAAAATAATGAACTTCTCACTGGGCCAGCGCGGTGGACTATGGCCTAATCCTTCTCATTCTGTAAGGAGACCAGCACTCAGTAGTTTGCAGTTTGGGTTGAGAAAGACGAAGTTTACAAATACCAACTTCTAAAGTAACCAAATATAAATATAACAAAAAGCATGTTTCTAATTTTCACAGATACAAGCAAAACAAAAAGAAAACAAGGACAACAGTCTCCAAATATTCACGAACAACGCTTTCGTTGGCGATAATGACAATGAACAAACTTCTTCGTTCAGACGAAACGGATTCTTAAACAAGCGACCTGGCAACCCTGAGAATGATCTGCACCGCGCTCTAGACTCTATGGTGCACGAAATTAATGGTGGGAAAAATAAAAACGAAAAGAAAAATGGCGCCACTGTCATCAAAATCGTGCCTGAAGATATCAAAGGGAAAAAGTTTAAAGAATTATCGGTTACCGAATTAGAACAGTTGGGAGAAATTAATGCAAGTCAAGATCGCTTTAGGTATAGATTTACGGAAGACGATTATAACAATGACGTAGCTAGGAGCGGTGTTGCCACTGCGACTATGCGGTGGATCGATTAAATGATGCAAAAAAATAATATTTTTTGCGTAAAGTTCTCATCAAATTTTATGAAAAAAAAATGTTATGAATTTAAATTTTGTAGGATATTTCGCTATGCATTATGCTCGTACTTACTATTTACCAACATGTAACATTCTGTAATAAAAATGATGCAAAAAAAATGTTAATATTATTTACTTAAAGTTCACATAGCATCGCATTTTATGAAAAACTAGCTGACCCGGCAAACTTTATACCACCTCAAAATCTATTTATCAAATATATTTCATATAAAATATAGCCTATGTTACTCGTGGATAATGTAGCTCTCGAATGGTGAAAGAATTTTTAAAATCGGTCCAGTAGTTTTTGAGCCTATTCATTACAATGAAACAAACAAAGTTTTCCTCTTTATAATATTAGTATAGATAAATATGTTATGATTTTATATTTCATAGGAAATTTCGATATGCATTATGCTCATACTAACTATTTTATTTACCAACGATTCGAACGATGTAAGATTCTTTAGTAAGAGAAAATATACTTCGTGTTCTAGACTCTATGGTGAACGAATGAAACATGGCGGATTTGGCGGGAACGGGAAACTGGTAATGCAAAATGGCGCTAAAATCGAATGATATTTACACAAGTATATCATTTTATTTAAATAACACAAGTGATTGCGCTTAAAATATTAAAACGAAGGAAAATTAAGAGGTTTTCTAACTCAATTTAGATATCAGTGGCATTTAAAACATGTTTTGTTTAATTATAAAACTACGGAGCAACGTTTATATGTATGTCATAGATTAGTAAAGATACTTCGCCGCCTTGAAATTGAATGAAGCCACAAACGGCTTATTAGTAAGTTCTTTTTTTGAATTCTTGACAAATAAAAACATTTTTAGAGAAAATTTACGAATAAATAACTAATAGTGCGTAATTTACATAATAAATAAATAATTATTTCAAATATTTTAGGGCCTTTTTTTCACGGAGACGTGGCAAAACTTTTTTACGCAACTATTTCAATTCTCAAAACTGGGGACATTTTCTTGTTAGGAGTAAGTAATCTTTACTAATCTATGATGTATGTACGATTATTCTGTGTCGCCAAGGGAGAGGGGAAGGCAGATGTCCCGTATAGATTTAAAAATCGTTCATCATCTTACTGATTGAATTTCTACTATTTGGTGAGAATATTAGAAATAATCTTGAATTCCCCTGGGTGATTCGTCAATTTAAATTGATAGTTAATAACAATAAACACCGGCTTATAATAAGTTTATTTAAACAATTCTCATAATAAACCTGATTAGTCCTTAGAATATAAAGTATTATTGTTTAAAATTGTGACTAGATTTTATTTGGTTATGATTTAAGTATTAATTATTTTACACTTTTAATATAACATAACTAAACACGAGTAAGAATTTAAAATTAAGTAATAATTATTCTACAATAGTTTCGTTATTGTGTCATATTACTGTTAGTTTCGTTTGAAATAAACAACAAAAATATGATTTGTATTATTTTAAACTAACTTTGTTGCTCAGCTATTTATAAGGATTTATGTATTAGAAGTGTATAAAACTCGAACCAATTTCTTTTGGTATTTGTAGCTAGCATTAATTTAGTTTAACAACAATAATAAAAATTTAATTACGCTGTGGCGAGATTTTGCGACTTGTTGAGAGATGGCGCCACAAGTGTGTTCCGGTTTGAAGGGTGTGGTAAGGGAGACAGACTTTTCCGAGGCGTTCCAGCTTAGTCCTCAGGGGTAGCGGCGCATCTGTAGCCGACCTCAGGTAGGAATATCTAATCCTATCTGGGGTTGATTACAGATGTCCATGGGCGCAGTAGCCACTTACCATCAGGTGGACTGCATGCTCGTCTGCTAAAAAAAAGTATTTCTGAATCACGCTATGGAAGTTTTCTCAACATCTTGCATATATACAAGCTCCGAACTGATACTGTCGGAGCACGGCCGTACCTTAGGCACCTACTCTAGCCGGACATCTCCTTTACAAAAAACTATATTTGAATAAAATACACATTTGCTACCAAAAATAATTTATTAAAAAAACAATAACACAATCAAACAACAGAATTATTGAACCAATGATTGATCTCCGTGGGCAAAGCTTTAAAACCTTTCACAGCGTCCCTTATATCCTCCACAGGGACTGCCAAAGTGTACAACTTATACTCTTTCTGAACCCTACTCGTTGTTGTATCAGAGTTGTTATATATGGAGTCGGTAGAACGTACTGGTAATATGATTTCTAGTGCTTGTAAATGCTCGAACGCTTTGAGAATCACTGGCCGTGGTACTGTTTGGGTCGATGAGTTGGCGTTGGCGAATTTTGTGTATCTGTAAAATAAAAACTTCACCTTCAACGTTTTCTGTATAAATATATTCTATATAACATTAAACATACTTCTTTAAAAGTCATAAATAAAACAAAGTATAGAAAATTATCGTTATCGTTAATCCTTACTATCCTTACTAATATTCTAAATCCGAAAGTAACTCTCTCTGTCTGTCTGTCTGTCTGTCTGGTTGTCTCTTCTTCACGCCTAAACCACTGAACCGATTTTAATGAAATTTTGTACAAAAATAGTCTGAGACCCGAGAAAGGACATAGGATAGTTTTTATCCCGAAAATCCCACGGGAACTAGGGATGGCGATCTAAGATCGATTAATCGGAGAATCGATCTTTTGGATCAAAAAGTCGATTATTTTAATCGATATGAGTAAGGATTGAATCGTAAACTATGCATTTAATCAAGTGATGACCATTAGCAAAGTTGTTGTCCATGAGCCCACGAAGGTTGCAGAGTTGGTACGACCAATTTTCGCCAGATGGCGCCACTTTCATTCCAATGAAGGTACGAATTTTCAGTTTTATGTATTTTAGTATGTCATATTATTATTTTTTAAACGCGGGCGAAGCCGCGGGCAAAAACTAGTTCACTATAATATGAAAAAAGCAGAACTCTTTGTAGTTAGAGTTTGGTGGTACCACCGTCTTGCCTATTTCTACATTATAACAGTGTAGAACTAAAGTGTTAAATTAGGGCGATACACTAATACGAGGCGTTTTAAATTTGTCCTCAGATGTAGCAACGAAGTACCCGAACGTAAAGTAGCTACTGCCGACCATGAATATGTACAATCAACATTAGAATCCCACCTTAGGTCGGCCACAAATGCGCCGCTACTCCTAAGAACTAAGCTGGAACTCGGAAAAGTATATCTTCCTCACCACACCCCAGAAACGGTGTGACGCTGGTGCCGCCGGAGCCAATCCACAGTGTGTCCACTACCTATAAATATGTATATGATAAAAGATATAAGGATTATTTCTTACCTATGCAGAACCATTTCAAAATTCATTGGTTGACCATCAAAGATCTCCATTCCATGCATCATAGCGATGACCAGAGACAACTCGAGTATAGACAACGACTGCAGCATCTTTACTCTATGCTCGGGTGCTACAACATTGTCTATGATTGCACATAAGTCTGCACTGTCTATGTAAGGCTTGGTTGGAGATAATTTTGATACGAGTTGAAACTGAAACAAATCAGATGATATATATTTTATTAGAGATGCGCCGAATATTCGTTTGGTATTCGGTATTCGGCGTATTCGGCATGTTTCTTGTAATCGACATGTATTTGTAATCGACCGAATTATTCGGTTTTGGTGCCGAATATGTTCGGTTAGAGTAGGTATGTCTATTTTCGTGTATACACGACACGGTACATAACTAAAACACAAAACTTCTTATGTAAGATTTAAGTTATATTATATATCAAAGAAATCCTATGACAAATTTAATAACATAAAGCAATTTAACGTCGAATCAACATTTATTTTGAAACCTCAAATGAACATATTTATTACTGACGAGTAATATTTATTAATACGCGAAATGTTGAAATTGATGAATGGCGGGAACATAACTGCCAAATTAATATGAAAAAATATGTATTTTCTTAAAATTGAGGTTTTTCCTTAAATTAACCGACTTCAAAAAGGAGGTGGTTATCAATTCGGCCGGTATCTTTTTTTTATGTATGTACACGAATTACTCCGCCGTTAGTGGACCGATTTTAATAATTCTTTTTTTATTGTGTAGGGACGAGCTGGAAATTGATCCCATTTAAATATGGTTAGAATCCATCGATGGGTTCTGGAGAAAATGAGGGGAACTCCTCCACCCATGTAAATATAACAGCCATAACTTCGCCGTTTATGAACCTATTTTAATGCCTTTAATTTCGTGTGTGCACAATTGCTACAAGTTGGTCCCATTTAAATATGATGAGGACTTCACAAATATGTACTAAACCAACATTTATTTCAATTATTTTTTACTTTGTAGTGACATAGAAGTCGGTTGTATTTTTTGTTAAAAAAAATTTTTGTCATTTATCATTACTTCCCAGAATTTTATCCTTACAAGCTACACTATTAGATAGTGGAATAATATAGAGGTTTAATTTTTTTTTAAATGAACTCGTTCGATTCCCGGCTAAGGAAAAATATATTTTGAGAAACTAATGATGTAGTTTTAGTTTTTATCAAAATCGGCCTCGTAACTCCTTTCAACATTTTTCGCTAATCCTTATAGTTTCGGATTAGGTCCTGAAGGCATATTTGAAAAATTCACCCTGTATACCAAAGAAACTTATTGCTATTCAAAAATAGGCACATGAAGTATTTCACTTTAGTTTTATAGATACACCTAATACACGCAGTAGACAAGCAATGACAATGTCTTTTCTTGCATTATAAAATGTTTCTGGCACATGAGGCATTCCACATTAGTTTTATAGCTAAACCTACTCTTCTTCAAATATACTTACGAATCGTAGGTCCCAAGACATTCCAACTTAGTTCCCGAACCTTTTAAATAAAATAATTACAAAACCATCTTTATCATCAATAGTACACATTGTGACTATTGGGACACGAGGCATTCCGTCTTAGTCTACAAGTTTATTACGCAAAATACTTACTACACAACCTCTGAACCCATTTAGATCAAAATTATACATTGTGATCGATAGCACACAAGGCATTCCAGCTTAGTCAAACTCACCAGAACATCCCTAAACGCCCGTTCGTCAGCAGTATAATAGCACAGCTTCTCCAGCGCACACTCGACATCGTCCAGCCGCGCGGAACGCTCTATGTGCCCGTTCCAGTCTCTCGCCAGGTGTGACGTCAGCTGGAGCTGTGCTGTCTTACACCTGGACAGAACCTCGTCTGGTACCGCGTAATGTATTACTACTACTACCATTTGTTAGAATGTGTCTTATCATACCTTTTGGGACATGACGCATTCCACGTTAGTTTTTTAGCTAAACCAACTCGTCTCCGAATTACTTACAAATGGCAGGTTCCAAAGCTTCGTTCACCAGCTTAAATACGCAAAGTACTCACCAGACCATATTTAAACTATTGTTTATCTACAGTAGATATTTTGACCATTGGCACATGAGGCATTCCAGCTTATTCTACGAGAACAATGTACAAAATACCAAAACGTCTCTTAGTGTTTATTCGACAATAGTACGCTATATACCAATTGGCACACAAGGCATTCCAGCTTAGTCTACTAGACTAAGCTGGAATGCCTGGAATGCTATGAACAAAGACTAGTCTAGTGAACAATGTACAAAATACTTACCAAAACGTCTCTGGATGTTTATTCGACGCAACACACCTATTGGCACACAAGGCATTCCAGCTTAGTCAAACTCACCAGAACATCCCTAAACGCCCGTTCATCAGCAGTATAATAGCACAGCTTCTCCAGCGCACATTCCACATCGTCCAGCCGCGCGGAACGCTCTATGTGCCCGTTCCAGTCTCTCGCCAGGTGTGACGTCAGCTGGAGCTGTGCTGCCTTACACCTGGACAGCACCTCGTCTGGTACCGCGTAATGTATTGTGTCCTCTTGGTCTATGTCCATTTGGTCTTCAACTGGAATAAAATATTGAAAAAATTAAAAAATAAGCTTTTTAAAAAACATTTTTCAATAATGATTTTCTTATTCTACTCTGAAAACCCATTATGAATTACATAATAGGTCCAGTGGTCCGCTATATTGGATTTAAAATGATGTCACTAAGCTTTTAAAAAGAGTAGCAGACGATCCTGCAGTCCACCTGAAGTGGCTACTGCCGCCCATCTGTAGTCAACCCCAGATAAGATTAGATTCCTACTTGACTTGCCCACAATTGCACCGCTACGCTTAGTGCTGCACACTAAGCTGGACTGGCTCGGATAAGTATGACTCCCTTACCACACATGCCTACACCTGACTGACTATTTTAAACTGAATTTATATGCAAAATATCAGCTCAATCGGCTGGGCTTAACTGGTTTAAAATTCAGTTGTAACATTGAAGGTGGTGAACCCTTTGTGGTTCGACTCCGGCGACACCATCGCCACAACTATTTCTACCTAATAACAGCAGTGTTAAGCGCTACTGTGTTCCGTTTTGAAGGGTGTGGTAAGGGAGACAGACATTTCCGAGGCGTACCCAACTGCTTCTCACTAGGAATAGGTTTGGCAATGGTACCTCTCTGTACAAACCACACTGACTCTCTGCTTCTGAACGCTGACGCTAGAAATAGGTGCGGCAGTGGTACCTCCCTGTTAAAACCATACTGCCTCCACCACCTTTCAAATAAAACCCTACTTACCCAAAGACTTCCTCCTCCCCTTCCGTCTCTTAGCACTTTTGACTTCATATTTCAACGGCAAACTCAGCAACTGCACCATTAGTTCCTTATGACTATCTACTGGAGAACTTCCTTCTTCACCTTCATTTGGAAAAAGGAAGATGTGACGATGGGAGAAGCGCGACTTCACACGCTTTTCCAGCAGTTCCATTACATCTAAACGATTTGTTATGCCTGGAATGTAACGTAATAAATACAATTATAATTGACATAACATAATATAACACTTAACTATTATTCATGAAGTTTGTGCGAACTACATTACCCAAAACATAACTTGTAAAAAAAACAAGTCTCGTAACTCAGTTCTTCTTTGTGAAAAGTTGTGATATCAAGGTAATACCAAGTCGGTTAATTTAGTCAATGCTACTTAAGGGACCTCTTACTCGTATCTATACTAATATTATAAAGAGGAAAACTTTGTTTGTTTGTTTGATTGTAATGAATAGGCTCAAAAACTACTGGACCGATTTTAAAAATTCTTTCACCATTCGAAAGCTACATTATCCACGAGTAACATAGGCTATATTTTATATGAAATATATTTGATAAATAGATTTTGAGGTGGTGCAAAGTTTGCCAGGTCAGCTAGTTTTAAATAAATAGATTGACTTAGCAATCGCGTTTATGCTCTACTTGGCGGGGGCACTGCTATTCCCCCAGATAACAGATTGTTTTCTAACCCCTTTGTTTCTAAGGTTAAAGTAACAATCAAATGATACCTTCCCCGACGACTTCCAGTTAGCGCGGTGGAGTGATGTTGTCACAGGGCTAACTGAAAATCAGGGCCAAGACGCAGTCTACCTGCTCATGGCATTCGCTGAGTTTGTCCCCATTCACGTTTGTTGCAGCACATAACATGTTATAATAAACTCATTTATTGTATAATAAACAAAAAAAAAGTTTAGTTATGTATTGTACTTTTTTACTCTTACATTTTTATAAGGATTCCGACTTATTTATATACTTATTATATATATACTGTCTTATTTATTATTAACAAGTTTTATAACCGTGCAGTTTGTTTATTTATTTTGTCTATTTGCAATTGTACTGTGTGTTGCAATATTCCTGAATAAAGTGTTTTCTTTCTTTCTTTCTAAATGTGCAGTCCACCTGATAGCAAGAAGTCACTGCCGCTCAAGAACATCCATAACCAACTTCATATATACCAATTTTAACTTGATCAGAAATGTGTCGCCCCTCATGTGGACTAAGATGCCTAATAACTCAGCCATCCGCAACTCCATCATGACTATCCATTTTTTTTTTTGAGGTTGAGCCTTAAAAAGGTACAGTGCTGTAGAAGCTGCAATTGAACAAATAGGACTTTTACCCACTAAACTCCCCTCCACCCTTGACCGTCCTCGACACAACGTGAACAACTCCGGGATCTCCAACAGAAAACAACTGGAGTCCTCAGAGCGCAGTGCCCATGTCGAGCTTTGCCCTGGAGGAGCATATTACGCTTCTCCCACAGCAAGCTCACGATGGTATGTGACCATACAAACCGCCATCCTTCCCAAGGTACACAGTTGTAGCTTCCACTCTTGCCACCCGCAACTCCGGAAGCCCCCTTTTAATCGCCTCTTACGACAGAATACCGTAGCACTATTCCGATCCAGACGTTACAAGGACAATCTCTACTCACCCAACACACACATAGGCGCCTGCTGATTATGCGTGATATCAAACAGGTTATACAGCAGCGTTTGTGTGCGGCCAACATGACAGAACAGGTCAAACTCCTCCAGTATAAACACCATGCTCTTGCAGCGCCGGTCAGCACCACTGGTCAAGCAACTCAGTAAGAACGAGAGGTTCTCTGCGAAGGTACCAAACACTCTGTCGCCTACTACGTTTTCTAGCTGCATCTGTGGATAATTACATATTTGTAGGTAGAATCCTGTGGTTCGACTCCGGCAGCACCACCACCACATCTATTTCTGTTATAACAGCAGTGTTAAGCGCTACTATGTTCTGGTTTGAAGGCTGTGATATGGGAGCCACTTCTCCGGGGCTTTGCAGCTTAGTCCTTAAGGGTAGCGGTGCATTTGCGAACAAACTCAGTTATGAATCTACTCTTATCCAGGGTTAATTGCAGATGTCCACTGGCGGCAGTAACCACTTATCATCAGATGGACTGTATGCTCATTTGGTACTTCTATATTACAAAAAAAAATAAAAAAAAATCTGTCACACTGCTAGGCACAAGTCTCCACATAGAGTAACACCATAGTCCACCGTGCTAGCCAAGTATGAATTTGTATGCTTCACACGTTTGAGACAGTATGTGTCTCAGTGTCAGTTCACACACTTTTTTTTAAGAACTCACAGGCTTGCCACTTTCTACACAATGTTTGTCTTTACATTTTTATTGCATAAAAAAATGATTACCTGAGCTGTGATGGATTTGAGGGCGATCTTATCATCATGATGTATGAGACCATTGAGTTTCACAATAATAGCATCGCTTGTTATGTCTGTTTCACTTGATATCTGATGAAGCACTGAATTTAGTAGCTGGAATAGAGATTGTTTTCAAAAAGTCAATATAGCTTAGTAATACATATAGATTTCAAATTTTTCGTAAAAAAGTTCCTTTAGTTAAAAATAATTAAGATTCTTAACAGATGCTTAACGTGCCGGGAGTGGAAGGTGGCAGTCTGCTCTGATTTTGATTTGAATAGTGCTCTAATTAGTGTTTACGAGACGTGGTCTTTCACTGTGAGCCTTATACGAAGACTCAAAGTGGTGGCAATGGGCTGGCCACATAGTTCGTAGGACCGATAATCGGTGGGGTCGGAAGGTCCTCGAATGGAGACCACGTCTCGGCAAAAGGAGTACAGGACGCCCCCCGACCAGGTGGACTGACGACCTGAAGCGGACAGGGGGTAACCGCTGGATGCAGATGGCCCAAGACCGGTCGGAGTGGCGCAGACTAGAGGAAGCCTATGTCCAGCAGTGGACCAGTAAAGGCTGATGGATGGATGGATGGATTGATGTTTACTAAAATATACAATTGTAACTCACCGTAGTTTTCCCACACCCTCTGGGGCCAATAATTAAAGCGGAATGCGATTCTCCGTGCACCACAGCCCGTTTTATCAAATCATACACATGTTCCCGCTCTTTATTGTGATTCCTAAATCGAATGTTATCCTCCAATATTTTTATCTTTAAATACTTCCTGATCGACTTTATTTGATTGGATAATGAGTTATTTACGTCTAGATCGAACATTTTAATTAAAATTGAGCAGTTAACAACCTACATAAAATAAATAAAACTTTAAAGTAACTCAGCTGGTTTATTTTTGTTTATTTGTATTTTGTGATGACAGTGACAGTTTACCTAATAGCTATCTTTCAAACTTCAAACTGACATTATTTTTCCCGCCTTGTGCAGATAAAAAAACACAGAATTCCGTACGGATATTTTTATAATAAAAATCGTAATTACTCATTATTTTACGGTCTATATTATTTAGCAATAATTGCTTATTGATTAAAATAAAGAACAATAAAAATATATTTATATTATTTGTTATCTGCATTAGTAATCTTGTAATTTTTAATTTTGTAGACATTTACATTTTACTTTTTTAAAATCAATAGTGATGTTCAATTGATTTTTGTAAAATGAAAACATAGTTGCAAATGTGGTGTCAATAAATATAATTAGATGTGAAAGATTAGAACAATCACGTTCTAAACATAGCACACAAAGTTACAAAATATTGTAACATTGTGCGCATGTGTTGACACTCCCACAGCGCATTGCGTGAGCTTAAATAATCGATATAAATACGGCTACACATCAGATAGCATCTTAAGATATGATTTAAAATATTCCAAATCTTCCAATATTTCTAATAAATAACAATTTTCATTAATTTTTATGTTAACAAATTTGGTAACAATAGTAACGTTATAATAATAGTAAATTGTATACTAATGAATTTGAAGTAAATATATTGATTTTAGTTTTATTCTTATCTAGTTAGGTTTATTGTCAATTACGGATAAGAAATTTATAACTAAATAACAAGAAATTATTAAAGCTAAAATATATACAAATTATTTCTAATTAACAATATATACAATCAAGAGTAAAAAAGATAAAATCATAAATAAAATAAACCATCTAAAATTGCCGTGCGAGGCATGGTTCCCAAAACGCTGGCGGCGTTTCCTTGTTGAACGGCCAGGCTTAGCCTTTGAGCAAAGTAGCCGCCAGCTTTTTGGTCACCGGAAGCAGTTACAAGCTTGGCCGACATATCTGACATGAATTTTTTCATGTCAGATGACCATGGACCCATTGTCTCTATTGCAAGCGCCGCAAACAAATAATTGTCTAATAAATTATTATATTTACGGCGCTTGAGAGTTTGGGCATGGTCGGCTGCGGCCCCCGCACACACAGATGTATTGCTTATGTGCGATGGGGCCAAGGTGTCTACGCACGTCGCGTCCCATACCAGGGGTCGTCCGAGACTCCATGGAACTAGAGTGATTCCATCGGGTCTCTTGCCATCGTCTCTAAAAAGGCCTGGAGGTTCTAACGTCGCAGGTATAGAGACGGTAGCAAGTGCCCGACGAATCAAACTGTTCAGAGTCCCGTGACGATACAACCTGCCGGCACTCCTGGTACAGGACAAGCCATGCCGACCCAACGTGTCCACCTCCTGCCCACACGGACAAAAATGAGGCTCGCAAATCCTGGCACCGAGCCGGAGACCTATGGAAATACGCAAAGTTATAGGATCCAGCACGGTGCCAATATTGTTGGACGGGAGTGCGTGTAACCAATGCCCTGAATCGCTTTGGGCAACAGCTAATAACCGGGCCCTATCAGTGTTGTCCGGACATCCTTCCAGAAGGCAGGCAAAAACAGATTTAAGACCCGGTGTGTCCCAAACTGATTGTTTGGTCTTTTCTGACATAGAGGTGTCCTCAGACGGAAAACGATCACTCCAGACCTCCCCTGCCTCTGACATGTACGCCACCCGAACATCATTTAAATTAGTGTTCAATATTTCAGTGATGAGGGCGAGCGTACTATGGCAAGAGGCCAAGAAAGCCGGAAGTGCTAAACCTTCCGTCGTGCGGACACCTATGCCACCAAACCTAACTGGAAGAGTTGCCTGCATCCAGGAACGATCATCAAATTTTAAATTTAAAATTTTGGATAAGCAGTTTTGTAATAAAGTATCTAAAATATGAGTGACCGATGGGAATTTCCAAAATGGACAACAACGAAGTAAATACATGAATTTTGGAGCGAATAAGCAAAGGCGCAAAATGTACATAGCCATGTGAGGTTTTAAATCAAAAAGTCGTTCCGAAATGTTTTCAAAGTGATGTAATTTAGAATTTATAATGATTATCTAGTTTCTTTATTTACTAAATGTAAATAATATAAGTATTTTCAATTATAAACAAAAATACATGATTAACTAACATTTGTTGATAATAGTAAAATTATAGACAAGTAAAATACTGGTATTAATTCCAATCCGGCGATATTTAATATCGTTTATACGAATACCCAAACGCGTAACATTACCTTGATCTTTTGTATACATCTCGTTCTAGTCTATATTTGTAACAGTGTTCGTCCCTTTCTTGACCTTAAACTCAACTGATTTTAATATACTTTACATGTGATAAATTTAACACCGGGTATGATCCATTTGACTGATATAACCTCAGTGTTTTTATTTGAATTTAATATGTGAAAAGGGGATTTAATTTTGTATTTATGAATTTAGCTATGATTTACTAACGGATATTATAAACCAGGCTCTTATGACAAAGGATATAAATAGACTTGCTTAATTTTTATATTTACGTGCCTGTACATATTTTCTATTCAGTGTGATGAATCTCGGTGAACCTTTCGCAAAATGTATTTGAAACAATACTTAATAATGTGATGACTTTAAAAGAATTGAAAGTGCTGTTTTAAAATTAAAAAGTGTTACGATGTGTGTTTGTAAAATGTGCAGCAGGTTTTAAACAATTGAATAATATTTTTGCAAAATTTGCACTTAACACGAGCGATAAATAATCACAATGTAATTTGTAAAATATATTTTAAATATTAGACACCAGTTTAGCCTTGCTTTCGGTGTTACGTAAGAGAAGTTCAAAAATAAGATATATTCCCAATTGCTTTATGCTTCGAAATAGTAAGTTAGATCATTATTTGTTTTTATATTTTTACGCACATTCCTAAATTTAGCGAAACATCTTTCTTATTCTATATTTAGATTGACAGTTAAGGCTTTTGTCACGAAAAAATATTATTTATCATTAGTTGCATTATAAGCAAATTACTTCTATAACAATTAGAACACTAATCGATCACTCGCTTTATTCACTTCTTTAAAATCGATTTTTATCTTGATTTAAATCTATCGACCGGATAGTTTAGTTAACGATCGATATATTTGTAGCATCCCTACTCAGTAGCCGTGCTTTGTCCGATACATGCTTGTTTATTTTGTTTTCCGCATATTCGATTAATTCTTGCAATATTGTATAGATTTCGTAAATATGAGTGTGTGATTTGTTTTTCGTGTTTAGTATTGTGATATCGAAACGTGAGTATTGTGTATAAGCCGGTGATGTCGTAATTATTTAGTGTTATAATATCAGTTGATAACTTATTTGCTATTTGAAATGAAATGAAATATTGGAACAATGACTGTTATTTATAGTTCATGTTATCATTATCGTATTTAGATTTTATTCTGTGGTCGATCCTATTCTCGTGAAGTTTGTTATTTTAAGGCGTATATGTAATTTGTATTAATTCATTGATGCCGTGTGAAGTTGAACTCGCATAATCTTGTGATTAAGTGCGCTGATTGGCTAGCTACACCCTTTTTTATTCCCACTGCTGGGCTTGGGTCTCTTTTTCAAAGCGCCCATAAGGCTTCTAATAAGATTTAACGATTGAACGAAAAAATCGTCTTACCTAACGTGGAAACAAAAAATTAGTTGTTGTTTTTTTTTTTTATTTACGAGGCTGAAACCTTCAAAAGGTAATATGTGGGATTTTACCGCACGAAAACCCCCCGGTGGCCGTCTCCAGCGCTTGGTGGAGAACTCCGGGATCTCCGATGGAACACAACCGGAGTCCTCCAAGCGCGATGTCCCTATTGAGCTCTGCCCTGGGGGGAGCAGTTTACGCTCCTCTCGCACAGCTGGTGTTTACGACGGTATGCGGCCACACACAACGCCGTCCTTCCCGGGGTTGCTTGCTGGACGGTTCGAGCTTCCACTCTTTCCGCCCGCAACCCCGGAAGCCCCCTTTTATTTGCCTCTTACGACAGACAGGGCATACCGTAGCCCTAATCTAGTCCCGAGACTAACATGGTCTAATCTAAGGCTTGAAAGTGCATCTTTAGGGACATGTGGTCACCAACAGTCATATTATATGGATTTGGAATTCTCAGCTTCACAAAAACAAATTCAAAAAAGTTATGATTTCTGATTAGAAATAACTCTCATTTGCTTTAACAGTAAAAAAACTACAACCTTAGACTTAAAAAAATCTTCTCAAATGTGTGTGAACTACCAATTCAGTTTTAACCACTTTTATTCCCTCATACTGTAAGAGGAGACCCATGTCCAGCAGTGGAACAATAATCCGTTGATGACAATCATCACCACCAATAATCTTACTACCCACCCCCATCCCCGTTTCAAAAATCAGTAAAGTCACAAAGCTACAACTTCAGTCAGTAAAAGCTACAAATTGCCAGCTGCATTGTTGATTTTTTATAATACAGGAGTAGCAGATCAACATGCAGTCCACCTGATGGTAAGTGCCTACTGCCGCCCATGGACATCTGTAATAAACCCCAGATAAGATTAGATTCCTACCTGAGGTCGGGCACAGATGCCCCACTACCCCTGATAACTAATTTGTGATACCTCATATAAGTATGTCTCCCTAACCACACCCTTCAAACCAGAACACAGCAGCGCTTAACACTGCTGTTTATAGGTTTGACTACTGTGGAGGTGCCTCAGTAGTCGAACCACAGGGGTTTCTATCACCTTCAGAACCTACTTATTCTACCTTAATCTACACATTTCAAATACCATCATTCTTGTTCTAAGGAGACTCGTGCCCAGTGGGACATTAATGGGTTGATAATAAAATAATATTAATTTTCTTGTAGATGCATCACATACAACAAGTAGTAACACATAGCGGTGACAATGGAGGAGCAGGCGTGCTTGGTGCGCGCTCGCTCCGACTCTGAGAGCTCCTCCAAGCTCAGCTTCGGCTCCATCGCGAGGGTGGACAACGACGAACGGAGACCAGGTTGGTATCTTGGTGTTTATGGTGCCCTGGTACTTTGAAATGTCTTCTACAGAAATTATTGTGAATAATGATGATGATGGAATATGTATGACAACCTGGTGAGTATATATGTATAGCGACCCGTTGAATACCTAGCTGTTTATGGCGCCCTGGTACATTGAAATGTGTCCTACAGAAGTAATAGCAATTTTTGATGGCTATGAAATGATTATCTTGCTATTTGCTATTTGCTATTTATGTCAACATGATACTTTGAAATATTTTATCTATAAATAATGACACAATGGGAGTCATGAAATACTTGGCTTGCAGCTTACCAAGGTTTTTTTTTTATAATATAAGAGTAGCAGACGAACGAGCGTGCCACCTCGTGCCAGTTACTGCTACCCATCGACATCTGTAATCAACCTCAGATAGGATTAGATGGTACTTGACAGCACACATATAGCAGTTCGACAGCAACATAGTGTAGAAGTTATAACTTAACCAACATATGACTGATGATGGTAAGTTATCAGCCACCACCCGTGGTTATCTATAACTAACTTAGAGCACAGAGGTTTTACTTGTCATCAATTATTCTTCAAATAGCAATCCTGATTGTCTTATAATTATCTTTGTCTTACAATTGTAATTCAGCCACGAACTTCACTAACTTATAATGTGACGAGCTTTTGCCCGCGGCTTCGCTCGCGTCACGAAGTAATATTTTCATCCCCTATTTTATCTTCTTGGGGGTAGAATTGATCAAAATCCTTTCTTAGCGGATGCCTACGTCATAACATCTACCTGCATGCCAAATTTCAGCCCGATCTGTCCAGTAGTTTGGGCTGTGTGTTGATAGGTCAGTATGTCAGTCAGTCACCTTTGAGTTATATATATTTAGATAATTTATAGTAATGCACAAATTATTATATTTTATATCCCCAGGAGCAGAATCAGGTGCAGGTGAGCCCGGCAACGTGGTAAACATGGCCGCAGTGGTGCAAGACAACGCTGACGGCAACGAGAGCGGAGAGCTGCTGGACTACAACGACTCTAGTGTCTTGGAGCAGTTCCATGAAGATGCACTGAGACAGGTGAGGGCTAGGATATGTTTTGTCTCTTTCTTGTGGTAGATTTTTTGGAACCTTAGTAGGAAATGTAATTTGAAGGCAATTGATCACTGGCGTTTATAAATATCTCTTACTAACATCAGATAGGATCGGTGTCCTATCTAGGGTTGGCCATAGATTCGTTGCTACCCGTGAAGGTTCAGTTGGAATGCCTCATATTATGAACGAGCTTTGCCCGCGGCTTCGCTCGCGTTACGAAGTAATATTTTCATCCCCTATTTCATCTCCTTGGGGGTAGAATTGATCAAAATCCTTTCTTAGCCGATGCCTACGTCATAACATCTACCTGCATGCCAAATTTCAGCCCGATCCGTCCAGTGGTTTGGGCTGTGCGTTGATAGATCACTATGTCAGTCAGTCACCTTTGAGTTATATATATTTAGATGTCATCCCTTATAACTGTAACTTATACAACCTACAAAGTATGGAATAACAGCACTGAACACTACTGTAATTAGGCACAAATAGGACATATGTAATCAACCCCAGATAGCATTGGAGCTCTATCTGACGCTGTCTACAGACCTTTCAATAACTAATCCTTAAGAATTAACTGGAATTGATTAAAGTATTGGTCCTTTGCCACAAGTTTAAGTTCAGACTCGTCAACTGTACACTGCTATTATAAGGCAAACGTAGGTGTGGCGTTGGTGTCTCCTGAGTCATACCGCAAGGACTTCTTAAAGTTAATAGGTGGTAGAACCCTTTGTGGTTCGACTCCGGCGGCACCGACGCCACATCTATTTCTACCTAATAACAGCAGTGTTAGGCGCTGCTGTGTTCCGGTTTGAAGGGTGTGGTAAGGGAGACAGACTTTTCCGAGGCGTTCCAGCTTAGTCCTGAGGGGTAGCGGCGCATCTGTGGTCGACCTCAGTTAGGAACAACTAATCCCATCTAGGATTGATTACAGATGTCCATGGGCGGCAGTAGCCACTTACCATCAGGTGGACTGATTGCTCGTCTGCTACTCCTATATTATAAAAAAAAAATCTATTCCTCCTTCAGGCTGGCTGCGGCTGGTCCCAAGCCCGTATAATCCTGGCGGTGAGCCTGGCGGTGGCTGGCGCTTCTCTGGAGCTGTCTTCCATCCCCTTCATCTTACCCTCGGCCGAGATCGAGCTCTGCATCTTCCCCCACGAGAAGAATTGGTTGGGTGAGTAGATAGATAAATGTTATCTGAATTTGGAACTATAAATAACAAGTTTCTGCCCGCGGCTTCGCCCGCGTTTAAAAGAAAATAATATAACATACTAACATACATAAAACTGAAAATTCGTGCCTTCAACTTTGCTAAAGATCATCACTTGATCAAATGCATAGTTTACGATTCAATCCTTACTAATATTGATTAAAATAATCGATGTTTTGGGTCCAAAAGATCGATTCTCCGATTAATCGATCTTAGATCGCCATTCCTAGTTCCCATGGGATTTCCGGGATAAAAACTATCCTATGTCCTTTCACGGGTCTCAGACTATCTTTGTACAAAATTTCATTAAAATCGGTTCAGTGGTTTAGGCGTGAAGAAGAGACAACCAGACAGACAGACAGACAAAGTTACTTTCGGATTTATAATATTAGTAAGGATGTAAAGTTAATGCTGTTAATTAATGTAAAATGTAATGTTGTCGCACGGGTCTCTCTTGAATGACATTTGCTTGGGCCTTAGTTCACCGCACAGGCCACGTTTGAATTGGATGACTTATTTTTTATTTATTTAGACACACATACAGCATAGTATACATAACATTTTCAATTTAAATACAATAATAATGTACCTTACATACATGCCAATTATAAGTATGTACAGCATTCTCGTAATTAGCCAAAGACATGTTATTGCTTGTTGTAAAAAACAAAAAAAAAAGACAAATATAATAAGATGTTAAATAGTATTCATTAAGCTTATTAATGACTAAATGTTAAAAGAGCAGTTCAATTTAAACAGTAAGCAAATGAGTTGTTAGTTTGTTTTTAAACGAAAGACACGAATCATGGAAGATGTCGATGTCTACAATTGATGCACGTGTTCGGTTGTATTCATCAGGAGGCACGGCAGTGCTTCCGCCAAGTCGAGCCATTACATATTCTGAACAGCGGTGAATTTTTGACTTCACACAGCTATGAAATATTTATGGGATTTTTTTAAGAACTCAGGTGTATTGGTTTCGTTTACGATGTTTCCCTTAATCATCTTAAAGTAAATGTTAATTAAATTGTAATACGCATATTATATGGAAACATAAGGGATTTGAAGCTCCGGCTCCCCGATTGAAAAGCCAATATTAGATCACATGGCCATCAATGCTTCTCAATCTTGATTACAATTTTGGATGATTAAAAAGCTCAAATTGTATGTTTCAAAAAAATATTGCACGGTACTCCTTAATGACGAGGGGTAAGCGAGCTTAATGAGATTAAATTGATGCAGATATATGAGCAATTTCTTCTGAGAATTGTGCAATCACCAAGGTTATATTAATGAATCAGTTTTGTGACTAATGTATATGAGATATTAAAGATTCCACAGGTCTGATTAGTAAGATGTCCATTCATCATCATTAACCCTATATTATGCCACTGCTGATAGCAGTGATAGCCTAGTGGTTATGAAACTCGGCCTCTCGATCGAGGGGTCCAAGGTTCAAATCCCAGGCGTGCACCTCTAATTTTTAACACGCTTTTATTAGCTTCAGACGTATGTATGTTGGTATGTTAGTATGTAACGGAATCTTTCGACATGATTTTAACCCCCTTCAAAACGTCGGATTAACTCGAAATTTGGCATACTTATTAAGGACCGATGACAATTCAATATTTTAAACATTAATAGTTTTGTACCATTGTCCTTATCAACATCCTCTGGATTAACGATTTTCGAGGCGAGATTTTTTCAAACACCTTCAGCAAAGTTCATCGCAACTTTAGATTGCAAATAATTATTGCTATTTAGTTTCAATAGGCGTAACTTTTTTATCGTGATTTTTAGTTTAGAAAATAATAATGTTATTTCCCTATAACTCAAATGTTCTGAAACATATCTATAATGCCCTCTTGTAGAATGATTTTTAGGATTCCGTACTCAAAGGTTAAAACGAAACCCTCTGCGGTCTGTTCGTCTGTCGTTGGGCTTTATCTCTTAAATCGTAATAGATAGACACTTGATTTTTTTACAAACGATGAATAATGGTGGTCGCTATAATCAGAAATACTAAAAATTAATAAATAATTATAGTTCAAAAAACTAAAAAAACGCTTTTATGATAAAATCAACTAAAAAGTAGAAAATAATTTTCAATCTAAGAATCAATTAAGGAACAGTAAATAGTATAATTGTGGAAAAAGTGTGGGGTGCTCCATTTATCAGGTTCGAAAAGCACCCCACACTTTTTCCACAATTATACTATTTACTGTTCCTTAATTGATTCTTAGATTGAAATTTTTTTTCTACTTTTTAGTTGATTTTATCATAAAAGCGTGTTTTTTAGTTTTTTGAACTATAATTATTCGAAGTTATGTGCGTATTAGAAATTAATTATCACTTGCTAAACGGTGAAGGAAAACATCGTGAAGAAACCTACATACCTGAGAGATTATAAAAAAAATCTCAAAATTATGTGAAGTCTACCAATACGCACTTGGCCAGCGCGGTGGACTATGGCCCGTAGAGGAGACCCGTGCCCAGCAGTGGGACAGTAATGGGTTGATGATTTTGCCACTGCTGACATCTCCGCTTAAAGTGAGGGTTTATTTTGAGGAAGAATTTTCAGACTTTCATACAAATTTATTTTGTTTAAGCAAGTGATAATTCATTTCTTGCACTTTTTCATTACACACCAAACATAAATGCTGTGCATACCTATTACACAATCTTTTATAATTAGTGGGTATCAAATGAGTGGGTGGAAAGAATATTTAAAACCCTTTTTACCCGAATGCGGAGGGGACCTTTTTTAACACATGTATGTCTCATTCTTTAGTGCGCGTTGTCGCCCAAACGGTATGACGGTTTTAACATAACAGGTGTTATTGCATTCGTCTAAAATGTATAGGACTAGCTGACCCGGCAAACTTTGTACCGCCTCAAAATCTATTTATCAAATATATTTCATATGAAATATAGTCTATGTTACTCGTGGATAATGTAGCTTTCAAATGGTGAAAGATTTTTTAAATCGGTCCAGTAGTTTTAGAGCCTATTCATTACAACCAAACAAACAAAGGTTTCCTCTTTATAATATTAGTATAGATATATAACATAGGATATATTTTTAAGCAGCCTCGTTTTTGTTTTTATAATAATTACTATTTAAAAGCCACTTTTTTTACCCAACTGCTGAAGGTAATGTTCTTCGAGCATATGTGTGTATGTATATCTCATTCTTTTCAAACTTATGGAGGATATTATGGGAGAGATATTTATTACATTTATGCCATATTTTTATATATTTTTTACATATAATAATTACTACTTTAATATAAATTTGTATTTTTCTTTTATCCACAGTAATGATAAGCTTAGTGGGCGGTTCTCTCGGTGCGGTGGGATGGGGAGCCCTAGCGGAGCGGCTCGGTCGACGAAGAACGTTACTGTCGTGTCTCGCCGTCAACGCGGTGTTCGCGTCCATAGCTGCTTTCATGCCCACTTATGGGACTTTTATGATGGCTAGGTGAGTGTACATGTGTTGAACTTTTACTTATTTTTTTTTATTTGACAGCCCCACACTAGGATTCCCTGTATCGTGGGTGCCATGGACACACAGAGACAAATACACAAACACCCAGACCCAGAAACACAAATCTAAATTCATAATTTAGATATCTGTCACCCACGACACAGGGAATTCTAGTGTGGGGCTGTGAGTGTAGAAAGCGTTTATATTACAATATTATTATATAATAATTACAAAATATAAGTATAGCAAAGTAACTAGCTATGTCATGGTCCTCCGAGCCGGATTAAATGTAACTCTTAAACGTATTTCAACAGATTCTGCTCAGCGATAGGCTCGGGTGGGGTAGTACCGGCGGGCTATGCGTATGTAGGCGAGTGTGCTCCGCGCTCTCGTCGCTCACCCGCTTGTGCGCCGCTGCTAGCTGCTGCCGCGCTCGGCACCCTGACCGCTACGCTGTTAGCCAGGGCGGTGTTGCCGCACACCGGGGCGGAGGCGCTCATCGAGAACAAGGAGCACTTCAGCGCGTGGCACAGGTGAGTGGATTAATATAGAACGCCTCAGAAGCTAATAAGATTAAGATAATTAAGGTGATATCAATTGATACGAAATATCTTGTACGCCGACTCTTCAGATCAGAGTAATGCGACATAGTGATACGAGAGTGACTAATGCGGAATGCTTCGTGTTCCAGTACTTAGGATTTAATTTATGGCCATGATTAATGTAGGATTCTCCGTGCGCCTGTATTTAAGATAAAAGGTAATAGTAACTAAATCGGAATGCATCGTGTGCCCGTATTAAAAATCGTGATTATAGATGCAGATTGTGACTAATGCATATTGCCTCGTGTAAGTACCGGTAAGTACGTACAAATTGTGAATAATGTGGCACACCTTGTGTGCCGTTACTTAAGTTCAGGGTTATAGTGACTACTAAGCTATGGTGGTCATACGGCGCATCTGGGGCCAACCTCAGGTAGGAATATCTAATTCTATCTGAGGTTGTATATAGATATCCATTAGCGACAGTAGACACTTAGCTTCAGATGGACTGCATGCTCGTCTGCCTACTCCTATAATTAAAAAAAAAATGTGATAATATTACCCCATATGGCCAGACAGGTAGATGAATGAATATAAGAATTAATTTTGTTCTAGATACTTACTCCTGTGCACGCTGCCAATCCTGGCGTCGCTGATAAGCCTGATCTGGACTCCGGAGTCACCGAGATATCTCTTGGACGTCGGCCGGGAAGTAGACGCCATGGTGGTGTACCAGGTAAATAACTTAGAAAGTATATAATATAAAGGTACTAAGTAAGTACAACTGGATTTTTATTTAGTTAATAAGTTTTCTAAATTAGATGCTACATCAAACATAGACTAAGTAAAAAACATTTTTTTTTTACAATTATTCCCTTCTCACTCTAATACCCTTGTCCTGCAGTGGAACAGTAAAGAGCTGTCACATATAATGAAACAAAAGTGAAATTTGTCAATTTATGTTTGTGTATTTGTCTATATGTGTGTCCATGGCACCCACGACACAGGGAATCCTAGTGTGGGGCTGTGAGTGTAGAAAGCGTTTGTTTTTTATGTGTGGTAAAGTAATATTTACCATTAATTCTAGATATCTCTAGTCAATAGTAAATAATGCTAGAGGGAACTCCTTAATATCCAAGAGCTACAACTTACAATCCACTTTACAAGGCTTAACCGAACAAGCAAATACCACACATATGACGTCACTCACCACAACACACACCGTTCCCAGGGCATCCACAGCAGCAACCAGCTGCGTGTGTGCAGCAAGGCCAATGTAGCTGCCGGGGACGGGGAGTACCGTCTGGGGGAACTGGCGCTGCCAGGCAAGCGACGCCCGCCCGCCCTGCACCATGTGCGACATAGTGTGAAGATGGTATGATGTTGTTTTGATGATATGGATGTTTGTATAGAGAAGTAATCAAAAATTTGTTTAGTGGCAAAAGCAGTTATTTATGTAAGAAATCTAAAATGCTAATCAAAAAATATATTTCCATCATGTTGTAACACTTTTTGCCACTAAATGAATGATATTGATAGAAATGATAGAAATTGTTTTGTGTGTCACATTTAAGGTTTTTGTAATAATTGTTTTCGTCATGAAACAAAACTTTTCGATTTGCCTAATACATATACATATTTTGTGTAATGATAAAAGTATAATAGTATGTAGACCACCATATAAAATATTGCTGCCCTTGAAAACATAAGTGACAAATATGTTGTCGTATAAGCCTTTTTGTCCTAAAACTTTTTGTCTCATTGACAATCAGATATCAATAAACAAGCGGCATTATTATGAAATAAATAATGGACCATATAAGTTTTCTTATCAATTGCATTAATTTTGCAAAATTACTTTAAGGAACTCCTCATTGTCGAAAGGGAGTTCCATCCAATAAAGTTAAACTTCTCAAGATTAACGAGCAAATTCCACACACATTTGTCCAATTACCAAGGATATAAAATTTACCAAAATTATAACAAATGTAATTAATGATTTTTGTTTTTGTTCTCCACAGTTTTGGCAAGCATTCTTCCAGCTGTTCTCCAACACTTACAGGAATACGACATTAAGACTCGGCGCCACGCTTGTCTTCTCAATGGCTATACAAGTAAGTATATCTAATACATTTTGTAAATCTAATAAATGTCTCATCATCATCATCAACCCACCGCGCTGGACAAGTGCGTATTGGTAGACTTCACATACCTTTGAGATTTTTTTTTTATAAATCTCTTTGGTACGCAGGTTTCCTCACGATGTTTTCCTTCAGCGTTTTAGCAAGTGATAATTAATTTCTTATGAGCACATAATTTTGAAAAATCAGAGGTGCGTGCGTGCCTGGGATTTGAACCTCGGACCCCTCGATCAAGAGGCCGCGTTTCTTAACCACTAAGCTATCACTGCTGCTATCGCAAAAGTTCACCTGCCTTCAAACCAAAACAGCGCTTAATATAATATCCATATGAATAAATTAATAATTTAAGTAGAAAAAGTTGTGGCGGTGGTGTCGCCGGAGTCGATCCACAAAGGGTTCTACAACCTTTCAATCATTATTTGTGGTACAATCATTATATTACAATCATTATTATTATTATTACTTGTGAGCATATTATTTTAAATTATATCGTATAGTTATATTACCAAGTCAATCTAACTATTTAAAACAAAAAATATTTTTAAGTAGGTCTTAAATAGGAACTGAATAAATAAACCGACTTGGTATTAAATTGATGTCACGACTTTTTACGGTAAATGGACTGAGTTGCGAGACTTGGTTTTTCCACAAGTCATGTTTGTGATATCATATTTACTTTCAGTACTACCTATCAGCGTATATACCGAACACAGTGGCCAGGATGGAGGGCGAAGCCTTCGAAGCCTCCAAGCGCACCGTCCGGAACCAGGCGATAGAGGGCGCGCTCTACAACGATACGCTCTCTAATGTAGAGTATGTTGATGTGGCGTTCAGGGATTGCACTTTTCGGTTAGTATGACCTAAATTTAGCTAAATATCTGTCATTTCGCACTTTTTTTTTATCGTACTACAGAGGGTAATATTAACAACGTATGAATGAATGAGTGAGTGAATGTATGTCTTTGTCTTGTTTGTATGTATGTTTCTTTTTATTTGGTATAGTCTGCGTCAAACTGCCAGTCCGCTCTGAAGTGTCAAAAGAAGTTGTACTCAACGTAATGGTAATTATTAACTATCATCATACGAGTATGCATATAGAAAATATTTTTTTTATAATATAGGAGTAGCAGACGAGCATGTAGTCCACCTGATGGTAAGTGGCTACTGCCGCCCTGTAATCAGTGTACACCTGTAATCATCAATCAGTGGACATCTGTAATCAACCCCAGATAGGATTAGATATTCCCACCTGAGGTCGGCCACAGATGCGCCGCTACCCCTGAGGACTAAGCTGGAACGCCTCAGAAAAGTCTGTCTCCCTTACCACACCCTTCAAACCGGAACACAGCAGCGCCTAACACTGCTGTTATTAGGTAGAAATAGGTGTGGCGGTGGTGCCGCCGGAGTCGAACCACAAAGGGTTCTACCACCTGCCAAAAACACACACAAAATGAGGTTTAATTTTGCCTGTTTCAATATGTGCACATTATGGAGATTCACCCTGTATAGACAGCGGTACCTCGATCGAACTGTATTGGTTCTACCAGCTTTCAAAATACGATTCTAAAATGATTGTTATTCTCATTTGTCTCCAGTGATATGTTCCTGGCACACGTGACGTTCCGGAACTGTTCGTTCGAGCGTGTAGCGTTCTGCAACTTGCAAACGTCGATGACCGCCTTCCAATCATCTATATTTGTTAACAGCACGTGAGTATCACATGTATTTTTATTGTTCTTTTTCTTTTATTTTTTTATTTATCTTTTCTTTTATTTATTTTTTTCTCTATCCGGTTTTGTTATGTTTAAATTTGTTATTTCATTAAATGTTCTATATTTTTTTTATTTGATTATTTGTATACATTTTTTTTTTTATAAAAATACATCGACCAATTAGTTGAAAATCACTTAATCTTAACTGGATAATGTTAGATTCATATGTGTATTTTAATTAGCTGTAAAAAAATTGAGAAAGTTATAACCAGTGCTTTCTGAAATGTACGATTCTGAAAATCGCCCATATTATTATTGGCTGGTTGACTGCCTCACTTATTGTATAAAGTATTGGACCGAATTTCATTTAATTTTGTTAAGCTGAAAATTTTATTTGTGTAGGAAGTTGGTATTTTTAGGGGCGTAAATTTTGTTTGTATTGGACATTGGTATGTCTTAGGGGCCGAAAATTTTGTTAGTATGGGAATTTGGTATATTTAGGGTCTAAAAATTTTGTTAGTGTAGAAATTTGGTATTTTTGAGGGGTTGAAAATTTTGTTAGTGTAGGAATTTGGCACTTTTTAGGGGCCGAAAATTTATTAGTATAGGAATTTGGCACTTTTTTTAGGGGCCGATAATTTTACTAGTATAGGAATTTAGTGTTTTTTATGGGCCGAAAATTTTGTTGGTGTAGGAATTTATTATTTTTAGGGGCCGATTTTGGTATTATTTTGAATGTTGTAGTGGAGGCCTATGTCCAGCAGTGGAATAATAAAGGCTGAAATGATGATTATTTTGCGGCTAATAATTTTATCTACACTAATATTATAAAGAGGAAAACTTTGTTTGTTTGTTTGTTTGTAATGAATAGGCTCAAAAACTACTGGACCGATTTTAAAAATTCTTACACCATTTAAAAGCTACATTATCCACGAGTAACATAGGCTATACTTTATATGAAATATATTTGATAAATATATTTAGAGGCGGTACCAAGTTTGCCGGGTTAGCTAGTTAGTACATATACAAATTTGATGATTATTTTATACGATTTTTTTTATTATCAACTATGCGTATTAGTACATATACAAATTTGATGATTTATTGTTTATGATTTTTTTTTATTATCAGTTAAGCGTATTCGTTCGTTGATTGAGAAGGTTCCGTTCGTTCGTCACCAGCATAATAGACACGGACATCGAGCTCGGTCGCGAGCTGGACGCGGCGTGCGTGTTGCGCGGCACCAGCATCCGCGGCATGCGCGGCGCCTGCGCGCGCCACGCCGACCTCACCGCGCACCTCGGCGGCACGCGCCGCGCGCTCGCGTACAGCGCCGCCGCCGCGCTGCTCGCCGCGCCCGCCGCGCTGCTGCCCGCCGCCGCGCGCCCCGCCGGTGAGGACAGGGGACAGGGGGCAGGGGGGACACAGGGGACAGGGGGGCGGCACGCGCCGCGCGCTCGCGTACAGCGCCGCCGCCGCGCTGCTCGCCGCGCCCGCCGCGCTGCTGCCCGCCGCCGCGCGCCCCGCCGGTGAGGACAGGGGACAGGGGGCAGGGGGGACACAGGGGACAGGGGGGCGGCACGCGCCGCGCGCTCGCGTACAGCGCCGCCGCCGCGCTGCTCGCCGCGCCCGCCGCGCTGCTGCCCGCCGCCGCGCGCCCCGCCGGTGAGGACAGGGGACAGGGGGCAGGGGGGACACAGGGGACAGGGGGGCGGCACGCGCCGCGCGCTCGCGTACAGCGCCGCCGCCGCGCTGCTCGCCGCGCCCGCCGCGCTGCTGCCCGCCGCCGCGCGCCCCGCCGGTGAGGACAGGGGACAGGGGGCAGGGGGGACACAGGGGACAGGGGGGCGGCACGCGCCGCGCGCTCGCGTACAGCGCCGCCGCCGCGCTGCTCGCCGCGCCCGCCGCGCTGCTGCCCGCCGCCGCGCGCCCCGCCGGTGAGGACAGGGGACAGGGGGCAGGGGGGACACAGGGGACAGGGGGGCGGCACGCGCCGCGCGCTCGCGTACAGCGCCGCCGCCGCGCTGCTCGCCGCGCCCGCCGCGCTGCTGCCCGCCGCCGCGCGCCCCGCCGGTGAGGACAGGGGACAGGGGGGACACAGGGGACAGGGGGGCGGCACGCGCCGCGCGCTCGCGTACAGCGCCGCCGCCGCGCTGCTCGCCGCGCCCGCCGCGCTGCTGCCCGCCGCCGCGCGCCCCGCCGGTGAGGACAGGGGACAGGGGGGCGGCACGCGCCGCGCGCTCGCGTACAGCGCCGCCGCCGCGCTGCTCGCCGCGCCCGCCGCGCTGCTGCCCGCCGCCGCGCGCCCCGCCGGTGAGGACAGGGGGCAGGGGGGACACAGGGGACAGGGGGGCGGCACGCGCCGCGCGCTCGCGTACAGCGCCGCCGCCGCGCTGCTCGCCGCGCCCGCCGCGCTGCTGCCCGCCGCCGCGCGCCCCGCCGGTGAGGACAGGGGACAGGGGGCAGGGGGGACACAGGGGACAGGGGGGCGGCACGCGCCGCGCGCTCGCGTACAGCGCCGCCGCCGCGCTGCTCGCCGCGCCCGCCGCGCTGCTGCCCGCCGCCGCGCGCCCCGCCGGTGAGGACAGGGGACAGGGGGCAGGGGGGACACAGGGGACAGGGGGGCGCACGCGCCGCGCGCTCGCGTACAGCGCCGCCGCCGCGCTGCTCGCCGCGCCCGCCGCGCTGCTGCCCGCCGCCGCGCGCTCCGCCGGTGAGGACAGGGGGCAGGGGGGACACAGGGGACAGGGGGGCGGCACGCGCCGCGCGCTCGCGTACAGCGCCGCCGCCGCGCTGCTCGCCGCGCCCGCCGCGCTGCTGCCCGCCGCCGCGCGCCCCGCCGGTGAGGACAGGGGACAGGGGGGACACAGGGGACAGGGGGGCGGCACGCGCCGCGCGCTCGCGTACAGCGCCGCCGCCGCGCTGCTCGCCGCGCCCGCCGCGCTGCTGCCCGCCGCCGCGCGCCCCGCCGGTGAGGACAGGGGACAGGGGGGACACAGGGGACAGGGGGGCGGCACGCGCCGCGCGCTCGCGTACAGCGCCGCCGCCGCGCTGCTCGCCGCGCCCGCCGCGCTGCTGCCCGCCGCCGCGCGCCCCGCCGGTGAGGACAGGGGACAGGGGGGACACAGGGGACAGGGGGGCGGCACGCGCCGCGCGCTCGCGTACAGCGCCGCCGCCGCGCTGCTCGCCGCGCCCGCCGCGCTGCTGCCCGCCGCCGCGCGCCCCGCCGGTGAGGACAGGGGACAGGGGGGACACAGGGGGACAGGGGGGCGGCACGCGCCGCGCGCTCGCGTACAGCGCCGCCGCCGCGCTGCTCGCCGCGCCCGCCGCGCTGCTGCCCGCCGCCGCGCGCCCCGCCGGTGAGGACAGGGGACAGGGGGGACACAGGGGACAGGGGGGCGGCACGCGCCGCGCGCTCGCGTACAGCGCCGCCGCCGCGCTGCTCGCCGCGCCCGCCGCGCTGCTGCCCGCCGCCGCGCGCCCCGCCGGTGAGGACAGGGGGCAGGGGGGACACAGGGGACAGGGGGGACAGGGGGGCGGCACGCGCCGCGCGCTCGCGTACAGCGCCGCCGCCGCGCTGCTCGCCGCGCCCGCCGCGCTGCTGCCCGCCGCCGCGCGCCCCGCCGGTGAGGACAGGGGACAGGGGGCAGGGGGGACACAGGGGACAGGGGGGCGGCACGCGCCGCGCGCTCGCGTACAGCGCCGCCGCCGCGCTGCTCGCCGCGCCCGCCGCGCTGCTGCCCGCCGCCGCGCGCCCCGCCGGTGAGGACAGGGGACAGGGGGCAGGGGGGACACAGGGGACAGGGGGGCGGCACGCGCCGCGCGCTCGCGTACAGCGCCGCCGCCGCGCTGCTCGCCGCGCCCGCCGCGCTGCTGCCCGCCGCCGCGCGCCCCGCCGGTGAGGGACAGGGGACAGGGGACAGGGGGGACACTCACCCACCACCTTCCCACCTTCCCACGCTGGCGTAATGCGAGAACGGGGAGTCGGGAAGGCCGCGCTGCCTGCCAGTGAGGGGTAGGAGCGCCGCACGCAGACGGAGGGTTGGGGGGGCGGGGGGCCAGGGAGGCGGTACGCACCGCGCTCTGGCGACAGGGAGGGGTTGGACGGGCCGCGCTGCCCGACAGTGAGGGGGAGGGGGGCCGCGCGCCCCGGTTAGGAGGGGGGTTAGAGGGGTGGGGGGGGGTAAGGCACACTGCTTATCTGCGAGCGAGCGGAGTTGAAGAACATAGGGGCTAAGATATTAAACAACGACTAATAAGTAGAATGTAAACATAGGTAAGTGTAAACGACTCATTTCCAAATAGAGACACGGGACAACGACAAAAAAGAACATAAGGTAGGACAGGTAACGGACAGTAACGCAGCAATGTACCGTGTACCCGTGGACGAGAGCGGGCGGGAACGGGTTACAGGAGGGATCCCGCGCTGTCATCATCCCACTAATAGCTACAATTTGCTATTCGACGCGACTCGTTTCTATATTCAGAGCGGACTACTAGTTTGGCGTAGAGTATACACACGCGTAAGTAAATCTCTAATCTCCAAAGTGTTGAACCAATCACTAATTAAGATATTTGTTTCAGTGGTTCCCTGCGTTTTCTGCATATTGCTGTCCCCCGCGCTCTACTTAGCGGAGAGCGAGACGATGCTATACATTATCGAGGCGGCGTACCGCGCTTTCATATCGATCGTGTTCTTCAACGTGTGTGTTGGCATTTTGGACTCGTATCCGGCTAATTTGAGGTGAGTTACAACGTTTATTCTACGTTTATCAGTTACATAAAGGTGGTAGAACTCTCTTTGGTTCGACTCCGGCGGCACCACCGCCACACATATTTCTGTCTAATAACAGCAGTGTTAAGTATAGCTGTGTTGTGGTTTAAAGGATGTGTTAAGGGAGACATATTTTTTCGATGCATTCTTAATACTATCTGGGGTTGTTTACAGATGTCCATGGGCGACAGTAGCTACTTACCATCAGAAGGGCTGCATGCTCGTCAGCTACTTTCACATTATATAAAAAGATATTAATATGCTACTTTTAACATTATTGATGTGAAACATCTATAGCCGCACGTAAAACAGATTTCTGGCGTGGCGACGCATGCCGTGGCGACGCCACGCTATACGATGGTATATATATACAGTCTATATGCAGTAGTGTGTACGGGCGACGCGTCGCCATGCGCAATCGAATTCAATAAATAGTCATCGTTATCTGGAAAAAAATCGTAATACTTTATTTTATCATTATGACATTTAGTTCCTATCACAATATGTTCTTTTCTGCATATTACTTTTACAAAATAATGTCGATGTTTCACATCTGCCAGGCGTCCCGTGACGGCTCACATTGTTTTTAATTTTATATATTATTGTTTATGTCGTTCGTCAATCATACAGAGTGGACGTGTGCTAAATCTTGCTACAATATTTTTATTTCGTGTTCCGCAAAAGTAATCAGTATTTAAACTACAAAGTGCACTTAAATCGCGTGAATTGTGTTATTAATTACACCGCTTTAGACTTGAGCGCCACACCTCAAGAACAATAGAACTTGCGCAGTGGCAGCGCCCGCACTAGTTCCTCACCCCCGCGAGAAGAGCACCGCTGCTATTTTTTAACTCGTTCTCGCATCGATACGCCGTAAGCGGGATACAGTGCAACGCACAAGTGTTTTTCGCTAATAAGTGTACACCAAACCGTTGTAAAACGAACGAGGAGAAACTTGTTTGATATGCTGTAACAGTGGTAACAAAATCGTTTATCTTTTTTGAATCTACTCTCGCATCGAAACAAATCAAGCAATAATACGTTACTTGCAATATTGAACACGTCTTGCATTTATTTTGCGTTTGCGTGCCTTGCATTTACTATTGTAATAATATGAGTGTTCAACGATCACCACCAAAACGCTCACCGACGGGTGGTGGATCACAACCCGACTTGTCCAAGATGAGCAATCTTACGGTAGATTCGCAAATCACCTTCAGAAAAAGAAAACAACCGTTAGATCATGAATGCGAATGCTCTAATCAAATAAAAGAGATGCGGACTGAACTTACTCGAATCAGTTCATTGTTAGAAAAATATGTTGTATCCAATGAAGACATTTTGAACAAAATGCAAGAAAGTATTACAGAAGTAAAAAATCAAATTACTGAAATTAAATCATCAAACGAAGAAACTATAAATATACTACGTAATAACGTCACTGAGGTAAATACACAATTAAATGATATTAAAGCATCTACATCTGACATAATCACAGAGCAGAAAAACATAGAAACCCACGTAACAAGACTAGAAACCCAAGTGTCACAAGGAGAAAACAAAATAAAACAAATCGAATCTGATCTCAGAAGCCTTCGAGTCGCCCCTCAAACATCATCTTTTAAAACTGAAAATCAACTCTATGTTAATGAACAAATAATCCGCGAAATGCAAGACCGGAAATATAGAGAAAAAAACATTATACTCTTAGGTGTACCAGAACAAACATCTCTTAATGTTGATGAAAGAAGGTCCAAAGATTTAATAGATGTTTTAAAAATTACTTCCTCGGTGATTAAAGATATCCCAAAACCAATAAAAGTAATTAGAATTGGAAAGTACACTCCCGGGAAAATTCGCAGAATTAAAATATGTTACGACTCTGCAGGAACTGCTAAAGAACTATTACGAAACAAAACCAAATTGCCGGACAATATTAAGATATTTTCGGATCAAACTCCATCTCAACAAAAATATTTAAGTAGTCTAAAGCAAGAATTAACATCCCGAGAAAATAATGGTGAATGTGACTTAACTATAAAATATATAAACGGGACACCCACTATTACAAAAGCTCAAGCTCCAAAAAACTTCAATCAATAAAAAGCACATCAACAAATTTTGCCAATACTAACAGTTACCAAGTTCTAGACAATTACAAAAGTATCCAATGCAACAAATCACGTCTTACATTCTTCTACCTTAATGCAAGGAGCATATGTAAAAAAGGAAAATTCGAAGAACTAAAATGTATATTAAAATTAATACCAACCACTGTACATGTCATTTTGATAACAGAAACTTGGATTACAAATGAAACTCAAGTTCTACAACTGCAAATACCCAATTATACGCACTACCACAACTATAGAACTGACTCAAGAGGAGGTGGAGTTTCAGCTTACATTCACAATGACTTAAAACATACCATGTTCGATTCAAGCTATATAGGGGGAAACAATTATCTATGGATTAAGCTAGAGAAATATTCACTTTACATAGGTCTTGTTTATAATCCTGGAAATACAAACTACAAAGACTTCCTCGAAACATATGACTCGCAGTTGCAACGAAAAAAGAGAGCAATTGTTTTCGGGGATTTCAACATCGATCTTTTAACAAGAGACAAACAAACAAAACAATATAAAGAGCTTTTGAAGGAAAATGGACATACACTACTAAATAAAATCGCAACAAAATATAGCACCAGAGAATGTTCCACAAAAAAGTCTATATTAGATCACATTACAACCAATCTTAAAGACGACAATTTTCATATGGCAATAATTAACTCGCCAATGACAGACCACAAACAGATATACATGGAATTAAAAAAAGCTAAGACTCCCCCTAAAAGACGTGTACAATATGCAGCAATAGACTATAAGAAATTAACGACTTCTGTGACTACAACAGACTTTAAAGAATTACGTGATAACTACAATGAAATGGAAAACAAAATAAAGATTGTAATAGAACAAAATAAAGTCCTGAAGACAAAGATTCTCAACCTCCCTCAAAAGGACTGGATAAATAATAATGTTATAACTGCTATTACTCGACGGAATATTGTCTGGGCAAAGCTTATAGAGAACCGCGACAATGACGCCTTAAAAAAAGATTTCAACACAGTCAAGGATTATGTAGCAAAGCTCATTCAAGACACAAAAGATAAATATTACTATAATGAATTTGTAAAATGTAATAATAATCCGAAAAAGATGTGGCAATTAGTAAACACTTTGGCAAATAATAAATTTAAAGAAAGCTGTGCTCCCTCAAAATTAATTGTAGATGATAACGAAGTGACGGATTTAAAAGATATTTGTAAAGTATTTAATATATATTTTTCTAATATTGGCTCTTCGTTAGCAAATCAGATACCTTATACTGAAACTAATTTCTTGAATGCACTTCCAAACAAAATTCAAAACACAGAGCTATCTATTTTTGAACCATGTACTGATAATGAAATTATAACAATAGTGAGCAAACTCAAAACGAACTGTAGTACAGGGGTAGATGGTATAAGCACCAAAGTTGTGAAATGTATAATATATTATATAACAAGTAGTCTAACAAATTGCTTTAATAAATTACTACTCGAAGGAACATTTCCAGACACCCTAAAAACAGCTAAGGTCACGCCTATATTCAAATCGGGATCAAAAACTGATCCGGGGAACTACAGACCGATCTCAGTTCTGCCTGTGCTATCAAAAATAATTGAAAAAATCTTATATGTAAGACTGGACAAATACTTAAATACTATAAATTATATTTCTACCAGACAGTACGGTTTTCGATCAAAAAGTAATAGTATGGCAGCAACAATTGACTTAGTAACTAAAATTAAGCATAATATAGATAACAAAAATGTAGTATTAGGCATATTCATTGATTTAAAAAAAGCTTTTGACACAGTTAGCCACCAAATTCTTATAAAAAAACTAGAAAACATTAATATTACTGGCTGTGCTCTAAAAATGCTCAAATCGTACTTGACAAACAGAACACAAATCGTTAAAATTGATAATTTAAAAAGTGACACGCTACCAATAACATGCGGAATTCCCCAGGGCTCAATATTAGGACCATTGCTGTTTTTGATCTATGTCAATGACATTCAGGAACTAGGCTTGAAAGGTCACATTACATTATATGCAGACGATACTTGTTTATTTTACTTTGGTTCTAGTATACATACACTTATTTCACAAGCTCAAGATGATTTAAATACTCTTTCTACATGGCTACAAAATAATCTCTTAACAATCAATATCTCAAAAACATGTTATATAATTTTTAAAGCAAAAAACAAAACTATACCTGCTTATGATCCTTTACTTATAAATGGTACACCCATACAAGAAAAGAATGAAGAGAAATATCTTGGCTTAAGATTAGATAGTAAGTTAACATGGAATACCCAAATTCAACACATAAAAAGTAAATTATCATCACTCCTTGGTTCCATTCGCAATTTAGGCAAATGTATCCCTCACAATTTAAGAAATATAATCTACAATTCACTAGTTAAACCGCATATACTTTATTTAATTGAAATTTGGGGTAGTGCTGCTAAAACAAAACTGAATGATATCCAGAGACTACAAAACAAAATAATTAAATCGCTTTTCCAATATCATTATTTAACACCAACTACTAAAGTTTATAACGATACCAAAATTATGTCTATTAAACAGCTATATATATATAACACCTGTATCTTTATTAGAAAATGTCTAAATAATAACATCCAGTCCGATATAAAGTTTAAAAAAGAAAAACCTTTCAGTAAGCGTAGAACTCGCCGAGCTAGCTACCTTGTTCTTCCAAAAGCAAGAACAAACTATGGAAAAAAGACAGTTACTTTTGAAGGAGCACACCTATATAATAAGATACCAGGCAATGTTAAAAATGTACACCCATTCAACGCTTTCAAGAACAAATTAGCTGAGTACATAATAAAACATGAAGCAATCACTTAAATATGAAAGGGTTGAGTGGGTATCTGATAATACTCGTACTATGTGTGAATTGATGATACCTAAAATTAATTTAATGTAAATCTCTGTTCTCATAGAAGTGACGTATTTGTCTTATTTGAGAATAAAATTCTTTAAACCTATGTTTATTAATTAGTACATATTATTATAATACGTATTACTTAGTATGTGTAATTATTTCCGATCATGTTAGAAATAAAGAATACAACACATTGTTATAAATTATCACACTATATGTAACAGATAATTATATTTAATATTGTCTGTCTGTGGTATAAACATTATTATTATCGCCCCATCGTAACCGTTTCCGTAACAAATACATTCTCCCTGTCATGACTGGTCTGAATAAGTTTTATTATATTTTCAATCTGGTCTCAATCCCCCCTCTCTTTCAGATGTACAACGCTGGGCACAGTGCTATCGGCGGCAGTAGCGGCGTCGGCGATCGCTCGCGGCGTCGCGGGCGACAGTAGCATCGCCGCTGCGATTATATGCGGCGTCGCCGCTTGTATCGCCGCTGTCGCCGCGCCCCGACGCTAACAGGTAAACACTACTTAATTGTTGACCCCCGTACAGGAGCAAACCATATCGCAGAGAATGCCGGATTCGATTCCCAGTCAGGCGGACATCAAAATGAGAAATTTAGATATCTGTTTCTGGGTCTGGGTGTTTCTGTATTTGTCTAAGTTTGTGTTCATAGCACCCACGGCTCGGGAAATCCTAATGAGTAAGTATCATTTTTTAAATGTGCAAAACAATATTCCAAATATTCATGAATGATCCGACGGGAAACTCGCCGAACAATAGCGAGTACATAAATCAACGCACGAATACAACATAATTCGCTCTAAAACCCTACACAGTGCTAAGAACAGACTCCGCGCAATGTGTCATATAGTACTGATATTCGTGCTTATTCGTCTGTACTCGGCGAATATCTAAATGTACACTAACCCTCCACAGATACACAAGACTATCAACGGCACTCGCAGCGACAATCGCTCGTGGCGACGCCAGCGGTAACAGCGTTGCAATCGTCTCCACACTATCAAGTAACGTGACCACACATTGTATAATAGCATATTGATGACCACGATTATATCATTGACGACCACGAAGATACAGCGACTAAACATTCATTATATTATAAATAATATTGTTACGTAAGATTCTGTCATGACTACAGGACATGTCATATTACTGACCACGAGAATTATTCAACGTACAATATACAGGATGATTTTTTCAATGTTTAAGATTGAATGCTTTTCTTGAAAAAATCATCCTGTATAATTTGTTAAAAATATATGTAATATGACTACAATATCATAATGACTACAAAGACGTCATACTTATATTGGAAATTGAAATAGATAATAAAGTAAAGGTACATGGAGTGCCTACCATGACTATAATTTACAGCTGTATTTTATATAGCTATATTTAATATATTGTATGGAAAGAAAACAAGAAAAAAATATATTGACGACCACGAATTAGACATTGGTGACCACGAACAAGTCATATTGATGACTCCATTCTAATATGTTCGATTATGTAAATGTAAAAATAGTGTGAATAATACTATTTTATCAGACACTTATTTATATTTTTTTCATAGAAAAGAAATAAAAAAATGGACAAATTATATTTTAACAAGGCAAATAAATGCAGTGACTATCTGTATTTAATAGATCCTACTTGGGTCAAATATAAGAAATTAGTTAAAAATGAATACCATCTCATTATTATAATTATAAATTATTATAAAACAAGTTATGTACATGGAAATGAGTAATAATGATCATGATAATAAAATTGACTATCGCTTGTCATTAAATTATCTATCCTTTATTTTTTGTCTACGATAGATTTAAACTTGACAAATAATTAGTAGGCATTTCTCAAAATCGAAATTTTAAGACAAAATATCGGATAGATTGATTATTAATGACAGGCATAAGTAAATTATATTGACGACTACAAATCATATTGATGACTACGAAGAAGTCTTATCGAATAATAATATAATAATTACAATTCTTATTATTCAAATATTACATTATTATTATCATAAATCGGTTTTATCCACCTTAAATTTATATTAAAAGTGCAATAATGACGATTTGTTAAATATTTAAAATAATATTTACATTTATTACTTTGTAACTGTAAAATTAATATTCGTATTGATTTTATATTTTTACACGAATATTTTACATTTAAATTAATTAATTTTAATCGAGCAATACGCTCTCTATAGTTTTCGTACCGTTGACTTGCCAGTTTATTTTAACCAAAGGAAAGTGACTGAAAAACTGAATTAAACTTACTATAAATCAATTTATCAATAGATTTCTTTAGTATTTTTTAATTTGACGGAAAACTAAATTAGGAAAATACCTATATTTACGAATGCATATATTGGAAGCGCAATTCTATAAATACTCAAGAATTTGTGCATCTATGCATAAAACCTTTGTTTCAATAACTTCCAGAGATTATAGATAAAAAAACAGATGGAGCCACTTAAAAAAGTAACTTTTAAAAATTACTAAAAATGGAGCTGTTAGTATAGGAAGTGTAGGATGAGTTTATACAGGGTGAATTTTTAAAACGGGCCTTCAGGGCCAAATCCGAAACTATAAGGATTAGCGAAAAATGCTGAAAGGAGTTACGAGGCCGATTTTGATAAAAACTAAAACTGCATCATTCGTTTTTTAAAATATCTTTTTCCCTAGCCGGGAATCGAACGAGTTCATTTTTAAAAAAAATACATCCTCTATATTATTTCACCATCTGATAGAGTCGCTTATAAGGATCAAATTCTGGGAAGTAATGTTATGTGACAAATTAAAGGAAAAGGAAAATTTTGAAGAATATACATATTTTCCATACATTGCCATACTAATCCTTAAGGATTATACATAACAAATGATTTATATGTAATTCTTTAGAAACATACGTAAGTCATACCATTGAAGAATTTGTTGTTTAATCAACTAATTATTCGATGTTATAACCGTGACATACGGTTTAGTATGAGAAAGTAATAGTTTGGCAAGTAAATTACCGCCGTTTTTAGGATTTATTTTTTAATAAAAATAGATAAGTGATTAAATAGTAAATTGTTATTGTTTGTTGTTTATAACTACGTTTCAACAGTAAATATAATTTTCTATATCTCTTTGTTTAGTTATCACTCGGATTTGACTCGAAAAAGACATTCTCGCAAATTGTCAATTTTACATCTGTATTAAACGAAACTCCGCCCATAGCAAGTTAAATCTATTATAATGATAGGACCAAAGTAACCTTAACTAAGTCGGACATAAAAATATAAATTCTTGAAGAACATACGTCCATTTCGAATGATTTGAAACATTGAGCCAAAAAATTGTTAATACGCGAAATGTTTAAATTGATGAATGGCGGGAACTTAACTGCCAAATTAATATAAAAAAAATATGTGTTTTCTTAAAATTGAGGCTTTTCCTTTAGTTTGTCATTTATCATTACTTCCCAGATTTTGATCCTTATAAGCAACACTATCAGATAGTGGAATAATATAGAGGATGTATTTTTTTTCAAAATGAACTCGTTCGATTCCCGGCTAGGGAAAAAGTTATTTTAAAAAAGTAATGATGCAGTTTTAGTTTTTATCAAAATCGGCCTCGTAACTCCTTTCAGCATTTTTCGCTAATCCTCATAGTTTCGGATTTGGCCCTGAAGGCCCGTTTTAAAAATTCACCCTGTATAGCTGTGTGCACTCGTGTGGTGGAACGGACTAACACGCAATCGGACCTGGGTTCGATCCCGGGCAGACAGATCTAAGATGAATTAAGATTTTCTGTTCAGTTCTGGTTCTGGGCTTTTGTGCGTTTCATACTATTACTGAGGCAGCTAAATCCTAGTATGGAGCTAAGAGTAGACAGCATTTTTTATTTTACTGGATTTCATTTCATTTTATTTAATTAATATTTTAAAAAGGGCTTCCTCTCTTTGCCTTTAAATCTAGCTTCATTGCACTATTCTGTGTTTTCCATCTGTTTATTTCTATAATCTACATTGCTTGTAAATGACTGAGTGATGACCGTTTAACGCAAGTCTGCACGCTCGCCAAACCTCGACAAACAACAAATTCAAATGTGTGGATAAGCCGTTCGACTCGGTTTGTGTAACAAGCGCTTGTAGCCGATACAATGGAGTGTCGGTTGTTTAGCGAATCGAAGGGTTTTTGTAAGTGCTTTGTGTGCGATGCGTCCACATATATGTGCATTTGTAGAGGTTTGGTGTTTGCGGCAATAGTGTGGACACAACAACAAATGGTTCGTCTGCCCTTTTTTAATTATTTGCCGTCTGTGGTTAGCGCAGACAGTATGTATATAACGTAGTGGGATTAGTTAAGGCTGAATATGCATACATATATGCGCATATGCGATGAGTGCATATGAGATGCATATGCGTGCAACGGTTGAACATATCTAGGTTGTAATGGGGTGTCATGGTTGTAATTATTTTCTACTTTAATATTTACTATAATAATATATAATAAATAAATAAATAATATGAATTCGGTAAGAGATTTTGATCTGTGCATTTAAATGGAATATACAGAGTGTTTTTAATTAATAAATGTCTCCCGTATATGACTAATAATAATTTGGAGAATTCCTTGATAAAATTAAATAAGGCAGCAAGTACACTGGCGAGAGTTTGACAAGCATTCAGCAATCGTCGGTGAAGATTATCGACATGAAGTGATGCTCGTGTGATGTCACCCTAATATTACTAATGTGGAAAATATATTTTCTTTTATGACACAAATATAAACATTACTTGCGTATTTATAATTCGAAAACTAATTTCTGTTTGATCTTTTACTTAATGTCTCAATAAAATTGTATGTATATTTTTAAGTCAAAAATAATGCACGTTTTTATTCCATTCCAATACTGTATTTATCCCCTTAGGGGTTAAATTTCCAAAAAAATCTTTTCCTATAACTCATATGTACGTTATATAAGGAAATTCTGCAAATTTTATATTTCTAGACCAAACGGTTTGAGATATGCATTGTCTAACAATTGGTGGTAGGAGTTTTATTAAAAAATAAGTGGTAAGGGACTCACTTACACGAGTCGTTCCAGCTTAGTCCTCAGGGGTAGCGGCGCATCTGTGGCCGACCTCAGGTAGGACTAATCCTATCTGGGGTTGATTACAGATGTCCATGGGCGGCAGTAGCCACTTAACATCAGGTGGACTGCATGCTCGTCTGCTACTTCTATTAATATATATATATTTTCTCTTAAAAACACTCTGTATATAATTGATTTAAAAATATTATTTCATTTTTTAGTTCGAATTAACGACATCTCGTGAATATATTTACTTTGTAGGTTAATTATAAATATGAATTAATAATAAATATATAGTAGTATTGCCATATCCTCCTTGTTAAGTGATATTCATATAGACTGCTTTTATTTTATTAGTTTTAATTTCGATTTTGTATCAATTAATTAATTGTAAAAGACAATTTATTTAACCGAACGAAGTGAACGATTTATTATGCCATATTTTAGGTAATTTTTTGTAATAGTTAATTATTTATGTGTCATATTGTTTTTTGTGTGTTTTTATAGAATTCAAATATGTTATATGTGATTGGGTTGTCGGATTAGGAAGAGACTAAAATTAGTTAAAATCGTTTCACTAAAATTAGTTTGTTTTACATTATTAGGCTCATGGGCTTATATTCGTTGCAACTGTCTTACATATTTAGTCTCATGGATTAAATTTAGTCGATTCTGTTTTACGTTATTAGTCTCTCGAACTATAATAATTAGCCGATACCGTCATTTTAACTACTCCTGTAGTGTGAAACCTATACCATATAAAATATTTGATAAAATAAAACTATATTACAATTATGCAATTTTATTTTAATAACTTGACAATACGTTTATCTACTGTAAAATTAAATTCTCGACTGTAAGAACTAATGTAGTGAAGTCATAACTTGTGCGTTTAAACCAAACATATTATTCGGTGACAATTGACTGCTTTATAATTTATTTAAACATATTTCAGTTTTGCGATATGTCAAATCGGCAATGATACAGTATCGATATTTTACAGTTGACATTAACGAAGTATCGATATATCGTTACATACCTAGTCCCTTCATATGTCTGGTACGAACGCACTGTTACAGGCATAAGTCATGGTCATAAGGTATAAACTTAGGAAGTAATGGATATTTCGTTTAGCACTTCTATCTCGAAATTCATCAAAAGTAACCTAAGTACCTAAAGGGTCACTTATTAATATGAAATATTAAGGATATAAAGAGTGAATACTTCCCTTCGCAACCCTTCCTTCAAGGGATGATGGAATTATGTGATTTTATTATGAATGAATGTTTGAGGTTGGTAATAATATTTTGTTCGATATGTTACTTTCTATTCGATGTAAAATTTTCAAAAAATTCTTCTAAAAATTTTCAAATTTATTATTATTTTTTATTTTAATCTACCCCCTAGCTCTAAATCAATCTCTTAATACAGTGCTGTCTCAATTTAAAATTCCTAACGGGAACATTTAGTTCTAGTTGATTTTATTTTTTATTATTCTTATTTCGTCATGCGTATATTTTTCATGTGATTCTCAAACTTTACAACCGCCATCTAGTCTATATTTAAGATACTCTATGAAAGCAAGAAAATAACACGAGAGTTATATCGATAATTAATCGATTTATTTCAAACAGAACATCACTAAGCTCAACTGTCATCTGTCAAATAGACAGTAACATATTGGACAGAGTATAAAAATACGTAACATAGTAAATATGTATTGTCCCCGTAAAACTGCTAGTCCGCTCTGAATATAGAAATGAATCGCGTCGCCATAGCAAATTGTATGACTACGTCTGCTCGCAACAACTTCAGAGTGGACTAGCAGTTTGGCGCGGACTATACGATCGTATGTAGGCAGCATATATAAAATGTATTGTTGGTATGTTTGTATAAAGTATATAAGTATGAATATGATTTAATATAAATTAGGATTCTGTAGGATATACGGAATCTTCTCTAAATGTGACATTTATCTAAATGTGACATTTATCTAAAATAATCAAATTTTGAATCATTTTGCCGTCAAATTGATCTGTGTAAAAACAGACAGAATGAACTGACCTACTAAGTAGTCCACCTGATGGTAAATGATCATTTCTGCTGGTTATTTGTGATTAAAGGTAGAACCTTTCTTGGTTCGATTCCGATGGCAACACCGCCACACCTATTTCTGTTATAACAGCAGTGTTAGGCGCTGCTGTGTACTGGTTTGAAGGGTGGCAAAAGATTTTCATTAAGCAATCACTTACCATCAGATAGGCTGCATCCTTGATTGCTACAAATAAAAAAAATCAATATAGATGACTTTATTTTAAATCAAAAAGTTGTTCCAGTTATCCCTATGTATTTATCCAAAATATAAAACATCACAATACTTTAGCTAATAAGTGATTTTGTAACCTTAAACATAATCTTTTTTAATTTGTATACGTAGACGAAGTAATAATATAGACTGCTAATATTTATAATAACAAAAATAAATGACTTTAATATAATAATACCGATATAAATACCTATTGTAAGTTATTTGGTCAGATATATATACCATATGAAGAAAATCAATAATATACAAAAAAATGATTTTATGTAGGATCTATATCACAAAGCATGCAGTTCAGAAGGTATCGGATTCGAATCCCAGATACGTATATCAGATATTACGTACATCATGAAGTAACCTAAACAAACCTAACCTAGGTTTGAAATTACCTTATAATATTTCAAAGGTGTTTGAAGTCTCCCAATACGCCCAATACGTATTAGCATTTATTCTGTGACTTAACCCATGCCCAACAGTGTGGCAGCAATGATGATGACGTCACAATATTTTATAAAGCTACATTTATTGAGTGTATCACAATAAAATAAACATTTGGAGAAAGATGATATATTTTCATAAATACTTTATAACAATGACAATTATGATAATTAGTTTGCCGACAAAACTCAATTTCTCCTGCCACGAAGCACCGCACCACAGATAAAAATCACTCTGCCACAATTTTCTTGTTCGTCTTTGATTTTACATTACAATATGCGGAGTCTATCTGGTTACTACGTCTACGTATTAAACTAATCCAACCCTATGAATAACTAGCTGTAACTATTTGTATCGTAAAGTCAATTCCGATGAGCGTTTAGAATATTTAAATAAGGCGATTTACTAACCTAAATATGAAGGTGGTACAACCTGCGGTTGTTCGACTCCGGCGACACCACCGCCACACCTATTTCTACCTAATAACAGCAGTGTTAGGCGCTGCTGTGTTCTGGGTTGAAGTTCCTGCTTAGTCCTCAAAGGTAGCAACGCATCTGGCCGACCTCAGGTAGGAATCTAATCTTATCTGGGGTTGATTACAGATGTCCATGGGCGGCAGTAGCCACTTACCATTAGGTGGACTTCATGCTCGTCTGCTACTCCTATATTACACCTTCATTTAATTGACATATGTATGTGGAAATGCCCTTTTGCGATTATTCCTGCCTACCACTCCTGCTCCAGATATAGATAAGCAACTGCTGTTCTCCACCCCTACGGATCCAGAACCATCAAATGTAACCTCCAGATCTAAGCGCCTCCGTCCTGAATTTTCTCCAGAATGCGAATGGAAGACGTTTGAGGGAAAAATCTTAAACCTATTTACAAGTTGGAAAAAGGAGCAAGATTCATTATTTGAGAAACTTACGTCAGAAATCTCAGAAATAAAACAACAAAATATAGAGATCCAAAAAACTAATGCTGAAACACTCAAATCAATTGAACGTCTGAATAAAGATTATGAAGGTGTTAGGAACACATTGCTTAAATTAGAGAATGAAAATTCTGATCAACGTAATCACATCTTGGAATTAGAGCAAAAAATTGTGGACTTACAGCGAGCGTCACGTTCTTCCAGAATTGAAATACGTAATGTACCAGTAAATGAAAAAGAAACTAGTGGTCATTTAACATCCACTGTTAAAAACATTTGTAATACGATATTGCCTTCTACCGATGTATCACTTGAATTACGTGATGTTTATCGTCTACCCGGTAAAAAAGGTACAAATAGACCAATTGTAGCTGAGTTCCAAACTGTTCCTCTTAAGAATCAGATTTTGGAAGCCGCGCGCTCTTTTAACAAAGGGGTGCCCCCGGCTGAAAAGCTAAATACTGGACATATTGGTATTCCTGGCGAGCCAAAAGCAATTTACGTGGATGAGCATCTACCTGGTAACGTTCGTCACTTATTTTATGAAGCACGTGTGTTTGCCAGAAATAATAATTATAATTATTGCTGGTGCCGAAACGGAAAAATATATCTCCGAAAAGTTGAAGGAAGTGATTACATTCTGGTCAAATCTCTAAGCTGTCTACAAAAATTACGTCAATCAGAATGATCTCATTTAATTGCATCTTATTAAATTTTTAAGTAGTATTGTTTTTGTATATTTACAATTATTTCTTTTATTGTTATCGTGTTACTCCTAAGACTTACACCATATTCAGTAATGTCTGATCTGCTTTCCTTGCAAAATTATAATAATTTAGTCAGTATTGTTTAACTACAGTCGAGTTATTGTTGAACATTTTCATACCGGTTTTCCTACATCATTTTATTTTTATTTTCTAATATTTTTTTTTTTTTTTTTTTTTTTTTCTATTGATAAGGTTTTTATATTTACCAAAAATAATGATCGATGAGGTGTTATTAAATGAATTTGATTCATTTGGAACAACCAGCTCATTCCTCTGTACCCCTGAATCGTGTACAAAATTCCTTAGTGATACTTCTAAGTCTGTAAATATAATACACCTTAATATACGAAGCATAAATTGTAATTTCGATAAGTTTAGAGTATTTCTCTCAAGTACAAACATTAATTACGAAGTGATTATTCTAACGGAATGCTGGCTAAATGCATCCTCGTCTATTCCTATTATGGAAGGTTATGTATCATACAAAACCAGTAATAACAGTAACCAAAATGATGGTGTAATTCTGTTTATTAATAAATCGTTACCCCATACTATTTCAGAGCCCCTTATCAATGATGCTAGTTCCTTAATCTGTAACTTGACATGTCATAGCCTCTCTATCGTAGCAATATACCGTTCTCCTGCTATACGTAATTTTGAAAACTTCTTTACTGGTTTAAATAATGTTCTTACCTTACTTTCAGCTCAAAAAAGTATAATAATCATGGGTGATATAAATATAGATATTATTCCAAATAACACAACCTCACAAGGGAATGAATACTTAAACTTAATCACCTCTCATGGCTTGTACCCCACCCATACATTGCCCACTCGTGGAAACTCTTGCATAGATCACGTTATGGTTAAATCGACTTTGAAAACAACAACACTAATATTTGATACGTATATTACTGACCATAAACCGACTTTTATTAACCTAATGACAGCGACTGAACCCCGTACAAACAGATTTACCCGGACAGTTATTGAATATGATGCCATTGTTTCTGATATCTCCCGTATAGATTTTAATTTCATATTTAAAATCCATGATGCAAATATAGCTGCTGAACTTCTAGTTACTACTATTAGCTCCGTTGTAAAGAAATACTCAAAATTAATTAACATAACATCAAAACAAAAAATTATTAAACCTTGGATAACAAAGGGTCTATTGCGATGTATACGCAATAGAGACAGCTTATCTCGTAAATTTCAAAAGAACCCTGATAATTATACACTAAAACTTACCTACACCAGATATCGTAACTTTTGTAACAAGCTCCTTAAAAATCTTAAAATTGCATTCGAGAGATCGGAACTACAAAAAAATAAAAACGATCCTAAAGCTACCTGGAAAACAATTAAATCTATAACCTCCACACACTCCGATACTACTTTGCCTTCTGAACTACTTAAGATATTTCGTGACCATACTACTTCTATTAACTATGTCAATGATTTCTTTGCAAACATTGGAAAACAATTAGCTGATAAATTTAACAGTAACTCATGTTTGAAAGACAATTACTCATGTAATAAAATGTCTAATTCACTTGTACTATTGCCCACAGACGAAATGGAAATTCATGGAATTATTGTAGGTTTGCGATCTGATGCTGCAATAGGTTGGGATGGCATATCTGCCAAACTTTTAAAATCCTGCTTACCAGTGCTAACCCCAGTTATCACGCACATCTGCAATGTTTCAATATCCTCTGCTTGTTTTCCAAAAGTTTTTAAAAAAGCGGTCGTGCAACCAATATTTAAAAGTGGCGACAAACATACAGTTACAAACTATAGACCTATCTCTAGTTTACCTGCTATGTCTAAAATCTTAGAAAAAGTACTTAATAACCGCCTAATTAATTATTTAGAATCTTATAATCTCTTAGCTACTAACCAATATGGATTTAGACGTGGGAAATCTACAGAAAATGCTGTGTCTTCCCTCATTGATCACATAGTTACAAATTTAGATAACAAACAGAAATGTTTAGGTATTTTTATAGATATATCCAAAGCTTTCGACACTGTTAGCATTCCTCGCCTTTTACATTACCTAGAAGTATTTGGAGTTCGTGGGCATGCTCTTAAAATTTTTCAGGACTACCTAAGTGATAGAACCCAATGCGTTAAAATAGGAAACCAATTCAGTGATACTAAAGCCCTAAATTTTGGAGTACCTCAAGGCTCAATTTTAGGACCATCTTTGTTTTTAGTCTATATTAACAACCTGTGTAGATTACCTCTGACAAACTGCTCCATTTTTACATACGCAGATGATACTGCAATAATTGTTAATGGTAATGACTGGTCTGATACAAAGAGGAACGCTGAGGTGGCCCTAAAATCAATATTAAGCTGGCTCTCTTTAAACTTTCTCACACTAAACATACAAAAAACTGTTTTCTTACCTTTCTCCTTGCACTCTACCACCCTACCCAGCCTAAACAATTTAGAACTTAAAGCCCACAGTTGCTCCTTCAATTCTATAACGAACAATCTTCAATGCGATTGCTCACAGTTAAATAGAGTATCTTCCACTAAGTATCTAGGAATCCATATTGATACCTTGCTTAATTGGAAATCACATATTGAAATACTTACGTCAAGAACTCGTAAACTTATTTATATTTTCAAACGCCTAAGATGTTCAGCTGACTTGGACACTTTAAAAACTGTTTACTTTGCTCTATGTCAGTCATTGCTTACCTATTGTGTCACAGTGTGGGGCGGAGCATCTAAAACACATCTCTTACAATTGGAGCGAGCACAAAGAGCAGTTTTAAAAGTCATGACCTTTAAACCGTTTAGGTACTCTACTATAGAACTATACCGGGACTGTCAGATCCTCTCAGTAAGAAAACTGTTTGTATTACAAACCATCCTTCGGAAACATGTCTCTCTACAGTATGATCCAAATGTTACAGGTAAACGACGAGCTTATTCTGTATGTACCACCCCTCAATTCAAAACAGCTCTAGCTAAACGACATTTTCATGTAATTGGAAGTTATCTCTACAATCATATTAATATGCACTGTAATATATTTCCTCTTAACACTAAACTATGCAAAGTTAAAGTCTATAATTGGTTATTAGCTAAAAGCTACGAGGACACGGAGAAATTAATTACTTTTCGATTATAAACATAAAATAGAACACATATACTTCGTTTTCTTATATAGTAGCTATATTTAAGTTTACTTTTATATTAGTCTTTTTATATTTTGTTTTAGATAATATAGTCTGTTTGCTCAAGATTTTCTTTAGTCTCAGATACAGAGATCGACCTTATATACTGGTGTCATATTACTTTTGTAAAACTCCTGATACCCATAACACAAGTTAAATCTTACAATGGGTACCAGAGTTCACTATACTTATGTTATTTTAGTATTAATGTCATCATTATCTGTATACTGCACTATCTGCGTACTGTAATACATAAGTCTGTATGTACCTACGATTTTATTGGACAATAAACTATTATTATTATTATTATTATTATTATTATTCGTAAATCGCCTTATTTGAAGGGAGCCTTAGAAAGTTTACGTAAGAAATTGTACGTTTTTTATATGTACGAATGGGGTTATATTTCGTTTATATAATAATTGTGGTTGCAATATTTTATATTATATACATTAAAATTAATACTCTGGTTTGTGGCATATGCTTGAAAGTCCTATTTATATTGTTTTTGTAATTATAATTGAATAATAATTGCCGTAACGTATATTGAGCGTAAGGTAAGGGAGACACACTTTTCCGAGGCGATCCAGCTTAGTCCTCAGGGGTAGCGGCGCATCTGTGGCCGACCTCAGGTAGGAGTCTAATCCTATCTGAGGTTGATTACAGATGTCCATACGGCAGTAGCCGCTAACCATCAAGTGGACAGCATGCTCGTTTGCCAATTCAATCTTAAAAATAAATAAATTGTAATATATTCTTTCCAAAGGATGCATATAACACTTCGTTTATTCAGTGATGCCAACTGACAACATTGACAGCTCCAAGGCGAAAAATATAAGTTTTTCCTTCCATGCTTTTCCTAAAAGCTCAATATTCGTGACGGAATTATGATTAATTACTTTGCATTGCTCAATAATTTAATAATTTTATAAGAAAAACAACTAAGAAATCTTTTCTGCTACAACCATAGATTAGTAAAGATTACTCACTCCTGACAAGAAAATGTACCCAGTTTTGAGAATTGAAATAGTTGCGTACAAAAGTTTTGCCACGTCTCCGTGCTAAAATATTTGAAATAATCATTTATTTATTATGTAAATTACGCAGTATTAGTTATTTATTCGTAAATTTTCACTAAAAATGTTTTTATTTGTCAAGAATTCAAAAAAAGAACTTACTAATAAGCCGTTTGTGGCTTCATTCAATTTCAAGGCGGCGAAGTATCTTTACTAATCTATGGCTACAACCATCTACGATCAAAAATAAATATGTTTTTAAATTTCGATGACACTTCATATAAATGTTTGCGTGAGTTGTGTCAAAATTCAACCTCACAGAGCGATAAGTATAGATATCTCACCGCCTTGTAATTGGAGGAAGCCATTAAATGACTTAAACTGCTGAAAATTCTCTCAGCCGTTTAATGGCTGTCATGGTGTAATTTACGCGGAACGATGCCGACATGCGCAGCTAAGACACGAAATCGAAGAAAAAGTGCGAAGAAATATCGTTTCATTCGTAAATGATCTAAAAACTACATTATTTTAATATTTTTCAAACACGAAAATAATTGACAGTGACAATTGTCAAAAGGTTACATTTTCTTGTTAGGAAAGAGTAATCTTTACTAATCTATGTTCACAGACAATAAATTATTTTTTTAAATGAATTTAAAATAGGCAACTGGTTTGAAAAATTCTAACTCATTTTTTACGCATCTATCTATCTATTACTAAAAATGTATTTGTATTCTCATTTTTACGCGCTTTTTTCAAATTTTTTAAACAACTGCTAATTCGATACGATTATAAATTGTTTTTTAATTAGTTTTTTTACACATATCTCTAAAGTTTTAGAGTAACTAGCGAATTTTTATTAGTAATATGTATGGGAATGTGTTTGGGATCTGTGAAGTGCTGTGTTACGAACCCTACACTGCTGGTTAAAAAATAAATTGGGTTATTTTGACCTGGGTATAATTTACCCCCTTATCCTGATTTTGTACTAAGCTGTATAATAATAGGTACAATAACTTCATTAGATAGTTTTCTTCCTAGAAAATATGTTTTATATTATGTGGATATTAAATGAATTTGTTAATTTAAATAATATAATTTATATAGTACTTTTTTATTATTGGTGTATTATTGTCATGTAAACGCATATTTTGTTAATATAGATTATGATTATTTCATATTTTTTTTATTTTGTTTCAATAAAAATTGGAATCGATAATGGTTTCTCTACATGTTTCTCTCTCTCTTAAAAAAACAAGAGAGATAGAAATATAAATCATTTTCGATTACAATATTTATTTAACCGAATTATAAAAGTGACATACTTGTAGTATATATTCAATATATTTAATTTTATACATTAAATAAAATGACGCATTTATATTTTCGTGTATAATTTAGTATGATTGGTCATTTTGACCCCCCATTTGGTTTTTATACAGTAGTGGAGGGTTAGCTGGTATAGACTGAACCGCATTTCGTAATGTAAATATAGAAGTAATTACAATGATAATAAATATGTTGACATTTGCAATATCGTATGTGGTGTTTTATTTTATGTCCTTATATTGTTTTAATGACGGTTTTAAGGTAGTAGAACCCTTTTGGTCTAAGATCGCGATATAAGTCTTGAAGGTGGTAGAAAGAACCCTTTGTGGTTCGACTCCGGCGGCACCACCGCCACACCTATTTCTGCCTAATAACAGCAGTGTTAGGCGCTGCTGTGTTCCGGTTTGAAGGGTGTGGTAAGGTAGACATACTTTTCCGAGGCGTTCCAGCTTAGTCCTCAGGAGTAGCGGCGCATCTGTGGCCGTCCTTAGCTTATAGCTTAGTTGTTAAAACTCGACTTCTGAATCAAAGGGTCCGAGGTTCAAGTCCTAGGAACTTTGAATTCCTCTGTTATGTGCGTACTAGAAATTAATTATCACTTGCTTAAGAGCGGTTAAGGAAAACATCGTGAGGAAACCTGCATATCTGAGAGATCTTAAAACAAAGTTGTCAAAGGTATGTGAAGTCTACCAATACGCACTTGTCCAGCGCGGTGGACTATGGCCTAATCCTTCTCATTCTGAGAGGAGACCCGTGCCCAGCAGTGGGACAGTAGTTTGACGACGAAGGTATAGTCCGCGTAAAGCCGCTAGTCCGCTCTGAATATATAAATGAATCGCGTCGCCAAACTAAATTGTACGACTACACCTGCTCGCAACAACTTCAGAGCGGATTAACAGTTTGGCGTGGACTATAAACATATCATAGATTAGTAAAGATACTTCGCCGCCTTGAAATTGAATTAAGCCACAAACAGCTTATTATAGTAAGGTCTTTTTTGAATTCTTGACAAATAAAAACATTTTTATGGAAAATTTACGAATAAATAACTAATGCTGCGTAATTTACATAATAAATAAATAATTATTTCAAATATTTTAGGTATATTTTAGCACGGAGACGTGGCAAAACTTTTTTACGCAACTATTTCAATTCTCAAAACTGGGTACATTTTCTTGTTAGGAGTGAGTAATCTTTACTAATCTATGACTAATCTATGAAACATATACAGAAAAACACTTAATTTTGATTTAAACATTTTATTACTCTACAAATCATTTAAATAGCTAACAAAAGAAAAACAAGACAAGTGATTGCAACTTTGTATAGGAAATGATTTGATATATTTACATTACTTTTATTACATTATTTTACTAAAACAAAGTACTAGAAACTCATCTGATGTTTCACTTTGAAAAAGACTAAGTACGTTCCACTTAACGCCTGTAACGATTGTAACATGTATCGTTCCACTTGTAGCTTGTAACCCTCGCGATCGCTCAACGTTGATGACGTCACTTTTCATGATTTGTAATTTTGTACCGTATATAAGTGGGTCATAGTGGAATTTGAAATTGAAGTGGAATTTTAGCAGTAGGAACGTACTATATATGTTATATCTTTCTGAATTCTATTACTCTGTCATCCAGAAGAATCGAGAGCCGAATCGTGCTGGTTTCTTCTCGGCATCTTCTGGTAGAGCTGGCGTGGCGTCTGGGTAGACCGCCTTGGGTTCCTCAAGAGGTTTGGGTCTGAAATCACAAAGATGTCTTTAATTTTTCATACCTTTAGTACGTGCTTACCTAATGATGCGTCAGCACCCTTGAAACTACAAATGTTTGGCTTAATTTATTTGTACAATCCAAGTCAAATACTCTAACCACATAAATGAATTTGCGACGGTTTGTTGACATGCTTGTAGAAACAGCATAAGATTTGTCCTTAAAATGAAAAATATGAAAGAGATAAAAATTGTATGACTTCATTTACAATAGGTGACTTATGTCTTCATAGTTCGACCATGGCCACCTCTGGCATACTTATTTATGCTTAAAACAGTAATGTGGCTTTTGTATATTTTATTTTGAAGTATATGGTAAAAAGATACTTAAATGAGGAGTTCTCACTTATTCCACAGGGATCTTTTATAATCCACAAACCTTTCATAATTATCAGGTCAACCAATAATTATATTTGGAATCATTAAAATAATAGTAGAATCCGCCGGATTAATAGAATACACACTCAGCCAGCGCAGTAGACTATAGCCTTAACCGCTCATTCTGAGATCCATGTGGCAGAGGGACACTAAAAATAAAAGAGAATCCCAACGAAAATCCCACTCACCTCTTACTATCGTGCACACGCACTTCGGTAAAGTAACCGAACGGAGGGCGCTCCAAGTTCATCTTCTCGAGCATACATTTGTCGAACACGCCTTGCGTTTTGCGGCAACTGTAAAAATATATAATATAGGAGTTTTAGTTCTGCCTAATAACAGCAGTGTTAGGTGCTGCTGTGTTCTGGTTTGATGGGTGTGGTAAGGGAGACATACTTTTCCGAGGCCTTACAGCGCAGTCCTTAGGGGTAGCGGCGCATCTGTGGCCGACCTCAGGTAGGAAGGTCTAATCCTATCTGGGGTTGATTACAGATGTCCATGGGCGGCAGTAGCTTACCATCAGGTGGACTGCGTGCTCGTCTGCTACTCCTACATTTTTTTAACACGCTTTTATTACCTTGGGTTGTATGTTTGTATGTACAACCCAACCATGTATGTGCGCTGCTGTGTTCTGGTTTCAAGGTTGTGGTAAGGGAGACACACTTATCCGAGGCGTTCCAGCTTAATCCTCATCGCTAGCAATGCATCTATAGAACTCTAAACTTCGTTGAGGTTGATTACAGATGTCCATGGGCGGCAGTACCATTACCATCAGCACTGCATGCGCTTCTTCAAACAAAAAAACATGTAAAATAATGATAGCAATAATTCTGTTTGGAAAATCAGAGAATCTATTTCCCAATTAACAAACATTTTAGACATCAGTCAGTGTTAGCAGTGGTAGAAACTTGACCTCTCAGCTCTCTCTCAAGGGTCCTAGGTTCGAATCCCAGACAAGAACCTCTCGTATCTCAATTATGTGTGAATTAAAATTAAATTAACTTGCTTAAATGGTGAAGGAAAACAGTGAGGAAACCAGCGTGCCTGACAATTAAAAAGAGTTCTCAAAGATGTGTGAAGTCTACCAACTCACATTTGACCGGTGCGGTAGACTATGGTCTAATCCCTCTTACTCTGAGAGACCAGTGCCCAGCAGTGGGACAGTAATTGATGATGCACAAACCATACTCACTAGTCAAAGCTATAGTCCCCAGAGCTCTTATCAAGGCAATTGGAGTACTGGTTGAACTCGGCGAGGCAAGAGTTCTTCACTTTCCGGAAGAAGTCCATGGTGCAAGCGGTGACCGCCTTGCCCTCGTTGATGCACTTCCGAGGGTCCTCTTCCTCGAAGCGACATAGCATGAACTCCTGGGAATTTTAAATTAATCAATATAAATATTTTTGAAAAAGAAAAATTTCTGTAAAGTTATGTGAAGTCAGTAGTAATAGCCTAGTGGTTAAGAAACACGGCCTGTCGATCGAGTGGTCCGAGGTTCAAATCCGAGGCACGCACCAGATTTTTCAAAGTTATGTGCGTATTAGAAATTAATTATCACTTGCTAGTCGGTAAAGGAAAACATCGTGAGGAAACCTGCATACCTATGAGATTTATAAAAAAAAAATAACAAATCTCAATGGTGTGTAAAGTCTACCAATACACTTTGCCAGTGCCGTGGATTATGGCGTAATCCTTCTCATTCTGACAGGAGACCCGTGCCCAGCAGTGGGGCAGTAATGGGTTGATGATGATGAATATAAATATTTTTGTGGCAATCCAACACAGCTGTCACCATATTGGTCTGATGCAAAGAGGGTTCCATATTCAAATCCTGGTTAGACATATATGAATGACTAGCTGACCCGGCAAACTTTGTACTGCTTGAAAATCTATTTATCAAATATATTTCATATAATATATAGCCTATGTTACTCGTGGATAATGTAGCTTTCGAATGGTGAAAGAATTTTTAAAATCGGTCCAGTAGTTTTTGAGCCTATTCATTACAAATAAACAAACAAAGTTTTCCTCTTTATAATATTAGTGTGGATGAATTAAGGTTTCTTTGTTTGGGTGTTTGTGTATTCATCTTTGTGTTTATGCTTAATGTTCCGATAAAGCCACCAAACCAAAAAACGAAAATTGCTTGACAAACAGTAGAGAAAGAGGTATGGCACAGTTTGTTAAATCAAATCAAATCAAATTTGTTTATTATGGAATGTAGGTAAGCTAGGTACATGTACAGTCATAGAAAAATATTCCTCTACTTTCTCGCCGCAAGCGGGCATATAATAATTATAAGAAATACAAAAAAAGACAATATTACAATGTGAATGATAAAAATTATGTACATAAATTTAATTATAAGAACACAAATACAAATACAAAATTTAATCAATGCCAAAGATAAAAATTACATACATTTAGTTGTGTTTGTTCATTACATAATGTCATGTCCACAAACTTGCCAAACCAACCCTTACAAATTTGAACATACAAACAGACCATAACTTGTTTTTTGCAAGGACCTGTAACTATTGATTCTTTTTATAATCAAGTAACAAATGACAGTCCATCTGCTGGTAAATTTACGGCTCATGGGCATCTGTATCAACCCCAACTAAGATAAGATTACTGCATGAGGGTGGCCACAGATGCACCGCTACCCTGAGGACTAATCTGGAACACCTCGAAAAAGTATGTCTCCCTTACCACACTCTTCAATCGAGAACACAGCAGCACTTAACACTGCTGTTATTAAGCAGAAATAGGTGTGGCTCTGATGCCGCTGGAGGTTTTTTTTTTTTTTTTTTTTTTTTTTTATAATATAAGAGTAGCAGACGAGCATGCAGTCCACCTGATGGTAAGTGGCTACTGCCGCCCATAGACATCTGTAATCAACCCCAGATAGGATTAGATATTCCTACCTGAGGTCGGCCACAGATGCGCCGCTACCCCTGAGGACTAAGCTGGAACGCCTCGGAAAAGTCTGTCACCCTTCAAACCGGAACACAGCAGCGCTTAACACTGCTGTTATTAGGTAGAAATAGGTGTGGCGGTGGTGCCGCCGGAGTCGAACCACAAAGGGTTTTATCACCTTCAAATGGGTATCATCATCATCAACCCATTACTGTCTCACTGCTGGGCACGGGTCTCCTCTCAGAATGAGAAGGATTAGGCCATAGTCCACCGCGCTGGCCAAGTGCGTATTGGTAGACTTCACATACCTTTAAGATTTTTATCTCTCAGGTATGCAGGTTTCCTCACGATGTTTTCCTTCACCGTTTAAGCAAGTGATAATTAATTTCTAATACGCACATAAATTTGAAAATCATAGGTGCGTGCCTGGGATTTGAACCTCGGACCCCTCGATCGAGAGGCCGCGTTTCTTAACCACTAGGCTATCACTGCCACTATCAATTGGGTATACTCCAGCCCTATCCTAGTTGTGGGAAGAGTCATGCCCAGCAATGGAATACAAATAAGTTATATTCATTTAAGGATGTAAGTACATTGAAATTAATAGTAGCATTGCCTAGTAGTCATCATTGTTCAATGGATAATATTGTACTTTTATAATTTTATTATGAAAAGGTGATAGCTTAATTTTATAAAGAAAGTGATAGACACACAACATAAAAAATATTCTTAACTTTTTTTTCTGATTTTATGTTTTTGACGTTTTTTTCTAGCCTGATATTAGTAATTTTTCCTTCAGTAGTAAGATTTAGTAAATCAAAACATAACCTATTCTGCCTTTGATTATGCAATCAGAATACAGGCATATAAAGTTAGTAAACGACAATTTTATGAATAATAATAGACTAGAAATTTTGAAAATGGAATACAGTAATAGAATACTCACATTATTAACTTGCTCACAGTGTTTTCCTAAATGAAACGAGCCAGCTCTTAAAGCAGCTGACGATAAATTGACCTCCGGAACGGTCAGTTCGGACTCCTCAGGCAAATGGATGTCGGAGGTCAGCACCATTTTTATTTCTATTAAATTTCACTATTAATTTTGAAGTTAAACCAAAATAAACAAGAAAATTTCTTCCACAAATTCCGTGGAAGAAATTGGCTAATGTAAGACTGTAAATTTAAAAAGTCTCCATAGAATATAGAGTGAAATAGAGCATGATTAAAATTGCATAAGTGCAATAAGGATAGACCTATACACTGGTGTTGGTCCTCGGATATTGTATTTAGTCGTATAGCACAGTAGATTTTGACAGAAAAGGTGACATAAACGTTCCATTGTACGCATGAATTATGGATACGTTTTAAAGTTAATAAATGAAAAACATATTTGCATGCAATATTGATATTTATTTGTATTTTATAAACAATGACTAGACTACAAATCAGAATACCATTCGTATTTTACATCTTTTATAATTAAGGTTCTTCGGACATTACTTTTTCATGTTTTCTAATTGATTTCCATACATAAGTTCTTGTTCTTGGGCATATTTTGATGATCCTTCATCTGCGAATAAAACAAATATTAGATGGTTTTAAAATAAAAAAAAAATCTAGAGAAAATATTCAATAATTTTTCCGTACCTCCATACAGTTCTAAATTCTCAGCTGGAACATGATACAACTTTGGGATATCGAATCGATTTTCCTGCAATAGAAATAATTACGTCATTAGACTTTTTCTTTATATCAAATTGAAATATCAAGCCATACATTAGTAAAGATACTTCGCCGCCTTGAAATTGAACGAAGACACGAACGGCTTATTAGAAGTTCTTTTTTTGAATTCTTGACAAATAAAAATATTTTTAGAGAAAATTTACGAATAAATAACTAATACTGCGTAATTTACATAATAAATAAATAATTATTTCAAATATTTTAGGGACATTTTAGCACGGAGACGTGGCAACACATTTTTACGCAACTATTTCAATTCTCAAAACTGGGTACATTTTCTTGTTAGGAGTGAGTAATATCAAGCAGTCCACCTGATAATAAGTGACATTTAAACATTACTGACATTTAAACATTACTGACATTTAAACATTACTGACATTAACTGATATGTTACATACTACTTCTAAGGTCTAAATTTAAATGCTTTGGTCTACCGCTACATCTTTCAAACTAGAACACGATAGCGCTTAAAATCAATACTATTAAGCAGAAATATGTATGGACGCAGTGCATCTGGAGTGGACAGAAAGGGCACCTTCTACTACAATTTACTTTTTGACGTGACAACGTCTTATAATTCGATGGAGCCGGCTGCACGCACCAAAAAACATGACTCATGCGGCGTTACCTCGCTCTGAGGCGTTCCATTTATTAAAGGCTTGAAGTGCAAGCGAGAGCGTGGAACGAGCGACAAAGAGGCACAATCGGCCTCCGCGTATTTACCTCGTTCTCTATATCCATACAAAATATCTATCAAACAAATAAAATTGAAAAATGAAACCATTCCATCTCAGTAGGATAATATATCTATGATTCCATCAGTATTTTCTTATGACGTTGTCACGTTCAACTATCGTCAGTAAACCGACTTTATGGCAGCCACACACGCTACAGTATACTTGCGCAAGATTGGACTTGCGCAAGTATACTGTATCGTGTGTGGCTGCCATTACAGACAACCGATTTTTTTTTTATAATATAAGAGTAGCAGACGAGCATGCAGTCCACCTGATGGTAAGTGACTACTGCCGCCCATGGACATCTGTAATCAACCCCAGATAGGATTAGATATTACTACCTGAGGTCGGCCAAAGATGCGCCGCTACCCCTGAGGACTAAGCTGGAACGCCTCGCAAAAGTCTGTCTCCCTTACCACACCCTTCAAACCGGAACACAGCAGCGCCTAACACTGCTGTTATTAGGTAGAAGTAGGTGTGACGGTGGAGTCGAACCACAAAGTGTTCTATCACCGTAAAACTAAGTACTTCTAGTATTATTACAAAAAAAAACTCACCGAATCATAATTTCTTCGGCCCATTCTTGGAATATTCTTACTTGGAATTGTTTTAATTACGTAGCCCATCACACTTTGATCAAATGGACCTTCTGCTTCATTGCTTCTTCCAACCCTTGGTACGTTATTTGGTTTAATAAAAGAAGTTTGTACTTGAATTAAAAAACAGACTAGGCATAATGCTAAAATGAAAGATATTTTTGCAGCCATTTTTTAAAGTTTCTTTTAGCGCGAACGTTACAAAGTTCGAATAGTTTGTGACATGGGATCGAGTTTTCCATGGTTTTATATTCTAGAGTTTCGATTAGTCCCTCATTTTGGTAAGATTGTATCGAAACCCATATGATCAGTACGGAATACTAAATAGACTTAATACTTATCGCTCTTATCAATATAAGATCAATGTGGGTAGTTAATCGATTTACTTTGATACGTATCTGTGGAAGCTGATCTGTATTTAAATTAGTCAATTTTCACGAAAATATTATTCTAACTGCTTATAAAACGTATTGTTTTAAGGTCGAATTTATAAATGAAATATTTTAAAACCAAAATAATATTGTCACATTATTTTTTTAGAACATATTGTCTATGGCACTATTCATACGTAATTATTACTCTGTATATTTATTTTCTGTGGAATATTAATAATTGACATGTTGAGTTTGACAATTGACAATAGTTCTGCATTGCGTGACTATAAACAGTTTTGTTTACGATTTATTTATTAAATTATAATAAAAAGCAATATTTATAAACATGAGCGAAAACCACGCCATTAACGCTATATTCAGCGAGTTCCAGAAGACACTCGACAATGAGCACGACATACGCGAAGTCAGTATATAAAACTGAATATATATTTTAATTTACCGCCTTTTTACATTTGAATTAACCTGTATATACGTATTAAGTTAAAATAACAGAAATAGGTTTTTAAAATAAATATTCAGATATATTTTAAACACTACATGATGTCTTTTAGTTCGAAGATAATTATTTGTAAAACGCATTTATTCACAGTAAAACTTTACAGGTTATATTTTAGAATATGTTTGGTTTTTTGCGTTGTTTCTACTAATTTTATGTTTGTCTTTAATTCTAATTAAAGTTACTAATACAGTATTAACATTTAGTATCAATTATTATTTTTATACATGTAATAAAAGTAAAAAGTATAATATTGTTTACATGTGGTATTACAATAGAGAAGTTATGTAGTAGATTCAGCTAGGTGGCGGAGCGGTTACCATTCCGGTGTGACGCGAAGGGTTTCAGGTTTGATCCCTGGTCAGATAGATCTAACAATGAATTAAGATTTATGTTCTGGGTCTGGTTGTTTGTGTATTTGTCTTTGTGTGTGTCTATAACACAGGGAATCCTAGTGTGGGACTATGTTATATTATAGTTATGTATAGTCGTCACAATTGAATAGGCCCATTTTGACACATGCCATCCCAATGTCATTAATGTCTTAAACTAAGTTTTTAGTAGGCAGATTATGACCATGTGACGGTTAGAACTTGCCGCTTCAAAGCATTTGGAAGAAACCATAATCGATTAACTTTCAAATAATCGAAACTTAGAATTACTAATAATTAATTATTTATTCCTTTTTCATCATAAGAACAATAAAATAATCAAGACTTTGTTTCTTAGTGAATGATAAAACGAAAAAAAAAATAGTTTACTAGCGATACTTTATCTATCTTCTAAAAATGATTAAATTTTCAAATTACACTAGAATTTATTTTCTTTTCTCCTTTTTATTGAACATTAAGATGATTTAGAAAAATATAGAATAAATATTCTGTTTATAAAATATTAAGTAATTTATACAATACGATGTGTGGTTGTAATCGATTTGTCGTAAAAATCGGTTCCTTTCGTTATCGATTTGTATGTCACATGCTTAGAGCCTAGCGATGGCATGTGTCAAAATGGGCCTATTAAATTGTGACGACTATAGTGGGTATGTTAGATATCTGTAACTAACACCATGTAAAACTAGTTTTCTATCTGATGACAATCACAAGAAGCAAAATTATCCAGCCATTAACAAGATTAGCTGGACCAAACACACACACAGTCAAAAATTGTTTTTATTATAAGTAACTAGCTGACCCGGCAAACGTTGTGTTGCCATATAAATAAAAAAATGTTAAGGGTGAACAACCCTTATCACTTAGGGGGATGAAAAATAGATGTTGGCTGATTCTCAGAGATACCGGATATGCACAAAAAATTTCATCAAAATCGGTCAAGCCGTTTCGGAGGAGTATGGCAACAAAAACTGTGACACGAGAATTTTATATATTAGATGTATATAGTGCCATTTCCTATGTATTTTGTAAACAATTATCATGCTTACATAACAGACAGACTTCAATTATATTTATATGTAGAGATGTAATTTAATAATATTGTATTTGTCACAGGTTATTCGCAACATATGCAAGGAAATGGACCAGATCTCCCGTGAGGCCATGACTGTGTTACAGGTGATACACCACAACGAAGAAAGCAGTAAGTTTACATGTTTTTCTGTGAACAACATAAAGTTTGTAATTTCTCCTGGGTTCAACTAATTACTATCTATTTTACTCTTATTCTTCTTTAAAATATATGTATATAAGAAACTCGACTGCACATGATGGTAAGTGGCTACTGCCGCCCATGGACTACTATAACCAACCCCAGATAGGATTAGATATTCCTACCTGTGGTCAGTCACAGAAGCGCCGCTACCCCTGAGGACTAAGCTGGTATGAAATTGCACTCTATTACTAAACATCAACTGTGTGTCTGTCTGTCTGCTCTATCACTACTATACTAGATAGACTCTTGAAATTTTTATAGAATACTAGCTGACCCGGCAAACTTTGTACCGTCTCAAAATCTATTTATCAAATATATTTCATATAAAATATAGCCTGTGTTACTCGTGGATAATGTAGCTTTCGAATGGTGAAAGAATTTTTAAAATTTGTCCAGTAGTTTTTGAGCCTTTTCATTACAATCAAAGTAACAAACATTTTTCCTCTTTATAATATTAGTATAGATGTATAATGGTGGTAGCTTGAAAATAAATAGGGCTCTTCATAAAAGAAACGGCTATTTGTCGGCGTTTGTTGCTTTATCTATTGAGCTGCATATCTACCATAGGCAGCTCAAATAGTTCAAAATTAGAACCATAATAGGTAGGCAGTTCAAATTTCCACATTGCCTTAACTTCTATGGTGGTATGGAACTCTCCGTGTGTGAATTCGCCTGACACTTGGTCAAGTATTAATATGGTAGAGTCCGCGCCAAACTGCTAGTCCGCTCCGAATATAGAAATGAGTCGCATCGCTGCCCACGGGAACATAGCGCAGTTAGTATGCCCTTTGTTGCTACGGAGTATATGCTTGTAGTTGTGTTCGACCGCATTGGTTCCCTGACTACACCTGCGCGCAACTTCAGAACGGACTTGAAGTTTGGCGCGGACTTTACTTATCTGTTATGTTAAGCTAGTTGTTTATCTTAAAATAGTAATAAATAATTATTTGCTTGTAATAATAAATAATTGTTTGTTCTTGTTGCAGTAAGCCCAGCATGTTTGAAGGCGCGGGAGCTGTTTGAGAAGGCAAGAGAGGGCTATCAGAAGTTAGCGGGAGCTGTGCCCTCAGCAGAGTATTATAAGTATGTATTCCTATTTTTTGAGACTAAAGAAAATTTGTGTTCGGAAATAATAAATAAATTATGTGGGTCGACTTCAGCGTCACCACCGCCACACCTATTTCTGCCTAAGAGCAGTGTTGAGCGCTGCTGTGTTCTGGTTTGGAGTGTGGGAGACATACTTTTCCGAGACATTCCAGCTTAGTCCTCAGGGGTAGTGGCGTATCTGTGGCCTACGTCAGGTAGTACTAATCTTACCCGGGGTTGATTACAGATGTCCATGGGCGGCAATATTCACTTACAATCAGGTGGACTGCATGCTTTAAATTAAAAAAATTAAATTAATCGGACCGTTCAAAGTGGGTAAAAATTTAATTCAAAGATTCTGTTACATACATACAGGTCAAGCTAATAAAAGCGTGGTAAAAGGGTTCGGTTTCGGCTGAACAAATCAATTTCGCTTGGTTGGTTGGATTTAATTAAGGATTATAATTATGTCGACTCTTACAAAAGGTGTTGTTCGTAGGTACCAGGACCATTGGCGGTATATGACGCAACGATACTGCTACCTCATATCGCTGACCATTTGGCTGGAGAAAGGCATCCTGGCCACTCATGAGACCGTTGCAGAGGTTTTGGGAGGTGAGTGTACCATATTAAAATAAATATTTCATTTCTACTTAGTCCCATAACGCTTTCTACACTCACAGCCCCACTCTAGTATTCCCTGTATCGTGGGTGCTATGGACACACACACAGACAAATACACAATAACCTAGATCCAGAAACAAACCTATATTCGTCGTTTAGATGTTTGCCTGGGCGGGGATCGAACCCGGGACCCTCTGCGCGTCAGACCAGTATGGTGACCGCTCGTCCCTTTGCAGAAGTCTTTTTGATTCTCGGCAGCACCCGGTATTCTTTGAAGGCGGTAGAACCCTTTGTGGTTCGACTCCGGCGGCACCACCGCCACACCTATTTCTATTATAACAGCAGTGTTAGGCGCTGCTGTGTTCTGGTTTGAAGGGTGTGGTAAGGGAGACAGACTTTTCCGAGGCGTTCCAGCTTAGTCCTCAGGGGTAGCGGCGCATCTGTGGCCGACCTCAGGTAGGTATATCTAATCCTATCTGGGGTTGATTACAGATGTCCATGGGCGGCAGTAGCCACTTACCATCAGGTGGACTGCATGCTCGTCTGCTACTCCTATACTATGAAAAGAAAATCATAATCAATCTATGAAACATTTCGTTTACCAAAGATTGCCATTTAACTATTTCTTCATACTCCCGTCAATATCTTCGATGTTTTGATACCAAAGATTACATTTGACAATTTCTTTGGATTCAATTTAATTAGGTAGCTTGATTATTAATAACGAGCTTATAGTTATAGTCCGCGCGAAACTGCTAGTCCGCTCTGAAGTTGTTGCGAGCAGGTGTAGTCATACAATTTGCTATGGCGACGCGATTCATTTCTATATTCAGAGCGGACTAGCAGTTTTACGCTGACTATACCTACTGGACGTTGACTTGACAAACATCATAAAATGTTATAGTTATAAATGTTAAAAATTGTTATTGTTTATTTCAGTGAGCGCTAATGAAGAGAAGGAGGGATTCCATTTAGATATAGAAGATTATCTCGTGGGTCTCCTACAGCTGTGTTCAGAACTGGTATGATTTTTATATTATTAATAGTACCCTTTATTTGAATTCTAGTGATAATTTGTGGTTCGACTTCAAAAACACCACCGCAACAAATAAAAATATATAAAATTACTAGTGGTGCCCGCGGCTTCGCCCGCGTTTAAAAGAAAATACTATGACATACTAGTTTACATTTTGGACACCTAATTATGAAACAGGCTGTAATTAAATTTAATATTTATTTCCCAGTCGAGGTTCGCGGTGAACTCGGTGACGCGGGGTGACTATCAGCGGCCGCTGCAGATATCCAAATTCGTCATGGAACTCAACGCTGGCTTTCGGTAATTATCTTATTATTTTACTAGTTTTTGCCCGCGGCTTCGCCCGCGTTTAATAGAAAATAATATAACATACTAACATACATAAAACTGTAAATTCTTACCTTCAACTTTGTTAAAAATCATCACTTGATCAAATGCGATTACGATTCAATCCTTACTAATATCGATTAAAATAATTGATATTTTGGGTCCAAAAGATCGATTCTCCGATTAATCGATCTTAGATCGCCATCCCTAGTTCCCGTGGGATTTCCGGGATAAAAACTATCCTATATCCTTTCTCGGGTCTCAGATATTCTTATCTTTGTACAAAATTTCATTATAATCGATTCAGTGGTTTGGGCGTGAAGAAGAGACAACCAGACAGACAGACAGACAGACAGACAGACAGAGTTACTTCCGGATTTATAATATTAGTAAGTTTTAGTAAGGATATCACAACGTGTATATAACTAAACAGTTGTAATGTCATAGTCATAGAATGTAAAAGGTAAACAATGTCAGATTGATTTAATGACCAAACTTGATTATATGTGTAAAAATGAAAATATGTATAATACTATTATTGATATATTTTAATTTGGTCACTTTACATGTAACAGTAAGAAAAAATATTATATAATTGTAACAAATATGTATGGGACCAATTAATATGATTTTGAGTAAATATTGCTTGAACGTTGTGGTGAAAAAAGAGTATTTTGCAAAATGCTAGTCCGCTCTGAATATAGAAACGAACAAGCAGTTTTGGTGCGGACTATACCTTACCACATTATTATTTTTTTATTTTATTTTTATTTAGGAAACATACAATACAACATGATACTTAAGGATAGGTTATATAGCTAGTTCACATATCAGTAAAGATTCCATTAATATCTTATTCATAAAATTACTGGTAATTGATGACTCTATAGCGGGAGGTATGAATTTAGCAAGATAAATTAGGAATTATTCTCACCGCTATTATTTAAACTACTTCTAAATTATTTTAATTTAAATTAACTACAAACGAATGAAGAGGAAAGAAGTGAAAAGAAAGAGTGATAGACGAGAGAATGAAGAATGTTATTTAGAATGAAAGAAAGCAATTTATTACTTTAGCGATTAAATTACAATTACTATTAAAACTACGAAAGCATAAATAAGTAAGCAAGCGCGCGCGATAAGAAAGGCGGACCGAAAGCAAGTGTCCCTCCGCCGGCCGCTGAGCCGGCGCGCGCGCCTCGATGTAAAACCGGTCTTCGAAGGATCTGGCCCAATTTCATAAGCGGAAGCGATTTAACTTGAAATCAAAGGTGTTGGTCCAATATTTTATTACAGCGATTTTTCTGGTTAAATCAGGTTGTGGTATAACGAATACGCCACACATTCCCCCCGCCAGACCGTGACTACGGTCGATAGAAATCGGGGAACCGAACTCTCCTGCCGCTCCGGGTCCTTTTCTCCTCCGGAGGTGATTCTGTAATGGACTTTGATCGGTTTTCTTCCTGATTTAGACACACTGGTGGTTTTGCAGTATCTTTCATCATGTACGCCGGCTTGAGCCTGTCGACACTGACGTTTGACTTCTTGCCTTTGACGTCGATGGTGAAGTACTTCGGCTGCCTCTCGATGACAAGGTAAGGGCCTGCGTATGGTGGTTCTAACGATCCACGCACGTGATCTTGCCGTAGAAATACGTGAGTCGAGTTGTGCAGGTCACGTGGAAAATAAAATGTTGAAGAAGTATGCCAAGCAGTAGGTCGAGGTGTTAAGTTACGAATGTGGGCGCGGAGACGGCTAGCATACTGAGTGATGTCCTCAGAAGTGAAGTCGTCTCTCGAAGAAAAGAATTGCCCAGGTAAGCAGAGGGGCTCACCGTAGACCAATTCAGCAGCTGAAGTCTGGATGTCTTCCTTCCATGCGCTGCGCATGCCAAGGAGGACCAACGGAAGAGCTTCTGTCCACTGCGGGGTAGAATGGCACATAATTGCAGATTTTAGTTGCCTGTGCATTCTTTCAACGATGCCATTGGCTGCCGGATGGTAAGCAGTGGTGCGCAGGTGTCGTGCACCAACCATGCTTGCGAGAGACTTGAAAAGTTGGCTCTCGAACTGGCGACCGCGGTCAGTAGTGACGCGAGCAGGGCATCCGAATCTGGAGATCCAGCCGGACACCAGGGCAGCAGCACAGGTCTCTGCAGAGATATCTTTAAGTGGAACCGCCTCAGGCCACCGCGTGAATCGGTCGATGACGGTAAGGCAGTACCTGTAATCAGAAGAAAGAGGTAACGGGCCCACGAGGTCAAGGTGTATGTGGGAAAACCTCGTGGAAGGGGCAAGGAAAGAGGAAATTGGAGATTTGGTATGACGGGTAACTTTAGATTGTTGGCATCTTAAACATTGCCTAGCCCACTCTCTACAATCTTTACGAATCCCTGGCCATACAAATCACTGCGTAACCAGTCGTACTGTAGCTGAACTTCCGGGATGGTGTAGTTCATGTAAAATACTGAAGATCTGTCTACGCAGCTGTGGTGTTACATATGGACGAGGTTGACCACTAGACACGTCACAATAAATAGGTACATCGCTATCTACAGATTTCACCTTTAGTAGTTTCAGACTTGAACCTTTTGTCAGCAAGTCTTGCAGTTCTGGATCTGTATCCTGAAATCGTGCAAGAGCTTGGTAGTCTATACCTGTAATCTCCTCTACACGAGACAGAGCGTCTGCAACGACATTCTCGTTGCCAGGTATATAACGCAGATCAGTTGTAAATTGCGATATGAAATCTAAATGTCGGAATTGACGTGGAGAACATTTTTCCTTACACCTGGAAAAGGCGAAAGTAAGAGGCTTATGGTCAGTGAAAACGGCGAACGTTCTGGCTTCAACCATGTGCCTAAAATATTTGATAGACTCATACACAGCGAGGAGTTCCCTGTCATAAGGACTATACTTTGCCTGTGCACTGGAGAGTTTATGAGAGTAGAAGGCTAGTGGTTGCCAGTCCGCGCCTTTGCGTTGCTGCAACACGGCTCCAATGGACGACTCCGAAGCATCAGTCACGATTGCTAATTCAGCGGAGACATCTGGATGTGCTAGAAGAGTGGCTTGAGAAAGTGAAGTTTTGCAATCTTCAAACGCTTGCAACAGCTCTGTAGTCATCTCCACGGGCTGAGAACTTTTTACCTTTTGCCCAGAAAGTAATAGGTTTAATGGTGCTTGAAGTTGAGCTGCATTCGGTATGAAGCGACGGTAAAAATTAAGCATACCCAAGAAACGTCGTAACTCTTTAACATTTTTGGGTACTGCGTAGTTCTGAATAGCAGCTACTTTAGTATCCAACGGTCGAGTACCATCAGCTGAAACGTGGTATCCCAAGAAAGTCACTTCCGACTTACCTAGTGCGCACTTAGAAGTATTAATGAGCACACCATATTGTTTCAGGCGTTCAAACAGCTGACGTAAGTGCTCTTTGTGCTCTTCCAGAGAAGACGAGTATACCAGGATGTCATCAATGTATCCGTAGCAAAAGTCAAGACCTAGGAGTACCTCATCGATGAATCTCTGGAATGTCTGTGCTGCGTTACGAAGGCCAAAAGTCATGTACTCGAATTCGAACAACCCAAAAGGTGTAGTGAGTGCTGTCTTGGAAACGTCATCTGGGTTCACCTTAATTTGATTGTAAGCTTTCACGAGATCAACCGTCGAGAAGATTGAGCATCCTGAAAGCTGGTGAGAAAAATCCTGTATGTGTCGGATGGGGTACCTATCGGGTATGGTTCTGGCGTTGAGTGCTCGATAGTCGCCACACGGTCTCCATCCAGCGTCCTTTTTTCTCACCAGGTGTAAGGCAGAAGACCATGGACTCTCAGAACGTCTGGCTACGCCGCTGGCTAGCATATCCTCGAACTCTTTTTTCGCAGCTTGCAACCGCTCAGGATCTAAACGTCGAGGCTTACAAGAAACTGGAGGTCCTGGAGTGGTCCGGATGTAGTGCAGGGTATTATGTTTAGGAGGTGAAGGTATACCTGCAGGTTTCGTGATCTCTGGAAACTGTCTTAAAAGCATATGGAAGTCCGACTCACCTGTCACAGCCTTGACTGAACTTGAATTGTCATCAGATCCGAAAACAGCATTCACAGAAAGTAAGGTGACACCATCGATGAGTCGATGCTTCTGGCAGTCAACTAGTAAGCCATAAAAAGAAAGAAAGTCTATACCAATGATGGGTCTGGATACATCGGCAACTGTAAAAGTCCAAGTAAAGGTACGTCGAAGACCAAGATCGAGCTTTAATTGTTTAAGACCATACGTATGTATAACGGTGTTGTTGGCAGCAGATAGTATATACTTCGATTTGAAACAGGGCGTACTGACAAATGATCGTGGGAAAACGCACAAGTCGGAACCAGTATCCACAAGGAACTGCATTTTCGAGACGCGATCAGTGACGAATATACGGCCTGTTGAAGAGGAAGGGCAGTCGTTGGCCGCTACTTGCGACCGCCCTGCGAGTTTTCCGAAGACTTGAATTGGCAGGGCTGCTTGCACTTCAATGCCTTGGCTCCGTAGTTGAAGTGGTAGAAACAGAGTGGGTGGTTAGCAGGTGGTTGTTTGCAACGTGAGCGTGAGCGTGTGTGGTTGTCATGATAGTTCCTGTTGCGTGAGCGTGTGCGTGAGCGTGAGTGTCTACCATTGGCTACTTGTATGGATAATTGTTTTACTTCCCTTCTGAGCTCGCATACTTCCTTTGCTAGGTCATCATATGCTGTTGATGATGTTGAGGGCACAGCTGTTGAAGAAGCAGCTATTTGAGGAGTACCAAGAGCTATTTCGTGTACTTTGTCCGCTATATCTGCTAATTTGTCCAAGGGTAAATCATCTACCTGCGACGCTATTACCGTCTGGATGCTGGCAGGAAGTCGGCTAGACCAGATGGTAGCAATAAAACTCTTGGGCACAGATGGTCCGGCAAGGCTCTGCAAATGGCGAAGGAACTGTGAGGGTTTTCTATCACCGAGCTCCTCATGCATCAGCAACTGCTTCACACGCTTCTCCTGTGAAGCTGAAAGACGTTTGATTAGTTCTGATTTTAGCTTTATATATTTGTCAGTGTCAGGTGGGTCTGAAATAATGTCTTTCACTTCGGCGACATATTGATGATCCAGTTGGCCAACGAGGTAGCAATATTTAGTTTCGTCAGAAGTAATTTTTGACAATGTAAATTGGCTTTCGATTTGGGCAAACCATAAAGCCGGGTCTTCAGGCCAAAATGGCGGAATTCTAACACCAACACGCAATACCTCAGGCATAGCAATTGGCTCAGCATCCTTAAAATCATCACTATTTGCCATCTTCACTTATTTAAAACAAAATAAAGTCGCTCACCGCTCAATTTTTGTACCACACACCAAGTTGCAACTTATCCACGCGGCTTCTCGAACGTTCCGAAGGTTATCTGAAGGACGTCATCCAATCCACTTGCGGGTCACCAATATAGCGGGAGGTATGAATTTAGCAAGATAAATTAGGAATTATTCTCACCGCTATTATTTAAACTACTTCTAAATTATTTTAATTTAAATTAACTACAAACGAATGAAGAGGAAAGAAGTGAAAAGAAAGAGTGATAGACGAGAGAATGAAGAATGTTATTTAGAATGAAAGAAAGCAATTTATTACTTTAGCGATTAAATTACAATTACTATTAAAACTACGAAAGCATAAATAAGTAAGCAAGCGCGCGCGATAAGAAAGGCGGACCGAAAGCAAGTGTCCCTCCGCCGGCCGCTGAGCCGGCGCGCGCGCCTCGATGTAAAACCGGTCTTCGAAGGATCTGGCCCAATTTCATAAGCGGAAGCGATTTAACTTGAAATCAAAGGTGTTGGTCCAATATTTTATTACAGCGATTTTTCTGGTTAAATCAGGTTGTGGTATAACGAATACGCCACAACTCTATTGGAGCAAAACGGAGATATTTAATGATAAAGTTACTTTTAAAGAATTAAGTAATTATCTTAAAGTAAAGTAGAATTTCTCGTTGCAATGACCCGTCTTATGTTGCTTTTATATTTACCAATGGGGCAATTCATGATATCTATAGGTTGAAACTTTTCGTTGTAAGAGTTACAAGAACGGTACAAAAAGGTATTACGTGTGTATTTTCTCTTGCATGGAGGAACATAGAACAGGTGTCTACAACGGGAATTTACACGGGGGCATCTCAAATATATATTGCTTAATAAAGAAAGGAGAGTCTATATAATTATTTAGTATCTTGTATAAAAACATCTGATCTCTCTCAGTTCGTCTTTCTGTTAAAGTTGTGGTATCTTTGGTCACTTGGAATCTATTTACATATTTACAAATATTAATTATAATTTCAGTTTATTAAACCTGAAGAACGACCACCTCCGGAAGAGATTCGATGCGTTGAAGTACGACGTGAAGAAAATCGAGGAGGTGGTGTACGACCTCAGCATCAGGGGGCTGTTGCCGCGCGACGGGGACCAGGCCTAGGGGGTAGGGGCTCAGGGGGGCCAACCCTAGGGGGTGGTGGGGTCAGAGGGGAAGGGGGACCAGGCCTAGGGGGTGGGGGGTGAAGGGGGACCCAGCCTAGGGGGTCGGGGGTTCAGGGGGTGGGGGGTGAAGGGGGACCGAGTCTAGGGGGTCGGGGGTGAAGGACTGGGGGAGAAATTCGTAAAGTGCATAGGGGTTAAGTATTGCGTAAGCACTAAGGAGGGGAGGTTGATTTTCTTTTTTTTATGATATGAGGCCCAATATTTATTTATTGTTTCTATAAAATTAGTACATATACAATACAGCAAATTTGGCATATGTACTACATGTTCATATGCAAAATTTAGCAGATTCTAATTTCAATTATTACGTAAGCTTAGGGGAGGGGGTTTTGCTTATTTTCTTTAGCAAGGGGGAGGAGGGGGGGTTAAAAATACTAATTTTACTTACATAATAATTGAATAATCCTGTAAAGTACACTTTGAAAGGTGATAGCATCAATGGTATTTTTGTGTAATATAGAGGTAACAGACGAGCATGGAGTCCACCTGATAGTAAGCTACTGCCGCCCATGGACATCTGTAATCAACCCCAGATAGGATTAAATTCCCACCTAGATCGGCCACAGAAGCGCCGCTACTCAGGACTTAGCTGGAACGCCTCGGAAAAGTATGTTCTCCTTACCACACCCTTCAAACCGGAACACAGCAACGCTTAACATTGCTGTTGTAACAGAAAGGTGTGGCGGTGGTGCCGCTGGAGTCGAACAGAGGGTTCTATCTTCAAATAGGTACCTTGTATCCCGAAAAAAGTTATCCAAAGAACAACGATTGTTATAGATCTGTCCCGCGGCTAAAAGCTAGTAACTAATATTTGGTGGGTGAATTCACAAATACTTCTATCATCTTTCAAATTGTATTTTTCGAAAATATATACAACTATTGTAAGATACTGGTCTCCTTTCAAAACATAAGTAATTCGATTTTTATAAGGTGTATTATTAATTTTATTAATAGGAAATTTGTGTTTTTTTATAAAATACCAAAATAAGGGTATTTCACACACGTCGTTTACAACGCCTTTGAAAAAGCAATAAATTTAATATAAATAGTTTTATAAATGTGTGTTTTTGCTGAATTTTCGATGGTTTTAGTAAATTTTTGGTAAGATGAGTAGTAGGATAATTTCTACTATATGATGTCATTTATTTTGCTGATGACAATTTTCATGGTTAAATATTACATTATAACTAGCTGACCCGGCAAACGTCGTGTTGCCATATAAATAAAAAAATGTTAAGGGTGAACAACCCTTGTCACTTAGGGGTATGAAAAATAAATAGTAGCCGATTCTCAGACGTACTGAATATTCATATAAAATTAAGTGAAAATCGGTAAAGCCGTTTCGGAGGAGTACGGTAACTAATATTGTGACACGAGAATTTTATATATAAGATTATCGCTGAGTATAAAACTAAGTGAAATAAGAATTTTAATGCAAAATAAGTAATTTTGTGTAGCTCACAATTTTTTTTGTGTAATTGAAATAGCAAAGAAGCATGGAGTCCATTTGATGGTAAGCTGCTGCACCTATTTCTGTTATAAAAGCAGTGTTAGGCGCTGCTGTGTTCCGGTTTGAAGGGTGTGGTAAGGGAGACATACTTATCCGAGGCGTTCCAGCTTAGTACTCAGGGGTAGCGGCGCATCTGTGGCCGACCTCAGGTAGGAATCTAATCCTATCTGGGGTTGATTACAGATGTCCATGGGCGACAGTACTTATCATCAGGTGGACTGCATGTTTGCTATTTTTATTTATATAAAAAATATATTATAAAGAAAAAATGCAACGTAAATAGTAATGCCGCCATTTTTAATACATTTTTTACAGAACGAAATTAAATCAACTAAAGTTTTAAATCAGTAGTTTTATCTGTAACAATAATTAAATTGCGTCATAATTCATACTCAATTGGTGTACAAAGTAATTCTGAAAGAGGCTGTGATTCAACAAGCGAAATATTGCAATTTTATATTTATACGATTCTCATTAGCAAATTGATGGTTTTATAAAACAAATCCGGAAATGAATAGTAAGTAAAGTTATCGCCAAACTGTTAGTCTGCTCTGAAGTTGTTGCGAGCAGGTGTAGTCATACAATTTGCTATGGCGACGCGATTCATTTCTATATTCAGAGCGGACTAACAGTTTTACGCGGATTATAATAAATAGTTATAGATTGTAAGTTAAGTAGTTGGTCTTATGTCGTGCTGTTTTGTGAAATACTTGATATTAATCTACATTAGGGTTTCTTGGGATAAGTTCGGAGCTAGACTACAACCTTACCTATAATGTCGTAATCTAAGTGACGCATAAAATTAAGTTACCCTATTTTATAAAATTTAAAACGTTAATTTTAAAAATTAGGACCGAAGAAAATACTCCCGATGATAATAATCAATTTATTATACAGTAGTTTTTGCCCGAGGCTTCGCCCGCGTTTAAATGAAAAAAATATGACATACTAACATACATAAAACTGTAAATTCGTACCTTCATCGGAACGACAGTGGCGCCATCTGGCGAAAATTGGTCGTACCAATTCTGGAACCTTCGTGGACTCATGGGCAACAACTTTGCTAAAATCATCACTTGATCAAATGCATAGTTTACGATTCAATCCTTTCTAATATCGATTAAAATAATCGATTCTTTTGGTCTAAAAGATCGATTCTCCGATTAATCGATCTTAGATCGCCATCCCTAGTTCCCGTGGGATTTCCGGGATAACAACTATCCTATGCCCTCTCTCGGATCTCAGAGTATCTTTGTACAAAATTTCATTAAAATCGGTTCAGTGGTTTGGGCGTGAAGAAGAGACAACCAGACAGACAGACAGAGTTACGTTTGGATTTATAATATTAGTAAGGACTAGCTGACCCGGCAAACTTTGTACCGCCTCAAAATCTATTTATCAAATATATTTCATATAAAATATAGCCTATGTTACTCGTGGATAATGTAGCTTTCGATTGGTGAAAGAATTTTTAAAATCGGTCCAGTAGTTTTTGAGCCTATTAATTACAACCAAACAAAGATACAAAGTTTTCCTCTTTATAATATTAGTTTAGATTACACCTGACAAAATCGAAATATGACAATTTCTGGACTAGACATTTTCTTTTACCTGCTACAAATTGTAGTTGTTGATTAATTTCAGCTTGAATTATTTTTAATTATTATTAGCAAGATTAACATATTATATTTTAAGACATTCTTTACTCATAGCCCCACATTATGATTCCCTGTGTCGTAAGTGCCGTGAACACACGAAGATAAATACACAAACACTCCGACCCAGTACAGATGTCCAAATTCACCATTCAGATATCTGTCTGGCCAAGGATCGAACCCGGTAAACTTTGCGCATCAGACCGATATGGTCGCTTCATCAACAGGATCATCATTAACCCATTACTGTCCCACTGCTGGGCACGGGTCTCTTCTTAGAATAAGAGGGCCATAGTCCAACGCGCTTGCCAATTGGTAGACTTCACATACCTTTGAGATTTTTTTTTATAAATCTCAGGTATGCAGGTTTCCTCACGATGTTTTCCTTCACCGTTTAGCAAGTGATAATTAATTTCTAATACGCGCATAACTTTGAAAAAATCAAAGTGCGTGCCTGGGATTTGAACCTCGGACCCCTCGATCGAGAGGCCGATGGTCGCTTATGAGATGTACATCGATTTCACAGAACAGCACGGCACAATTTTTTGCTTCGACTGAAATAAGAATATGTTTTAGATGTTTTGTATTTTGTTCGGTACACCCGCTTTGGGTAACTTTTGCATTTAATTTTAAAATGTGCTGTGTTGCACGATTAATATAATAATATAGATAAGGCTAAAAACGGACTTTCGTTTTCAAATAAGGCTAAGATACACTTGCGTCCATTTTAAGAATTAAAATAAAAATAAACACGAAAAAATAAACACGTGCTTTAGGTCAACGAAGCGATTTTTATTTGCAAAATTATTTAATTTTATTTAGATACATGTTCTTATCCCTATAATTGATAATAAGTAATTTGATTTATATATAAGAAATCACACTAGAAACCTCACTTTGATTGTTATTATTTTTAACAAATAAAAGACGTAGCGCTTTTCCGCGTTTTAATAGAAATATTTAATTAACGCGTAATGTGGTCTTAGCCTTATCTATTAATTAACTTTTTATAACAATGCAAGAAAATTGAGTAGATACTCATTTTCCTTAATAAATGTTTATAGATATTTTCACGTACTTGTGTGTTAGAATGCAATAAAGTTAAGGTTAAAATGAGATGTGGTTTTATTTCTAAGCATTTTCTTCTAACATCACCTTAAATGTTGAAAGTCGAAAACAATACTTACTGATTGTTATTGCTGGTTATAGATTACTTATTCGTATATAATTTATTTTTATAATAACGGTAGACTTGGGTAACTCAAACAGATCGCGCGAACTGCAGATCATGTCGCGAGTCACAAGGTTGAACCGGAGTTATGAACCGGTTCATAGATCAGTTGAAATTAACTCAATGGATCTGTAACAGATCGTTGATTCAACGGCAGTGGCGGACTAAGCTCGTTGAATGAGGCCCCCAGTCGTTGATCTAATTTTACTAGCTTTTCATGGGAACTTGTAGACATTTGGAGGCCTCCCAGGACCAGAGGTACTGTCGCCCCGTCTTAGTCAGCCAGTGATCTACGGTCTACGTTACAGCTAACCAGTAAACATGTTTATAATAAAATCAAATAAATTATTTCGTGGGCATAAGAAAGGAATGAATGGAGTCGGGATATGTTCTTTTTTTTACTTATTTATAGTAGGACGAGACCGCGGCTTAGCTCGCGTTACGAAGTAATATTTTCATATCCTATTTTATCCCCTTGGGGGTAGAATTGATCAAAATCCTTTCTTAGCGGATGCCTACGTCATAACATCTACCTGCATGCCAAATTTCAGTCCGATTCGTCCAGTGGTTTGGACTGTGCGTTGATAGATCACTGTGTCAGTCAGTCACCTTTGAGTTATATATATTTGATTAGGGTACGATAATTGCTATGAACGTAGAGTTAAATTGCGTAGTATATAGATTACCCACATAATTCTGAACGCAACTTCAACTATGGCCGATAGTAACCTGCGATAACCTACATCTAATTTATGATACTTGCGAATGATCAGTATAAATTAGTTACATTAAAAATTAGGCCCGAAATGCTTTGTTCAGTAACTGCTCGAAGTAATAACCGAATTTATGAATTGATAAAGACCGAATAAAAAATGAGATTTCGGCCCTGTAATCAATAAAATACTTATTAAAGTTTCGGCATTAATATTTGGCCGAAGCAGACAAAAGCAACGGCCTTGTGCAATATTTCATGAAATAAGGGGCATAGATACGGAAATAAATATCATCCATTTATTTTAAAAGTTTTATTCACACCGTTGTGCTGTATGGTACATCAAGAAATTAATACAACGTCAAAAATATACCTCAGACTTACACATTATATAATACTATAAATACTTAGGCCCTGTTTGGGTCTACAGACATGGAATATGTCAGACAAAATTATTTCCATATAAATACAGTAGTACATATTGTATAGGAAATACTATATTGTCTGCCACGACACGTGTCTGATACGCTCTATGTCTGTAGATGTAAATGAATCCTTTGAAGTAATGAGTAGGTACAGATAATGCCTACACACTATAGGCCGATGTATGTTAATCTGAAACGATAATGACTTAGAATTTAAAAGAAATTGCATGATTAGTGGCGCCTATAGTCACAAAAAATGAAAACCACCCTCTCCCATCTTTACTGACATAAAAATATAAGTCATGACACAATTCCCCTTTAATTCACACTGGCATAAATAAATATAACACAATCGTTCACCCTAATTACCAAAAACTTAAAACAAAAAATACACTTAAGTCTTACATCTTATTTATGGATCACAGGTGCTTATTTCGCTTACATATAAAAAAATAAAAACAGAACATGAAAAAACAAAAAAAGAAAACAAGAATCACAGGCTTTCGAGTTTCTATTTATGTATTAATTACGCCATAAAAGTATAAATTCTTACTCGTGTACATAACTATACCTACACGTTTTTACGCAAATGAACATGTTAAACAATATGTACATTAAACACTCATCCTCACAATAAAACTCAATTGAACGTAAAAAAGCACCACAATAAAATATTTTTATTTAATTACCCATATACGCAGTTTACATAGATAAGTAAAGATACTTCGCCGCCTTGCAATTGAATGAAGCCATAAACGGATTATTTGTAAGTTCTTTTTTGAATTCTTGACAAATAAAAACATTTTTAGAGAAAATTTACGAATAAATATCTAATACTGCGTATTTTACATAATAAATAAATAGTTATAACAAATATTTTAGGGACATTTTAGCACGGAGACGTGGCAAAACTTTTTTACGCAACTATTTCAATTCTCAAAACTGGTTACCTTTTTTGTTAGGAGTGAGTAATCTTTACTAATCTATGGTAGTTTATTACAATTTCCTTTTCATTCCAATATCTACAAAGATTACTTCCAATGCTATTTTATGGACAGTGGAGGGTAATGTTTTACGAGCGTATGTATGTATGTCTCATTCTTCGTCTCGCCCTACAACCCAAACGGCTTGACGGATTTTAACATATGAGGCGTCGTTGGATTCGTCTAAATTGTGAGATTGACATAGGCTACCTTACTTTACTTTTCTTTCAATTACTTAATGCAGTCTGGTTTCTTTTTCTTATAATTACTAGTTATTCCAACACTTTTAAAATAGTTATTTTATATATACATCAACAACACAGAGTTTTCTACATCAGCTTCTATTAATACAAAGACGTAGGTATAGTCCGCGTAAAACTGCTGGTCCGCTCTGAATAATGAATCGCGTCGCCATAGCAAATTGTATGACTACACCTGCTCGCAACAACTTCACAGCGGACTAGCAGTTTGGCGCGGACTATATGTATATAAATACTTAAATTAAAAGCAGATTTCACACTAATCATATTTAACAAAATCTTACAGGAACATAAAGAACTATTTTTACAAAAAAATGTTCTGAAATTTTAAATCCACCATAATAAGCTAGCCAGCTAGCCAGGATATGCATATACTGTTAGAGCTATAAATTAGTCTTAATTATAACTAGTAGTATTTTAAAATTTAAAACAAACGACATTAACTTTCAAAGAACCTTATATAAAATATCTTATCTTAGTAATGGTTTCCTTAAAATTATCGAATTCGTTTGAAGAAGTAAAGATGAGGACGAATAAGGAATATAATGGTAGGCATGAAACAAGTATTAAAACCCGAAGACCAAAAATACCGAGTTTTAATATGAACTTTAAGATTAACTGTATTTTAATAAAATAATAGTATAAAATTGAGCTAAAAGCTTAAACTTTTATGCAATGGTGAGGCGTGACTACACCAGCAGTGGCCAAGACACCTGCGAGCGTTTTCACGCTTAATTCTAAGTATAGTTCGCGCCAAACTCTGCTAGTCCGCACTGAATTTATTAATTAAATTATAGATATTACCGGGACGAAGACAGCGCGGGACACCTTCCGGGACCCGTCCGCTGCCCTCTCGCCCGCGGGTTAGTATCTTAGATAATTATACCAACGTTGGTTAGAGTAAATTAAAGTTGGTTTAATTATCTAAGATTAGCATGCCCTTACGTTGCTACGGAATATATGCGCAACAACTTCAGAGCGGACTAGCAGTTTGGCGCGGACTATACGTTGAAACAAATGCTATAATTTGCTACGAATCCGTATTTACTGCCGAAATAATATTATTTTAGGCACATTTGACGTTTACCTACAATATAGAAGGTTATAGTCTATGATCATGGTAATTGAACGAACAATGCTATATATGACGAAGAACGGATTTCCCGTTGATAAGTAGATCTTACTTTATATACTACTTACTTTATATATTATATGCATTAAATTTTATTATTTAGATCAAGAAAAACGTTGTAAGACTGTTTTCTATATGTTATTTAATATTATATCCATTAAAAGTATTTTTATTAGTGCGTTTAGAAATATAGTGAAATTATACATAATACATAAACAATAATATATTATCCAAAATATTTTATCTCTCTGATTTAGATTATTCTGTTTAAATAATTAAGTTTTATCAACTTTATTTACAGTTACAAATGAAGAATATAAGGTTGTTGGAATAAATTACTAGTGACCAGTCCAGTTAGGCCAAACCATTGCCTTCTACTTTTGCCTAATGAGTATTTTTTCTAACTCCTAACTTATATTATAAATGCTAATGTGATAATTCATATTGATTTTTTTTTCGAACATCAACAAACTACTACCGCTTTGGAAAGTGGTTCGTTATGGAGAGGAAGTGGCGAAAGAAACCGTTTGTGCGCAATTTAAAATCTTTTAAAAGTATGTATGTTATGTGATGAATTGCTTAATAGTGTTTTTTTTTTTATAATATAAGAGTAGCAGACGAGCATGCAGTCCACCTGATGGTAAGTGGCTACTGCCGCCCATGGACATCTGTAATCAACCCCAGATAGGATTAGATATTCCTACCTGAGGTCGGCCACAGATGCGCCGCTACCCCTGAGCACTAAGCTGGAACGCCTCAGAAAAGTCTGTCTCCCTTACCACACCCTTCAAACCGGAACACAGCAGCGCTTAACACTGATGTTATTAGGTAGAAATAGGTGTGGCGGTGGTGCCGCCCGAGTCGAACCACAAAGGGTTCTACCACCTTTAAATTCAGAAAAGGACAAGAGTAGCTTTTATACCGATACGAATATTATAAATACGAATATGAATTTGTCTGACATCATTCAGGCATCAAACCTGAAACCGGACTCGTGTAACATAGATATACTTCTAAAATACACATAGACACATAAAAACACTTAAATTTATTAAACTTTATATTATTATATCTTAAGGTGGATGACCTTATTGGATATTTTAAAGGAACTATAACTAATTTATACATATAAGCCCGACTATTAAACAGGTTAAAATACTTATTATTTAGAATATATATAACAACATATCTGTTAAAATGACTAGTTATTGAACTAAATTGAGAGATTATAGTATAGGGACTTCCCGCTACTCGACACAGGATGGCGCCACGAGTATTCTGAATCACGCTATCGAAGTTTTCTAAACATCTTGCAATTAATTTCTAATATAATATAATAAATCCCAAAGTAACTCTGTCTGTCTGTGTGTATCTTCTTCACGCCTAAACCACTGAACCGATTATAATGAAATTTCGTACAAAGATAGTCTCGAGACCCGAGAAAGGACATAGGATAGTTTTTATCCCGGAAATCCCACGGGAACTAGGGATGGCGATCTAAGATCGATTAATCGGAGAATCGATCTTTTGGACCAATAAAATCGATTATTTTAGTCGATATTAGTAAGGATTGAATCATAAACTATTCATTTCATCAAGTGATGATCTTTAGCTAAGTTGTTGTCCATGAGCCCACGAAGGTTCCAGAGTTGGTACGACCAATTTTCGCCAGATGGCGCCACTGTCATTCCAACGAAGGTACGACTTTTCAATTTTATGTATGTTAATATGTCATATTATTTTCTTTTAAACGCGGGCGAAGCCGCGGGCAAAAACTAGTTTCTAATACGCAAAAAACTAAAAATCAGAGATGTCTGGGATTTGAAGGTAAATCCCTACGATGACGAGTCGATTTCTTCACCACTAGGCTATCACTACTGCTATATTTGCATTAGTAATCCCGATCTTGCCACAGAATCACATCAGCTTTATCAAAACCGACAAATAGTGAATAATTTTCTTTTTTAATAACATTTAAAGAGGCATCATCTATTTTAATAGTTATAATATAGCATTTAGGAAAATACCTCTCCCACATAACTTTCCATTCTCCCGTATTCAGTCCATAACACAATTGTATATTATTCAAAATCACTTTTGGATCAACTTTTATGAAACTATATATTCTTAATTCGATAATATGACTCGATTTCGAATCGGATTTAAAATCGAATATATTGTAGTGAGGCCCGACTGTGTTTACCAACCAGTTGAACGATTTGTCGTCGAAACAAGAATATACTATTCCATTTGTTTTTAAACTTTCACATTTTATATACGGTATATCACTTGACATTTTTATTGCTTCGTATATTAGACTTTGAATGTGTGTCACTGACTTTAAAAAATCAATTTTGTATAAGGGACTATGTTTAAGCGCAATAATTACATTTTTCGGCCAAGTACCGTTTTTAGTCACAATATTTGGGTTTGAAACTGCAAAAACTTTTTCGTCAGTATTTTTGGTAATATCATTTGAATTCACAATTGGATTATGTTCGATATGTTTTGATATTTCATTGTGACAGTTAAGGATATTATCGTTATAATTTTGAGTGTAAGTGGAGTTACATTGTAACTTATTACCAGTATATATACTTTCATAATTTTTTACACCTTCCCCGATATTAAATTCTTCATTATCTCCATCATTCTTTTTTCTATTCCTTCTTGTTCTTCGTCTCTTCTTTTCAGTAGACTTATTAACGCTATGTGCCTTATCGAAATCTTCTATAAATTTTCTGATTTTTTCAAAAATATCTTCATTCGATATTTCTTTGTTTATTTCCTCATTTGTTTCTCCATGTTTCTCCATAACTTCATCGATTTTTATTTTTTCAGTTTCTTCATTCTTATCTTCATTACGTATAAAAGGAATTACATCATCACTTGTCAATACTTCTTTGTTACAAATATTTTCTTCTAATAATTTCCTTTTGGTGAATTTCTTATCAAACTCTGTTACACAATCAATATTTTTCTCAAAACATTTATCAGAATTTGACTTATTCTGCGAATTTGTAGATATGTTTTTATTACTGTCATTTTCATCAAATATTTTGTCATTTTTAGATATTTCTTTATTTTCAATTTCATATGACTTTACGTCAAACATTTTGGAATTATGACTTCCTATTCCAAAATCATCCCCTTCCATTACATCGTTACATTTATTATTATGAAATATTTTTGGAATATTATTCATGTCACCATTCTGGTTCAATTTATCGGTTTCATTTGGAGAATTTTTCATTGAAGAATTATTATTAACTTCACCATCAAATTCTTCACTATTCTTGGAATTCTCATGAATAATTCTATCATTATTTGAATTCTCTGCTTCACTGTTAGTGCCTTGTTGACACATTTTACATCTTTTTGTCACAAAAACTTTTACTAGTTGTAATTTTCCAAAATATCTGTAATAAAAGGTCATTTTTATTGTACAAAATTCACATGTTTTTATTAAAACAAAGAAATGCTACATTAAATTCTTTTGCTTGCCGAAAAATCAAAAATATATATTTACATGATTTTTCTTCTCATTTTTATATTAAAGAAATGATAAAAATTAAATTAATTATTGTCTGAATCTTAGACAAGATTTTTACTACGAGTATTTGTTGTCTATGCAACGAAAAAAGTCTATGGTAGACATTACACAGATAATTAATAAAATAGTTCAAAAAATTGTTCAAACTAATCTTAACTTCAGATCAAAAATACAAAAAAAAACCCAAAAAATACTTACAAAAGCGGACAGTCATATTTCGCTATTAAGAAGACATCAGCCATTCTTTCGACTGTCTCACAAAATATATCATTTTCTTCACCCCCAAGCCCCAAGTCGAAAATAACTTGCCCATTCAACATTCCAATTACACTATTTACGTACGACTTGATACCAACTTGCGAACTGAACTCATACACTCTCTGAACATCATTACTTTGAATAAAATCACGTATAATTCGATTGATTAGTAGAAAATATTTGTTTTCTTTAGACGTGTTTGGTATATCGTATTTATTTTCTGGGATTGGGTGTGTGGTTACAAAGGTACAGTCTTCGTAAAGTCTCAACTTTACTGGGCTGTTGTTGTATTTTGATATTTTTGCTACTTGCCTGCAAAGAAACAGAAATAATTAAAAAAAAAAATCATTAGAAATAGATTTACAGATTATGAATTGAAGATGGTAGAACTCTGTTTGATTCTGAAGGCACCACCGTCACACGAATTTCTGTTATAACAGCAGTGTTAAGTGCTGCTGTGTTCCGGTTTGAAGGGTGTGGTAAGAGATACAGACTTTTCCGAGGCGTTCCAGCTTAGTCCTCAGGAGTAGCGGCGCATCTGTGGCCGACCTCAGGTAGGAATCTAATCTATCTGGGGTTGATTACAGATGTCCATGGGCGGCAGTAGCCACTTACCATCAGATGGACTGCTTGCTCGTCTGCTACTCCTATATTATAAAAAAAAAGTATATGATGGCAAATGGCTACTGCCGCCCACGGACATCTGTTCTTACGTGTGCACTAACTACTATGTACCTAAATGTACACAGTATAGTCCTTTTAAAACTGCTAGTCTGCTCTGAATATAGAAATGAATCGCATCGCCATAGCAAATTGTATGACTACACCTCCTCGCAACAACTTCAGAGCGGACTAGCAGTTTGGCGTGGACTATACATATACTCTCGCTTCTCATCATACTTACGTGTTACACTTCTTCCACGTTTGACAAACAAGTGCCAAGTCGCTATGGGCGGCCATTTCTGCTGTGATCGCCTTCAGTAATAACAGCTCACGTTTATTTTTATAAGCAAACAGTTCTCCTCTATTCAACCGTGATACTGTCGTGATAATGTAGGATATGAAGTTGCTGATGTTGAAACCAAATCTGAAATATTATTATTTATTTATTTATTATCAGCATTCATTTATTTATTTATTATATTATTATTTATTTATTCTTTACTAACGGGCAAACGTTGTGTGGCAACACATAAAAAAATGTTAAAGGTGAACATCCCTTATCACTTAGGGGTATGAAAAATAAATAGCAGCCAATTCTCAGACCTAGTGAATATGCGTATAAAATTTGGTGAATATTGGTAAAGCCGTTTCAGAGGAGTACGGTAACTAACATTGTGACACGAGAATTTTATATATAAGATACTAGCTGACCCGGCAAACTTTGTACCGCCTCAAAATCTATTTATCAATCAATATACTTCATATAAAATATAGCCTATGTTACTCGTGGATAATGTAGCTTTCGAATGGTGAAAGAATTTTTAAAATCGGTCCTGAGCCTATTCATTACAACCAAACAAACAAAGTTTTCCTCTTTATAATATTAGTATAGAAGTATAGATATAAAAACCATACCTTATAATAGTGAAGTGATATTCAGATTGAATTAATTCCAGCAAATTCACTAACAATTGCAAACGATTCGACGCTTTCTTCGCGGTCATATCCAATTGATTGTACTCATATCGTTCAGCCGATATTTTATGATACGATATATCAGTATCGATATTCATATCGATATCACTTTCTTCATCATCATTACACACATTTGTATTGAATTGTACATCTTTGTTTAAAGAATCATCAATTTTATCATTATCATTATCATCTATCATTATGTTTTCATCAGCGAAATTCAAATCATCATTTGTTCGTATAGAAAAATTATTCACTTGAATTTGCCTGTTAAAAATATTATCATTATTTTCAAAGTTTTTATCATTATCATCTATCATCATGCATTCATCATCAGAAATAATTTTTTTATCATTCATTCGTACACAGTTAGTATTACCTTTCATTTCTTCATTGTTAATAGTTTTATCAATATTTTCGGACTTATCATCATTATCAATCATCATTTTTTCTTCTTCTTTATCATTAATTTCTACACAATTCGTATCCAATTGTAACTGGCCCCCGTTATAAGCGTTATCAGTATTATCAGACAATTTATCATTATCATCTATCATATTATCATCATCAGCAATTACTTCATCATTTGTTTGCACATAATTCGTAATTACCATCTGATCACTTTTATAAACATAATCAATATTTTGGGATGGTTTTTCATTTTCATAAGCTAATACGTATTTAATCTCAACAATCACTTCTTTATCATCTGTAATCACTCCTTTATCATTAGGTATCACTTCTTTATCATTACTTTTCACTCCTTTATGATCAGTCTTCACTTCATTATCATTAGTTTTCCCTCCTTTATCATTAGTTTTCCCTCCTTTATCATCAGTTTTCACTTCTTCATTATAAGTTTTCTCTCCTTTATCATTAGTCTTCACTTCTTTATCATTAGTTTGTTCATAATTTTGATCTTGAAATTGAATCTGTTCAGCGGCCTTTATAACATTAGAAATATTTTTAATGTTTCTATCAACATTATCTATCATCTTGTGAAACGCTTCATCAATTATCGTTTTTATACTATTTTCTAATTTATCATCTTCGTCTTTTTGTTTCTGGTTGAAAACTTCATTATTATCTTTATCAGATTCATTATCATCATCACTATCACCTTTATCACTTTGTACATAATTACTATAAGCAACATCACTTTCAACTTGATTATCATTTATCATCAATTCATCATCATTATCACCTTCTTCACTTTCAATCTGTCCATCATTTGAAAGACTATCATGTTGTGCGTCACAGCTATCATCATTAATCATCATTACAATTTCATTAACAAGAGCTCTTGTAACATCATTTGTTTGTATACAACTCTCATCCACTTCTACTTGATCAGATTGATTAGACGTATCATCAATAACATGCACATCACTATAATCATCATCTTTATCTACTATTTTATCGTCACAATCTCTTATATATTCATTGTCTGCACTATTTTTATTCTGATCATCTTGTTCATCATCAACAATATGTACATCACTACTATTATCATCTATTATCATTATTTTATCATCACTAACCATTTCATCATCTGTTTCATGATTAGAATTATTTTGTATCTGTGCACTTTCTTTAGAAGCTTTATTACTTACTTCTAAGTCACTAATACTTGAGTTTTTCATATTTTCTATGTTACTAGAACTAACTACGTTTTCTATATAATTCGTAGTCATTTTCTGAACGCTTGTGTTAGCATTAACATCTTGTAAGTCATTAACTTCCGTTTGTAAGTCATTAAAATTCACAGTAACATCATTATTTTTCGTTTGTAAGTCATTAGAATCAATTTTATTTCTAGATATGTCATTTCTCGCGAACGCATCATTTAAAATTGTCGAATACATACTCAGATTTGCTTCCATCTCGTTTAAACGGCGATCTTTATTTTTTCCTTTTTTGCCAATAAGCTTACTTTTCTTTTCTTTCTTTTTAAATTTTCGATTTTTTCGATTGGTTCCGTCTTCAATGTACTCATTATCTTTGGAATATAATTCTTCATTTTGGTTCAAAGCGGTTCTTCTTTTCAATATGTGTTTTTGTAGGCGATTCAGTTTTACTTGTGATGATGTAAGCTTTCTATGACCGAATCCTACACGCGTTGGCTGAAAAAAACAAACATTATATTATTAGTGATAATGTTATTGTATTTTAAATCGTCAACCCATCAAAGGTATGTGAAGTCTACCAATACGCACTTGTCCAGCGCGGTGGACTATAGCCTAATCCTTCTCATTCTGAGAGGAGACCCGAGCCTAGTGGGACAATAATGGGTTGATGATGATGATGATGAATCCATTACTGTCCCACTGCAGGTCACAGGGGTCTCAAAGTAAGAGGGATTTAAGTCATAATTTCGTAGTTGACCATATACGAATTGGTCCACTTCACACACCCTCGAGAATATTTTTAATGAACTCAAGATATGTAGGTTTCTTCAATGTCGATGGAAGTGAAAACATAATAACTATACTGGATACATAATAACTATAGTTAAAAAACTAAAAACCACGCTAAAATCGCACAAGTAAGGTCGTTAATCCTGACGATCTTGATGAGAAGAATTGGATAAAATGATTAAAATCGTGTATTGTCATCGGTTCTTGATAATTGTTCAAAATTTTAAATAAATCGGACAGTTCAAAGTGAGTAAAAATCGAGTTCAACGATTCATTACATACATACATACAGGTCAAACTAATAAAAGCGTGGTAAAAAGAAAACTTACTATATCCAGTTGTGGTTGTATAGGTTCCATGATCCCTTCGCCACGGACTCCCAGGGCTCCGCCCTTCCAGCCCATTAAACGCATCATTCTGTGAAAGAAGTTAAGAGCTCTATTTGTATTGATGTTTTAAGACAAAAAAATCGTGTTTATACTTATCTACTCACATAAGAATTTATACTTGTCTTGTGTATTTAAAAGCGGCAGAACCCTCTGTGGTTCGATTCCTGCAGCACCACCACCACACTTATTTCTGTTATAACAGCAGTGTTAGGCGCTGCTGTGTTCTGGTTTGAAGGGTGTGGTAAGGGAGACATACTTTTCCGAGTCTTTCCAGCTTAGTCATCAGGGGTAGCGGCGCATCTGTGGCCGACCTCACGTAGGAATCTAATCCTATCTGGGGTTGATTACAGATGTCCATGGGCGGCAGTAGCCACTTACCATCAGGTGGACTGCATGCTCGCTGCTACTTCTATATTATAAAAGAAATATACACTTGAACTGAGACTGTTGGAGCACGGCCGCTGTCCAGACATGATCACCTAGCACCTTTGCCAAAGTAATAAAGTTGGTATATAGTCCGCGTAAAACTGCTAGTCCGCTCTGAATATAGAAATGAATCGCGTCGCCATAGCAAATTGTGTGACTACACCTGCTCGCAACAACTTCAGAGCGGACTAGCAGTTTGGCGCGGACAATAAACTAAACTAAATAAACGCTTTCTACACTCACAGCCCCACACTAGGATTCCCTGTGTCGTGGGTGCCATGGACACACATAGACAAACAACACCCAGACCCAGAAATCTAAATTCATCATTTAGATATCTGTCTGGCCGGGAATCGAACCCGGGACCCTTTGCGCGTCAGACCGGTATGGTGGCCGCTCCGGCACGCGGGTCGTCAAATATATGATGACAATAATATACAATGACATACCTCATGGCCTTATCGCTCTCTATGGGCGCGGCGAGTCCTTCTAACAGCTTGTGTTTCATTTCGCGCATATGGTCTGAAAATATCTTCTTCTTTTCCGATGAATTTGTCCTGAGAAGAAAAGTAAGATCATTTTAGAGGAGTTAGAATTCTTGGTTCGACTCTGAAGGCACCATTGTCACATTTATTTCTGCTTTATAACAGCAGTGTAGCGCTGCTGTGTTCTGGTTTGATGTGTGGTAAGGGAGACATACTTACATAAGGTCCTTAGTCTTCAGAGGAAGCAATGCATATATGGTCATTGGTCACCTTCACGTAGAATGGGCATGATGACAGTATTGAAAAATCGAAGAATAAATGATATACTTAAAAACAATATATTGAAAGCATTCTCAAAAATAGCCCAGTTTTAATAAAAACTTTAGGATTCATTATATTTTCAATGAAATAAAAGTGTAAAATAATGCAGTCGGCCATCTTGTCTAAAACGCTAATCGGGGCGAAATGACGTCATTGGTTTGGCGTGTCACCGTATTGCTTGAACTTTTCTATGGGATATTGAGGCGTGACGTCACTCGCGGACGCCATGACACCCGTGAGCGTATTCGCGCTTAATTCAAAATTTGTTTTAAAACTGATAATATTTCCGTTAATACTGAATTTATTGCCGAAATAATACGATTTTTGGAATCAGTATATATGTATGTACATTATAAAAGGGGGTTTCAAAATTTGTCATCATGCCTATCGTAATATAGTGATCTTATGAGATGATTTTAATTTATTTAATATTTCTACATAGATTAGTAAAGAATACTCACTCCTAACAAGAAAAAGTTTTGAGAATTTAAATAGTTGCGTAAAAAAGTTTTGCCACGTCTCCGTGCTAAAATGTCCCAAAATATTTGCAATAATTATTTATTTATTGCGTAAATTACGCAGTATTAGTTATTTATTCGTAATTTTTCTCTAAAAATGTTTTTATTTGTCAAGAATTCAAAAAAAGAACTTACTAAAATAAGCCGTTTGTGGCTTCATTCAATTTCAAGGCGGCGAAGTATCTTTATTAATCTATGTATTTCTAGCTTAAAGTAGTCCTGCGTTTCGGTGAGCGTATTAGATCTGATTAACATATGAGGCGACTATCTTAATCCTCAGTGGCGACGCTGCGATCGGCTTCAGATAGAACCTGGTCTATATTGAGTTGGTTACAGATGTCCATAGGCGGTAATAACCACTTACCATAAAATGGTCTTTACTCCTTCCAGGGGAGTTACTGCCATCTCTTAAAACAATATTATTTTAATCATACATTGATTAAATTTCGTACCACGATATCGTTAAACTAAGATTGTTTAAACAATATTAAAACAAGCGGTTTTGTATGAAATCATTCATTCTTTTGTACCGCATTCGTACCATAAAGTGACACAAAATGTCATAATTGAATGTTCTATTTATGTCAAATTTTGCAATCGCCAAGCTGCATGACGACGTTCCTTTGCACTGGATAATAGTGTTACATACTTGAATAACGTTTTAAAATATATTCAACCAAAAATAATTATACACGAAATTTAATTTTTTAAGCAAAATATATCAATTTCAGTTACTTATATACAACGAATACTCGAAAACTGGATAAGGGTGTCTAAATATTTACTTAATTTAATTAATAATAATAATATTTATATGTAAAACAAAATTAAGTAAGTCTGTTTAACTGCGTATGACGGAACACAATCAAAACTATGGTGCGAAAGAGACGACTCTTGTGTTGATGTCTCGTTTTCTCTTGGATAAGGAATAGACAAATTATTCATTCTTTTACATCACTCTGCAGGAATAAAACAATATTGTTTTAAGGAGGTCGTAGTACGAATCAAAGTAATGTTGATGTAATATTGAAATAAAACATTCCGGAACTATGACGGTTTTTGATGTGAAACATCTATAGCCACACGTAAAACCGATTTCTGGCGTGGCGACGCATGTCGTGGCGACGTCGCCACGCTATACGATGGTATATATATACAGTCTATATGCAGTAGTGTGTACGGTGTGGCGACGCGTCGCCATGCGCAATCGACTGTGCGATTCTCTTCCTGATTAAACGAATTAAGTAGTCACGATTTGAAATAAATTCGTAAATTTTTGTATTTAATGAAAATAAATGTTTATTCAATAAATAGTCATCGTTATCTGGAAAAAAATCGTAATATTTTATTTTATCATTATGACATATTTAGTTCCTATCACAATATGTTCTTTTCTGCATATTACTTTTACAAAATAATGTCGATGTTTCACATCTGCCAGGCGTCCTGTGACGGCTCACATTTTTTTTTAAAGGTGGTGGTGGTAGGCCCCCAGTACATAAAATAATCCTAAGCTAAATTTTCACACTTTGTCATAACATTTTGTACACACTTTGTCAGGGGTCCAGAAAAGGACGTAGAATACCTTTTATCCGGAAAAAAGTTCCGTTCCCGAGGGATAGATAAAAACCTCTGACCGCTAGCAAAATAAACGCTTAAACGCTTTCTACACTCACAGCCCCACGCTAGGATTCCCTGTGCCGTGGGTGCCATAGACACACACATAGACAAATACACAAACACCCAGACCTAGAAACAGAAAGCTAAATTCATCATTTAGATATCTGTCTGGCCGGGAATCGAACCCGGGACCCTTTGCGCGTCAGATCGATATGGATAAAATAATATAATATAATATCGGATAAAAGCTAATTTGTTATGAATTTGAAGGTGGTAGAACCTTTTGTGGTTCGACTCCGGCGGCACCACCGCCACACCTACTTCTGCCTCATAACAGCCGTGCTAAGCGTTGCTGTGTTCTGGGTGTGATGAGGAAGACATACTTTTCCGAGGCGTTCCAGCTTAGTCCTCAGGGGTAGCGGCGCATCAGTGGCCAACCTCAGGTAGGAACATCTAATCCTATCTGGGGTTGATTACAGATGTCCATGAGCAGTAGCCACTTACCATCAGATGGACTGCGTGCTCGTCCGCTACTCCTATACTATAAAAAACCCGCGGCTTCGTTTGCTGTCAGAGGTTATCTATCCCTCGGGAACAGTATTTTTTTCGGGATAAAACATACCCTATGTCCTTTTCTGAACCCACAAAGGGTTCTACCACTTTCAAATAGCTAGTTCGTTTAAAATTAGTAAATACATACCTTAAAGGTTTACCAAATTCCAATGGCATATTATATGCATAAGGATCCATCCATGTGTCTGATTTTTTCAACAGCTGTGGTTCCGGAGACGACTTACTTCTTTCTAGATATATACTGGGATCTATCGGAGTCATTCTAGACACTTTTGTGTTTATCTCTGTCGACTGAAGAATCTTCTCTACGATAGATTTGGGATTTCTGTAATTAAAAGAATAGTTGAATCCTTACTATCCTTACTAACTATATATATTATATCCTTACTAATATTATAAATCCGAAAGTAACTCTGTCTGTCTGTCTGTCTGTCTGTCTGGTTGTCTCTTCTTCACGCCTAAACCACTGAACCAATTTTAATGAAATTTTGTACAAAGATAGTCTGAGACCCGAGAAAGGACATAGGATAGTTTTTATCCCGGAAATCCCACGGGAACTAGGGATGGCGATCTAAGATCGATTAATCGGAGAATCGATCTTTTGGACCCAAAACATCGATTAATTTAATCGATATTAGTAAGGATTGAATCGTAAACTATGCATATGATCAAGTGATGATCTTTAGCAAAGTTGAGGGTACGAATTTACAGTTTTATGTATTTACAGTGTTAGTATGTTATATTATTTTGTTTTAAACGCGGGCGAAGCCGCGGGCAAAAACTAGTACAGAATAAATTATAGTTTAAAAAACTAAAAACCACCCTAAAATCGCATATGAAAATCGTTAATCCTGACAATATCCTAATGATTCCTGATTGGGGCAAAGTTATTGAAATAGTATATTATCATCGGGTCTTGATAATTGTTCAAAATATTTAAATTAATCAGACAGTTCAATGTGGGTAAAAATGGAGTTCAAAAATTCCATTACATACATACTCACATACATACAAGTCAAGCTAATAAAAGCATGGTAATCAAAATAAAAGTTAAATGATATGATACATTGGTTTTTCCTCTTTCTGAGTTGCAAAGATCTAGGTTCGATCCCAGGCTAAGCAGACATTTAAATGAAGAATTAATATTTCTATTTTAGATCTGAGTGTTTGTGTCAACTATGTGTGTGTGACACATAGATTAGTAAGGATTACTCACTCCTAACAATAAAATGTACCCAGTTTTGAGAATTGAAATAGTTGCGTAAAAAAGATTTGCCCCGTCTCCGTGCTAAAATGTCCCTAAAATATTTGAAATAATTATTTATTTATTATGTAAATTACGCAGTATTAGTTATTTATTCGTATATTTTCTCTAAACATGTTTTTATTTATCAAGAATTCAAAAAAAGAACTTACTAATAAGCTGTTTGTGGCTTCATTCAATTTCAAGGCGGCGAAGTATCTTTACTAATCTATGGTGTGACACCACAATGTAAGGTATTTTAAAGTCTTCTCTGTAAGAAGGGACTGCGCAGGAAAGGGTTAATAATAAAATTTACCTTAATGCTTCTAAATCATCATCGTTATCGACATTCATATTTTCATTATTTTCTTGTAATAATGCATCTTTTTCATTATTTTCTCCAATCTCCTCATTATTGTCAATATCTTCATCATTTGTCTCAGTTTCGATATTTCCTTTTTTTCTGAAATTGAGAACAAAATAATTAAAATATTTTTATAAATCTAATGCAATTTTTTTTTTAGAAAAAAAAATGAGCATACAATCTACTTGATAAGGGGCTACAGCCGCCCATGGACATCTGTAATCAACCACAGATAAGATGAAAGTCCTAACCGAGGTCACCACAGGTATGTACACCGCTACCCCTGAGGACTAAGCTGGAATGCCTCGGGAAAGTCTGTCTCCCTTATCACACCCTTCAAACCATAACACAGCAGCACTACACTGCTGTTATAAGGAAATAAGAGTGACAGTAGTGCCTTTAGAGTTAAAGAGTTAAATCGTTAAATCGTAAAAGCCTCAATTTTAAGAAAATACATATTTTTTCATATTAATTTGGCAGTTAAGTTCCCGCCATTCATTACTTTAAACATTTTTTTTGGCTCAGTGTTTCTTATCATTCGAAATGGACGTTTTGTTTCCCAATAATTTTTATTTTTTATGTCCGACTTAGCTAAGGTTATTTTTAGGACCATTAAAATAGATTTACTTGCTATGGGCGGAGTTTCGTTTAATACAGATGTAAAGTTGACAATTTGCGAGAATTACTTTTTAGAGTCAAATCCGAGATCCGAGAGATAAAAAAAAGAGACATAGAAAATCATATTTAACGTTGAAACGAAGTTGTAAACAACAAACAATAGGAATTTACTATTTAATCAGTTATCTATTTTCATTAAAAAATAAATCCTAAAAACGGCGGTAACTTATTTGCCAAACTATTACTTTCTCATACTAAGCCGTATGTCATAGTCATAACATCGAATAATTAGTTGATTAACCAACAAATTCTTCAATGGTATGACTTATGTCTGTTTCTAAAGAATTATACATAAATCATTTGTTATGTATAATCCTTAAGGATTAGTATGCCAATGTATGGAAAAATACGTATTTTCTTCAAAATTTTCCTTTTCCTTTAATTTGTCACATAACATTACTTCCCAGAATTTGATCCTTATAAGCGACACTATCAGATAGTGGAATAATATAGAGGTGTAATTTTTTTCAAAATGAACTCGTTCGATTCCCGGCTAGGGAAAAAGTTATTTTAAAAAAGTAATGATGCAGTTTTAGTTTTTATCAAAATGGGCCTCGTAACTCCTTTCAGCATTTTTCGCTAATCCGTATAGTTTCGGATATGGCCCTGAAGGCCCGTTTGAAAAATTCACCCTGTATATATATTTGCATGAATAGCTCGTTTAAAGGCATGAGATTACTTCACTTTTTATTAATTATTTAAAGAGTCGAGATTTTATTTTTATAACGTATTGACATTCAAAAAGTGCTGTAAAGATCCTATATTGAATTAAAAAAATATATTAGATTTTAATAAATTAAATACAAGATAAATAAGAATATACATACATTATTATGTACTTACTTTTTATGTGCTTTATGTACATTTCTTGCTGGACTTGTAGATGGGACCTTCATGAATATCACGGTGCTGTAATATGGAAAAAAGGATTATAAGTAAGTATTAAATAGAAGGCAGTGATAGCCTAATGGTTAGGAAACTCGGCCTCTCGATCGCGGGGTCCGAGGATTAAATCCCAGGTACCTCTGATTGTTCAAAGTTATGTGCGTGTTAGAAATTAATTATCACTTGCTAAACGGTGAAGGAAAAACATCGTGAGGAAACCTGCATACCTGAGATTTATAAAAAAAAAATCTCAAAGGTATGTGAAGTCTACCAATACGCACTTGTCCAGCGCGGTGGACTACGGCCTAATCCTTCTCATTATGAGAGGAGACCCGTGCCCAGCAGTGGGACAGTAATGGGTTGTTGATGATAATTTAATGGCTTTGAAATCTTATTTTTAGTTGTCGTTATAGAGATAGCTGTAATAAGACAAATATATTGTTTTGTTGAAATATATTTTTCTTATTATTGTAAGTAGCAAAGGAGCATGCAGTCCACCTGATTATGAGTGGCTACTGCCAGCCCATGGACATCTATATTCAATCCCAGATTAGATGACTCCTACCTGTGATCGACCACAGGTCTATTGCTACTCTAGGGGACTAAGTTGGAATGTTTCGCCTTATATAATATATATATATAGCCCTTTCTTCTTTGTATTCATGCTTTAGTACACATTTCAAAACAAAATATAGCAGCTCTATACTGTTGTTATAAGACAGAAATAGATGTGACAGTGGTGCCTTCGGAGTCTAACCATACAGACCAGCTTTAAATCAGTGCAATGATAGCTTATTGTTGTGAACTTCTAATATTCAAGTCTAGGATTCGATTAAATTCAATCATTTTAATGCATTTAAAATTGTAACTATAGAACTAGTTATCACCATACGAAAATGTAAAATTAACGGATCCTACTTGAAAATTTTAAATTATTGTTACGTTAGCTTAGTACGCTTAATTATAATTAATTTAAATTGCTACACCCTGACAGGGTTTCATGCCACTGTATCAAAATTTGTAACACCTTTATATGTATGTGATAACTGCATGATGCAATAAAGATTATGATTAAGATTAAAAATATACTCACCCCTTATAGTTGACGTTGTCAAGATTCTCCACTACAATTTGATATCTGAAAAAAATAATATTTTTCATTATATTATAACTAGCTGACCCGGCAAACTTTGTACCGCCTCAAAATCTATTTATCAAATATATTTCATATAAAATATAGCCTATGTTACTCGTGGATAATAGCTTTCGAATGGTGTAATAATTTTTAAAATCAGTCCAGTAGTTTTTGAGCCTATTCATTACAATCAGACAAACAAAGTTTTCCTCTTTATAATATTAGTGTAGATATTCATCATTTGTTTATCTATAATTCTATATTATAAGCTATACTCAAAGACCCTTATACATTCAAAAAGAAAATGTGTACTTATGTAGTCCGCGTAAAACTGCTAGTCCGCTCTGAATATAGAAATGAATCGCGTCGCCATAGCAAATTGTATGACTACACCTGCTCGCAACAATTTCAGAGCGGACTAGCAGTTTGGCGCGGACTATACACACATAAGTTGTTGTGTGTGTGCGTATTTCAATGTGTACACATGCAAGAAATAAAACTTACAACATATTATTGTGTTGGATGTCTTTTCATAAACATCTGTAATAAACCCCAGATAAAATTAGATTCTTATCTGAGATTGGCAACAGGTACGTTGCTACTGTTAGTTGGAAAACCTCGGATATGTATGTCCCTTATCACAATAAACCAGAACACATCAGCGCTTAACACTGCTGTTATAACAGAAATAGGTGTGGCGGTGGTGCCGCCGGAGTCGATCCACAAAGGGTTCTACCTACAAACTGCTAATTAAACAAATAAGTGATCTTCCAATCTTAAAATAATTTAAACTACTGATGATGGTAGAACCCTTTGTGGTTCGACTCCGGCGGCACCACCGCCACACCTATTTCTGTTATAACAGCAGTGTGTAATAACAGCGCTGCTGTGTTCCGGTTTGAAGGGTGTGGTAAGGGAGACATACTTTTTTAAGGCGTTCCGCTTAGTCTTGAGTAGCAGCGCATCTGTGGCCGACCTCAGGTAGGAATCTAATCCTATCTGCGGTTGATTACAAACGTCCAGGGGGGCAGTATCTTACCATCAGCTGGACTGCTCGTCTGCTACTCTATAATAAATTTTGATATAAAATAACTCACCGCTTCTTCTTCTCCCGTTTATTCGCTTTAGGCGCATAACTGCATAGTTTAAAACCAGTTTTTTTATTCAAAATATTGAACAGCCTCACAATTAGATTCATACAGTCATCATTAAACACATCAGCTGACGCTGTGAGTGGGTTCAAAGTGTTCAACCGGAGCAGCACATACATTTCACTAGTAGATAATTCGCTGATCTCTAACGACGCTCTCGAGTCATCTTTGACAAACTCTAGTATTGTTTCTAAGTTATTCATTAGAAATGTGTTAGAGACACTATGAACCAATTTGCGTTTTAGATCCAATCTTCGTAACGACTTCGGAGATGTCGGTGTGCGTTTGGTGGACTCTTTGAGTTCTAACTCTTCGGGGGTTAAAATGTATTTATTGCTACTTTTTGTTGTATCTGTACTGTTTTCTTCTAGATTTATATTTGTATTTATTGTAGATTTGATCTCGTCATTAGATATTTCGTTCGTAATGTTTATCCTAACATCTGTAATATTACTATTATTCAATTCATTTTCACCTATTTCGGGTAGATTTATATTTGTATCTGCTTCAATGGAAGATTTTTGGTTTATCTCTTCATTCATTCCGTTAGTATTGTTTATATTTTTAACATCTATAATGTTACTATTATCTAGTTCATTTCCATCTATACTAGTTTCCATACTTGGATGTACAGTAATGACGTCATTCCTCATATCTGTGTCTGTTATATTAAACAAATTTTCTACTTGATTAACATTTGTGTCAATTTTCAAATAAGATTTGATTTTAACCTTTTCATTAGTTATTTCTTTAGTATTACTTATATTAATAACATTCGTAGTATTACTATTATTGAGTTGATTTTCATCTATACCAATTTCCGTAATTGGTTGTACCATAGTGACGTCATTCCTCATATCTGTGTCTGTTATATTAAATGTATATTCTAGTTGATTCATATTTGTATTGATTTCCATATTAGGGTTTAGTTTAATCTCTTCATTAGCTATTTCTTGAGTATTGCTTTTATTTGTTACTTCGGTATAGTCAATTTGATTTCCATCTGCACCAATTTCTATACTTGGTTGTGTGATACTGACGTCATCTCTCATACTAAGCCTATTTTCTATTTGACTCATATTAGTATCTATTTCCATAGTAGATTTTATTTTAATCTCCTCATTCAACATTTCCCTAGTATTGTTTATATTTGTAATATCTATATTATCACTATTTTCAAGCTGATTTCCATCTATACAAATTTCCATGCTTGGCTGTACATCAGTGACGTCATTCTTCATTATTACAGATTCCGTGATGATTATATTAAGTATATCTTCAGGTTCATTAATATTATTATCAACTTCCATAGTTACTTGTACTGTAGTCACTTTATTACCAATATAAGTTTCTGTGCTACCATTTGCTTCTTTTATAGTCTCCACATTTTGTGTATTAAATGTTATTATATTATCTTTATTGTTAGTATCAATTGGATCAATTTTCTTAATTTTTCCTTCCTTGGCAGTTAATCCTTCATTTTGCAATTCATTGCTTAAAATTGGCACTTTAAAATGCGCAGTATCAGAATCTTTATTTTCTATCAAATCCTCTGCATTAACTCCTTTAATATTATTGCATGAAATGATTTTTTCATCATCGACAATTATTCCATCAGTTTGCAATGCACTGCACAAAGCAGGTACGTCAACATGCCTCGAATCAGAATCCTTATTTTTTGTCAAATCTTCGTGATTACCTCTTTCGATATGATTGCATGCATTTACTTCAAATTCGTTATTTTTCTCTTCAACAGCTATTTCTTCATTTAGTCCAGTACTTAAAGTGGGTACATCAACTTGCATAGAAACAGAATCTATATTTTCCGCTTCAACTTCATTAGAGTCTTTGACATTATTGTAGGATATTACTTTAAATCCCTTAACTTTTTCATCATCAGCTGTTATTCTTTCATTTTGTAATACATTACTTAAAGGCTCTTCAGACTGCGTAGTAATAACAGAATTTATATTTCCTGTCAAATCACCTTCATTATGTTCTTGAACATTCTTGTATGAATCTACAGTTTTAACATTAGCAAGTTCTTTATTCACTAACACTTCATTTACATGAGATTCAATACAATCTTCACTCCTTACTTCATTATCAGTGTATGAAATTTCATTATTATTTTCATTAACTATATAGTGAATATTCACTTCAGTAGATTCTGTATTTTCTGGTAAAGGCTCTGAATCTTTATCACTGATATATTGAACTGACTCATTATTATTAGTATTACAATAATCGTTAGAAACTGTGATTTTTAAGTCATTTTTACCAGAAATGTTTAAATTTTCAACACCTTTACTAATAGACTTTGTTTCTTCAAATTCTTTATCTATAGTTGATGGTGCATTCTCAATAATAGCCTTGATATTCCTGTAAAACAACCATTTTATTAATACTTCATGTTCTTCAAAATCATTTAAACATAAATAAGATAATATGAATAAGAAAATGTTATTATAGTCAACGCAAAAATTCAAGTCCGCTCTGAAGTTAAGAAGGTGTCAGTCGGTATCGCGCTGTCTTCGACCCGCAAATACCTAGAATTTGCTATTGCGACGCGACTAGTTTCTATATTCAGAGCGGACTAGCAGTTGTGCGCGGATTATACACAATTAATGAATATTAAATGATAACATTATTTCAATGTGACATTACTTAATTAAATATTAACATTGATTAAAATTTACTATAAAAGATATTGTATAAAATAATTGACATAAGCATAATTAACTATAATTTTATATTTACATGTTTTTTATTACAATAACAGGACATTATATTAATTGAACACTTTGATATGATTCCAAGATTTTATTAACTAGACATATAAAGTTCTAAAAAAAAATAGTAATATTTTTCAATTGTTAAATATAGTATTTAAATATTATTACCCCATAAATTATTAGTTATTAAAAAATGCATGCACACTTACTCAATAGTAGACACTTCTTTCCTCTTTTTGACTTTCTCAAAATTGACAAACCTGAAAAAAAAGGAAACCAGAAATTTAACTTACTTTTTAGATAATTCTCAATTAGAATAATATACTGAGAGTAATAATAAAATTATAGATTAGATTTATTTATAAATAAGAATACTAGTTTTTCATTTTTTGAAGGTGGTAGAACCCTTTGTGGTTCGACTCCGGCGGCACCACCGCCACATCTATTTCTACCTAATAACAGCAGTGTTAGGCGCTGCTGTGTTCCGGTTTGAAGGGTGTGGTAAGAAACAGACTTTTCCGAGGTGTTCCAGCTTAGTCCTCAGGGGTACGGTAAGAGTAGCAAACAAGCATGCAGTCCACCTGATGGTAAGTGGCTACTGCCGCCCATGGACATCTGTAATCAACCCCAGATAGGATTAGATATTCCTACCTGAGGTCGGTCACAGATGCGCCGCTACCCCTGAGGACTAAGCTGGAGCGCTTTGGAAAAGTCTGTCTCCCTTACCACACCCTTCAAACCGGAACACAGCAGCGCCTAACACTGCTGTTAATAGGTAGAAATAGGTGTGGCGGTGGTGCCGCCGGAGTCGACCCACAATGGGTTCTACCACATTCTTGCGAGAATCGAGAATGTGGAGCCAATACAAATCGCGAGAATGAGGAGCGGGCTATACACAAATGCTGTAACACTTAAGAAGGGTGGGCGGTTAATTGTGCAGGCCAGTGTATATTACAATTAAAATCAAAAAATAAACAGAAGCACCGAACAAACCATCGACTGACATTTACTGTAACTTTACTGACAACTGACAGATGTGACATTAGAGATGAGGCGTGTATACTGGAACAGGTTCAGCGACTAGGTATTTTACTGGACTAGGTCGGACCTAGTCTAAGTTTTAATATGTACCTAGTCCAAAACCAGATTGTACGCGTGTCGAGATTTAATGGGACTAGGTAGAACAGGTTCAGGGACTAGGTAGTTTCCCGGACTAGGTATAGTCTGATTCATAATTAGGTGTCCAAAATGTAAACAAAGAAATGTCACTGTCAAAATTAACAAGAAACAAAAACTGTAACAAACTCAACAAAAAACGAAAATTTAACAAATATACACAATTTAACAAACGCGTTATGTCAACGAGAAAACATTCGAGTTCAATCACAATCACGAAAATGAATAATATCAGTTACGAAACTTAAATGACAGGTCAAGAAATGTCTCGGATTCCGATTGTGTTACCATTATCACATTTTAATTTTCTACCATAAACTTTGTTTTTTATTATTGTTACTATACGGGACGAAATTGAGGTGATATAAATATTAGAAAATGTGATTTAATCTTAATTTATTTACATTATTATTTTATTATTGTTGTATTACTTTAATATCGACAAAAATAAGAAACTACCATTTCTAACGTATTCTCTTGATAGGTCAACACCTTTATTTACATTTTGGTCACCTAATTATGAATCAGACTATAGTATATCGGACGCGCCGGTTCATGACACTTTTACCACATGAACAAACTAGCTTCCTAGTCCAAGAATAAGTACCTAGTCCACACCAAATTGTAGTAATGAGACTTTATGGGACTAGGTGGAACAGGTTTCTGGATCACGTATTTTTAAATACTAGGAACAAGCATACCTAGTCCCAAATATACCTAGTACAACCCATCTCTAATTAACATCGTTGATGTCACTTCAACTTCAGCCATCTTACATTGAAACATAGATTACTTATCTATGCATGGAAAATAAATTAATAAACAAAGAAAATAAGTAAACTATTGATTTATTAAAAAAATATACGCGACGAATAGATAACCTCTCATTGGGAAGTCGGTTAAAAAGATAACAAATATTATAACATAATGTGTTCACTTAACTCCGTTGTTAATATTCGAACTATCCGATTTTTGCGTAACAGAGATCGACATTTGACAATGTCTAAATTGTCTAATGTAGTGTTGATCTCTGGTACGCGAAACGTTGGATAGATTGATTAATAAAAACGGGCGTTAATTGGCTTACAAAAAATACTTTTAAGATAAAAACAGTTCGATTGATATTTTCTTTTTAGTCAAATACAAATTTAATTTAATAATTTTCAGAGGAATTAGTTCTTATGTCACAGAAAACGGAATTATGACATTCCGTTTAGTTTTAAGATTTTTGTTTAACTAAGTGAAAAATGTAATATCTTTACATTACGTTTTTATGCATATTTTATGAGAGTTGTGGACTAGTGGTAGAAACCTATCAATTATTGAGGGAGCCATAGTTCGAATTCCAGGCTCTTGTACCTCTGATTTATCAAAGTTGTTATCAAATGTGTTAATATTCAAGGAAAACTTCGTGAGGAAACACCTATAGGTACTAGAAAAATTAAAAAGCTGTGCGTAATCTACCTATTTGCACTTGGGCAATGCGATGGACTATGACCTATACTCCTCTTACTTATTATAAATGCGAGTTGGTAATATAATTGGGTGTTTAACCTTTAAGGATAGACGTAATGCTGTTTTAATCCTTAGAAATATTATAAATCCGAAAGTAACTCTGTCTGTCTGTCTGTCTGGTTGTCTCTTCTTCACGCCCAAACCACTGAACCGATTTTAATGAAATTTTGTACAAAGATAGTCTGAGACCCGAGAAAGGACATAGGATAGTTTTTATCCCGGAAATCCCACGGGAACTAGGGATGGCGATCTAAGATCGATTAATCGGAGAATCGATCTTTTGGACCCAAAACATCGATTATTTTAATCGATATTAGTATCGAGTATTTGAATCGTAAACTATGCAATTGATCAAGTGATGATCTTTAGTAAAGTTGAAGGTACGAATTTTCATGTATGTTATATTATTTTCTTTTAAACGCGGGCGAAGCCGCGGGCAAAAACTAGTAATAAATAAATAGTAAATACGAAAGTGAGTGCCTTATTTGTTACACTTTCACGCCTTAACTACAAAACCAATTCTCATGAAATTTTGTACACACATTGTCAGGGGTTCAGGAAACACATAGGCTATTTTTTATCCTGAAAAAAAGTACCGTTCGCGAGGGATAGACAACTAACCGCAAGCAGAGCAGTGAATAAAAACTAGTATAGATATAATTTGAAGGTGGTAGAACCCTTCGTGGTTCGACTCTGGTGGCACCACGGCCACACCAATTTCTGCCTCATAAAAACAGTGTTAAATGCTGCTGTATTCCGCCGGTTCGGGTGTGGTAAGGGAGGCATACTTTTCTGAGTCGTTCCAGCTTAGTCCTCAGGGGTAGCAACACATCTGTGGCCGATAGTAATATCTAATACTATCTGAGGTTGATTACAGATATCCATGGGCGGCAGTAGCTACTTACTATCAGGTGGACTGCATGCTCATCTGCTACTCCTATATTAGAGTAAATAATACTTACTTCAAGAGACCAAGATCAGCCTGACACAAGGAGACTACAAACTCATATCTAAGTTTGAAGATGCTCATTGCCTCCCACACCGGGTTCCATAGGGAGTCCCGCCCAAACCCAGCCTCCTCATCCTGCTTTAGAATCGCATTGTAAAGGTAACATGCTTCTTTGTATGGCATGTTCGGATACCTGGAGGATTGAATTTGTTTATTTATTTATTTACTCTTTATTGACCATGTTAAAAACAGTGTGGTGCAAAAGGCGGACTTAATGCTAAATAGCATCTCCCAGTCAACCTTAGGGATGTGCAGAAAAATTGAAGGCGGTACAACTGTACTAAAAAAATCATAATAAAAATAAATAATAAAATAAAATGAAAAAGAAAAACGGGGAGAAAGGAGAAAATGAAAAAAGAAAGAATGTGAGAAAGAAAGAGAAAAAAAAGAAATGAGTTATAAATAGATGAGAAGTAAATACATTTTAAATTTAATAGAATTTAATTTAATAGTAGAACTTTTACAGTGTGATTTAAGATGTACTATAATCAAAACTATTTCTAGTGTGAAACAGTACATTAAGGTGAAGAGTATGGATATTGGTTTACTTTCATGTGAGGCGACTATTGACCTCAGGCGTGGCAATGCATCTGGTTCGGTTTTAGGTAGAACACATTCTATACGGAATTATATTTTATAGTGGCCATTTATCATTCATATAGAGCTTATGTTAGCAGGGTTGTGATAGCGAAATAGAATATATGTATCACTGTTGACTACCAAAAAAGTTATTGCTCTATTTTTCTTGCAAAATACCAAGCAGTATAAGCAAGTATAAGAAGCAGTAAGCAGAAGACTTATGACTTCTTTTTTTGTTAATGAGGGGGAATCTTTCAAGAGGTTCCCATTGTCGTGGAAGCGGGGCTATGTGGGATTCTTACCGCACTAAAACACTCCTTGTGACCTTGACACTGTGTTCAAGAGTCTGAGATCTCCAAAGGAATGCAAACCGGAGTCCTCTAAGCATCTTACCCAGTCAGACACTACCCTGGTGAGCATAAAACTCGCCAAACCATCTAATGTGTATGACGGTATGTGGCCACACATACCACTGCCTGGTACGTGGCCTAGGGAGCTCTTACTCTTGTCACCCACATCTCCAGACGCCCCCATTTGGGTGCCTCTTACAACAGGCGGAGGATACCATAGCCCTATTCTGGTCTCATTACTAAAGGAACATGACTTATGGCCTTAATCAGTCTTTAACAATACTGTGTACTGCCAGAGAGCTATAGGTCATGCTTGCTACTTCAATAATATAAAATAGAAACCTGAGTGTCTGTCGAGATGACTTCAGAAACTGCAATGTGGTCTTCACCCATATCTCTTTGAATGCTATGCGGATTGGTTTCTCAAAACGCTCCGACCAGTGCAGAGCTTGACGTTTTTTGTTTTGTTTCTTGAGGAATACCGATCTGAAAAGGAAATTAAACCAAAGTTAGGTATATACATTATATGTACCATAAGAGTTCCTAACCCCATGAACCATGTGACGTAGTGGTCACCATACTGGTCTGACTCGCAAAAGTCCCATGTTTTATCCCCAGCCAGACTGATTTCTAAATGATGAATTTAGATTTCTGTTTCTGGGTCTGGGTGTTTGTGTATTTATCTCTGTGTGTGTCCATAGCACTCACAATACCAGTGTGGGGCTGTGAGTGTAGAAAGAGTATATACATATGCAGACAAAGAGCATGAAGATCGTAGAACCCTTTGTGGTTCGACTCCGGCGGCACCACTGCCACACCTATTTCTGCCTAATAACAGCAGTGTTAGGCGCTGCTGTGTTCCATTTTTAAGGGTGTGGTAAGGGAGACATACTTTTCCGAGGCGTTCCAGATTAGTCCTGAGGGGTAGCAATGCATCTGTGGCCGACCTCAAGTATTTCGCCACCGCCACACCTATTTCTGGCATAACAGCAGTGTTAAGCGCTGCTGTGGACCGGTTTGAAGGGTGTGGTAAGGGAGACATACTTTTCCGAGGCATTCCAGCTTAGTCCTCAGGAGTAGCGGTGCATCAGATGACCTCTGATAGGAATATCTAATCCTACCTGGGGTTGATTACAGATGTGCTTGGGCAGCAGCAGCGACCTTCTATCAGGTGGTCTGCATTATAGTAATTATCAGAGTTTAATAAAAAACTGCCAATACTTACAGTCCTGTCTTTAATTTATTCCCAACAGAAATTTCCCAAGAAAATATGTTTTTTTCATTGTCTAATATTTTCAGAATTTCACTCGCGACCACCTTACATTCATCGGTAAAAAAGTCCGATTGCAAATTTAATTTATCTACAATTATCATGTAATAAAACGGCAAATAATCCTCTTTCATGTTCAGATAACACATCTCTTGTATGTTGCTTTGTAAAAAATCCAAAATCTTTCTCAAATTCATCAAAATACATTCAGATTCCATCGATTTTATCACGGTTTTAGAACAAATATTCGAGTCGGCGAATGTGGCGGCAAAATCCCGGAACTCCATTTTTACTTATATTTTTATTTTTTTTATTATTGAAAGCAAAAATTACAAGGGTCCACTGTCACAAAAACATAAAATCGGTCATGGTCACAGGCAATATCGAAAGTTTAAGTATTATTGAAAGTAAATATGTTTTATTCGATCAATTAATGCACATACCACAATCACTTGAACTTACATTTATATAAATTACACACTTAATCATTACAGTACTGGAATATGTTTTATTTCATTAATTAATCACAGGTGTAAAAAAATATTTTATTTTGCGAAAAACGTTAATCGTTATCGGTTTCCGTGATTCGACTTTGACTTTTTAAAGTAGGGATGTGAAAATATAATCGATTATTTTAAAAATCTATTATTTTTTAAAAATAATCGACTTTTATTAATCGATTTATTGACCAAGAATATTCGATTTTTTATTAATCGATTTTTCATTTCGGTACACCATACTTTGGATATTTTTCAAAAGTCGCAGCCTTGAATTACTAAATAGATGATTTATTTCGTGGTTTTACATCATACTTTCGGTATTTTAACTGCAGCTCTATAATAGTATTACTCGAAACGCCATCTAGGGTCTAACAAACATAACGTATTTTTTTTATGGCAGCACTCGAAAAGTCGGTTGGTAAAACAGTACAGTCATTTGATATTTTGCATAGACGGTGGATTTAAAAGTTTCTTCCCCGTTTAACTTCAAACTTTGTTTTTAATAATTTTGACAATATAGCCCGTTGATTAAGTGTGCAAGTGAGTTTGCGGTTTATTACTTGTGGTGTTTTGCATAAAAATGTCAACTAAACAACGTATGACGTATGACGGTATGACGTTAATACCCTGGAAGGGGGGGAGGATGCTAGTGTGGGACGCTACGTGTGTCGACACACTGGCTCCTTCTCACCTCCAGGCGTCTTCCTCTGGCGCGGGGGCGGCGGCTACTACTGCTGAAAACACCAAGCGTCGTAAATATATTAGTTTATGCAATAACTATATATTTGTGGCGTTTGGTGTTGAAACTTTGGGTCCATGGGGTCCGGATGCTTGGCAGTTGTTTAAACAGCTGTCAACTCGTTTGGTCGACGTCTCTGGGGACCCGAGAGCTGGCATGCATTTTGCTCAAAGAATTGGTACAGCAATTCAGAGAGGAAATGCTGCCAGCGTCTTAGGAACCTTGCCCAAAGACAGTGATGGTGACAATTTTTTATGGTAGTGTTTTTGTTTTTATATTTTTGTTTTTCATTTTTGTATATATGTAAATTTTGTAAATAACTTGTTTAATATTTACTTATAGTTTATTTTATTATAATTGTAAATATTTTTCAGTTAATAAAGTTACATGGTCCATCATACATAGAAAAAAAAAAACTAAACAACCAAAAAGTTGTTGGAGGGCTTACTTTATAATAAAAACAATGGTACAACTATTAAAACTGCGAAGTGTAAATATTGCTCAAAAGAACTTTAGTGAATCGTTAGTTGAAAATTTTAATTTTTTGTTTTCATGAACGAAGTGAATTGTTTTTGTTTATTTACATTTAGTAAGCTTTTATTTTAATTTCAATTAACAAATAAAGACTGTAGTATTTATAGAGATGATTGATTGCTAGATAACCAAGTTTACTTTTCTATGGTAATAGTAATTTATTATCATAACACAAGATTGAATTATAAAGAATCCAATCTTTTCAAAAATATTTTATTCGTATAATAAATAATTATTTCATACATACTAGTAGCTTTGGATTATTGAGTTGAGTTGTTTTATTATTTTATCAAAAAATCGATTCTTAAAATCGATTATTTTTAGTAAACAAATCGATTTTTGGAAAATCGATTATTATTTGGTAAAAAAAAACGATTAATATAAAAATCGATTTCACCGCCAAGTCACATCCCTTTTTCAAAGTTTAATAAAATGTTACCTTGCTCAATACATTATTATCGGACAATATTTTTAACCAGATAAAGAAAGTACCCTGTATATAATAATACTCTATGAGATAAAGTGTTGTTTACATTTATGTTAAGTAGATTTCATATAGCAAATAAGTATTATTAAATATTAAAAGTAAAAAGAAAATAAGTTTCTTATTACTAATGTTAAGAATATTAAAATTATCAAAAATGTGATACATTTTTGATGATACTTATTTACCTATGTACACTTGTACAGCGCTTGTATTTATATTTCTATTAACCTTTACCCCAAAGAGTATGGTATCTCATCTTTACCCTTTCCTTTTTTACACTTACTGTATAAAGGCAATAACATAATGGAAATTTGTTTCCAAGTGAATAAAATAAAAATATGTTTAATAATACATATAAAACACAGTGAGAGTATTAGATAATATTATGCTAGATTATTTCAATTACCAGGTACAAACTATATATTAACATCATGACAGTGGCAATCTTATCGCCTTGGCTGAAAGGCAAGAACCCAAGGCCGTAAAAGACTGTATTAAAAAAAAATGTTACCACCAGAATTTGACGTTTAGTATCGTGATATAAATAAAAATCCAATGAAAACAAAGCTTATTATCAATAATCATAAATTAAATGTAGCCGGCGTTGACCAAAAAATGTCGTTCGACGCGAACTGGAACGTGGATAAGTACAAAGAAGAGCATGAGAGTGACGATATGTGGGAGTTACGGAAAGCATTTTTGCTTAAATGGAAGAATGATTACTCAGAAGAGAGACTGGTGTGTTTGGCGCGCTTGTTTACAAATATTGAGTGCCTGGGGTGCACGTATCCGATCGAAGTTATGGACGAAATCTCGAAATTATCGTGTGATGTAAGTTGTTTTTAACCCATTACTGTCTCACTGGGTTCAGAGAGGAGTTCAGAGTACAGTCCACCATGGTGGTTAAGTGCGGATTACTTAACACCTAGGATTTTTTCTTAGAATTCCAAGGTGTCGGTTTTTTTATGATGCTTCCCTTCACTGTTTGAAATTGATAATAAATTTTTGTACACCTGTAAATTTAAAAATTGAAGTTGGTAATCAGTTTTACTTTTTATTTGCCATCAAGAAGCTCCTACCCCCAACCTCCCCAAATTAGTTCCTGGGATTATTAATTGGCACCCTATTAAATATAGATACATAATATAGGAGTAGCAGATGAACATGCAGTCCACCTGATGGTAAGTGGCTACTGCCGCACATGGACATCTGTAATCAACCCCAGATAGGATTAGATTTTCCTACTTTTGGTTGGGCACAGATGCCATAAGATATATAAAAATACCAAGAGCTTTTAATTATGCCTCATTTTATTTCAGATACCAAATGAATATAGGGATAAACGGAAAACCAGATTACAACGGACATTCGTCTCAGCATCAGAAGCTGCGGCCGACCACATTCAGAGACCAAAACAAAAAAGTCCGAAAACAAAAAACACAAATAAAATACGAAAACATAACACAAACGAAATTAAAAAACATAGTAAAAGAAAAAAACCAAAGAAAATCAATTTCGTTGCACAAAGTAACGAAGTGAAAAAAACATTGAATAACGAAAACTTGAATAATGTATGTGATTCAGAACAAAACATAACGGAAATGGAAATTGAAACGAAATCAGATGAGACTTTGATTTTGGAACCTGAAGTTAATAGATTAGTATGTCAAAGTACTCCAAAACAAAGAACATTGAAGTTGTTCTATACTAAGGAAATGTTAGAAGTAAAGTGTTTGAATTCTGCACTCTTTAACGAGAGCATGTTTGAAACGGAATATGGTAAATTGGTTCTCGTTATAAAACCCTGGATCGATGTAGCATCTAATGTTATAGGTGCGTTTATTTAAATATGAGTCTCTTTTAAATGAAGGTGGTAGAAACTTTTGTGGTTCGACTGTGGCGGCACCACCGCCGCACCTATTTCTGTTATAACCGCAGTGTTAAGTGCTGCTGTGTTCTAGTTTGAAGGGTGTGGTAATGGAGACATACTTTTCCGAGGCATTCCAGCTTAGTCCTCAGGAGTAGTGGCGCATCAGATAACCTCTGATAGGAATATATAATTCTACCTGGGGTTACAGACGTCCATGGGCGGCAGTATCCACTTACCTGGACTTCATGCTCCATTGCTACTCCTATATTATAAAAAAAAAGAGTTTTTTTTTTAGGGTTGCATACTCAAAGGGTAAAAACTAAACACTATTACGAAGATTCCGCTGTCTGTCCGTCGAATATAGCAATAGATGTATCGGTGTTTCTTTATACTTGGCTAGATAGCATTATATCATATAACTAAGTATCCTTGAAAATAATAAAATGTATAAAAATAATTAACATTTGGTGGTACGGAACCATGTTCAACTCGTACTTAGGTAAGAAACTTAAAAACTGAAATGTCAAATCAAATAAATTTTTTTTTGTTCAAGATAGGTTCTTTACAGAGCACTTTTTGAATGTCAATACAACTACCACCACTTCACAAGGTGTTTCGTTATGGAGAAGAAACATGTCATATTTAAACAAAAAAAAAATCCACCACAAATTTTATTTTTTCTATAGATTCGTGTAAAAACTGTGAGTTGTCAGTGAAACAAACGTATAAGGAGAAAACCTTCACTTTGACCGTGAATGGTAAGGTGATGGCGTCCGCGGAGGGCACTAGTAAGAAAAACGCCAAAGAGGTCGCTTGCAAAATAGCTTGGAATGTAAGTATCTGGTTTTGAATACTGAAGTAGCATAGCTTGGAGTTTGATCGTAATGTTATGCTGTAATGTAACTGTTTCTGTTACAAAAATAGTTACAATAAGACTTTCTTCAAAAAAAAAGTCAAGGCTCATTACTTGCTTTGAATTGAATTTCCTCCTCTTTTTATCCTTCTTCTCCAAGACGTATTTCCTTTTAGTGTACCTATTATACCTATGTAATACCATTTACATAAGATATATGTGTAGTTTATTTATATACTTTCTGCTTTCTGTGTACACCTTACCTTCTTCATTTCTCATATATATTTAAGGAAGAAATCGCTCATTAGTGATAAGACCGCCTTTTTGTATACCGTCTCTAATATTATTTTATGTGTTCCTTGTATTGTGGTGTGCAAATAAAGATTATTTGTTGTAGTTGTTTCTTGCGACTTATGGCGCACCGGAGAAGTTTCATTAAAAAACTTACCCAAGTTTTACACCCTATATAATTTCGGCCGGAACAGTGGCCGCATTTACAGTTTTGGCCAGAAATCGGCCGAACCTATCGGCTCATCGGCGCTTGTGCACTTTGCGTTCTTAGGATGTTAGGATTGCGTTCGGATGTACTCAGACGTTTCGTGTCCATTTGACTTTCAATACGCCAACGAGGTGCACCTGACTATTCAGATATCGTTATTTCAAAAATTAGCAACGAAATAATATCGAAATACCTTTTTGTTTTTAATAATATAGGAGTAGCAGACGAGCATACAGTCCACCTGATGGTAAGTGGCTACTGCCGCCCATGTACATCTGTAATCAACCCCAGATAGGATTAGATATTCCTACCTGAGATCGGCCACAGATGCGCCGCTACCCCTGAGGTCTAAGCTGGAACGCCTCGGATAAATACACACTTACCACACCTTTCAAACCAGAACACAGCTGTTCTTATATTTAAATTATGTTTTTATTGCAGTTATCATCATTCATCATCAACCCATTATTGTTGCACTATTACGCACGGGTCTCCTCTCAGAATGAGAAGGATCAGGCCATAGTCCACCGCGCTGGCCAAGTGCGTATTGGTAGACTTCACATACCTTTGAGATTTTTTATTATAGATGTCTTTCTCTTTTGCAGTACCTGCGACATAATGTAGTATCGTTGATGGTAAAGGAAGAGTGGATAGCGCAGAACAACACATGCATCTCCAATCATGATATTTTGCCCAGTAACAATAATAACAAGGTTATACCCATGGAAGATAGTGTTGCGTTGAAGTAAGTCAGCGGAATGTAGTAGTAGTATATAAAGTGTAGGTGTCTTTTGTTTACTTTTTTAGGGTTCCGTACCCGAAGGGTAAAAATGGAACCCTATTACTTAGACTTCGCTGTCTGTCCGTCTGTCCGTCTGTCACAGGGCTATATCTCCGGAACCGTAATAGATAGACACATGAAATGTTTACTGAGGATGCATAATGGTGGCCTCTATAACAACAAATACTAAAAATAAAATAAAGTTTACCATATGAGGTAACGTTTGATTCGTCTAAATTGTAGGAGTGAAAAAGTGCTACATTTTGAAACAATCAGATTATTCGTTTGTATAATAATTACATAGTTACGTACGTCAAGAAGTTTGTCGACGGGAGATCTCTCTGTAGCTCTCACCTAGCCCAGGTGATCATTTATTTATTTATTTTATTGATCTAATTAGAACGGCCAAGGCCACTTGCACTAACTAGACAGATCTAACATACAGACAAACTCCAAGCATACAGACATGATCAGCTTCCAGTCATCAGCAAGCACATCACAGTTCGGATAACGATCCATGAGCGCGTTCAATGTCGCAAGTGTGCGCGGAGCAGGTGATTTAGCGCGCGACACAGTGTGGGAAGGCGGAACCACAAATAACTAATAATATTATGTCCGGACAACGGTCGTGCTCCGACAGTCTCGGTTCGGACCCTGTATATATGCACGTTGTTGGGAAAACTTCAATAGCGTGATTCAGAAACGTGTAGCGACATCTCTTGACGAGTTGCGAGAAGTCGCCTAAGAAATATAACTTCTTTTGTATGTAAATAAATAAATAAATAAATGTTTTTTATTTTCAGGATGATGAAGCTTATGGGGTGGAAGGGTGGGGGGCTGGGGGTTGATTGTCAGGGAATAGCTGAACCGATTCAAGCAAATTCGAAAAAGGTGAAATTAATTATTGTATTATCTTAAATTTATAAAAATATGTAACTTGAATTATTATCATCATCATCAACACATTACTGTCCCACTGCTGGGCACGGTCTCCTCTCAGAATGAGAAGTATAATTAATAAGTGAAGTAATAACTTTGTATGTGTTTTTACGAAAATTACGCGGACGGACGAGTATGAAATTTGCCACAGTTATAGTTTATATACTGAAGAAGTGCAGAATGCTAAAATATTTTTTAAATAATGCATAGAAAGTACATTAAATCAATACAAAACACATTACACACACTACCACGCATTTGATACATCACATACAATTCACAAACTACAATACTTTCTTATAAAATGACACTTTGACATTTTATTCTCACATTGACATTTTGACATTTTTTTTTGTTTCACGAATTAATTATACTTTTCATTCTGAGAGGAGACCCGTGCCCAGCAGTGGGACAGTAATGTGTTGATGATGATGATGATGATAATGAGACTATCACTGCTTTTTACCATCTTTGAACAATTTATCATCATCAGGCAAACCGCAATGGGATCGGCCACAAAACCGGCGGTTTCTCCGCGTTTCGTACCGCCAGTATGGCGCTGATGCAACGTCACATCGACGCTTTGGACGGGGACTTAGTGTTCTCGCCGAACTTCATGGCGAACGAGCGAGCGATAATGCACAAGTGCGCGACGCGGTGCGGCCTAGAGTCTCTGAGCTATGGGAGTAATGAGCAGTGAGTATTTCTAAATATATATAACTCAAAGGTGACTGACTGACGTAGTGATCTATCAACGCACAGCCCAAACCACTGGACGGATCGGGCTGAAATTTGGCCTGCAGGTAGATGTTATGACGTAGGCATCCGCTAAGAAAGGATTTTGATCAATTCTACCCCCAAGGGGATAAAATAGGGGATGAAAATATTACTTCGTAACGCGAGCGAAGCCGCGGGCAAAAGCTCGTTTTTTATATATTCAACCTAATGATAGGGCAGACGGGCTACCTGAAGGGAAGTCACCATCGCCTATGGACATTTGCAACACCAGAGGAGTCGCCAATGCATCGCCGGCTTTGAAGGAGAGCTCTTTTGCACCCCTCTTGAAGAGCCCCATGTCATAGTCCTGAGGGAATACCTCAGGAGGAAGTTCATTCCACATTTTGCACGTACGTGGCAAAAATGACCATGCAAGCTGAACCGTTGAGGACCGCCAGTTGATGAGGATGGAACCTCATCCTTAAGCGAGTGGTGCGATGAAGGAAGAGTGAGTATTGTTTTTTATGGCCCTCGGTCATAGATTAGTAAAGATTACTCACTCCTAACAAGAAAATGTACCCAGTTTTGAGAATTGAAATAGTTGCAAAAAAAAGTTTTGCCACGTCTCCGTGCTAAAATGTCCCTAAAATATTCGAAATTATTATTATAAATTATTTATTTATTATGTAAATTACGCAGTATTAGTTATTTATTCGTAAATTTTCTCTAAAAATGTTTTTATTTGTCAAGAATTCAAAAAAAGAACTTACTATAATAAGCCATTTGCGGCTTCATTCAATTTCAAGGCGGCGAAGTATCTTTACTAATCTATGCCCTCGGTACTCTAGCGGACTAAGAGGGGAGAGCCCTCAAGCTCAATTTTATTAATATTTGGTACTCCATGTATCGTAATTTTAGACAGTTTAGACACATGTTAATATAAGATCGTCGCTATAGGCGTTAAATCATTGACCCTAATTTATTATTACAATATAGGAGTAGCAGACGAGCATACAGTCCACCTGATGGTAAGTGGCTACTGCCGTTCCTGGACATCTGTAATCACCAGATAATATTAGATATTCCTGTCGGTCACAGATACACCGTTACCCCTGAGGACTAAGCTGGAACGCCTCGGAAAAATATGTCTCTCTTTAAGTGTTCTGGCTTCTGGACACAGCAGCGCTTAACACTGCAGTTATAACAGAAATAGGTGTGGCGGTGGTGTCGCCGGAGTCGAACCACAAAGAGTTCTACCACTTTCATTAGGGAGAAAAAACAGAATAATTGATTATAACTTATGCATATTACTTTGTTTCTTACAGAGAACGGTTCCTAGTGGTATCGAATAAGGTGGATCCCTTCAAGCTAGTCCCAGCGGTCACCAAACAGGGCGGAGACACGCCCAAGTACCGAGTGTATATACCGGCTGCACTAGCTGATAAGAAATAAATAACTATTATATTATCATTATACTAGTTTTTGCCCGCGGCTTCGCCCGCGTTTAAAAGAAAATAATTTAACATGCTAACATACATAAAACTAAAAATTCGTACCTTCAACTTTGCTAAAGATCGTCATTTGATTGAATGCATAGTTTACGATTCAATCCTTACTAATATCGATTAAAATAATCGATGTTTTGGGTCCAAAAGATCGATTCTCCGATTAATCGATTTTAGATCGCCATCCCTAGTTGCCGTGGGATTTCCGGAATAAAAACTATCCTATGTCCTTTCTCGGTTCTCAGACTATCTTTGTACAAAATTACCTTTACCGATTTTCACCAAACTTTATATGCATATTCAGTAAGTCTGAGAATCGGCTACTATCTATTTTTCATACCCTTAAGTGATAAGGGTTGTTCACCCTTAATATATTTTTAATGTGGCAACACTACATTTGCCGGGTCAGCTATTATATATATACATTTTTTATAATATAGGAGTAGCAGATGAGCATGCAGTCCACCTGATGGTAAGTGGCTACTGCCGCCCATGGACATCTGTAATGAACCCGAGATAGGATTAGATTCCTACCTAATCTCGGCCACAGATGCGCCGCTACCCCTCAGGACTAAGCTGGAAAGTCTCGGAAAGTATGTCATATGAAAACTGTTATATTACGAGTATCATTATATTATATTTTGACAAAGGTTGTGCGTGTGGCAGTGGCGCCACTGTCGATAATGGTTGTCTAAACTATCTACAAAGTGGACTATTTTAATTATTATATTGTAAACTAGCTGACCCGGCAAACTTTGTACCGCCTCAAAATCTATTTATCAAATATATTTCATATAAAATATATCCTATGTTACTCGTGGATAATGTAGCTTTCGAATGGTGAAAGAATTTTTAAAATCGGTCCAGTAGTTTTTGAGCCTATTCATTACAACCAATCAAACAAACAAAGTTTTCCTCTTTATAATATTAGTATAGATATTTAATTAGTTTTGGAAAAGGTAGTTGGAGCCGTGTTCCGATAGTCTCAGTTCGGAGCTCGTATATATGCAAGATGTTGAGAAAACTTCGATAGCGTGATTCAGAAAAATGTGGCGCCATCTCTTGGTGTGTGCAAAGTTATGTGAATAAGAGCCGTACAAACTTATCCTATGTAATAATATGTGTGTTATTGTGGAAATCAAAGGCAATGTAAAACAATTATAATGAAATCATGAATCTCCAGAGTTTTTATATTAATGTGAAAAATAGTCAGTGTGTTTGAATTTTAAAATTATAATAGGATGTAAAATGTGAAAATATTTTTTTACTTATTTTTCATACGTGTACATTCTGTATATAAGTTTTTAATAGTGTACAGTTTTATTTATTTCTTGTTTTATTTAACCAGAGATTAATTTTATGTTTTGTAAATAAGTATGTATGTATTATGGAAATAATTTATAAATAAATACTTAATAAATTGTGGGCAGATTTTTTTTACTCTACTTTACGATATGTGCGACAGTTTTTACACTGTACTGAATTTCGAGGATAGGATATTTAAAGTTTTTAATTGGATTGCGATGCGATAACTGCTATTATAAAGTTATTGATTGTACATGCACACGAAAAACATAATTTCAGATTAAAATATATGAATTTCGAAGTCCTAAATAATGATATCGTTTTTTTTTAAATGAAATTATCGTAGAATTTTACGCAATATAGAGCATTTAAAAAAAGTTTGGAAAATCCAAAAGTGCACGACTCATAATGCTCATTTAATTATGAAATATAAAAAAAAAAAACTTAAGTCGTTCAAAATTAATAGGGAATATGCATGTGATTTAGATTTGCTTGTTATTTTTTTCCTTGGTACATTACGGTCCTGAAATTACATCTAAACCATTATTTCTTCTTTATTTCGTATTAAATTGTTTAAAACTTTAATCAAAAATCGTAAATTATGCGCGCGAAATTCAAATTTGCAAAACGCATTCCCATTGGTCGAATCGAAAAATGACGTCACATAGCGTATTACGATGTTTATCGGCGTCAATATTCAAACTGTTTGAGAGGAAAATTGTTTTTGTCTATATTCCTACAGTGTTATTTATTACCTATTGCGATTTTTTTACATAGTATTATTAGGAATAATCAAAAACAATGATTGAAAGTAGTTTTGTCAAAGTACAATCGGACTATTTACCTAAAATATGCAAAATGAATAAACTGGTTTTATGAATAAGAAAATGAATAAACTGGTATTATGAATAAGACAATGAATAAACTAGTATTATTTAATTCAGAAATATTTAATTGATCATAACTTATTTTGTTAATATTTATAATATAGGAGTAGCAGACGAGCATACAGTCCACCTGATGGTAAGTGGCTACTGCCTATCACCTATCTTTATAATATTGTAAATTATAATAGATTATAATGTATTTTGCGTGTTTCAAATGATAGCCTTTGATGTAGAAGTCGATAAGTACCTAACGAAGTAGATGATCAATGCAATATTTTAAAATTATTTACCTAAAATTATTGTTTGTTAGAGTAAATGCAAATGTTAATGCGATTTTGGAGATACTTTATCTGTTTCCTATAATCTTGCACTACATTTTTCGTATTTTCGCATCTTTTGCAAAGGAAAAAACACTATATAATGTATTTATAGTAGTGGTTGCACAATAACTCTAGGAAATATTTATAAAGTGGTTATTTAGCCTTTCCCATGATGTAAATAGCGATGAAACCTGAAAACGTTTAATAATACCTTTATGTGCATACAGTTATCATCATTATCAAAACAAATCACGCTACGTGACGTCATTCAAAGAGCGCGTAAAATGGCGGCGTTCAAATGTGTTAAATTTTATTGATACTTTAAATAATTTTTAAAAAAATATTTCAAACACTAATAAAATTGTTTATATTTTTTACTATGTTAAAACGATGTAATAAGTGGTTTAAAATAATAAAATAAAAATGTGCATATTCCCTATTGCCGCAAAAACAGCTGTAGTAGGAAGAAAGTACTGCACAAGCGCCCCTGGTGGAATAAATGTACATAATATCTATAGATATATACAGTCTTGTAGTTTTCGTTTTTTATTAATTGCAATTAAACGACACTGAATTAATTAATCATTCGCATTCAGTGACCTACAATCGTCGATTAGAATTAAAAAAAAAAAAAATTAACTCAAATGATGGATTTTTTCACAAGTTACAGTGTTTTCAGGTTTCACACATGACGGACAGGAAATTTTTTTGACCTATTTTGGTGTTTTTTTCCAATTCTATTGCAGTAAATCAATTTTTAAAAAGTATGGAATTAATCTCCATTAAATTATCTCGACAATAGTATGCAAAATATCTTGATTCCGTGAACTATCAAGGCTATAATAATAAAAATAGCCGCCAAAATGAAGCGAAAAAAATTTTTCGATCGTAAAGCACTCTCTGATGCTTCGCATCATGAGTCGTGCAATAACAGCCTATTTAATAAAGTAAACAGTTTCTGAACGTTTGTTAAGTTGACATCATTTCTGGTCATATGAGTCATATCAGCCACTGACAGTTGTCACTCGAATTGACAATTTGACACTTGCATCGTGAAAAATCGAAATTATTTACCGAAAATGAATATCAATATTATAATAATTTTAACTGAAAATTAGCTGCTATCATCTCAAAAATGTCGTTTAACCCGAACTGGGACGTAGACAAGTACAAGGAAGAGCACGAGAGCGCCGATCAGTGGGAATTACGGAGGGCATTTATGATTAAATGGCAGAATGATTACTCGGAAGAGAGACTGGTTTGTTTGGCGCGTGTGTTTACTAATATGGAGTTTATGGGGTGCCGGTACCCGGTCGAAGTCATGCAGGAGATCGCTATGTTGTCTGGTGATGTAAGTATTTGCGATTCCCGCTTGAAAGCAACCCTGACTGAGCGATATTTCGTGAACTTTACAAGAGAGTGATTGGAATTTTTTTTTCAAATATCTCTGAGGTATGTTGGCGCGTTGTTTTCCTTCGCCGTTTAAGCAAGCGAACTTGCGAACAATAATAGTTGAATAGGCTACAATCTTGTGGATTAATCCATTGTCATCAACCCATTACTGCCCCATTACTGGGCACCAGGGCCGGATTTAAGGGAGGGCAACCGGGGCGGTAGCCCCGAGGCCTCCACAATAGAGACGTTGGATTCATTTTTTTAATTTCGACTAGTAAACACTAGTAAAAAAAAAGAAATATTTCTTTTTCTTTGATATTTTTTTTTGCTGCTTTACCTTTATCTACAGTACTTTGTACAAACATGTATACTAGAAGAATCTAACTGCGTTTCACAATAAAATATTCATTGAAAAACTCAACTAAAAAAATAGTTTATATGGAAAATAATTTGGGGCCAGGGGGCTCCACTGCTTTGTTGCCCCAAGGCCTCTCGACCTCTAAATCCAGACCTGATGGGCCTCCTCTCAGAATGGGAAGTATTAGGCCATAGTCCACCGCACTGGCTAAGTGCGTATTGGTAGAGTTAACATGCCTTTGAAATTTTTTTTATAAAATCTCTCAGTGTGCAGGTTTCCTCATGATGTTTTTCTTCACCGTTTTTAAGCAAGTGATAATTATATTCTAATACGCAAATAACTTTGAAAAATCAGAGGTGAAATCTGAGTAAAAACAGTAACATTATCATTTCAGATAGCCAAAGAATTTAGGCAAAAACGAAAAACCAGAGTGCAACGAACATTCGTATCAGCATCTGATGCCGCGGGAGACTATATTAGAGGCACTAAACGGAAAAGCAAAGACACAAACACATCTCCTAGTAAAACTAGAAAAATAAACTTCGTGCCCCAATGTACTAATAACAAAACAAATAATACGTTGAGTAACGAAAACAGTGGTAACATTTCATCGGATTCAGATCAAAATATTTCTGATTTTGAACAACCAGTAACGGAACAAAGTGACACTCAACCAATCGAAAATAAAACAATAATAACACCAGAAAACGATGATGCGAAAGTTAAGAATTGGAAATTGTTCTATGCGAAACAAATGTCTCAAGTTAAGTGTTTGGATTCTAGATTGTTTAATGAGAAAATGTTTGACACGGAATATGGGAAATTTGTTCTCGTTATCCGCCCTTGGATTGATGTGGCGTCTAATATTATGAGTGAGTATTGTTACCGCTTAATATTAGCAATTTTAACAAAATGTAGTTTGACTTAGGTGGCAACACCGCCACACCTATTTCTGCCTTATAACAGCAGTGTTAAGCGCTGCTGTGTTCTGGTTTGAAGGGTGTTGTGGGTGTAACATACATTTCCGAGACTTTCCAGCTTAGTCCTCAGGGGTAGCAACCTATTTGTGGCTCACCCCAGAACTCTAATCTTACCAAGGGTTGATTACATATGTTCATGGGCGGTAGAACTCACTTACTATCAGGTGGACTGCATGTTCGTCTGCTATTCCTACATTATAAAATAAGCAGCAGCAAAAGTGTTTCAGCTTAGTCCTCAGAGGTAACAGCCAACTTCACTTTTTTTCAAAATGTTTTTTTTATTTATTTTGATAATAAATGGAGTTGAACGAAATCAAAATATTTTGAACAAAAGTTGGCTGGTTTGCGAATTAAGGTATTGATATGTGCCATCCTTAGGTAGGAACCTAATCTGAGGTTAAATATAGATAACCATGTGAGACAGTGGCTACTTTCCATAAGGTGGATTGCATGCTCGTCTGCTACTTGTGTGTTATAAAAATATTAGGTATATTTGTACTAGCTGACCCAGCAAACGTTGTGTTGCCATATAAATAAAAAAATGTTAAGGGTGAACAACCCTTATCACTTATGGGTGTGAATAATAGATAGTACCCGCTTCTAAGACCTACTGAATATGCATATAAAATTTGGTGAAAATCGGTAAGGCCGTTTCGGAGGAGTATGGTAACTAACATTGTGACACGAGAATTTTATATATAAGATTAGTGGTGCCCGCGGCTTCGCCCGCATTTTAAAGAAATAATATGACATACATAAAACGGAATGACAGTGGTGCCATCTGTCGAAAATTGGTCTTACCAACTCCCAAACCGTCGTGGGCTCTTGGACCACAACTTTGCTAAAGATCATCACTTGATCAAATGCATAGTTTCCGATTCTATAACTACTTACGAATTAAAAATCAATTAAAAAAAAACCTTTTCCCATGGACTAAATTGTGAATCTAAACCATTCTCAAGTCCTCTTGAACACACACAACAAAATCAGTCCAGTCGTTTAGGAGGAGTTCAGTGACATACACACGCACATAAGATATATATATACTAGCAGAACCCGCGGCTTCGCTCGCGTAAAAAAATATGATATGACATACAAATAACTGTAATCGTAAATTTGTACCTTTAACAATTTTAACGATAAAGTAGGAGAAGTAATATTTAATTAATAAAAGCTTTTTTTTCGTCACTGTGTACCTAAATTGGTCAAGCTTTCTTCAGAAACATACACTAAAACTCAAATTAGTGGACTGTAATGAAACTTTCTTTAAAATATAAGTTTCATGTAGGATACAATAATTATTATTTACACTATTCCATAGGAATCATCCATGTTATATGGGGCCTTACATACAGTGGTTCTTTCCAGAGTCGCTGGCTGGGCGGTTAGAGTGGGAGCTCTTGCCGCCCGCAACTCCAGAAGTCCCCCTTTAGTTTCGTACGACAGGCAGGGGATACTGTAGCCCTGTTCTAGCCCAAAATTTTAATCCAAGGTCAATGTATCTACCACATCACCACCACTAATCCACGCATAACCAAAACCATACCCCACGGCAGGACAAAATGTTGGCACGCAGTGTGTCCAAAGTAGTTGCGATGTACCTAATCAGTATACCAAAATGTAGACTAATTTGAATAAAATTACGCATTATCGTAAGTGAAATTTGCACCGTGGACGACGTTGTCGTGTATTTGTCTGAATAGACGTTATCTGAAATTTCGAACCTAAAAGATTCCCGTATACATACACTTCTATTACCTCCTTAGTAGAATTTCAAAAACATTTATATGTACATATGCATCAATAAATACTTTATCAGCAAATTTCTGAAAGCTAATATTCAACAGCAGCGGTCGCCATCCCGACACCTACGGGTGGTGTGTGGCCCGCGACCTTCCCGTGTGGCCCGCGGGTCTGCACGTTACTAATAATTGGCCAAGTGCAAGTCAAACCCGCACCTGGAGGGCTCCGTACAACCAACATTTTCATTTTTTTTAATTTCTTGTATTTAATATTGCAGCAGCCATTAAAATACACACATTGTAAAAATTTGAACTGTCTACCTCTGACGGTTCAAAAGTTAGTTGGAAAAATATCGAATAGCAGTTTGTTGTATGGGAACCCCTTTTTGTTTTCATCTTTTTTTTTTTAGCATTTGCTGTTATAGCGGCCACCGTTATGCATCCTCTGTAAGAATTTCAAATGTCTATCTATTACGGTTCCAGAGATAGAGCCCTGCGATACACGGACAGACGGACAGACAGCGAAGTCTTAGTAATAGGGTTCCGTTTTTATCCTTTAGGTACCCTAAAAAACCCCTGTTCTACACTTCAACACGTGCAATACATTCCCATGTTAAAATATATGTTACGACGGCTCGTGGAATTTCGCCCTACACTAAACCTCTCTGCACTCTGTTCTTTTTCCAGACACGCCAAAGGAAGTAACTTCAATAACGATTTTTAAAGAAACTTCCTTTACTTATAGTATCCTAATGGGATTGATTGTTGTGTTGCTCAAAATGCTAAAACAGATGTGTAAACATAATGCATACACCCTTTTATAACCGTCTTAAGGGTTGATCTAAAAAAACAGTGACTCAGATGCTTCATTGAGTCAATGATAATTTTTCATAGTGGTTGCTTCCAAATTAACGGATTATAAAATAAAGTACCAACCCCTATTTAACGACATTAAGAGTTGATTTTCACAAAATGGAAAAATAAGTGATATATTATTTACAACCAGAAAGCAAAATACCAATTTTCATAGTCTTTACTTCATAATCGGCTTACTTCTAAACAAACTTTCACTTTCCCTATATTACCCACTTAGGGTTAGATTTTCCATAACTGGTGTTAAAAAAGTTTTATTATTTTCAACAGGAAAGCCAAATGCAAGTTTTTATAGTCCTTGCTTCAAAATTAACGGAGTTTGAAATATAATTCCAACCCCCATTTAACGACCTTAAGGGATGATTTTCCAAAAACAATAAATATGTGTGAAATAGGTGTTTAATTATTTTCTATCGAAAACCCAGATACTGATTTTCGTTCAGTATACATTAAAACTGGGGGACTTTCATACAAACTTACAACCCTCATTTAACCCAAATAAGAGTTGTTTTACCAAAAACGGTAGAATTAAAGTTCCACTATATCTAACCAGTAAGGAAATGACTAATTTTCGTAGCGCTGGCTTTCAAATTGGCAAATTTTAAAATATGCTGTCAACCCCTATTTTACCAACTTAAGGGTTGATTTTCCAAAAATGGTGAAATAGATGTTTAATTATTTTCTATCGAAAACCCAAACACCGATTTTCATACAGTTTACATCAAAACTGGAGGACTTTCATACAAACTTGCAACCCTTATTTAACACACATAAGGGTTGATTTTCCAAAAACGGTTTATTTATTTATTTATTTTATTGTGTAAAGCATTTAGTACAATAGATTGACCTACAATACATACAGTTCAATTAAATGCTACCTTTACAGGTGTTACACATGTCAAACTTAAATAAAATGTTATGATTAATAATAAAGTATTAAAAGTAACCGCTATTTAGATTAATACGAATGCAATTATGTCGAAATTAACAACCAATAATAATAATAATCAAGTCATTATATAATGATAATAATAATAAGGAAATTAGGAAAATTATGTCAGTTTTTATCATCAAAGTACTCTTTAATCGTATAGAAGCATTTTTTAGCTAGCCAATTTTTTACTAAATTCCTGAATTTTATATAGTTGTGGCCTTTAAAATCATCCGGAATTTTATTATATATGTTAATAGCCATATTAAAACTATTTTTGGCAGTCAATGATAGTTTTGTCATGGGTCGATATAATCTATGGATGTTCAGTGTCCGCGCTTTCCGAGTGTATATATTTTTCTCTTCCTGGAAGAGATCTTTGTGTTTGTAGACGAACAAACAGACATCTAAAATATATAAACATGTTAGGGTTAATATTTTGTATTTCAGAAATAATGGACGGCATGAGTCTGTTTGTGCGAGACCAAAGATAGCTCGTATGCATCTTTTTTGTATTCGGAAAGCTCTTAGGGATTCAGACGAGTTGCCCCAAATAACAATTGCGTATCGAAGTGTAGAGCTAACATAACCATTATACGCCATCAAAGCCGCTTCTAGCGATATAGTTTGGCTCACTCTTCTCAAGGCATAGACGAAGCTATTAACTTTTGTACATACCTCATCTATGTGGGCACGCCAACTGCATGAGTGATCTAGTATAACACCCAGAAATTTTGCACTTTCTACCATTTCAATTTTCATGCCATTATATGTAATATTAAGTGCTTTAGGACGTCCTTGAGAGGTATAAAATTGCATGTATTTAGTTTTTGCTACGTTTACTTTTAAATTATTTATTGTTAACCAGTCTATTGTTTTATGCAGAGCTTTATGTATTTCAGTTTCGTAGGTACGCATGTTTTTTCCTTGTATTATAATAGAAATGTCATCTGCAAACATAATGCAATGTTGTGAGAAGAGAACGGTAGAATTAAAGTTCCACTATATCTAACCAGTAAGGCTATGACTAACTTTCGTAGTGCTCGCTTACAAATTGGCAAATTTTAAAATAAGCTGTCAACCCCTATTTTACCAACTTAAGGGTTGATTTTCTAAAAATGATGAAATAGGTGTTTAATTATTTTCTATCGAAAACCCAAATACCGATTTTTATACAGTCTACATCAAAACTGGGGGACTCTCATACAAACTTACAACCCTTATTTAACCCAAATAAGGGTTGATTTTCCAAAAACGGTAGAATTAAAGTTCCACTATATCTGACCAGTGAGGCAATGGCTAACTTTCATAGTGCTAGCTTTTAATTTGGCAAATTTTAAATTAAGCTGTCAACCCTTATTTTACCAACTTAAGGGTTGATTTTTCAAAAATGGTGAAATAGGTTTTTAATTATTTTCTATCGAAAACCCAAATACCGATTTTCATAGAGTTTACATCAAAACTGGGGGAATTCCATACAAACTTACAACCCTTATTTAACCCACATAAGGGTTGATTTTCCAAAAACGGTAGAACTAAAGTTCTATTATATCTAACCAGTAAAGCAATGGCTAAGTTTCATAGTGCTGGCTTCCAAAATGATAAAATTTAAAATAAGCTGTCAACCCCTTGGAAGATAATTTTTTTTTTAATTTTCAACGCCCCCGCACTCCCCTCTGGGGGTGGAATATCATAAAATTAGTTTTTAGTAAATTCAAACATGCCAAAAAGAATATCCTGACTAAGTTTCATACCTATAAGAGCTGTTGTTTTAAAATGTGATTTTTTTTTAATTAACACCCCCGCAACCCCTCTTGGGGGTGGAATTTCGTAAAATCCGTTCTTAGCTGACCTCTACTCGGTGAAAAGAATATTCCTACCAAATTTCAAGTCTTTAGCTCTAATGGTTCCAGAGATATCGTGATGAGTGACTATATACGTGGAAATCTCTTATATATATTAAATATATATAATATATAATATATATAAAGATAAGATTTATTTCTACAGATTCGTGCATAAGTTGTAAGCTGCTAGCGACTCAAAGTTATGAGGATGGAGTGTTCACTTTGACTGTGAATGGTAAGGAGTTGGCGCGGGCTGAAGGGACTCCTAAGGGAGCTGCTAAGGATTCCGCTTATAAAATTGCTTGGAATGTAAGTATCTTATAGTTTGCTTAAGTTATTCTTAAGTAAGACTTGTATTCAATTCATTATTGTCCCACTGCTGGGCTCGCGTCTATTCTCAGAATGAAGAATTAGGCCATAGTTCACCGTGCTGGCTAAATAATACTAAATATGTATTGGTAGAGTTCACATACTTTTGAAAACTTTTTTTGAAACATTTCTCAGGTGTGCAGGTTTCCTTTCGACGTTTTCCTTTACAGAAAGTGATAATTAATTTCTAATATGCACATAACTTTGAAAAATCAGAGGTGTGAGGGATGTGAACCTCGGACCCCTCGATTGACAGAAGTTTCAACCACTAGGCTTAGTAAGATATATTTACTTAACACTGTTGAAAGGTGGTAGAGTTAGTATGGTTTGACTACAAAATAAAACACCTCGACATTTATTTTACCGTGAAGCAGTTTTGCGTTTGCAGTGTGGATGATTGACTTACATTGTCATTTACATTGAGGTGTCTATCTTAGTACTCGGGAGTCGTAACGTGTCTGATCGGATTCAGTACCCTTACCAGGAGTTTTTACGTTTATACGATTTCCTAGTTCTGACACGATCCGCTAGGGGCGCTGATCGGAATTTGTATGGGCAAATACGTAAACAAATACCAAAACAGTCATATTTGTCGAAACGTAAAAACTCCTGGTAAGGGTACAGATAACAAACAAACAAACAAACAAACGCTTTCTACACTCCCAGCCCCACACTAGGATTCCCTGTGTCGTGGGTGCCATGGACACACACATAGACAAATACACAAACACCCAGACCCAGTAATAGATAGAACCTGTTTTGTATGGAATCGGTCACAGACAGGGCCGGATTTAGGGGTCTAGAGGCCTTGGGGCAACAAAGGAGTGGAGGCCCCTTGGCCCCAAATTATTTTCCGAATAAAATGAACAATTTTTTCAGTTTAGTTTTTCAATAAATATTTTATTATGAAACGCAGGTAGATTCTTCTAGTATTCGTGTTTGTACAAAGTACTGTAGATAAAGGTAAACAGCGAAAAAAAAATATCAAAGGAAAAGATATATATTTCTTTTTACTAGTGTTTACTAGTCGGAATTAAAAAAAATCCGACGTCTCTATTGTAGAGGCCCCGGGGTCGCCTTAAATCCGGCCCTGGTCACAGATGTCCTTCCTCGACCTCTTAACGTGTGACGTAATTCATGGATGACCCCTTAGGGGCAGATTATTTCCAGCTTAAAACTTAAACTCAATGTTTCCAGTACCTCCGCCGCAACACAGTGTCGCTGATGTTGAAAGAGCAGTGGATATCGCAGAATGACTCGCGGATCAGTATGAGCGATATGTCAGGGAAGAACGAGTTTGGGAAACCCATTGAAGACAGTGTGGCGTTGAAGTAAGTTTGCACTTATATTTAAGTTTTTTTTTTTATAATATACAACTAGCAAACGAGCATGCAGTCCACCTGATGGTAAGCTACTGCCGCCCACAGACATCTGTAATCGACCCCAGATAGGATTAGATATTCCTACCTGAGGTCGGCCACGGATGCGCCGCTACCCCTGAGGACTAAGCTGGAACGCCTCGGAAAAGTCTGTCTCCCTTACCACATCCTTCAAACCGGAACACAGCAGCGCCTAACACTGCTGTTATAACAGAAATAGGTGTGGCGGTGGTGCCGCCGGAGTCGAACCACAAAGGGTTCTACCACCTTCAAGTTTTTGTAGTTATGCTTCTTTGTGGAGAAAAAAGTGTTGGTGGACGATTTTTGTAACGGAAACGGTTATGTTGGAGTGTTACCTTACGACAATGATATTTAATTTTGATTGTTTATGCGAAATTCGAAATTGTAAGGTTTAGTGAGAAAATTTAGAAAAATACTTGGAGTGTGAATTTACATTTTTAAAAAGTAAAGTGTGTTTTCTTAGCTGGGAATCAAATGAGTTTATTTTAATTTAAAAGTTTTTTTTTTGGCTATGATATTTGATGTTTTTCTTTTTGTCTATGATATTTGATGTTTTTCTTTAGTCTACGATTTTTTTTTTCTTTTTGTCTATAATATTTCATTTTTTTAAATCCAGGATGATGAAGCTGATGGGGTGGAAGGGTGGAGGACTTGGTGCCGAGAGTCAAGGAATAGCTGAGCCAATCAAACCTAATTTTCGGATGGTAATATACTATTAGTTTTTACTTTTTATATGTAATAGGAGTGTGGTTTAGCTTTCACCTCTTAGAAAATGCCGGGATCACTGGATACATAATTACACAGAGTTCCATGTTAAAAATTTAATTTGAAAAACGTGCTAAAAATAAAAATGTGCTATAAATAACGAGCATGCAGTCCACCTGATGGTAAGTGGCTGCTGCCGCCCTTGGACTCCGGATAAGATTAGATTCTTAACTAAGGTCGGCCACAGATACGTCGCAACCCCTGAGGACTAAGTTGGAACGCCTCGGAAAAGTATGTCTCCCTTGCCATCAAACCAGAACACAGCATCTGAACACTCATTATCAGAAATTGGCAGTGGTTCCTCTAGAGTCAAAACACAGAAGGTTCTATCTTTCAATGCCTTGGCTTACACTTTAATGCTCACAATGCCACTTCTCAAACTATCTTAACAACCAATTTACTGTTAACAACGCCAACTATGCACCTATTTTATGCGTAAAACGTCTCGATATATCTATTTTTCGATATGTGGATTATTATAATATTACAAAATATATGCTTAAGGAAAATAAAAAAAATACTTAAAAAATTTATAAATCTTATTTTGCAGGTGAGCCGAGCGGGGTTGGGCCACGAAGGCGGCGGATTGTTCGCTCTCCGTCGAGCGGGCTTAGCGCTCATGAAGCGACGCGGTGACGACCTCGACGCGGACCTGGTGTTCACCGCGGAGTTCACGACCGAGGAGCGAGCGGTGTTGCACCACTGCGCTCAGCAGTGCGGCCTGCTCTCTAAGAGCTACGGCGGCAAGGGACCGTGAGTGTTCTAATGTTATTTTATTTTATAATATAGGAGTAGCAGACGAGCATGCAGTCTCATGGTAAGTGGCTTCTGTCGCCCATCATCATCAACCCATTATTGTTCCACTGCTAGGCACGGGTCTCCTCTCATAAAGAGAAGGATTAGGCCATAGTCCACCACGCTGGACAAGTGCGTATTGGTAGACTTCACATACCTTTGAGATTTTTTGAGAGATAAATCTCTCAGGTACGCAGGTTTCCTCACAATGTTTTCCTTCGCCGTTTAGCAAGTGATAATTAATTTCTGTCGCCCATGGATATCTGTAATCAACTCTAGATAGGATTTGATTCCCACCTGAAGTCGGCCACAAATGCTCCGCTACCCTTGAAGACTAAGCTGGAATGCCTTGGATAAGTATATCACCCTTACCACACCCTTAAAACCAGAACACACCTGTGTTTAATACTGCTGTTATTAGGCAGAAATAGGTGTGACGGTGGTGCCGCCGGAGGATTAATTTTATCAACTCAATAATAGAAATCATATTAAGAAATATAATACAGAGTTGTATCAATCAAACCTAATTTTCGTCGTAAAATATCACGACATGACGAAGATCACAACTTTTTATTATTTTAATTTTTATTTCCATTCAAATCCGACATACTACATATTTTGTTAATATTTACATTGCACTTAAAAATCTGTGTTAGTGAAATTTCATTCTTTATAGGATGCATCATCGTTTTTACAATCTTTTATTTATTAGTCCTAAATACAAAATAATAATAAAGAAATCTCAAAGGTATGTGAAGTCTACCAATACGCACTTGGCCAGCGCGGTGGACTATGGCCTAATCCTTCTCATTCTGAGAGGAGACCTGTGCCCAGCAGTGGGACAGTAATGTGTTGATGATGATGATGACAAAATAATCAACTAAATCACAATTCCTATTATAATCTATACCTTTTCTTCCAGAGATCGGTTCCTAGTGGTAACCAACAAGGTGCATCCGTTCACGTTAGTCCGAGCGGTCGTACAACAGGGCGGAGACACGCTCAAGTACCAAGTGTTTATACCGGCCGCACTGGCTAAGATTAAATAGATGATTATTATACCATTGGTATATGGTCAATATTACCAGAGATTTGAAACTGTTGGCCAATATTACCGGAGATTTTGCGTATTGGTCAACTTTACCAGAGTATGTGTATTGATATTGAGTGATTACTGTAGATTTTCTTTGGAAAATGTAAATAATAATGTGCTTAAATTGTCACATCAATGCTATTGGTCAAATTTACCAGTGTTGATACTGAATATTACCTGAGACTTTACGTGTATTAGAAGTGATTACCGTGGATTTTTATTTATCGAAAGTGTTATTCTTGATGTGCTTATTACAATTTACCAGACACTGTTTTAATCATATTGAACAATCGTAAAACTCGTATTACTTAAGACTACGTGTAGTGGTGATTACCTTAGATTTTCTATCCAAAATATAAGTGTTTACGTGTTAGACCTTCATATTGATGCTGTTGGTCAAATTTACTAGACTGTTTTGATATCATTGGTCAATATTACCTGGACTGCAAGTGTATTAGTTCTAATTACTGTGGATTTTCAATTAAGTGAAAATCTTTATGTTTAGATGATATATATTGATGTCGTTGGTCATATTCACTTGTTTTTGATACCATTTGTGTATATCAACTAAAACTTTACGTGTATTAGTAGTGATTATTGTGGATTCTCTAGCAACATTATGTTTGTGTTTAGATGATGATATAATGATGGTATTGGTCAAATTTACCAGACTGTTTTGATTCTATTGGTTAATATTACTCGAGAATTTAATTGTGATCAGACCGCCACCTTACCCTGTTTGTCCACCAACCACCGATACTGATAATTAATGACGGCGTCGAAGTAGCGTACATACATTTACTATAGCAGCTTGTCCACCGCACGTCCGTCACCTGAGCACCGTCATCCCGGCCGCCGATATTCCGAGTAGATCGGCGTGACCGCTAGATCGGCACCGAGATTTTGACGGGCCGATGTGCCGGCAATGTAATACTCATTGGAACTTGTCCATACACTGCCGTCACACGAGTGACAGCTGGAACAAAAACCGCCGATATCGGTCGCAGTGGACAAACTATCGCCGTCAGAGCGTTTTCAGATTATCCGATCCGATATCGGTGTCGGACGACGATAGCCGACATCCGATAGCCGACACCATGTGCTATTTTCACATATTTCCGACAAAATCGTTCCGATACGGCCATTTGCTCGATAGCTTAGTGCGGACAGGTCATCGTGGCAGACTATAATAGAAAACTTTATTTGCTGTATCTCTTATATTTGAGATGCAAAAAAAGATCTGTTCACAGACAGTATTGGATACATCCTATTGTGGAAGCTAGATATTCAGAGGGAGCATTTTACACTCTTTTTAGCAAGCTACAACACGCACCTAGAAAGTTTTTTAATTACTTTCGTATGAGTGAATCCACATTCAATTATTTGCAATCGCGAATCCTGAAGGTCCTAGTAAGGATATCGGGACGATTCTTTCATATTATTGCATTGTCATCGGCCCTTGATAAGTATACAAAAATTCAAATTAATCCGACATTTCAAAGTTGGTTAAAATCGCGTTCAAAGATTCCGTTACATACATACATACATACAACCGAAGCTAATAAAAGCGTATTAACAAACAGACATTATACCTATATTAAACTATCACATTATGATACAATTTTGGGGTTATAATTTTGTGTAATCTTCTCGCCAATTATTGTCTCGGAGTATTTTATTTTTATATTCCTCGTGAGTTTTATCCCACAAGCATGGTTTAGATTCTACCAGTTCAATTAATGTAATTATATCGTATTTAAATGATGACGACGCCATGATGACAACCAAACTAGTAAACAAGCTCAAAATGGCCGCCGCGCATCGGGCTCTACGCACACAGAGACAATTTAGATACACGTAGAGCACACATACAAACATTATCGCCCGACGGCTCACGGGCGTCCGATGGTGTCGCCAGCACATCGCTGTCGGCTCCGATATCCGATATCGGAACGGACAGTGTGAAAGGCAGGTACATGTTTCATACATTTTACTTACCCCGATATCGTATCGGCGTCCGATACCGATATCGGATCGGATAATGTGAAAAACGCTCTCAGGATATAATTAAAATCGGCCCGAAATAATCTCGTTCTCGGTATCGGCTCGGTGACGGTGCAGTGGACAAACAGTCTTAATGCTATTGGTTTACTAACCTACGAATAAAACTGAATGTTGTATTCGTAATATCACAAGTTCCTGTGTTTTTATTGATCACAATACCAATACATTGATGCTATTGGTCAATATTACTCTAGACTTATAAATAATTACCCTTCACCTTGGTATCTTATTTCTGTCCTACATATCAAATAACTGGGAAAACTACAACAATCTTCTTAGTTTATAAGAATTAAAATTAAAGTCACTAATTTATTTATTAATTATACAATTACAAATTACTTTTAATGTAAATAAAGATCTTTTAATGAGTATTTCGTTTTATTATGTCAAAAATGGATGATTCAAAATAAATACAACGGACCATACTCAAAATATTCTTTGAAAAATATTAATAATGTCTCATCTGTATAATGTATTTCATCATCAACCCATTACTGTCCCACTACTGGGCACGGGTCTTCTCTCAGAATGAAAAGGATTAGGCCATAGTCCACCGGTTGACCAAGTGCGAATTGGTAAACTTCACATACCCTTGCAAACTTTTTTGATCAAAATGTAGTTACTTTGATAAAAATAGAACTTATTTTCATGAAAATTTGACACAAAGATATTCTGATAAGGCAGAAGTCGGTTATCATAACTGATAAAAACCAAAACACCAATGAATCACTCATGACGACCCGCGTGGCGGAGCAGTAACCATACCGGTCTGACACGCAAAGGGTCCCGGGTTCGATCTCCGGATAGATAGATTCATTATTTAGATATCAGATTGATATCTAAATAATGAATTTAGATTTCTGATTCTGGGTCTGGGTGTTTGTGTATTTATCTTTGTGTGTGTCGACGGCACCCACGACACAGGGAATCCTATTCTGAGGCTTTGAGTGTAGAAAGCGTTAATCATTCGACCAATTACCAAAAGAAATAAAACAAATCTAACAATTATACCATTTATTCTTGTCTCAATTCTATTTCATAAGATTAGCCCGGTGGCCAGCCCATCTGCCTACCGCCGATGAGGTGCACATGCAAATGGTACACACTTTGAGCACCATGCTTACCATCATTGACCACCAGACGGAAGCCTGATTTATCCAGATTCTCTTGAATGGCTACTTTTCGTGCTACCGTTAAAAGGTGACCTGGAAATATAAAGTGATAACTATATGAGGACTTGTTTCTATATGTTAGTGTGTAATGTCTAAAGGTGATAGAACCTTCTGTGATTCGACTCTAGCGGCACCCTCACTACACCCATTTCTGCCTCATAACAGCAGTGTTAAGCGCTGCTGTTTTCTGGTTTGAAAGGTGTGATAAGGTAGACATACTTTTCAGAGGTGTTCCAGCTTAGTCTCCAGGAGTAGCAGTACATCTGTGGCCAACCTAAGGTAGGAATATCCTATCCTATCTCGGGTTAATTACAGATGTCCACGGGCGGCAGTAGCCACTTACCATCAGGTGGACTGCATGCTCGTCTACTACTCCTATATATATTATAAAAATATATGTATATAATGGACTAATCTTGGAAATTACACTATCATTAGAAACTTTATACTTTTTTTAATATTGAGCATATGAAAAAGTATACAAATTAAAAATAATATAAAAAAGTTGAAGTTTACTTGTCTTAAAAACACATGTTCTAGTTTGTTGTAGTAAAGGAAATTTATTTTAATATAAACACATAGAGAGTAAGTTTATATTGAAACAAATGTTCTTTGGTCTTAAGGGATATTTAAATTAGGATTGTTTGCTCATATTAACTGCAAATAAATTACTTTCATCCTTCATCAAATTTGGTTGAACAGAAACAGACAATGCTTTCGGTGATCGATCAGATGTTAATGGGATGAATAATTAATAGTTTTTACCAAGTAACTGTTCATCCTCATCCTCAGCTAAGGAGAGCTGCGGTATCGGCTTCTTCGGGATGATCAGGATGTGAGTCGGTGCTTGTGGGTTCACATCGTGGAAAGCTACACACTGGAATTAAAAATATTGAATTTATTTTTTACTAAATGATTTTTTTTGACTAATTACTATTATACACAAAATTTTAAAATTCTTTTGAGTTTTAGCAGGCACTACTATCACACCTGTGTAGTCCGCGCCAAACTGCTAGTCCGCACTGTTTGTGTTGTACACTTGTTGCGAGCAGGTGAAGTCAGGTGAATTTGCTATGGCGATGCGATTCATTTCTATATTCAGAGCGGACTAGCAGTTTTATGCGGACTATAACATCTTATGTCAGTATGTTTTAAAACCAGAATAATTAAAATTTTCCATTGCTGAAGTATTTGTGTCCTACTTCTGGGCACAATATCTTCCTGCCACTGAGAGTAACTTCAAGCGTACCTACTTTATAATTCTGTTTAATTATCGAAAATCAATAACAAAAATGCAAATACATACTTGCTTTAATAAATGCTGTTATCCTACTACTAACTAATGTAATAGGTTAGAACAAATATTAAAAATAAAATTCATAATTCAATACTTATCTATGTTACATAACAATCAAATTAAAACGAAAAGTAGGATGAATAAGTTTTATGCAATGCGATTAAGTAAAAATGGAATTAAAAATAAACGTAGAAAAAACAGCTGACGATTTTTCGCCGCACACCGGCAGTTTATAAATTTAGAAGAAGAATATTTAAGAAGATTTATATACAAAAATAAGTACCTGGTCGTCTTTGTAGGCGAACTTCGCTGGTATTTCGCCATTTAATATCTTCGTAAATATAGTATCGCCGGTTTTTGACGCAGTTTGCGCTAATGTAACTTCATTCGCATCGGTCGCCATTTTGATTACACTGACATTTTTCTTTTCTTTGACTTTTCTTCCGTAAGTTTGACGTTTATTACTGTGTTACAAGTTCGTATTTCTAAAAACTTCGATCAGAAATATTGAATAATAAGAAATATGAATAAAATAATAATATTATTTTAATCACCGTCTACATTTTTTTCAATGCCAATTTTGTATAAAATTTTATATAAAATATCATTGATGTATGTGCGGCTTCATTTTGCGGCTTCATGTATAACACATCACAAGACATAGAGCCGCAAAGAAAGACTTAATTTTTAAACAGATCGAGTGTTATGCGCTTATCATGTATGCATTATTTATTAAATTTATAAACGTTTTTACTATCACCAAGTAAATTAAAACAATAATATATTAAAACAGATAATAAAACAACATAAATAAAGTCTTTATAACATTTAATTGTTCAACAAAAAATTACATGAAACCGGAAAAACTAAACATAAATCCAGTCTTAATACCACTTTATTTACAAATAATTATCAATACTTATACATTCACTTATAATCTACTACCAGGGCCCATAGGCCACACCATGTGATGCAAGGCCCTACCGAAAACATGCAAGCTTTTAAATTTTTGACCTCGGAAATCTTCGTCGACTATTACATGGTATCCGTTGCCAATCAGACCTTTGTTGATACTATGTTCTTCGCTACCAGAAGTAGATGACCTGAAATAAATGAATGTTGCTTACATTTGCACTGAATATTGCACTGTTAGGATTTTATGTAGATTAACTAATTCCTATTGTTCTATGTGGTAATATTTGCGTTTTAGCAAAGGGCCACTCGAACTCATGGGTTTTTTTTTAATTTTGTCCTATCTGGCTATTCCCATTCTGGACAATTTATTTGTTGAGAAATCATGAATTAATAACATTTTTATACCCATTTAATCTGCCAGAACTATTTTAGATAGAACACTGGCCATTTCCACCATATTTGTCTAATAGTGCAGTGTAGTTTACCGTATTCTGGTTAGTAACGGATTTTGGTATATTCTTTTTTTAATTTGGTGTAATTAAAATATGTTATACATATGTCACCAATGTTTGTAATTTTATTTCTAATCAAACAACTTCGTGGATTCTTCAAATAAAACACATATACATTTAAAAGTTTAATCTAGCCGAACGGCCAGCCCATCTGCCTCCCGCCAAACACTTGGACATAGAACTGTCCAATAGTTTGCCCGCCATTTACTCCATCATTTATAACCACTCTGAACCCTTTCTCGTTCAAGCCCTTTTCATTTGCCAATCGCCTTGCAACATTCAGTAGTCGTCCTGTTGTTTAGAGAACATATTTATAAACATTATTATAAGCTATGTTTTTGCGAAATTGAATATCAAATGTTAATTACCAAATTAGTAAGTATATAACTCCTTTGGATTGAATATTTGAAAATTAAACAAATCGAATAAAAATCGTCTGAAAGTAGAAGAAATCCTAAAATTATATAAATAATGTTCTAGAACGAGGTTCCATTGTTCCTGTAATGTATTGGTTGGAATAAAAAAGATTGGTGTAAATAAATTAAAATAAATTATTAAGTGCCTACCGAGCATTTTTTCATCATCTGGCGAGGCATCTGATAAGCGAGGTATGACTTTCTTGGGGACTACCAGAAAATGAACGGGCGCTTGAGGTCTATCTTCTTCGTCAAATGCTACGCACTGAAATAAAAAAGTCACTTTAAAAAATAAATACTTGAACTACCTTAATAAATATGTTAATATAAAAGAATGTTTAGGCCAATTTCCTACTGTCCAAGACAATCCATGTCCATTCTTGATTAAAAGTTTTAAAGGCTGTTAATTTAAAATGTTTCGTATTACGAAGTCTTTCGGTAGATTTTCCTTACGAAATAATTAAACTAATACAACAACGAAATAATGAAAGATTTTCCTTATTACCCTACGTTATTACCACAGAATATTTATATATATATTTTTTGTGCTCTTTCAATTATTTCAATTTTATTTTGAAGGTAATCCATAACTCGCAATGTTTACCTATATTATTATAATTTATATTCAAGGAATGATTTTAACTGACCTATCACCACTTATAAACAAGTGCCAATGATAAGCATAAACAAAGTGAATTCATGTAATATCCATAATTATGCATCTAGGTTAAGGCTTCGAATACTTAAAAGAGATAATTTAAAGTCTTACCTGATCATCTTCATAGATAAACTCCCTTGGAGGTCTACCATTGAAGAAGTGCTTGAAATTTTCGACACCGACAGTCATAGCCATCGTATCAAACTGAACAAGGAAACTAAACTAATAAATGTCTATAATATGCTATAGAACCGGTTTGTAATCGTATTTCTGTGAATTACATAGAATATCTATTCACAGAGTAATTTTATGTCAACAAATACAAACCAATTTAAAATAGCATATTATCCTTAGGTTACGAGCAATAATGGTTTTAAGTTGCACAAATAAACTTAACACTTTTTCTTTCAAATTGTATTTACCTACTGACTTGAAAGTTTATTAGAACGTTTATCTATGATTTAACGATATGAGGTGATAACTCGCGCTAACTTCGTGTTATTGTGTTTTTATCTTTATTTTAATATCTATAAGTGATGTCGTAGCCATGATGCAACAAAAAATTAATTAGTACATATTAAGTATATGATATTTTGTATAGTTTGCATCTCCTTTTCGTATGTTTAGCTTTTATTTAGTTTATTTATTTATATAATATAGGAGTAGCATAAGAACACGTAGGTCATATGATGGCTACTGCCGCCCATAGACGCCTGTAATCAACCTTAGATAAGATGAGAGTCCTACTTAAATCTAGGTCGGCCATAGATACGTCGGTACGCTTGTGTGCTAAGCTGGAATGCCTTTGAAAAGTATGTCTTCCTTGTAATGCGCCCTTTAAACCAGAAAGCAGCAGCGCTTAAGAGTGCGATTATTAGGCAAAAATAGTTGTAGCGGTGGTGCCGAAGTCGAACCACGGAGAGAACCAGAGCATTTTTTTGGGATTTTTTCGCTTGGGCTAACATATCTACCAACAATATATCTATCCCATAACATTGTATAATACGAGTATTTACTTGTAAAAGATTTCTTGTAAAAGAATTGCGCACATACGGAGTTTCTTTCGCCACTTGCTCTCCATGACTAACCACTTTCCAAAGCGGTAGTCGTTTGTTGATGTTCGAAGAAATCTATATGATTCAATTTTGAATAAATGAAATTTGAATTTGATTTCCAATAAAATAAAACATGAAAAAAACCAAATTATTTCTTCGCTAAGCCTAAGTCAGCCAACCTTCCTGCAACATCGGGGGAGCTAGAATGCTATTCACATAGCCAACATGTGCATACTTTATTCCAAAATATAAACACCGAAATGTTCCATTACGAACACATTCCATCAAAATATGTGTAACATAAAAGAGCTTGAAATCTCCAGTATAAATCCCTTACCAGGTACTTAATATCACTGTATACACAAATAAAACGAAAGAAAAACAAATCAATTGTATATTTCATTACAATTTCGTAACATAGTAGGTACAGTATATTTACAGCACAGTTAGATGATGTTATGCACAATAAACCATCAGTAACATTAAGTAATTTTGGCTCTTATAAAAAACGAAAACTCGTATTAGTATTTCGGGGATGATCTATTTTGTATATTTTTTTGAACTAATAGAATGGTTGCTATTGTTTTTTTTTACATTAATAAAAAAAATAATGAAACTTGCCATTATTTACTTTATATTATTAATTTACTTTATTATTTAATAAACCTTTAATATTTACCATTTTTTTTAAGAAAATCCAAAATAAAACCAATGATTCATTATCTTGACCGATAACAAAATGATTCATTATGTTGACCGATACCAATGATTCATTATCTTGACCGATACCAAAATAAAAAAAACATTAACAATTTTTTTATACAAACCTTGCAATACTTAAAAACCTTGATGTAGATTTTTATGGTGTAAAAATCACATCATTTTACCAAATGCCAAAAAAATATAACTATACTATTTCCATTTCTTTATTTTCACAATGACAGATCGACGTCCATATAATTTTGTGTTGTTTACGTTAAAATATCACACAGATAATACTGTACTTCATGGACAGGTAGTGATGTGCTACACATAATGATTACTATAGGAGCTAGAACGATAAACGTAACACGATAACAGACCCTTTTTTACAAAATATAAGAAACTAAACTACTGCCCGATGCTTTTGTACAAATATATTAAGTATAATATTATATTACATATACTTATAACATTATATTTCATTGCAAGATGTTACACGTATACATTTTTGACTGATAATGCCTACTTCTTTAAAATTTTAGAAGCTGTATAAGTAGTTTTTAGTCAGTAAATTGTCTTATTTTTCTTACGGCATAAGCTTTGTTGTATTTTTCTTTGTTCAAAATACATAATATAATAAATATATGCGATCGATATCATTGCTTATTTGATCACAACACTACAAAGAACTGTCATCGAGAAAATAAAGAAATGGAAATAGTATAAATAAAATAACGTCTTACTAAATGTTTCATCTAGAAAATAGCCATTAATGCATAACAGCATCCCACTGAGATATCATACAGCAAAATAGATCACAGTCTTAAACAGTATAATAATATTAGTTATCCACTAACAATATATTGTGATGATGCTAAAATATTGGTACTCAGAGTAATTAAGAAGTATAGAGCGAGTCTATTCAGGTAAGAACACTAGGCACGGGTGAGAACATCCTTACCATGCCGTATGTAAACTGACAAAATTAACTTTTTTATAATATAGGAGTAGCAGACGAGCATGCAGTCCACCTGATGAGTACCAAATGAGTACTGCCGCACATAGACATCTGTAATCAATCCCAGATAGAATTAGATATTCCTACCTGAGGTCGGCCACAGATGCGCCGCTACCCCTGAGGACTAAGCTGGAACGGCTCGGAAAAGTATGTCTCCCTTACCACTCCCTTCAATACAGAACGCAGTAGTGCTTAACACTGCTGTTATGGGGCAGAAATAGGTGTGGCGGTGGTGCCGCCAGAGTTGAACCAGAAAAGGTTCTACCACCTTCACTTAAGTTTTCTTTATATTCATTTTATGATGATGAAATGTGCTGTGAAAACTAGTAGTATATTACATAATACAACAAATGTTTTTCGAGCGTATGTATGTCTCATTCTTTGATACGCCCTGTAGCTCAAACGGCTTGACGATATTATCATATGAGGTGTCATTGGATTCGCCTAAATTGTGCGAGTAATTTAGGCTATATTTTTAGCTAGGTTTTTGTTCCTATCATAAATATTTATAAAACATTTGCCTACGATTCGTACTAAGGTTGGCATGGCGTGCTCTATACCAATTATTACTCTGAGATGAAAAGTAATCAATAATAATGCATTGACATAAATTGACTTTGGATCTACAATAGTTTTAATTTCGCGAAAAAAATCCGAAGAAATTATGAGATTTCTTGATGAAATAGTTAATAAAATGTAAATCATTTTTATTTAAAACTATTTATGCCGTTACTTATTCAACAACCATAATTCTGAACTTGTATATGCAGGTGTTGAGAAAACTTCGATAGTGTGATTCAGAAATACCGTTAGCGCCATCTGTTTTTTTCAGCGCCACAAATTTTTTCAGCTTTATAATACTAATAAAGACTTATTATTACTCAACTAAGAGCGATATTATCTAAATATATATAACTCAAAGGTGACTGACTGACATAGTGATCTATCAACGCACAGCCCAAACCACTGGACGGATCGGGCTGAAATTTGGCATGCAGGTAGATGTTATGACGTAGGCACCCGCTACGATTTTGATCAATTCTACCCCCAAGGGGATAAAATAGGGGATGAAAATATTACATCGTAACGCGAGTGAAGCCGCGGGCAAAAGCTCGTAAAATTATATAATTTTTCACTACTGCAATTATATTTTATATCACACGAGATGGCGCTATATATGTGGTCTATTCCTTGGGTGAATGACAACTAATCCATAATTGGAGCACTTTTCATTTTGTAGCTCTTTTTGTTCGGACACTTTAAAGCAGATCCAAAGTCCATTACAGTCAATATAATAAAGTGAATATTATAAATAACAAATATAACCATTAGCATACCTATCTACTCATATGTTTTTAAATCGGTGAAAATTAAATTAATTTTTTTGGTGATAAATGAACAAATTATTACTTTATTACAACTAGGTGTCTGTTTTTTTATTATTCATCCATAGATTGGTAAAGATACTTCGCCGCCTTGAAATTGAATGAAGCCACAAACGGCTTATTTTAGTAAGTTCTTTTTTTGAATTCTTGACAAATAAAAACATTTTTAGAGTAAATTTACGAATAAACAACTAATACTGCGTAATTTACATAATAAATAAATAATTATTTCAAATATTTTAGGGACATTTTAGCACGGAGACGTGGCAAAACTTTTTTACGCAACTATTTCAATTCTCAAAACTGGGCACATTTTCTAGTTAGGAGTGAGTAATCTTTACTAATCTATGTATTCATCGTACATTCGCGAAAATCAAAATAGGACACAAAGTATTTATTTTTTGCAATCATTACTTTGATTAAAATTTTCAACAATATCATCGTTTTTATTATTATCTAAAAACTACATTTTTTAACATGTTTCAAACACGAAAATAGATGACAGTGACAATTTCAATTGTCAAAACTGGTGACATTTTCTTATTAGGAGCGAGCGAGTAATCTTTACTATCTATGAGCGTCACTTAAACTGTTTTTTGGAATCCAAAGCCTATGTAGAAATAGGTCTAAAGTGGACAGCTTTAAATGCACAGATAAAAAATCCATTTACAATAAAAAGCGCGGAATTACAATAATTAACTCGATTCAATAAATATTGTATTCTATTGCGGATTTTGGTGTAAGTATTTGTTCACACATTTGTTTTCTATACTACTAATATTATAAAGAGGAAAACTTTGTTTGTTTGATTGCAATGAATAGGCTCAAAAACTACTGGACCGATTTTAAAAACTCTTTCACCATTCGAAAGCCACATTATCCACGAGTAACATAGGCTATATTTTATATGACATACATTTGATAAATAGATTTTGAGGCGGTACAAAGTTTGCCGGGTCAGCTAGTATATTATAAAGTAACAAACGAGCCTGCAGTACAGCTGATGGTAAGTGACCACTACCGCCTATGGAGATGGACAATTGGACATATATAGTCATAGATCAGTACCAATCTATGTTTTTAGTTTACAACCTTGAATTTGATTTTTTATTGAACCGAGTTATGAGTGTTATGTCGCATCTACACGCTTGGCCAACCACAACAAATCGTCACAAATTTATGTGTGGATACAGTATTTGAGTTTGTTTGTGTAGCCAATCGTACCAAACAAAAGGAGCCAAACATTTGCATAAGTTCGTGGTAAGTGCCAAGCGTGCAGACGCGGCATTAACCTTCGTGCCAACTTATGTAAGAAATAATCAAAATCTTACATGTTTTAAAAAACACGTAAAATTTAATAACAATTGACTTCAAATGGAAAATAATGATGAAACAACTTTATCAATCCTTTGGGATCGAGTTCGTAACTTAAACGTAGCCTAAATTAATATACATTAAACTAAAAATAGATCACACACATAAACGAATATGAAAATAGCGATATCAAAAATGCAATATAAAAATATATAAAGAAAAGTGTTATAGTAACAATACATTCGGTATATTTATATAAAAATAAGAAACATACGTAATTGTTAATTCCAAAATGTGTTTTGAGGTTGATTCTTATAGTATTATTATATGATTAAGTGTTTTTTTACAAAATACATAACAGTGACATTCCACTTGCGTACTACAACGATCGTGTTATCCGCTCATTCTAATACGAACACCGCGATCGTTGCAATAGACAAGTGGAAAACAGGATTATGACATGACAGTTAATATGACGGGTAACTTATTTTTTAATTAACACTTCCTGACATTGAATTCCAGTATCAAATCTATTTAGTTTTGTTTTACTATATTTATATCCTAAACTATATAAGCAGTGGAAGTGAAATTAATACATTAATTTATTAAAGCAATAACATATCGATAATAATTTATATGTCATGTTGCAACCAGAGATATTATATATCGATAAATTTTAAAATCAACATTTTTTATTCTGTGTCGCATTTCCCGCCATCAGTGTAGTTCTAAATAAAATTGCACGTCAATTAAAAATGAAATTATTATTATTCTGCGTTTTTATATTATCTGTTACAAAAATACAGATTCTTTATATCTTAAGTTGCAACACAATATATCAAAAACAATATTAAAGTTCGCGCCAAACTGCTAGTCCGCTCTGAAGTTGTTGCGAGCAGGTGTAGTCATACAATTTTCTATGGCGACGAGATTCATTTCTATATTCAGAGCGGACTAGCAGTTTTACGCGAACTATACGTAACTAAACATTTTTTTAGTTTATTTTAGTTATTTTAGATACATTTTAATATTTAGCAGTCTGGTATTATAAATTACTTATAGCGATAATACATATAGTGATCATAGATTAGTAAAGATACTTCGCCGCCTTGAAATTGAATGAAGCCACAAGTTCTTTTTTTGAATTCTTGACAAATAAAAACATTTATAGAGAAAATTTACGAATAAATAACTAATACTGCGTAATTTAACATAATAAATAAATAATTATTTCAAATATTTTAGGGACATTTTAGCACCGAGACGTGGCAAAACTTTTTTACGGAACTATTTCAATTCTCAAAACTGGGTACATTTTCTTGTTAGGAGTGAGTAATCTTTACTAATCTATGATAATGATAACAATAATAGTATTTTAGTATTAATTTTAATGTGCAATTTGAAAATACTAAAATTTAACATTAACAAAGGAATATTCTAGAAAATAATTTTAGTTCTACTATTTTCTTTGTTTAAAGTAAAAATAGATTTTACGGGTCCAGGATTCGAATCCCAGGCACGTACTTTTGATTTTTTGAAATTATCACTTGCTATAAAGAAAAACCTCCTGAGGAGATCCATCTCAGCGTTCTGTAAAAGTTCTTAAAGTTTTTTGTTTATAATATAGGAGTAGCAGAGGAGCATGCAGTCCATCTGATGCGCTGCTGCCGCCCATGGACATCTGTAATCAACCCCAGATAGGATTAGATTCCTAACTGAGGTCGGCCACAGATGCGCCGCTACCTTTGAGGACTAAGCTGGAAGGAACCTCGGAAAATAGCTCCCTTACCACACCCTCGGAAAAGTATGTTAAGTCTACGACTTGGCGCGGTGGACTATGGCCTAATCCTTCTCATTCTGAGAGGAGACCCGTGCCTAGCTGTGGGACAGTAATGGGTTGATAATTTTTTGTTCACTAGTAGATACCAACCGCCGATCGCCGATATACGATATCGTATTTGTACGTATCGGCGATATATTTAACAAAAAAATAAATCAAATTTTAAAATTGTGGCTTGTGTTAGGAGTTAGGATGTACAATATATTAATACTAATATGTTAATATATAAGTATTTACAAATTTACCTACGAAAATGAAAGAGCTTTTAGAGAATGAAAAAAATAAATAAATATACATAATTATATATCTTGTCATTTTAAATTATTTTTAGTGGAATTTAGTGGAAAAGTATATAATTTTCATTACTTATGTACAAAACAAAAAAAAAGACTAACTTTGAACATGGAGGTCATATCGGCCTCATGATTTTATTTTGCCTCATACATTGTTTTATTTTAATAGTTCACGATAAAATGGTCTCTATGCCATTCTCTAAACTTTTTTTTTTAAATCTTAGTAAAGATAAAAAAAATCAGTATGGAGGTCATATCGACCTCATGAGGTTATTTTGCCTCGAGAACATACTTTTTTTCCATATTTTAATAGTTTCTGGTAAAAATGCGTACGGTATTCACTGAAGTTTTTTTTTTTATTTCAAAATCTTTTCAAAATAAATTAAATAGTTGCACAAACCGACAGCGTTTTTTATACATTTTGGTATCATCTACATAAATATGAGGTCAATAAAATATTTCTACATTACCTGACATTAAATTTTTAACCGACTTCCCAAAGGAAGAGAGGTTATCTATTCATCGCGTATGTATACTCATTTTTTATTTCTTAGATATTTCCAATATAGATTGTGTAAAGATTTTCATACATTTTTTAACGTGAGCTCATTTTGAATAATGCTGTTCACATCGACCTCATATATTAATATCAATGAATGTCGGATACCAATACTTCTTGATTAATTTACAGGTTTTCTATATGTTTTAATAATGACGTCATATTTAAACAACTAGGTCCAAATCGACCTCACATCACATTTACAATATTGCTGTGTCCATTGCCATTGTCAATATGGATCTTAAATAATGTTTTCAAGATCACCTTATTTGTTACGATTTAGAAATCATCAGATCTGAAAAAAATATTGATTCACAAGATTACAGAATTCTTTTTTCATGACCTCATACCGATAACATTGTCCACATCGACCTCACATTATATTATTAACAAATATACCAATCGGGATTTAATTATAAAGCCTGTATTTTTTTAATGTCCTTTTCCTAGTCATGTTATACCAAGATTAAGCAACTTTGCTATAACACGAGTCCAAATCGACCTCACACTTTAAACAGCACAAATTGTCCACCCTTAACAAAGAACACAGGGGGTGTGTGCTACCCCCACGTGGGGTCGTACTTCGTCCACTCGTAGTTCGGCGCGAGGTACACCCTACGGCCCTTTATGTGGCAGGACACTATGCCGTTGTATGCTGTTCTTGGTATGCCGCTCTGAGGAAAAAACATTTACAAGAAAAATAAATAATTATAAAAAAATAAAAAGAAGTTTAGAAAGGTATATTTCAATTAAAATTATAGAAAAAGACATTTACAAGAAAAATAAAAAGATATAAAAAATATATTAAAAAGTTTAGAAAGGTATATTTCAATTAAAATTATAGAAAAAGACATTTACAAGAAAAATAAAAAGATATAAAAAAAAATTATTAAAAAGCTTAGAAAGGTATATTTCAATTAAAATTATAGAAAAAGACATTTACAAGAAAAATAAAAAGATATAAAAAATATATTAAAAAGTTTAGAAAGGTATATTTCAATTAAAATTATAGAAAAAGACATTTACAAGAAAAATAAAAAGATATAAAAAAAAAAATATTAAAAAGTTTAGAAAGGTATATTTCAATTAAAATTATTGCTGACTAGTCATTGGGTGTTTGTACTCATTACAGGTTTTTTAAATCTGCAGTCAGATTTTCTTTAAATATCGTGTTTTTTATTCAATGTAAAGTTTTTTTTTACTAGTCTTGACCGACATGACCGACTTATACGAGGATCGAGGTTTCTACAACAACTCTCAAATCCATTTAACTACGCCAGGCTGTTTAAAACACTGGGCTTCTTTTCAACAAATCTCGGGCATTTCCAAGCCACTTGAGCCTCTTTCAATAGCTTTCAAATCCTTCACTACCAATCCCCAAGCTATATACAACATCATCGGGTCCCTATGAACACTCCTCGGGCATTTCCAAACCACTCGCGTCTCTTTCAATAATCACTAACTTCCCGGACTATATAAAAACAAAACAACCAAACCCACCGGGAAATCACAGTTCCCAACCGCTCGGGCATCTTTCACTACACACAAAACAAATTCACCCGCAAATCACATCTTCCAACCACTCGCGCGTTTTTCACCAGCCACAAAACAGCCAGACTCACCCGGAAATCACATTTCTACCACTCGGGCATCTTTCACACCACGCACAAACAACTCACCCGGAAGTCGTCCATCAGCCCGAGCTTCTTGGCGGCCTTCTGGTACGTCTTGGCGTTGGAGTACGGACCACCCACAAAACAACATTTCTCAACCACTCGAGAGCATCTTTCACCAGCAAAACAAACTCACCCGTTCCCATCCACTCTGGCATCTTTCATCACCTACACATAAACTCACCTGAAAATCACATTTCCCAACCACTCGGGCCTCTTTCAACACCCACAATACAGCAAAACTCACAAAACTCACCCAAAATCACATTTCCAGCCACTCGGGCATCTTTACACCCACCCACAATAAACTCACCCGGAAGTCGTCCATGAGCCCGAGCTTCTTGGCGGCCTTCTGGTACGTCTTGGCGTTGGAGTACGGCACGCGGGTCGCGGGCTCGCCGCCCGCGCCGGCCGCCGCGCGCTCGGCCGACGTCTCGGGTAACGCGTAGACGAGAGACGAGAGGTTCGCGTCGTAGTTGTGCTGTGGAGAACAAATAAAACTAATTTTATTAATGTGAAACATCTATAGCCGCACGTAAAACCGATTTCTGGCGTGGCGACGCGTGCCGCTATACGATGGTATATATATACAGTCTATATGCATAGTGTGTACGGTGTGGCGACGCGTCGCCATACGCAATCGAATTCAATAAATAGTCATCGTTATCTGGAAAAAAATCTTAATATTTTATTTTATCATTATGACATATTTAGTTCCTATCACAATATGTTCTTTTCTGCATATTACTTTTACAAAATAATGTCGATGTTTCACATCTGCCAGGCGTCCCGTGACGGCTCACATTTTTTTAGAGTTTATTGGAGTTTACTCCTTAAGAAACGATTTGAGTTATAAGGCCCGGTACGGAAATTTTATGAGGAGTAAAATCAAGTACGAAAAGTTGAGGCGTTACGTAGAAAGAGACAAACATATATATCCACACTTTACGCGCAACACCAGTGAAGTCACTGAATAGAAATGTCATAATTTTATTTTTTTGTACTAGTGACGTGAAGGAATGCGTTGTATCGGTAAAATAGGTTCACAGACTACATATTAAAAGTATTTTTAGCCACAAATAAAACATAGATAATTTAAAATAAGCCAAATACGAAGGTGCTAAACTCGGACATGTATACATGTCCATGGACGGTTACGGTACATTTCGTTTCGGACATGTATACATGTCGCTGGGCGGCAACGTATAATGATCCATTACAATCCCTCCTTTTTATTACAATCATCATATCCTCTCAAAAAGGAAGTAGCGGTTTTAACCAAAATAATAATTCAAAGTGAAAGAAATCAATCATCCTAAAATTGGATTTGTATAAATTGAACACAATTATTATTATTATTATTATTTATATTATTTTGTAACATACTTTATGTAATACGCATTATTGAAGTAATATAAATAATCCGAATAATTACAGATATATGTTTGTTTCTCTTATCATTTTAGCAGATGCGTTCATTTACCCTTTTTTTCTATTCGATATATATCATAATTATCATTCGTAAGGAGTAAACTCCAATCGTGCGTCGTAACTGACACACACACACACTTTTTTTTTTATTTATTCAACAAAATCCACAGCTACTTCAATGATATATACAGGGTTACTAAAAATTCGATACATTCCCTTGGAGGGGTAAAAGTAGAGCTCATTTGCAACAGATTTTGTCATTAAGTACCCTAGCCGATAGTGATTTGTTTTTGAGATATTCAAGTTTTTGTGTTTTTATTTCTAAATACCGATTTCAGGCAAAAAATAAAATGCTCCTAAGTGAATGTCCTATTTTGATCCTATTTTTGTGCATAATCTTATACCCAAAATCGCAACACTACCTTAAAATGACAATACGCTGTAGTAGTACTCTTAAACTTTACGTTATGAAGGTCAATTTGCTAGAGTTCAATACAAAAACCCTTTTTATTACCACTTCAGAGTGAATTTGAATAAAAAAGATGTATGGAATGTGTCGTACAAATTATTAAAATAATTATAATATAACAATAACAGTAACAAAAGGTAATTATAACTGTTTATTATGAAAAATATGAAAAAAATAATAATGTGAAGGTTGGTGTTGCTTTATTGCAACTAAATCAGGGATACTCGGGTTGATGTTGCTACTAAGCTGTAATCTCAAATCATATTCTACTTGTAATCTGTTTCTGTATTTGTTTTTGTATAAACAAGGGTACAGAATGCCTTTTCACAAAGGTTATGTGGTTGAAAAAAGCAGTAAAGCGGCCCTTTTGCATTTAATGAGCGATTTATGTATGGTCCAGATATGACACCGCGGACCCCCATACGTATACTCGCGGACCCCCAGGGGTCCGCGGACCACATGTTGAGGAACGCGGAAATAGAGTATTGTTTTTTTTCTATATCTTCCTCGCTCATCTACACTAATATTATAAAGAGGAAAACTTTGTTTGTTTGTTTGATTGTAATGAATAGGCTCAAAAACTACTGGACCGATTTTAAAAATTCTTTCACCATTCCAAAGCTACATTATCTACCAGTAACATAGGCTATATTTTATATGATATATATTTAATAAATAGATTTTGAGGCGGTACAAAGTTTGCCGGGTCAGCTAGTACATTATAAAGAAGACATCTTTATGGTACCATCCTCATATTTTGGGTAGAGACTCATACCCAGCAGTGGGGCAAGAAGACCAAGCAACCAACCACATACCTTCATCAAGTAACTCAGGTCTAGTTTGGTGAACTCTACGAAGTCCTCGTTCAAATGCATATACCGTAGATGCATATCGAAGAACAACCCTTTGCTTACTCCCACCTGAAAACAATTTTCATGTCAAAATAAATATTAACATTATACTCATTACATTTTTATTTTAAATGTACCAAAATATGTAATAGGATGTAAAATTACAGAATAATAAAAATATATGTATGTGTTACATCAGCGCGTGAAACTTCAACCCACATTAAAAATGTGTGTTACAATACTAACATAAATAAGTTAATGTACACTAAAAATAAATATAGTTTAAAAAAACTAAAGTACACGCTTTTATAGAAATACAAACTAAGAAAGTTTTTATCAAAATTGGCCTCGTAACTCCTTTCAGCATTTTTCGATAATCCTTTTAGTTTCGGATTTGGCCCTGAAGGCCCGTTTTAAAAATTCACCCTGTATATTTTTTTATTTTTTAGTTAAATTTCTTATAAAAGCGAGTTCTTTAGTTTATTTAATTATTATTTATTGTTTTATTTATACTGCTGTTCACACTAAGCATCCACAAAGCGTCATAATTATAAGGATGTATGTTGATCTCTTTCTATTGAACAACGGAGTTACTCACTGACAAACATACAAGTGAAGCTAATATAAAGCGTGTAAAAAAACAAACGGGTTGCACTCCGGGAGTGTCGGTAGAAGTGAAAACTTGAATATTAACGTTGTGCATTTTTATATTTTGGAATGGTTAGATAATAATTTTGCAAGAATTGCTTTGATTATCAGTTTTTTTTTTAATATAGGAGTAGCAGACGAGCATGCAGTCCACCTGATGGTAAGTGGCTACTGACGCCCATGGATATCTGTAATCAACCCCATATAGGATTAGATATTCCTACCTGAGGTCGGCCACAGATGCGCCGCTACCCCTGAGGACTAAGCTGAAACACCTCGGAAAAGTCTGTCTCCCTTACCACACCCTTCAAACCAGAACACAGCAGCGCCTAACACTGCTGTTATTAGGTAGAAATAGGTGTGGCGGTGGTGCTGCCGGAGTCGAACCACAAAGGGTTCTACCACCTTCACGGTACTATCACTTATGTGATAAAATACAATATTTATTTACTGCGCTATTTATTTAGTTATTCAAATCAAATCAAAATCAATTTTTTTTATTCAAAATAGGTTCTTTACAGATCACTTTTTGAATGTCAAAGCAACTACCACCACTTCACAAGGTGTTTCGTTATGGAGAAGAAGCGGCGAAAGAAACTCCATAACACACATCTTTTAAAAAAAATGTTTTTGACAATGTTAACTTAACGTAATGGTACATGTGGAGCTGGAGCTAATTCAGACCACACCGTTTTGTCAGTCAAATAATCACTTACTTTATAGTACGCTTTTTTACATAGCGTTAGTTTAACGACATGTTTAAACTTTTTTTCTGTGAGATTCAAAATGTGGTCGGGTATTTTATTGTAGTAGCGAATACAGTTGCCCATGAAAGATCTAGCCACCTTACATAATCTATGTTTAGGAATTGCTAATTTATTTCTATTTCTGGTATTAAAGTTATGGTGGTTACTATTTTTTTCAAACATATCAGTGTGTTTTCTTACATACATAATATTTTCATAAATGTATTGACTATGCACCGTCAATATATTAATAGTGGGAAACAGTTCTCTTAGGGACTCACCACGCCGCAGACTATATATTGACCTTATTGCTCTTTTTTGAATAGTAAATATAGAGTCTATGTCAGCAGCACTGCCCCACAGTAGAATGCCATAAGACATAATGCTGTGAAAGTAACTGAAATAGACAAGTCTGGCAGTGGGTATGTCTGTTAACTGTCTAATTCTTCTGACTGCAAAAGCTGCAGTACTAAGTCTGCTGGACAAAGCAGAGATGTGGGGACCCCACTGGAGTTTAGAATCAATGGTAATCCCCAAGAAAACAGTTTCATTGACGAATTGCAAAGTCTCACCATTTAGAGCGACATTCATCCCCGTACTCCTTACATTTGGTAGCATAAATTTAATACATTTAGTTTTATTAGAATTTAAGAGTAGGTTGTTTGCATCAAACCAGTTCTGAATCCAGCAAAGAGTTTCATTAATATCGTTCGTATCCTGTGATTGTCGTTTTACTCTAAACACCAAGGAAGTGTCATCAGCAAACAAAACAACCTCAGATAAATCCTTTACTACATTTGGCAAATCATTTATATAAACTAAAAATAGAAACGGACCTAGGATGGAGCCCTGAGGTACACCTATTTTAATATTAGAACCTGCTGATAATGCTCCATTTACTTGCACTTGTTGGACTCTATTGTTTAAATAAGAATTTATCAACTTTAGAGAATTTCCCTGAATACCATAATATTGTAATTTTAACAATAAGGTTTTATGATCAACACAATCAAAAATTATAGATATTTTTAATTATAATTATAGAATATTTATTTATAGAATCGCCAACATACTGTACACTTATGCATTAAATATAAAACAAACTCAAGTAGGTATAAGTCTAAGTGCCAGGACAATTATAGGCGACGACAACATGCAAATTAACAAATGTCAATGATATAAAAGCTATGAATTAAAAATACAAATATTATTAAATTACATTATAAACAGAATATTGTGAAGAAAAAAAATAATAAAGATGTTAATGAATAAATTGTCATGTCAAAACATGACAGTCGTACACAAACATGAGTCTTACAAATTTTCGATTAGACGCGAGTTTAACATTTATAATATATTGCACACCTATTTGACTAAAACAAACTACTTCGTACTACAAACCTTTCCAAAAGAGTACGTCCTCGATATTTCTGGTCGGATGCAAGCCCTTCCTTGTGTATTCTCCGGATTACGCAGCCAATCATCAAAGAAACTGAAAACAAAATGTCCTGTTAACTTTCAGTTAATACTAGTGGCGAATTCCCGCTTGTCAAGAGATGGCGCCACGAGTATTCTGAATCACGTGATCGAAGTTTTCTAACATCTTGTACATATACAGGGTGAATATTTCAAATAGGCCTTCAGGGCCAAATATAACTATAAGAATTAGCGAAAAATGCTGAAAGAAATTACGAGGCCGACTTTGATAAAAACTAAAACAGCATAATTAGTTTTTTAAAATATCTTTTTCCCTGGCCCGGAATCGAACGAGTTCATTAAAATACACCCTATATCATTTCACTATCGTATAGTGTCGCTTATAAGGATCAAGGTCTGGAAAGTAATGATAAATGACAATCTAAAGGAAAAGCCTCATTTTTTAACACGCTTTTATTAGCTTGGGTTGTACGTTTGTATGTATGTATGTACGTAACAGTAACGGAATCTTTGAGCCCGATTTCTATCCACTTTGAACGTTCAGTTTAATTCAAAATTTTGAAGAATTATCAAAAACCCATGACAATACACGATTTTAATAATTTTGTACCATTGTCCTTATCAATATCCTCAGGATTAACGATTTTCGAGGCGAGAGAAAGCGCCTTATGGAGCGTTCAGGCAAAGTTACTAGATTGATTTTTAGCTTTGGAAAATAATAATGTTATTTCCCTATAACTCAAATGTACTGAAACATATCTATAATGCCATCTTGTAGAATGATTTTTAGGATTCCGTACTCAAAGGATAAAACGAAACCCTTCGCTGTCTTTTCGTGAGTCATAGGGCTTTATCTCTTAAACCGTAATAGATAGACACTTGATTTTTTTACATACGATGCATAATGATGGTCGCTATTACAACAAATACTAAAAATTAATAAAATAAATATAGTTCAAAAAACACGCTTTTATGATAAAATCAACTAAAAAGTATTATAGAAAATAATTTTCAATCTAGGAATCAATTAAGGAACAGTAAATTGTATAATTGTGGAAAAAGTGTGGGGTGCTTTTCGAAAATTGATAAGTGGAGCACTCCACGCTTTTTAACACGCTTTTATTAGCTTCAGACGTATGTATGTTAGTATGTAACGGAATCTTTGAACATGATTTTAACCCCCTTCAAAACGTCGGATTAACTCGAAATTTGGCATACTTATTAAGGACCGATGACAATTCAATATTTTAAACATTAATAGTTTTGTACCATTGTCCTTATCAACATCCTCTGGATTAACGATTTTCGAGGCGAGATTTTTCAAACACCTTCAGCAAAGTTCATCGCAACTTTAGATTGCAAATAATAATTATTGCTATTTAGTTTTAATAGGCGTAACTTTTATGTCGTGATTTTTAGTTTAGAAAATAATAATGTTATTTCCCTATAACTCAAATGTTCTGAAACATATCTATAATGCGCTCTTTTAGAATGATTTTTAGGATTTCGTACTCAAAGGTTAAAACGAAACCCTTTGCGGTCTGTTCGTCTGTCGTTGGGCTTTATCTCTTAAATCGTAATAGATAGACACTTATTTTTTTTACAAACGATGAATAATGGTGGTCGCTATAACGAGAAATACTAAAAAATAATAAATAATTATAGTTCAAAAAACTAAAAAACACGCTTTTATGATAAAATCAACTAAAAAGTAGAAAATAATTTTCAATCTAAGAATCAATTAAGGAACAGTAAATAGTATAATTGTGGAAAAAGTGTGGGGTGCTTTTCGAACCTGATAAATGGAGCACCCCACACTCAATCAATTAAGGAACAGTATTCCTTAATTGATTCCTAGATTGAAAATTATTTTCTATAATACTTTTTAGTTGATTTTATCATAAAAGCGTATTTTTTTGTTTTTTGAACTATATTTATTAAGAAAATACATATAGCCCCGAACTGAGACTGTCAGAGACACGGAGATTTCCCTTGAACAAATACTGTATTTTATTATAATGCTTTTATATGAGGCTATTAAAGAAGATTACTATGGTTTGAGTCCGATGGCACCACCTTCACATCTATTTCTGCCTAATAAATAGCAACGCATGTATCGTTGCTGTGTTCTGGTTTGAAAGGTGTGGTAAGGGAGACATACATTTCCGAGGCGTTCCAGATTAGTCCTCAGGGGTAGCGGCGCGTCTGTGGCCGACCTCAGGTAGGAATATCTGATTCTATCTGAGGTTGATTACAGATGTCCATGGGCGGCAGTAGCCACTTACCATCAGGTCGACTGCATGCTCGTCTGCTACTTTTATATTATAAAAAAAAGCGTACCATCAGGTGGAATGCATGCTCGTCTGCCACTCCTATATTAAAAAAAATCTCTTCTGATCGTTCTAATAGGAGATACTTACGCTTGTGGCCACTTGGGTTCCAGCTGTAACCAGGTCTTCCTCCTCAGCATCCAGCCGAGCCCTGGGAAGAAGTCTGTCCTGTGCAGCAGTTCCGGTCTAGACAGATCTATCAGGTCCTTCTTGCCGTTGTCATTCCAGGCTGAGATACACCTGGGGGTATATATAAATGTATTCTAGGGTGGTACTCCACTCGCTAAATATCTTTGGCCAATGTACATTTGATCAAATTAATTGGATGACTTCAATTAGACGACCCGCATGGCGGAGCGGCCACCATACCGGTCTGACGCGCAAAGGGTTCCCGGTTTGATCCCCGGCCAGACAGATATCTAAATGATGAATTTAGATTTCTGTTTTTGGTCTGGATGTTTGTGTATTTGTCTATGTGTGTCCATGGCACCCACGACACAGGGAATCCTAGTGTGGGGCTGTGAGTGTTGAAAGCGTTTATTTATTTATTTATCCAATTTACTAGCAACGCCGATATTACTATATGCTAGTTTCCAGGCCGAAAACAATCGCAAATTATAAAGAAATCTTGGATGAGTGGAATGGGTATCTGTCAAAGAGATTTGATCAAATGTTGGTCATTGAAATTGGTCAAAGATGTCACTGGAATACCACCCTTAAATGTAGAAAAAAATGAGGGGTTCGGGGTTTCATAGTCCAGTTAGGTAAACTTTGATATTTATAAATTATGCGTATTAGAAATTAATTATCACTTGCTTATACGGCGAAAGAAAATATTGTGAGGTAACCTTATAAGAATTATTTAAAAAAGTTCTTAAACGTGTGTGAAATCTATAAATTCGCACTTGGCCAGCGCGGTGGACTTTGGCCTGAATATACAAACTTACATACATAAATTAACTCGAAGAGCATTACCCTCTGCAGTCAAGCATAATTGTAGTAGTAGGTTGCTTGTAGTAGTAGGTTTCAGTAAGTAAAAAATAATTGAAATAAATGTTGGTTTAGTACATATTTGGCTTTGGCTCGACTTGGCGGAGGCACTGCCGTGCCTCCTGATTTCTGAAGTCGGCGCTCATATTAGACACGCTGTTTACATCGTTATCCAACTAAATATATTGAGCGCCGACTTCACAAATATGTAACCAACATTTATTTCAATTATTTTTAACTTTGTAGTGACATAGAAGTCGGTTATATTTTTTTGTTAAATTTTTTATTTATTATTACAACACCGAGCAGGGCTCGGTGATCCAGGTACTATTTTATAAAAGGAGACACGTACCATATGCTAGGGTCCTTGTGCAGCAGTGGATAGGCACCGAGGAAGTATTCGAAGAAATCCGGAGATATGTCCAGGTCATCTGAAAATAAAAAAAAAAATTGATAAATATGTTATGAATGTAACAAGTTATACTTTTTAGCGTAATGCATTTAAATAAATAACTAGAGAATTATTATAAAAACAAAGAAACCGACTGCTCATAAATATAGCCAATGTCACTCTCACAATTTAGACGAACTCAACATATGCACGGGCGGGCGGACTAAGTGATCGGAGGCCCGCGGCGAAAATTTTAAATGAGGCCCCCAGCCTAAAAAGTTAATTTAATTTTACAAAATTACAAATCTAAATATACAGGGTGAATCTCCATAAAGTGCACATATTGAAACAGGTAAAATTAAACCGCATTTTGTCGACAAAAAAAATAAAAAAAATAATGAAAAAAATTTTTTTTGGGTTTTACGACCTTTTGAAGTTTTTTTTTGGAATTGTGCACCTGAAGTAAATAAATCGCTATAACTTTTAAACTAAGAGGGTTATCAGGTTCAAACAAAAATAACAATGGTTGCCAATGATAGGCCGTACTGATCCATGAAAAAAAAAACAAAAAAAAATCATCTTCCCAGGAAAAAAATGTCAGATTAGTGTAAAAAAGCACGTTTTTTAGGTAAAATTTTCAGTAATTATCAATTTCCTCAAAATAATCTAGGCATTTTATTTTTTTATTATTATTTAATGCAATTCTACGTCGTATTAGCTTTCAAACACTAAAAAAAGCATGCCTCTAACTTAAGTATAAAGTTTCCTACGAGCTCTTAAACAAAGGCAGTTTTTAAGGGTGTTGGTAAATAATAACATTTTTCATACAAACTAGTGTTTTTTTTTTAATTATTAAAGATTTATTTTATTACTGTTTTATTACTTTAATATCGTCAAAAATAAGAAACTACCATGAATTTACCATTGAAACATATTTTTGATAGTTTCCTTTGTTTATATTTTGGACATCTAATTATGAGTCGGACTATACCAGTTTTATTAGGGCGCACGTGCGTCGCGTCATGAGTATCTTTTTTGAAACGTTCCTAGCAAACTTTATACTTGAGTTAGAGGCGTGGTTTTTTTAGTGTTTGAAAGCTAATACGACGTAGAATTGCATTAAATAATAATAAAAAAATAAAATGCCTAGATTATTTTGAGGAAATTGATAATTACTGAAAATTTTACCTAAAAAAAGTGCTTTTTTGCACTAATCTGACATTTTTTTCCTGGGAAGATGATTTTTTTTTTGTTTTTTTTTTTTCATGGATCAGTACGGCCTATCATTGGCAACCATTGTTATTTTTGTTTGAACCTGATAACCCTCTTAGTTTAAAAGTTATAGCGATTTATTTACTTCAGGTGCACAATTCCAAAAAAAAAACTTCAAAAGGTCGTGAAACCCAAAAAAAATTTTTTTCATTATTTTGTTTATTTTTTTGTCGACAAAATGCGGTTTAATTTACCTATTTCAATATGTGCACTTTATGGAGATTCACCCTGTATATCACTCAAAGGTGACTGACTGACATAGTGATCTATCAACGCACAGCCCAAACCACTGGACGGATCGGGCTGAAATTTGGCATGCAGGTAGACGTTATGACGTAGGCATCCGCTAAGAAAGGATTTTGATAAATTCTACCCCCAAGGGGATAAAATAGGGGATGAAAATATTACTTCGTAACGCGAGCGAAGCCGCGGGCAAAAGCTCGTGTATCATAGAGTTATTCGCCGACAAATACATATAATAAGTTTGGTTTTAACCTTTTTTAGGTAATAACACACGACTTACACAGATATTTCTTCTATATGAACCCGGCAAACTTTGTACCGCCTCAAAATCTATTTATCAAATATATTTCATATAAAATATAGCCTATGTTACTCGTGGATAATGTAGCTTTCGAATGGTGAAATAATTTTTAAAACCGGTCCAGTAGTTTTTGAGCCTATTCATTATAATCAAGCAAACAAAGTTTTCCTCTTTATAATATTAGTACAAACCACAGCTTTTTAGTTCGGAAGGATTAGCAACTTGATTTGCCTCAAAGACAAGGAGCCCGTGTACCTAATTTTTTTCTGAAAATCTTGATTTTTAGAGGACTAGAAGATTTATGGTGACGATTAAATGTCGGTAAAAAAATCAATGTTAATGTCATCATTTTTCCTAAAAAAGAAGTAAGTTTATCTTCAGAAACAACTTGTTATTTAAAGTAAAATGTAAATGCATAAATATAATATCTTACACAAAACAAGTAATTTAATTAAAAAATACGTGTGGCACTCGGAGACTGCCGCGGTAAAGCTATTGCATAGCATTTTTTATGCTATGAAAACGCTCAGAAGGAATTCCAGAAATACAATATATTCTTCCATAATCATCAACATTTACATGAATACATCTTTATCCACTATTTTATCATATCTCCATTATATAAGACATTGCAAATATCAGCTGACATTTCATAACTCCAAGCAAGACTGAACATTCTAAAATATAAAATAGAAAAGTATTTAATAAGTGACATAAATTATTAACAACCAGCAATATAAATGGATCAATGCGATGTGCCTGTGACATTTGGCCGAATGTTACAGGTACATCGCATTTTCATTAATAAATGCACTTTGTTTATTCATATTTAAAACACTTTGTACACAAATTATTTGTACCATAAATCATAATGGCGTTTTGATTTTGTGCTGTCAAGTCTGTCAGTTGTAATTGTACGTTTAAAAATAACAAACACTCTTTTACGTTATTTTATCAATCCAGAATTCAACATAGCTTATGTTGATAAAACATATTATTTGGATAATATGGTAATATAATTTTGAATTTTATAATGGGAATATAAAATATACTTCACGCAATTTTAAGATTTCTGCACGGATTATAAAAAAATGTGTATTACTGCCATCTGTGTTCAAGTTGACGAATTAAGGTTATCAAATAAAATACTTGATAGTTGGATATCAAGTCTCCAGGCAACCGAGTTGTTGAAAGGTGTTACTTATTTTCGTTACGGAATTTCTCGATTCGGTCGCCGCGCTCAAAGCCCGCGATAAAAGCTATGCAATAGCTTAAAAATCAAAAACCCGACTGCACTAAACAGGCTGAAGGATTTCCAAAAACAGTGAAATAGGCGTTTTATTATTTTTACCCAGAAAGCCAAATACAATGCTTCAAAAACAAAAGATATTCAAACAATATTATCCTATTTTATCCTCGTAGTGCTCATTTACGCTATATATAAAATACCTATGTATAAAATTCCAGCACGCTATAATTTCGCGGTTTCCCTTTAGGATGATGTCTGGCACAGCAACTTACTCATTTAGTCAGACAGTCATCTCTATGTGTTATATATATGTATATTATACAATTAATGTGTAATCATCTCCTTGTAATTTCCTTTATTTTGATACCCTACTCGATACTTGTGGTAAACTTTTTTTAATACTTGTTACTATTTCGGAAAAAATCCACCACTTACGCTCTATAATGTATATAACTTGAGTAATTCAAAGTTCCAGTCATTATTTTATCTCGTTAGGGGTAGATTTTCATTATTTTTTATCCAAAAAGCCAGATACAAAATTTCATAGTGTTTGCTTCAAAATTTTCGGTTGTTCAAATGAACTTTTAACCCTTATTTTACCCTCTACGGGGTTGATTTTTCGGAAGGGGATAAATAAGTGTGTCCTTGTTCCTACCCAGAAAGCCACATACTAAATTTTATAGTAGTTGCTTCAAAATTAAAAGATTTCAAAAAAACTGTTTTCCCCTATTTTGCCCTTTTAGGGGTGGAATTTCGAAAAGACCTTTCTTAGTACTTATTTACGCTATATAACGCTAGCCACGTGCAAAATTTCAGAACTCTAAGTTGAGCGGTTTTGGCTGTACGTTGATTTCTGAAAAATGAAAAAGTCATTTACGAGTAGTTAGTCAGTCAGTCAGTCACCTTGCTGTTTTATATACAGGGTGAATTTTTAAAACGGGCCTTCAGGGCCAAATCCGAAACTATAAGGATTAGCGAAAAATGCTGAAAGGAGTTACGAGGCCGATTTTGATAAAAACTAAAACTGCATCATTCCTTTTTTTAAATAACTTTTTCCCTAACCGGGAATCGAACGAGTTCATTTTGAAATTAATTAAAAAATCAAAAAAACCCGACTGCACTATAAAAGCTGAAGTTGAATTTCTAAAAACGGAGAAATAGGCGTTTTATTATTTTAATCCAGAAAGCCAAATACAAAGTTTCATAGTAGGTATCTGCTTCAAAAACAAAAGATGTTCTAACAATATTATCCTATTTTGTCCTCATAGCGCTCATTTACGCTATATATAGAACCTATGAGTAAAATTCCAGCACTCTTAAGTTCAGCGGTTTCCCTTTGCGTTGATCTTTATCACAGCAACAATCGAGATGACTCAGACAGTCATCTCGATGAGTAATACATATGTATATATTATATAACGTATGTGTAATCTCTTTTAAGTTCCTTTATTTTGATATCCTACTCGATAGGTTTAGTTAACTTTTTTAAAACGTGTTACTATTTCGCAAAAACAATCCACCATTTACGCTCCATAAAATATATAACTTCAGTAATTCAAAGTTCAATGTTTCTAATCATTCGAAATGGACGTTTTGTTTCCCAATAATTTATATTTTTATGTCCGACTTAGCTAAGATTATTTTTAGGACCATTAAAATAGATTTACTTGCTATGGGCGGAGTTTCGTTTAATACAGATGTAAAGTTGACAATTTGCGAGAATTACTTTTTAGAGTCAAATCGGAGTGATTACTAAAAAAAGAGATATAGAAAATCATATTTAACGTTGAAACGAAGTTGTAAACAGCAAACAATAAGAATTTACTATTTAATCAGTTATATATTTTCATTAAAAAATAAATCCTAAAAACGGCGGTAACTTATTTGCCAAATTATTACTTTATCATACTAAACCGTATGTCATAGTCATAACATCGAATAATTAGTTGATTAACCAACAAATTCTTCAATGGTATGACTTATGTCTGTTTCTAAAGAATTATACATAAATCATTTGTTATGTATAATCCTTAAGGATTAGTATGCCAATGTATGGAAAAATACGTATTTTCTTTAAAATTTTCCTTTTTCTTTAATTTGTCACATAACATTACTTCCCAGAATTTGATCCTTATAAGCGACACTATCAGATAATGGAATAATATAGAGGTGCCTTTTTTTTCAAAATGAACTCGTTGGATTCCCGGCTAAGTAAAACAATATTTAAAAAAACTAATGATGCAGTTTTAGTTTTTATCAAAATCGGCCTCGTAACTCCTTTCAGAATTTTTCGCTAAACCTTATAGGTTCGGATTTGGCCCTGAAGGCCCGTTTTAAAAATTCACCCTGTATATACAAATATGTTTTTATAATCTCCGTTTAATTTCCTTTCATCTGATACCCTACTCGATAGGTTCCGTTAACTTTTTTTTTGAAATGTGTTAGTATTTCGCGTCAAAAATCCGCCATTTTGATTTTTTTTTCTAACACCTATCTAAGGACAGTCGGGTCATTGAGATGAATATAATGACACCTTAATTGTCGACATTCATCCAGCCGTTTGTTAGATCCGATCAAATAAAGAAAGACAAACATACAAGATACGCGCGAAAAACATAACCCTTCCTTGGCAGTCGGGTAAAAATAAACCGAACATTATACAAAACATCTGTTTAAATATTCCATAATATTATTGTTTCTGACGTACTCGTATAATACAAGAGATTGAAGTATTGGTCTGATGTTACTACTTAAGTAAATTGTACCTATTATATATTTTGTTATGTAAATTAGTTTTTCACAGCTGCTTAAATAGATAGCAATTTTATTAATACGTATTTATCACTAACACCATTTCAAGGTGTTTTGCAACAAACTCAATACATATTGCCTGTATAACAATTATTTTGAATTACTTTTACTTTTATAAACATTACTAGATGACCCGGTGAACTTCGTACCACCTAATTATGAGTGACTATCTGTACCTCGTGGTTTCACTCGTGTAATTTATGTATTATGTCCATAAACTACTGGTAAATATTAGGAAATGGCCACAGGAGAACAGGAAAATAAAAAATACAATTAAATAAAATTCACTCTACCTCTCTGCACTCTGTTATTTTTTTACCGACTTCAAAAAGGAGGTGGTTATCAATTCGGCCGGTATCTTTTTTTTATGTATGTACACGAATTACTCCGCCGTTAGTGAACCGATTTTAATAATTAATTTTTTATTGTGTTATTTTTTATTGTAGGTTCTAATGAAATTACAAAGTCAGTTCATCATTGACTATTTAAGGGTCTGATAATGTGGCTCGGAGACAAAATATGTAACTCCTCAACCGATGGGGATATTTGAGTTGTGTTTGAAGATATTTGGTGTAAGTTCTAACGAAATTGCAAAGTCAGTTCATCATTGACTATTTAAAGGTCTGATAATGTGGCTCGGAGACAAAATATGTAACTCCTCAACCGATGGGAATAATTGAGTCGTGTTTGAAGATATTTGGTGTAGGAGGTTCTAATGAAATTGCAAATCATTGACTATTTAGTTAGGTTAGGTTGGAACACATAAGACAATATAAAACTAAGCGGGCAGGGCGCGGCAGCGCCCTGCGAGCGGGCGGTTCCAATCAATGTAAATTCAGACCGTACCTTAATTCATGGTCACGTTTATACAATTTTATATTGTATTAATATAAATGTTATTATGTCATCACTAAAAAGGGTAAAAAATTTTTTAACAAAAAATACAACCGACTTCTATGTCACTACATAGTAAAAAATAATTCAAATAAATGTTGGTTTAGTACATATTTCTGAAGTCGGCGCTCAATATATTTCGTTCGAATTATTTTTTACTTTGTAGTGACATAGAAGTCGGTTGTATTTTTTGTTATTTTTTTTACAAACACGCGAAAAGAAGTACCTATAACTTCAATAACGGTTTTTTTAAAGAAAGTTTATTTACTTATAGTACTCTAATCGGGTTGTTGAATAGCTAAAAATGCTGAAACAGGTGTGTAAATAGAAAGGCGATTTATAACAGCCTTAAGGGTTGATCTAAAAAAACAAACAGTGACTCAGATGCTTCATTATGTCTTATGATAATTTTCTTAGTGCTCCAAATTAACGGATATTAAATTAAAGTTCCATACCCGATTAAACGACCCTAAAGGTTGATTTTCCAAAAACGGTGAAAAATGTGTTCTATTATTTTGAATCAAAAAGCTAAATTCCAATTTTTATAGACTTTGCTTCAAAATCTGCCGATTTCTAAACGAAGTGTCTTCTAAAGCCAAATGAAAATTTTTACAGTTTTTGCTTCGAAATTAACGGATTTTAATATAAAATTCCAACCCCTACTTAACCAACTTAAGGGTTGATTTTGCAAATATCGTAAAATAGATATTTAATTACTTTCTATCGAAATCCTATCAAATACCAATTTTCATATAGATTTGCATCAAAACTGGGGGACTTTAATACAAACTTTCAACTCTTATTTATTCACGGAAACGCGGTCGAACAGGATAAAAAGTATCCTATGTCCGTCTCCTGGTTCTAAGCTACCTCTCCACCGATTTTCAGTCAAATTGGTTTAGCCGTTGTTGAGTTATAAAATGCTTCACGAAAACGCGGTCGAACGGGATAAAAAGTATCCTATGTCCTTTTCCTGCTTCTAAGCTACCTCTCGATTAATTTTCAGTCAAATTGGTTCAGCCGTTCTTGAGTTATAAAATGACTTCACGGAAACGCGGTCGAACGGGATAAAAAGTATCCTATGTCCGTTTCCTGGTTCTAATCTACCTCTTTACCAATTTTCAGCTAAATCGGTTCAACCGTTCTTGAGTTATAAAATGACTTCAAGGAAACGCGGTCGAACGGGATAAAAAGTATCCTATGTCCGTCTCTTGGTTCTAAGCTACCTTTCCACCAATTTTCAGCCAAATCGGTTCAGCCGTTCTTGAGTTATAAGTGGAGTAACTAACACGACTTTCTTTTATATATATAGATATCTACAGGCAGTCAACGTGTCGAGTCAGACATAATCATGCTGTCGCCAATATGTTCACACAAGGAGTACACGGCGAATCAATTTGAATGATAATAAAATAATGCACTGGGTTACACACGTACAAACATAAATACGAGTAATACACTGATAATAAAGTAACGCAATACAGGGCTGTTTCAACCTGATTGCCTGATATCATCCACATCCTCGGATGCGGATGCCTTTACTGATCATACTGAATTGGGGTCTCAACCCCTAGTGGCCTCCAACCTCCCCTTTAGCCACCCCGTGCCTCGCCTGATTATACTGAGACTGAGCATGACTGATACTATTCACAAATTGTCCGACGCATCGGTTACCAACTGAGGATAGCACACAATAACATAAACTGATTATATTTGTACAAAATATTAAAATCAACTCACAGTTTTACTCCAACGTATTCATATATAACGGCCGCTGCCATGACAACCGACATCGGTCCTGAGTTAACCTTTTTTGACACTAGAGGCGTTAGTATCGCATCCGGCACAACTAATGTTTCACATTCGCGACACATGCTTGTATACAATGTTATATGGATAGCGATTCTTTCCGAAAAAGATCGATTCTTGAATCGATTCGAATTGAAGTGCAATTAATCGGTTCACAAAACAATCGAGATACAAAGAATCGATTCTCCAAAAATCGATCTTCGATCATATCAGCAGCAAAGGGCGAAGATAGCGAAAAAAGAGCATCGAGACCAAACAAGTACTGAAATACGTTTGAGTCGACAAGTAATTTTTATAACACCATACAACCAACTTTGAAAAGGTAGCCTTTCGATTTTCTAGGATGAAAAATCGATTCACTGAATCGATCCATTACTGTAAATCGATTAAAATAAACGATTATTTGGTCCAAAATATCGATTCTTCGATTAATCGATCTCAGATCGCCATCCCTACAATGTTATGTCAAGCACGGCCCGTGTCTGCGTGGTCGCGTTAGGCCGTTTGTCCACCGCCATCCATCGTTATCGATCGATATCGGCGGTTTATTTTGTTCCAGCTGTCACGCGTGTGACGGCAGTGTATGGATAACGTTCCAACGTGTTTTATATTGCCGGCACATCGGTCCGTCAAAATCTCGGTGCCGATCTAGCGGTCACGCCGATCTACTCGGAATATCGGCGGCCGGGATGACGGTGCTCGGGTGACGGACGTGCGGTGGACAAGCTGCTATAGTAAATGTATGTACGCTACTTCGGCGCCGTCATTAATTATCGGTATCGGATCGGTGACGGTGGCTGTGGACAAACGGCCTTACGGTAGATATAACGTTCATACATTTAGAATAGAATGATATTATATATTCTGTCTGCCCCGGCTCATGTCATGTCTGATTCGTCACACATCTGTAGTGTAATTTAATTATCCATGTAGAAATGTTTTATTTAATAAAATATTCGAAAAAACTCTATCTTTATTTTCACAATCCGTTTTATGACCGTTCTATTAACAATATCTTTCTTTTTATGTAGTTTCCCGGTAGACTGCGACTCACTTTAAATCAACTTATTACTTATTACCATAAAATGATTGAAAAGTGGGAGACATACTTTTCTGAGGCGTTCTAGCTTAGACCTCAGGGGTAGCGGCGCATCTGTGGCCGACCTCAAACAGGAATCTAATCCTATCTGGGGTTGATTACGGATGTCCATACGGCAGTAGCTTATCATCGCGTAGACAGCATGCTCCTCTGCTACTCTTATATTATAAACTAGCTGGCCCGGCAAACTTTGTACCGCCTCAAAATTTATTTATGAAATATATTTCATATAAAATATAGCCTATGTTACTCGTCGATAATGTAGCTTTCGAATAGCGAAAGAATTTTATAATCGGTCCAGTAGTTTTTGAGCCTATTCATTACAATCAAACAAACAAACAAGGTTTTCCTCTTTATAATATTAGTATAGAAAAAACTGACTTACCCTCAACTATGATGACAGCCTCATGGCCCAACGCCACTAACACATGATTCAGCGCGAACCTGAAGTGGCGTGCGATCTTGTAGTACCCCCTGAACTTCACCTTCACTCGTGGCAGTGGTATCTCCGTCAGGTCAGGTTGCCTGACCACCGTGATGGTGGGGTCTACATCGGTGAACGATTTTATCACTTGGTAAGTGGCGTTGTGTCCGCAATCCTGTGGAAACAAATGATTTGTGGATTGAAGTGGCAAATGAGCATTCGGTCCACCTTTTTTTTATAATATAGGAGTAGTAGACGAGCATGCAGTCCACCTGATGGTAAGCTACTGCCGCCCATGGACATCTGTAATCAACCTCAGATTGGATTATATATTCCTACCTGAGGTCGGTCACAGATGCGCCGCCACCCCTGAGGATTAAGCTGGAATGCCTCGGAAAAGTCTGTCTCCCTTACCACACCCTTCAAACCGGAACACAGCAGCGCCTAACACTGCTGTTGTTAGGTAGAAATAGGTGTGGCGGTGGTGCCGCCGGAGTCGAACCACAAAGGATTCTATTACTGATGGTATAGTCCGCGTAAAACTGCTAGTCCGCTCTGAATATAGAAATGAGTCGCGTCACCACAGCAAATTGTATGACTACACCTGCTCACAATAACTTCAGAGCGAACTAGCAGTTTGGCGCGGATTATAACTTCCAGTGGACCGCATGCTCGTCTGCTATACCTATATTATAAAAAAAATAAGTATATTGAGTGCATTATGCTTCCCTAGTTACGGGAAGACCATTCCTGTAATTCCGGGAGTAGAATAGGACTACGGTATCTTTTGCCTGTCGTAAGAGGCGACTAAAAGGGGGCTTCCGGGGTTGCGGGCGGCAAGAGTGGGAGCTCGAACCGCCCGTCAGCGACCCCGGGAAGGACGGCGGTATGTGTGATCGCATACCGTCGTACGCACCAGACGGTGTGGCGAGCGTCAAGCTCTCTTGGGCCCGACGGGGCAACGCGCTAAGAGCACTCCGGTTGCGTTCCTTTGGAGTTCCCGGAGTCCTCTACGCAGCGCCGAGGACGGCCACCGGGGGGGTTTTAGTGCGGTAAGAATCCCACATAACCTCGTGTTCCACGGCATTTGCACCTTTTGAAGGTTTCCCCCACGTAAAAAAAAAAAAAGTTACGGGAAGACAGCTATTTGTCTTACCTGACTAATAATAATAGGGAAGGTCTCCTTGCTAGGCCTGAACTTGACCAGGTTGTCCAAACAGCGCTTGACAGTCACCCGGTCACACGCGATCACCAACACCGGCAGGATTGGACTACCAATATCTGGAAAAAAATACACTCTTTCATTTATAGATTAACTATTTGAAATTCTTACTAATATTATAAATCCGAAAGTAACTCTGTCTGTCTGTTTGTCTGTCTGTCTGGTTGTCTCTTCTTCACACCCAAACTACTGAACCGATTTTTATGAAATTTTGTACAAAGATAGTCTGAGACCCGAGGAAGGACATAGGATAGTTTTTATCCTGGAATACCCACGGGAAGCAGGGATGGCGATCTAAGATCGATTAATCGGAGAATAGATCGTTTGGACCCAAAACATCGAATATTTTAATCGATATTAATCAGCAAAATCGATTCAGTGGTTTAGGCGTGAAGAAGAGACACACAGACAGACAGACAGAGTTACTTTCGGATTTATAATATTAGTAAGGATAAGGATAGTAAGGATTCAAATATTACACAATTATGTTAACAAGTGGTAAAATGGTACAGTCCTCGCCATACTGCTAGTCCACTCTGAAGTTGTTGGGAGAGGGTGTAGTCCAACAATTTGCTATGGCGACGCGATTCATTTCTATATTCAGAGAGGACTAGCAGTTTTACGTGGACTATACGCGATGACAGCCTCGATTGCAACTTGGCCTGTTAGACTAAGGTTCGACTCCCAGGTCGTAACTTTCATTTTTCAAAGTATTATACACTAGCTGACCCGGCAAACTTTGTACCGCCTCAAAATCTATTTATCAAATATATTTCATATAAAATATACCCTATGTTACTCGTGGATGATGTAGCTTTCGAATGGTGAAAGAATTTTTTAAATCGGTCCAGTAGTTTTTGAGCCTATTCATTACAATCAAACAAACTAACAAAGTTTTCCTCTTTATAATATTAGTATAGATATGTGCGTATTAAAAAATATTTTTTGAAAGAAAACATCGTGCGGAAACCTAACCTTCGTGTGTTAAGGCTACCAATTACTGACGTAACTGACTGAATTCAGAATTTTTAAATGTTACTGAATGTAAACTGAAAATCAGCGCCATGACTCAGTTTACCTGAACGTGGCACAAGCTTAGTTTGTTCCCTTTCGCGGTCGTTGTCGCTGTCCTTTTTTGTCGTTTTTACCACGCTTTTATTAGCTTGGGTTGTATATATGTATGTTCACTTTGAACGGTCAGATTAATTTAGAAATTTGAATAATTATCAAGAACCTATGACAATACACGATTTTAATAACTTTATCCCATTCTCCTCATCAGGTTCGTCACGAATCAGGATTAACGATTTTCCTTGTATATAGCATGGATTTTTTAGTTTTTAAACTATAATTATTATTATTTCTTTTGTTTTATGTGATTTTTATTTAATCTTTTTCTGTTATAATATTTCATTTGTGTTGCGATTATCCGAATAAATTTTTCTTTCTTTCTTTCTTTCAATTCGCACTTGGCCAGCGCGGCAGTCTATCCTAGAGTCTAGGCCAGGGGTTCCCAATCTTTTGTAACCCGCGGCGCAGTTACAAGTTTAATATTCTTTCACGGCGCCCTGTGCCCTGTCCTAGCTAACTATTTGAAGAAGACAGTCGAAAGAAATAGGTAACTACAATAATAGTAGTTACCTTAGGTTGATCGAAACGAATTTAAAACACCACAATATGAAATTGTACAATACGTTATAATAAATAAAAAAAAATGTGAGCCGTCACGGGACGCCTGGCAGATGTGAAACATTAGTGCGACATTATTTTGTAAAAGTAATATGCAGAAAAGAAAATATTGTGATAGGAACTAAATATGTCATAATGATAAAATAAAATATTACGATTTTTTTCCAGATCCAGTCGATTGCGCATGGCGACGCGTCGCCACACCGTACACACTACTGCATATAGACTGTATATATATATACCATCGTATAGTGTGGCGACGGCACGGCATACGTCGCCACGCCAGAAATCGGTTTTACGTGCGGCTATAGATGTTTCACATCAATAATTTAAACGGAAAACAAGAAGAAAGACTTGAGAAAAAACAAAAATTAATACAATATGTATTCAGTCAAATCAATGTGAAGGGTGAGCTAAGTGATCTCCGCGCAGTTTTTCAAAGCGGGGAATATGACTTGACACTGCTATTCTCATTTCCTGCTCCACGTTGATCCGATATTTGTTCTTTATCACAGCTACATCTGAAAACCCAGCTTCACATAGATATGATGTTGTAAACGGAATGAATTTTTTTAATGCTTTGGATGTTAAATTTGGATATTCATTTTGAATCGATGACCAAAACGCCAATATTTGCGGTGTCCAATGATTAGAGGATCGACTCACGGCGCCCCTCTTTACTTTCTACGGCGCACCAAGGCGCCGCGGCGCACACTTTGGGAACCCCTGGTCTAGGCCATAGGCCATATTACCATACTGACGGAGACCCGTGCACAACAGTGGGACTAAAAAAATGAGTCTGCATTCAACTGTTATGTGTGTTGTTATTATTAAATATTAGAGGTTAGCGCCTCGGATTTGAACCTCGGACCCCCCGAACTTCCGAGTTTCTACCACTAGGCTATCACTTCTTATGAGCATTAATAACAATAAAATTTGAACACAAACATAATTATTATTTATCTCAAAAATCATCAGTATTTGTGTTCGATAAATAGGACATGAAAGAAGATATGAATAATATCTGTTACATATTATCTACTTTTCATGTTGATGTAGTTAAATTTCAAAGTATTGAATAGCACACATGGCTGTAACACGAGAACATTTCCGAATTATTGCTTTTTCACGATAGCGTTATCTTTATATGATTCACGATTTATGGGCGTTTTCATATGACTTTTAACCATTTATAGTGCACGTGAACTGCTAGTCCGCTCTGAATATAGAAATGAATCGCGTCGCCATAGCAAATTGTATGACTGCACCTGCTCGCAACAAATTCAGAGCGGACTAGCAGTTTGGCGCGAGCTATACTATGATTTTATTAGCTTTTTTATTAAAAAAAAAAAATATTAAAAAAAACTCCCTTTCTAGTCATAACTTGGTCATTCAAATATGATCATAAGCCATTTCAATTATAATATAAATAATTTTATTATGAACCATATAATTAATTTACAAAGAAGATTACTAAATATTACTTATGCTAAAAACCAATTTGAAACAATAAGGAAAATCTTTGAGAAATTTGTTTCTTTTGCGAATATTTAAATGGAAGATCATTCCTTAATGCAATAGTTCTTAACCTTTCATCATATTAGATCGTATTACATATTATTGATAGCAGTGATAGCCTAGTGGTTAAGAAACGCGGCCTCTCGATCGAGGGGTCCGAGGTTCAAATCCCAGGCACGCACCTCTGATTTTCAAATTTATGTGCGTATTAGAAATTAATTATCACTTGCTTAAACGGTGAAGGAAAACATCGTGAGGAAACCTGCATACCTGAGAGATTTATAAAAAATCTTAAAGGTATGTGAAGTCTACCAATACGCACTTAGCCAGCGCGGTGGACTATGGCCTAATCCTTCTCATTCTGAGAGGAGACCCGTGCCCAGCAGTGGGACAGTAATGGGTTGATGATGATGACATATTATTAACCTTGTTATAGGACTACTCATTGGCAAAATTTATTCAACACTTGAATAAACACAAGGAATTTTCCTCTATATATAAAATTTTATGATATAGGAGTAGCAGACGAACATTCAGTCCACCTGATGGTAAGTGGCTACTGCCGCCCATGGACATCTGTAATCAACCCCAGATAGGGCTAGATATTCCCACCTGAGGTCTACCACACAGGCCCCACTACCCCTAATCTGGAATGCTTCAGAAAAGTATGTTTCCCTTACCACACCCTTTAAACCACATAACAGCAGTGCTTGACTGGGTGTGTGCTGGGTGTGGCAGTGGTGGTATTTATGTTATGTACATAACTTTAAAATATCAGAGTCACATGATTGAGATTCGAACCTGAGATCCTTTTTGTTTTCGTGGGGAAATCTTTCATGGGTTATTCTCAGCCGTGGGGCAGCAGAGAGGATATGCCAGACTCCTACCGGCTAAAACCCACAATGTTCCTCTTACGTATGCCCTTTGTTGGGACTATAGGTATGCTAGTACCACTCTTCCGCAGTCCCGTCGGCGTTTTCCCGCGTCCAGGCCAATCTCGGTTCGGGATGAACCTAAGACCCCCCGATTGAGAGGAAGAGCTTCTAACCATTATGCTAGGACTGCTAAAGTTTTTAAAATTCGAATACTTACTCTGTTCCATGTCTATATCATTGAACACTTGCTGGGACTTTTCTTCACTGTTCTTTAGCTGTTGTTTCACTTTTTCTAACAATTTATTGCTATCCGTCAATTCCTCAGCCATTTTATACTGTAATTTCTCTAATTTATTTTCTAATTCTTGCACATTATTTTTATTACCAATATTTTTAGATATTTGCAGTAGAGAAGAGTACGACACTACAAGCCATAATAAGACTAACACCCCACAAATTAGAGTCAATTTTCGCAAATTCATCCGCATTTTGAAATAGGAACACTTAAAAAAAGAACACAAAACACCACAGATATATTATAACTTTTTATTTTATTTTTTTAAATACACAAAGTTAACGTCCACGGTATCTCCACGTATTCAACACGTCGGAATTCAGCGAAAAGTGTAAACATTGTTCATTTACCGAAAATCACAACAATCGATCATCAATCTTAATCTAAATACGTGTAACGTGTAAATATTATAACAGGATGAGTAATTTATTATTGTATTCGCAAGGTTACAGTTATATCACAAAGGTTATCAATGTATTTAGAGAATTAAACAATTTATTCTGCATTAGAAAAATCACAACAACGTCGACCACTCGGATCAGTGACACCGTGACGCGTAATGTCAAAATGATTACATTTTTGTATGCAACTGTCAGTGTCAATGTTATTTTTTATATAATCATACGTGTTTCGTAGCGTTAGATTCAGTGTTTTTTGCCATTTTGGTAAAGTGCAACATTAACAGTTTTGTAATATAATGATTTCATGTCTTTAAATTGAAATGAAGACATTGAAGTCGTAAGTGAACATTTTAGAGAAAATAATTTTCGGAAGACACGCTATAGGTGTGTTCTACATTCATATTCTCACACTAGTTTCCCGATATAGTGGTTGCTATAAAGACTTAAAGGATCTAGAAAGATCTAGGATAGTCGAGGATCAAACCTGGAGTCCTCTTAGCTGTATGGTAACCCCTTAGTCAAGTAGATTGTCACCAAAGAAATCAGTGTCTCTTACTGGTGATGACAGAAGGAAAAAGTAATGTTTGTGTATTTGCTCATCTAAAACTTATATATATTTCTTTAACATAATTTAATCTTATCAATATCTAGGAACTATATACAATACAATATTTTATTTATAGAATATGTTAAATACTAAAATTTTCTTCCAGCCTCCTCAGATGATCAACATTTGGTTCTTGTGACGAGGTACTGTGGTTCAAAATATTATTTTTGTACACGTCCATACTTCGCTGTGCGGACGCCATATTAGTATAAATTTCCCGCGGTATTGGTACAAGGCGATTTTGCGTGGGAATTTTGACGTTTGCTGTCAAGTTGACGTTTCGATCGAGGTAGACTCTGTCGTTAGGGTAGGTAGCAGATGGCGGTGGGATCATATACGGTAATTCTGGTTTGGACATGCTTCTGAATAAATTTCGTTCGATTTGATTAGGAGTATTTATAGTGGGGATGTTGTTGAGCGATTTCATCCATTGTTGTTGTTGAGTCGGCGGTATCCTGTTCGGATAGTTGAAGATCCATAACCTGTCTCCTACAAACATGGGTCGTGGTGTCACGATGCCTAGGCTGCTGTAGTACTGCTGAGCGAGGAGTTCCACGTCATTTGTGTATTTCCTCTTCCATTTCGTCCGGCGATTTTGGAACCATATTTTGATCTGTAACAAATAATTCAGGTTGTTGAAATGCAAATATTACATAATTATGTATGTATGTCGTATGATTCGTGTAATTTTGTTTGAGTAGCGCAGTATGTGACTACTCATCTGTGATTGACTTTCGGTAAAATACCCACCTGTTCTATATATAGTTTGGTTCAAATGGGCAACAATGAAGACTTCAGGTGGACATGGCCGTTTCCTACTTTAATCCTTACTAATCATTACTTAATCCTTACTATTCCTTATTAATATTATAAATCCGAAAGTAACTCTGTCTGTCTGTCTCTCTGGTTGTCTCTTCTTCACGCCTAAACCACTGAACCATTTTAATGATATTTTGTACAAAGATAGTCTGAGACCCGAGAAAGGACATAGGATAGTTTTTATCCCGGAAATCCCACGGGAACTAGGGATGGCGATCTAAGATCGATTAAGCGGAGAATCGATCTTTTGGACCCAAAACATCGATTATTTTAATCGAAATTAGTAAGGATTGAATTGTAAACTATGCATTTGATCAAGTGATGGTCTTTGAAGATACGAATTTACAGTTTTATGTATGCTAGTATTTACAGTTTTATGTATTATTTTCTTTTAAACGCGGGCGAAGCCGCGGGCAAAAACTAGTCATAAATAAAAAATTAGAGCGACTTTCCAGCCCACCTTAGTACGTGGTCTCTGCCGCCTATACATAATCTTGATAGGATGGTCGATAAAGCCGGTTGTTTATGTGTAAACTTGAGAAGTGAGCGTGACTACCGTGCAATACTTTTGATCTAATACTAATTGCAATCTATTATGCAACACTGATTTATTTACATTGTTGTTATTACGTAGAAATAGATATGACGAGTGATTCTTGAGTTGAACTACTAGAGTTGTACCACAAAATCATAGATTAGTAAAGATACTTCGCCGCCTTAAAATTGAATGAAGCCACAAACGGCTTATTAGTAAAACGGCTTAGTAGAAAAAAATACGAATAAATAACTAATACTGCGTAATTTACATAATAAATAAATAATTACTTCAAATATTTTAGGGACATTTTAGCACGGAGACGTGGCAAAACTTTTTTACGCAACTATTTCAATTCTCAAAACTGGGTCTTGTTAGGAGTGACTAATCTTCACTAATCTATGCAAAAAATTAAAAAAAAATATTTTGTGGTTCTACCATCTATTTGCGTATTGCCACCAGTGTATTTGCTGACGTAAATTTATTCTATACCTGTGTCTCAGTTAATCGTAGCTGCCTTGCCAATCTTCCTCTTGCAGCAACAGAGAGGTACCGATTCTTCTCAAACTCTGCCTCTAAACTCTTTATTTGTTGCGCACTAAACGCCGTTCGCGCTCTTTTACCTCTAGATGAACAGGATCCTGAAAAAATATTTTGTAGCACTTTAGTATAACATTTTTGGTTGGATTTCGGCGGCACCACCGCCACTGCTATTTCTAGTTAAGTAATAACAATAGTATTAAACGTAGTAGTATTAAGTTCTGGTTTGAAGGATGCGGTAAGGGATATATACTTATTCGATGTGTTCTAACTTATTGATTACAGATTACAGATATTCGTAGGCCGCAGTAAACACATACCACCAGATGGATTGCCTGCTCGATTGCTACTTTTAAAATATAGAAAAAAAAATATATAACAGACGGAGATACAATACAAGATTTAGATAGTCGAAAGAATATGGTAGGACTGTTATTCTTTGTGGGCTTTGTAGTGCATGATTGAGCGTAGGACCGCGCGTGGCAGTAATACTTGGGTCCATGCCAGTATTGTTCTATATGCCAATAGCAGCCAATAGTTAAAAGACAATTAAAAATCAATGTAAATAGTTTGCAGTGAATTAATGATCATTTTGATCATTGCAAACGGTCGCGAAATAAAAGCCCCGTGTATGTACACAATAAAACAGCTTCATCTGCTATTTTTGTTAAGATTATACCAAAAAAAAATCGTTTTAATTTCAAAATAAATGCAATTGCGGTCCAGTTTACATATTCCAAAGAACAAAATTTGGTTTTAGCGTTTAGCCCAGCTGTTGTTGTGACTTATGAAGCATACATAAATAAATATCGAGATTTTTTACACTTGAATTAAAAAACTAGTAAGTTTCACCATCTACTTATACAAATATATGATTACTTTATTTAATAATGTAATCCACGAACGACTTCTCTTTAATGCTTCTCTCGTTATTATTAAGCAATCTTTGGCTTCAAGCAAAGATGGACTAATGACGATTGAATTCATCGATAACTAATGTCTAGTACTGGGAAAATTTCGATCTTTTGTAGGCATAACACATATATTAGTACTACTTATCTATGGCATAACATTGGATAGTTTGATAATTATATACCGGCGTTAGTGATCCATCCACATAATGTGACGGCGAGCTTACTATTCCTATTTACAGAACATACTATGTGCCTAATAGCGACGTTGACAGTAGAAACCTATTAATTAGACAAAGCATCTAGTCAATACAAAAAAGATAGATAGCAGCGCTATATATCAGGTGGACAGTTTAAATCTAAACTGCTTACAAATATTTGGCAGCGGCGATTACAATTTCACTAACGATTAACAACTGTTTGAAGACAACGGAAGTCATGCCTAACAATCCTTACCGACGAAGCGGACACCGCGCATCGTCACCTGACAGTTATTTTCAATAAACACCTCGCCTCTCTGAGTAATTAGTGGCAATTTATCAACGTGTCCGCCGCCATCTTGGATCAGACGACGGCAGCGCCGCTTCCCGCGCTAATGAGCCCGCCAAAATAAACGTCAAAGTGACATTTTACTTCATTATAAGCTTTAAGTCTTGGATAATAGCGCACATTCTGCCGTTAGTGTATTAACAGATGAAAATGTTTAGATATTGGACAGAATGAATGCGAAGACGATTTATTGCGTCTACGGCGATCGTCAAAGAAATTACGGAGAACATACAGCGGTAGAACGGGTTGTATTTCAGCTTTAATGATTTAATGAGTGTGAGTGTCACATTTAATGCCTCTGGAGTGTTTTACAGCTGTAAAAAATTGGAATCCGGTGGGAGGACCAATTTGAATATATTAAAATGTTCAGCTTGTTATGTAGTTATTCGTCATTTTCTTTGAGGAATAATATCTAAATAGTATCTCGATTTATCTATGTCGTGCAACAATCTGTACTAAGTACGTAATTATTTATATTATTTTATAATTTGATGTAAGGGATCCTAAAAAAATCTTTGTAGTTTGATTTCAGTTGGAAACGTTCCACGAAATATTGTAACAAAGGCAATCAATCACATCTGTTCCAATAAAGAGTCGAGTAGATTAATTAGTAGCTAAAATAAATCCGTGTCTTGTGAAACGTCGTACGCAAGCACGTTTAAAAAAAAAGCGACACTCGTAAAGCAATTAATGTCAATACATCGTCACTTGTCAACGGCCAGTGCCTTTGTTTCGCGCCTCTGTACTCCCCAAACGTTTACGTTTACAAAAATACAAAATAAACTTTATTGTCGCGACAAAAGAATTATTTTTCAAAACGTTCCATCGAGCCACAGACAAAAATTTTCCCAAACGTTTGACACACGCGATTGCGTTCAAAAACCCCATCCGCTCTGCTAATAGAATTTTACAGCTTTTTAATGAGCTCCGGCCACTTACGTTTCAGCCTCTTTTTCATCTTTCATTCTTTTTTCAAAGTGAATAATTACAGGGGAGAGAGATTTAGCTAACAAGAGTCGGGAGGCGTAGAGATTTATCTTTTCGTAACAAATTTAGAAAATGAGACATCAGTGTGGCTGTGCACTTAGTTTATTTGTTTGTAAACTGCGACGTCAGGGAATCAATTCAAACGGCTAATTTGAGTCGTGGAGCTAAGCGCGCCACAAGCCGCAACGTTGACAGATCGTAAATATATTAGCGCGCCATTTTTCTGCCGCGACCATTAATGATGTTATTAAATAAAAGTATTTGTAGTAATAAAGATATTTTGAACAATATTTCCAGTAACACCTCGAGTAATCGTTTATTTTTTGCGCGCTGTCTTGAAAGTACCAGTACTTTTTTACTGAAAATATGGGCATGTAAACTTTTTATTGTTTTCGGTGATCAAAACTGTATGATGAATTAATTTACTACTATAGTCGTCACAATTTCATAGGCCCATTTTATAAGATTTTTTGTAATAAAACGCTCATATTTTTTCCCAAACACCTTAAAATAACTATAACTTCAAAAGGTTGATAATTGAATTTAATTGATGTCATATTTTTGAATGTTGCTATAATGCGAGTTATGTGATTGCGAGTGGGTCCAATTCATATAATTATGAATTCAGAACTAACCTTCATTTATGATATAATGATTAATAATAAACAACATTTTATGCACCTTTTAGGTTCTCACGCATGTGATTAAAGTATACTAAAATGTTTTTTTATGCTATACTTTTATATTTGTATTCTACTTTTTAAAATATTTTTAATTTATTTAATATGAAAGTATTTTATAGCGCTATCAAAAGGCAAATAAAGAGAGTTTACTTATTTGTCTAAAATGATTGCTTGAGAACCACAATTTGACGAAATTTTCATATGAATATATTTATTTTTTGTAAGATAGAAATATCAAACGAACATGGCAAACAATGTCGCTCGTGAACTTCTGTAACTCTATATAGAACAAATTCTACGCATGTGAAGACGATCGCATCATATTTCAGCCAGCCAGCATATTAATTTTAGCGTTTCACTCATTTTTTAGTTCTTGTTCCGTATTTTTTAACAATTTCTTTCTTTGACAAACTAATTACTGAAATAAGATCGCTGCTATCTGACACACGCTTGTTATTTGACGCGCCATAATTTATTACGCCACTTCGCGCGTTCCCGCGCCATTTGATGTCATGGAAGCGCTCGGATATTTCTAGCGTTAATTATCGAGTTTAACTGAGAATCATGTTTCGTTTTGCATTTGGATTATTTTCTATTCCACTATCGTCAATTTATTACTTGCTTACTTATTTATTTCAGTAAATTCAAATATATTGATGTGTCGATCTTATATCTATTCTCTAACGAGCATGCAGTCCATTTGATGGTAAGTGTATGTATATTTAATCAAGATAAGATGATATTCCTATTTGAGGTTAACCACAAATACGTTGCTACTCCTGGGGACTAAGTTGGGACGCCACGGAGAAGTATATCTCCCTATCCTCACCCTTCTAAGCGAAGTACGGAAGCGCCTAACACTGGTGTTATTAGGCAACAATAGGTGTGGTGGTGGTCCCGCCGGATCGAACCACAAACGATTGTACCACCTTCAAATTATTGTCCCTGTAGTTCCAGGACCAGAATAGGGCTACGGTATCCCCTGCGACTAAAAGGGGGCTTCCGGGGTTGCGGATTGCAAGAGTGGGAGCTCGAACCGCCCGGCCAGCAACCCCGGGATGGACGGCGGTATGTGTGGTCGTATACCGTCGTGAACACCAGATGAAGTGGTGAGTTTCAAGCTCACCTGGGCGGAGCCCGACGGGGCAACGCGCCAAGTGGACTCCGGTTGTGTTGCGTTGGAGTCCTCTACGCAGCGTCAAAGAGCCACCGTTTTAGTGCGGTAAAATTCCCACATAACCCTGTGTCGCTCCCACGGCACCGGGTACCTTGTGAAGGTTTCCCCCTCGTTAAAAAAAATATAATAATTATAAATAAAATAATTTTCAGTAATAATAGCTATTTTTAAGTTTTCAAGCAATTCAACGAACAACAAGAACCTATTCTTAATATTCTCGACTGGAAATAATTTTCAAACTATTAAATGGGAGAATCCTCTGAGGTTTGACTCCGGCGGCACCACCGCCAACAGGGGCGGCCCTAGGGCGGTGCGAGCGGTGGCGCCGGGCACCGTCATATGAGGGGCGCGCGAAAATTAAAGCTACTTGTCTGCAATATACTTATTCTGTGTCGGAACTATAGAGTCTAAACTAAAAAAAACAAACGTCGTCAGGTCCTACAGGGTGCCATAATTTCACTAGGACCGCCACTGACCGCCACACCTATTTCTGCGTAATAACAGCAGTGTTAAGCTCTTCTGTGTTCTGGTTGTGGTAAGGGGTAAAGGGTAAAGGGTGTGGTAAGGGAGATATACATTTCCGAAACATTCCGGCTTAGCCTTCAGAGGTAGGTTCAGATTCCGGTAGCCTTCTAGGAATCTAATTTAATCTGGGGTCGATTACAGCTATGAGCCTAGGATTAGGTGTACTGCATGGTCAGCGACAGATCAAGAGTTCTAACCGCCCTAGGCTAATTACGAAGACGCGCCCCCACCGTTACGATAGACCTCAAAAGTAATATATTAGTTTTGACTTTGTTTACTAGCATGAAATTAAAAGTGCCGAAGACACAATTTTGGCGCGCAAGATCCTCGCGCCCTAGGCTGCAGCCTAATTAGCCTAAGGGTTAATCAGGCCCTGTGCATGGTCGTCTGCTGCTCCTATATTATAAAAAGAAGACGAATCGTCTGTCCGACGCAAGATCGTCATATATGCTTATTTATGTGTAAAACTAGTTTTATTATTTACTCTCGAATTTTAAGCGACGATGACGTTTGAAACTCGAGACTATATTAGATATTTACTCATTTTTCCGAAATGAGCAACGTCTTGCTACATAGTAGATATTAACGGATCTTTCAGATCTACAAAGTTAAGCGACTTCGAGCGAGGTGTGTTATGGCCAGTTAACTCGTATTAAAATAATTAACTAGACACTATTCATTTGTTAAGTACCTAAATTAGGCCTAAATTTAAATAGTTATATCGATATTACAGTGGAGACTAGCGGCAGACTCGAGCGGCACCACTGCCACACCTATTTCTGCATATTACCAGGAGTGTTAAGCGCTGTTCACATTGTGTTCTGGTTTAAAGGGTGGGGTGAAGGACACATATTTATCTGAGGAATTCCAACTTAGTCCTCAGAGGTAGTGCGCATCTGTGGCCGATCTCAGGTGGGAATATCTGATTCTATCTGGTGTTGATTACAGATGTCCATGGGCGGCAGTAGCCACTTACCATCAGGTGGACTTCATGCTCGACTATAAAAAAAATCAAACATCTATTTATTTATGGATATGTTGACGAAATGATAAAAATTATTTTTAATTTAGTAATATATATTTCACGTAATGTTTTTAAGCCGTTTTTCTAAATGCCTCGGAATTTTGTGCTAATTTCAGGTACCCTCGGAGTAAGCTGTTATTTAGATTTAGGCCTTATTTAGTTACTTAAGAGATGAAAAGTGTGTAGGTAGTTAATTATTTTAATTCTAGTTAACTGGCCATTACACACCTCGCTCGAAGTCGCTTAACTTTGTAGATCTGAAAGATCTGTTAACCGCAAGAGCATAGATAAGTATAAATATCAAATCTATTTTTAAATAAATAAATCTCACCGCCTTGTAATTGAAGGAAGCCATTAAATAGCTTAAACGACTGATAACTCTGTCAGCCAGTTATTGGTTGTCATGGTGTAATTTACGCGGAACAATGTCGACATGCGGAGTTAAGTGGTGCAAAAACACGAAGAACAAGTGCGGAGAAAGAGATCGTTTCATTCATAAATGATATAAAAACTACATTTTTTTAATATTTTTCAAACACGAAAATAGATGACAGTGACAATTTCAATTGTCAAAACTGATTACATTTTCTTGTTAGGAGTGAGTAATCTTTACTAATCTATGTTATCAATAATCAATCTAAGCAATTTTTACCGAAAATTTATACCAAATATCGAAATTTGACGACGTCTAGTATAAAGAAATTGTCAAATGACCATCTTCGGCAAAACATTGGCGTTAGCCTTCTCCAGTTGTGAGGAAGCATACTTCTTACTTATAAGAAGTACTAAGCAGAGGATAATTTTCAATTTTAATTTATAATTTTGCTGGATGAAATGCGTAAATAACTTATTTACATCTTTATATATATATATATATATATATATTTCTAATGTGCGTGTGTATGTCACTGAAAAATCAGTCCAGTCGTTTAGGAGGAGCTAAACGACTGGACTGATTTTGATGAAATTTGGTGTGTGTTCAAGGGGACTTGAGAATGGTTTAGATTCACAATTTAGTCCGTGGGAAAAGGTTTTTTTAATTATTTTTTAATTCGTAAGTAGTTATAGAATCGGTAACTATGCATTTGATCAAGTGATGATTTTTAGCAAAGTTCCCAAAGTTGTCCCAAAGTTGTCCCAAAGAGCCCACGAGGGTTTGGGAGTTGGTAAGACTAATTTTCGACAGATGGCACCACTGTCATTCCAATGCAGGTACAAATTTTTCGTTTTATGTATCTCATATTATTTCTTTAAAATGCGGGCGAAGCCGCGGGCACCACTAGTAATTTATAAATCATTATTATTGTTGTATTTTGTATTTACATTTGATTTCAAAATATGCCACGCCATTTTTTTAACTTATTTTCACATACCAGAATAATTCATCTCAGTTTTTTTTAATAAGTAAATAAATATTTAATTCAAGTAAAATATCGAAATTATATCAAAATATCCATTTTATTTGTATAATTATTGTCATTTTAATTAATTTCATGCATTTTTCAAATTATTAAAGTATTTTCTTGTGAAAATATATTTTTTTTTATTTATACTGTAAGGTTTTAAGGGTTAATTTAAAAAATAGCTATCGAAATTTCTTAATTAATTAAAAAGAAAGTTTCAAGTGTGGCAATGATGCCGTCGAAGTCAAATCACGGTAACTTCTGCACGATTAAATAAGTGTATGTTGGTAATTAGTCTAATAAAATATTTAATATTAATAGTTTTTCATTCCTTAAACGTAATTTTCAAGCATAGATTAGTAAAGATTACTCACTCCTAACAAGAAAATGTAACTAGTTTTGACAATTGAAATAGTTGCGTAAAAAAGTTTTGCCACGTCTCCGTGCTAAAATGTCCCTAAAATATTTGAAATAATTGTTTATTTATTATGTTAATTACGCAGTATTAGTTATTTATTCGTAAACTTCTCTAAAAATGTTTTTATTTGTCAAGGATTCAAAAAATAACTTACTAATAAGCCGTTTGTGGCTTCATTCAATTTCAAGGCGGCGAAGTATCTTTACTAATCTATATTTTCAAGTATAAAGTTTATTTTTAATATAAATGTTAAACTAGCCTTTCTGTAAGTCGAGTTTAGTCGCCAATTTTATTTTACTTTACATACTTGGGAAACGATATTATATTTAAGTAGTAATCATTAAATAAATAATCCAAATACCATTTAGCTATTTAATAAACATTTAGTTCAGTTTACTTATATAAGGAAAGTCTAAAAAGTTGAAAAATCTTAAAAATCTTTTGTTTTATACCTAAGAGTATGAAAGCAAAGCTAAGAAAGTAAGTGATCACTGCCGCCTATGGTCAACTTGAAAAAATGCTAATGGATTCTGATTTCTGACGCTAGCATAGAATAGATATCTATAACCAACTCTACCACTAAAGGTGGTAGAACCCTTTGTGGTTCGATTCCGGCGGCATCACCGCCATACACCTATTTCTGCCTTATAATAGCAGTGTTAGGCGCTGCTGTGTTCCGTTTTGAAGGGTGTGGTAAGGGAGACATACTTTTCCGAGGCGTTCGAGCTTAGTCCTCAGCATCAGCGGCGCATCTGTGGCCGATCTCAGGTAGGCATATCTAATTATCTGGGGTTGATCACAGATGTCCATGAGCAGTAGCCACTTACCATCAGGTGCACTGCATGCTTGTCTGCTAAAAAAAAGAAGTCTATTTCTTCTTTCGTCGTCAAACCAGAACACAACAGGCCTACATGCAACACACAGATAACCACGGAGATTTATAATATTTTTAAAGCATTCAAAGTTGATCTACTAATTACCTGATTGTTGATAATCGGGAGACTTCAGATCGGTGAACTCCTGCGCATCACTCACATTCGAGCTTTCCACGTCCACTTGCTCCGAACTACTGCTGCCTTTGTCATCATCATCAGACCCTACTTTCTCATACGCACTAAACTTCTCTTTACTAAAATAATCAGGCAAACTCGACGACGCATCATCAAAGGTTTTCTCAAATTTATCCGCTAGTAAATTGTCGATCGAAAATGGCAATTTTGTTTCGTTTTTAACACTTTTCACTTCATTATCAACACTATCAACTTCCATTGCAACATCACTCGACATTTCGAAGTCTTCGATCTCTGCTTCGATCTTCTTGCTTCGATGTTTAAGACGCTATTGAGTTTGGACTCCGCCGATTTACTGCGAAGCCGTCACACGATAATAATTTAAACTAATTTCGACTAACGATGCGTTTTTGTCAAAATGAAACGTCGAAACGACTTGGGCTGCGTATGTTAACTGCCGTCCCGAAAAACATGTATAGCTTCTCTCATGTTCCACTTGCACCTTACTGATCCAGAAATAAGGTTTACTTTGTGGAAGAGTTTAATTATCATCTGGCACGTCGAATGGGTCTAAATGAAGATGGAAATCTTTATTTAATGGGCGTATTTTCGGTTGACAATTCAGTTTGCGGCATTTAAGAGGAGTTTTATCGAAAGCGAACTTTATTTATCGTTGGTACAGCTTAAAATCGTTCGTGTTTATTTAAACGATGCAAATAGCTCATGAAGAGTCGTATCTGAGATATAATTAGGTATAAACCAATCGGAGGTGGTGGGCGTGGTCGACATGCGCCTGCGCAGGCGAGTGGTTTATTTAGAATGAGTTATGTGAGTGTTCATTAATTGTGATAATTATTTAGTTAGCTCACTTAATTGGATGCGTCAGTATTAGAACAAGATGTGGCTTTCAAAGATTGTGTTCGGACTTACTTATGAGGTCTGTTTTTAAAGAGCTACATTTTGTTGTAATGATCTGAAATTGTAGTACCTATCCTCATTAAGTAACACATGCTTTTGACATAGATTAGTAAAGATTACTCATTCTTAACAAGAAAATGTAACCAGTTTTGACAATTGAAATAGCTGCGTAAAAAAGTTTTGCCACGTCTCCGTGATAAAATGTCCCGAAAATATTTGAAATATTTTTTTATTTATTATGTAAATTACGCAGTATTAGTTATTATTCGTAAATTTTCTCAAAAAATGTTTTTATTTGTCAAGAATTCAAAAAAGGAACTACTTATAAGCCGTTTGTGGCTTCATTCAATTTCAAGGTGGCGAAGTATCTTTACTAATCTATGGCTTTTTATAATAAGTGTATATAGGAGTTTGGAATAAAAGTGAACTTTCATTTTTCTTTCTATTTCAGAGAATTGGAAAGAATAGATTTTACTTATTTCTACAATTTTTCATAAACTTGCTGTGTTAGTGAGACAATTTTTGCATTTTTTTTTTTAAATAGGTAGGTAATCAGTAGGTACTACTTAACTAATTGAGCTGTTTAGCCTACTTATGTAATTTCAATAATATTGCGAGACCTTTTTTTTGTTTTCGAGGGGGAAACCTTCAAAAGGTACTCACGACGTTTTGGTGATGTGGGATTTTTACCGCACTAAAACCCCCCGGTGGCCGTCCTCAACACTTGTTGGAGAACTCCGGGATCTCCGACGGAACGCAACCGGAGTCCTTCAAGTGCGATGCCCCGATCGGGCTCTGCCCTGGGAGAGCAGTTTTCGCTCCTTTCACATCATCTGGCGTTCAGGACGGTATACGACCACGCATGCCGCCGTCCTTCCCGGGATCGCTTGCTGGACGGTTCGAGCTCCCACTCTTGCCGCCCGCAACCCCGGAAGCCCCCTTTTAGTCGCCCCTTACGACAGGCAGGGGATACCGTAGCCCTATTCTAGTCCCGGAACTACAGGGACAGATATTGCGTCCTACCTAATAAGTATGATTTTATTTAGCTGAGCGGATGATTGATGTATCCTCTGAAACCTTAACTAAACCAAAATTATCGTTATTACCTATTAAAAAAATGTGAGCCGTCACGGGACGCCTGGCAGATGTGAAACATCGACATTATTTTGTAAAAGTAATATGCAGAAAAGAACATATTGTGATAGGAACTAAATATGTCATAATGATAAAATAAAATATTACGATTTTTTCCAGATAACGATGACTATTTATTGAATTCGATTGCGCATGGCGACGCGTCGCCACACCGTACACACTACTGCATATAGACTGTATATATATACCGCCACCGCATGCGTCGCCACGCCAGAAATCGGTTTTACGTGCGGCTATAGATGTTTCACATCAAAAAATATTTGCGATTTAAATAAGGGTTTGTTTTAGGGCTTAGTCCCCTAAGGGTATTAACGGGACCCTTTTTTATATCATAGGAGTAGCAGACGAGCATACAGTCCACCTGATGGTAAGTGGCTACTGCTGCCCATGGACATCTGTAATCAACCCCAGATAGGATTAGATATTCCCACCTGAGGTCGGCCACAGATGCGCCGCTACTCCTGAGGACTAAGCTGGAACGCCTCGGAAAAGTCTGTCTCCCTTACCACACCCTTCAAACCAGAACACAGCAGCGCTTAACACTGTTGTCATTAGGTAGAAAATAGGTGTGGCGGTGTCCCGCCGGAGTCGAACCACAAAGTTCTACCACGACCACGACCCTGTTACTAAGACTCCGCTTTTCACCATCTGTCCGTCACAAGACTATTTAACCCGCAATCATAGATATACTACTAATAAATTAGTATATCGATGCCCGTAATAGATAGATACTCGAAATGTTTACATACAAGTTTTGTAACAATTATTATGTATTACTATGGTTGCTATAACAACAAATGCTAAAAATATAAAAAGTTACAAAAATGAAAATTAATTTTAATAAAAATTAAATTAAAAATGTCACTCGGCCCATTTTATTCAAATTTAAAAATCATTAATAATTTTAGATAAAATACTGATCTTATTACAGAAACTTACATTTTGTTTGTTCCTCTAGCAAAAGTAACTCCGAACTGTTCAGTTAATTGCTAAATTATTGCTCCTAGCAACATCAAAGGATTGCATTCCAACTGTCTACCGTTGACTGATTTATTCAACTAGTTAGTATAGGCGGCTTTGCTCGCTGTACGAAATGTTTGTACATCTATGGGAATAAATATTTTTTTTATAATATAGGAGTAGTAGACGAGCATGCAATCTGATTGTAAGTGGCTACTGCCACACATTGACACCAAACTTTAACTTTTTGAGTCTCAAATCACTCCTAGATAAGATTTGATTACTACCTACAGGCCACATATTTGTTGCTACACCTGAAGAGTAAGTCAGAAAATGTCTGATAATTCTTGTCTGGTAGAATCCCTTTTCTATTTGGATTTGGTTACAAATGTCCATGGGAAGCAGTGGCTTCAGTTGGACTGCAAGCTCATTTGTTAGTAAAACATTTATTTATTTTAATTTACAAATGGACTTTGTCGCTAGGTGAACATTTCATCACGTAAAACCATAATACAAAACAATCCATCCATCATAAATAATTAATTGTCTGTACCCATAGATTAGTAAAGATTACTCACTCCTAACAAGAAAATGTACCCAGTTTTGAGAATTGAAAAAGTTGCGTAAAAAAGTTTTGCCACGTCTCCGTGCTAAAATGTCCCTAAAATATTTGAAATAATTATTTATTTATTATGTAAATTACGCAGTATTCGTTATTTATTCGTAATCTTTTTCTAAATATGTTTTTATTTGTCAAGAATTCAAAAAAGAACTTACTAAGAAGCCGTTTGTGGCTTCATTCAATTTCAAGGCGGCGAAGGATCTTTACTAATCTATGTCTGTACCTGTATGTAAAATTGTATAATATTTACTCTTTAAAAGATGCAAATTCGCATAAATTATAAAAACATTTAGCACATAAGTAATATGTGTCTTATATTTATTATTTTCACGGTATTATTCGATACAAATTAAATTAGTGTGTCCTGTCATCCTGTGTAGTTGTAAATTAGGGAAATAAAACATTTTTTACCGTGGTCTTATACCACATTGCAAGATAAATATTTATTTAATATACAAAGCAATAGTCGTCGTTACATCTTCGTTCTTAATCTAAGAGGAGCAGCCTCCGTAAACGACTTGGTAACTTGCAATAATATTTTTTTGGAGTTTTTATGTTACCAGCCGTTTAAATAATGAAGATTTGGAATGAGGACAATTAGGTATTGTTACAATGACATTTGACAAGAAAGAACCGATATTTTCGGTTATTTTCGGTAAGTTTTTTTGTTTTGATATGATTAATGAAAATCTGTTCACCGGTTTGAAGATCAACTCTTTTCTAGTAGGAGTCGTCGGTTTTACGAAATAAAAAAATAAGTTTACTTAATCTTTGGAAAGGTAGACTCTGACAAACTAATCTAGGTAGGATGTGTGTGCAATAACACTGAGAAATCAATTTTAAATCAATCTTCTGGTCAGGTCAATAATACCTATGTGTGGTCAATATATGTCTGTAGTTCTACTCTTATGTGTGTGCAATATCTTCTATCTTTGACCCATGTGACTGAGTTTTTGGTGCGGTCGATGGTGTGTGTGGTCTAATGAGTAAGTCAGCGGGCTTCGTCTAGTCTCTATATCAATCTTCTGTGCTAGTCGATGGTGTGGTGTATGAGTTAGGCAGCGGACTTCGTCTAGTCTTTATATGAATCTTCTGTGCTAGTCGATGGTGTGGTGTATGAGTTAGGCGGCGGGCTTCTCAGACATGACGGTGTTGTCGGTGGCGGTGGAGCCGGTGTCGTCCGGGGTAGTGGCGCACGATAGCGACGGGAACCGAGCGTACAGTGCCGCGCGGTATTTGGGGTGGCTGGAATCATACAAGCATTGGTTACTGATTGCCAAATTGTCGAATAAATAAGGGTTCACAATTATTCGAATTTCAATCAATTATCATTTACGTTAGCAATTACTTAGTTGTTATCTGGTTTGACATAAAATAGTTTATTTTTGACTTCGTTTGATGAAAGCAGACATCGAAATTGTGATTCTACATTTTTGTGTTAGGTCTGGCTATGGGTATGTGGTAGTCCGCTTTTGTGCTAGTCATGACAATAAATGTGAAAAGGTCATTTCAGGAGTATACACGTATTCGTGATTAACTTCAGATAAAACTCCAATTAACATGTGCAATGTTCCCGATTTTGATGAATTTGAATGAATTTAAAACTATAGATTTAAGGTGGTAGAACCATATTTGGTTCAACGCACCAATTTCTACCTAATAACAGGTGAAGTATGTAATAAGGGAGACATACTTTTCCGAGGCGTTCCAGCTTAGTCCTCTGGGGTAACAGCGCATCTGTGGCCGACCTCAGGTAGGAATATCTAATCCTATCTGGGGTTGATTACAGATGTCCATGGGCGGCAGTAGACACTTACCATCAGGCATACTACATACTCGTCTGCTACTCCTATATTATATACTAGCTGACCCGGCAAACTTTTACCGCCTCAAAATCTATTTGTCAAATATATTTCATGTAAAATATAGCCTATGTTAGTCGTATAATGTATAATATAATGTGTAATAATGTAGCTTTCGAATGGTGAAAGAATTTTTAAAATCGGTCCAGTAGTTTTTGAGCCTATTCATTACAACCAACTAAACAAACAAAGTTTTCCTCTTTATAACATTAGTAAAGAAAAAAGATATTTACCTGATGCCATATACAATGGGGTTGTAGACGGCATTAGCCTTCGCGAACACGGAGCCCCAGATGGTGAAGAGCGGGCTGATGCTGGCCGTCTCGAACACGCCCGCGAAGTTGATCACCAGGTACGGCGTCCACGCCATGAACCACAGCGAGATCGTCATCAGGGCAACCTGAAGACATGATGATGTTATAGTCCGCACCAAACTGCTAGTCCGCTCTGAATTTGCTGCGAGCAGGATATCAAGATAAAAACTGAAGGATGGTTTCCCGCGGTGCAACGCACAAGGCACCGTGTCGCGGCACGACGCCGTGCCGCCACCCGGTAGCGGCGCCGTGTCGTAACACGGTAGCCGGTGCTATGGCGACGCAATTCATTTCTATATTCACAGCGGACTAGCAGTTTTACGCTGATTATAACTGAGTATTATATCCGTGCCATGTACAATAACAGCATTGAAATATAAAAGCTCTTTTTATGCATGTCGTAGAGGACAACTAGAGGCTTTTGATATAAGTTATAGGCAGCAATGTTCCTCTGCGAAAACTGCGAATATGACTTTAAGGATATTCAGTTATTGGGTTACATTTGTCAAGTTGATTACCAGTGATTACTATGGCAACACATTACCGATAAATCTTTTCTAAAGTCTTCTTCTAGCAAAGGCTAGCTAAAGATTGATAGACGGATAGATTATAACTTACACATATTATCTTAACAGTGAACGAACTAAGAGTAATAGATGAGTGATATTACCTTAGCCAATTTGCACTCAGCGCTGGTGTTGGCCTGATCAGACGACCTCAGGGAGACCACGTTCATCTTCTTGGCCTGCTCCCTCATGGCCCTCTCGTGGGCTGCTACGGCCTACGATGAAAGAAACGGATTTTTATATAAAAATACGGATTTTTTATAAGAACCCTCTCTGGTTCGACTCCGGCAGCATCACTGCCACATCTATTTCTGCATAATTATATCAGTGTTAAACGCTGCTGCGTTCTGGTTTCAAGGGTGTGGTAAGGGTGACATACATGTACGAGGCGTTCCAGCTTAGTCCTTAAGTAGCAGCACATCTGTGGCCTACCTTAAATAGCAATCTAATCTTATCTAGGGCTAATTATAGATGTCTATAGGCGGCAGTAGCTTCTTACCATCAGGTGGACATGCTCGTCTGCTACTCCTATATTATAAAAAAATCAACCATCTTCCTACTACGGTCTAACAGTTAGACCGAAAAATTGCCGAAAAAATCCGGTTTGTTGTTGTATGGAGACCCCCTTTAACATTCAATTTTTATTTTATTTTTAGTATTTGTTGTACTAGCAGCCACCGTTATGCATCCTCTGTTAAATTTTCATGTGTCTATCTATTACGGAGATATAGCTCTGTGACAGACGGACAGACAGCGAAGTATTAGTAATAGGGTTCCGTTTTTACCCTTTGGGTACGGAACCCTAAAAAATATGAACCGCTTTTGAACTACTTCTGTATTCTTCTGTTCTGGAGATTCTGTATTCGACTGATATGTATATATTTATGTATAGAACTTTATTTTAATTATTAATTTGTGAATTTAAAACATGTATTGAACAAAATATTAAAATTATGTACAATATTATAATAACTTAAACTAAATTAATAAAACAAATAAAAATATTCACAGTAATCAAAAAATTACTAAAAGTTGTTGAATAAATGAGCCATTATAGCCATTTATGTATATATGTAAGTTATGTATTTATATATTTATGTTTGTTTGTTTGTATGTACGCGATTTTCTCAAAAACTACAGATCAAATTTAATTTATGTGTTAATTATTTAATTATTAGGGCTTACCTCGATAATGAACCAGTAAGAGTAGATGATGAGCAGCAGCGGCATGAAGTAGACGAAGATGGAGTAGAGCAGGATGTAGCTGCGGCTGAACCAGTCCTTGCTGAGGTAGTCCGTGCCGCACGCGGTCATGTTGCCCTCGGGCACGTACCTAACATTACATTGATCATGAGAGACGGGTTCTTTGGGTCAAAGCCAAAATAATAAGTTCTGAAACCAGTGGTTACCTAATATAATCTTTGAAAGGTTAAAGATGGCAGAAGTAGTACTACTTATATAAGTACCAGCACGGTCAGTTGAGAATAAATGTGGACTGATCGAAACGAATACCAATAGGTACCCCAAATTTTGGGATTATCAAACAGTTTATCAAAGTTGACATTGATTGTCTCGAAATCGCACTGATTTACTTAGGGCCCCAGCAGGTCTACTTAGAGCCTCGTTTTGAGCACAGTGACGGAAAGCAACGAGTTACCAAAACATAACACAGCTTCCATGAACTCGCTAAAACGTGAGTCACCGATGTTAAATTAATTTATTATTAGCTAGCTAATTTGTTAGCTTCGTTAGTACAGACCACTTATCAAATGGATTTCATGGAGCTTCGGTTCTTCAAATGCATAAAATACCTGTTCCATCCGAAGATAGGAGCAACAGTCCATGCGAGCGAGAACACCCAGATGCCGATGATGCGCATCGTGGCGCCGTTGATGGTCATGGGGCGCGCGGCGATGCCCTTCACGATCACGTTGTAGCGGTCGAAGGCGATCATCGTCATCGTCCAGATCGATATGGAGCCGAACAGCGAGCCGGTGCACCCGTACAGTTCACATGCGAATGGGCCTGATGACAGGGTAATTGGTTAATTTCGTTAATTAAATAGGTTTTTGTTTATATATAATACGAGCTTTTGCCCACGGCTTCGCTCGCGTTACGAAGTAATATTTTCATCCCCTATTTTATCCCCTTGGGGGTAGAATTGATCAAAATCCTTTCTTAACGGATGCCTACGTTACATCTACCTGCATGCCAAATTTCAGCCCGATCCGTCCAGTGGTTTGGGCTGTGCGTTGATAGATCACTATGTCAGTCAGTCACTTTTATATATATTTAGATATATATATTTAGATAGGAGTAGCAGACGAGCATGCAGTCCACCTGATGGTAAGTGGCTACCCACCCATGGACATCTGTAATCAACCCCAGGTGGATTAGATATTCCTACCTGAGATCGGCAACAGACGCGCAGCTACACCTGAGGACTAAGCTGAAACGCCTCGGAAAAGTGTGTCTCTCTTACCACACCTTTCCGACCAGAACACAGCAGCGTTTAACACAAAAGATTGTACCCCCTTCAAACTTACTGACGTCCATAAGCATCTGTGATTAATTTCAATGTATTTTTTGTTGAACAGATAAGTAAACCTCACCTAAAACCCAGGTTTCGTGATAGCAGTTCACCACCATCGCCGGTGACATGCACAGCATCATGCACAGATCAGAGAACGCTAGATTCACTACTAACAGGTTTGAGGGGGTCTTTAGGCTCTGAAAAAAATAAATTAAAAACATATTAATACAAACCAAATACTTATCTACACTAATATTATTAAGAGGAAAACTTGGTTTGTTTGGTTGTAATTAATAGGCTCAAAAACTACTGGACCGATTTTAAAAATTCTTTCACCATTCGAAAGCTACATTATCCACGAGTAACATAGGCTATATTTTATATGAAATATATTTGATAAATAGATTTTGAGGCGGTAAAAAGTTTGCCGGGTCAGCTAGTTAATAATAATTTAATATTGTCTCAAACATGAAGTTAAAATGATCACGACTTATCAAGACGAAAATTTTAAAGTCTTTCAGTTTAAAACTATTTAAATACTATATTACAAGTCCCTCAAGAAATAACGAAATTGATATCATCGCGACCCCTATAACATACCTATATTTTTATTTTATTTGTACTTAAAATGTTTTGAATATTTTACATAAACCGTGCTTAATACATTGCATTGTATGAATAACTATTTAGTCTTATTCTAGTATTCATAATGCAGTGATAGCCTAGTGGTTAAGAAACTCGGCTTCTCGATCGAGGGGTCCGAGGTTCAAATCCCAGGCACCTCTGATTTTTCAAAGTTATGTGCGTATTAGAAATTAATTATCACTTGCTAAATGATGACGGAAAACATCGTGAGGAAACCTGCATACCTGAGAGATTTATAAAAAAAAAATAAAGGAGTCCAAGGTCTACCAATACGCACTTGGCCAGCGCGGTGGACTATGGCCTAATCCTTCTCATTCTGAGAGGAGACCCGTGCCCAGCAGTGGGACAGTAATGGGTTGTTGATTGATTGATATTTTTAGTATTCATTGCTTGATTCTCAAAAATAAATGCGCGATTCTAAGACTTTGAAAACCTATGCACCATCTCAACCATGTAAATGATAATAAAAGCTAACCTTGGTGGTGGTGAAGATGTAGACGACCATCGCGTTACCGGCGATGGATATGAACCCGAGCAGCGCGATGGTGAAGCCCAGCAGCCCGTGCCACAGCGGGTTCATGGGGGGGAACTGGTACCTGTAATAAGCCACATAATAAATTAATGCATGTGTTGAAGATACACTTGTTTAGATGTTATGGATGTGTGTAACATGAATGTGTACGTACTTCAAATTCATAAAAAACATAAATCGTGGTGTCCCACGGCTGCATAGATAAAGTAACTGATATAGACATAAAGGTAAGCAATGTTAGGCGTGCTAAGCAATCGGATGGGTTTCGAGGAGCACCTTAAAACATCTTCGTAATATAATACACTTGTGCCCAGCCTAGTAGAACATAAAAACATAAGTACCTAATTAAGACTAGGTAGGTACTTATTGTAAAAATACGAAAAGATAAAAAAGGGCTAAATCACAATAATACCGTCTCAAATTGATTGGCAGTTGATGTTAAGACAGACTGACTTATTACCATTAGGTAATAACCCGTGGGTGACATTTTACCCCTATATGGTTTATTATAGTGTTACTAAACATTACACTTTGAAAAATTGTTTCATTGACAATAATAATAAAAAATTGGACACACATATTTCTTGATTATGGGCTCGTACACAAAACTGCGATGCGACGCGATGCGAATTCGCAACGCAGAAAATTGCGACACGAATTGCTGCGATGCGATATCGTGCGGCATAGCGTCTCCCAGGGTGACCCAACAACAACAACTGTGACGAAACAACGCAGGAATGCGCGATGCGAATCAATTCGCAAGTTCTTGCGATACGTTGAGGAAGCTCGCAAATTTTTACGATGCGACGACGCATCGCGGTTTGGTGTATAAGCTCTATATACGTACCAGTGCGGGTCAACAAGGTGCAGCATCTCGGGCAGCACCTTGTCCACGACGGTCTCGTTGGAGTACGCCACGGGGCCCCAGTTGGACTGCATCGCCGCTCCGGGGGACGACATCTTCGGATTCTGTGTTTGAACTGGAAAGAACTAAAACACATAAGGATAGAATTAGTGACGTTAGTTAGTAATTCTGTTACATAAATATGGAGAAGTTGAAGAACTGTAATTGTAGGTACAAGATTATTTGACGAACCTCCCCGAATAAAAGTGCAGAAGAACCCTATGTGGTTCGACTTTGGAGGTACCACCATCTATTTCTACCTTATTAACAGCCGTATAGCACTGTTGTATATTAGTTTAAAAGTTTTTATTTCGACCTAATAACGGCAGTGTTAGGCGCTGCTGTGTTCCGGTTTGAAGGGTGTGGTAAGGGAGACAGACTTTTCCGAGGCGTTCCAGCGTAGTCCTCAGGGGTAGCGGCGCATCTGTGGCCGACCTCAGGTAGGAATATCTATACCTATCTGGGGTTGATTACAGATGTCCATGGGCGGCAGTAGCCACTTACCATCAGGTGGACTGCATGCTCGTCTGTTACTCTTATATTATTAAAAAAAAGAAAAAAAGTTTAAAAGGTGTTCTAAAGGAACTGATTGATTAAAGATGTCCATGGCGACAGTGGTTACCAAGTAGACTGCTGCATTACAAAAGCTTTCCAAGATAAATAATAAACGTTCAATACACTTTTGTATAAATGGGTTCTTTTAGGTTTAAAATAAAAAATAACAGAATTTGATGACTTACACGGAAAGGTGATGATAGATGATGCCTGGAGATGGTCAATATTGAAAGTACTGAAGAAAATCGTAACACGAACTACTCCAGTCTTCTAACCAATCCCCGGCGGTCGGCGGAGGCTACTCGACTTCCGAGGAGCTGCCGTTGGCTTTTATACGCGAGGATTACCAGGCGACGTAGAAATCGATATTCATAATTAGATATACAATAATTATCCGCGAGTTATTATTTCAAGTGTTATTGTATACAGGGTGTTCGGAATTGGGCAAGTTCTTGTACAAGCCAGTTTCATTTCATATGCCTATTTCTAATGTTTAACAATATCCAAATAGTAGGCTACATGTTTTTTTTATAATATAAGAGTAGCAGACGAGCATGCAGTCCACCTGATGGTAAGTGGCTACTGCCGCCCATGGACACCTGTAATCAACCCCAGAGAGAATTAGATATTCCTACCTGAGGTCGGCCACAGATGCGCCGCTACCCCTGAGGACTAAGCTGGAACGCCTCGGAAAAGTCTGTCTCCCTTACCACACTTTCAAACCGGAACACAGCAGCGCCTAACACTGCTGTTATTAGGAAGAAATAGGTGTGGCGGTGGTGCCGCCGGAGTCGAACCACAACGGTTTCTACCACCTTCAATTGTACTTACTTGTATATTAAAATAGGTAATTGTGTCAAAATGAAGGTGAGGGAGCCCTTTGTGGTTCAACTGCGGCGGCAGCAGCTGTTCCTGTCCAATAACAGTGTTAATCGCTGCTGTGTTTTGATTTGAAAGGTGTGGTAGAGGAGAAATATTGTTTCTTGGCATTTCGGCTTAGTCCTCAGTAGTATATTCTTATACTGTGGTAGTAGCGGCGTATATGTGGCCGACACCAGGTAGGAATCTAATCCTATCTGGGTTTGTTTACAATAGTCCATGGGCGGCAGAGGCCACTTACCATCAAGTGATCTGCATGCTTGTCTGCTACCCCTATTTTATCAAATAAAAATTATGCTAAAGTGTATAATTTTTGTTTGCATCGACGATCGAAGATTTAGCTGCCTTTCGAAATCTAAATGCAGCGATTAACGCTACATCCGCATTGTTTAAGCCGATGACAACTACTTTTGAACACTCGATGCAGAAAAGAAGCACAGAAAAAGCGCATTGAAATATTAAGGCACTCGCTTTTTCATGCCGTGATGATACGATGATGATACTAGTCGACTAGACGTAAAGTAATTTTGATGTATCGCTAATACGCGAAACACCAATTCAAAAAGTAACTAGTCTGCGGGAGTCCTTCTTAGGTGCTCTCAATTTAAACCACCAAAAAAACTTACTTTAAATGATGCATAAATAGATACACGCTGTAGGTATAGTAAAGCAAAAAGATATCATATTCGACATGTAGAAGCCAATGACCATTTAGTTATAATTGGTTTACAAAAGATTTTCTGAAGTAGAACTCATTGGTAGAACTCTGGAGGTACCAACGCCACACTTATTTCTGTTTTATAACAGCAGTGTAACGCTGCTGTGTTCTGATTTAAAGGGTGAAGATGTAAAGAGACACTTATTTGTAGCATTACGATAGACCTCAAGGGTCAATATAGCAAAAAAACACAAAAATAATGAAGATAATTTATTTCATGATAATTTATTCATCTAAATCTTCTTCTTCTCCATAACGAAACACCTTGTGAAGCAGTGGTAGATGTAATGACATTCAAAAAGTGCTCGGTAAAGAACCTATTTTGAATTTAAAAAATATGATTTGATTTGTATTGTTGATCGAAGATCTAAGTACCTAAATATATTTCGCAAATAAATTATACTATTCAGCCACAAAAAAATCTTGCCAAATATTTCAGTTTTAGAATAAATATTTAAATAAAAATAAGATTAAGTATGTTTGTTATTTCGTACGGAAGTCCTGTCATAATTCGTTTCCGTTAATAATAATATCCCGTTCAAACTAAGAGACAACAGACATTAATTTTAATAGTGGGTTTTTATTTTAGTATTGTGCGAATATTTTATGTATATAGAAAATGCAGTTGTTTTAAATATATTTTATAAATTAAATTAAGTAATCTGTCTATATTGTTATTTTTAGCATAATAATTCAAACCCCTTTTATGAAGCTTTTATTAATGCTTTATACAACTATCTTTCCACATCCATTTATGGCTGTTAATCAACCTATTGAATTACCAATACCACAGACCTGTACCTTTACCATGAGTTTTCAAAACATCCCACAATTTTACGTTACGTTTAATCAATCCATTATTCTGTTCCGTTTGCTTCAGTAGACTTAGTAAACGTAACAATAAGTAAGTGCTCAAGTCTTTTTGACTGCCTCACATGTTCGCAAAAAAAGAGACAAAACATAAAGCGCCATTTTGTTAATTTAAACATTTAATGTTACGTTACTGACACAATAGTTCTGATACAATCCCCTAGAGGCGCTGATTGGAATTTGTATGGGCAAATACGTAAACAAATACCAAAACAGTCATATTTGTCAAAACGTAAAAACTCATGGTAAGGGTACTATATTTGTTTTCAGTGATTTCTACCTAAAAAAGATCGATTTGAAAATTTCTAGTATGAATAAATTGGCAAATGTTGGTCTTTAGTAGGCAAAACATTAGACAGATTGATTATTAATAACGGCCGTTTCAGGTCAGTATTATTTGTAACCTTTGATTCTTTATAGAATATATGTTATTTAATTTGTTCTTAGATGAATACCTACCTATTAATGTAATGTTTAAAATTTCTAACGTACAGGTTAGTTATACCTACTTAGTAAAATATCTATAAAAGTATTTTTACTTTGTAACCGAATCCAATTTACAAGGAACCTTCCGCTGTCGTAAATATCAAAACCAAACGCCCAAACTAATGTTTTTAGTAATAAAACTAATAAATTACGCCCAAAATTGTAACTCGGTGTTGCCCTTTCAAATAACGGACATATTTTGTTATAATTAAGACGGTGGCGCTTAGTTTTTCCACACGTTTTTTGTGACGCTGATTGATGGCGGCCCGTGAATATTTTGGTAAAGTGTGAGCTGAATTCTGGGAGTAATTATTCGTTTGATCATTTCTTGTGCTTTCTAAATTTTAAGTTAAAAGTCTGAACAAGACTTAGGCGTCGTCTAGAAAGAGATTTTGTCGTCATCACTTGGTTGTGCGGGTTGATGATGGCAAATTCCTATTTGAGTAGGTTGGTATTTATGTATTTTTAGATTCTAAGGGTTGTGTGGGAAAAGGGAAATAACCAGTAGCAACCAGGCATGCTGTTGTTATTATGAAATTGATACTTCCACGGTACTGTACAGAGAAACTTACAACTAAATTGAAACAAATTTTGCTTTTACCTACACATTACTCATTGTTTTTGAAAAAAAAAGTGTGTGTGTGTCAGCTACGACGCACGATTGGAGTTTACTCCTTACGAATGATAATTATGATATATATCGAATAGAAAAAAGGGTAGGTAAATGAACGCATCTGCTAAAATGATAAGAGAAACAAACATATATCTGTAATTATTCGGATTATTTATATTACTTCAATAATGCGTATTACATAAAGTATGTTACAAAATAATATATAAAATAGCGCCATCTAGTGGCAAGTTTTATAAATTGTAAGTTTATCAATCTATGTATTTTGGTTCCAAATATTATAATGGTAACTTAATATAATTGTTTATATTAAAGTAAATTTTAATATAATATAATTATTTATATTTAAAACAATGTTAAACGTTTTATAACTTGAAACTCAATAATTATAATTTCTTTGCCATCTATAAATTATCCTTGTTGCAATTTACGGATGAAATTTATATGAGACTCAATAAACATGTTATTATATGTAATTTGGATTGTTTCTGAATGTTTTATAATTCTAGAATTCATTTAAAACGTATTGCTAATTTTATATAACTTATTTTGAACATAATTCATTAGCAATAATTCTGTAATAAATATTAAATAATACTGTTTTGATTTTGCCCGTTTATCGTTGATAGATGGTGCTGATCAATAATGCATCCATTTTTATAAGTTAAATTAATATATCAGTAACTTACAAAAGCCTCTTTATGTTAAAAACTTATTTTGCTAATATTATATCTTATTCAATTGCTTACTGATTTTATACGTTACTCTTCTTTAAAAACGTTCATAAAAGATTGTTAATCATATTATGGCGCCAATGTTCATATTTTTCACAGTGTTTATAAATGATCAAACCTATAACTTAATTTATGCAAAAATGTAAACAAATTAGTTAATGACGTTTTAATGTTTTATATATTGCTAATTATTTTTATTGTAATAATTACTTTCATATGGGATTTGAACTTACTGTATTTTAAATTAATAAAAGCACTCTTGATTCATATTTTGGTTACCGTTACGCCTCAACTTTTCGTGTTACACTTGATTTTACTCCTCATAAAATTTCCGTACCGGGCCTTATAACTCAAATCGTTTCTTAAGGAGTAAACTCCAATAAACTCCAACATACAGTAAAATCTCTGGGTACCTAGATGTAGTTTGCGTAGCTTTTTAAAGTATTTTACCAATTTCAATTATTTTATTTTTCAATTATGAAGGATTAGGTCATAGTCCACCGCGCTGGCCAAGTGCGTATTGGTAGACTTCACATACCTTTGAGATTTTTTTTTTTATAAATCTCTCAGGTATGCAGGTTTCCTCACGATGTTTTCCTTCACCGTTTAGCAAGTGATAATTCATTTCTAATATGCACATAACTTTGAAAACTCAGAGGTGCCTGGGATTTGAACCTCGGACCCCCCGACCGAGAGGCCGAGTTTCTTAACCACTAGGCTATCACTGCTTTAAAGAGATTAAGTTTCGCATCATTGAATTAGGTACAAGTTTTAGATGTTACACAAAAAATCTAGGTGTAAAGCAGAATTTCATAATTTTCGGTTCTTTGTTGGTTTTTTGAAGACTATAAAATTTACTTCCCTACAATTTAACTGAACCCGGTTCCCTAATTAGATAGTTAATATTTAACAAGTCTGCACGTTACGTTTCCGCATATTTGGCGGTGATATGCCACCTCTCACCCGGCGTTAAAATATTTCTCCCTGATTGCCGTTAGAAAAAATATTTGCTCCCTTATTTAATTGGTGTAGACTGTAGAATATAAAGTGAAAAGAAGGCGCATTCAACGCCCGTAGTTGTCATATTTTAAATTCTGGAAAGCAAAAATATAACATACGAACTGGAAAGAAATAATATAATGAACGAAATGGAAAGAAATAATATAACATACGAACATACATAAAACTGAAAATTCATACCTTCAACTTTGCTAAAGATCATCACTTGATCAAAAGTTTATGATTCCTTACTAATATCGATTAAAATAATCGACATTTTGGGTCCAAAAAATGGATTCTCCGATTAATCGATCTTAGATCGCCATCCCTAGTTCCCATGGGATTTCCGGGATAAAAACTATCCTATGTCCTTTCTCGGGTCTCAGACTATCTTTGTACAAAATTTCATTAAAATCGGTTCACTGGTTTGGGCGTGAAGAAGAGACAACCAGACAGACAGACAGAGTTACTTTCAGATTTATAATATTAGTAATTAAATGAATTGTCTAGTGCGACATTCAGATTAAAATTCAGTCACCAGTCAAAGTTGTAATTTTAATAATAAGATCTGCTATTCACATTAATTATGACATTTCCATAAGAATTCGTCACTTATAAATTGATATATATAAAAAAAAATCAATTAAAAAAATATTTTTTGTCAAAATAGAATTAGAATTTTAACGGTTTTTAAAATTGTCAGGTAATAAATAATATGGAAGATACAGAAAATAATCATAGATTAGTAAAGATACTTCGCCGCCTTGAAATTGAATGAACCCACAAACGGCTTATAAGTAAGTTCTTTTTTTTTAGTTTCTTGACAAATAAAAACATTTTAGAGAACATTTACGAATACCTAATACTGCGTAATATACATAATAAATAAATAATTATTTCAATAATTTTAGGGACATTTTAGCACGGAGACGTGGCAAAACTTTTTACGCCACTATTTCAATTCTCAAAACTGGGTACATTTTTTTGTTAGGAGTGAGTAATCTTCACTAATCTATGAAAAGAATGATATGTAATAGGATTTTATTCTACTTGAGTAATGTATAGGTCAGGTACCTAAGCTTTCCTGCTATCTTAGCGACACTATTTTTATCACATTTAACTCGCGTCAAAGTGAGATCTACAGAGAAAATTTCAACTATACATTTTAACTTACTCCATCTACTGTTTTCTGCAATCTCAGATTATGAGTTTCAAATGAGCTGAAATCGTTCCGGCATGCGACAATGTTTTACATGTGTGGGGAGGAGCCGTTTTGTTGCTCATTTATGTTACTTAATAATACCAAGTTATATGATGAACGATTGCATAAAATACAAATACGTATATAATCGCGTATATTGGTTGAATGTATATATTCGTTTACATACTTAATATTCATAGATTAGTACCTAGGTTCTTATTATAAACAAGGTAGGAAAATAATATCGAATGTATAGAAATACCTATAAATTTAAGAATGAACAAATATTGTGTATCTTCGTTCCTATAAAATTAGGTTATTTCACACCTATTCCTACCTAATAACAGCAGTGTTAGGCGCTGCTGTGTTCCTGTTTGAAGTGGTAAGGGAGACAAACTTTTCCGAGGCGTTCCAGCTTAGTCCTCAGGGGTAGCGGAGCATCTGTGGCCGACCTCAGGTAGGAATATCTAATCCTATCTGGGGTTGATTACAGATGTCCATGGGCGGCAGTACCACTTACTATCAGGTGGACTGCATGCTCGTCTGCTACTCTTATATTATAAAAAAATGTAAGTATTACATTTTACCAATGATAATACATAAATATCTTTGGTAAAATGCATTTTACTCCATATAACCAGCTACTGAACGGTAATTAAAAAACTAGATACGTAATTTAACTAATATTATATCCGTAAAAAATTGTTATTGTTTCCAACCAAACTTTATTAAGGATCTTAATAGGCTTTAAATCGCATTTTCCCACTCCTTTTTACAGGATTTAAAATTTTAAAAGATATAATTACATAAAAGTCACGAAGTAGCCTACTTTTACTCACACGGAAAACAGAAAGATAACAATTTCATGTTCTATACATGGACCTACGCGCCATTTACTCGTAAAACATAATAAGTAGGAACTTCAGGCCATTTCTGGAATATGGCGTCTGCTTAACGTCAATATCCCAAAATTAAATAATTCAAAAAATGTGGAACGCTTCACGATTTTGCGTGTCATCCTTGCGCAGGGGCCATGCTAATCTTCTCTGTATCGTTCCAATTTTAGTATATGTACTGCCGAAGCAAGTACACTTAGTAGGGAATTCAACTTGTATATATATCACGAAAACATAAAAACTTCAATAGCGTGAGTTAGCTTTTTGATTAAAATAAAACAATTGAAAGAAGTTAATTTAAGTTTAAATATGCAATCGTAAAGATAATGTTATTAGGAATTATATTTCAATACAAAATTTGGTATATTTTGTCTAATTTTACATATTTTTGTTATTAAAATTTCATTTCATACAAACTTTGCCAACATGCTGCCATCTAGTATGCAAGTAGGAATTAATTGTCCTTATGGGTCAAAACTTTACGTAATTTCTGGATAGATGGCGTTACTTGAAGTTTTGTATCTTAAAATATACTTATATTTCATAATATATTGAAAAAATATATAAAATTTTAGAAGATTTAGGATAGGAAAACTTAGAATTATAGCATTTCTTATGCTATTTCAATTTATATTCGATAAATATGAATGTCTTGTTCCGCCATCTAGTGTCAACTATTAGAACGAGAAGCAGCCATTGTTGCTTACGTGTCATATTTTTACAAAAAAAGAAAACTTTATCTATTTTATAAATTTACTACTTATTTATTTGTAAAATATTTTAATTTTGAGATAAAAAATAAATAACAGGAAAAAAATGCATCCATTAATTTCGTAGTGTTGCAGGATCGAACCCACTCATCTACGAATGAATGTGTGTAGTAAACGGCAGGGAATATTTTTGGTGCGAACATAGATTAGTAAAGATACTTCGCCGCCTTGAAATTGAATGAAGCCACAAACGGCTTATTAGTAAGTTCTTTTTTTGAATTCTTGACAAATAAAAACATTTTTAGAGAAAAATTACGAAAAAATAACTAATACTGCGTAATTTACATATTAAATAAATAATTATTTCAAATATTTTAGGGACATTTTAGCACGGAGATCTGACAAAACTTTTTTACGCAACTATTTCAATACTCAAAACTGGTTACATTTTCTTGTTAGGAGTGAGTAATCTTTACTAATCTATGCGTAAACCTCTAATCCAATTTAAGTTGATTATAGACATCCATGGGCTGCAGCTGTAGCCACCACAAGTAGCCACTTACATCAGATGAACTACCCGTTATTATATGGAATCCGCAATGCTCTGCTTCCAAAGGGAATGTTATCAAGTAGATTCATTTATCTACTGACCTAATAATTAATTGGTTCTTTTAATATTCAGGAATAAATCCTGTAAATGAACCATAATCCGCTTTTTACACGCTTTTTATTAGCTTCACCTGTATGTTTGTTTGTATGTTTGTAACCGACTTCTTTGGGCGCGATTTTGACCCACTTTAAACGGCCAGATTTCGTTCAAACTTTGTAGATTTATTTCACAATTATACTATTTACTGTTCCTTAATTGATTCCTAGATTCATTTAGATTTTCTACTTTTTAGTTAATTTTATCATAAAAGCGTGTTTTTTAGTTTTTTGAACTACATTTATTTATAATAAAGAATTATCAACGGGGCATACAGTACATGTGATTTCAGAGGCTACTGCAGCCCATGAACATTTATAATCAACTCCAGATAAAAATAATTACAGATGATTCAGATTACAGATGTCCAAGAATTTAAATTCTTGAGGTTGGCCAGTTCCATTGCTACCCCTGAAAACTAAGAACACCCTATTATCCAATAGGTAAGGGAGACACCCTTACCACACCCTTCAAAGCGGACCACAGCGGTATATCTACCATATAGTAGCAATAACTCGTATCTCAATTTTGACGAAAAAGCGATTTTTGCATATTTGGACTTAAAATGACGTATCACAGTCCTTAAGACACCAGGTCCTTAGGTTCAAAATTGAGCAAAATATTAAAGTGTGGCAATAAGTTTTATGTATTTTAAATTAGTTTCTTCTTATTTAAAGTAGCGTTTTTCTTATGTAAAGTAGCGTTTTTTGAGTTAAGAGTTATTGCCAATTCGTCGTCAATATGACACTGTTGTTATTAGGCAGAAATAACTTATACGGTGGTGCCTGCGGACTCGAACCACCACCTTCTATCTATCAGCCTTTAAAAGTCCACAACTGGACATAAGCCTCCCCTAATCTGCGCCACTCCGACCAGTCTTGAGCCGTCTGCATCCAGCGGTTACCCGCCGTCCGCTTCAGGTCAGTCCACCTGGTCAGGGGGCGTCCTGTACTCCTTTTGTAGGTTAAAAACTACCTTCAGTAGGGTAAAAATAAAACGCAACCCTACTTTAAATACATAATTTATTTCTATGGTACAATATGTTTGAATGATCTGCCGATATCCTGTTACAGTTATACAACAAAATGTACAAGACCCGAAGTAGGGGTCATTTTTACTCCTCTCTTAAAATTTAATAACACTTCAGTTCACGCGTTCATACAATGTTCGACCATAGAGCACATAATGCGTAGAAATGACGTACTTCCATAGTTTAGTTCCCGTGCGAGAGTCAGGGGCGCCACTGTCGATAATGTGTGTAAAATTACCTAAGTGGATATTTAAACGACTTATATTTGTATTTGTATATAATACAGAAGTAGCAGACGAGCATGCAGTCCACCTGATGGTAAGTAGCTACTGCCACCCATGGACATCTGTGATCAACCCCAGATAAGATTAAATTCCTACCTGAGGTCAACCACAGATGCGTCGCTACCATTGAGGGTTAAGTTGGAACGCCTCGGAAAGGTATGTCTCCCTAACCACACCCTTCAAACCAGGACACAGCGGCGCTTAACACTGCTGTTATTAGGCAGAAATACGTGTGGCGATGGCTCCGCCGGAGTTGAACCACAAAAGGTTCCACCACGATTAGCTTCCGAAAAAAAAATTGCGTATCCGTTGAAGCCCTTACACCTAAAAGTAGTTCCAATTTTTGCCACCAGGAGCGCTAGTTACCATGACACAGTTTTTGAGATCGTGTAATGTCTGTGACAGATTTTATTAAAACTAACCATTATAAATGATCATCTGCACATATAGACATCGCTTGCACCATAAATGACCACCATGTCACAGCACTATGAAACATCCAAGAAAATATTAGATTTAGTTAGATTTACAAAGACAGTGGCGCCATCTACGCAGCTTTTGGCTTCGGTATTAAATATTTTTCATCGGCGAATGTTGCAGGAGCAAATTTACATTTAACAATTTAAATAATTTACATTTTGTTTAAGATGCTTGCTCCCTTGCCGCCTGAACCCCAAAAAGCTAGATTTTTAATGAAATAAATTAAGACTATTTGTGGGCAGATCTATTAGGGAAAGAAGTAGTTTTATCCTGTATGAAAAGTATCGTTCTATTTGTACCATTTTTACGATTCTGGCGAAGACCCGTAGCGAAGCGATCACCATACCAGTCTGGCATGGCCACTGCATTCCGGGTTCGATCCCCGGCTAAACCGATTCTTGTATAATTAATTTGAGTTTATATTCTGGGTCTGGGTGTCTTTGACTAGTTTTTTGTGTCCACGGCACCCGCGACATAAGAAAAATCCTAGTGTGGGGCTATGAGTGTAGAAAGCATTATTATATTATAGAATTTCTATGCGCTGATACAAAAAAAAAATAAAAAACAAAACATTCAATTTGCACATGATGATGATGTTAATACACATTTGTCGATATTAGATTCCGAAAATGACAACTTCAATAAATAAATTTACCTTAAATGTAACACATTTGACAAATTACTTAAAAAAAAAATTACACAATTAATGGGAAAAGTTCCTACGCTGGCAACACTACACGACATTTCTACGGGTTGTGTGCTCTGTGGTTCGTGAGATACCCACCACGCCATACTAAACACTGTCATTATAATACTATTTTTCTTCATATAAACATAAAAAATAACAATGTACGGTGCACACTTCCATATTTTAATATTTTACCCTTTTTTTCTAGACAGTTGCCATTTTCGCGCGTATATTTCATAGAAAGGAAAAAGTTCAAAAATTCAAAATGGCGACGGTTTTGTGACATTTCCGTATAAAAAAAATGACGTGAAGGATCGCTTTTTTTTAGGCATTTTTATTGTCTACGATTTCAGTTTTTTTTAACATTTATTTAATTTGAAAAACAAAAATTGCTTGCGTAAAATATTGAAAATAAAAAGACATTTTATAGCTAATGAAAGAATATACCTGTTGTCCGTTCGTCACTGTACTATTTACTTAATATTCAAACAATACATACGGAACATTATTTCCGTATATATTGTATAAGGCAATCATATTACCGTCGTAAGCCCACTACTGGGCACGGGTGATAAAGAAGACTCATTTATATAATGCAGTTTACATAGAACTAAAACGTTCATGCATGGTTACATCGTGCATGGCGCTTGAACGACCGCAAACAGTGCATATGCACGCTTCACATATTAAAATTGAATATACAACCCATAGATTAGTAAAGATACTTCGCCGCCTTGAAATTGAATGAAGCCACAAACGGCTTTTTAGTAAGTTCTTTTTTTTGAATTCTTGGCAAATAAAAACATTTTTAGAGAAAATTTACGAATAAATAACTAATACTGCGTAATTTACATAATAAATAAATAATTATTTCAAATATTTTAGGGACATTTTAGCACGGAGACGAGGCAAAACTTTTTTACGCAACTATTTCAATTCTCAAAATTGGGTACATTTTCTAGTTAGGAGTGAGTAATCTTTACTAATCTATGATACAACCTAAGACGTAATTCAAGTTAATATAAAAAACACGTTTTGTTCAATTTTATTCTAATTAACACTATTGCATGGTCATTACGAGCATGGCGCATGAACGGACAACAGATGTGCATATGCGGGGTTATGTATGCACGATTTGGGCATGATATCAACAATCGCTCCTTTTGAATTGCACCAGAAAAAAAATGAATACCCTTTTACAACTTTAAGAGTATTTTTCAGTTGAATACACATATAATATTTATGTTTAGTACATACGGGGTGTCGAAATATCGCCTTAAATTATGAATATATAAATGTATACAAAATCTATGAATTATGTATATAAATTTATTTAATGCACAAAATCAATAAGAAAATATTCTTAAGTACCACATTTATGCTTCTAATGTTATTCAGACCGAATTCAAAATAAAAATGATTTTAATGAAATATATATGATGGTTTAAATAACATGAAACAAATTTTCAGCTCTCTATTTTCATGAAAAAAAGTCATTATTAATTTTTATTATATTTTACAGAGTTACAAAACTTTATGACAGTTCGAAAAAGTGTTGCCAGAAGCGATATTTCAACACCCCGTATACAAGTGTTGCCATAACAGAGTTCCATTTACATAGACTTTGTAAACGAAAAAAAAAACACACAACAACATACCATTTCAGAGTTCATTCACAGATAACAAAGTTCACTATTTCCCGCTTTTTTTAATGTACAGATAAAAATATTTTTCATTTCCCCCCAAATACCGTCACAGACAACCAACTATTTTTTTATACTTTTTTTCTCCGCAACTGTCCACCGCAGGTATATTCACAGTATTTTTATATATATAGTTAGCTATATATAGGAAGTGCGCGTTTTCCTGTCTGTATGTTTGTGTAGGTGTTCTGTTAACGCCTGGCTTCGCTCAAAAGTCCTTTAAAGACACTTCACTTTACTATATCGCCTTCCGAAGCCATCTTCTTTTGCCTGCAAAAAACACAAAATGAAATATTATTAATAAATGTCAAGGACACATTAGTAACATTTTTAAGCTTTTTTAAATATATTTTTTAGACTTAATTTACTTCACTGACACGTCTAATAATCTTCATATTGTGTACATCGGGCATTTGCTTCTATATAACAAGAAAAAGTACTCGTAGTAAGGAAATAAACATAGTTGATGTCGGGCTAGTGCTTCTGTCAGGTTAAAATTAACTTGTTACTTAAATTACTGTGCCCAGTCAGCTGTGTTGCACCTAAGTACCAGGAATTAGGCAATGTAGCGTATGTCGGGCACGTGCTTCTTTCTGTCTGTTTGGTGCAATTAAGTGTATGTACATTCAGCAATTGTATGTGTGCGTGCGTGTAAATGCGGGCGCTGTGTGCGTGTAAGTGCGGGCGCTGTGTGCGTGTAAGTGCGGGCGCTGTGTGCGTGTAATTGCGGATGCTGTGTGCGTGTAAGTGCGGGCGCTGTGTGCGTGTAATTGCGGATGCTGTGTGCGTGTAAGTGCGGGCGCTGTGTGCGTGTAATTGCGGATGCTGTGTGCGTGTAAGTGCGGGCGCTGTGTGCGTGTAAGTGCGGGCGCTGTGTGCGTGTAATTGCGGATGCTGTGTGCGTGTAAGTGCGGGCGCTGTGTGCGTGTAAGTGCGGGCGCTGTGTGCGTGTAATTGCGGATGCTGTGTGCGTGTAAGTGCGGGCGCTGTGTGCGTGTAAGTGCGGGCGCTGTGTGCGTGTAATTGCGGATGCTGTGTGCGTGTAAATGCGGGCGCTGTGTGCGTGTAAGTGCGGGCGCTGTGTGCGTGTAATTGCGGATGCTGTGTGCGTGTAAATGCGGGCGCTGTGTGCGTGTAAGTGCGGGCGCTGTGTGCGTGTGTGTGTGTGTGCGTGTGTGTGTGTGTGCGTGTGTGTGTGTGTGTGCGTGTGTGTGTGTGTGTGCGGCGCACTCACCCAGCTAGCTGTCGTCCTGCAGCTCGGTGAAGCGGTTGCCGAGCGCGAGCGGCGCGCGGCCGTGCGGGCGCTGCGCGGGCGCTCCGCCGGCGGTGCTCCAGCCGCCGCCGCGCTTGCCGCCGGCGCCGAGCACCGGGAAGTAGTCGTCGTTGTGGATGTCGGGCGCGTGCTTCTGTTGGACAATTTGTCGCAATGGGCTATGAGTAGCGTGTTTACTGCATTTCGGGCGCAAGGCTCTGTTTCTTAGGGGATGAATTACGAATGTAACATTTAGACCTAGTTTGTTTAAAACGGTAGCCCGCGGACCAGTCTCCATTACCCTTCAAACAAGAACACAGCAGCATTGAGCACTGCTGTAATGGGGCAGAAATAGCTGTGGCGCTCGTGTCGCCATAGTCTAACCACAAAACCTTCCATTCTGAATATGAAATGATTCTGAATATGGTTGACGCTACCGAAGACTAAGATAGTCTCCTCATATGTAAGTCAACCTGAATCCACACCCTTTTACCAAAATACGCTAGAAATAGGCGATGGTACCTCTTCACACAATATCGGGCATGTGCTTCACTATGTTAATAAGTAGAACATGTTTTGTACTAAATGCCCGACATCATATTAATAATGTAACAATACATTAACACAAGATCGGGCATGTTCAGTATGTCAATAAGTAGAAGATAATTCGTATGAAATGCCCGACATTGTATTTATAATGTCGGGCTTATGTTCTGAGTGTATTTATCTTAAAACTTACGCTTACTTACGCTAAATGTCTTACATACATCCATAATAATACGTTCACACAATATCGGGCATGTGCTTCACTATGTTAATAAGTAGAACATGTTTTGTACTAAATGCCCGACATCATATTAATAATGTAACAATACATTAACACAAGATCGGGCATGTTCAGTATGTCAATAAGTAGAAGATAATTCGTATGAAATGCCCGACATTGTATTTATAATGTCGGGCTTATGTTCTGAGTGTATTTATCTTAAAACTTACGCTTACTTACGCTAAATGTCTTACATACATCCATAATAATACGTTCACACAATATCGGGCATGTGCTTCACTATGTTAATAAGTAGAACATGTTTTGTACTAAATGCCCGACATCATATTAATAATGTAACAATACATTAACACAAGATCGGGCATGTTCAGTATGTCAATAAGTAGAAGATAATTCGTATGAAATGCCCGACATTGTATTTATAATGTCGGGCTTATGTTCTGAGTGTATTTATCTTAAAACTTACGCTTACTTACGCTAAATGTCTTACATACATCCATAATAATACGTTCACACAATATCGGGCATGTGCTTCACTATGTTAATAAGTAGAACATGTTTTGTACTAAATGCCCGACATCATATTAATAATGTAACAATACATTAACACAAGATCGGGCATGTTCAGTATGTCAATAAGTAGAAGATAATTCGTATGAAATGCCCGACATTGTATTTATAATGTCGGGCTTATGTTCTGAGTGTATTTATCTTAAAACTTACGCTTACTTACGCTAAATGTCTTACATACATCCATAATAATACGTTCACATAATATCGGGCATGTGCTTCACTTTTTTAATAAGTAGATGTTTTGTACTAAATGCTCGACATATGTAGTAATAATAATGTCGAGAAGTTTGTTCTATGATTGTTTTCTTAAAAACTTAGCTTAGAAAAAGCAGATACGTCGACAAGCAGCTGGATATGTTAGTAGTAGCAAGTGTTACTTTCCAGGCCATTTTACACTAATTATAAAAATATTAAATGCAACATATAGATACAAAGTAGCTCGAGCATTACAAGATCCGTTTCTATATACACGTAGTTGAAAAACAATTGGTTGAGTGTGGAAAATGGCGAGCACGTGTCATACAAAATAAGGTTAGTAACAATGAAGGGAGAGATTAGAAGGTAGAGAAGGGTATACACAAAGAAACATTTTTTACACGCTTTATATTAGCTTCACTTGTATGTTTGTCAGTGAGTAACTCCGTTTTTCAGTCGAAAGAGATCAACATACATCCTTATAATTATGACGCTTTGTGGATGCTTAATGTGAACAGCAGTATAAATAAAATAATAAATAATAATTAAAGAAACTAAAGAACTCGCTTTTATAAGAAGTTTAACTAAAAAATAAAAAATAAATATAATTAAAAAAAAAAAGAAGTTCACGCTTTTGTAGAAGACGGCGCTCATATTAGACACGCTGTTTACATCATTATCCAACGAAATATATAGAGCGCCGACTTCAGAAATATGTACTAAACCAACATTTATTTTAATTATTTTTTACTTTGTAGTGACATAGAAGTCGGTTGTATTTTTTGTTAAAGATTTTTTTTTCATTTTTTTTAATTTTTACACGCTTTATATTAGCTTCACTTGTATGTTTGTCAGTGAGTAACTCCGTTTTTCAGTAGACAGAGATCAACATACATCCTTATCTTACCCTGCATGTATGAACGAATGAAATGGAATACCGAAAGCTTTTTAGTTGATTTGATCACAAAAGCGTGATTTTTAGTTTTTTGTACTATATTTATTATTAATATTCGTTATTATAGCAACCAATAAACCTTATTTCCAGCCACCACCGCCCAAAGCTCAACCCACCACCGATACACAAACAGTCATCAGGAGGAGGCATCCATTTTTATTTTAAATATTCGATTGAAAAACTTTCAAGTGTCTATCTATTAGGGTTCAGGAGATAAGAGCACTGTAACGGACGAACAGACAGCGGAGGCTTAGGTGTAATACGATGCCATTTTTACCTTTTAGTACGAAACCCAAAAACCTTATCAATAAAGTATTCGTCGAAGTCATCCTTTTTGCTGCATTCTTTAATAACGGCATTATTCACGAAAGCATAAAAGAGCACTGTGACAGACGGACAGACAAACAGACAGCGGAGGCTTAGTAATAGTGCGACGTTTTTACCTTTTGGTACGGAACCCAAAAACCTTATCAATTGTCTTCCTTTTTGCTGCGTGCTTGAATAACGTCATAAGTAGCTTCCATTATTCACCCAAAGCTTAAAAAGCCTTATACCACCCAAAGCTAACACCAGCACCGATACACAAACGGTACTAACACTCACGGCCTGGTTGCGGCGCACGGGCTCCGCGGCGCGCAGGCGGGAGGAGGGCGCCACGTACGCGGAGGGCTTCGCCTCCCGGGGCTTCTCCTCCGGCGGGGGCGGCGGCGCCTGCTCCACTTCCACCTGTTGCTGGAAGAGGGTATACATACGGAAAGTTAGTATAGTCCGCGTAAAACTGCTAGTCCGCTCTGAATATAGAAATGAATCGCGTCCACATAGCAAATTGTATGACTACGCCTGCTCGCAGCAACTTCAGAGCGGACTAGCAGTTTGGCGCGGACTATACCGAGGTCTATACAATACAATACATTACACGTAAATATAGTGTATTTGTTATAATATAGGAGTAGCAAATGAGCATGCAGTCCACCTGATGGTAAGTGGATTTTGCCCATGGACATCCGTAATCTACCCCAGATAGGATTAGATTCAGAGGCATTAGTCCTCAGGGCACGGCGCATCTGTGGCCAACTGGGACTGGGACTCTAATCTTATCTAGAAAATCCGTTTTTTTTTTTTATAAAATACTGCGTGCAAATGAGCTTGCAATCCACATGATATTAAGTGGCAACTGTTGCCTATGGACATGATGAAACACTAAAACAATTGTGACACTTCACATTTAAAAAATAAATAAAAACTAACAGGTTTGTTCCACGGCCCCTTCCCCTTGCCGCTGTCGGGGGCGTAGTCCTCGGCGGCGGTGTCGCGGCCCGACTCGGGCGCTCCGCTGCCGCCCTGCAGCACCTGTATCTTCAGGCCAGTGTAGTCCTTCACTGGCTCTTCATACTCCTTCCATTCTTCTTCTTCCTGTAAATTTGAAAAAGATTTTTTAAACATATTGAAGAAGCAATGAGCATGGAATCCATCTGATGATAAGTGGTCATTGTCATGTTTCTATAATAGAATTCACTTCTAATTCACTATATAAGCAACTAGCTGACCCGGCAAACTTTGTACCGCCTCAAAATCTATTTATCAAATATATTTCATATAAAATATAGCCTATGTTACTCGTGGATAATGTAGCTTTCGAATGGTGAAGGAATTTTTAAAATCGGTCCAGTAGTTTTTGAGCCTATTCATTACAATCAAACAAACAAAGTTTTCCTCTTTATAATATTAGTATAGATGATAGCCTAGTGGTTAAGAAACTCGGCCTCTTGATCGAAGGGTCCGAGGTTTGCGTCCCAGGCTTTATCAAGGTTACGTGCATATTAGAAATTAATTGCTTAAACAGTGAAGGAAAACATTGTGAGGAAACCTGCATACCTGAGAGATCTTTAAAAAAAGTCTCAAAGCCCACCTGATGGTAACTGGCTGCTGCTGCCCATAATCCATAATCAACCCCAGATACAATTAGATTCCTATCCGAGGTCAGTCACAGCTGGAATGCCTCTAAAAATGTCCCCCATATATTGAATATCATGAAATAAAATTAAAACAAACATAACAATATAAATATGAGTCAGGTATGAGTTGTTCTTGCACCCAGAGGGTTCGTTATCATCATCTATACTAATAATATAAAGAGGAAAACTTTGTTTGTTTGTTTGTTTGGTTGTAATGAATAGGCTCAAAAACTACTGGACCGATTTTAAAAATTCTTTCACCATTCGAAAGCTACATTATCCACGAGTAACATAGGGTATATTTTATATGAAATATATTTGATAAATAGATTTTGAGGCGGTACAAAGTTTGCCAGATCAGCTAGTTGTTTATAAGATTTAATAACAGCAGCACATAACACTGCTGTTTATAGACAAAAATAGGTTTGGCATTGGCTTCTGGAGTTTACATATTTATCAAATTTTACATAACACAAAGTTTATCTTCACCAGACATTGTAATATTAATCAAATGGTCATTGAACCCTACCCAATTGCAGTCAATTGATCAACTGAATTGATATTGACAATGACATATAATATACACATTAATAACACCTATATTGTGATAAAGTTTTATATAAAAAACTAGTGGTGCCCGCGGCTTCGCCCGCATTTTAAAGAAATAATATGACATACATAAAATGGAAAATTTGTACCTGCAATGGAACGACAGTGGTGCCATCTGTCGAAAATTAGTCTTAACAACTCCCAAACCCTCGTGGGCTCTTGGACAACAACTTTGCTAAAGATCATCACTTGATCAAATGCATAGTTTCCGATTCTATAACTACTTACAAATTAAAAATTAATTAAAAAAACCTTTTCCCACAGACTAAATTGTGAATCTAAACCATTCTCAAGTCCCCTTGAACACACACACAACAAATTTCATCAAAATCAGTCCAGCCGTTTAGGAGGACTTCAGTGACATACACACGCACATAAGAAATGTATATATAAAGATATGTTTTCTACCCACAGCCCCACACTAGGATTTTGTGTTGTGGGTGCTATGGAGACACACATAGACAAATACAAAAACACCCAGACCCAGTTATACAAATCTGGGAAGGTAATAAAGCCCCCTGTAGCCGACCTCAGGTAACAAACTAATCTTATCTGGGGTTGGTTACAGATTTCCAAGAGTGGCAGTGGTCAGTTACCATCAATTAGACCGCAAGCTTGTCTGTTACTCCAATATGATTATAAAACACTAAATTTGTGTTTTAGATATCTGTCTAGCCAGGGATTAAACCTGAAACTGTCTGTCTATCAGACAGATGCGGTAACCGATCAGCGAAAGGGTCGTAAACACTAATAATACACCTATGCCTACATGAAAGGTGGTAGAACCAATATAGTTAGACCAGATGAGTACCACCACCACACCTATTTGTAGTATGCAGTTCTTGCATTATGTCTGTGGGTGGTTGTTTTTTATAATATAGGAGTAGCAGACGAGCATGCAGTCCACCTGATGGTAAGTGGCTACTGCCGCCCATGGACATCTGTAATCAACCCCAGATAGGATTAGATATTCCTACCTGAGGTTGGCCACAGATGCGCTGCTACCCCTGAGGACTAAGCTGGAACTCCTCGGAAAAGTATGTCTCCCTTACCACACCCTTCAAACCGCAACACAGCAGCGCCTAACACTGCTGTTATCAGATAGAAATAGGTGTGGCGGTGGTGCCGCCGGAGTCGAACCACAAAGGGTTCTACCACCTTCAAAACATACTCATACTCAGTATAAAGGCATGGGCGCATATAGGGGTTTTAGGGGGTAAGAACCCTCGCCATAGTGGCGAAATGAAAATACGCGAAACGCGCGACATTTTTTACGTCGTCAATTTACAGACTATATATCTCAGACCTCTTAGTATAGCGTGAGAAAATATTTCTGAAGTCTACCATTTCGTCAACTACGCCACATTTTTAAACCCATCCCTTAACAGAACTATAACTACGCCGATGTAAATAGGCAAATAAAAACACTACAGTACCATTTTCTTTTGTTTGACCAATTTCGTATTTTTTGTTTAATCTATTGAAGTGTAATGTAATCGTTAAATCTCGTTTCGATAACTAGGGATTTCGACTAAATGAACCGTGTATTCTATATATCGTTGAATAAGCTATTGTCCTTATTACGAGCGCAATAAAGGATACGACCCAGTATTGACAGTACGAAGCTTAACCTGAGTTTGCCCTACATTTTCGTGTCAATATAATGTACAATCACGTTTGAACCACGCATATTACTCTCTACCACGCCGTTATATACATCTAATGCGATTATACAGCGCTTTTACACTCACAGGGGGAAGAAAATAGTTAATTTAGCACAAACGGTACACCACCTTGTCTTAATATAAGTAATACGTTTTCGTTCCACGAATTTATAGGTTACAGATAAAAACTCACCCCAGCACGACCCCCTTCTTCCCCTTCATTCGCCGGACGCTCCTTCTTAGGCCGCACATCTGTTTTCTGCTTAGGATCTTCCATCTTTTTTGCAAGCTCGTCAGCAGTGGCAAATTTTTTCACCGATTTCGACTTTTTCCGGTCCTTCTTCGCAAAGAAATCGTCCAAATCAGCCATGTTTAATTTTGAAGCGGTTTGTTAACGGTTTTTGTGGTAACTTTACAAATACAGCAATATTGGAACGAAAATCGGGGGAAATTAAAAGACGGATCCCCCGAAATGATTTTTGTGGCAAGCGTGGCCGACTGTTTCTTTTTTTTAAATGGCAGAATTTAGTGTTGCCGACACCGCAATTTAAAATTCTACCATAAAATCTACACGTAAGCAAAATTATATTTATTATCTGTTTCTCTTCATTAAAAAATAAAAATAAAAATATATTTTTTAAATTTATCAACCCTCACGGTAAATATTAATAATATAACTGACTACTAATAATTATTCTAATCCTTTGTACAATACCTTTTACAAGTCAAAATATTGAATGACACTAGCTCGTATAATAAAAATAATTAAAAATGTTTTAAGTATATAAATTAATGTAACCGAAATCGTACATTCAAAATATCTACAATTTGCGCCGCGATTCATTTCTATATTCAGAGCAGACTAGTAGTTTAGCACCAAAGACCTGGGGGGTTACTGCTATCTCTTAACACAATATTATTTTAATCATACTTTTACTTTTTTTGCAGGAAATTTAACTTTTTAAGCAAAATATGACAATTTCAGTTGGTTTTATACAATGGATAAGCGAAAAATTAATAAGGGTTTAAGTTTGTTCAATTGTGTATGGCGGAATATTTTACTGTTTTAAGGAGGAAATAAAACTTTCCTTAACTATGATGGTTTTTAAAAGATGGTGGTAGGCCCCCTGTATTTGTTTTGTTTTGGCGCGGACTCTACCAACGTTACCACACTTAAGTTCTTTCACAAAATTACAATATAACGCGACCTCATTGCTCATTGCAATTTGCTCTTAAAACAAAAAAATAGTGAGAATAATTATGAATTATTCAAGAAATAAATAAGATCATAATTATGAAACACGAATAATTTACTAACAGCCAAATTATTAAGGTTTAATAAACCTAGGGATTCGCTACAAATTAAATGGAATTTAAAAATCGTAAACCAACTTTTATGATTCAGTATGTTTATAAGTTAGCAATTCATAACACAACCATTTCGCAAAGTTACTTTCTTGCGCATTCCTCTACTACAACAGTAATATTTTCTTTTTATTCGCCTTGCGTCGTATCATTCGAAGCTTATCAGCCGAGCGGCTAGGCAGGCGACCACTTCGACAGAATTGTCAATACATTTTATCTTATCACTCAATAATCATCAATCTACCTGAGACGTTGACCAAAGAACGTTTGTAAAGTTGCATTTTATAAAATCAAAATGATCGGCACAGTCGCTAGGACCTCTAACTTGTTCGGTAGAAATGTGATGAAAAACTTTATTAGGAACGGTTCCCGTGGAAATATTCCTGGAGAGGTGAGATTCTTGCAATTACACCATTTTAGTGTTTGAATATCAAGTGGTTCTTATGCTTTGAGGTTGGTTAAGGTCCATGGTTTGCAGTGGTCAGTAAATTTCAAATGGATTATTAAAACTTAACTTTTATGTCTTTAATAAAACCGGTTAATCAAACATTAGTTTTAGGGGTATTTGTGTTTTCATACCGTTTCAAATAAGTGTATCTTCACACTGTTTCTTAGCCTTACGTAATGAAGCGCGTGTGGTGTTACGTACGATTTTTTTTAATTTCTAGATATTAATAATGTGATATGTCTAGATTTATACTTTTATACATGTATCTAAGTAATTAATAGTCATCAGTGCAAGCAGATGTGATTTTCTTAGCTTTTTTATTTATATTTTTCTTTAAAAATGTAATGACGAACACATCAGCTCAGACTGAGCAAACAGTCGAGTTGAAGGTGGTAAAACCCTTAGTGGTTTGACTCCGGCGCCAACACCACCACATCTATTTCTGCCTTATAACAGCAACGTTAAGCGCTGCTGTGTTCCGTTTTGAAGGGTGTGGTAAGGGAGACATACTTTTCCGAGGCATTCCAGCTTAGTCCTCAGGGGTAACGGCGCATGTCTGGCCGACCTCAGGTAGGAATATCTAATTCTATCTGGAGTTGATTACAGATGTCCATGGGCGGCAGTAGCCACTTACCATCAGGTGGACTGCATCCTTGTCTGCTACTCCTATATTATAAAAAAAAAAATAATAATAAAACAGACCTCCTGGCGATAAGTTGCCACTGCCACGGACATTTGTTGATTATAATCAACCCCGAAAGAATTAAACTTCTACCTATTGACGGCTACTAAAGCTTTCCTACCCATGAGTGCCTTTCCTTTCAACCAATATGTAGCGATGGAGTAACGACGGGCACGCAGTCCTGATAGCTCCGTTAGGAGTATAGGTGTTCTGTGCCTGATAGTAAGTGGCTACTGCCGCCCATGAATATTTGTACTCAACTCCAGATAGGACTAGATTCCTACCTGAGGTCGATCACAGACACGCCGCTACCCCCGAGGACTAAGCTGAAACGCCTCGGGTAAAGTATGTCCATACCACACCCTTCAAACCAGAACGCAGCGGCGCTTAACACTGCTGTTATTATACAGAACAGATATAATTTGGCTCGACTTGGCGGAGGCACTGCCGTGCCTCCTGATAATGCCACTGGAGTCGAACCACAAAGGTTTCTACCTTCAAAAACCGGTGATAGTCATTATTATAAAAAAAATATCGTCCATCAGGCACACTTTTTATACTGCATATTCGTAGACGTTCATTTGTAAATAATTTAATTTGTGCTCCCATTCCAGAACATGCCATTCGACGTTAATAATAAGAGGTGGTTGACGTGGAATTTTGTATGGTTTGGAGTGACCGGCATAGGTTCGCCTTTCGTCATCATGTACTACCAGCTTAGCAAGAAGTGAAGGTATGTAAACATTTAATGACTCTCAAGTAACTCCGGGTTAAAGGTGGTAGGACCCTCTGGGGGGGCCCGGGAAGAACGGCGGTATGTGTGGTCGCATACCGTCGCACGCACCAGACGGTGTGGCGAACGTCAAGCTCGCCTGGGAGGAGTCCGACGTGGCAACGCGCTAAGAGGACTCCGGTTGCGTTTCTTTGAAGATCCCGGAGCCCTCTACGCAGCGCCGAAGACGGCCACAGAGAGAGGGTATTAATGCGGTAAAAGTTGAGACTTTAACCGCACTGTTACCCCTGCTTTATAACCCTGTGTCGCTCCCACCGAGCATCGAGGCATCGAGTACCTTTTGAAGGTTTCCCCCTCATGAATAAAAAAAGGAGCCTCTGCGGTTCGACTCTGGAAATAACACCCCCACTCCTATTTCTAGCTTATAACAGCAGTGTAAACGTCTGTTGTGTTCTGGTTTGAAGAGGGTGGGATATCTGTCCATGGGGATAGTGACACTTAGGTGAGTTGCATGCTCGTCTGCTACTCCCTATATTATAAAAAAATCATAAATTTTACCAAAAAAAGGCCGTGGTTGAGCCCTGGACTAACATGCATATTTCTGTATCATTTTCCTATGATGTCTTATGTTGCGATAGTGATTACCTATGATGCGATTTTTATATCGTCTGTCGTCGTGAATAAAAGGGCGTAAAAATATAAGTATTAGTAATACTCACATTGTTTTTATTCTGCAGTATTCAGAGTAATTTTCATACAAAAATAAAAATACATTTCATGGATTAGGGGAGACGAGATTAGGGAGAATGGTATATATTTTACGACCTTTTAATATTCTCAGAGCTTTTATATATGAATTTGTGCATTACTTTTTTTTATTTTACGGTTGTTTGGATAAACTTAACCATATAAGTTCATATTTTCTGAATAACTGATAATTATTACATAACAAAAATCTGACTGACTAAAAATATAGCCAATGTCATGTCCTAAAACTTAGATGAATCCAACTAAAAGTCATGTGTTAAAATGCGTAGTCGTTTGGGATGTTTTTTTTTAAATATAAGAGTAGCAGACGAGCATGCAGTCCACCTGATGGTAAGTGGCTACTGCCGCCCATGGACATCTGCAATCAACCCCAGATAGGATTAGATATTCCTACCTGAGGTCGGTCACAGATGCGCCGCTACCCCTGAGGACTAAGCGGGAACGCTTCGGAAAAGTCTGTCTACCTTACCACACCCTTCAAACCGGAACACAGCAGCGCCTAACACTGCTGTTATTAGGTAGAAATAGGTGTGGCGGTGGTGCCGCCGGAGTCGAACCACAACAGGGTTCTACCACCTTCTAAATGTAGAATACCACCTTGTAGATGTACGGCGTGCCAAGGATTGATAAATACACACATAATCACGAAAAACATTACTATATGCAGAATGTGTAATATACAATTCTTTAATACGGAACCCTGAAAATGTCCCTCAAAGTCTAATACTTTATTTTCTGGCGCATTTCAAGCGAAGCAATTTTTTGACGTATCTATTTTGGTGTTTTATTCTTTCATCATTTATTATTGTGTGTTTCTTATGACAGTATTAGCATTTTTTTTGTGCGTAGATAACTTACTTAGCTTCAAAGTGATGAAATTTAAGTGTATGTAAAAATAACTGATATTATCATACATTAAAAAAAATATCTTTAAATGTATGAAAATATTTGGGCTAATCTTAGAACAATTTTAATGGAAAATTCAACTATAGCTAAAAAAATACTTAATAGAAACAATCTTTATTAAGTTTGTTTTCCGTAAAACATTTAAATGTTCACAAGCAGTGATGGGTTAATAGAAAGTTGGCCTCTCAATCAAACAGTCCGAGGTTCGAACCCTTAGGCACGCATTTTCGATTTATCAATGTTTAGTGCGTATCGAATACCTCATTTTGGGAGGAGACGTGTGCCCAGCAGTAAGAACAGTAATTGGTTGACGCCCGTTAGGAGTATAGGTGTTCTGTGGTTGACGCTAACTTGTCGTGCCTGAGCATAGATTAGTAAAGATACTTCGCCGCCTTGAAATTGAACGAAGTCACAAACGGCTTATTAGAAAGTTCTTTTTTTGAATTCTTGACAAATAAAAACATTTTTAGAGAAAATTTACTAATAAATAACTAATACTGCGTAATTTACATAATAAACAAATAATTATTTGAAATATTTAAGGGACATTTTAGCACGGAGACGTGGCAAAACTTTTTTACGCAACTATTTCAATTCTCAAAACGGGGTACATTTTCTTGTTAGGAGTGAGTAATCTTTATTAATCTACGTTAATGAGTAAGTTTTTACAACTATTGTACCAATACAACAACAACAACAACAACAACAACAACAACAACAACAACAACACATAGGCTCATTGTATAAGAAAGGTACTTCCTCAGAATACATCTATAATATATTTACTATAGCAAGAACCATACTAAGAAGTAGAAATAACACGAATACGCCGTATAAGTATATTGTTAGCTTAAGTAGGATTTGTTTTCGTTCAGCTAATACAATTCGAAAGAAAGGTCAAAAGAATGTCAACACAAACATAATCCTTATTACGTCAAACTTCAAACAAGAAACAAGAGTGCTTAATGTTCTATTGTGCGGGTTTGTGTACAAATATTACAAATCCTAATTAGCACGGTTGTAAAATATCGCCTCACGTAGACTCGTTTGTCAAGCTGTTTAACTTTTAACTTCATCATTTATTATGTATTTTGTTTACTTTTTACATATATATCGACCGTTTTTTTAAATGAAGTAGGCGATGTATGTGTTTTCAGTCAATAATTTTATCCCGATTTTTAGAAGATAAAATGTTTTATGAAGAAAAATATGATTCGTTTCAGGTACAGAGGTCACTAGCTACTCTTCAATTTTTAAAAATGTAGTCTAATTATCAACATCTCAAATAAATTATCGTTCCAAATTGTGCTGTTTTATTTTATTATTTCATTTTAGATAATTTTCAAAATTTCCAAATTTCTATAAATTGAACGCGATTAACAAAATCTACCACTAATGGTAATTTTTGAACGCAACGGGAGTTCAAGTCCGCAAAGTAGTGAAAGAGACAGAACATCAATTATTGACCCAGGTTTTCCAGAAGTGTGCTGAGTTCTGCATATTTCCAAAATGATGTCTCCAATAACTCGTGCTTATAACCAGCTTGGTAGGAAAATCTTCACTACATCCGTGAGGAATGGTCATCATTTCCATGGTGGTGTTCCCGGCGAGGTGAGTTCCATTTTCGAATTACATAACATGACTTTTTAATGCTGATAAGGAAACAAATGAAAATGCATGCATACTTATTATTGTCGTAATTCCAAGATGAAAAGCAATAATGCTGTTAACATTTTAAATAAAATAAGATATAAAAATATCATATTGTCTGTTTTAATTCCAACAGAGGTTATTACCATTTTTATTTCCTGATTTTTGAAAGTATCGTTTGTAGAATTTTAATATTACATTCAATTACTTTTTATTGTTTTAAGCATTTGACTATGCAAGTCATGTGATGTTACTGTTTAAGTTTAACCAAACTCAATGACATTTTATACTTACATCTATGACCAAACTGACCAAAATAACCAAAATAGCAGTGATAGCCTAGTTGTTAAGAAACTCGGCCTCTCGATCGAGGGGTCCGAGGTTCAAATCCCAGGCACGCACCTCCGATTTTTCAAAGTTATTTGCGTATCAGAAATTAATTATCACTTGCTAAAACGGTGAAGGAAAACATCGTGAGGAAACCTGCATACCTGAGAGATATATAAAAAAATATCTCAAAGGTATGTGAAGTCTACCAATACGCACTTGGCCAGCGCGGTGGACTATGGCCTAATCCTTCTCATTCTGAGAGGAGACCCGTGCCCAGCAGTGGGACAGTAATGGGTTTTTGGTGTGTGTGTGTATGACCAAGCTATAGTCATTAGTCTTAATCAAGGTAACTTGTACTTGTGTTATAATTTTTAAAGTACTTTTAGATAATGTTGGACCATGATATCAAATGGTCCTCCTCATTCTGAGAGAAGACCATGCCCAGCAGTGGGACAGATTGGTTAAAGACGGTATCCTAAAACCACAATCACAGATAATTTTATGAATTTTAATCTTTAAGGTGTAAGATCTAGAATTCTGAAAGATATACCAATATGATATATTATATTCAATGAAAAGGGATTTAAATTTAAAAAATAAAACAAAATAGTGTCCCAAGGTTATGACAATTTTTCTTCTTTATTTTTATGTAATACAACTGCTAAGCATAACTTGGATATTATTCCAATTATGTTCAAATTTTTCCTATTTTTAACTGACTTCAAAATAAATATAGTTTAAATAAATAATAGTTAAAAAAAACTAAAAAATACGCTTTTATAAAAAATTCGACCAAAAAATGAAAAATAAATAATAGTTTAAAAAAACTAAAAAAATACACTTTTTATAGAAAATCCAACTAAAAAATAGAAAATATTTTTTTTTAAATTTGAATTAAGAATAGTGTAAATAAGATAAAAATATTTTTTATTGTAAAAAAAGCGTGGGGTGCTTTTTAAGATATTATCAAAATGATAATCCTTCTACTCAATATCTATCAATAAAATATTTATAACTATTAACACCATGCACCCCACGCTTTTTTTACAATAAAAAATATTTTTATCTTATTTACACTATTCTTAATTCAAATTTAAAAAAAAATATTTTCTATTTTTTAGTTGGATTTTCTATAAAAAGTGTATTTTTTTAGTTTTTTTAAACTATTATTTATTTTTCATTTTTTGGTCGAATTTTTTATAAAAGCGTATTTTTTAGTTTTTTTTAACTTTTATTTATTTTTCATTTTTTAGTGATTATTTTAACGATTATTACGTAGCGTATTATCAAGTTTATCTTTCGAATCAGCATCAGCACCTTTGCTTAGCAGTGCAAAAATGAATATTGAGTCATTGTTTAACACAGCTGTATGAAGTGGTGTTTTACATTGGTGTTTATTTTTATTGTTAACGTGAAAATCCCAGAGGAGTTGTTGAATGACATCCGAATTGCCAATGCTAACTGCTTTCTTTCGTAATTTATACCATATCCCAGGTCCTCTATCTTGGATAAAAGTAATCACGGAAAAAGGATGATAGAGCATCTTTTAAAAACAGGCGCTGATGGCAATACTCAAGAGAAACACGGTCAACTGCTTTACATCTAGCCATTTCAAAAGGACGTCGTCCAATCATCGATTTAATATTACAGCATGATGATATTAATATCAAAAATAATTCTAGAATTTCTTCTCTTTGTGTTGCTGCTGCCTGCAGAGATTTTAAAACTGTTAGTAGTTTAATTAATTTTACAGCTCGAGTTAATAATATAAGTTGTGACTATGACGATGAACTGAAATCATATATGCCTTTACATTTGGCAGCAAGAAATGGGAACAATGAAATAGTGGAAATCTTGTTAAAGGAAGGTGCAGATGTTGAAGTGCTGAATGAATAAGGATAATGAGGCACCGCTTCATGGTCAGGTCAGGTCAGGTCAAGTCAAGTCAGGTCAGGTCAGGTCAGGTCAGGTCATGTCAGTTCAGGTCAGGTCAGGTCATGTCAGTTCAGGTCAGGTCAGGTCAGGTCAGGTCAGGTCAGGTTAGGTGATCGGCGCGCCTGGTAGATTCCTTTATTGGTCTTAACGCAGACCTTCCGGGTCTCAGGAAAACAAAAATGGCTGATCCTGATTATCCTAGTAAGGATAACGGGTCAGAATGTTTAAAATATTGAATTGTCATCGGTCCTTAATAAGTATGCCAAATTTCAAGTTAATCCGACGTTTTGAAGGGGGTTAAAATCATGTTCAAATATTCCGTTACATACTAACATACCAACATACCAACATACATACGTCTGAAGCTAATAAAAGCGTATTAAAAACTAAAAAAACACTCTTTTATGATAAAATCAACTAAATAGCAAAAAATAATCTTCAATCTAGGAATCAATTAAGGAACAGTAAATAGTATAATTATGGAAAAAGTGTGGGGTGCTCCATTTCTCAGGTTCAAAAAGCATTTTTGATAATTCTTCAATATTTTTTCCAGAACCTGCCATTCGGCATTGATAACCGTTACAAGTTTACCGCAATGTTCATGGTGTACATCGGGTCAGGCCTCGCAGCTCCATTCCTGATCACCCGTCATCAGCTCCTGAAGAAGTAATTGATAATAGAAAAAGTTAGTATTGTTGATAAAAATGATATTTGGGTTATATATTTTTATGTACTTAGTACGATCACTAAGTGATCGAAGACTTAGTATAATAATACAACTAATACAATAATAATAGACTTACAAGATTGGTGGGACCGAGTGATAACCGCGTAAGTCGAATTCGCGAAAGTCGGGGTATTTTTTTTTTACAATATAGGAGTAGCAGACGAGCATGCAGTCCACCTGATGGTAAGTGGCTACTGCCGCCCATGGACATTTGTAATCAACCCCACATAGGACTAGATATTCCTACCTGAGGTCGGCCACAGATGCGCTGCTACCCCTGAGGACAAAGCTGGAACGCTTCGGAAAAGTCTGTCTCCCTTACCACACCCTTCAAACCGGAACACAGCAGCGCCTAACACTGCTGTTATTAGGTAGAAATAGGTGTGGTGGTGGTGCCGCCGGAGTCGAACCGCAAAGGGTTCTACCACCTTTACATCTGGTACTGGTGTACCAGTACGCATGTACATACCATCGTATGATTTCGAATGTTTTGACTTCGCGCAACAAATACAAATGTTTACATCAATAATTGTAGGGTTAGTAAGCTTATTTTTTATAATCGGGAATTGCGGGACACTCAAACCATAGGAGAATCGGCGAGATTTGAAAATCGCGTAACTCCGAATTCGCGTAATTCGGGGTATTACTGTATTATGTATTTGAACATGACTTGTACATAAGCCAGTGATGTATAAATTACGCTCTTAATTCTAAGTTATGTTTCTTATGAGTTGAAGTAGTAAAGAAACATTTAGTTAACCATTTCAGTAAGTCTTGGGCACTAACAAACTTAGGAGAGGCCTCCGAAGGGCTTAGGACTAAGTTAGAATGTCTCATGTATGTTCCCTTACCACCATTCAAATCAGAACACAGCAGCGCTACACTGATATAGATGTATAATAATGAAAAAGTTTGCTTGACTAGGTTTAGTAAAAAAGAACAGTTCTTGCTTCTATATAAAAAAATGATAGAAATCTGCAAGCCAACTGCATTGATACCACCACAAAACAAATTAAAAATAAAATCTCAAAGGTATGTGAAGTCTACCAATTCGCACTTGGCCCGCGCGGTGGACTATGGCCTAATCCTTCTCATTCTGAGAGGAGACCCGTGCCCAGCAGTGCAACAATAATGGGTTGATGATGATGATGATGGTGTCAACATGGATAAAATTAGAATTGCATCTATGACTTAATACATATTTTTTTAGATATTAATGTAACATAATTTTATAAAAGAAAATACTTATGTTTTCTTTTTTGTTCACAGATGGAGACCATAGTCTATAAGCTGAATGTTATTTTAAGTTAATAGCGAATATCTAATCAATAAATGATGTAGACATACATTATTACTGTTTTTTATTTCAATACCAATATTATCTGGTTCAAGTTTTGTAATTTTACCGAAAACATTTGTTGGGCATTTTCAGAAAACTATCAAATCAATTCAATCAAATCAATTTTTTTTTATTCAAAATAGGTTCTTTACAGAGCACTTTTTGAATGTCAAAAAAAAACTACCACCACTTCACAAGGTGTTTCGTTATGGAGAAGAAGCGGCGAAAGAAACTCCATAACACACATCTTTTAAAAAAAAATGTTTTTACAATGTTAACTTAACGTAATGGTGCATGTGGAGCTGGAGCTAATTCAGACCACACCGTTTTGTCAGTCAAACAATCACTTACTTATCATTGTAGAATGCTGAGTAGGCATAATAGATGAGCAAAAACCCAAGATGTTAGTGATTGTTACAAAATATACACATTCACACTCACATATGTCTACGTACATACTTATACACACACATTTATGCATATTAATATAGCTTTGGTGCTTGTTAAAAAATTACAAATAGTAACTAGTGTTAGTAAGTGATCGTACTTTATTATTATATGAAATACTCATAAAATGTAAATCCTTAATTGGCTGTTAGTAGATTAAGCATGAAAAAATTGTACAATACTTTAAGAGTGGATTTTGTTAATAAATAAAAATAAAAAAATATTACAAAAAAAAAAAATGGAAATTACTAGGCATACTTTTCTAGCTTAGCGTTACTATTACAGCTTTTGATTGGTTTCCGCTGTATTTCGCAATATTAGAAAGTAAAACACGTGCTTAAAAATCACCTCTGACTTTGAATGTGGGATATAATGAACCTTACAATTTTTTAAAGTTGGAATATAAATTAAACTTCATATTAATATTATCTGGCTAGAAATATGAATTAAAATAGATTAACATTTTATAATATAGGAAATAATATTACAATCGAATTTAATAATAAATTTTAATATCATTATTTAATGGCTGTATAATTGATAAGCCAATGCTTCTATAACATAACGATGTAGGTTGTAGTCTATGGTAATCCATAGATATTTTTGACAATCAACCAGGTTACGTCAAGTTGTCAAAATAAAAAATATCGTAAGCGTCACTTACTTAGTTTGTGTTTTGTTCTTTATATTTTATTCATTATGTAAATGAAAATATCATTTCAGTAGTTACTTACTTTATAAAGTGATTGATGCTTAGAGAGCTTTTAAATATGGTTTCTTGATACATCTATTTAAACCGGTAACCTTAAAAATGTCGGAAACATCCTGCTACATCCTCGACAATGGAGCCTACACCGCTAAGGTGGGCTTCTCGAACATGAAACCGCGCGTCGTTCCAAACTGCATCATGAAAGCGAAGTCAGAACGCCGTCGACCGTTCATCGCGTCACAGATCGAAGACTGCAGGGACGCTTCCGGCTTATTCTACATCCTACCGTTCCAAAAAGGGTTCCTCATTAACTGGGACACTCAAAAAACAGTGTGGGACTACATTTTCAGTAAGGAATGCTGCCCTGTGAACTTCGCTGAGACGCCATTGATTATAACCGAACCAATTTTCAATTTTTCATCCATCCAGGAGGGAATGACCGAGATTTTCTTCGAGGAATACGAATGCCAGTCGTTATTACGCATTAACGCGACAGATTTAGCTGAATATAACTATAGGAAGACTTATAGAAGTGGCTGTACGCTTGTTGTGGACTCAGGGTATAGTTTTACGTATGTGGTACCATATATCAACGGTAAAAAGTACAAAGAGGGCATAAGAAGGATAGATGTCGGCGGGAAAGTATTAACGAATCATTTGAAAGAGATTCTGTCCTACAGGCAATTGAATGTTATGGAGGAGAGCTATGTGATAAATCAGGCGAAAGAGGACTCCTGTTTTGTGTCCGAGGACTTCATGACTGACATGCAGATTGCTAAGAAAAAAAGTATATTTTATTTTAAATTATTTTTCCATATCAACTACATAGATTAGTAAAGATTACTCACTCCTAACAAGAAAATGTACCCAGTTTTGAGAATTGAAATAGTTGCGTAAAAAAGTTTTGCCACGTCTCCGTGCTAAGATGTCCCTAAAATATTTGAAATAATTATTTATTTATTATGTAAATTATGCAGTATTAGTTATATATTCGTAAATTTTGTCTAAAAATGTTTTTATTTGTCAAGAATTAAAAAAAATAACTTACTATAATAAGCTGTTTGTGGCTTCATTCGATTTCAAGGCAGCGAAGTATCTTTACTAATCTATGATCAACTATTGTGGAATTATTTTAACAGACATTGAAATATTTTCAATCCAACAAATAAAGACTTAAATATTTAACTTAAAGCAATGTAATATAGACAACATTAATTCTATTTAATTAGATTGTCCAGATACATACCACCTTACTGGTGAAAATATTTACCCATTTATACCCATTAAAAAAATATTCTAATCGTAATCGTAAATAAAAATAATCTAACAATGTGATCTGTCTTAACCAAAAAATAGATTTTAGATTACATGTGTAATCATCCAGCATATTTTCTATTTTGTTTACTACTTTATATTACCTTGAAAGAAGCTTACAAACTTAGAATTAAGATTTTTAACCTTGTTGATAAAATGTATGTTTTACAATTTACAGGTCTAGCGAACACAATAGTCAAGGACTATGTCCTACCAGACTACACCACAATCCGGAGAGGTTACCTCCGAGACATTGTAAAACCTGACGAAGACTTGGAGCAACAAACATTAAGACTCAACAATGAAAGGTTCACAATTCCAGAATTATTATTCCGACCATCGGACGTCGGTATCCCACAAATGGGGATCCCGGAAGCAATAATGCACAGTATAGACTCTTGTCCGGAGGAGAATAAGGAAGGGTTGCTAGGTAATATTGTTTTGTACGGAGGAAACACATTATTCTTCGGTTTCAGAGAAAGAGTATACAATGAAGTACGATCATTAGCATTAGACCATTTTGATGTTAACGTAACTCTACCCCAAGACCCTCTGACATACGCTTGGGAGGGAGGCAAACTCCTATTCAGAGACCCGGATTTCTACTCCTTCTGTGTGACGAAAGAAGAGTATGAGGAGGAGGGCAAAGCCCTAGCATTTGAACGCTTCGATATATAGCGACGTAAGCGAGTAAGGAAGTCTTCAGAGTGAAGACCTTGCTCGTAAAACTGTGGAGTGTGCTCATTGATGGGTTTGGTTAGAAAGGAAAAAGTCATAAAAAGGCTTCAAAGTAATAAGGTTCATAGGATAATTCTTGTCGACCAAAAAAAAACCAATAGCATTTTTTAATTTATTTTCCAAAGTGATGATTAGTCGATCAGTTTTGATGTCTAAGTGATGAAGAGAATATAATCAGACTATTATGCTGGGCAAACAGCTTTTGGTCTTACTGCTGGGCAAAGGAATTCTGTCAGAACAAGAAGAGTTAAGACCAAAAGTTACTTAACTAAGTGGAAGTAGATTTCAGAGCTCAAGCAAGTGATAATTAATTTATAATTCATAACTTAATCCGATCAGTTTTCTGGATACAAAGAGAGATGGAAAGTGAATAAAGGATTGTATTGAAGTGTTGTTAGTAAAAAACTGAAAAATAATATCATAATAATACATTAAAATCTATATAATATATGACAGAAGTGTAAATGACATTGTAATAATGAAATAGATGTATGTAATTTACAAAATGTAATAGGAATAGTAAGTGACAGTGTTGTGTAAAACTATAAAGATATTCTGAGAGAAATCAAATAAACAATTAATTGAAAGTGTCATTCTTATAAAGTGATAGTTTAGTTATATAATAGTAATTTTATTTAAAAACTTAACAATAGACTAATGACCGTTATTAATATTCAATCTATCCACTGTTTTGCCGAAATAAAGATCGACATTTGACAAAATCTTTAAAGACACTGACGAATTTCGATCTTTAGTAAGTAAAAATTATATAGATAGATTGATTATTAATAATCGTATAATTCGACATTAAATATTAATGTTTCTCAAACAGTTATATTGCCTATTAAATTTGCTTTTCAAATAAGAATTGTCGTTTCATTTATGTATAAGGTAGGAAGAATAAAACACAAAAATTAGCTTATTAATTTATTAGTGCAATAAGGCATCCATTAATTACATACGAGATAGGTATCGAGTACCCAAGAAGTACAAATGCAATCAGCATTTATTCGAAACATTGTGACCGCACAGTAGTATCATTTTAACAAAAACTGTTAACGTAACCAATTGTAATGTTTTGAAAATATACATTTTAGACTTTAAAATTAAACACAATGTTTACAGTATTCTTATCAATTTGAAAAGCTTATTAATATTGTTTCTTTGTCTTGTTCCCCCAAACATTCGAAATATACTAGCAGACTAAAAATTAAGTTATTCCTATTTTACTATAGTTTTATAGTTTATATTTGAATGTTTGTCATGTATATCTAAAAATAATGTTGTATTACTTAAAGATGCTAAATTTAAGTTTAAAATATAGTTAAAAAGTAACTTAAAAATCATTATTTTCAGACATTTACATCAGTTACTGAACCTGTTATTTATTTTCTATCCATACACATTCACTTACCAAATAATTACCAAAAACTCGGTTGTCTGTAAAGTCTGTTTACTGATGATAGTTGAACGTGACAACGTCATAAGAAAATACTGATGGAATTGTTGCATTTTTCAAAAGGATTGTGCCTCATTGTCGCTCGTTCCGCGCTCTCGCTTGCACTTCCAGCCCTAAATGGAACGCGTCAGAGCGAGGTAACGCCGCATGAGTCATGTTTTTATGTGCGTGTAGCCGGCTCCATCGAATTATAAGACGTTGTCACGTCAAAAACTTCAATTTAACAATGAATTATGAAGAAATCAAAATAATGGCGATCTTTGGTAAGCAAAACATAGGATAGATTGAATATTAATAACGAGACTTAGTAGGTGGCCTATTTCTTGTCTGCTAGTATATTGTAATAAGAAGGCACAAACAATAATTAATTACTTGCTGAATCAATATTGTTTATGAATAACTGGAAAATGAATTGTAAAATTCTTTCTCAATGTGGATTGAATTATAAAGACTAGCAAAATGATTAATACTTAGAATTTGAAAGTTCCTTTGGGGTGTAATGTGAGTAGAAATGTAGTAAAATAAAATTGAAACTAGCTCGCTAGGTTATAAATAAAGATTATATTACTATTAAAACTAAAATGCAATACCATAGTCATCTTTTATATTAGTTCAATTTCTGTGCAAAATGGAGTTTCTTTCGCCGCTTTTTCTGCATAGTTAACCTTTAGCAGCGTTGGTAGTTTGTTTGGTTAGTTTTTATACTAGACCGGCTTCCATGTTTTTAAAATTTCGAGGTTGACACAGAATTTTTACATTCCATTGCTACCAACTTTGATACAACCCACTAAGTTTTTTCTCAAAAGTAGGACTATGTTAGATACGGCATACTTAAGTCTTTCGAATTCGAAATAGTGCTTTCCACTGAATTTTTTCACTGGTATATTATGTTTTTAGGTTTTTTGCAAACATTTTCATTTAAATACGTGAACAAATATATTGTCTTTCAGAAATAATATTACATACCACAAGACATTCAACTCACAAACTGAAACCTAATATTTTAAGCTCCTAGCTATATTATAATAACTATAATTATTACAATTAATATTAAATAACCTCCCCGAAGCTATTGAAGGCAATTTCGACCTACCGCTTACCTCTTGTATGAATGCTTATTTAGGAAAAATGTTTTGATGTCCCAAATTATATCTATAGTATAGTCCGCGTAAAACTACTAGTCCGCTCTGAACATAGAAATGAATCGCGTCGCCATAGCAAATTGTATGACTACACCTGCTCGCAACAACTTCAGAGCGGACTATACGATTGGTAAATTTAGCGTTACCAGTCGTTTGTCCCTGTAGTTTCGGGACCCGCGTGGCGGAGCGGTCACCATACCGGTCTGACGCGCAAAGGGTCCCGGGTTCGATCCCCGGTCAGAGAGATATCTAAATGATGAATTTAGATTTCTTTTCCTGGGTCTGGGTGTTTGTGTATTTGTCTATGTATGTGTCCATGGTACCCACGACACAGGGAATCCTAGTGTGGGGCTGTGAGTGTAGAAAGCTTTTAAGAGTGGGAGCTCGAACCGCCTGCCCAATGATGAAGAACGGACGACGGTAAGAGTGGCCGTATATAGTCCGCGCGAAACTGCTAGTCTGCTCTGAAGTCGTTGCACCACTGGGGATTGAACCCGGAAGCCTCTTATGTCACATCCATCCACTATAACGGCCTTAGTTATGAATAAACAGATAAAATTTTCAAATCATCAATCAATCACACAAAAAGCCAGCAAGCATCACGATCCTATAGCCCCCAACTAATCGATAGAATCAGCTGGTGATCGGACGTCATCGATCTTCAGTATCATCTTGACCAGTTGTGTCGCGAGGGCGATCTGCTGTTTCTTCGAGTGGAGCGACTCGATCACGTGGAGCGCCTTCATGTCGTTCGAATCTGTGGAGATGATTTATATTAATTTATGATTTTAAGGATAAATGCTTTATTAAAATAATAGCGGTGATAGCCTCGTGGTTAAAACTGCCTCTCGATCAATAGGTCCGAGGTTCAAATCCCAGGCATGGTTTAAAAAAAAATTGTGAGTACTAGAAATGAATAATTACTTCATAGAGTTCCATATCCACAAAGTAAAAACGGAACCCTATTACCAAGCCTCCACTGCCTGTCCGTCTGTCACAGTGTCCTCTATCTCGTGAACCGTAATAGATAAACACTTAAAATTTTTACAGAGTATGTATAAGGATGGCCGCTATAACAACAAATACTAAAAATAAAGATATATATGAAAATTTTGGTAGTACAGAACCCTTTATGTGCAAATGAGACTTGCACTTGGCAAATTATTTTTTGTTTCGTCAGACGTAAAGTAAATGATAATTAATTTCTAATAAGCATATCATTTAATTAAAAATCACTTTGGAAAATGATGGCTGTTTGGTATTCGAACCTCATACCTATAGCGTAACACATTTTAACTATTAACACAACTGTATTCCTGTACGGTGATCCCAATATACAGTAGTACAATGAGACGCATAGTCGGAAAAGATAGTATCCGAGTACCCTCAGCACGAACACAGTATTAACTGTGTTCGCGACTCTATGGGCTCGGTTTAAGTTATATTTCTTTAAACTCCTAAATAAATTGTGCTACGGTAGGATTATACTGTTGGATTTACAAACATAAAATGAGCATGTATATAATCTATACTAATATTATAAAGAGGAAAACTTAGTTAGTTTGTTTGATTGTAATGATTTTAAAAATTCTTTCTCCATTTGAAAGCTACATTATCCACGAGTAACATAGGCTATATTTTATATGAAATATATTTGATAAATAGATTTTGAGGCGGTATAAAGTTTGCCGGGTCAGCTAGTAGGGAATATAGTTATATTGTGACGTCATAATACAGAAAACGGTTTATATTTGACATAAACTAAAAATTTGAGTTAGACATAAAATGAGATTATAAAAAAAACACCTTACCCGAGAACGAATCGCATTTTATATTTTCATATTATATTTAGAAATTTTATCCTAAAACACATATTATTATGAGATTTTGTATAATAGAAGATTTGTAACACATTAGTAGTAAAAATCGTCATTCATATATTTATAGTTCGCGTAAAACTGCTAGTCCACAATGAACATAAAAATGAATCGCGTCGCCATAGCAAATTGTATGACTACACCTGCTCGCAACAACTTCAGAGCGGACCAGCAGTTTGGCGCGGACTATATCTCGACTGTTAGGGATTCGAACCCCGAACTATCCGTCATTTTCACAGTACTACAGTACACAAAGATGTGAACACTCACCGCGCCCCATACAATCGATGCCGAGGTTGTGGTTGTTCTCGGCCGCCTGGCGAGCCTTCACCTCGGACAGAGAGTCGATCGGAGACAGACCACTGTAACAACAAAATATATGTTAAAAACGTGTAAAATATTAACATGTTTGTGTAATATGGAGCTAATATTAGTAAAAATTTAAACTCTACAATTCGAGATAGACAGACATTTAAAATTTCTTCATATTGACATTTTCCAATATTTGGTAGAAAAAAATTAGAAAGATTAAATTAAATAACCAATCTCTAATGATTTTTTCGCCGGTGTATTGTGTTCTAGACGTTTTGAGCTTTTTAATAAGAAAAATATAACAAATGTAAACGTAATCCAACTGACTGAAGTGGTCACCATCGCTCATGGAGAGCTGTGACCAACCTCATATACCATCGATAACCTTCCACCAAAACGCAGAACAGCTGGTAGATAGATATAGCGGTGGTACCTCCCCAATCAAACTATAGGGAAGTTGATATCCCTTCCATCCCCTATATTAGTTCTACCACCTTATACAGCTGATCTCCTAGACAAACCTCAAACAACCTTAGGGTAGGTATCTAATCTTACTTGGGGTTGATTACAGATGTCCATGGGTGGCAGTGGCTCACCACCAGCTGGACTGCATGCTCGTCTGCTACTCCTATATTATACGGTACCTGTTCTCAGCGAGCGCGAGGGGCGTAGCCTCCAGGGCGTCGGCGAAGGCTCTGTACGCGTACTGGTCGAGGGAGGACAGTTTTTCAGCCGCTCGGGCCACTGCCAGAGAGCAGGAGATCTCCGCCGCACCACCGCCGTACACTATGCGAGAGTCCTGAAGGATATAATCGCACAATTTATAATTAAATTTGCACAAAATTAATGATAATTATTTAACACAAACCCTCACAGGAACAGAGATCTGTTCCTGTGAGGGTTTGTGTGCACACACATTGTATTATTGTGTGCATGTGTATATCTATCAGTGTGAACTGTTTTTCTTTTTATTGCTATAATTATGTGTCTATGTGTGCGCACATTTGTATGTATAGTCTGATTCATAATTAGGTGTCCAAAATGTAAACAAAGGTGTTGACCTATCAACACCTGTGTGTTAACGAATATATTTGCAAGTGTATGAATGTGCTTGTTTGTGGATATGTGTGTGTACATGTCTATCTCTCTCCGTGTATGTGTATACGCGCACGTGCGCGTGTATTATCGTATTTGTTTATGTTGTGTGTGCTCTTAAAATCTCTGTGTGGGCATCCCCATGTGTATTATCGTTTATATGTGTATGTGAATATATGCAATGTGTTCCTTCAATTGTGTGCGCGTCCCTGTATAAGATTTTCTCTCCTTCTCTCTATGTCCCTCCTCCCCACCGTGTCCCCGTATGAGTGTCCTCTTTATTATTATTTATGTATGCCCCCCTTTGTCCCCATGTCAGTGTCCTCTTTATGCCTGCCCCCATGTCCCCATGTAAGTGTTCTATATATGTCTGTCCCCCCATGTCGCCCGCCCCCACAAATGGGTGGCCACCCACCTGCACGAGGCTGCGCACGATGCAGAGCGCGTCGTGCACGGAGCGCTTGGCCTCGTCCACGATCATCCTGTTGCCGCCGCGCATCAGCAGCGTCACCGCGCGGGAGTTCGAGCACTGCTCTATCACCAGCATCTCGTCCTTGGACGTGCCGAACGCTGTGGGAGAGAAAAGTCATTATGATATTTTGAAGGTCGTAGAACCCTTTGTGGTTCGACTCCGGCGGCACCACCGCCACACCTATTTTTACCTAATAACAGCAGCGCTGCTGTGTTCCGGTTTGAACGGTGTGTTAAGGGAGACAGACTTTTCCGAGGCTTTCCAGCTTAGTCCTCAGGAATAGCGGCGCAACTGTGGCCGACCTCAGGTAGAAATATCTAAACTTATCTGAGGTTGATTACAGATGTTCATGGGCGGCAGTAGCCACTTACCATCACATCAGGTGGACTGCATGCTCGTTTGCTAAAAAGTACAAAGTAAGCACCGCCATGCTCCATCCTGTAGCAAGTATCATAAATTAAGAAAACCCAAGTCCACTCACTGAGCTCCCTGACCAGCCCGCAGGCCCCGAGCTTCTCCGGGGACAGTTCCTCGAACCGTGGCACTATGCGACCACCGGTGGCGATGGCGATCAGCTCCATCTCCGGGCCGCCCACCCAGCGGACAGCCGGCAGACCCTCGCTGAGGAGCAGGTGGTTGGCTTCGTCGTCGAAACCCCACTGGCAGATCGCCAGGGTCGCTCCGGCGTCCTGGTGATACATAACCAACATCATTAATCTATTGTCCCGCTTCTGGGCACGGGTATCCTCTCAGAATGAGAAGGATTAGGTCATAGTCCACCGCGCTGGACAAGTGCGTATTGGTAGACTTCACATACCTTTGAGATATTTTTTTTATAAATATCTCAGGTATGGGGCTATCCAATAATTATATTATGAGGCTCTAAATTTCCATAAAAAATCACAAAATATCACAAGGGAGGAGGGGGGGGGGGGAAAGTAATATATCACGTGTACTTATTTTATCGGCAAGCGCGCGATACATGTATTTATTTTTAATAACGTTATTATATGAAATGAAATGAAATATATTTATTTTGTATAGGCCAACGACGGCACTTACAAATTGTCAGGTAATATATTTTTCTATAGTAGTCATAGATGACACTTATACCAGTTTTTTTTTATAAATCAAAAAATAGATTCTTTGCAGGTACGAAAAAATACACGTGATATAGGGGGGAGGGGGGAGGGGTAGTCTTAAACCTCACCACTTATCACCAAGGGGGAGGGGGGGGTCAAAAAATGCCAAAAAAAACATCACGTGATTAATGGATGACTCCTATGCAGGTTTCCTCTAGATGTTCTCCTTCACCGTTTAGCAAGTGATAATTAATTTCTAATATGCACATTACTTTGAAAAATCAGAGGTGGGGATGCCTGGGATTTGAACCTCGGTCCCCTCGATTGAGAGGCGGAGTTTCTTAACCATTAGGCTATTCACTGCCTTCAGATAAAAAATACATGGTCCAAAGGCATACCTTGACCCTGCGCACCATCTCCAGGAACTTCTCGTGCTCGTATTCACGGAGCTCGCGGTACTCCTCGGCTGAGCCCACTTGCAGCTTATGCTTCGTCTTGGGTTTCGGGGGCTCGAACGGGCAGGTGAGGATCGCGAGTTTCACGTCCTGGCGTGGAATAAAACATTTTCTAAAACATATTACAATGTTATTGTCGTCGTCATCAACCCGCTACTGTCCCACTGCTGGGCACGGGTCTCCTCTCATAATGAGAAGGATTAGGCCATAGTCCACCGCGCTGGCCAAGTGCGTATTGGTAGATTTCACATACCTTTGGGATTTTTTTTTTATAAATCTCTCAGGTATGCAGGTTTCCTCATGATGTTTTCCTTCACCGTTTAGGAAACGATAATTAATCTCTTATACGCACATAAATTTGAAAAATCAGTGCTTCGTGCCTAGGATTTGAATCACGGACCTCTCGATAGAGAGGCTGAGTTTCTTAACCACTAAGCTATCTATTGACAATAACTTTACTTTAAATAAATATAGTTCAAAAAACTAAAAAACACGCTTTTATGATAAAATCAACTAAAAAGTGGAAAATAATTTTCAATCTAGGAATCAATTAAGGAACAGTAAATTGTATAATTGTGAAAAAAGCGTGGAGTGCTTCACTTATAAATTTTCGAAAAGCACCCCACACTTTCTCCACGCCTGTACGCTCGCCTGTACGCTCCACGAGGCGCTTTCTCTCGCCTCGAAAATCGTTAATCCTGAGGATGTTGATAAGGAAAATGTTACAAAATTATTAAAATCGTATATTGTCATTGATAATTTTTCAAAATTTTGAATTAAACTGAACCTTCAAAGTGGATAGAAATCGGGTTCAAAGATTCCGTTACTGTTACGTACATACATACATACATAGAAACATACAACCCAAGCTAATAAAAGCGTGTTAATAAAAGATTTTTTGGACGCTATTGTAGGGAGTAATTTCTATCGTACCCACCTTGAGAACCTTGGGCATCTGCGGGTGGCTCATGGTCTTGTCGATGACGACGCCGCGCACGAGCAGCGAGTCCTCCATGCGGCCGCCCACCTTGCCCTCCACCTTGATCAGCTCGAAGTTCACGTCGCGCTTCTCCAGGTCCGCCACCGATAGCACCGCCTGGGGGTCAAGTTTAAATAATAGTGTCATTTTCCTAAAAAAACAAAAAATGTGAGCCGTCACGGGGCCTGGCAGATGTGAAACATCGACATTATTTTGTAAAAGTAATATGCAGAAAAGAACATATTGTGATAGGAACTAAATATGTCATAATGATAAAATAAAATATTACGATTTTTTTCCAGATAACGATGACTATTTATTGAATTCGATTGCGCATGGCGACGCGTCGCCACACCGTACACACTACTGCATATAGACTGTATATATATACTATCGTATAGCGTCGCCACGGCATGCGTCGCCACGCCAGAAATCGGTTTTACGTGCGGCTATAGATGTTTCACATCAAAAAATTGGACATGTTACGAGGGTGATAGAATCCTTAGTGGTTGACACCGGCGACACCACCGCCACACCTATGTTTTCTTATTAACAGTAGTATCAAACGCTGCTGTGTTCTGGTTTGAAGGGTGTGGTAAGGGAGAAATACTTTTCCGAGACGCTTAGACCACAGGAATAGCAGCGCGACTGTGGCCGACCTCAGGTAGAAATCTTATCTGGGGTAGATTACTGATGTTCGTGGGCGGCAGTAGCACTTACCATCAGGTGGACTGCATTCTCATCTGCTGCTCCTATATATATATAAAAAAAATGTAATGATTTGTTGTAAAACAGAGGAGGTACTATTGCCTATTTCTAGAGTGGAACTCGTAACTCGTAACTAGTAACTCAGTGGAAAACCACACTTTTCCACTGAGTTACATAAGTAACAACCGACTTAGTTTTCAGTAGCGGCAATGCATCTGTGATCACAGTCAGGTACAAGCCAAAATCGATGATGTCTTTGGGCGGTAGTGATCACTTACCATCAGTTAGACTACTAGCTACTTTGGTACTCCGATAACAGAACTTCCGCATCAACCCAAGATACGAGTAGTCCTGTCTGACATCAACTGCAAATGTGTTGATTCTGCTGAAGACTTAGTTGAAACACATTGTATAATTACGTCTCCCTTACACCCTTCAAACGAAAACACAGCGCTTAACAAATGCTGTTATGAGACCCAAATATACGTGTGGTGCCGAACCACAGAGCATTCTACCACCTACAAAATCAACAACTTCACTTACGTCAACAGCAATCTCCGCCATCAACCGGTGACACTTGACCACGACCTTGCTGCCCAGCGTGGTCATGGCGACCTTGATCAGATGCTCTCGGGCGTCCTTGCTGACTGGGAAGGGCTCGCTGATGCTGTCCAGGTGGGCCAGGGCGGTAGCGGCGGCCATCTCGAAGCCGTCAGCGATGCGGATCGGGTGGATGCCCTTGTCGAGAAGGTTGGAGGCCTGCTCCAACAAGGCGCCTGGGATGGAAGAAATAATTATTGTTTTACAAGTAGTGCCTTTATACATACTTTTTCTATATGTTTTTGTTTTTTTTTATAATATAAGAGTAGCAGACGAGCATGCAGTCCACCTGATGGTAAGTGGCTACTGCCGCCCATGGACATGTGTAATAAACCCCAGATAGGATTAGATATTCCTACCTGAGGTCGGCCACAAATGCGCCGCTACCCCTGAGGACTAAGCTGGAATGCCTCGGAAAAGTCTTTCTCCCTTACCACACCCTTCAAACCGGAACACAGCAGCACCTAACACTGCAGTTATTAGGTAGAAATAGGTGTGGCGGTGGTGCCGCCGGAGTCGAACCACAATGGGTTCTACCACCTTCAATGTTATATGCTTGAAGTGTTCATTTATTATCAAGTGGACTGTATGCTCGTTTGCTATGTCTAAAAAGGTGAAGCAGAGTTCCAGACTTAGCTATCAATCTCATGGCAGTCACTATACTGGTTTAACATGTAAAGTTCTAGATTTGATTCCCAGCCAGACAAATACCTAAATGATCAATTTCTTCCAGGAATGAGTGTTTGTGTATTTGGTTATGTATGTGTCCATGGCACCCACGACACACGGAATCCTAGGATGGGTCTGTCAGTATAGAAAAGGTCTTAACTCACCAGCTAGCACCACAACACCGGTAGTACCGTCACCAATCTCGTCATCCTGACTCTGGGCCAGTTGCACCATGAGCTTGCCGATCTGGTGCTCCACGTCCATCAGCTTCAGGATGGTGGCGCCGTCGTTGGTGACCGTCACCTCGCCGTCCGAGGACACCATCATCTTGTCTAGCCCACGAGGACCGAGGGAGGTGCGGAGGATGCCGGCAATCTGCCTGGCGGCTTGGATGTGTGACTGTTGAACAAGTTATAGGTAGTTAAGTAGACTTAAATAGACATAAAAATTCGTATGATTTTTTTTTTCATTTTATTTTATTAACTAACTAAACCCTTCGAGTTAGTGACATGACACAGTGTAGTGTTAGTGAATTTTATTTTATTTATTTAGTCAATTAGTACAGATTACTCCAATTCCACTAATGAACAATAATTGATAAAAATTACAATTTGAATAATTAACATAAAAACATTAAAATAATAATAATAAATACAAATCGTGATATTCAAAAACAAGATAATAATAATTAAAACAATGTCCATGAGAAAACGAGAAAGAAAGAAAGGGTAAGTACGTGAAATAATGATAAGTGAACATTATAGAACACAAGAACAATGTGTCTACTCCTTTATTTGATAAGACAAAGAAGTGCAGTGTAAGAGGACGCTACCTTCATTATATGATTGTTTAGGAGTTTAAGTTAGCGTAGATTTACTCATTAGGCTTCAATTAGGCTAGATCGTAATTAATATAAAGTACCTTATTATTCATTTGGTACTTTATATATACAAATAAATATTTAATTTTTATTTGGGAAACATAAAATATTTAATACACACAGTAACATTCACAAAGAACAACAAAAATGAGCAAAATTTCCTATAATGCATAATGTGTTATGTGTAATGCGTAAAGATGTAATATTTGACAGAGTTAGGAGTAGGTATGTTAAAGTAATAAAAATATATACAAGAAAAAATGTAAATTGTAATATTAAACTATTATAGAAATGAATTGTAAGTAAATAAATTACATTTATAGTCTTCACAATTTAATAGGCCCATTTTGACACATGCCAAAGCTAGGTTCTAAGCATGTCATATACAAAACGATAACGAATTTGTAAAAAAGTAAGTAACTTTTATTGTAAGATACGTTTTTTTTTTTTGTAAAGACATTAGCACGTCTGATTTTGATTTAACTTAATTGTAATGTTGTGCAAGCCTATAATTTAAGTGCATATTTTAAACCTTTTTCTTATTGTCTTATTAATATTAGATTAATTTTTATGTACTTAGTTGGTATGCCTTCTTAAATAAATAACCAAATAAATCGATTTTTACCATATACTGATTACAACCCCCATTACATTGCATTGGATATATTACTTAATATTTTGTAAACAGAATATTTATTTAATATTTTTGTAAATCATCGAAATATTTAATAAAAAAAAAGGGAAAAGAAAATAAATTCTATTGTATGTGTATTGTAGAAGATTAAATAAAGCATAGCTTGTAAACTTTATTATTTTTCATTTTATTATTCAATAAGACACAAAGTCTTGATTATTTTATTGCTGTTATGAATGAATTATTGGTAATTCTGAAGATGGTAGAACCCTTTGTGGTTCGACTCCGGCGGCACCACCGCCACACCTATTTCTACCTAATAACAGCAGTGTTAAGCGCTGCTGTGTTCCGGTTTGAAGGGTGTGGTAAGGGAGACAGACTTTTCCGAGGCGTTCCAGCTTAGTCCTCAGGGGTGGCGGCGCATCTGTGGCCGACCTCAGGTAGGAATATCTAATCCTATCTGGGGTTGATTACAGATGTCCATGGGCGGCAGTAGCCACTTACCATCGGGTGGACTGCATGCTCGTCTGCTACTCTTATATTATAATAATAAAAAAAAAAAAATCTAAGTTTCGATAGTTTGAAAGTTAATTGATTATGGTTTCTTCCAAATGCTTTGAAGCCGCAAACTCTAGCCGTCACGTGGTTGTAAACTGCCTACTAAAAATTTAGTTTAAAACATTAATGCCGTTGGGATGGCATGTGTCAAACTGGGCCTATTAAATTGTGACGACTATAAATAATACATATGGGCCAGTTATTGCACCAATCAATAAGGTTCATAGACAAAAAAAGTAGATACATTTCACATGTTTTTACACCCATATACCCCCCCTCAAGAATGAAAATTATTTTCAGAAATGGCAATAAAAAATTGTATATTTTAGAAATTAAGCCAATTTAGTCTAATCCAAATTTTTTTAACTTCAATATTAAAATACCTCAGACACAGCCAAGGAAGATTTCATTATTAAATCAAAACACCATGTGTTTTTGTTCATCATCGGTATTTATTGAAGTTCATGTGTGTAATTTTTTTTTTTTTTTTAATAAATTTCATTTCTTTTAAAAAATAACAGCCATAGTTTCTTTATCACCAAAAAAATGTAGAAAAACTTAAGAATTAACACTGATAATCTTTCCAACAATACAAGTCAAAAATTTCATTTTTTTTTTAATATTTATGGAACAACAAAATAAACATTTTTTTTTTACTTAATTACAACAATAAAAATTACCAATAAATAGAATACTTCTTCATGACAGGTAAATATTGGTTAAGTATGTGATTCTTAAACATTTATTGGTCATAAATATTACTTTTTAAACCATGATATGAACAAAGTATGTATAAATGAGTCATATAGTCGTTTTTCGACTTTTAGGTCATTTCTTATTTATCAAATAACTAATAATTGTAATTTGTAAAGAATATCGCGTAGATTACATTTCATTTGACAAATTTCTATAACCTTTGTTCATTTTTTTGAATCATGTGACTGAAACATCTGAATTTTAAAATACTTGTAATCACTTTATTAGACGATTTCAAGCAATGGTTAGCATCAAATTAGTATTTTTATACAACAATTTACAGATTTAAATATAGTTTAACTGATGGAATTGCGAAATTTCTAAGATTTTTGCATTTTTAAAACCAGCCGTGGGAGTAACCTATAACTTCATTACCAAAATTTTCTTATATTTTTTTACAAAGGTAATAAAACTTTAACAGGCATTCTAAGTTATTATCAAGCATTAGTTATATACACTTAAATTAGTAAATAAAAGAAATAATTTACCTTCAAGGCATCGATACCGGTAAGCCGTTTCTGCCTTTCCTGGTCCCTTAATATAATAAATGGACGCCCGTACTCATCGAAGGCCACCGTTCCTGGGAACATGGTCATTTTCACAATATTTTACAAACACAAACTCAAGATGAGACAAGATTATGGTTTTCTGAAATTATTTCTCATTTCACAGCGGATTCGAGAAAACAAACGAATCACAGAGAACAAAATTAAATGTCAAAACTGACATTTCAATGTGACAGTACCGAATTGTCTATATATTTTGTCTGAGTTTATGGTTTTTTTTATTTTCTTATGGCATAAGTATTTAAGAAATGATGGATCGACAGCCGTTATATTAATTTTACAATCATTTTGCAACTATTGGCACAGTATCTATTGGTCAGACAAGAAAAAGTTCAGTAAATGGTGAAATGAAATTGCATGACCTATGCATGACACTTTGCAGTCTTGCACTTAATACAGCGTTCAGTGACTACTGCAGAACGTTATTACTATTATTAGCCTTTCATAAAGTTGAAGAGCAGTGAGTTTCATATTATTTATTTTAAAAAAAATTCGTGTTATCTAGGTAACATTTTTTTCTGATAATAAATTTTATTATTTTCGCACATAATAATCGTTTCGCCCACCAACCTAATATACCAAAATCTTATAGAATATTGGCGCTGCTAAAGATCTTCTTCGGCAATTTCACTGAATTAAAACGTCAAGCGTGCATTATGGAGGTGTTCGGTGTAAATAAAAGTAGTCAAACTCAATAGTCATGGAGATAGATATTTCTTTTGATGTGAAACATCTATAGCCGCACGTAAAACCGATTTCTGGCGTGGCGACTTATGCCGTGGCGACGAAAATAAATGTTTATTCAATAAATAGTCATCGTTATCTGGAAAAAAATCGTAATATTTTATTTTATCATTATGACATATTTAGTTCCTATCATAATATGTTCTTTTCTGCATATTACTTTTACAAAATAATGTCGATGTTTCACATCTGCCAGGCGTCCCGTGACGGCTCACATTTTTTTTTATTTTAGTTTCGCCTATAACGCCGAGCGTACCGAGCATCGTAATCGAAAATAAGAAATAATTAACACTTGTCCAAAAGATGACAAAATATATTTAATCTACCATAAAATGTCTGTTGCTTATGAGTAAAGTAATAAGAATCGTGTATCGAATATAATTCTCGCGATTGCGTACACTTTAAATACAACCGCACACTGCGTGACTGCCCACAGTTAAATCTAATATATAAAATTCTCGTGTCACAGTTTTCGTTGCCATACTCCTCCGAAACGGCTTGACCGATTTTGATGAAATTTTTTGTGCTTATCCGGTATCTATGAGAATCGGCCAACATCTATTTTTCATCCCCCTAAGTGATAAGGGTTGTTCACCCTTAACATTTTTTTATTTATATGGCAACACAACGTTTGCTGGGTCAGCTAGTATATTATATCAACATCAACTGAAACCTCGCAGTGTGAAGTTAGGGTTACTTATATACCATTACAGAACTAACGTAGGTATTACACAATGGATAAAAAAATCAAACAACATCTGTCAATCATACCTTTAATGTATTTTGAAGTAAATATCTATATACATTCCCTTATCCTTTCACAATACAATCCATACTCAAAAGGCCTCGGAAGGCATACTTTGGGTTCCATCAGTTTTAGGTGCGAGCGAGACAGGCTTAAAGGCCGTCCTTGTCCTGCCGCCAAGTTTTATTACATTTTAACAGAGACTTAAATCTAGGAACATAAAATAACTCTTGTGACTAAACACAAGCTGCTTACATGGTGAGTTCCTGAAAAAATAATTATTATTATTATTATTAACATATTTCAAAAAGGGTTCTTAATTCTACTGTTTCACACTTTTAAAAACAGTTTTATTTGTAATATGAAGAAGTTCTTGTGTTTTGGTCGAAGGATGGGATTTTTTTTTAATGTAGGAGTAGCAGACGAGCATGCAATGAATCTGATGGTAAGTGGCTACTGCCGCCCATGGACATCTATATTCAACCCCAGATAGGGCAATAACAGAGGGGATAAACCTGCGATCAGCTACAGTTGCGCCGCTACCCCTGAGGACTAACCTGGAATGCCTCGGAAAAGTATGTCTCCCTTAACACACCCTTCAAACCAACACACAGCAGTGCTTTACATTGCTGTTATTATGCAGAAATAGGTGTAGCCTCTAACGTGGAACCACAGAGGGCTCTACCACCTTTCCTTTAGCCTCCACATCTGAAGTGGAACCACAGAGTTCTACCACCTTCGTTCCTGTCTTCTATTATCAACGACTACATATTTCACCACCTATCCTTATTTTTCCATCTCTGTTATAGTTTCTGTTCAGTATTTAGAACTGGTCGGAATACTGATTATAAATAAAAGGAGTAAATTCAAAATTTAAAAGGTTGACGTTTCTGTCATAACACATATTGTGCGGACAGTCGGTATTCGGATTTCGTCACGGGACGTATATAATATATTACGGGGGTCCTGGGGACCTATTTGGGAGTCGCGAGTGTGTGTGCATCACGGACGACCGGTCGCCGAAGGGAGCAGCGCACCACTCTACGGTATTTTTATACATTTATTCACCTACACTATCGTCACTAGCGCACAAAGGATTCCAAATTATATTTCGGATCAACCAGCAACCTAAAGCTTTAAAGTTACGTACCATAATAGCGTTGACGATGTCCGAGTGATTGTTCCTGAGGGCCCGGACAGCCCTCGCGCGGGACACGTTCGCCTGGGACATCACTATCTCCACGTCCTTCTCGTCCACGTCCGCTCCGGCATCCTCGCCACCTTCTTCATCCTCCTCCTCAGCTATTGGTGCCACCGTCTGAGGGAAAAGAAGATAATTGGCATTAGTTACAAGTCTTCTGTAGTATTAAGAAGATGTAAGGGGTATATCGCGGTGTAAGAGTCAGGTAATCTACAAAAAACAAAAAAATCATTTTTTTTTACAAAACGGTTCACAATGTAGTCCTTTATGAAATGACAAAACGACATAACACTATATTCAATTTTTCACAAGTTACAAAAAAGACATAACAAGGACCCACTTTCGACTGAACCAGAATAACGTATTATGAGTACCGTTAAATTAGTTTTAATTATTATGTTAACTGTTAGACCTATAACAACATATTTGCAAAAAATATGTTTTTAATCATAGATTATTTATTGTATGTCCACAATATCATCACAATACCATAACTGTATATAATCTCTATTAATCAGCTGGCAAAGTTTGCAATGGCGAATTGTCACACTATTTTTGCTCTCCTGTAAGATTGACAAAATGTAGATATGTTCATCTGACTCTTACACCGCGATATGTGCTAAATTATGAGGTTGAATTATCAATAATAACCTAACTTTGGATTAAATTTTTACAAATAGCAACTTCAAATTGTATGTTAGGTTTTACTTGCATGTTGTGACATGTTTGCAAATTAAGCGACATATTAGGGAACAATTGCATAATTATATAGACATTGTATGTTCGTAGACTTAGTCAACATCAAATCATATACAGGGTGAATTTTTAAAACGGGCCTTCAGGGCCAAATCCGAAACTATAAGGATTAGCGAAAAATGCTGTAAGGAGTTACGAGGCCGATTTTGATAAAAACTAAAACTGCATCATTAGTTTTTTAAAATATCTTTTTCCTTAGCCGGGAATCGACCGAGTTCATTTTGAAAAAAAATACACCCTCTATATTATTCCACCATCTGATAGTGTCGCTTATAAGGAACAAGTTCTGGGAAGTAATGCTATGTGACAAATTAAAGGAAAAGGAAAATTTTGAAGAAAATACATATTTTTCCATACATTGCCATACTAATCCTTAAGGATTATACATAGCAAATGATTTATGTATAATTATTTAGAAACAAACGTAAGTCATACCATTGAAGAATTTGTTGATTAATCAACTAATTATTCGATGTTATAACCGTGACATACGGCTTAGTATGAGAAAGTAATAGTTTGGCAAGTAAATTACCGCCATTTTTAGGATTTATTTTTAATAAAAATAGATAAGTGATTAAATAGTAAATTGATATTGTTTGTTGTTTATAACTATGTTTCAACAGTAAATATGAATTTCTATATCTCTTTGTTTAGTTATCACTCGGATTTGACTCGAAAAAGACATTCTCGCAAATTGTCAATTTTACATCTGTACTAAACGAAACTCTGCCCATAGCAAGTTAAATCTATTATAATGGTCCTAAAAGTAACCTTAACTAAGTTGGACATAAAAATATAAATTCTTGAAGAACAAAACGTCCATTTCGAATGATTTGAAACATTGAGCCAAAAAAATTGTTAATATGCGAAATGTTTAAATTGATGAATGGCGGGAACTTAACTGCCAAATTAATATGAAAAAATATGTATTTTCTTAAAATTGAGGCTGTTCCTTTAGTTTGTCATTTATCATTACTTCCCAGATTTTAATCCTTATAAGCAACACTATCAGATAGTGGAATAATATAGAGAGTGTATTTTTATTCAAAATGAACTCGTTCGATTCCCGGCTAGGGAAAAAGTTATTTTGAAAAACTAATGATGCAGTTTTAGTTTTTATCAAAATCGACCTCGTAACTCCTTTCAGCATTTTTCGCTAATCCTTATAGTTTCGGATTTGGCCCTGAAGGCCCGTTTTAAAAATTCACCCTGTATATAGAAAGCTTAATAAATACGAATGACAAGGCGTATCTATCAACATATTGGCCTGCTGTGAGAGATCCTCGATATTCGACCCACTGATCATAACTATACACAACACAATACTCACGGTACCAGCAGCAGTGGAATCATTCCCACTTGCAGCGCTCTCTGGTGCCTTGAACCTCTCCGCAGCCGCTATGCTGGCTTACTATGAGGTCCTCGATCTTGTACTCACCGAATATAACAGAAACATAGCACAACACTCAACACCGAACCTAACATAACACAATACTCACAGTGCCGGCCGCAGAGCTCTCTGGTGCCTTGAACCTCTCCGCAGCCGCTTTGCTGGCTTACTATGAGGTCCTCGACCTTGGACCCACCGAACATAACAGAAACATAGCACAACACTCAACACCGAACATAACATAACACAATACTCACAGTGCCGGCTGCAGCGCTCTCTGGTGCCTTGAACCTCTCAGCCGCCGCCATGCTGGCTTACTATGAGGTCCTCGATCTTGTACCCACCGAACATAACAGAAACATAGTACAACACTCAACACCGAACATAACATAACACAATACTCACAGTGCCGGCCGCAGCGGAATCATTCCCAGCCGCAGCGCTCTCTGGTGCCTTGAACCTCTCCGCCGCCGCCATAGTGGCTTGTTGCGAGAGGTCCTCGATCTTGGCTTCACCAAACACTATGTAAGTGTCCGAATGGGGATTCTTGTAAACGTCCGGGGAGTTGATCACGAAGAGGATGTTCTTGGACTTCCTGATCGTTACTCGGTTTACGCCTTGCACCTGGGGATGTTGAAAATTTAATTGAGACGGAAAAGATGATAGTCAGAGTTCGACCGGGTATGTAAACGACTACAGATACTTCTAGCGTAGAGTATTTATGTTATGGTGGAAGGATGTGAATGCTATTTACTTATTTCTTCTTCTTTCTTTCTATTTTGGATGTGGATGTGAATGAATTTTCTTTCATATGTAGTGACCATTTTAGTTCTGAGAAGCACCTGTGATGGTCTTCGGCTAGATACATTTTTGTATGTGAATTTTTACAAAACTGACAGCTAAAATCAACATCACGAACATGGCTACAAGTAGTAAGTTTTGCAGAACATGCTACCAAGAAAGTAATTTCAAATATTTTCTTTTGTAGTTGTGATATGATGTAATAAAACATCCATCAATCATTTAAATATACTTCACATTTTATAAAAATCAAATTTTTTTTGCACAGTATATAAAATAAGATAAACTTCACTACGTTTCAGTTGTATAACAGTCATGTGTAGCCGATTGTAAAATGTAAAGCATTACATATATACTTTATCATAAAATGTAATACAATAATATAAAATACTCACAGGCTTGAGTCCAAGTTTGCTCATGATTTTGCGCGCCTTCTTCTCACCGCGGGACTGCTTCGCTTTCGACACGATGTCGATGCCGGCGATGGGGTTGGAGATACCCCCCGCGCCCGGTGCCCCTATAACCAAAGTCGCAGAGTGATAGATAAGAAACTCGGCCTCTTGATCGAGGGATCCAAGGTTTAAATCCCAGGCACGTTCGATTTTTCAGTTCTGTGCATATTAGATACTAGTTTTTGCTCGCGGCTTCGCCCGCGTTTAAAAGAAAATAATATAACATACTAACACACATAAAACTGTAAATTCGTACCTTCAACTTTGCTAAACATCATCACTTGATCAAATGCATAGTTTACGATTCAATCCTTACTAATATCGATTAAAATAATCGATGTTTTGGGTCCAAAGAGAGATTCTCCGATTAATCTATCTTAGATCGCCATCCCTAGTTCCCGTGGGATTTCCGGGATAAAAACTATCCAATGTCCTTTCTCGGGTCTCAGACTATCTTTGTACAAAATTTCATTAAAATCGGTTCAGTGGTTTAGGCGTGAAGAAGAGACAACCAGACAGACAGACAGACAGACAGAGTTACTTTCGGATTTATAATATTAGTAAGGATTAATTACCTTACTTAAACAGTGAAGGAAAAATCGAAGGAAAGGAAGGAGAAAGAGTACCGCGCTGGCCAAGTGCAAATCCCTTGGCCAATTTGGTCGACAATGGCCTAATCCTTCTCATTTTAAGAGACTCATGCCCAACAGTGAGACAGCAACAGGTTGATGATGATGATGATCCTTTTTTATGTCCCATTGCCCCCAGTGGCCAAAGTTGATGTCGACTTAACATGCATTCCAAAGTACGAAAGTTAGTTAACTGCAGTACCCCATCCGACTCGTCAATCGAGCCCAACTTTGCTCATCTTTACAGAGATATAGGATTTTGATTAGAATATCAAATTTTGTGTTCATTCTTTACTAATTCATATGCACTATATTGTACAGAAACTATCCATTACAGTTGTAACATTAAAGTTTATCAGAAGCCACAAGGTTGGACAACCACAAATAATACTTTATAGTAACCACAATGATCAAATATAGTTAATTGCCTAGTAACAGCTCTGTTAAGCTTCTTCGTTTGAAGGATGCAGTAAGGGGTTTACTTATATAAGACACTAGTCTTTGCCCGCGGCTTCGCCCGCGTTTAAAAGAAAATAACATGAAAAATCTATCTAATCTAAAAAATCGTACCTTCATTGGAATGACAGTGGCGCCATCTGGCGAGAATTGGTCGTACCGACTCTGAAACCTTCGTGGGCTTATGGATAACAACTTTGCTAAAGATCATCACTTGATCAAATGCCTAGTTTACGATTCAATCCTACTAATATCGATTAAAATAATCGACTTTTTGATCCAAAAGATCGATTCTCCGATTAATCAATCTTAGATCGCCATCCCTAATTCCCGTGGGATTTCCGGGATAAAAACTATCCTATGTCCTTCCTCGGGTTTTAGACTATCTGTGTGCAAAATTTCATTAAAATCGGTCCAGTGGTTTAGGCGTGAAGAAGAGACAACCAGACAGACAGACAGAGTTACTTTCGGATTTATAATATTAGTAAGGATTAGAACTTACTACACAGGTAGTTAATTGTATCAGGCGTTACTTTGCGGAAATCCATGCTATTAAGTTAAGATTAAAACTACTTCGCAACAATCCGCTACAAATATGTATCATGGTATATATTTTAAACCATGCAGTATGTGTATGGTTGGATACCATTATAAAAAGCATGCATTAGGTTGACAGCGTCACTTAGCGATTAACAGTCGTAGAGTCAACTTACCCTGATGATGCTCCATTTTGGAGCGAAACATGTGTTGGTGGTGGTATGTATGGTGGTGTATATTTTTAATTTTTGCATCTGCATGCATCCTTTGAGGGAGGGAGGGTGGTACATACTGCATGGTTTAAAATATATACCATCATACATATTTGTAGCGGATTGTTGCGAAGTAGTTTTAATCTTAACTTAATTACTACACAGGGGTAAAGAAGCGTCTCTTACTGTCCTCATATTCCTCTAACCTTATTCGGAGTTGATAACAGATGTCCATGGGCAGTAGTAATCACTTACCATCAGGAGGACTGCATACTCCTGTATTATTGAAGAAAGAAAAAGGATAAATATGGTGTCATACCAGCATCTTCCAATTCCGGGATGGTATCATCAGAATCACTGTCTGACGATGCAGTCTCCTCCTTCCTCTTCTCCGTCATGGAAGCAGTGGCCTTGTCCAGCTCTGTGAGTTCCGGCATGGTATCTCCTTGCTCTGTTATCTTGGCGGCGGAAAGATCCTGTAATTATGTAATGGTTTATTGTTAACGACAATAACATACATATGAAGAAACAATTTTATGTTACTAATGATTAGTGTTAAAATAATACTTATAGTTTTAAAACTAAAAAAAAATACGCTAAAATCGCTCAAGGAAAATAGTTAATCCTGATGAGGAGAATGGGATAAAGTTATTAAAATCGTGTATTGTCATCGGTTCTTCATATTTTTTTTCAAAATTTTAAATTAATCGGACCATTCAAAGTGGGTAAAAATCGAGTTCAAAGATGCCGTTACATACATAGATACAACCCAAGCTAATAAAGGCGTGGTAAAAAAATGCTGACCAACTCTTTTGTGGCAATATGGTAAATTTATTCTTATTAATGACAATGACTTGCACATGATGAGGGTGTTTTATCTATGTTAGTAATGATTAGTGTTTAAATTCGCAATTTTTCATGGCAATAATGGTTGAATTACTAAGGTAGGTAAAAATTGATTAAAATTGACTATTAATAATATGTATTACTCAGGAATGACAAAGTGACTGTGATTTGTATGAGCTTCAGGTAGAAATCCCTGTCATATATGTAGCAGACAATGTCCTTGGATACACGCTTGCTATTTCAGTCTTATATAAACAAGCCACAGGATTGGAATTTTTACTTAATAAGAAATGGTTTTATTAATATACTAGCTGACCCGGTAAACTTTGTACCGCCTCAAAATCTATTTATTAAATATATTTCATATAAAATATAGCTTATGTTACTCGTAGATAATGTAGCTTTTGAATGGTAAACGAATTTTTACGAAACAAAGTTTTCCTCTTTATAATATTAGTCTAGAGTTTTTATGTGTTCTAGCCAAATGGATCATCCATTTGGCTAGAACACATAAAAACTTAAGTAGTGTCTGAACCAGACCAGGCAGCAATTTACATGAAAGGACTTATAAATTTTAGGCTCAATTATTGATTAAATTAACAAGATTATCTTATGTTAATGATAGCACTTATCAAACTTAAGTAAAAAAAATCAATAAATAATATGAATGGTTTCATTTGATTTTCAATGAATTACATGCATAAGTCAACTACAGGAATTATCACTAATAGAATGAATTAGCATAGGTATTGTAGCTTTTCCAGTATATGTGAAATTAAACTTTAAAATAACAGATTCTACTAGAAAATAAAAGAATGATGTAAGGTGATACTTCATATAAATACGACACACTACAAATAATCGTATTAAAACGAAAGTATTTAACTTTTCTTAACATTAACTTCGTATTTGATGTTTATGCAGATGTTGAAGAACGATAACAGATTAATATGAAGTGTAATAACAGATTTATAACACATAAAACCAAACTATACCATGCTTAGTACAATGAAACTATATACTTTTTATTTAAAGGAAGAGCTACTACCTGCTCCATAATTAAAGGAAGAAATAATGTATTACGATTGTTATTTTTTATTCCACTTTAACTAATCCGTACTATATCCATCACATTTTATTTCTCAAAGATTTATCGGACACCGCTAAATAGGCGCGCAGTTCACGATATATTATTGATTTTACTAAAATATGGTTAGAACTAACACCTATATCACTTAACAACACAGCAGCACAATATTCAAGCACTAAAATAACACGATTTTTAAACAATTTCACGATATTACCTTGTCTAAAAGAAAACTTTTGGGAAAAGGAATCCTCTTTCAATACATTTGATTTGACAAAAGAATTTTGTGTCCACAGATAAAAAATAATCGTATTGATTTTACAATCTGCATTATTTATAATCTAAGTAAAGTTATTTTAATAATTTAAAGAATTACATAAATTAATTAATTTATATATATATTTTAATATACATTAATTGGTAAAAGTACTTTAGATTTTTTCATAGTAAAAAAATATTAATAGTTTTTATCATTTTCTTGCTAATATATGTATCCGATTTAGTAATTTTATTGGTAATGGTAACACTAACATTAAATGTCATCTGTAATGGGATAGTGATGATTTGTATCTTATCACATTCGACTAGAAATCGATAACGACGTTATATAAATCGGTTGGATACCAATACTATAATTTAATTTTTCATACAAATATAAGAAATAAAAAATACTTGTTAAGATTTAAGTATGAATACGCGTTAATGTAACATTATTTTAAATGGTATCACAAATCACGAAACATCATCGAAATACTATTGAAAAATCATTTAGAAAGTAGACAATAGCCAATTCCGTTAAATCAGATAGAATGAAATTGCATTGATATTATCGATTATCGATACGACAACCTATATAGGAAAGTCCTTATCCCTATCATAGAATCTAATAAAATAAAAATTATTATCTAGGAGAATGTGATTGTTCGTGCTCAATACGTTCTATGAAAGAAGTTGCATAGTCAAGAATTGCTTTCGACTTCGCGATCGTCATTGATATAAAATCGCGATCATTCTATACAAGTGAATGCTGTTTGTTATCGAGTAATTAATATAAACAGTTTACGTTCGCGAGTGCGGTGACTATGTCGTGTATTGAATGAATCGTATGTTTTAAAATAAGTCCAAAGTGCAAAAGTTTCGTGATAAATTAAAGTGATAGTGCCAAAATGTCGCTTGAGGAGAAATTCAACGCGGCAGTCAACGTTATTCGCAGTCTGCCAAAGAGTGGTATGTTTTTTACGTTTTTATTTTTTTTCGATGGAAAAGTACCACACACCGTTTAAGACCTATGTGGCTGGATATTGGTGTTATCGTGTACTACGTCAGGATTATTTGTGTAATTTATCATTATCTTCGTTTTATTTATCAAATTATCGTTTAAGAAGATTGTATTCGATTTTCGAATCTATTAGTATGAGGCATTTTTACGAAAACAATTTTATTACAATGATTGCATTTCTTGTTTTTCTGATTATGCAAAGGTAAACGTACGATTTAAGCCAGTAAAATGATAGGTAATGATTGATTGTACTATTTGTTACTTAATAATTTGTAACATAATATTAAAATTTGTGGTATTGTAATATTTACTCACATATTCTGCTTAGAGTTTATATGCACTCATATTTCTTGTGTGCGAACTATGGACAGACAGCATCTTATCCAGAACTCAGATCTGAAATTGTCACTGATTGAATCTAGAACCTTTGGAAACCTTTCTGCATCACATTCCCATGTGAAAAAGAAAAGTCAAAATGAAGTATGGTGATGTACCGGTCACCATACTTCTTTTTATTTGAATTAATTAATAGACAAACATGCAGTCCACTTGATGCATTGCCACTTTTAAGGACAAAGATGGTTACCTCATAATTATGTAATGTAATGTATGTAATTTTGAAGGTGGTAGAACCCTTTGTGGTTTGACTCCGGCGGCACCACCGCCACACCTATTTCTACCTAATAAAAGCAGTGTTAGGCACTGCTGTGTTCGGGTTTGAAGGGTGTGGTAAGGGAGACAGACTTTTCAGAGGCGTTCCAGCTTAGCCCTCAGGGGTAGTGGCGCATCTGTGGCTGACCTCAGGCAGGAATATCTAATCCTATCTGGGGTTGATTACAGATGTCCATGGGCGGCAGTAGCCACTTACCATCAGGTGGACTGCATGCTCATCTGCTACTCTTATATTATAAAAAAAAAAAAAAATTAAGTTCTCTAAAACAAAAGTAAATTTTAAGTTACAATCTAAATTTCATGAACAAGAGAAGTCTATTTATTTTAATACATTAAAGCAATTAACACATAAGCATTACTTGCTTCTATATTGTTTCTGTGTGTGTTAGGTATAGTCCGCGAGGCCTAAGCTGCGCTTTGCATTTGTGTGAGTGATAGAAACTTACAAAAAAATAATTATTATTTTTTAGTTAGTTACTTACATGAGTTGAAGAGATATTCTTGTTTAAAAAAAAATGTATAGTAAAAATATTTTTACAATATGCAATAAAATTAAGTATTATATTATATCAATGCTTGAAATATAATCCTTACTCAGCTTTATTCAGTAAACTAGAAGTAATATCTATATTTACAAAGTAAACGGGTCAAAACATATTGATATGGTCAGTTTATTGTATAGCTGAAAATATTTTAAAAGATTTAAGTACTTTAAAAGGTTTGTCACAATAAGTTAATTTGAAATGTTGAATTTTTGACAATGCACTGAAGTGACTGAATAGTTTCGTGGAGATCAACAGTTTAACATACAATAGAATTTTGGCGTTTATGTCCTCTGAATGGTAAAATTTTTTATTTCAAAGTTTAGACAAACAACTTAATTCAAGTTTGTATAGGTTTCCAACATACCAGTAAATGTTTTGTTACAATATTTACTAAATAGGAGCAGTAATAGTCTAAGTGAAGCTTATTGGAACTTGGTCTCTCAATCAAAATAAAAAAAAATCAAATTGGTTCGAGGTTCAAACCCCAAACATAAATGCACCTCTAATTATTCAAAGTTTTTTCAAACTTTGTGTGTTTCAAAAATAAATTATCATTTGCTATAAAAGAAGGAAAGCATTGTGAGTAAACCTTCACACTTGAGAGTTCTTAAAGATATAAAAGTTCTCAAAGGTCTCCAACGGTACCACCACTACACCTATTTTTGCCTAATATCAGCAGTGTTAAGCGCTGCTGTGTTCTGGTTTGAAGGGTGTGGTAAGATCGACCTCAGGTAGAAATATCTTATCCTATCTGGGGTTGATTATAGATGTCCGTGGGCGGCACTGCCCACTTATCATCCGGTGGACTGAATATTAGTCTGCTACTCCTATTTTCTAAAAAAAAAAAAAACTACAAAATCAGGGAGTTTTGTCGTGAAAACTGAATGGTCATTTGATGTGTTTTCACCATATAAATTTACCGATTTTAATAGTAGCAAATGGAAGCCTAATCAAAATTTCCCATTAATAACCCTATATTTGAAGATATCTTGGGGAGATTTAGGTTACAGCTCGTTAATTGAATAGCGCTTGAGAAGTCTACGCCTTTTTTTTTTCGTTGACGAGGGGGAAACCTTCAAAAGGTACCCGACGTCATGGGAGTGACGCCGGGTTATGTGGGATTTTTACCGCACTAAATCCCCGCCGCTGGCCGTCCTCAGCGTTTGGTGGAGAACTCCGGGATCTCCAACAGAACACAACCGGAGTCCTCCTAACGCGATGCCCTTCTATCGGGCTCTGCCCTGGGGGGAGCAATTTTCACACCCTTCAAACCGAAACGCAGTAGCGCCTAACACTGCTGTTATTAGGTAGAAATAGGTGTGGCGGTGGTGCCGCCGAAGTCGAACCACAAATGGTTCTACCACCTTTAAAGGTGTATGTTTTTCGGGACTTGCCAAGTACGTGTATGCAGCATTATAATATAGATAGCATTAGAAGATATATAAATAGATATGTTAGTTTCTCATTTAACACTAAAATGCATCGCATTACGTAATATTTACGGACCATCAGTGTCTATGCATGTTTGTTTAAGCTCTCAACTAATGTGAATATGTGAAATATCCGTACTCGTATGTATTTAGTCTACGAAAACATTTGTATAGCATGTGTTTGTGTAATAAGTTGGATTTATAGTCATTGCATAGAAATTTAAAAAAAAAGTTCAACCTGTCGTCGTTATTTTGAGATCAAATTATGTCAGTTTCAAAGATTAAAAATATCGCTTTCAAAGTCATCTTTAATGTTCTTGAAAAGTTTTTAATAAGATCTGAGAAAAACTGCATACAGAAGTGATCAGAAGACATGCGTTGTCAATCATGAGGTTTAGATGGTCGCCTCATAACCTTCGAACGAAACGAAGAACTGCTTCACGTTAGAAATAGGTGTGGCAGTGATACATTTCCTGATGAATCGCCACCTTTCAATGGTTCTACCACCTTTCAAGAAACTAGCAACAATGGGGCTCGTGTTAATGTATCTATACTAATATTATAAAGGGAAAACTTTGTTTGTTTGATTGTAATGAATAGGTTTAAAAACTACTGGACCGATTTTAAAAATTCTTTCACCATTCGAAAGCTACATTATCCACGAATAAAATAGGCTATATTTTATATGAAATGTATTTGATAAAAAGATTTTGAGGCGGTACAAAGTTCGCCGGGTCAGCTAGTTGTGGATACAATGTCAGCAGTGGTAGTATACTTATATAACTTTAGGCCATTCCTAGGTTACAATTTCAATCACACGCAGATTATATAAAGTTTAAAATTACATACCTCATCGTCAACCCATTACTGTCCCACTGGGCACGGGTCTCCTCTCACAATGAGAAGGATTAGGCCATAGTCCACCGCGCTGACCAAGTGCGTAGTGGTAGACTTCACGTACCATTGAGAACATTTTTTTTTTTTTCTTAGGTATTTAGGTCTCCTCACGATGTTTACACATTTGGCCAGCGCGTTGGAATATGGCCTGATTCTTCTCACTGTTAGAGGAGACCCGTGCCCAGTAGTGGGACAGTAATGGGTTGATAACGACGACTTGGTTTAAAGATCAATGAAAATATCGTGAGGACACATGCATACCTGAGAGAACCTAAAAAAAATGTGCTCAAACGTATGTGAAATTAATCAATATGCACGGAACGAACATAACTTTACTCTGAAGAGGCCACTGCCCAGCAGTTGGTGACGAAACATCCCTACTAATTATTCTGCTGAGACTGAGAAAAACGTGCTAAGTAATAATAGCTTCTAAGAATAAACTAGGAAATGGTTTGTAGTTTGTACTACTACATTACATAACAGATAATGTAGGCTGTGTCGTAAAAGTTACCGTCTGCTTATTGTAAATGTGAAAAATGATGTCGATTTGTTATCTATGTACATCAACAGAAAAATAAATAAAAGGAAGTTTATGTCTGCGGTTTCAGAATAACTGCCGTATCCTGTTTTTTGTTGACGAGGGGGAAACCTTCAAAAGTTACCCGACGCCGTGCGAGCGACGGCGGGTTATGTGGGATTTTTACCGCACTAAAACCCCCCCGTTGACCGTCCTCAACGCTTGTTGGAGAACTCCGGGATCTCCAAAGGAACGCAACCGGAGTCTTCTTAGCGCGTTGCCCCGTCGGGCTCTACCCAGGTGAGCTTAACGCTCGCCACACCATTTGGTGCGTACGACGGTATGCGACCACACATACCGCCGTCCTTCCCGGGGTCGCTTACCGGGCGGTTCGAGCTACCCACTCTTGCCGCCCGCAACCCCGGAAGCCCCCTTTTAGTCGCCTCTTACGATAGGCAGGGGATACCGTAACCCTATTCTGGTCCCGGAACCACAGGGACAAGCAATAATGTACCCGTTGTCCAAAATTCACGGTTGTAACTTCAGTAGTTTAGGCTCTATGATGATTTACTATCCTTTCGCTTTTATATCTGCAGACAAAAATGGATGTCGTTAGATATATGCACGAGTTCGTTGAACTTCAAAATCATTTGACTGACGACCGAAAGTTTAGTTTTTTATGGAAAAGGTTTTTTATGCAATCTTTTTTACTTTAATTCGCCACATTTTGTGTATAGTCTGCGCCAAACTGCTAGTCCGCTCTGAAGTTGTTGCGAGCAAGTGTAATGATAAAAAAATGCTATGGCTAATCACTTCTATGTTCAGAGCGGACTAGTTTAACGCGAACTATAATTAATTATTATGTAACTTATACTTTGCAGTGACAGTCTAGCGTTTCGAACTTAGCCTCTCAATCATCTGAGGCTCAAACGTATCTATGATTTGTGATAAGCAAAAAATTGGTTAACATTGAATTACTACGCACTAAGGACATACAGACTACCTGTTTTTTTTTTTTTTTATAATATAAGAGTAGCAGACGAGCATGCAGTCCACCTGATGGTAAGTGGCTACTGCCGCCCATGGACATCTGTAATCAACCCCAGATAGGATTAGATATTCCTACCTGAGGTCGGCCACAGATGCGCCGCTACCCCTGAGGACTAAGCTGGAACGCCTCGGAAAAGTCTGTCTCCCTTACCACACCCTTCAAACCGGAACACAGCAGCGCCTAACACTGCTGTTATTAGGTAGAAATAGGTGTGGCGGTGGTGCCGCCGGAGTCGAACCACAAAAGGTTCTACCACCTTCAAATATGTAATAAAATATCTAGAATTCTTGCGTTAAATCGAAAAACCATTCGCAGATTACGCAATCGGAATAAATCTCGAAATTAATATGTTTTTTACCCATTTTCGTAAGACCAATGTCAGTACAAGTACAATATTTTATTTAGCAAGCAATGCAAACAAATAAAAATATTCGAAATGTACATTTTACGGTCCGTTTCCTTCGAATTTTGGAGATTGAAATATATTTCCGTGACTTTTGGAACAATGCGTTGTTATTTTCCAACTGGTGAAGGCGTGATGTATGTATAATTAGCCAATGACGTCATGGAGATCCGAAACTATCGGATATCCGACATAAGAATATATCCGAAACCGGTATGAACATTTTGGAAAGAGACACAGAAAGCGTGTGTTCCTTTACAAATAAAATTAAATAATTGCCTATTTGTATTTTATTAACCTACTTTAAAATTCCACAAATAATTTTAATATCCGTTACTGAAACAATCGGATTGTAATCAATAAATAATTCCTTATCCGTAACCATATTCCAAACCGGACTTCTATTTTAATACATTTGTATACGGATCCAGATTTAAATTTTTATATAAAACTAGCTGACCCGGCAAACTTTGTACCGCCTCAAAATCTATTTATCAAATATATTTCATATAAAATATAGCCTATGTTACTCGTGGATAATGTAGCTTTCGATTGGTGAAATTTTTTTTAAAATCGGCCCAGTAGTTTTTGAGCCTATTCATTACAACCAACCAAACAAACAAACAAAGTTTTCCTATTTATAATATTAGTATATATCACTAATTATTACACGAGTGCGGAGAGTAATGTTTCTTGAGCATATTAACACATGTCTCATATCTTTAGCAGACCTTACAGCGCAAACGATTACAGATTTGTCTAATTTTAGGAGTGACATTTTTTTAATAATATAGGAATATCAGACGGGCATGCAGTCCACCTGATCGTAAGTGGCTACTGCCGCCCGTGGAAATTTGTAATCAACCCTAGGTAGGATTAGATATTTCTTCCCGAGCTCGGCCACTGATGCGCCGTTACACCTGAGGACTAAGCAAGGATGCCTCGGAAAAGTATGTCTTCCTTACCACACCCTTCAAACCAGAACACAGCAGCGCTTAACAATATTGTGAATAGGCATTAACAATATTGTGTGTTTTTTTTTATAATATAGGAGTAGCAGACGAGCATGCAGTCCACCTGATGGTAAGTGGCTACTGCCGCCCATGGACATCTGTAATCAACCCCAGAGAGGATTAGATATTCCTACCTGAGGTCGGCCACAGATGAGCCGCTACCCCTGAGGACTAAGCTGGAATGCCTCGGAACAGTCTTTCTCCCTTACCACACCCTTCAAACCGGAACACAGCAGCACCTAACACTGCAGTTATTAGGTAGAAATAGGTGTGGCGGTGGTGCCGCCGGAGTCGAACCACAAAGGGTTCTACCACCTTCAAATGTGGCGGTGGTGCCGCGGGAGTCGAACTACAAAGGGTTGTGCCACCTTCAACATTACTAATAATACGCGGTTACTATACCCATCTGACGCGCGGAGGGGTCTGGGTTCGATCGCCGTTGTTTATCCCGCACAAAACAGTCTGCAGGCTGTTTTGCTCAGCAATGTGCGCTCACACTTACAACTAACGCACACGCAATCTACTTAACATCACACCGGACACTCCTATTTGAATTTAATTAAATGAATCTGCTATAAATATTCATTTGCCGAATTTTAAATAATTGGATGAGCGACCTCTAAATGTGTTTTAATATGAACGTTTCCTTACTTAATATTAAGATTAACACCTGGTTCTGAATATGACCTTATTCTGTGCATCGTACCATAATATAACTCAAAGGTGAGTGACTGACATAGTGATCTATCAACGCACATCCCAAACCACTGGACGGATCGGGCTGAAATTTGGCATGCAGGTAGATGTTATGACGTAGGCATCCGCTAAGAAAGGATTTTGATCAATTCTACCCCCAAGAGGATAAAATAGGGGATGAAAATATTACTTCGTAACGCGAGCGAAGCCGCGGGCAAAAGCTCGTTGTACAATAAAGTTATTTTAACAACTACTGAACATTTGAATCATTTAATCAAACATTAAGTTATGTAGTCTATTCATTTTCTTACTGTTGATGCGTTATTTTATGTTTACCACAGAATACAAGTGTCATAGAAATGTCTTGGTATAATTTATGAGTCCAAATCTGCAAAAGTGTCACATTACTAAAATTGAAGGAAATTATTGTATTTTATCTTTTGAAAGAAAGAAGAAAGAAAGAAAACAACTTTCTTTCTTTCTTTCATTTTATCTTTTATTCACCTTAAAATCTCTTAAAAAAAACATTTTTGGTATAGTCCGCGTAAAACTGCTAGTCCGCTCTGAATATAGAAATGAATCGCGTCGTCATAGCAAATTGTATGACTACACCAGCTCGCAACAACTTCAGAGTGGACTAGCAGTTTGGCGTGGACTACACCACGTTAATAAAGATATTTTATGTTTAAAATCGTGAAGTAAAATTTGATATTTCGTATTTTTGTGTTGTTTCCTTTACTTTACTTTTTTATATTATTAGAGTAGCAGACGAGCATGTAGTCCACCTGATGGTAAGTGGCTACTGCCGCCCATGGACATCTGTAATCAACCCCAGATAGGATTAGATATTCCTGAGGTCGGGCACAGATGCGCCGCTAAAGGTGGTAAATTAGTATGGTTTGGCGGATATCTCCCTCTTCACACGTATTTCTACCGTGTGTAAATTCTTGCGTTTTGATGGAAACGAAAATATCGGGCACCAGTTTTTGCCCGCGGATTCGCCCGCGCTTAAAATAAAATAATATGACATACTAACAAACATAAAACTGAAAATTCGCACCTTCATTGGAATGAAAGTGGCGCCATCTGGCGAAAATTGGTCGTACCAACTCTGAAACCTTCGTGGGCTCATGGACAACAACTTTGCTCAGGCGTTCCAGCTTAGTCCTCAGGGGTAGCGGCGCATCTGTGGCCGACCTCAGGTAGGAATATCTAATCCTATCTGGGGTTGATTACAGATGTCCATGGGCGGCAGTAGCCACTTACCATCAGGTGGACTGCATGCTCGTCTGTTACTCTTATATTATATAAAAAAACCTGTTTTTATTGCGCAAATAATGGTTCGACTACAGCTAAAAGTTTACTCTGTAAGGTATTTCTGCTTACTAACTAGGTTCTATCGTTTTAACAGCCTAACCGATCGACTTAACCGTGTCGACCAGAGCTAAATTACATAATACGAGTAGGACGACTTGCGTAGCTTGAATAATGTTTGTGTCTATGTAGTAATGTTATAGTATTTCAACTACAATGAATCGCGTCGCCATAGAAAATTGTATGACTACACCTGCTCGCAACAACTTCAGAGCGGACTAGCAGTTTGGCGCGGACTATACCTACGTCGAATCACTATTTAATAATTAAGTTCTGTTTCTCACAGCGATCAATTCGCAAAATGATCATCATAGCTCAGTTACGTAATGTGACGTAGCTAGAACAAGTTACGTTGTTCAAATAATTTTCGTGTTTCTATATTTACGTTTAATTCTTCACTTTAAGACATTTCTATACGATAACTAAGATCTAACTAACTAGTTCTAACTAAACTAAGTGCTATATGATAACTAAGTTTCTAACAACCATATTAGTGATATTGGCCAGTCAGTAATGATAGCTAATTACTTAATATGACGTAGAACAAATTAATTTCCTTGAATAATTAATGTTTCACTACAAAGTTTCGAATATCCGTTCTTTAATCTGTAAATTACATATTTAGACACATTACAATGTATATTGCTTGGCCATGAGAGTGATGACTGAAACTTGACTTATAAGGTTTTTTTTATAATATAGGAGTAGCAGACGAGCATGCAGTGCGATGGTAAGTGGCTACTGCCGCCAATGGACATCTGTAATCAACCCTAGATAGGATTAGATATTCCTACCTGAGGTCGGCCACAGATGCGCCGCTACCCCTGAGGACTAAGCTGGAACGCCTCGGAAAAGTCTGCCTCCCTTACCACACCTTTCAAACCGGAACACAGCAGCGCCTAACACTGCTGTTATTAGGTACTTTATATGAGTTACAATCTAGCCTTATTTAAGACTAATGAGTAACTCTACGCAAACTTAAACTGCTAAATAATCATATAACGAAGATGGCGTCCTTTGACACTGTACTTGTTTTGTGAGTGAAATCATGATTCGAAACGTATGAAACTCAACACTTAGGACGCTAATCTTAACATGACGGTAATGATGGTTGCATTCGGAAGTAGTTTAGCAATAAGTCGGCAAATAATTGAACAAGTGTGAGTCGAACTCGCACACGGAGTTCCGTACCAACGAATTTTAATTATTTTTTATTTTTATTATTTGTTATTATAGTAACCATAATATTAAAAATATAAGTGTCTCCCAATTATGGTTCAAAAGATAAAGCGAAAAACGTCGTAAATTTGCGAATTTTATTGCGACCCCCATTTATGACCAATAAAAAAATAAATTCGCACTAAAATTCGCAATAAAATTCGACACAAATTACCACCATGACCATTTATGACACAAATTAAAAAATATACTAAACTGCCTATTGTAAGCATAGATTAGTAAAGATTACTCACTCCTAACAAGAAGATGTACCCAGTTTTGAGAATTGAAATAGTTGCGTAAAAAAGTTTTGCCACGTCTCCGTGATAAAATGTCCCTAAAATATTTGAAATAATTATTTATTTATTATGTAAATTACGCAGTATTAGTTATTTATTCGTATGTTTTCATTTGTCAAGAATTAAAAAAAAGAACTTACTAATAAGCCGTTTGTGGCTTCATTCAATTTCAAGGCGGCGAAGTATCTTTACTAATCTATGATCGTAAGTTTAAAAAAATAAGTTGAAACAATTTTTTAAGATCTTTAAAAAGTTTCTAATGCCATGTCTTCTAGATTAAGAATACTATGGGCCTAATGTCCATCTCGGCCAGTTGGTCATCGTCGGGCAATTAAGTTTTTTATGTCTTTTCATACGTTTACAACGTAATATGATGTAAGGTGATGAGTTGTGCAATTTGTGTTTGTTTATGTGTAACTTATAGTTTTGTAACGGTTTTGTAATTGTTTCAACATTTTAGGTTTGATTTTTACAGCTGAATAAGATACGGTCTTTTAATCCGAGTAATTTATATAAATTTAAATCTTTCAAAAATGTTTTTAGGGTTCCGTACCCAAAGGGTAAAAACGGAACCCTATTACTAAGACTTCGCTGTCTGTCCGTCTGTCCGTCTGTCACAGGGCTCTACCGCTTAAACCGTAATAGACACATGAAATTTTGAAAGAGGAGGCATAACGGTGGCAGCTATAACAACAAATACTAAAAATAAAATAAAGTTGAATATTAAAGGGGGTCTCCATACAACAAACCGGATGTTTTCGGCATTTTTCGATTAAACTGTTAAACTGTACTAGGAAGACGGTTGAAATTTTTACAATACGTTTACTACTATAACTGGTATTATAATAAATACAAATAAGAACCATAAAACATATTTTAATATACTTATTTTAATTTTATTATACTTTGATTACGTCGTCCCATCGTCACCCCAACGCCATCTATTTGTGTGTTATATAACTAAGTATTGTTAAAAATGTACGTTTCATTCATCATCACCCCAACGCCATCTATTGTTGTTTCATATGACTAAGTATTGTTGAAAATCATAAAATGAATTAAAATAATAAACATTTGGTAGTACGGAAGCCTCCATGTGCGAGTTCGACTCGTACTTGGCGAATTATTTCAGACAGATCGCGTAATTGATACAAATCTTAACATGATATAGGCCGCGTAAAACTGCTACTCCACTCTGAATATAGAAATGAATCGCGTCGCCATAGCAAATTGTATTACTACACCTTCAGAGCGGACTAGCAGTTTGGCGCGGACTATACCTGGTTTTTAGGGTTCCGTACCCAAAGGGAAAAGGAACCCTATTACTAAGACTACGATGTCTGTCCGTCTGTCGAAAGACTCTATCTCATTAACCGTAATATATAGAGACTCGATATTTTTATGACTACACCTGCTCGCAACAACTTCAGAGCGGATTACCAGTTTCGCGCGAATTATACCTATCAAAAGGGTACTGATAGCCAGACGGACAACACAGTGATACGATGAGGGTTTCTTACTTTTATTCTAACGAAGCCTAAAGATAAAGACACTAGTAATAATAATATTAATAATTAACAAAGAACCCGACTACTTAAAAACTAAATACATTACCCTCCAAATTCAGATAAAAACTTCGTTGCAAGATTTGACCATTGCATACGACTCGCGTGGCGGAGCGGTCCCCATGCCGATCTGACGTGCAAATGATCCGGGTTCGATCCCCGGCCAGACAGACATCTGAATGTTGAATTTGGGTATCAGTTCTGGGTCGGGGTGTTTGTGTATTCGTCTTTGCGTGTGTTCATGGCACCCACGACACAGGGAATCCTAGTGTGGGGCTGTGATTGTAATTGAAGGTGGTAGAACCCTTTGTGGTTCGACTCCGGCGGCACCACCGTCACACCTATTTCTGCCTTCTAACGGCAGTGTTAAACGCTGCTGTGTTCTGGTTTGAAGGGTGTGGTAAGGGGGACATATTTTTCCGAGGCGTTCCAACTTAATCCCCAGAAATAGCGGCGTATCTGTGACCGACCTCAGGTAGGAATATCTAATCCTATCTGATTTTGATTACAGATGTCCATGGACGGCAGTAGCTTACCATCAGATGGACTGCATGCTCGTCTGCTACTCCTATATTATAAAAAAGCGTCTTTATACATAACTAGCTGACCCGGAAAACTTTGTACCGCCTCAAAATCTATTTATCAAAATACATTTCATATAAAATATAGCCTATGTTACTCGTGGATAATGTAGCTTTCGAATGGTGAAAGAATTTTTAAAATCGATCCAGTAATTTTTGAGCCTATTCATTACAATCAAACAAAGAAACAAAGTTTTCCTCTTTATGTTATTAGTGTAGACAAGTTAATAAAGAAACATTTAATAAAACGATAACATATGCTTTGTATCCCGTGTGAACTTCAACAAGTGACATTTCATAATGGATACCTCCATATCGATTTTAATATCTTTTATATTTCACCTTGACACTTAGACAGGTGGGCTCCGGCCGGTATATTAACGTTTACATCTATAAAATAACTAGGATATGTAAGAAAATGTGCAAGTATGTTTGATGGTGGTAGAAATATTTGTGGTTCGACTCTCAAAGAAGCGCCGCCATTTATTTCTGCTTTATAACAGCAGTGTATCGCGTTCTGGTTTGAAGGGTGTGTTAAGGGGGACTCTTATAAGGTGTTAGTCCAACTTAGTTCTTAGGGGTAGCAAGGCTATCCCTGTAGTCCCAGGACCATAAAAGGGCTACGGTATCCCCTGCCTGTCGTAAGAGGTGACTAAAAGGGGTTTTTCCGGGGTAGTGGACGGCAAGAGTGGGAGCTCGAACCGCCCGGCCAGCGACCCCGGGAAGGACGGCGGAATCCTCAACGCCGAGGATGGCTACCGGTGGGGTTTTAGTGCGGTAAGAATCCCACATAATCCCGTGTCGCTCCCACGGCATAGGGTACCTTTTGAAGGTTTCCTTGTAAAAAAGGGGGAAGCAACGCATTTATGATTAAACTTAAATGGGACTTCAATTATCTAGATAAAGGCTTGATTACAGATATTAAAAGACAGCGACCACATAAATTAAGTTTTCATCAACTTTGAACTAAAGTCAAAAGTCAAATTACTTAACATATGACCTTAAGGTCAATTCTGTAGATATAATTTATTTGTGGAATTGCGGTTAACCTTTTAGATCTTAAAGTTTACTTTGTACGTTTGCACGTCCCAAAATTAAAAGTAAAATTATTGACATTTTACCTTTGAACCTTTTCGCTAAACATCTTGAACTTAAAAATAAACCTTTCTTTTTTTCAATGCCAGTCCGACTTACACTGGTCGATTGATTCACGATATTTTAGTTCACCTTTAAAGAAAGTGCTAATTAATTCCTTATGCGCACATAACATCGAAAAATCAGAGTTTGTCTAGGATTCGAGACTCGCACCCATAGATTCGTAAAGATTACTCACTCCTAACAAAAAAATGTAACCAGTTTTGACAATTGAAATTGTCACTTGTCATCTATTTTCGTGTTTGAAAAATATAAAAAAAAAATAGTTTTTGGAGCATTTACGAATGAAACCTTTTCTCCGCACTATTTCTTCGATTCGTGTTGTTTTTGCACCACTTAACTGCACATGTCGGCATTGTTCCGCGTAAATTACACCTTGACAGTCGGAGACGTAATGGGAAGACAGTCACCCATTTTGCGTATGTGTCTGAAATTTGTGTTCCTTCAATTACAAGGCGGTGAGATATCTTTACTAATCTACGAGTATGCTCGCACCCTAAAAGAGATAGGGGGAAAACACGCTGAAACGTTTCGTGTAGTATACAAATTGTGAATTGCGTGCATTCCAGTCTTAGGTGTAATTTATTTATTTATTTATTTACTCTTTATTGACCATGTTAAAAACAGTGTGGTTCCAAAGGCAACTTAATGCTAAATAACATTTTCTCTCAGTCAACCTTAAGGATGTGCAGAAAAATTGATAATGCGTAATAATTCCTAATCTAGTTCGCGGCTTCTAAATGAACTAGTTCGCTCTTTTAGTTCGTCTGCTCCCAGCTTATCGACCAGTTAGGAACTGAAGTACAGATGAACTAAAAGAGCGAAAGTTCTGCATTCTTTTGAATCAATTTGTAGATTGGAATTTTGTAGATTATGTGACAAGATTAGGGATTCATGAATTAAAATGTTTGAGCGCTAAAAAATAAACCTATTGATTCACGTAAAATATTCATATAATATGACGACATTAGATCAGTTATCAATTTTTTCACCAATTCAGTTAGGAGCTAACGAACTATGGATCGGGAAATCTGGGAATTTGGTTCGCGTAGTTCGTCTTTGGGCTCCCACAGCACTCCTTTTCCGAACTAGTTCGTTCGCATTCTCTGATGACTTTAGTGGATGCACAGCCGTGCGTCTAGATCTCTAAAGGTGGTAGAACTCTTAGTGGTTCAACTCCGGCGGCACCACGGCCACACCTATTTCTGCCTAATAACAGCAGTGTTAGGCGCTGCTGTGTTCCGGTTTGAAGGGTGTGGTAAGGGAGACATACTTTTCCGAGGCGTTCCAGCTTAGTCCTCAGTACCGGCGCATCTGTGGCCGAGCTCAGGTAGGAATATCTAATCCTATCTGGGGTTGATTACAGATGTCCATGGGCGGCAGTAGCCACTTACCATCAGGTGGACTGCATGCTCGTCTACTACTCCTATATTATATAAAAAAATCTATCATTACTTTCATTAGTTCGTAGGTCAAGGTAATTATCCATCAAAATTCAATTCCAGTCGATTCAGTCCTAGAATCAGTTCACGTAGAATTGAATACAAGAGCGTGTGTTTAATATTAATCGCCGCTTTAGAGGAGTGGGGATAGAGGGGGAGTAACGACCTGATTCTTGGTGCATTAGTTCAAAATTGTGGCTTATATAATATTGTTCACTGGTTTTCGCCCGCGGCTTCGCCCGCGTTTAAAACAAAATAATATGACATAGTAACATACATAAAACTGAAAATTCGTACCTTCATTGGAACGACAGTGGCACCATCTGGCGAAAATTGGTCGTACCAACTCTGAAACCTTCGTGGTCTCATGGACAACAACTTTGCTAAAGATCATCACATGATCAAATGCATAGTTTACGATTCAATCCTTACTAATATCGATTAAAATAATCGATTTTTTGGTCCAAAAGATCGATTCTCCGATTAATCGATCTTAGATCGCCATTCTTAGTTCCCTGTGGGATTTCCGGGATAAAAACTATCCTATGTCCTTTCTCAGGTCTCAGACTATCTTTGTTCAAAATTTCATTAAAATCGGTTCAGTGGTTTGGGCGTGAAGAAGAGACAACCAGACGAACAGACAGACAGACAGACAGATACTTTCGGATTTATAATATTAGTAAGGATTATACTCTTAATACATGTTGTAATCAACCCATTACTGTCACACTGCTGGGCACGGGTCTCCTCTCAGAATTAGAAGCATTAGGTCATAGTCCACTGCGCTGGTCTATTGCATTTTGGTTGACTTCACATACCTTTGAAACACCGTTATTGGTAGACTTCATATACCTTTGAAAACTTGAAAGATTTCTCAGGTATGCAGGTTTCCTCGCGGTGTTTTCCTTCACCGTTTAAGCAAGTGATAATTAATTTCTAATCGAATACTTTGAAAAAGCAGAGGTGCGTGCCTGGGATTCGAACCTCGGACCCCTCGATCAAGCCGAGTTTTTTAACCACTTACATTAAATCATTATCATTAATAAAGGTATTTACTTAGAATGAACTGGAAACTGTTTACAAAGTATGAATAACACAAGGTTTTTGTTATAAAATTGCCACATTTGCATGTATGGGGCACATCCTGCAATTATTTTTTTAACTAATGATGATTCGCCACACCTGTCTGACATGCAGCAGGATCCGGGTTCGATTCCCGCTAGGAGAATCTAATTCAGTGGATGATTATTAAGGTTTACTTCGTAAAAATATCGTTGTCAATTTTATTTTGTTTTAACTATTAGAAATTGATTATCACTTGCTAAACGGTGAAGGAAAACATCGTGAGGAAACCTGCATACCTGAGAGATTTATAAAAAAAATCTTAAAGGTATGTGAAGTCTACCAATACGCACTTGTCCAGCGCGGTGGACTATGGCCTAATCCTTCTCATTATGAGAGGAGACCCGTGCCCAGCAGTGGGACAGTAAAGAGTTGTTGATGATGATGATGATGATCTTGTGATGATCATTTTTGTAAAGACGTAAAAACTCATACTAAGGGTACTGTTTAAAAACCTCAAGATAAAGGAGTTCACGTTTAGAAAGATCCGAATCTTGTTCTAGCCGACCTTGCTGGCTGACATACATACCGCTTCAGATGCTAATCGATCAGATTAACATGTAATACACTGCTAATTGACTGAATTGATTATTCGATTTTTATTCGTAACTTAGGCTGATCATCGACTTTATTTTTTTGACAACCTTCAAAAGGTACCCGGTGCCGTAGGCAACACGGGTTTCCGGGATCTCCAATGGAACGCAACTGGAGTCCTCTGAGCGCGTTGCCCTGTCGGGCTTCGCTCTGGTGAGCATGACCCAATGTCCGCGCAAAACTGCTAGTCCGCTCTGAAGTTGTTGCGAGCAGGTGTAGTCATACAAATTGCTATGGCGACGCGATACATTTCTATATTTAGAGCGGACTAGCAGTTTTACGCGGACTATATGCGGCTACACATACCGCCGTTCTTCCCAGGTTCGCTGGCCAGGCGGTTGGAGCTTCTACTATTGCCGCCGGCAACCTCCGAAGCAATCCTTTTAGTCGTCTCTTACGACAGGCAGGGGATACCGTAGCCCTATTCTGGTCCCAGAACTACCAAACAGCTTTAGGCCCTTACCTTGGACGGATTGCCCCTAAAAATCACTGGAGTTTAGACCATATCCCTTAGCGATATGTCCATTACTTTATAAATTGTATACGATAAAAAAAAAACAATGCACAACACTTCGCCAAGTTGGAAACGTATTTAAAATTTTAATCAAAACAAAACAAAAAAAAAAAACAACTTGAACGCAAAGTGTAATTATCTTTGCAAATGACGTTGCGAAGATTATTTTTGCTAATAACAGGCGTTCTTAATTCAAATCTTACTGTTCGATGTGAAAAAAGACAAATCTTTCCGTTGTCCCACGGCGATGGCGATCGGACTTTCACTTACTATCCGTTACACTAAAATAGCTCGGTCGCCTATCGCTAACTAGGGTTGTAGGTAGGGTTGCCACGGCGCCGGATACCTTTTGAAGGTTTCCCCCCTCGTGAACAAAAATTAAAAAAAAGGACTTGTAGGGATGTTTCGGATCTGGGTATAAATACGGATATCCAAAGGTGCCCGATGCAAATATAATGCTTGTTAGTGTTTGTTTAATCTCAAAATAACACTGGACTTCTTACGATACCAAATATATATTGAACCGATGTGAATGGGATGGACCAGTTGACTTTAAGTGGAAACTATCGTTTATGTAACTGTAACCAATTTTATATAGAACGAGCTTTTGCCCGCGGCTTCGCTCGTGTTACGAAGTAATATGTTCATCCCCTATTTTATCCCCTTGGGGGTAGAATTGATCAAAATCCTCTAGTAGCGGATGCTTACGTCATAACATCTACCTGCATGCCAAATTTTAGCCCGATCCGTCCAGTGGTTTGGGCTGTGCGTTGATACTATGTCAGTCACCTTTGAGTTATATATATTTAGATAAAAAAAATAACAAAAAATACAACCGACTTCTATATCACTACAAAGTAAAAAATAATTCAAATAAATGTTGGTTTAGTACATATTTCTGAAGTCGGCGCTCAATATAATTCGTTGGATAACGATGTAAACAGCGTGTCTTATATGAGCGCAGACTTCAGAAATTTTATTTCACCCTTTTTAGTGATGACATAATAACATTTCTATTAATACAATATAAACTAACGGTATTTAAAATAACTTTTGGTAGAAAAAACAGCTATCTAGCCAACAAAAACTAAGCTTTACAAACCAGCCTGTAAATAAACACCAAGATATTATTAGTGACCGCAAATTAACTAGAACTAAACGGTTTAACTAATTTAACTGCTAGTCAACTTGTGGTTAGTAACGGTTAAATGGGAGACACTTAGACTTTTATAGATATTTTTAAGTATATTTTTAATCTAGTTTTTGCCCGCGGCTTCGTCCGCGTTTAAAAGAAAATAATATGACATACTAACATACATAAAACTGAAAATTCGTACCTTCATTGGAATGGCAGTGGCGCCATTTGGCGAAAATTGGTCGTACCAACTCTGAAACCTTCGTGGGCTCATGGAAAACAACTTTGCTAAAGATCATCACTTGATCAAGTGCATAGTTCAATTCTTATTAATATCGATTAAAATAATCGATTTTTTTGGTCCAAAGGATTGATTCTTCGATAAATCGATCTTAGATCGCCATTCCTAGTTTCCGTGGGATTTCTGGGATAAAAACTATCCTATGTCCTTTCTCGGGTCTCTATCTCTATTTATCAAATATATTTCATATAAAATATAGCCTATATTACTCGTGGATAATGTAGCTTTCGAATGGTGAAAGAATTTTTAAAATCGGTCCCGTAGTTTTTGAGCCTATTCATTACAATCAAACAAACAAACAAAGTTTTCCTCTTTATAATATTAATATAGATAGATAAACAGTGTGGTCTGAAGTAACTCCAGCTCCACATGTTCCATTAGGTTAAGTTTATCATTGCAGAAATTTTAAAGCTTTGTGTTATGGAGTTTCTTTCGCCGCTTCTCCATAACGAAACACCTGGTAAAGTTGTGGTCGATATTGACCACATTGAGTAAAATATAGATCTGTGATATTGACGTCCAAAATGGTAATGTAGCAGTGATAGCCTAGTGGTTAAGAAACTCGGCCTCTCGATCGAGGGGTCCGAGGTTCAAATCCCAGGCACGCACCTCTGATTTTTTCAGTTGTGTGCGTATTAGAAATGATTTATCACTTGCTAAACGGTGAAGGAAAACATCGTGAGGAAACCTGCATACTTGAGAGATGTATAAAAAAATAATCTCAAATGTATGTGAAGTCTACCAATACGCACTTGGCCAGCGCGGTGTTCTGTGGCCTAATCCTTCTCATTATGAGAGGAGACCCGTGCCCAGCAATGGGACAGTAATGGGTTGTTGATTACGTTCAAAAAGAGTTATATAAAGAATAACTTTGAATAAAAAAAATATTCAAAGTGATTCTTTATAGAACTCTTAAAGATGGTAGAACCCTTTGTGGTTCGACTCCGGCGGCACCACCGCCACACCTATTTCTACCTAATAACAGCAGTGTTAGGCGCTGCTGTGTTCCGGTTTGAAGGGTGTGGTAAGGGAGACTGACTTTTCCGAGGCGTTCCAGCTTAGTCCTCAGGGGTAGCGGCGCATCTGTGGCCGACAAGTAGAAATATCTAATCCTATCTGGGGTTGATTACAGATGTCTCTGTACTCTCTCTCTCTCATTCATGATTCATACGTATTATTTGCTCGGGTGACCAGTGAAGTATGTGTAAATATTAACATGAGAACAAAGGAAATTGCATTATAATTGTCGAAGAATATGAATCAAGAAGTGTTACAATGTAGCTGTAGATTACTTATTGTCTTCATATGAATACGTTATTATCAACGCAGGTCAAATACACGTCCTGTGCAGTTAATTATAGTATTTTAATTATATGATTGTTTTTATCATCAGCAACTCGTTTGTCTCTCGTTATTGGTTATAATAGCAGCCATAGAAATAAATGCATTTAAAAAAATTTAAACTGTAAATAAATAATGCAAAAAGTACCGAAAAATAGCGTACCATATTTATTTTTATATGCATTAGGGTTCCGTACTCAAAGGGTAAAATCGGAACCCTATTACTAAACCTCCGCTGTCTGTCCGTCTGTGACAGGGCTCTAACTTTTGAACCGTAATATATATGATAGGTATGCATAACAGTGGTCGCTATAACAACAAATATTTAGAATAAAATACGGAACCCTCCATTTGCGAATTCAACTCGTACTTGCTATTTTTTTTTCTTAATTTTGGTATATTTTGTTGTTATAGAAGCGGCGATTGTTATACATACTCCGTAAAAAATCGAGTCTCTATCTATTACGGTTAATGAGATAGAGTCTTTCGACAGACGGACAGATATCGTAGTCTTAATAATAGGGTCCCTTTTCCCTTTGGGTACGGAACCCTAAAAACCAGGTATAGGCCGCGCCAAACTTCTAGTCCGCTCTGAAGGTGTAGTAATACAATTTGCTATGGCGACGCGATTCATTTCTATGTTCAGAGGGGACTAGCAGTTTTACGCGGACTATACCGACGGCTTAAAAATGCGGGCTTCGAAATCCTTTTCTTCGTATAAACTACAATTTTAAATATGTAAAAATATAAAAATATCGTTAAACGTCTCAAAATGATAAATTGTAAGCCTTATTTATTTATAGAATACCAGTTTCGAGCCAGACTCGGTAGTTAGCAAGCAAGGTCGAGCGAGCGTAAGGATGTAAGGGCTAGGTTCTTGAACCTTAATACAGAAAATATAAATATTTTCGTATCTACTTTAGCTGGAAGAGCGGATAGTTTACCGGTCTGACGCAATGGGTTCCGGGTACGATCCCCGGCCAAAGAAATCTAAATGAATTTAGATTTTTGTTTTGGGTATGGATGTATGGGTATTCCGAAGGCACCAATGTTTTTTTTTTTTTTTATAATATAAGGGTAGCAGACGAGCATGCAGTCCACCTGATGGTAAGTGGCTACTGCCGCCCATGGACATCTGTAATCAACCCCAGATAGGATTACATATTTCTACCTGAGGTCGGCCACAGATGCGCCGCTACCCCTGAGGACTAAGCTGGAACGCCTCGGAAAAGTCTGTCTCCCTTACCACACCCTTCAAACCGGAACACAGCAGCGCCTAACACTGCTGTTATTAGGTAGAAATAGGTGTGGCGGTGGTGCCGCCGGAGTCGAACCACAAAGGGTTCTACCACCTTCATTTGAAACTTATTTCTGTCTAATAACAGCAGTGTTAACGCAGCTGTGTTCTGGTTTGAAGGGTGTGTTAAGAAATATATTTTTAAGGCGTTTCAGTTTAGTCCTTAGAGGTAACGGCGCATCTGTGGCCGATCTTAGGTAGGAATCTCATCTTATCTGGGGTTGATTCCAAATGTCCACGGGCGGCAGTAGCCACTTACCTTTAGGTGAACTGCCTGTTCGTCAGCTACTCTTCTATACAAATATTAAAAAGAGGAAAACTTTGTTTGTTTGTTTGATTGTAATGCATAGGCTCAAAAACTACTGGACCGATTTTAAAAACTCTTTCACCATTCGAAAGCTACATTATCCACGAGTAACATAGGCTATATTTTATATGAAATATATTTGATTTTGAAGCGGTACAAAGTTTGCCGGGTCAGCTAGTATATTATAAGAATCATTTCCTGTGTAGATTTTTTTTTTTTTTATAATATTAGAGTAGCAGACGAGCATGCAGTCCACCTGATGGTAAGTGGCTACTGCCGCCCATGGACATCTATAATCAACCCCAGATAGGATTAGATATTCCTACCTGAGGTCGGCCACAGATGCGCCGCTACCCCTGAGGACTAAGCTGGAACGCCTCGGAAAAGTCTGTCTCCCTTACCACAAACCGGAACCCCTTCCCTTCAAACCGGAACACAGCAGCGCTTAACACTGCTGTTATTAGGTAGAAATAGGTGTGGCGGTGGTGCCGCCGGAGTCGAACCACAAAGGGTTCTACCACCTTTAAGATTTAAGATCTTTGGATTTCTATTGAAGATGCCCATCTGTTATGACAGTAAAGCAATGACGAAGGTATCCATTGTTCCAGGTTCCTACCAGCCCAGCAATGAGCTGATGCTGAGGTTCTACAGCTACTTCAAGCAAGCGACTGAAGGGCCGTGCGACAAACCTAAACCCGGCTTCTGGGATGTAGTTAATAGGTATGTTTCTCTAAAGTGTTTTGGTAAAGCCCTACGTGATTCAAAAGTAGTGGAATCAGGCACAAGTATTTCTGTTTTATAGTAGTAGTAATGATTTTAGGGAATGCAATCCCGGTCTCGCGAGATCCCGTGTAATTTTTCGGGATCAATCCCGAAGACTGACGGGATTAGGCGGCAATAGTCAGCGATGTTACACACATCCGATCGCGAGTCGAGCGGGGCGCACTTTGTTTTTTAAGAAGTTATTTTCAAAATCACCCATAACTAATATTTGATCTCAAACTATTCTATACCTTGTTTTGATTATTTTAGTAAAACTGTTAATTATTTCGTTACTTTAGTTAAATTAAAGGATAAAGGCTTTTGTTTCCAATAATATTTTGTTTTATTTAACCTCACATGGTTATAAACCAACAAGCAGTTTTCATCGTTTAAAATGATGTGATTTTTTTAACTAGACGAGGTCCCGAAAATCTCGGGATCCCGCGGGATTGATATTTCTAATCCCGCTTTATCTTTATCTCGACTTCACGATCTCGAGTCGGGATTGCATTCACTAGTAGTGACGTAGTTTTCTAGTTTTAAGAATGTTACGGGAAAGACACTTTTCAGGGGTTCCAACTGTTTTCAGCGGTAGCAATGCATTAGTGACGAAAGTCGAGACCAAAGTATAAATGAGGTCGACATTTCTAACTTAGTGGAATCAAAATACGTATTTGAAATCAATTTTATGTAGGACTTCTGCTCTATTGACGACCCGCGTGGCGGAGCGGTTACCATACCGGTCTGACGCGCAGAGGGTCCCGGGTTCGATCCCCGGCCAGACAGAAATTTAAATGATGAATTTAGTTGTCTGTTTCTGGGTCTGGGTGTTTCTGTAATTGTCTCTGTGTGTGTCCATGGCACCCACGATACATGGAATCCTAGTGTGGGGCTGTGAGTGTAGAAAGCGTTTGTTTGTTTGTTTGTTTGTTTGTTTGATTGTAACTGTCTATAGGTGGCAGTAGTCCCTTATTATTGGTTGAGATAAAATCCCCATTTTGGTGTTGCAAATATTTGTAAAAACCAATATATCATCATATTGTGGTTGTCTGCTTTATTAAACAAAAAAAAAATAACAATTTTTTACCTCTTAAGTTCTATTCGAACTGTTGGTAAAAATGTTTACTTTCTGCTATCTTTAGCATTCGTTAAAGTAAAGTATCATATTCCATCGATTCTGAAGTTTTCTTGTTTATGTCTATTTTAGAGCGAAATGGGAGTCCTGGAACAAATTGGGGAACATGACGAAAGAAGAGGCCATGGAGGCCTACGTAGACGAGCTACACAAGGTAAACCGACTTACATTTACTATTACGTAATCTTTGGAAATTGAGATTATGACTAACTTGCTGGCCCGCGAGAATTAAGCAGTGATAGCCATAGATTAGTAAAGATACTTCGCGGCCTTGAAATTGAATGAAGCCACAAACGGCTTATTAGTAAGTTCTCTTTTTGAATTCTTGACAATTAAAAACATTTTTAGAGGAAATTTACGAATAAATAACTAATACTGCGTAATTTACATAATAAATAAATAATTATTTCAAATATTTTAGGGACATTCTAGCACGAAGACGTGGCAAATTTTTTTTCGCAACAAATTCAATTCTCAAAACTGGGTACATTTTCTTGTTAGGAGTGAGTAATCTTTATTAATGTACGGTGATAGCCTAGTGTTTAAGAAACTCAGCCTCTCGTTCGAGGGGTTCGAGTTTAAAATCCCAGGCGAGTTTAAAAACCTCTGATTTTTCAAAGTTATGTGTGTATTAGAAATTAGTTATCACTCGCTAAACGGTGAAGGAAAACATCGTGAGGAAACCTGCATATCTGAGAGATTTATAAAAAAAAATCTCAAAGGTATGTGAAGTCTACCAATACTTGTCCAGCGCGGTGCTCTATGGCCTAATCCTTCTCATTCTGAGAGGAGACCTGTGCCCAGCAGTGGGACAGTAATGGGTTATTGATAAATTAATTGATTGATTGATTGAAAATTAAGCAAATCCGCGACTTCTTTATCCTGCGCTGAGGAACTCGATGTTAGAGGTAGGCTTTGGGTCTACATTTGATTTTTGACCTACCTTCGAGGATAAAATTTAAATACTGATACTTAATCATAGCTATTTTAAATCCCAAGCACCAAGAACCCCAGTAGTCAGAGCATGAAGCTAACATCAAGATTAAATTTTCTAAATAATGAATTCAGATCTTCATGTTGAAATCCAAATATTTAAATTTGTCAGCTCACGCTTCTACTGCTCGCGTTATAGTGACTGTAGTCCATAAATGTGAGTCCATTGAAAGACAAAAGAGTGCAAGGCAAAATCGAGGGTACAAGACCTAGAGGCAGATGACCTCCTCCTTCCACCCGAGGTATTCCCGGAGCGCTATAACATGGGGCTCTTAAAAAAAGGGTGCAAAAAGAGCTGTCATACAAAGCCGGCGATGCATTGCCGACTCCTCTGGTGTTGCAAATGTCCATAGGCGGCGTTGACTACTTTCCATCAGGAAGCTCGTCTGCCTAATCGTTAGGTTAAACTATAAATGTCCCTGTAGTTCCGGGATTAGAATAGGGCTACGGTATTCCCTGCCTGTCGTAAAAGGCGACTAAAAGGGGGCTTCCAGGGTTGCGGGCGGCAAGAGTGAGAGCTCGAACCGTCCAGTATGCTACCCCGGGAAGGACGGCGGTATGTGTGGTCGCATACCGTCGTAATCACCAGATGTTGTGGGAGGAGCAAACGCTCCCCCAGGGCAGAGCCCGATCCGGTCATCGCGCTTGGAGGACTCCGGTTGTGTTCCGTTGGAGATCCCGGAGGTCTCCAACAAGCGCTGAGGACGGCCACCGGGGGGGTTTTAGTGCGGTAAAAATCCCACATAACCCGGCGTCGCTCCCACGTCGTCGGGTACCTTTTGAAGGTTTCCCCCTCGAAAAGAAAAAAAAACATTGAACTATAAAAAAAAAACCGATGCGATGAACAGACCAGATCAATGTTATAGTGAATGCCCCACTACAAGAAACGACTGGCGGCGTATAGTTAAGCGTGCCACTACGACCACATAATAACCACGACCCCTTTGACAAGAGCGCGTAATGCTGAAGAAGTCCGTAAATATTTCTTTATGCACATGACAAATAACTTGTGTTTTCTCCACAGATTGTAGAAACAATGTCGTACAACCAGGACGTGGCGTCGTTCCTGTCAGTGGGCGATGATGACCAGGGCTTCCCGAACAACGACCTGGAGTTGGTCGCGGGCGACGTGCTCGCCAGGTGTCGCTCCAGCGCGAACACGCCTGTGTGTACGTTGATTGTCTTAAACTTAAGGAATTTAATATAGAAGTAGCAGACGAGCATGCAGTCCACTTGATGGTAAGCTACTGCCGACCATGGACATCTGTAATCAACCCCCGGTAGGATTCCACTATCTACGGCACTACCACGATGCTTATTTCTGACGAAATAAGCGATATACTTTGAAGGGTTTGATGGGAGTGGTAAGGGAGACATACTTGTCCTCAGGGTAGCATCAGCATCAGCCCATCACATTGCTGTTATTAAGCACAAATAGGTGTGACAGTGGTGCAGCCGGAGTCGAACCATAAAGGGTACCATCTTCAAATGTGGATAATGTCACAATCTTCATGCGAAGAACTGCTTCACATTAGAAATGAGTGTGGCGACAACCTCCCGGCCGGATCATACTAATTGTACTATTTTTTTTTATAATATAAGAGTAGCAGACGAGCATGCAGTCCACCTGATGGTAAGTGGCTACTGCCGCCCATGGACATCTGTAATCAACCCCAGATAGGATTAGATATTCCTACCTGAGGTCGGCCACAGATGCGCCGCTACCCCTGAGGACTAAGCTGGAAAGCCTCGGAAAAGTCTGTCTCCCTTACCACACCCTTCAAACCGGAACACAGCAGCGCTTAACACCGCTGTTATTAGGTAGAAATAGGTGTGGCGGTGGTATCGCCGGAGTCGAACCACAAAGGGTTCTACCACCTTCAAATCTCAAACACATATGTATATTTGTCAATTTGTGTGTACATTCCCGTGTCAGTTGATCCCCACACGGTTGCAGGGTCGTCGTCAGCGAGCGGCGCGTCGTCGCCGGTGCGCAGCGCGTCGCCGCCGCCGCGCGCGCGACACGACTCCGACGACGAGTTCAGCGACACTGTCGACGTTACTGTTGTGAGTTGGCTTATATAGTGCGGCGTTGGGTGGAGGGGGGAGTTGTTTTGTAGTGTAGGGTAGATAGGTAATAGCGTTTTGTATAACGCGTTAGTGCGGGTGGTTGGAGAAAGGGGTGGGAGGAGGGTAGTTGAATAGTTGTATAGCGCGCTATTTGATAACGTCATAGAAGAATTAACGTTTAGGAGGGTAGTTGGATAATAGCGTTTAACATAACGCGCTATTTGATAACGTTAGGTGTATAACGTTCGAATGCAACGCGATGTAATGAAGTATGTAACGATTTAGTATAGTACTCTGTTTGTACATAATGTAAAGTGAATGTGACGTCTTAATAATACCGCCATCAGACCGCAAGGTAATTGAAAAATAGTTATCAGCACGCTATATACATACAACACAATGGATAGCGCGCTATTTTTACACAATTTATAGCGTAAATAAGTATTTAACTTGTAACGCATAGCGTATATAGCGTCTTTGTATAATGTATGTGATTCATATACGAAACGCTATCAATATCACTTAATGCGTAAAATCCTCGAGTAAAATCGGACTCGTACACTAATTTTATTGTATTCATTGGCTGTTATAGATTCTGATGCAGTGTAACATGCTACATATGTAAGATAATGAACGAGTCCATAGTCACTCTCATCTTACAGCATAAAAACATATAGCCGTTATAATATAGCGTACAAAATAACGCGTTATCAATATTTATAGCACGTTATTTATTGTACATATTTATAAATACTCGATATAGTTCGTATAACATATTTATAAATATCATATAAATTGGAATATGAAATAAATTAAAATATCAATTTATTCATGAAAGATTTTTGTTTGAAACAAGCGTTACACTGGAAAGCTACTCGTGTCTCTGGCCAAGATGTACTATCGAATATCGGTAGGTTCTGAACGGGACATGAGGCATTCCGATATGATATCTTAATGTTTCGGGCACTCAGTCCTTCTCGGTAAATATAAACTTCATACTTGAATCGATTATTACTGTTTTATATTTTGGAGAAAAATTAATGATAGATTATTAATTTAGTAGTATAAATGAAGTTCGTTATTACTTTATGGCAAGATAAGGCACTTTCATTTTCATTTTGGTACTTAAAATTATATCATACTAGCTGACCCGGCGAACTTTGTACCGCAGCAAAATCTATTTTTTATCAATATATTTCATGTATAATATAGCCTATGTTACTCGAGGATAATGTAGCTTCCGAATGGTGAAAGAATTTTATGACAAGATAAGACACTTTCATTTTCATTTTGGTACTTAAAATTATTTCATATGTAAGTTTAGATAGTTTATGTGAGTTTAGGTTGGAACTCCACTGCTAACCTAACCTAACTTATACTTAGTATTTATAACCATTTTCATACAACTAACTTATACGAAAAAATGGTTATAAATAATTTTGGAGCAGAAATACTGTAGGTATTAGATAGTTGAAGTCTCAAATGTCTCCTCCAAGTTTTTTGATGAACAGTTTAAAAAGAAAGATGACAGTTTAACGTATTGTAATTGAAACTATGTCAAAAATGTATGTACGGATTTTTAAAATATTTTTGGCTATGTAAGTTGATTTGAAGAATTTTTAATTAGAAACAGAAGGACTGTGTGTTCGAGTGTCAGTATTATTGTCATTGTTGTATATAGGTGCTTCGCCATTCAAAATGCCATTGGCGAAGGGTGCTCTTTGTAAAGAAAAAGGAAGATATTTTTCATAAATATGCGTACTTTACTTTACATAAATTTAAATGTAAAATTTAAATGTAATTTAAATGTGTGGATAGAGTTTTAACTTGATTTGTGTAGGTTTGCAAATGTAGAAGTTAGGAGTTTTACGGGTTTATTGTTCATAAATTTATATGAAAGGTTGTGATTCAAATATTGTGGTTATTGCATATAAGGTATATTTCCTTATGTTGTGGGTTACTTTATGGCTTAGGTTAGGTTAGGTTAGGCGACTGAAAACTAGAAAACTGACTAGTAACTTGGATAAATATAACTCGATTTCTTAACTGTCTTGTATGTATGTACCCTTCGGCAATGGGCGAATCTACGAAACTTAGAAATGGCGGCACAAAAAATGTTTTGGATCACGGTTGTGTTACCACAGTATAAGGATATATCCTTATACTGTGGTATTACCATTATCACAATTTAATGTTCTACCACAAATCTTGTTTTTTATTATTATTACTGTATGAAATGAAATTGACATAATATAAATATTGGAAAATGTGAATTGATTTTAATTTATTTAGATTATTATTTTATTATCGTTGTATTGATTTAATACTGTCAAAAATAAGAAACTACCATCTGAAACATATTTTCTTGATAGGTCAACACCTTTGTTTATATTTTGGACACCTAATTATGAATCGGACTATAGTTCCTTTCAATTAAGTAGATAATACAAACTTAGTAATAAAATTGATACAATTGAATTAAACCAAATATATGCATATACATATGGCTAACACATATGTAACACGGGTATTTGACGAAAATTATTTATTGCTTTTACTTTGGTATTAACGTAGATTGTATAATCATTCTGTCCAGCTGTTCTTCTTGTATAAACTATTAAAATATTGTTTTTATAAACAATGGGTAACACACTGGCCGGATTTAAGGGAGGGCAACCGGGGCGGCAGCCCCGGGGCCTCCACAAAAGAGGGGCCCACACAATAGAGACGTCGGATATTATTTTTTTAAGTCCGACTAGTAAACACTAGTAAAAAAAAAGTATATCTTTTCCTTTGATATTTTTTTTCGCTGTTTTACCTTTATCTACAGTACTTTGTACAAACATGAATACTAGAAGAATCTACCTGCGTTTCACAATAAAATATTTATTGAAAAAACTCAAGTGATAAAATTTCTTCATTTTATTCGGAAAATAATTTAGGGCCAGGGAGCCTCCACTCCTTTGTTGCCCCAAGGCCTCTAGACGTCTAAATCCGGCCCTGGTAACACATAAGTAACACATGGGCAATTGTTTTTCTCTTGTACCTAAACGTGTAGATCGTATAAGCATTATGTAAACCTATTTGCCCTATTGAAAGATTTGAATGAATATATTTTTATTTATCTAAATATATATAACTCAAAGGTGACTGACTGACATAGTGATCTATCAACGCACAGCCCAAACCACTGGATGGATCGGGCTGAAATTTGGAATGCAGGTAGATGTTATGACGTAGGCATCCGCTAAGAAAGGATTTTGATCAATTTTACCTCCAAGGGGATAAAATAGGGGATGAAAATGTTACTTCGTAACGCGAGCGATGCCGTGGGCAAAAGCTCGTTCATATAATATATCGTATGTTTTTTCCAGAACGAACCCGAAGCAGACATACCGACGCCGGTGCAGACCGCCCCGCGTCTCAGCAACGGTCACGCACACCAAATCACTTCTCAACTCACACGTAAGTATTTTTTTAATGTTTTTAAATGATGTTTGCTTTAGCTGCTTCACAGTTTAAAGGTGGTAGAACCCTTTGTGGTAAGACTCCGGCGGCACCACCGCCACACCTATTTCTGCCTTACAACACCAGTGTTAATCGCTGCTGTGTTCTAGTTTGAAGGGTGTGGTAAGGGAGACATACTTCTCCGAGGTGGCCGACCTTAGATAGGAATATCTAATCCGATCTCGGGTTGATTACAGATGTCCATGGGCGGCAGTAGCCACATACCATCAGGTGGACTGCATGCTCGTCTGCTACTCCTATATTATAAAAAACAAGGTGTGGCGTTTTTACTCGTTTTATGTTTGATCTTACTGGACTTTATGACATATTATCACTTTTCTCAGCTCATGGACTGTATGAGATATATGTTTGTGGCTAGATCTGAAGGTGTTGGAGCAGCTGCCGGGCGCGCTGGCCAGGCTGGAGGCCGACGTGGCCGCTCTACGCAAGGCCGTGGAGGGGGACAGGCGGATATTGGATGTGAGTTCACATATTTATCTTTTTACCCTCACTCTTTCTTATCTTTTTCACAGTTACTTTATCTTGTTTTACTCTTGTCTTTCTCTATTTGTTATGTATGTTCTATTTTTACCGTGCCTTTATTAGCTTGACATGTATGTATGTAACGGAAGCTTTGAATTCGATTTTTACAAACTTTGAACGGTCCAAATAATTTCTTATTTTGAATACCCATCAAGAACCGATGACAATAACAGATTTTAATGTTTTCCCATTCTTCTCATCACGATTAACAATCTTCCTTGAGGGATTATAGCGTGGTTTTTAGTTTTTGGAGTTTACTCCTTAAGAAACGATTTGAGTTATAAGGCCCGGTACGAAAATTTTATGAGGAGTAAAATCAAGTGTAACACGAAAAGTTGAGGCGTTACGTAGAAAGAGACAAACATATATATCTGTAGGATTGAACGTGTAAAAGAATGAGATGGAATATTATTACAATCATCATATCCTCTCAAAAAGGAAGTAGCGTTTTTAACCAAAATATGAATCAAGAGTGCTTTTATTAATTTAAAATACAGTAAGTTCAAATCCCATATGAAAGTAATTAATACAATAAAAATAATTAGCAATATATAAAACATTAAAACGTCATTAACTAATTTGTTTACGTTTTTGCATAAATTAAGTTATAGGTTTGATCATTTATAAACACTGTGAAAAATATGAACATTGGCGCCATAATATGATTAACAATCTTTTATGAACGTTTTTAAAGAAGAGTAACATATAAAATCAGTAAGCAATTGAATAAGATATAATATGAGCAAAATAAGTTTTTAACATAAAAAGGCTTTTGTAAGTTACTGATATATTAATTTAACTTATAAAAATGGATGCATTATTGATCAGCACCATCTATCAACGATAAACGGGCAAAATCAAAACAGTATTATTTAATATTTATTACAGAATTATTGCTAATGAATTATGTTCAAAATAAGTTATATAAAATTAGCAATACGTTTTAAATGAATTCTAGAATTATAAAACATTCAGAAACAATCCAAATTACATATAATAACATGTTTATTGAGTCTCATATAAATTGCATCCGTAAATTGCAACAAGGATATTTTATAGATGGCAAAGAAATTATAATTATTAAGTTTTAAGTTATAAAACGTTTAACATTGTTTTAAATATAAATAATTATATTATATTAAAATTTACTTTAATATAAACAATTATATTAAGTTACCATTATAATATTTGGAACCAAAATACATAGATTGATAAACTTGCAAACTTACAATTTATAAAACTTGCCACTAGATGGCGCTATTATACCCATGCGACCATGTATACATCTATATACAACGTACATAAACAGCAACCTAACCATCAAGTTTTAATGTTTTGATTTTAAAGTTTTCTTGTACTTCTATGCATTGATACGTGTATTTTTATGTACTATTAAACAAATCATCAAGTGATTAAAGTTGAAAAAATATTTGAAAATATGCAAGAAATTGATTTAGATGATAATGAAGAAGAATCCAAAAAACACATGGATGCGGTTAATTGGTAAGCTTATCGTTTACATTGATGAATAATATACATTTTAAATACGAACAGCTAGATCTTTTATTTAGTGTTTTTATTATTATTATTTTTAATCAATTGATTAAATATATTTTATATTTATATAATATTTTGTAATACTTATATTAAATTATTACGACCCATTTCTATTTTTGAAGTAATATAAATAATCCGAATAATTACAGATATATGTTTGTTTCTCTTATCATTTTAGCAGATGCGTTCATTTACCCTTTTTTTCTATTCGATATATATCATAATTATCGTTCGTAAGGAGTAAACTCCAATCGTGCGTCGTAGCTGACACACACACCCTTTTTTTAAACTATATAATTATCTTAATTCATTCCTCCACTCTTGTTGTTTTCTTGTTTTACTTTCTGCCTTTCTTTATTATACCTCTAACCGGCCCTCCCTCGTTATTCTGCGCCCGGTTTCCCCTAGACCCCCTTGCGTTATCTCTCTATTAGTTACGCTCATCGGCTAGCAATGAGGGTCCTAATTCTTAGGTTCCTTGATAACCTTTCCCTTCCTCGTATTTTTTTCCTCTTTTCGGTCTTCATCGTTCGCAATTTAACAATAAGGTCGCTAACTAGTCCTTCCCCATATATCCCTCCTGCGTCTTAGCTCCCTATCTAACCAGATATTTATGTAATATGCCGTATTTCTGACAATAAGGTTGCTAAGTAGTCCTTCCCCATATATCCCTCCTGCGTCTTAGCTCCCTGTCTAACCAAATATTTATGTAATATGCCGTATTTCTGACAATAAGGTTGCTAAGTAGTCCTTCCCCATATATCCCTCCTGCGTCTTAGCTCCCTGTCTAACCAAATATTTATGTAATATGCCGTATTTCTGACAATAAGGTCGCTAAGTAGTCCTTCCCCATATATCCCTCTGCGTCTTAGCTCCCTGTCTAACCAGATATTTATGTAATATGCCGTATTTCTGACAATAAGGTCGCTAAGTAGTCCTTCCCCATATATCCCTCCTGCGTCTTAGCTCCCTGTCTAACCAGATATTTATGTAATATGCCGTATTTCTGACAATAAGGCCTCTAAGTAGCCCTTCCCCATATATCCCCCCTCTGTCGTTGCTCCTCATCTAACGAGATATTTATGTAATTTTTCGTGGTTTCTGCCCAACAGCAAGTGTCCCGCGGCTGGCGCTGGCCGTGGCAGGAGCTGAGCCCGCCCACGCTGCTGGTTCTAGCGCTGTGGCCCTTCGTCGCGTACCGCATCGCCGCGCGGCTGCAGCGCAGGCGCACGTAGCGGTGAGTGCGCGCAGTGGGGGCCCCGCGTCGCGTGCCGCATCGCCGCGCGGCTGCAGCGCAGGCGCACGTAGCGGTGAGTGCGCGCAGTGGGGGCCCCGCGTCGCGTGCCGCATCGCCGCGCGGCTGCAGCGCAGGCGCACGTAGCGGTGAGTGCGCGCAGTGGGGGCCCCGCGTCGCGTGCCGCATCGCCGCGCGGCTGCAGCGCAGGCGCACGTAGCGGTGAGTGCGCGCAGTGGGGGCCCCGCGTCGCGTGCCGCATCGCCGCGCGGCTGCAGCGCAGGCGCACGTAGCGGTGAGTGGGGACCCGCCCGCGCTGCTGTGGGGCCCTGCTGACGCTGGGGCTAAGGTCTCGGGAGCTACACCACACAGGCTTGTGGGGCTGGGGTTTTAGCTGTCAAGTTCTGGATGCTGGAGTCTGAGTGCTGAGGTCTTTGCGTCTGTAGCGTCTTCCCGCAACTCGTCAAGCGTTAAGTACTGCCGTGTTCTGGTGTGATAAGGAAGAAACTGTAACACAAAGCGTTACAAAAAAGTCCTCTGGGATGCCAATGCTTCTACGGCCGACTTTAAGTAGTGGTTTAATTCTATCTGTGGTTGATCACAAAATATCAAATGGCTTACTGCCATTTACCATCAACCACCAATCATCACATATCCACTGTTATAGTCCGCGTAAAACTGCTAGTCCGCTCTGAATATAGAAATGAATCGCGTCGCCATAGCAAATTGTATTACTACACCTGCTCGCAACAACTTCAGAGAAATAACAGAGAAATAAATCTAACAGAATTAAATACTCTGGGCAATTTGTTATCTTTGCCTTTAAAAACAAAGAAAATTTTTGTCTATGCATATTTTTAAATTAAATTATCTTTTTTTTCTTTTCCAGGCCTTAGCGACCCCACGTTACAAGTACGAGGCAGTCACAACATTATTAATATGCGTTAGATGTAAACACTCACACGGATATTTGAACAAATATCTAAATTATGTGATGTTCCAAATTTTTGTAATGTAGCAACACTTTCCGTTATGTTTACGTAGTCTGTGTAGTTTTTCTTCTCAACTATGTATGTATATAGTCTGTATTTCATTTTTTTTTTCCTTTGAAATATTTTTGTGTTTTCTGTATTAATCCATGACATACTTTTTTCGTTTTGAAAGATTCTATAATGATTTTATTTCGTTGCTTTTATTTATTTTAAAATATGTTGTCCATTTACTAAAATATTTAATACTCTCAATGTTTTTTATTTTATTTTTTTGTTACTGCTCTTACAAATATAATACTAAATCAGAAACGTCAATTTGGTTAGACGATAAGGCTCAAAATGGCATGAACGATTTCATTAGCTTCTCTATAACGGAATATGTTGCTAATATATCTAGCCAGGCGATTTTCGACTGTGTTGCAAGTGTGTATGTTATAGGGAGAGGTTAAGGTGTAAGGTTATTCCTAATGTATGCATTTTCATGTTTGGTTTGGATTTTCTATTTCTATTTTCTAGATGATTCTACTTTCTATTTAATTTGAGAAAATATCAACATATTACTGTCTCTCTGCTGGACACGGGTCGCCTTTCAGAGTGAAGAGCCATAGTGCACGAAATATCCCCAATTTATATTGGTAGACCTAACATACCTTTGAGAACGGCACTTTAGAGGCCTAACAGGCAATATATAAGACCTAATAGGCGATATATACAGAACAATAATTTGAAATTCCAAAAAAATGTTCTTAAAGATACATTTTATTTTGAACAGTTCAAAATAATTAAAAAAAAATTTTTGACAGTTTTGGGCATAGATTAGTAAAGATTACTCACTCCTAACAAGAAAATGTACCCAGTTTTGAGAATTGAAACAGTTGCGTAAAAAAAATTTGCCACGTCTCCGTGCTAAAATGTCCCTAAAATATTTGAAATTATTATTATAAATTATTTAATTATCATGAAAATAACGCAGTAAATTTTTCGTAAATTTTCTCTAAAAATGTTTTTATTTGTCAAGAATTCAAAAAAAAGAACTTACTATAATAAGCCATTTGCGGCTTCATTCAATTTCAAGGCGGCGAAGTATCTTTACTAATCTATGGTTTTGGGATAAAAAAAAGAATTATCAAAACTTAACAGGTGTCTAATTTATCGCATAGAAGACAACATAATACTTATTAATCTTTCCTTTTGAATTCGGTAAAGTGTATTTAAAACAAAGTTGGTCTATGCAGAAATTCCTATCATATACTAATATTAAGTTAATTTTGTCACAAGTTTTAGATTATATTCAAAATATATTGCTATATCGATACCTTAATTTGCAAATCAGTCAACTCCACTTTTTGTCAAAATGTTTTTTTTTATTTTGATAGGAAAGGCTTTCTCTCGCCTCGAAAATCGTTAATCCTGAGGATGTTGATAAGGACAATGGTACAAAATTATTAAAATCGTGTATTGTCATCGGTTTTTGATAATTTTGAATTAACCTGAACGTTCAAAGTGGATAGAAATCGAGTTTAATGATCCCGTTACTTTGTTACGTACATACATACATACATACATACATAGAACCCAAGCTAATAAAAGCGTGTTAAAACATTTTGACAAAATGTGGAGTTGGCTGATTTGCGAATTAAGATATCGATATAATATCTCTATTTATATTGTAAAGTTTTAATACTCTTTTTTATTTACACAAATATAGTATGGAGTGTGTTATAGAGGTATTGAAAGATTTCTAAAACAATTAAAAACTATTTTTATTTTATTTGCATTCCAATTAAAGTGATGTGTTTTTTTTATTTTTCGTTGATTTAACATGTTGTTATGTAATATTCTATTACTTCAATAGTTTTTCATGCAATTTAAAAATTTAACACAATCATGGTTACAATAATTTTATTTATAACTCGAATTGGGAATTTAACAGGTAATAAATATATTATGCAAAATTTTGCACTTTTTATGCATTAGAGAATTATATATCTGCTTAAAATACCGATCCTTTATTGGTATTCAAATAAAGTATCGTGGACATGATGTATTATTATGATAACATTGATAATACAATTATAATAGACAATAGCGTAGCCATCTTTATGCCGCTTTCGCGCCCTTGGCGTTTGCAGCAAACTTCATACATCTACAAACATTTGACTTGATCAAAAGCTCTATCCATACGTTTGAATTTGTAACGGTTTGGCAAGCGGACGCGGCATCATTTTAAAACAGCAATAATATGCATTTCTTACTATGAAAATCTATTTACAATTATTTAATTTTGCCTTGAAGCAGCAATACTTATTGAGTAAATATCAAAATACATGTCTATTATTATGAATATAAAGAATTAGTTACCTATTTTTATAGTCCGCGCCAAACTGCTAGTAAGCTCTGAAGTTGTTGCGAGCAGGTGTAGTTATACAATTTGCTATGGCGACGCGATTCATTTCTATATTCAGAGCGGACTAGCAGTTTTACGGAGACTATACTATAATCTATTCTGTCATACATTTCACTATTTAGTTAAGTTGTACATTGGTTATGTAATTTTATGTGATATATAGATATAGGGTATAGCTATTTGTTTAATTTTAAAAGCACACACACATTTATGTAAGGTAAAAACCAGATTTAATTGAAAGAAACATTGTTATGTAGACTTAGAAGACGTATACAGGAAAAATTACCATTTGCAAAATCATCTTTGTAAATACATTTATTCTGCAATTTGCAAAGAAATATAATTTATTTCTTATAAGCAAGGAATATAACGAATAGGTGATACTTAGTTGGTTGGTCGTTCTTTCAATAAGGGAACTTTTAATTATAAAATAATATTATTTTACAATATGATGGCAACTTTTTATGTTATTTTTTATGAAGGAGTAAAATATGAGTTGTATTTTAAAGATAATATATTGTGTTATATGTAGGAAAATGGATGCAATGTTTGTAAAAAGTTAGTTGGGGATTTTATGTACCGATTTGTTATTGTAATTATGAAATAAAATGGGATTATTAAAATCTGTTTTTTATTTTTCTGTGTTTATGTATCCTCAATACATAGATTAGTATAGATACTTCGCTGCCTTGAAATAAAATGAAGCCACAAACGGCTAATTAGTAAGTTCTTTTTTGAATTCTTGACACAAAAACATTTTTAGAGAAAATTTACGAATAAATAACTAATACTGCGTAATTTACATAATAAATAAATAATTGTTTCAAATATTTTAGGGACACGGACACGGGGCAAAACCTTTTTACGCAACTATTTCAATTCTCAAAACGGTACATTTTCTTGTTAGGAGTGAGTAATCTTTACTTATCTATGCCTCAATATTTAATAGTCCTATTTGGCTGTTGCCATCTTAGCGTGAATTCCAGGTCACTTAATATTCAAAGCCATTTCTCGGCTTTGAAACCCAATGAGTTCAAGCGTGGTTGAAGCTTTTAAATTCCCTTTTATTTTTAAGTTTTGCCATGAAATGAAGAATTCCTTTGGGAAATATTATATCGCTCGAACTATGACTGAAATTAGGAAATATAGATAAATACACTAATACTTGTTTTTTTTTTAATTTGTTAGAAAAAGCTTTGCTGAGAAAAGTTCAATATTTTCAATCCGCTTATTTTTTAACTATTTAGAACTATAGAAATCATGTGCATGTAAAAAGAACTCTCATTATATCGTGTTATGCTGGCAAGTGATCTGTAAAGTTCACTAGCAATAATAAAAACGAGAAAAAAACTTATTTTGATCGCATGTGTACTATATTTGTAATGAAATGAAATGAAATGAAATGAAATGAAATGAAATGAAATGAAATGAAATGAAATGAAATGAAATGAAATGAAATGAAATGAAATGAAATGAAATGAAATGAAATATATTTATTTTGTATAGGCCAACGGCGGCACTTACAAATTGTCAGTTACAATATTTTCTTAAACTACTACCGGATCGGAACGCGACCTCTACTGAGAAGATCCGGTAAGAAACTCAGTGGGTTTGTCTTTTTTTTATTTTAAAAATAATTATTCTCTTTTTATTTCTTTTTAAATGCCATTATTTTTACATATAATTAATAAAGCATTAGCTCCAGTATCTTGCTTTACATTTATCTAAAAAAAAAGAAGTTTGTTCAGCAAGATACACTACACTTTGACATTTTCTTAATTAACTAATAATTTTGTTATTGATCAGTCTCAAGGTGTTTTATCATTAATATAATCAGAAATTTCATAATAAGCTTTACGACTAAGTTTGCTTTTGATAATAACTTTAAATTTATTAATTGACAAATTTCTGATTTTGATAGGCAGTTTATTATAAAAACGTATACATTAACCCACAAAAGAATTACTTATTTTGTGGAGACGAGTATCATGTGTAGAAAGGTTATATTTGTTCCTTGTATTTACATTATGCGTGTCACACCGTTTTATAAATTTATCAATATTTTTCCTTACATAAATTAGGTTTTCATATATGTATTGGGATATAACAGTTAGAATATTTATTTCTTTAAATAGTTCTTTTGGTGAAGCTCTTGGAGGCAGGCTGAAGATAGCTCGTATAGCTCTCTTTTGCAATATAAAAATATCATTTAGGTGTGACGAGCACCCCCATAGCAATATACCATAACTCATAATGCTATGAAAGTAACTAAAATAATCTATTCTAGCTGTTTCTACATCTGTTAGAAGTCTACTTTTTTAACAGCATATGCCGCCGAACTGAGTCTACCCGACAATTTATCTATGTGGCAGCCCCATTGCAATTTGGCGTCAATAGTAACACCTAGAAAAACAGTTGACTCCACGGGATCCAAAACCGTTCCATTTAATAACACATTGGTTTCAACATGCTTCACGTTGGGTAACGAGAACTTGATACATTTAGTTTTCTTCTCATTAAGAAGAAGATTATTTATGTTGAACCAATGGATAACTTTCGAGAGAGCATTATTTACTTCGTCATAATTATTTAATTGTCTTTTAATCTTAAATAAAAGTGAAGTGTCATCAGCAAACAATACAATCTCGTGATTATTCCCTACATAGTAGGGCAAGTCATTAATATAAATTAAAAACAGGAATGGACCGAGTATTGAACCCTGCGGCACGCCCATTGCAACAGAAGCACCGGGCGATTTTGTACCATTTACATCAACCTTCTGAATTCTATTATTTAAGTAAGAAGTCAAAAGGTTGAGAGCCTTGTTCCTGATTCCGTAGTGGTGTAATTTCCTGACCAGTGTCTCATGGTGGACACAATCAAAGGCCTTAGATAAATCACAAAACAGTTCATTTAAAACAATTTTTTCAAAAATTTTACTTAATGTTGGTAGAATAGAAATTGGCCGAAAATTGGTTGGATCAGTATTACATCCCGATTTAAATAAGGGAAGCACTCTACTTTGTTTCATAAGCTCAGGAAAACACCACAAGTAACACAAGCATTGAACACAGAAGCCAAGTGCTAATGTTTATTCTATGGCATTTATAGTCTGTGTGTATATGAAAGAGACGTCATTTGTCAGTTGGCAATTCCGTCTGTTGTTCTGTCAGTGTCAAATGACAACGGTATATAGTTATAGTATATTTTAAAATTTAACTTAATTTTTTATTATAAATAATAAATAATGCCGTTAATAATAATATGTGGCACCCCAGTGAGTGGTAAAAGCACAAGAGCGTATGAATTGAAGGAGTTTTTCGAGAAGAAACATGGTAAATCAGTGGAAATCGTATCAGAATCTGACGCTATTTCAAAGTTGGGTTATGAGAAGAACTCCACATATTTGGACTCTCAGAAGGAGAAGAGGGTCAGAGGGTACCTCAAATCAGAGGTTATACGGCTCGTAGGGAAGGATAATGTCGTTATTTTGGATGGCAGTAACTACATTAAAGGTTGGTAAGTTTATATATTTAGATGTTTTGAAACCTTAGTCTTTCTAATAAATTGTATTTATTTCACAAAAATTATGTATAATTTCACATGTGATATATTTCCTGTTGTTCTACAGGGTGTTATGTATTTTTCTCTTTTTTTCTTTTAAAAAAATATGTGTAATAAATGTCTATCCTAAATTCCTAATTCATATTTTATTCAATCGAAAAAAATCTAGCGATACGGTGTAGGTTGTTGCAACACGACCATAAGGTTAATACCATTTTAAAATTATCTTATTAGCAAAATACTATATAAAATTATAATTTTATGACATAAGTAAAAACAGCAACCTTTTCATATTACTTCCATGCTTCTTGTGAAACTTATACAAACATGTACACAGGATTCCGCTACGAACTCTACTGTGCTTCCAAAGCTTCAAAGTCTACACAATGCACAGTGTATACTCTTCGCAACCATCAAGAAGCTTGGGAGGCTAACAAACTGCGCTTGAGAGACAAGGATGGAGATACTCACAACCATAATCCAGACGGAGATGGCAATATACATGATAGTAGATTGGATTCTGAGTCGTATACAGAGGAGGTGTTTGATGCATTGACTAAATTAAGGTATAAAATCATTATATTTATTTATTTATTTATATAGACATACCAACAGAAAGCTTTTCATAATATTAAGATATTAACAAATGTTTTTTATGATTACTTTTAAATAAACTGAAGCTGAACACATCTTTTGATAAAAGATACAACAGTAATAACCATTTTATTGATTTACTAGCTGACTCAGAAAACTTAGTACCGCCTCAAAATCTATTTATCAAATATATTTCATATAAAATATAGCCTATGTTACTCGTGGATAATGTAGCTTTCGAATGGTGAAGGAATTTTTAAAATCGGTCCAGTAGTTTTTGAGCCTATTCATTACAATCAAACAAACAAACAAAGTTTTCCTCTTTATAATATTAGTGTAGATTTCTGCCTTATAACAGCAGTGTAGCACTGGTTTGAAAGGAGTGATAAAAGATTTGACTGTGGCTGACCTCAGACTCTCAATCCTATCTAGGGTTCATTACAGATGTCCATAACTTACCGTCAGATGGATGGACGGAAGATACTTAAATAAAAAAAATGCTTATTTCACTCACAGCCCCACACTAGGATTCCCTGTATCGTGGGTGCTATGGACACACACATAGACAAATACACAAGCACCCAGACCCAGAAATCTAAATTCATCATTTAGAAATCTGTCTGGCCGGGGATTGAACCCGGGACCCTCTGCGCGTCAAACCGGCATGGTGACCGCTCCACCACGCGGGGTCGTCTAAATTCTTACAAATTTATTAGAATATTATTATATTTTATATTTTCAGGTTTGAAGAACCAAATTCCAACAATCGGTGGGATAGTCCATTATTCACAGTGCAGCCACAGAGTTCGTTAGACTTGGATGCTGTGTACCAAGTGTTGTTTGAGAAAAAAGCACCCCCACCCAATATGAGTACACAGAATGTAAGTTGGAAGGTTTTTATCAACATATTACTGTCCCTGTTTGAAGGTGGTAGAATCCTTTGTGGTTAGACTCCGGCGGCACCACCGCCACACCTATTTTTACCTAATAACAGCAGTGTTAGGTGCTGCTGTGTTCCGGTTCAAAGAGTGTGGTAAGGGAGACAGACTTTTCCGAGGCGTTTCAGCTTAGTTCTCAGGGGTAGCAGCGCATCTGTGGCTGATGACCTCAGGTAGGAATATCTAATCCTATCTGGGATTGATTACAGATGTTAATGGGCGGCAGTAGCTTTACCATCAGGTGGACTGTATGCTCGTCTGCTACTCCTATAGTATAAAAAAAAAGAAAGAAAAAATTACTGTCCCATTGCTGGGCATGGGTCTCCTTTCAGAGTTAAAAGGTATATTACAACCATAGATTAGTAAAGATACTTCGCCGCCTTGAAATTGAATGAAGCCACAAACGGCTTATATGTAAGTTCTTTTTTTGAATTCTTGACATATAAAAACATTTTTAGAGAAAATTTACGAATAAATAACTAATACTGCGTAATTTACATAATAAATAAATAATTATTTCAAATATTTTAGGGACATTTTAGCACGGAGACGTGGCAAAACATTTTTACGCAACTATTTCAATTCTCAAAACTGGGTACATTTTCTTGTTAGGAGTGAGTAATCTTTACTAATCTATGATTACAAATGATAACTTATTGGAACAGAAAGTCCTTGAGTGGCGATTATCCATAGGTCGAAGACAGTGATCAAATAATTCAGCCTCTTGATTGAGGGGTCCAAGGTTTAAGTCCTAGGCGTGCATCTCTGATTATTCGAATTTATGTGCACATTAGAAATTAATTATCACTCATTTAAATGGTAAAAGAAACCTGCATACCTGAAAAATTAAAAAAAAGTTGGCAAAGTTGTCCGGCTCGGTGGACCATGTAAGGGTTATGACACCCTTATAAATGATAAACTAATAAATTTATTTGTGCTTGCCTATAGCAAACTGATGTCTATTACTGCGGGGTTGCATGACAATATTTTTGCTTATAACTATATTTTTGGACGGTTGTACCGTACAGGTATTTCCAAGATTTGAAGTTAAGAATGAGAGAGCTTAGAGATCAATCGTTGTAGGGATGATAAATAAATTGTTAAATATTATAAAAAATCAGTTTATGTAACACTCGAATGACTCCATTTATTTACAATTAGCTGACCCGGACAACTTTGTACCGCTCAAAATCTATTTATCAAATATATTTCATATAAAATATAGCCTGTTACTCGTGGATAATGTAGCTTTCGAATGGTGAAAGAATTTTTAAAATCGGTCCAGTAGTTTTTGAGCCTATTCATTACAATCAAACAAACAAAGTTTTCCTCTTTATAATATTAGTATAGAAAACCTTACCTTAAGGTACCTACGGTAACATTAACGGTAAGCTAGATACCTGCTATATTTGTTGATTTTCTTGCAGCCACCACTGACATCAACAAACTTCGTCTACGAGCTAGACAAAGTCACACAGTCTGTGTCAAAGCAGATCCTAGACGCCAAGCAGCTAAATCTAGACGAAGTTAAGTTTCCAGACTACCCAGGGTGTGTCCTAGAAGTGGGTTTCATGCAAACAGTAAACCCACAGAAGTTGTTGAGGTTAAGGCGACAGTTCATGACATATGCGAAGATGAACCATTCAAATGAAGATGCAAATAGAATAGGACGGTATTTTGTACAGTATTTGAATAAAACGCTGATTGATTAGGAATTGGGTAGTTTTATTTAGTGATGCTTTATTTATAGAGTAAATATTCTTTTATCGAATCATAGATTAGTAAAGATATCACACCGCCTTGCAATTGAAGAAAGCTACAAATGGCAGACACGCTTTTATAGAAATCAAACTAAAAAATATAAAATAAACTTAGAAAATTTTTAATGAAAAATTGTATTAACAACAAAAAAATATATATTTAATTGTAAAAAAGCGTGGGGTGCACACTCTCGGTAGTTATAAATACTTTACTGACAGACATGAGCAGAAGGACCAACACTTTGATATTTTCAAAAGCACCCCACGCTTTTTTTACAATTAAATATATCATTTTTTGTTTCTATAAAAGCTTTATTTTGTATTTTTTAGTGTCTATAAAAGCGTGTACTTTAGTTTTTTTATTACTTATTTTTAGTTAAATTTCTTATAAAAGCGAGTTCTACAGTTTCTTTAATTATTATTTATTGTTTTATTTATACTGCTGTTTAGATTAAGCATCCACAAAGCGTCATAATTATAAGGATGTATGTTGATCTCTTTCTACTGAAAAACGGAGTTACTCACTGACAAACATACAAGTGAAGCTAATATAAAGCATGTAAAAAGGCTGACGGTTTTCTCCATTACGTCCCCGACTGTCATGGTGTAATTTAGGCGGAACAATGCCGACATGCCTAATCGTATGTATCGAATTTAATGTTGTTAACAATACAATTTCGATATATTCTGAACCATTATTCCTTAATTATGACAGCATGGCTTATGTCTGGTTTTAAATATTTTAAATAGGTCATATGTTAGGGAGCACATAACAATCTGATGCCTAGTATAAGAAAAAATATTGAAGTCATCGATTTTCGCCTCATATGTGCATTTTTTTTTATTTTATTTCAAAAAATCGTACTATAAACTATTTTTTTTTTTACATAATAATATTACATTTGAGATTGCTATTTTCTATATTTCATTTAAAAAAAACATTCTTTCCTTATCTTACTTTTTTCCTGTTTTTGGATTTTTATTGTAAAATATCAATATAATGTGTATAGGGTTTCAAAAATAAAACAGCAGTGATACAAAATAAACAGTTTTAATACTCGGTGAGACCATATCGTGATATAATAGTATACGTTCATCTACAACTATAATAAATGAGTATACATATTTTTATTAATCACCTTAAAGCTGTGTTATTGACACATTTACCGTTAGTTTTAGTGGCGTAAGGTGCCTCAGAAGGGCCCTGTATTTTTTGTGGGGGCCCCCCAAAATGTTTACTTTTAAGGTTCCGTAACCAAAGGGTAAAAACGGAACCATTACTAAGCCTCGGATGTCTGTCCGTCTGTCACAGGCTCTTTGAAATTGTATCGTAACGAGCTTTTGCCCGCGGCTTCGCTCGCGTTACGAAGTAATATTTCCATCCCCTATTTTATCTCCTTGGGGGTAGAATTGATCAAAATCCTTTCTTAGCGGATGCCTACGTCATAACATCTACCTGCATGCCAAATTTCAGCCCGATCCGTCCAGTGGTTTGGGCTGTGCGTTGATAGATCACTATGTTAGTCAGTCACCTTTGAGTTATTTAGATACATAGACACTTGTTTTTTTAACTTATTTTTGAAGTCGAAACTTCTTTGCCACTGTTTTCATGATATAAAATGTGATATTACAGTAAAAAAGTGCTATGTTTTCTCGTTAAGTTTCAGTAAAATTGTGAACACACACTAACATGGGGCCCCTGTATCATTGATACAATTGGTACAGTGCTAGCTACTCCCTTGTTTTGACAACGGCTAAATAATAACAGTTAATGGCGGATTAAGGGGGCCGCAGGGGCCTCCAAATGTCTACAAGTTCTCTTGTAGATATTTGTAAAATTACATCAATTTCTTAGAGTGAGGGCCTCATCCAATTCTGCGGCAACCTTAATCCGCCATTGATAATAGTTAAACAAAGATTCAAATACTCTATCTATATAACAGACCTGAAATTCTGCTTCTCAATCCACGCCTTATTATTACTCAATCCAACCAAATTTTATAAACTAAAGATCAAAATTTGACATTATCCATTATGAAGCAAATGTCGATCTTTAGCAGGCAAAATAGATTGATTATTATTAACTAGCTGACCCGGCAAACTTTGTACCGCCTCAAAATCTATTTATCAAATATTTTTCATATAAAATATAGCCTATGTTACTCGTGGATAATGTAGCTTTCGAATGGTAAAAGAATTTTTAAAATCGATCCTGTAGTTTTTGAGCCTATTCATTACAATCACACAAACAAACAAAGTTTTCCTCTTTATAATATTAGTATAGATAGGGCGCTAGAGGTCCACAAGAAGGTTCGTATCCCAGACACATACTTAAAATTTTAGTTATGTACATAATATAAATTAATTATCATTTGCTTTTGTGAAGGAAACACCGTAAGTACTTACAGGTATGGAAGTTTAAAAAGTTCTCAAAGGTATGTGAAGTCTATCAATACGCACTTGCCCAGCGCGGTGGACTATGGCCTCATCCTTCTCATTCTGATAAAAGACCAGGGGGCCTACCACCATCTTTTAAAAACCATCATAGTTCAGGAAAGTTTTATTTCCTCCTTAAAACAGTAAAATATTTCGCCATACATAGTTGAAGTAACTTAAACCCTTATAAATTTTTCGCTTATCCATTGTATAAAACCAACTGAAATTGTCATATTTTGCTTAAAAAGTTAAATTTCCTGCAAAAAAGTATAAGTATGAATAAAATTATATTGTGTTAAGAGATGATAGTAACCCCCCAGTGCTAGATAACAATCGATTAAAATGTAGTTACATAATTATTATTAACAATACAAACATTTATAGTCTGATTCATAATTAGGTGTCCAAAATGTAAACAAAGAAATGTCACTGTCAAAATTGACAAGAAACAAAAACTTTAACAAACTCAACAAAAAAACAAAAATTTAACAAATATACACAATTTAGCAAACGCGTTATGTAAACGAGAAAACATTCGACTTCGATCACAATCACGAAAATTAATAATATTAGTTACGAAACTTAAAAATGACAGCACAAGAAATGTCTTGGATTTCGGTTGTGTTACCATTATCACATTTTAATTTTCTACCATAAACTTTGTTTTTTATTATTATTACTGTATGGATCGAAATTGAGGTGATATAAATATTAGAAAATGTGAATTAATCTTAATTTATTTAGATTATTATTTTATTATTGTTGTCTTACTTTAATATCGACGAAAATAAGAAACTACCATTTCTAACTTATTTTCTTGATAGGTCAACACCTTTGTTTACATTTTGGACACCTAATTATGAATCAGACTATAGATAGACCTCTAAATTAAATTTAGAGTATGAATGGGTGTTATTGTACGTGTCTGTGAGTTTATAGCACCATTGATATATTCTGGGGCTGGGGGTAGAATGTTTCATCCTTACTTCCTTACTAATATTATAAATCCGAAAGTAACTCTGTCTGTCTGTCTGGTTGTCTCTTCTTCACGCCTAAACCACTGAACCAATTTTAATAAAATTTTGTACAAAGATAGTCTGAGACCCGAGAAAGGACATAGGATAGTTTTTATCCCGGAAATGCCACGGGAACTAGGGATGGCGATCTAATATCGATTAATCGGAGAATCGATCTTTTGGACCCGAAACATCGATTATTTTAATCGATATTAGTAAGGATTTAATCGTAAACTATGCATTTGAGCAAAGTTGTTGTCCATGAGCCCACGAAGGTTTCAGAGTTGGTACGACCAATTTTCGCTAGATGGCGACACTGTCATTCCAATGAAGGTACGAATCAGTTTTATGTATGTTAGTATGTCATATTATTTTCTTTTAAACGCGGGCGAAGCCGCGGGCAACAACTAGTTTTATATATTTCTTCAAAAACATACAATATTAACAAACAAAAATACTATTTAATAGCCATTCAAGTAAAAACATATTTATATCATGCCTAAATAATCGGTAATTCTGTACTTTTCATATTGCGGTTTTAATAATATTAAAGTAGCGAGCATGCAGTGCGCCTGATGATAAGTCGCTACTGCTGCCCATCATCTGTAATCAACCCCAGATAGGATTAGGTATTCCTACCTGAGGTCGGCCACAGATGCGCCGCTACCCCTGAGGACTAAGCTAGAACGCCCGGATAAGTATGTAAGAGAGTTATTGGGATGCCTTAAAACTCAAATGAATAAGGTTTTACATACAGTTTTTATGTAAAAAGTAGTTAGCCAGAATACAAGATTTACGTCTCTTTTCACAATCTAAAATTAGTCTGACGCAAAGTCTTCCGGGTTCGATCCCCGGCTAGGCAGACATCTGAATAATGAATTCAGATATCTATTCTGGGTCTGGGTGTTTGTGTATTCGTCTATGTATGTTTATAGCATCCCACGAGACAAAATCCTAGTGTGGGGCTGAGTGTAGAAAGTATAAATTTGAAACTATTTGATTAAAATAGGTCTTAACAATAAAACAGTATTTAATACACATCTATATAAAAATCTTTGTCTGTCCGTCTGCTCGAGACTTATTAGATCGATTTGGGACCATCCATAAATGACGTCACTCGATTTTCTTGATTTTTCGATCCCTAACTCCATCCTTGTCACATTTTGTGAAACCCCCATAGTGTGATTTTATTTATAATATAGGAGTAGCAGACGAGCATGCAGTCCACCTGATGGTAACCTACTGCCGCCCATGGACATCTGCAATCAACCCCAAATAGGATTAGATATTCCTACCTGAGGTCGGCCACAGATGCGCCGCTACCCCTGAGGACTAAGCTGGAACGCCTCGGAAAAGTCTGTCTCCCTTACCACATCCTTCAAACCAGAACACAGCAGCGCCTAATACTGCTGTTATTAGGCAGAAATAGCCTAATACTGCTGTTATTAGGCAGAAATAGGTGTGACGGTGGTGCCACCAGACACATTCTGTCATACCTAGCATAGTGACGTCACAATTTTGAAATTATATTTGGAAATTATAAAAGTAGAACAGTAGTCCCGAAATTATTTTAATTTCCATTTTAATTATCCATACATATAATATAGTTGTAAATTTTGAAATGTGACGTCACTCCTTCCCCATCCCTTACCCCCTCCCTCCTTAACGTGTGACGTCATTTACGGATGACCCCTTCTGATGCGGTTACAACTACGTTACAAATAAGGCTTCCTGCACACGAAGAACACCGAATCATATTCGTGTTGCATCATCGAATTTGGATTTTGGGCGTATTTCGTCTTCACGCCTGTGCGTTCTTTCTGTAAAACAAAAATAAAATATTATCGTAACGTAACGCTCCAGCGTAACTGCTTCCGTTACAAAAATAGTTTCACCAATATTTTTTTTATTATTATGGCAAGCCTAAAAAAGCCTAAATATCTAATAATAATGGGTAATATGATAATGTCTGTTTATTGATAAAAATTAAGGTTCTTGGTTCGGTCCCGGCTATGTACACACTTAAAATACATATCGATACTTTAATTCGCAAATCAGCCAACACCACTTTTTGTCAAAATGTTTTCTTTTTATTTATTTTGATTTCGTTTAACGCAATTTAATATCAAAATAAATAAATACATTTTGACAAAAAGTGGAGCTGGCTGATTTGCGAATTAAGGTATCGATATACATAATATACAACGATACATATTACTATATTTGCTAAAAAAAAACTAATTGTATGTATCCCTCGGGAATAGTACTTTTTCCGGAATAAAACTTTCCCTATGTCCTTTTCTGGACCCCTGACTTATACTCGAATTATGCTTCAATTTTGTAATCTATTGTATTATAAATAATTATTAGAATATTTGTATGTCATAATAATACGACTATAGTCTGATTCATAATTAGGTGTCCAAAATGTAAACAAAGGTGTTGACCTATCAAGAAAATACGTTAGAAATGGTAGTTTCTTATTTTTGTCGATATTAAAGTAATACAACAATAATAAAATAATAATCTAAATAAATTAAGATTAATTCAGATTTTCTAATATTTATATCACCTCAATTTCGTTCCATACAGTAATAATAATAAAAAACAAAGTTTATGGTAGAAAATTAAAATGTGATAATGGTAACACAATCGGAATCCAAGACATTTCTTGTGCTGTCATTTAAGTTTCGTAACTGATATTATTCATTTTCGTGATTATGATCGAACTCGAATATTTTTTCGTTTACATAACGCGTTTGTTAAATTGTGTATATTTGTTAAATTTTCGTTTTTTGTTGAGTTTGTTACAGTTTATGTTTCTGGTTAATTTTGACAGTGACATTTCTTTGTTTACATTTTGGACACCTAATTATGAATCAGACTATAGATATAATGGAACTGTCAGTAATATGTAAACCACCATGCAGTACCTATATCTACTAACAAATTAACTATTTGATTTGATTTGACAACGTGTGTACAAAATTTCGTGACAATCAATTATGTAGTTAAGCTGTGAAAGTGTAACAAACAAACAAACAAACAAACAAATACACTCTCGCATTATTAATATTAGATAGAGATATTAGTTAGTCTACCAATACGCACTTGGTGGACTATGGCCTAATCCTTCTCATTCTGAGAGGAGACCCGTGCCCAACAGTGGGACAGTAATGTGTTGGTGACAGGAGATTAGGATTTACTTACTAGTATTTCAAATCCAACATCTGTTATAATCTCTAATAAGATGTCGTACGGCGGCTCGATACTGTTCTCTGTAGGCATGTCACTGAAATCAAAATAAATGAATAGTAAATAACATTTATTACTTTAAAAAAACACTGAATCGTTATTGATTTATAGATTTTAAACGGCAGGATTTGAAAGTGGTAGAACCCTTTGTGGTTCGACTCCGGCGGCACCACCGCCACACCTATTTCTGTTATAACAGCAGTGTTAGGCGCTGCTGTGTTCTGGTTTGAAGGGTGTGATAAGGAAGACACACTTTTCCGAGTCTTTCCAGCTTAGTCCTAGGGGTAGCGGCGCATCTGTGGCTGACCTCAGGTAGGAATATCTAATCCTATCTAGGGTTGATTACAGATGTCCATCGGCGGCAGTAGCTTACCATCAGGTGGACAACACGCTCGTCTGCTACTCCTACATTATAAAAAAAAGTAAATAACTAAAGAATAGAAGAATATAAGAAGAAGAAGAAGAAGAAAAACTAACTACCTTCACTACCCACCTATAGTGATACAGCAGCGGTCCCAAGTTCACCCAGTAGCCACCGGGCCTCAATATCGCGTATATCCTCTCTATAAACTCTATCACGTTCGGTGCGCAGTCGATGAAGAAACACGTGGCCACGCAGTTCCACTCATCAGGCTCTGTGTACACCTGGAAATTAAAAAAAAAATATTAGGATGAGACGAAAGAAATTTAATAAAAATACATATGTCGGATACGACAAAAAATATTGTTCATGACAGAGACGATGTGTACACCTGGGATTTGAAAAAAAAGGTGCGGTGAAAGAATTTTAATAAAAATAAATATGTCGGTTAAGACAAACAATATTGTTCATGATAGGAATTATGATGATGATTATGACAACGATGATTATGACCATGATGACGAAAACTATGTTGATGATGACGAAATGATTGATGATACAGTAATGTTACCTTGAGAAAGTCCAAGTCGTTGATAAAAAGACCCATATTTGATAAGCGTGGTCACTTAGGCAAGAGGATGACGATAATGCTAGTAGTGATGACGAAGACAACGATGATGATGCTAGCAGTGACGATAATATGGATAACGATGGTGATTTAGACGATATTGTTGATGATGTTATGTTATGTTGTTGACGTCGGCCATGATTACCGTGACGATGATGATGCTAGTCGGCATAATGATGATGATGATTACGATTGTGACGACGACGACAATATTGATTATGTTAGTGACAATGGTAATGATAATGATGATTCTAATGGCAATGAGGATGATGATGACAATGACGACGATATTGATCATCAACATCTTTGGGCGTAATAATGATGATATCGTTGATGGTAATGTTAAAAGGGTTACATTACCTTTAGGAAGTCCCCAGCGGCTATGGAGAAGCGAGCTCGCCTCGCGGCGGCCGCGCGCGGCGCCGCGGGCGGAGCGTCTGGGAAGGCGGCGGCTCGCAGCTGGTGCTCGCATGTCGCGTGGTTCACGTATTGATGGACCCACGGGTGGACTGTGTGTGCGTTCGCCTGTACACACAAACACACATACATACATACTTTGAAGCCGATTACCAATCGAGCCTCATCAATCATCCGCTAAACTTAGCCCTGAAGGGTATAAAAGATTGTAGAACTGTCAGTGGCGCGACTCAGGTGGTACCACCGCCACTTCTATTTCTACATAATAACAGCAGTGTTAAGCGCTGCTGTGTTCTGGTTTGAAGGGTGTGGTAAGGCAGACATACTTTTCCGAGATAGCGGCGTGTATAAGGTCGGGCCGATCTCACACCTTACTCTACAAATAAAGATTTTTGTATTTGTATTTGTATCAATAAATCACATAATTCTTATAAAAGAAAAAATACTCGATAGCTTAAAGATAGTCTTTTTTTTTTGCTGACGAGGGGGAAACTTTAAAAAGGTACCCGACGCCATAGAACGCCGGGTTACGTGGGATTTTTACCGTACTAAAACCCGGCCGGTGGCCGTCCTCAGCGTTTGGTGGAGAAATCCGGGATCTCCAACGGAACACAACCGGAGTCCTCCTAATGCGATGCCCTTCTATCGGGCTCTGCCCTGGGGGAAGCAATTTACGCTCCTCTCACATCCCCTAGTGATTACAGCGATATGCGACCACACAAACCGCTGTCCTTCCCGGGGTCGATTGCCGGACGGTTCGAGCTCCCACTCTTGCCGCCCGCAACCCCGGAAGCCCCTTTTAGTCGCCTCTTACGACAGGCCGTACCATAGGGATACCGTAGCCCGATTCTGGTCCCGGTACTACAGGGACAGCTTAAGGATAGCCTATGTCACTCTAAAAATTTAGACGAACCTTCACCTCATATGTTAAAATCCGTCAAGCCGTTTGGGCTGCAGGGCGCAGTGTTACCAACTCTCAAAAATATTTATGTATCCCTAAACTGAAGTCGAAACCCCCTATAATTGCCTTAATTATTTGAAAATTCCCCTAAAAATATATTACACTTTAGGTGCGCTTCTTTCTTTTTTTTTTTTTTTGGACACCGTGCTAGCTTATGACCCGTTTCCCGTTTTTTTTTTTTAGCTCGCCGCGCCGGCTCAGAACATGTTTTTTTTGCTCGCCGCGCCTTCACAAAACCCCTAAAAATACCCCTATACAAATAAAACCCCTAAAAAAATCCCATACCACTCATTTACCCCCTAAATCTGGGGGGAAAACCCCTAAGTTGGGAACCGTGGCAGGGCGTGCCAAAGTTTGCCATACATACATACACTCCAAAAACATGCACAATCCGGTAAGTTAGTTTTTTAGGTAAAATTATTTTTACTATCGATCGAATTGAGACCTCTAGGCTTAGATAATTAAACCAACTTTAATTATCTAAGCCTCTAGGCGAAAACTAGTACATATAATTTGAATATAACTAGACGAATACTAAATGAACGTCTTGACGTAGCACAGAAAATACTATAAGAGGATTTGACTGCTTAAATATTAGCCGCAATATTATAAGACGTAGGCTAATATTATAAAGCTGTTGTTTTTCTGTTGTTCATATCACCAAAAATATATTGTACGGATTTTTTTTATAGTAATGCTTTATTGATTATATGTAAAAATGATGGCATTTAAAAAAAATGAATAATTATTATTAAAAAAAAGACAAACCCACTGAGTTGCTTACCGGATGTTCTCAGTAGAGGTCGCATTCCGATCCGGTAGTAGTTTAAGAAAAATATTGTAACTGACAATTTGTAAGTGCCGCCATTGGCCTATACAAAATAAATATATTTCATTTAATTTCATTTGTCTTTAAAACCGATGATAGCTGTTACAGAACAAAAATATAAAAATATATATAATATATAAACACTTATTACTTATAGTTGGGGAGCCCAAGAGGGAATTTCGGGAGTATCTCGAGCGCGTCAGACTAAGATATGGGAGATACCATACACCCTGTAGAGTATCCTAAACCATAAATGAGCTTTCTATGTCCAGACTAAGATATGGGAGATACCATACACCCTGTAGAGTATCCTAAACCATAAATGAGCTTTCTATGTCCAGACTAAGATATGGGAGATACCATACACCCTGTAGAGTATCCTAAACCATAAATGAACTTTCTATGTCGGGGGTTTTTGCAGTCAAAAAAGTCGATCACTGGACATGCTCGAGCGCGGTCAATTTTCTTTTTAATATAAAGGAAATAATGCCAGAAAACGGGAAACATCATAATCTGCCGATTACCACACGTCGAAGTAGTGAACAAGTAATTAATTTAAAAAATCAAAAACCCGACTGCACCAAAAAGGCTGAAGTAGAATTTCTAAAAGTAGTGTAATAGGCATTTCATTATTTTTATCCAGAAAGCCAAATACAATGTTTCGTAGTAGGTGTCTGCTTCAAAAACAAAAGATGTTCAAACAATATAATCCTATTTTATCCTCGTAGTGATCATTTACGCTATATAAAGAATCTATGTGTAAAATTCCAGCACGCTTAAGTTCAGCGGTTTCCCTTTGCGTTGATCTCTAGCACAGCAACTGTCTCATTTAGTCAGACAGTCATCTCGATGTGTATATACGAGTATATATGTACTAGCTGACCCGGCAAACGTTGGTTTGCCATATAAAAAAAGAATGGTAAGGATGAACAATCCTTATCACTTAGGTGTAAAAAAATAGATAGTGGCCGTTTCTCAGACCTACTGAATAGGTATATAAAATTTGGTGAAAATCGGTGAAGCCGTTTCGGAGGAGTACGGTAACTAACACGAGAATTTTATATATAAGATATATTATATAATGTATGTGTAATCTCCTCTTAATTTCCTTTATTTTGACACCCTACTCGATAGGTTTGGTTAACTTTTTTAAAACGTGTTACTATTTTACGAAAAAAATCACCATTTACGGTCTATAAAATATATAACTTCAGTAAATCAAAGTTTCGGTCATTATTTTACCTCGTTAGAGGTAGCATTTCATTATTTTTATCCAACAAGCCTGATACAAAATGTCATAGTGTTTGCTTCAAAATTGACGATTTTTCAAATGAACTTTTAACCCTTATTTTACCCTCTACGGGGTTGATTTTTCGGGGGGGGGGGATAAATAAGTGCGTCCTTGTTCCTATCCAGAAAGCCAAATACAAAATTTTATAGTAGTTGCTTCAAAATTAAAGGATTTCAAAAAAACTGTTTTCCCCTATTTTACCCTCTTAAGGGTAGAATTTCCAAAAGGCCTTTCTTAGTACTTATTCAAGCTATATAGAGAACTTGTGTGCAAAATTTCAGAACTGTAAGGTCCTTGGTTTAGGCTGTACGTTGATTTCTGAAAAATGAAAAAGTCATTTAGTTAGTCAGTCAGTCAGTCACCTTACTGTTTTATATATATACAAGTATGTTTTTATAATCTCCGTTTAATTTCTTTTCATTTCATACCCTACTCGATAGGTTCGGTTAACTTTTTTTTTTAAATGTGTTACTATTTCGCGCCAAAAATCCGCCCTTTTGTTTTTTTTTTACTAACTCCTATCTAAGGACACTCGGGTCATTGAGACAAATATAATGACACTTTAACTGTTGAAATTCATCCAGCCGTTTGTTAGATCGGATCAAATAAAGAAAGACAAACATACAATATACGCGCGAAAAACATAACCCTTCCTTGGCAGTCGGGTAAAAAATAGTCATTTTGAAAAAAAAAACACTTTGTATTATTATGCTATCGGATAGTGTCACTTATTAGCATGAATCCTTGGAAAATAATGATGTATCACACTAACTAAATGAAAAAGCTATTTTTTAGGAAAATACATTATTCTTCATATATGTGGGAGAATGCTTCATTTCATATATATAAATATTCCGTTTTTAAAATCACATGATATTAATTTCGAACTACCGCTCCGTATTAACAATTGGCTACCTGTATCATGGTATAAAAAAGGGGCGCGCAACTGTCAACAGATCAGAAGTTGTCCAATAGTGGGCACGGCACGGTGGTGCTCTGAACTGTTTGGTGTTTTGCTTAGGTGTTATTGTTACTATGGTGGCATTAACGCTTATTCATTTAATTATTTTAACTATATTTGTATAAATATTGGTTAAATTAGTTGAATCGAAATACCATTGTAGATCTACCTACCGGCGCGCCCACATCAGAATCGGGATAGGATACGCCCTTTTATTACGTAATAGTTTTAAAGTAACGGTAACAGAAGATAATCAACCGCGTGTATAGGAAGTGTTCAACTGAAGAATTTATCGTGGCTGTACTCCTGACGACAGTTTGGGACGCGCAATGGAGGCGATATTGACAAGGCTTTCGACATTGGAGGAGCTGTGTGTGAAACACATGATGAAACCGGTTGCGTGAGTAACTTGTACGGTTTGTCTAAATATTGTAATAATTTTATGTGCATTATTTTAGCAAGCGTGTGAAAGCAACCGCAAGCTTGGGTACCGCAAGCTTGGGTATGAAAATTGAGGAGGTGGAAGGTGGTTAGCATCATCCATGTTAACTGTCTACGTAATTAAGACTCATTTGCGCCGAGATTCATTGGCGAACGATTGGCGCTCCGGTATGATCAAACCAATGCTTTTTATATTTTCGATTGTTAAACTTGCTATTTTTTGCTTTTTGAAAGTTGTTAAAGATTATAAGAATCACTAATATGAAAATGTTTGGTTATGCGCGAAGAAATTAACAATCATACGTGTAGGTACCGACATTTTTTTAGAAATGTTTTGGCTTTTTAAAATATTCGAATAATTTCAACTATGCTTTTCACAGTTTCGTTATTTATAGCAACGCTTTAAGAGGCGATGCTCAATAAGTAGATGAACAATGATCATATTCTTTTAAATTATTACGCTGCAAAAAAAAAATATTTTACGATTGTGAATACAAGTTCTGATATCTACCCTTTTGTATGTACCTATTCGTTGTAATGCATTTAACATTCGTAATAAACTCCCAGTCTTAAAATAAAACGAGTCACAATGAAGATTATTTTTGAAGTAAAAGGTTTGATAAATCAGGTAGCATACTTTTTACCATCGCAATTCCATGGCCCGTAAATATCGTAAGTTTTATTTCTAGTTTCACCTGGAACACCGTGATAGCTATCGGTGATGGCCTTATTATTATTGCAAATGCATAGGTTACATTTGTATTGTGGTCATTGAAACTCTCAACCAATGCTTGTCATATTTAATAGGATGCTATCTAATAATATTTACCTAGCGCTTGTTCCCAGAATCTGTAAAAGCTGCTTATTGGGGGTTTTGTAACAACACTTGACTTGTGATGGCCGTAGACGTGGACCAAAATTGAATGAAAATGTAACAATTAGATTCTGGTGGTGAGTCAGTAAGTTGTTTATCGGTAAGCGACTTTGTGCTCTTACAAATTTGTGTATTTAAAGTTATTGATAAAGGTTACAATTTGCGAAGGATACATTAAGGTAAAGCTGAAGAAAAGGAGTTTGGTAACGTTCGCATCACCCCAAATGGTGTATTGGACTAGGCAAAAAAAAAGGTGAATTACATTTAGTCTTCTGTGTTTTTCACATTGTTTTGTGACATAATGAGTAACTATTACTTGCTATTCACTTTAAAAATTGCAGAAGTAAAGAGAATCTAAGCTTAGCTGACTGTAGAAAAAAAAAACAGTTACTATAATGGTGCAAAGCTGTAAGCATTTTGATCGGTCAAATGTGTTTAAAGGTTTAATTTAATAAAGACAATTCATCAGCCTCGCTCGGAGTCGATCAAGTATTTTTAATAATAACTTAAAGTTTGAACTTGTTTTACAGTAGTTTAAATTGTTATTGGATCTTCTTTCTTATTTTGTGTCATAGTAAATAATACCTTTCGAGATGACGTACATCACGATCCTAGACTTTACGTATGAAATTATATTATGTTGGTACCTTTAGTGAATACTTTAACAGTGCTAAGTCAACTATACCATCATGTAATCTAGCTAACAATCTAAACGTTTTAATTATTCATTGACATAAGGAGTTTATTGTTATTTTATTTAGTTTTGTAACTGTGCAGATGACGACATTACGTCTAGATATACGGCTGTGGATATAACAAATTCAGAATATTCACGCACGCAATGTTTATATTATACGAAACAATTCGGCGTGTTTTTCTCCTATTCATAATTTTGTCGTCGTTACACTCAAGCAGATAAAGGTTATAAAGGTGGTAGAAACTTTTATGGTCCGGCAATACCAATACCATACAGCAGTGTTAGGCTCTGCTGTGTTGAAGGTGTTGATGGGCCTCAGTAGCCACTTACCATCAGGTGGACTGCATGCTCGTCTGCTACTTCTAGAGGTATGAAATTTGGTTTAAAGTTTTTGTGTGTGAGCGAATATTATGTATAAATCAATACGGGACGAAATAACGGTATTTGTAGGTATACTTATTATTCAAATGGTTAATTACAATAACTTTTGGAAGTTATTCACAATTTCTTGTGATAACAGATACTGTTACGTACGAGTTATATTAAATTGAAATAGGTAATTCTATTATTTTCAGATATTGTATTGGAACTCGAGGTTCATACCACAAAATATTCGTTTTTATTTTGTGTTCATACTGTTTTGACCGCTGTTTGTTATTCTACGAATTAAAATGTATATCTTTGCAGATTTATAAGTCAAAGTCAGGTTCGGACGAGCAATTATATACCTACTGCAAGTTCTGATAAAATTCGAAAAAATCGAATACTGCAAAAAGAAAAAGAGACAAGAGTACATACACTACTGTCAAATTGGACTCTGCAATGTGTGATCATTATTGTGTGGTAAAGACTTTGTTTGCAGCAATGCCTATCGCACAAACGAAGGTAATTGTAATAATCAAGGTAAAAGTAAAATGATATAAGGTAAATAATATAATGAAGGTAGGATGACTCCAATAACTTTTTACGTTTAATGACCTGGTTTTCGTTGTAATGTAGCTGTGGACTTCGGAGTGTTATTTCGTTGGCATTTGACGTCATCACATGAACGGTACGAACTATAGCTCATGTTATGGTAAGGCAATAGTATTTTAATTATTTTATTAAGAATAACGACCACGGAGTACTTGCTGCTCTGATATTTTCTTTACTGTATGTAAAGTTGACATTAAAACTGTTTTGAACTTGACAATTCACTTTATTATTATTTTCACACATTTGTGTTGTAGACATCAGGTTTTTCGGTTTGAAATTAACTTTTACTTTTTTATTTTTATGCTGGTTACAGCTTATTTGTTTACAGTTCTAAATAAGAAAAGCACTCGTGCATGGTTTCGAGCAGGTCTCGAATAGTTTCGTATAAAATTCTGTCATAGTCAAATGAGTTTACTTAAAAGGCATTAATGATTTTCAAGAAATCCTGTCTGAGATAGTCAGACACATTATAACAAATTCGGTAAAGGAAGACATCGTGAAGAACTACACATCGGGAAATATATTCTCAAGGGTATCTGGAGTCTACCCAGTGTACGTTTGGCGATGCAGAAGACTATGCCATAGATTTAAGCGAGCCAAACGAAAAGATCTCTAGATTTTACTCTCAAACCATGAACGAAACGCGGAGCTCTCTCGTTATATCGCATATAATTATTGACTATACATATAATGTAATGTGTTTTCAGACTACGAGAACATGTGCTATGGAAAGGAAACTATTTGAACATGTCAGATGACTGTGAACCCTGTGAAGCAATGACAGTATCGACAGTCAAAAATCTGGTAAAAACTTCGTGTTTCTCTTGAGTACCTGCGAACTTTGGAACGGTATGTGGATTGTAAGTTCTGTGTTATCGGGATTGTCTTGCATATCGATGATTGTCTGGCCAACAGTCACGTTTATGTTTGATAATAACCCGAGTGCCATGTGATTTGGCAATTCTTTTCAGATAATAATCAATTACGTACGTACGCTATGTGACTTAGCGAATTTATGATGTCATGAGACTTGACATCAGCCATGTGATTTGGCAATTCTTTTCAGATAATAATCAATTACGTACGTACGCTATGTGACTTAGCGAATTTATGATGTCATGAGACTTGACATCAGCCATGTGATTTGGCAATTCTTTTCAGATAATAATCAATTACGTACGTACGCTATGTGACTTAGCGAATTTATGATGTCATGTGACTTGACATCAGCCATGTGATTTGGCAATTCTTTTCAGATAATAATCAATTACGTACGTACGCTATGTGACTTAGCGAATTTATGATGTCATGAGACTTGACATCAGCCATGTGATTTGGCAATTCTTTTCAGATAATAATCAATTACGTACGTACGCTATGTGACTTAGCGAATTTATGATGTCATGAGACTTGACATCAGCCATGTGATTTGGCAATTCTTTTCAGATAATAATCAATTACGTACGTACGCTATGTGACTTAGCGAATTTATGATGTCATGTGACTTGACATCAGCCATGTGATTTGGCAATTCTTTTCAGATAATAATCAATTACGTACGTACGCTATGTGACTTAGCGAATTTATGATGTCATGAGACTTGACATCAGCCATGTGATTTGGCAATTCTTTTCAGATAATAATCAATTACGTACGTACGCTATGTGACTTAGCGAATTTATGATGTCATGAGACTTGACATCAGCCATGTGATTTGGCAATTCTTTTCAGATAATAATCAATTACGTACGTACGCTATGTGACTTAGCGAATTTATGATGTCATGAGACTTGACATCAGCCATGTGATTTGGCAATTCTTTTCAGATAATAATCAATTACGTACGTAAGCTATGTGACTTAGCGAATTTATGATGTCATGTGACTTGACATCAGCCATGTGATTTGGCAATTCTTTTCAGATAATAATCAATTATGTACGTAAGCTATGTGACTTAGCGAATTTATGATGTCATGTGACTTGACATCAGCCATGTGATTTGGCAGTTCTTTTCATGTGACACGACCATTTATTTACACTATTAGACACTGGTTATGGGGTTAACCAATTAAAGTTACGTGTTTTGTGTACCATGAGATTTGGCTTCTGTGGTTAAAATTGAGACTATATTATCCGCGAATCTAAAGTAGTTTATCCACTTCTTTAATATTATTGAATTTGATTTTTTTAAACTTTTGTTCGCGAGCCGTAACGGCTGCTCGTCAGAATGGCCGTGTGGGAGAATGCTTCATTTCATATATATAAATATTCCGTTTTTAAAATCACATGATATTAATTTCGAACTACCGCTCCGTATTAACAATTGGCTACCTGTATCATGGTATAAAAAAGGGGCGCGCAACTGTCAACAGATCAGAAGTTGTCCAATAGTGGGCACGGCACGGTGGTGCTCTGAACTGTTTGGTGTTTTGCTTAGGTGTTATTGTTACTATGGTGGCATTAACGCTTATTCATTTAATTATTTTAACTATATTTGTATAAATATTGGTTAAATTAGTTGAATCGAAATACCATTGTAGATCTACCTACCGGCGCGCCCACATATATTCTCATACAATTTTTTTTTCAAATCGTCAGAATAAGAAAACACCCTGCTAAATCAAAAATATCATATAACCTTTTCTTCATTCTAACGTCTAATCAACACAATCGTATAAGTCCCAATGACGCTCGAGTTTCTACACATTTAGCATCATGGACTCCCCTACTATGCGACGTATTTATTAGGCGTACAGGTTTTTAAAACATGTAGCCTTTTTTTTTTGTTGACGAGGGGGAAACCTTCAAAAGGTACCCTATGCTGTGGGAGCGGCACGGGGTTATATGGGATTCTTACCGCACTAAAACCCCCCCCGGTGGCCGTCCTCGGCGCTGCGTAGAGAACTCCGGGATTTCCAATGGAACGCAACCGGAGTCCAATTTGCGCGTTGCCCCGTCGGGCTCCGCCCAGGTGAGCTTGAAACTCACCACACCATCTGCTGTTCACGACGGTATGCGACCACACATACCGCCGTCCCGGGCTTGCTGGCCGGGCGGTTCGAGCTCCCACTCTTGCCGTCCGCAACCCCGGAAGCCCCCTTTTAGTCGCTTCTTACGACAGGCAGGGGATACCGTATGCCCTACTCTGTTCCTGGAACTACAGGGACAAAAACATGTAGCCTATTTGGATATTGCTAAAAATTAGAAATAGGCATATGAAATGAAACTGGCTTGTACAAAAACTTGCTCAATTCCGAACACCCTGTATACAATAACACTTGAAATAATAACTCGCGGATAATTATTGTATATCTAATTATGAATATCGATTTCCACGTCGCCTGGTAATCCTCGCGTATAAAAGCCAACGGCAGCTCCTCGGAAGTCGAGTGGCCTCCGCCGACCGCCGGGGATTGGTTAGAAGACTGGAGTAGTTCGTGTTACGATTTTCTTCAGTACTTTCAATATTGACCATCTCTAGGCATCATCCCTATATCAACTCACTCTCTTGTAAGTTTAAACTTTAATTCATTTATGTATAAATAGCCCATACCAAATGGGACAGTCCTTTTATTTTCGGACGGGAAATCTTCAAATTTCCATCATTTTATGGGGAAAGACGAGTAATGTTAGGTTCTTACTCACTAAAACCCCATGGGTAGCCTCATTTTGCATATTAAAAAATCTCTGGTATCTAATAGAACGCACAGGTACTTCTCCCGCGTTGTGCCTTTTAGGTTCTTCCCTGGGCAAGTAGACCTCAATTAGAGCGGTCCTACTCCAACCGATCACAGATGCATTGCTTTTGGCAGAATTGTGTCTTCAGCACAACTAATATATTACTTTTAAGGTCTATCGTATAGTCTGGGGCAGTCAGAACTCTTGTCAGAATCCGTCGCTGGCTGCGACGGTGGTATTGAATGACTCAATATAAGACTGAACAATCGTATGCTGCTTTATTTTCAAGCATATTTTCCCACAGTTCAAACAAACAGAATCCGAAGATGTCGTCCCCCGGAGCGGCGATGCAGACCAACTGGGGCCCCGTGGCGTACTCCAACGAGACCGTCGTGGACAAGGTGCTGCCCGAGATGCTGCACCTTGTTGACCCGCACTGGTATGTATCGAATCCAGTCTAGATGGTAGATCTATAGTCGTCACAATCTAATAGGCCCATTTTGACATATGCCATCGTTAGGCTCTAAGCATGTGATATACAAATCGATAACCAAAGAAACCGATTTTTACGACAAATCGATTACGACCCCACCCACATTACTATTTTGTAAACAGAGTATTAATTTAATACAATTAACTATTAATTTAATAGTTTTCTAAAACATTTAAATATTTAATAAAAAGGAGAAAATCATATAAATTCTAGTGTATTTTAAAAATTTAATTATTTTTAGAAGATTAAATAAAGCATCGCTCGTAAAGTGTATTTTTTTCGTTTTATCATTCACTAAGAAACAAAGTCTTAATTATTTTATTGTTCTTATGATGAAAAAGGGATAAATAATAAATTATTGGTAATTCTAAGTTTCGATTACTTGAAAAATAATCGATTATGGTTTCTTCCGAATGGTTTGAAGTCGCAAGCTCTAGCCGTCACGTGGTCGTAAATTCCCTACTAAAAAGTTAGTTTAAAACATGAATGACATTAGCATGGCAAATGTCAAAATGGGCCTATTCAATTGTGACGATTATAGTCGTGAACCCATTACTGGCCTAAAAGAGTTTAGGCCACAGTCCATCTCCCTAGACAAATTTGGTAGACTTCTCTTATATTGTCCAGATCCAGATTTTATTTGTTTATATTTTGTTCATTTATTTATTTCTCACGTCTAAATAATCGAAAATATCTATACTATGAACAATATATAAATTTTATAATATCCCTTGTAAATATCTAACTAGAATTATGTTTAATATTCACTGGCCAAATCCAAGTGAATGTTTAACAGAAAAATCGTGAGATACAGTTAGTAATGTCCTTTTCTGTGCAAAAATCTTGTTTCTTACTATTCCACATTAAAAATAATATCAGTTAATGTAAGCAACTCAATGAGTATAATATAGCTTCGTCTCCAGTTTATTTTTTTTATAATAAAAGAGTAACAGACGAGCATGCAGTGCACCTGATGGTAAGTGGCTACTGCCGCCCATGGACATCTGTAATCAATTCCAGGTAGGATTAGATATTCTTACCTGAGGTCGGCCACAGATGCACCGCTACCCCTGAGGACTAAGCTGGAACGCCTCGGAAAAGTCTGTCTCCCTTACCACACCCTTCAAACCGGAACACAGCAGCGCCTAACACTGCTGTTATTAGGTAGAAATAGGTGTGGCGGTGGTGCCGCCGGAGTCGAACCACAAAGGGTTCTACCACCTTCAGGTACTTATTATGTGGCTTATTGCAGGTACCAGTTCCCCCCCATGAACCCGCTGTGGCACGGGCTGCTGGGCTTCACCATCGCGCTGCTCGGGTTCATATCCATCGCCGGTAACGCGATGGTCGTCTACATCTTCACCACCACCAAGGTAAGCTTTTACTATCATTTACCATTTATTGGTTGATATAATCCCCTGGTTTTCAAAGTGTAGCGACCCCCAGGTTGAGATGGTCAAGCTTAGATTCACGCAGTCATTTTTGGGAATCGTAAAAAATGAATACTAGAATAAGAAAACACGTGTTAATTAAAGAAACATAATATTAAACAGTGAAAGAAAGTGTTATTATACCTATGTTGATTATTCATCGTTTGATTCAAATATTCCATGCGTTTTCTACACTAATATTATAAAGAGGAAAACTTTGTTTGTTTGTTTGGTTGTAATGAATAGGCTCAAAAACTACTGGACCGATTTTAAAAATTCTTTCACCATTCGAAAGCTACATTATCCACGAGTAACATAGGCTATATTTTATATGAAATATATTTGATAAATAGATTTTGAGGCGGTACAAAGTTTGCAGGGTCAGTTAGTTTTAAATAAAAACATGGTGTCATGTCAAGTTTAAGAGGGTTTTTTACGATTCAATCTAATTTATTCATTTCATTAGGGGGTCCTGTAGTATTCGAGTCAACTTGTCAACTACAATTATATTATTATATTTTTTCCAGAGCCTCAAGACACCTTCAAATCTGTTAGTAGTGAATCTAGCCTTCTCGGATCTGTGCATGATGCTGTGCATGTCACCGGCGATGGTGGTGAACTGCTATCACGAAACCTGGGTTTTAGGTGAGATTTAATTTTAATAGAATAAAAAATGAAATAACGCTCCCTAATTCGTCAACCCATTACTGCTTCTCAGTGAGAGGCGTTCAGTCCATAGTCCGCCGCGCTGACTAAGTGCGAATCAGTTGACTTTAGGTGCCTTTGAGAACTTATTTTTGTCACTCTCGACAGTTTTCTTTAGCGTTGTAGCAATTGATGACGATAATCAATTTCTAATACGCACTAATTTTGAAGATCAAAGATTCGTGCTTGGGATTTGAACCTCAGACTTTTATTCTTTTTCTATCTGAATCCAACTCCCTTGTTTACGGATCATCGCTTTAAATAATGCGCTTCTTCACGCCAATCACGTATAGTCTACATGCATTTGATGTAGATGTTAATAAACTGAATTAATCAACGAAATTAACGAACTGAACGTTTGTTCAGGTCCATTCGCATGTGAGCTGTACGGTTGCACCGGCTCGCTGTTCGGCTCCATATCGATCTGGACGATGACGATGATCGCCTTCGACCGCTACAACGTGATCGTGAAGGGCATCGCCGCGCGCCCCATGACCATCAACGGCGCCACGATGCGCATCATCGGCATCTGGGTGTTCTCGCTCGCATGGACTGTTGCTCCTATCTTCGGATGGAATAGGTATTTGTTTTATGCATTTGAAGAAGAAGCATGAACTCCAATTGATAAGTGATTACTCGTGACAATTTGAGCCTTCAATAAGGACCTTCAATAAGACGACCTTCAGACAATAGATGTGAAATCTGGAGCATACCTAAATTTTACAATGGTTTTTCAAAATGTTGGTCAGACAAGTTCAAGTTATACCCAACTGCTTATTATTTCCTTATTCAGATGATAATGATACCGTTACACTTTTACGCCCGTTATTAATCAATCTAATCATATTTTACGTACTAAAAATAAAAATTTGACAATTTCTAGTAGTTTGAAATTGTAAAATTTTGGGAACTCCACAAGTAAGATTAAACAAAGTTATTCCACTTCATCAGTATTCGTCTCAGTAAGTCTTTAAAGTCTTGAACCTCAGACCCAGGCACTCATGATCAATATAATGTTAGGTACGTGCCCGAGGGCAACATGACCGCGTGCGGCACGGACTACCTCAGCAAGGACTGGTTCAGCCGCAGCTACATCCTGCTCTACTCTATCTTCGTCTACTTCATGCCACTGCTGCTCATCATCTACTCTTACTGGTTCATCATTCAGGTAAGCATCAGTAATTTAAATACAGTTTATATTTTGATAGTTATGAATTTTATAACATGGTTTTCGACGATTTTGGAGCGATAATCCTTACTAATATTATAAATCTGAAAGTAACTCTGTCTGTCTGTCTGGTTGTCTCTTCTTCACGCCTAAACCACTGAACCGATTTTAATGAAATTTTGTACAAAGATGGTCTGAGACCCGAGAAAGAATATAGGATAATTTTTATTCCGGAAATCTCACGGGAATTAGGGATGACGATCTAAGATCGATTAATCAGAGAATCGATCTTTTGGACCCAAAACATCGATTATTTTAATCAATAGTCGATTATTTTAATTAAGGATTGTATCGTAAACTGTTCATTTGATCAAGTGATGAACTTTAGCAAAGTTGAAGGTACGAATTTACAGTTTTATGTATGTTAGTATGTTCTATTATTTTCTTTTAAACGCGGGCAAAGTCGCGGGCAAAAACTAGTTATTTATATAGTAGAACCTCAACTTTTTTAAAAATCAGGTTAATTAGTGCATCGTACTATCGCGAATGATTACGGTACTGCGACTAAAATATTTGCAATAAGTAAGTCTATATAGTTTCGCTGCCGACAAACAAGAATAATAGCAAATACTTTTGCTTGATCCACTTGTAAGTAAACTATGAAGAACTTTAATGCCCGTATAATATTTCATAAGGGAAGCTGAATGGAATTGAAGACTGCTTTGGGATTTAATAAGTTTTCTTATTGTAGGCTGTAGCAGCCCACGAGAGGGCCATGAGGGAGCAGGCCAAGAAGATGAACGTGGTCTCCCTGAGGTCGTCTGATCAGGCCAACACCAGCGCTGAGTGCAAATTGGCCAAGGTAACGCAATACCTAAACCATAACTCATCTATCACTCTTAGTTTTTTCAGTAAGTGATTCAGGAGTCTTTTGCATACTTAAGAAGAGATATGTTGCGAAAGTAATCAGATTGACTATGTGTAACAAATCTATCTTAACAATGGGCATGATGACAAATTTTGAACTCCCCTTCTATACTGTAGGTACACGTCTACTGATTCCAAAAATCGTATTATTGCGGCAATAAATTCAGTATTAACGGAAATATTAGCATTTTTAAAACAAATTTTGAATTAAGCGCGACAACGCTACCGGGTGTCATGTCGCCCGCGAGTGACGTCACGCTTCAATATCCCATACAAAAGTTCAAGCAATACGGTGACACGCCAAAAAATGACGTCATTTCGCCCCGATTAGCGTTTAGACAAGATGGCCGACTGCATTATTTTATACTTTTATTTTATTGAAAATATAATGAATCTTAAAGTTTTTATTAAAACTGGGTTATTTTTGAGAATGCTTTCAACATATTGTTTTTAAGTAAAACATTTATTCTTCGATTTTTTAATACTGTCATTATGCCCATTGAATATCTTCAAAAACGTATGTTTTCGCAGAGGAACACTGCTGCCTATGACTTGAATCAAAAGCCTCCAGTCTTCCTCTACGACATACTTAAGAAAAGCGTTGATATTTCAACGCTGATTTCGTACTTGGCCGTACAATACTCTCATAATATTTATGTCTTCAGGTTGCCCTGATGACGATCTCGCTGTGGTTCATGGCGTGGACGCCGTACCTGGTGATCAACTTCGCGGGAGTGTTCGAGACGGCCAGCATCAGCCCGCTCTTCACCATCTGGGGCTCCGTGTTCGCGAAGGCTAATGCCGTCTACAACCCCATTGTATATGGTATCAGGTAAATATCTACTGCATTTTTTTATAATATAATAGTAGCAGACGAGCATGTCCACCTGATGGTATGTGGCTACTGCCGCCCTTGGACATCTGTAATCAACCTCAGATAGGATTGGATATTTCTACCTGAGGTCGGCCACAGATGCGCCGCTACCCCTGAGGACTAAGCTGGAACGCCTCGGAAAAGTCTGTCTCCCTTACCACACCCTTCAAACCGGAACACAGCAGCGCTTAACACTGCTGTTATTAGGTAGAAATAGGTGGTTAGGTTAGGAGTCGAACCAAAATGGGTTCTACCACCTTCATTTGGTAAACCGTCGTGCGTCCAGATTGTTATTGTCCACGGAAGTCTCGAATATCGCAGTATACATGTTAGAAGCAGAGATTCTTTCGCAGTTTCTTCTACATAACGAAATACTTTCCGAATTGGTGGGAGATTATATTAACGTACAAAGGGAATTCTGTAAAGAATCTACTTTGAATAACAATGTTTTATTTTGAATGGTAGTCCTATCAGGTTGGTTACCAATCTAACCACCAAAACCACCAAAGTATACACTCCTGAAATGAAACTTTGTACACTCATAGCTCATATCAGATACTCTTTGTGGTATGTGTTGCTATAGATATATACAAAGACAAGTACAAAAATACCCAAACACAGAACAGATATGTTATTTCGATTATCCTGATATCCACAGATATACAAATTTATCATTATCATGTCTTTTTGGCTGACAATCGAAACTAGTATATTACTAATCGGACTAACATAGTCAGCACTTTACTAGTTGTGTCATCAACGCTAGGAATTGATGACTAAACTAAAACGTCTCATGTATCATAGTCGATTATGAATCAAATCTCAATGTTTAGGTATTCCGGAGTTATATAACTTGGACTTATAAATTCTGTTTAAATCATTCCAGCTACCTACTTAGTTATTCTGCACACATAAGTGAAAAAATCAGTGGGTCCGAGGTTCGAATCCCAGGCACGCACCTCTACTTTACATAATTATGTGCGTATTAGGAATTAATTATATGTTATAATGGTGACGCAATCATCGCGAAGAAACCTACACACTACAGTTCTTAAGAAAAATGCTCTTAAGGGTATGTAAAGTCTACCAATCCGCATTCGACCAGCGCGGTGGATTATGGCCTAAGGGGCATACATTAATTACCTGAGGCCTTTTTTGGGGTAGGGGTCAAGCCAAATCTCATCTAACCTTACTTTGGGAGGCCGTCCTCTCTGCAAATATCATGAATTTTTTCACTAGAAAAATCGCTAAAAATGTCTCAAGTAATTTTAATGGACACCCCCTAAACGATCCTCCTCTCACTGAGAGGTGACACGTGCCTAGCAGTGTAACACTACTAAGTCGATGACGACACATAAAGATAATTGTATGATTCCAGCCACCCCAAATACCGCGCGGCACTGTACGCTCGGTTCCCGTCACTATCGTGCGCCACTACCCCGGACGACACCGGCTCCACCGCCACCGACAACACCGTCATGTCCGAGAAGCCCGCCGCCTAACTCATACACCACACCATCGACTAGCACAGAAGATTGATATAAAGACTAGACGAAGCCCGCTGCCTAACTCATACACCACACCATCGACTAGCACAGAAGATTGATATAAAGACTAGACGAAGCCCGCTGCCTAACTCATACACCACAGCATCGACTAGCACAGAAGATTGATATAAAGACTAGACGAAGCCCGCTGCCTAACTCATACACCACACCATCGACGACCACAGAAGATTGATATAAAGACTAGACGAAGCCCACTGCCTAACTCATATACACCAAATACCATCGATTAGCCCAAATTAAGACTAGGACCGTTAAAAAACATTTTAGACAAGTAATGTTTATAAAAATGTATACTCATTTGAAACATTACACCACGAACATTTGTAAATATGATTTTTTTAATTCAATAATGACGGGAACTTAGCTGCTATAGTAATATGAAAAATATGCATTTTCTTAAAAAAAGGTTCTTCTCATAAAATGACCCTGCTGTGTAAATAATCACATGTGCATGAAAATGCATTTTTTTTAAATCAATGTATCTTTGCTACTTGTTTTATCAAGATACTTCATTTTTAATAGTTACCTTAAAAATACATGCATGTATTTTCGATCTTTAGGGGGCCACAAAATTTTGTTTTAAAATAATATCCAATCAGTACAAAAAATAATTATACAAGTTAAAAAACCCATCACGGAGGCTGCTCCTCTTAGTTGTAAGAATGGATGTAACGATGACAACGGCTATGTTATTAAGTATGTATATTCAAAATAAATATTAATCGCAGGCATAGTGGTCTGAGACCACATTAAAATTTGTTTCACTTTTTGTAAACCCTATCGTACCTTTAACATTACTGTAATAGGAATAATAATTTTACATTTAATAAAATTTCAGTATGTTTCTTTTGTTCGTTATGCGGTTCCAACAGTTTGAGAACCAATGATTTGCTGTTTTATTTAAATTAGTAACACTTTTAAAATAATTCCAACAATCTTGCTTTTTCGCTCTATATGGGGTCAGAGAATAGAAGAATCAAGTATCTTTAACTCTATAATATTAGAGCCGGTCCACACTGCGCGTTGCGTCGACGTAGCGCTGTCGCTGCGTCGTTTTACATACTAATAAACATAGTGTACACACGGTGCGCTGCGTCGACGCAGCGCATACGCGACTGAACTGCAGCGCACCAGACGAAGCGGGCGGGGGAGTACTCATTGCGTCGCCGGAGCGGCAGCGCTCAGTTGTTTATGCGTTGATGAGGAACGCACACGCAAGCTGATCTCGCTTATTTTTACGTATTGTGACGGTGACGTAATAGCAGCAATGCCAGACGTCTTTTCCGATCCATGCTTTCTATAGAATGACTGCGACGATTACTTAAAATGCTCATCGCAACGGTGCGTCGCCGTTGCGATGACGGAGCGTTAGAGCCGGTCCACACGGTGCGTTGCGTCAGCGTTGCGTCGACGTTGCGCTGTGGGTGCGTCGTTTTACATACTAATAATCATAGTGTTCACACGGTGCGCTGCGTCGACGCGCGCACCGTGTGAACACTATGATTATTAGTATGTAAAACGACGCACCCACAGCGCAACGTCGACGCAACGCTGACGCAACGCGCCGTGTGGACCGGCTCTTACGACTACATCATAGTAACGCTGCGTTGGCGCAGCGCCCGTGTGGCCGGCTATGCGTCAAAACCTTTGCGTTGCGACGACGCAACGCAACGCAACGCGCCGTGTGGACCGGCTCTTAGGGTCCTATTAATATCTACAGACATGGTCTTGTTAGATATGAGCAAAAACATATCTTTTTTTATAAAATGTTGAAAATTGAATTTTAATTTATTTTTTATAATATAGCATTGGCAGACGAGCATGCAATCCATTTGATTGTAAGGGGCTACTGCCGCCCATGGACATCTGCAATCAACCCCAGATAAGATTAGATTCATACCTGGGGTCAGCTAGTGGCTCCCGTGGACTCTGAATGACTCGAAAAATTATGTACTCCTTTAAACTAGAACATCCTTGCTTCGAACTCCACATCCACATCCTTCGAACTAGATCACAGCAGAGCTTAGCGGTAGTACCGCCAGAGTCAAACCACAGAGGGATTTCTTCTACCACCTTTATGCACTTTTCTACGAACTTTATCTATTATTATGTTTTTATTCTTGCCCTGTTTAATGTTCTTTGGAAAACTCTCGAGGGACACTCGAAAATAATCGATTATCTCCTCTGCTTTTGAGAACCTATGTTCTCTATAATCGATTATTTTAATTATTATGGTTTAGTAAAGCATAGGCTTTACTAAACCACCACTAACCTCAGGACACCGGTTGAGTATAAAGTTGCTCGCGAACAGCATGAACAGCGAGAACTCGTTCCCCTGGCACGTGTAGCCGCGGGCCGCTATCTCCCACGCTAGACGACCCAACCCCGCACCGGGGACTAGCACTTTCACGTGGGCTCGATTACTGAAAAACAGTATATATCCATCAACATCAATGTATTTTTATTTTATTTGCACATAAATAAGGTGAATAGTGGTCTTATTTGAGTGACAATTCCTATTATTGTACGTTTAGGCATGCAAATATAGTGTATCATAGTGAAACAGGTGGCAGTTCACTTTCATATACATACTACTAGATCTCAGAAACTAGCACTTTTATGTGAGCTCAATTGTTGCAACATAATACATAATCAAATAAATATAGTTCGAAAAAACTAAAGTACACGCTTATATAGAAATCAAACTAAAAAATATAAAATAAACTCATAAAAAATTTAATGAAAAATTGTATTAACAACAAAAAAAGATATATTTAATTGTAAAAAAAGCGTGGGGTGCACACTCTCGGTAGTTATAAATATTTTACTGACAGACATGAGCAGAAGGACCAACACTTTGATATTTTCAAAAGCCCCCCACGCCAAATTAAATCTTTATATGTAGGCTGTACCTGTATTCATCAGGCGGAAATCTGGCTTCTATCTCATCCAATATGGGTTTATAGCACTGTTCCCTTTCCGCGGCGCCGTCTTCGCTCCAATCCCGAACTATGTTCTTTAAGACAGATTGCACCTACGGACAAAAAAGTATGATTTATTTAGGATTTATATAAAACTGTTTATGGTGACAAATACTGAAACGGAGGCAGTATTCTAGTTCTCGGGCAGGAACCACTTATCATCTGTGGATTCCTCGGTACTTTTGCTGCTAACATTATAAACAGAGGGAAAAAACGCTGTGAGAGGTTTCGTGTAGTATACACATTGCGTCATCATCATCAACCCACTACTGTCCCACTGCTGGGCACGGGCCTCCTCTCCTCTCAGAATGAGAAGGATTAGGCCATAGTCCACCACGTCTACCAATACGCACTTGGCCAAAGTACATATTGCTAGACTTCACATACCTTTGAGATTTTTTTTTTATAAATTTCTAAGGTATGCAGGTTTCCTCATGATGTTTTCCTTCTTTTATTTCTAATACACACATAATTTTTGAAAATCAGAGGTGCGTGCCGGGGATTTGAACCTCGGACCTCTCGATCGAGAGGCCGAGTTTCTAACCACTAGGCTATCACAGCTGTGCACATTGCATGTGCCCCTGGAATTGCATGTTCCCCGAATTTGAATGCACTGCCATGCGTCTGAACTATAGAAATTATAAAGACTCACCTTTTCAACATCATGCTGCATCTTATGCTGCTTCTGCGATGTGATCTCACAGTTATTATAATTGCACCCAAAACTCTCTGTGTTTGTTCCGTTAGAGTTAGCAGCGTCCGCCATACTGTGGTCCACATTCTCAAACATTGTATCCACATCTTTGATGATCATGTGGACGACTGCGTTGTTCACGTCTAAACATTTCTTGAACTTCGTGAGGTAGGTTTTGTACTTGTCTAAACGTCGTTGGTGACTTTGTGGCAATGTTGATATGATCTTCTCGGATTTGTGTATACGATCGAGGCTGCATAGTCTGTGGAGAATAAATTAATTTATTAATTTAGTACGGATCACTCCAATTACAGTAATGAACAATGATAGATAAAGATTACAATTTGAATAAACATAAAAACATTAAAATAATAATAGTTTTTGAAATATTGTTTGAATATTGAATATCTTGCTTTGTAAAAAATATCTAATTATATAGTATATTTTTGCACATAAAAATACTTTTTTTAAAAAAGAAAGTAATTTATCTTTGTAAGAACCACTAATAAGAACCAGTAAATCGTGGAAAACGGTGCTGGTAGCAAAGTTAAATAAAATGTTAGATGTAATCATATTTTTGTAATTTTGTATTTTTTTACGTTTGTTTTCTCTTATAAATTAAAAAAAAGAATAATAATAAAAACAGATAGTGAAATTTTAATTTATAAAATAATTTTGGATATAAGAGTGACACATTATTGTGCAATATTAAGTTCATATTGCATCAATGATTCATATTAACATTTTAGTTCTTACAGTATTGGTAAGTAATTATGTAAATTCTGATAAGTATTTTAGTCAAAAGATATGAATGAATTCCCTCACAACAGAAACCAGGGTTGAAATCCCAGTGAAGCAAAACATTGTGAGGTAACCTTCATCCCCGAGATATATTTAGACCCACACACACACACCCACCCGCACACAAACACACACGTACATTGTAACTAAATTATTGGCGAGAGAAAATATTTATGTAAAACTTTTTTCTATCTTAAATGTTTGTAACCCAACGATACGATTATGGCTTCAACATGTCATATTAACAACGGTTAGAGATATGGAAGAGCGGAGCCTCCTGCTACAGGCATTTTTAAAATGCTTACTAGGATGGCAACAATCACTGCATAAATAGAAAATATACTAAGAAGGTGGTAGAACCCTTTGTGGTTCGACTCCGGCGGCACCACCGCCACACCTATTTCTACCTAATAACAGCAGTGTTAGGTGCTGCTGTGTTCCGGTTTGAAGGGTGTGGTAAGGGAGAAAGACTTTTCCGAGGCATTCCAGCTTAGTCCTCAGGGGTAGCGGCGCATCTGTGGCCGACCTCAGGTAGGAATATCTAATCCTATCTGGGGTTTATTACAGATGTCCATGGGCGGCAGTAGCCACTTACCATCAGGTGGACTGCATGCTCGTCTGCTACTCTTATATTATAAAAAAAAAAAATATACTAAGAAATGTTTAGTATAAACCAAATACCATGTTTTGTTATACCTAGTTATAAGCATTTCCATATTATCCATATATTTCATAAGTAGTTACAAGAATAAATTTTATTTTATTTTATTTCTATATTTAAAAATGAGCTTTTGCCCGCGTCTTAGCTCGCATTACAAAGTAATATTATTAACTAAGAAGATTTATACAAACTTTCATCCCCTATTTTATCCCCTTGGGTGTAGAATTGATTGACTTTCTTAGCGGATGCCTACATCATAACATCTACTTGCATGCCAAATTTCAGCCCGATCCATCCTGTGGTTTGGGCTGTGCGTTGATAGATCACTATGTCAGTCAGTCACCTTTGAGTTATATATACTTAGATAAAGTCATTAAAGATGACCAACTTGCACTCTGCTAGTACAGTAGACTATAGCTCATTTGAAGAGGATCTGAGAGGATTCTCATTCTGAGAGGAGACCCGTGCCCAGCAATGGGACAGTAATGGGTTGATGATGTTTATATAGTACTGGTAGTAATAAGTATCTAGTCTCTATATTCACATTTTAGTTAGAGGAATGGAAAATCACTCAAATTTCTATTTACACATCCTAAATCAAACTATTGACAAGCATGTACCTTCATAATTTGAGAAGGACCTAAATTACTACACAACTAACAAAATACCACTTTATTGCCAAGGACATTAGGGTCATAGTTCCGCACGTGGGCAGACGTAAACAAAGAACTATGCTGAATCTAAATAGGTTAATACGAACGAAGGCGATATAACAAAGAGTTGTTGCTATGCGAGGAATTTCGTTCTAAAACCAAAAATTATCACGGAATAAGTAATTTTCTATGTCTCATTATGTAATTTATGGGTTTTACTACCATTTTTATTAATAATACTCACTTGTAATACTTAAAAGCGTTTACTACAGCTTGAAAATGAGCGCGCTCTTTCGCCTCGTCGATTTCTTCGGCCGGCCCAAGTGACGACATTTTGTGTTATTTTTTTTAATATTACGAAAATAGAGTAAACTCCAATAAATAAATGTAACTGCCGAAAGTTAACTAAAAAGCGGCTCGCTTCTTCCGTACCTACTTCATTTGGATTTGACAAATTTTAATGAGAATTTGACAGTGACACAATGACTTTTGAGAATAAATGACAACTTTGAACTTTCACGGCTGACGTTCAACGTGTTTGACTTTGACAAATAGTTTAATGCATAATCTCTAATAAATGGCATAACTATCATATAAGAGTTGAAATAATCACTTCCAAAATGCAAATTTTAAATTACTCTCCATAATAGTATGTTTCTGAAATAATCTTAATATTATTATTCTACAAAAAGTATATTGAAAGTTTTGCAATTTGCGAAAACGGAACGTAACGCACGCACGTTCAATAAATAATCAATATGTCCGCCTGACGATGAAATATGTTGTTTGTCAACACTATATCGATCTTACAATTTCCAATAGATTTCCTGAAAGTTAATTGTGTTTAGCGTGATTACGTGCATAAAACTGTAACATAGAGCGCTACATCATCAGTACCTTTCACTTAAAAATCACTCGCATGTCCCGATAGACAAATAATTATTTACGTGAAACTCGTAATTTGTGCAAATAATTCGATTTAAGTTTAAAATAACCCAAATATCCCAGATAAGTGTCTGAAAACAGTATTTTTTAAGTAAAAAAGTCGAAAATGTGCACAACAATACCGCAGTGTCGCAATATATTCGCGTGATTGAAAAAATCAATAAAAGTTGCAGTGGTCTTGCATATTTGCAATAGCGGTGTCCGTATTACGCCAAAATGGAAATACGAAAATACTAGCGTTAGTTCATCAGTGAATAATGATGGAGGGAGTGTTGTCGCAAAGAATGTCGCCTCTACTCAAGTGTATACTGTTATTCCTTTTTATATTCACCGCTAAAGTGCTAACGTCGCGGCCTCACGAAACTCAAGACTCTCGGAACGAGATACAGCACTCTAAACCTTCTCATTACGTGCGCACGTTCACCAAATATCATCATAGACGAACGATCCAATGGAACAATTTGGACCCGAGTTACTGGCCGGTCACACAAGATCAGCCGAAGGTGATCGGGAAAAGAAGCGTTGGCGTTCCAAATTCGAACGATCTGTTACCCGCCGAAACTGTTGATAGTACTTTGAGCCAGTATGCCACCGATTCTCGGAGCGACGTGATCGAGTTCGACAAAAAGGCTATATCTTCGAAAGATCAAAGTCAGAATGGCTTGGGTAGTGTGAAGGAGTATAAAGTGAAGGCGGCGGCCGTGGTCACCAGTGCACCAACAACAGTGGCACCGTCAATAACTTGTTTGTACAAGATTCATAGTGTAGCTATGAGCGCCACTCCATCGTACGATGAGAGATATATAGAGAAAAGTGACCAAATGACTGTGGAGAACGAAATGTATGGTATGCTGACCAGTTTACTTACCTATTTTTTTACATTTACAAATTCACGAATTAACCGATTCCGTGCAGATGGCAACACAGTTGTGCCACATCGCCCACAGTTGGTTATCGGTTAAGACAAACTGAGTCAAAAGGTGGTAGAACCCAGTATGGTTCGACTTCAGCGGCATCACCTCCACACCTATTTCTGCCTTATAACAGCAGTGTTAAGCGTTGTGTTCTGCTTTGAAGGGTGTGGTAAGGGAGACATACTTTTCCAAGGCATTCCAAATTAGTCCTCGGAGGTAATGGCGTATCAATGGCTGTCCTCAGGTAGGAATATCTAATCCTATCTGAGATAGATTGCAGATGTCCACGACAGTAGCCACTTACCATCAGGTGGACTGCATGCTCGTCTGCTACTCCTATATTAAAAAAAAACTGAGTGACTTGTTAGAGGTGGTGAGGTCATACCAATCTTACATCAGAGGATATCTATATAGGTCTAATTTAGTTTTGGGTCTAGATGCCATGTTCATGGTAAAAAAAATGATTGCAAATTGCCCAAAACATTTTTTTCTGGTTGATTTTTGTTACAATCTGTATACTGCCCAGTAGAAAAATAAACAGACACCATGCCATACTCATGATTCAAAAGTATCCTATTCCTAAATAATACTCTTGATTTTTGGATTTTGCATGTAGTTTGTACCTCTAACTGAGGTAACACTTATCAAGATTATTACTGTATAGCTGCATCCAATACAATGTTATAGTGTTTACTTTGTTGGTACAACTAATAAATAAATAAATAAATAAATAAAAAAAAAAAACACCTTCCTACTATTTGTCATCAGCTCTGTGGCTAATTGGGTCATAATTATAGGAAATTAAATGAATTTGTCGTTATTTTTAAACAAAGTCATAATATGCACTGAAGTGTGTCAGCCAAGTTGTAAAAAAAAATCTTGTGACAACACCATGTGTTGTATTACATGAACAATTTGGAGCTTTTGATCCCCTTATAATATATAAATATTTGCAAGATTTGACCTATTCACACACATTGACAGAAAAAAAAATTGTGAGAAAAATCAACTAATCTTTTTATTTTTCGATGCTTTTCAGATACCGGTGTGATAACAGAGACAACTCTACCCAGTGGTGAAGTGATACAAGTCCAGCAGTGTACCGACCCAAAGGCCTATTGCTATACACTGTATAATAACGATGATAATAACGAGGGGAACATCACTGTCCTGGGGCAAGGTTAGTGGGGGTTTATGGTTACTTAATGTAGTGTGTATATGAAAATTTTGGTGATCAGTCGTCACACATGGAGTTATGTAATCTTAAAGAGAATTGGCATCTTGCCTTAGGTTACAGATGTGTTTCTTCTTGAGAAAAAAGTTCACTTACTGTATCGGGTGGCATGCACACTCGTTTTTAACTACAAGCTTCATAAAAAAAAGAAAAAATACCTGTAATTTCTAAACTATAACTCCCTTTTTATCTACTGCTATCTCATACCTCTCTCTTCTTCGTCTCATATCTTCCTCTTTCACATCTCTCGTCCTATCTTATCTCTCCCTCTTTCTATTTTGTCTATCCCACTCTCATCTCTGTCTTTCTCTCTCATCTCTCGTTTTCATTTGTCACTCACCTCTCCTTTCTTTTCTCTCTCGCTTTCTCATTTTTGATTCTCACTCGCATCTTTATTCTTTTCATATCCCTCTTCCCCAGGTTGCTGGCACTCCTCGCAGGCCGAGGGGCGGAGCCCGTGCGACAAGTGCACCCGGGTGACCGCGAAGCTTCCGGCGAGCATGTTCTGCTGTTGTACCAAGAGCTTCTGCAATGCTGACTTCAGTAAGTTGATTATTTTTTTGTATTAGTAAACAATACAAATTTGTGTCTATTACAAATTTGTAACAAATATTAGTACAAATTACTTTTAAGGATGTAACATAAAAATAATAGTATAAAATAAATGCTAAGACAAAATAATTTGTTAATTAATTTTATTTTTTGTTCTTTTCTCATTTTTTTTATTTATAGATGTAAGTAGTGATTAAAATTCGGCTGTTTGATCAAGGGTTCCGAGGTTCGATTCCCAGGCACGCACCTCTGATTTTTCAATGATAAGTGTGTATTTAAAATTATCATCATGCTTCAACGGTGAAGGAAAACATCGTGAGGAAACCTGCATACCTGAGATAAAGTTTTTGAAGGTGAAGTTTACGAATTCGCACGTGGCCAGCATGGTGAATTATTCCCTAATCCTTTACATTCTGAGATCCGTGCCTAGCACTTAGACAGAAATGGATTGACGTCGAATTTCATACATTTTAAATTATTTCTCCAACAGCCTCACTAAAAGAGGAGACAGTGACAATCAAAGCGCAATCCACAATGGACACGTCCGCGGCGTCGGCGAGTTATTCGAGTATTGTAGCTTCCGCCATCTTGGCGTTAGTCGCGCTGCTGCTGAGCGCAGTTGTGCTTCGGAAGGTGTACTGCAAGCGCGTGGAGTTGGATAAGGACGATATGAGCGATGGTGTTGATGTGGAGAAGGGTGAGTGATTGTGTAGTTGAACTGCTTTTATTTATTTATTTATTTATTGTCAAATAGAACTGTTTCGCAGAACAAATTATACTAATTGACACACACTAATTAAATGATATATAAAACAATTTGATGTCGACATAAAGAATAAATACAAATCAAATAACAATAATGCATCTCCAATTTAAAACATTATAGTAAATTAATAATTGCAAAAATAATAATTAATCTTTGGAAATAAATAATAATTGTAAAAATTATAGAATTAATAACAGTATTTAGTTGCCCTCACTGGAACTCACTGAAACTTAGGCACACATTCAAAACTTGGTAGATTGTAATTTGAATATCATCACATACACATTAGAAATGAATTATCACTTGCTAAAACGGTGAAGGAAAACATCGTGAGGAAACCTGCATACCTGAGAAATATTAAAAAAATGTTTTCAAAGGTATGTGAAGTCTACCAATACGCACTTGGCCAGCGCGGTGGACTATAGCCTAATCCTTCTCATTCTGAGAGGAGACCCGTGCCCAGCAGTGGGACAGTAATGGGTTGATGATGATGACATACACACTCACATTAACGCACGCATTTAGTGACAGTATCTATAACATAAAATGTAATGTTTTTGGCTATTACTTTAATATTAAGTATTAGATACCATAAGTAAATAAAGCTGTAGATTTTAGTAAATAAATAAATCATCATAAAAAATGGGTTAGGTTGGGTTAGGTTACGTTTCGGCTCAGTATTATTGTTTTTGTAATAGAACATTTTGTCTTTATGGATAGTAAATACTAATTTGGATTGAATTTTGTTTATTTTTGACTGTAACTACATTTTTTAATATTTAAAAAGCAATATGGGAGCAAGTTCAAAAATCTTTTTATGTACTGGGAACGTTTTTTGTGCATTTTCTATTTCAGAATTTTGAAATTAGTCTGATATAATTGTAATATGTTATACTTTACTATTTTACATATTACACTGTAAAATTATATACAATTTATTCAACAGAATTGTGATTTTTTTTCGGACTTATATTAATGTTTTTTTTTCTTTCAAAATTATGTGTATATGAATATTATACATATTGTTTCAGGAGACATAATGGGCAGTGGTCCTGACGCATTAGCGACTGGCTTGCTTTGTGTGGACAATTTGACTCTGATTGAGCATATAGGTAAATAATACGTTTTGTAAATACATAGTCTTAAAAGTTTCTATGTTTTTATGATTATATTTTTATTTTATGTTCATGAATATATATTATGGCGCCCTAAAATTGCTTGTCAGTTAGCCTAGGATTATAAAATATTGTGGGAGATTTAAGCCTGTACCTAGATGGTAACCGCCCATGCTAGAGAGCATGAATTTTTTTTTTATAATATAGGAGCAGCAGACGAGCATGTAGTCCACCTGAAGGTGCTATTGCCGCCCATGGACATCTGTAAGCAACCCAGATAGGATTAGATATTCTTAGCTGAGGTCAGCTACAGATGCGCCGCTATTCCTGAGGACTAAGCTCGAACGCCTCGGAAAAGTATGTCTCCCTTAGCACACTCTTCAAAGCAGCACACAGCAGCGTTTAACACTGTTGCTATAAGGCAGAAATAGGTGTGGCGGTGGTGCCGCCGGAGTCGAACCACACAGAGTTCTACCACCTTCATATTCTTCAAAGTTCTTACCAAATTAAAATAGGATCAATAAATATTAAACTCTCTAGGTGGCCTTCATAACTTTAAGTGTAATTTTTCACAGGTTCAGGTAAATTCGGCTCGGTATGGCGAGGTAGTTTGGGTTCGACGCCGGTGGCGGTCAAACTCTATTCCAATGTATCCGCGTGGCACAAGGAGGCTGCCGTGTACTCGCTGCCACATCTTGCTCATCCCAACATATTGAAGTATTATGGTGAGTTTACGTTTTATATAATTTTTAGGTACTTATTAAACGTTTTAAAAAAATAGCTTTGTTTTCTAAATAAATAATAAATAAATAATTAGCCGGCATTTTGTTGCGTCCGCCATCTTGAATTTAGTAACGTCATTTTGTTTTTCAACTTCCTAAAAAAACTTTTTTTGATTTGATATCATATATCATGGGACTGCCTAAGAAATTATTGGGTCGGCATTTTGTGGTGTCCGCCATATTGGTTAAAGAATGACGTCACTAAACTAAACTTGCATTTTTTTTCAAAACAAACGTGTATGCAAAATTATTTTTGAATATCAATACATAATCAAATTTAAAATGTACAAAAACATATTTAATATCACACGTCTGTGTATAATATTATCTTAATATAGACGTTACTTTTCGACGGATTTATTATCGGTATAAGAAAGGCACGCGGCAGTGCGTCAAGCCAAGTTCTAGCTAATGCACGCAGTGCGTAATGTTTATGGCTCGACTTGGCAGGCCACAGCCGTGCCCCCAGATATTGCGAAATGTTTCAGCGTTTCTAAAATCGATCTATTTATTTACATGCCTTTTGTATATGATTCGCGTGTATAATTAGGGATTTTAGTATGTAATTAATTCATACAAGTATTTAATTTTTCGAACATTAATCAACAAAATGTGATGATATGTGAAATGATTAAAACAATGTTAAAACAATGTTTCAAAAGGTGCCCTTCGGTCCGCTCTGCAGTTTTTTCGCGAAAACGTTTTTCTTTTCGACGTTTCCGATGTGCTTTCAGACGCTTAGCTACCAATCTAATATGTTACACAGGCAGCGACACGCGAACATCGTTGACGGAGGGTGGTGCTCGCGAGCACTTGCTCGTGCTGGAGCTGTGTTCGGGGACTCTACGCTCGAGGCTACAGCGAGCGCCGCTCGGTTGGCTCGAGTTCGCCACGCTGGCGCACGGACTGGCTGCTGCCCTGGCGCATCTACACACGCCAGGTGGGTGTGGGGGGTCGGGGGGTCGGGGGATCGCGCCTGTAGTGAAGGAGCAGGCTCTTAGGGTATTGAAGAGGCGTGTTTATAGTTTGATGACTTTATTATAACTCTCTTAATACTAAGCTTAACCTAACTTATATAACTATGAGTCCTACACACACTACACGCCGGAGCGAGCCAATTACGCTGTTGCGGCCGGAGGTTCCAAAAAAAGACCAAAGTTGATTTAAATTTAATTTAATTTAAAAATAAAAATTACATTAATTACTTATTTTTAATACTAAACTAAGTGAGCGACCTTAATTCGAAGTTTGAGATCAGTATGACGCGGAGGCCTTTTGTAGGTCTAAGGAAATCGTGAGATTGACGTCAATATTGCATCTGCAACCTAGTTCTCTCTGGTCCGACTAGCATACACTTGTGACGAGTCAGCGATTCCCTTAGGGTTCCACTATGTAATTAGCTCCTTGAGTGCTAGATTGCGCTCGGGCACGCTGCGCTCGCGGCTTATGAGAGAGAGGACGTGACGTCTGTATGAGAAAGATATAACGTGTGTGTTTTCTACATTCGATTACATTCTAATGCATGGTCATTATATTAAACAAAGGTTTTAATAAGCTTGTCTTAGCCTTAGTCCATTGTTTAAAGTAAAATTATGTTTTAACAGTAATAATTATTAATTACTTACTTAATCTCCATGTTTCTAGCTGGCAGCAAGCCGTGCGTGGTGCACCGCGACGTGAACAGCAGCAACGTGCTGGTCTGCTGGGGCGGGCGCGCGCGGCTCGCGGACCTCGGCCTCGCGCAGTGCGTGCCGCACGCGTCGCACGCGCCGCACGCGCCCGCGCGCTACAGCGAGGTGCGTGTGTGTCCCCCCGACCCCCCGCCCCCCGGCACAGCGCGCGGACCTCGGCCTCGCGCAGTGCGTGCCGCACGCGTCGCACGCGCCGCACGCGCCGCACGCGCCCGCGCGCTACAGCGAGGTGCGTGTGTGTCCCCCCGACCCCCCGCCCCCCGGCACAGCGCGCGGACCTCGGCCTCGCGCAGTGCGTGCCGCACGCGTCGCACGCGCCGCACGCGCCCGCGCGCTACAGCGAGGTGCGTGTGTGTCCCCCCGACGCCCCGCCCCCCGGCACAGCGCGCGGACCTCGGCCTCGCGCAGTGCGTGCCGCACGCGTCGCACGCGCCGCACGCGCCGCACGCGCCCGCGCGCTACAGCGAGGTGCGTGTGTGTCCCCCCGACCCCCCGCCCCCCGGCACAGCGCGCGGACCTCGGCCTCGCGCAGTGCGTGCCGCACGCGTCGCACGCGCCGCACGCGCCCGCGCGCTACAGCGAGGTGCGTGTGTGTCCCCCCGACCCCCCGCCCCCCGGCACAGCGCGCGGACCTCGGCCTCGCGCAGTGCGTGCCGCACGCGTCGCACGCGCCGCACGCGCCCGCGCGCTACAGCGAGGTGCGTGTGTGTCCCCCCGACCCCCCGCCCCCCGGCACAGCGCGCGGACCTCGGCCTCGCGCAGTGCGTGCCGCACGCGTCGCACGCGCCGCACGCGCCCGCGCGCTACAGCGAGGTGCGTGTGTGTCCCCCCGACCCCCCGCCCCCCGGCACAGCGCGCGGACCTCGGCCTCGCGCAGTGCGTGCCGCACGCGTCGCACGCGCCGCACGCGCCCGCGCGCTACAGCGAGGTGCGTGTGTGTCCCCCCGACCCCCCGCCCCCCGGCACAGCGCGCGGACCTCGGCCTCGCGCAGTGCGTGCCGCACGCGTCGCACGCGCCGCACGCGCCCGCGCGCTACAGCGAGGTGCGTGTGTGTCCCCCCGACCCCCCGCCCCCCGGCACAGCGCGCGGACCTCGGCCTCGCGCAGTGCGTGCCGCACGCGCCGCACGCGCCGCACGCGCCCGCGCGCTACAGCGAGGTGCGTGTGTGTCCCCCCGACCCCCCGCCCCCCGGCACAGCGCGCGGACCTCGGCCTCGCGCAGTGCGTGCCGCACGCGTCGCACGCGCCGCACGCGCCGCACGCGCCCGCGCGCTACAGCGAGGTGCGTGTGTGTCCCCCCGACCCCCCGCCCCCCGGCACAGCGCGCGGACCTCGGCCTCGCGCAGTGCGTGCCGCACGCGTCGCACGCGCCGCACGCGCCGCACGCGCCCGCGCGCTACAGCGAGGTGCGTGTGTGTCCCCCCGACCCCCCGCCCCCCGGCACAGCGCGCGGACCTCGGCCTCGCGCAGTGCGTGCCGCACGCGCCGCACGCGCCGCACGCGCCCGCGCGCTACAGCGAGGTGCGTGTGTGTCCCCCCGACCCCCCGCCCCCCGGCACAGCGCGCGGACCTCGGCCTCGCGCAGTGCGTGCCGCACGCGTGAATATGGTCCTTCGAGCCGGATGGATGGTGGTTTGATTTGTGTTTAAATTGTACAAATAATAAAGTACTCGGTACGTGAAGTGTAGTTGAATGCTCCTTTGAGCTAGATTATGTAATTAACAATTTATTAGCATTCTGATTCACCTAAATATCATATTACACACAATCATCAAGCACAAGTCATTAAAATTGGGCATAAGCTTTAAACGCTACTACATTGAAACGTTCTTCTTTTATTCAGGCCGGCACGCTCCGCTACCTCTCCCCGGAGGCGCTAGAGGGCGCGCTCGACCTGTCCGGCGCGCGCGCGGCGCTGTGCGCGGTGGACGTGTTCGCGCTGGCGCTGGTGCTGTGGGAGATGCTGTGGCGGACCGCGCCCGCGCACGCGCCCGCCCGCGCGCCGCCCTACGCGCCGCCCTACCACCACCACGGCCTGCCCGCGCGCCCCACGCTCGCGCAGATGCAGGTGTGTGCGGGGGGTGTCCCTGTAGTCCCGGGACTAGAATAGGGCTACGGTATCCCCTGCCTGTCGTAAGAGCCGACTAAAAGGGGGCTTCCGGGGTTTCGGGCCGCAAGATTGGGAGGTCGAGCCGTCCAGCAAGCAACTCTAGGAAGGGCGGCGGTATGTGTGGTCGCATACCGTCGTAAACACCAGACGGTGTGGTGAGTCCTGAAGCTCACCTAGGAGGAGCCCGAAGGGGTAACGCGTTCAGAGGACTCCGGTTGCGTTCCGTAGGAGATCCCTTAGTCCTCTTGGCAACGCTGAGGACGACCACCGGGGGTATTTAAGTGCGGTAAAAATCCCACATAACCCCGTGTCGCTCCTACGACACTACCTTTTAAAGGTTTCCCGCTCGTAAACAAAAAAAAAGGTGTGTGCCGGGGGCGCGGGGTTGGGGGTGATGCTGTGGCCACCACCTCGACCAACACTACAACCGTCACTACTACAACTACATCAATCGCGACAATCAACTCGATTTCAACATTACACCCACCACCGCTGTTGCAGGCCTACTCTTAAGCAGATGCAAGTGTATACCGAACCGACCCCCTTCCTTATTTATCACTATCATGCTCCGTGGCTCACTCATGCACAGATGCAGGTCCCACAATCACCACAACCACCACCTTCAACGATGGTTCAAACAACAACAATGTTCTGGCGGGTTACTACCATCTCTTAAAACAATATTATTTTAATCATACTTTTACTTTTTTGCAGGAAATTTAACATTATAAGCGAAATATGACAATGTTAGATGGTTTTATACAATGGATAAGCAAAAAATTAATAAGGGTTTAAGTTTGTTCAACTGTGTATGACGGAGTATTTTACTGTTTTAAGGAGGAAATAAAACTTTCCTGAACTATTGATAGTTTTTAAAAGATGGTGGTAGGCCCGTAGAACCAGATAGGACAGAAATAGGTGTGACAGTGGTCCTTTGGGAGTCGAATCACAAGTAGTCTACCTTTTACTTTTGTTATAAACTCCATGTACCAAGTGTTTAATATAATAATTTTGTGTCACAGAGCCTGGTGTCCCGCAACAAGGCGAGACCGCCCTTACCCAAGGGCCCGGTCCCTGAAGCTAGGGCGCTGAAGATAGCCTGCGACACGTGTGACGAGTGTTGGGATCATGATGCCGAGGCTAGGTACGCTTTGAGGGTTTCTTACCTTAAGTTAAGATTAAAACTACTTCGCAACAATCCGCTACAAATATGTATGATGGTATATATTTTAAACCATGCAGTATGTACCACCCTCCCTCCCTCAAAGGATGCATGCAGATGCAAAAATTAAAAATATACACCACCATACATACCACCACCAACACGTGTTTCGCTCCAAAACGGAGCATCATCACTGTAAGTTGACTCTACGACGGTTAATCGCTAAGTGACGCTGTCAACCTAATGCATGCCTTTTATAATGGTATCCAACCCTCCCCTCCACAATGAAATGTAAACAACTGATGACAGTTGTGTGATAATAAGGTTATAGATTAATTATTCGCATTAAATCTGCGAATAATCATCTGTTTACTGATTGTTGGTAAAAATATGAAGTAAAGGAGAGCACAATAACAACAGTAGGATTACACTGCTGAATGAACAAATTAATGTGTCCAGCTCTCCAGTGACAACGTCACTTAGCGATTAACCGTCGTAGAGTCAACTTACCCTGATGATGCTCCGTTTTGGAGCGAAACACGTGTTGGTGGTGGTATGTATGGTGGTGTATATTTTTAATTTTTGCATCTGCATGCATCCTTTGAGGGAGGGAGGGTGGTACATACTGCATGGTTTAAAATATATACCATCATACATATTTGTAGCGGATTGTTGCGAAGTAGTTTTTAATCTTAACTTAATAGCATGGATTTCCGCAAAGTAACGCCTGATACAATTAAGTTTCTTACCTTGCCTATGTACACTTGAATGCTTAATAGGTACTTGAAAATTGATAGATAGATTGAGCTTTTGATTGATTGAGCGGTTCATTGGTTGAGATGTTGATTGATTGAGCTATTGATTGGTTTTGTTGATTGAATGAGTGAGTTGATTGAATGAGCGCTTGCTTGATGGAGCAATTGGTCGCTTGATTTTTGGTGTATAATTGTTCGAATGAGCGGTTGATTTATTAAGAGATAGATAGCGATTGGCGGTTAGGCAAATAACATGGATTACTCGCCTAATATATTTATTTGGTTTTGGATCGGTTGAATGATTGAATGAGCTTTTAATTATGATATGCGTTGATTAATTTATTGATTGATGTAATGAGTTGATTGATAGATAGTTAGGATGATTGAGCGTTTAATTTTTGAGTTTTGTAAGCATCATTTCATTTTTTAAAGCATTTAAATCAAAAAGTATATATTTTTATCCAGATTGACAGCGGTGTGCGTAGAAGAGCGCATGGCTGAGCTAAAAATGATGCTACTCGTACAAGGTCCGGTAATACACGATAATAACTTGCACCCCCATGCTCCAGGTAAGTGACATTAAAATGTATTTATTTACTACAAAAGAAACAGTCAATGTTATAGAAAAGATATGTACTTAATGATTTTTTGTAATGAAAATGTATGTAAGTAATATTATTGATTTTAATGTATTATTAAAATTGGAGCACATTTGCTTTTAAACGCAAATGTAAATACTTTATGTTTTAAAGGACGATTTTATTCCTAATTCTTGTGTAAATAAGTATTTGACTTTAATATAGAGGTAGTTGACAGACTTAATATTAATAATATCATTTGTAATATGTATTTTTAGCGGAGATCAACGTGTCATCGCCCCCGGACAGCGACAAGAACTCGAATTGCACTAACACACAGAACGGTGACGTCACCACCCCCCTCCTGTACCCCCACCCACACATAGGCAGGAACACGTGCATAGAACGCAACACGCACACAAACACACAGACACACACGGTCGAACTCATACATAAGAGTCTCAAAGATATTACAGCACCCACTGAGGTACCAAGAGTTCAGAATGTTGAAGAGAATTGTCTGTCCGTAGCAAGGATTAGTCACAATAGGCTCCAAACGCAAGAAAATTCTGATAGGTTTAATGAGATAAGATCGTATCAGCGGCCTCTAGATTACGTTCAAAATGACGTCAGCTCCCATGACGTAGATAGGGGCCCGAAACAAACAAACATTCTCCAAGACACGAAAGTAGATAAACCTAAATGGGGGATACGGAAGTTTTTCGAAAAGAAATTGGGTAGGGCGCCAAAGGAAACGGAGGTGAAGCTGGTAGCAGAGAGCTCCAATCTAGTACAGAATGCGAGAACGATGACGTCGATTATAGATAAACCGAGTAATATTCCATTCGATTCGGCTAGGCCAGCGAATTTAGTTCTAAACCAAGATAGGACATACAATTTCGAAGCGCCCTGTACATTGTCGCCACCGAATAGAACCTTGTCCCCTACAATGATGATGGAATCCGAAATGAATACGGATAAAGTGTTCAAAGAATTACCGAGAGATGACACTGAGTCGAAACATCAAATTTTCGCGGTAATCGTACCTAAAGTCAAACCGGCCGACGTGAGCCGAAGTAAGACGTCTGGTAGCACGGAGAGTATCAATAAGCGATCCGTTAGGACCTCTATGTCTTCACAGAGTATTTTTAAAGCAGGCCATTCAGAGTCAGAAGATTCGACTGTGAAAAAACGACTTAGTTGCGACAATCGTATCATTACTAACACGAATAGTGGGAGATCTTCTAGAGCGAGTATTAATCTAGAACTACAGTATATAGATAATAATCAAACTGAAAATTTTAATGGAAATGATAGCCCGTTCGATCTAAACTCGGATTGCTCGAGCAGCGAAGACGAACACCTAATGCTACTCTCAGAGAACGGTGGCTCAAAAATAACGATGCAAACGATACCTAAAACGAGTGAAAGCGATAAGAAGCGACAAAACGATGTCCTGAAAGAGGCGAGTCAAGCTAAAACAGTCGGTTTTAATAAATTCCAAAACAAATACACGAATTTCGATAACGAATTCAGCGATCCGAATGATAAAGAGAATTTGGTGAATGGATACAGTGGGGACAATCCGGTATACTTGGCGGCTTTGAACGGCGAAATAGACACAGGCGATTTAAAAATGTCAGAGAACGCAACCGATAGGAATCCGAAATCACCGAAACCGTCTTTGAAGTCACTAGCGATAAAACGTCAGCATTCGTTAGAACAGGTCAGCGAGATTTTCACATCAGCTGGTGATATTAATCTACAGAACCCAGCCGGTAGGGTCAAAACGCCTGGAGATTTGCCCGTGGCTGTGCGAAGGGCTCGACGGGATAGGGCCCTGCAAAAGGGAAGGGCTAGCGAGTGTAACAGATTGAGCTTGTACGACGATAGGATGATGTTTGGGAACAGCCTGTGAATTGTTTAGCGAGGGTTTGGTACTATCGAGATAATTATTTCAATTAGAAATTAAATCTGGTTTGAATTCTATCTATTTTGAGTCTACAATGGTGTAATAGTAGCGATGCTGTTATTTTTGAAAAGTTTAGGCTTGAGCAATTCTAACTCCCGTTATTAATAACCAATCTGACCAATGTTTTGCCTGCAAAAGATCAACTTTTGACAAGTTCTAAATACTACACATTGCCATTATTCGATCTTTTGTAAGCTAAATTATGCTAACTTTGGATAGATTGATTAATAATAACGGCCGTTAGTCCTCAGTCGAAGTAGCTAAGCTATGATTGGTTTCAGCGGTTATTGTGGATTATATTTTGGATTTGTTGTAGTCAATATTTCATTTTTCGTTTGTTTAAGTACAAGTACACACCTACTACTACTAAAGAAAAGGTATAAAATCTTCGATAGCGTGATTCAGAAGTAGTGACGCCATTTTCTATTATGTTCACAAGTATTATATCACGTCTGCACTCTTTCTAAGTATTGTACATAATTCCATTATACCTTTTCTTTTTATTTGATTTTTTATCAACATTCCAAAAAAAATCATCTACCCGCTGATTGTATTTTGTTTATCTACCCCCAATACATATTTTCTTCATTTGTCTCTTCTAGATTTTTAGTCAACCATCTACATATTATTACTATCCACGGACCTATATTTGTCCATCTACCCTCGAAACATTATTTTTTACTACCCACTTCATAGAGTTAATCTACCCTCACATTTCAGAATTATACCGCAGATGTTATTAATATAAGTATGTATATCATGAGATACTGTTCCACGGTTCGGTTTGCTCGGTTATTTATGCCGCGTACGTGCAAAATGTGGAATGAACTTCCTCCTGAGGTATTCCCTGAGCGCTATGACATGGGGCTCTTCAAGAGGCGTGCAAAAAGAGCTCTCCTACAAAGCCGGCGATGCATTGGCGACTCCTCTGGTGTTGCAAATGTCCATAGGCGACGGTGACTGCTTTCCATCAGGTAGCCCGTCTGCCTTATCGTTAGGTATACATATTAAAAAAAGAAAATAATATTATTACAATATTATAATATTTATTTAATGGTGAAAAGAAAAACATGAAATAATTGAAATAATTATCAAGGTAGTACGAACCCTATATAAATATGAATACTTACTATATTCCACTGTAGTTAATAATGTGATATAATTAATATTGTTCGAACAATTTGAATTGCATTTTATCAGTTTTGCGATTGAATTTACGCTTTATGGATAAAGTCATGATTTTTTTAATTATTTTAAAAAAGGAAAAGTAATGATTTTTTTTTTATTTTGTATGTAAAATATGTATTTTGTGTATTTTAATGTTCGTGTTGATATTTTATGAAAATGCGTTGATTATTATGCTTGACGCTAGAGTTCTTTTTCCAGCAAAAGAAAGAAAAAAGAAAATGAAGCTCTAAGTTTTTTTTGTTTGTATAATTTTTTTATCAATATGCGCTCATTTTCATGTTCCATTTTTAATCTCAAATAAATAGTTTGTCGCTAGAGTTCTTTTTTAAGTAAAAGAAAGAAAGAAAGAAAGAAAAAATAAACATTTATTTAATGACATACAACATAACTTCGAACATGTCCATGAAATCTTTGGTTTTCCTTTTGATTTTTAATGATATTCTATATAGCGTTGAAATTTGATCGCAAAACATATTTTTTCAAAACGTTTGTGTCATTGTAATGCATTTATATTTAGTCCCGAGCTTTATTCAAATAGTTTACGAATTAGATTAGTGCTGCTAAAACAAAATGTCTTAAGTGCTAGCACTTTGATAAGAAAAGAAAGAAAGAAAAAAAGAAATTAATAATTTGGCATTTATGAATCTGAATAATATAGGTTGCTTTAAGAAAGCGAATTTATGATTGTTTGATGTTAGAATTTTGATAAATTCATGAATTTTTGCACTGCTGTGTTCTGGTTTGAGGGGTGTGGTACGGAAGCCATATTGTTTCGAGGTATTCCAGCTTAGTTCCTGAGACCTAAGGGCTGAGAGGTAGCGGGGCGTCTGTGGCCGTCCTTAGATAGAAATCTAATCTTATCTGGGGTTGATTACAGACGTTCATGGGCGGTAGAAGCCACTTACCATCGGCTGGACTGCAAGCTCGTCCGCTGCTTTTTATAAAAAAACATAACTTTGAAAAATCAGTGGTGCATGCCCGGAGTTGGTAACTCGGTTTCCTAATTGCCATTGAGTTTCAACTAAGATATCACTACTTGCTTGCTTGCTTGTTCATATGACTACTGCAAAATTTTAGGCATATGATTAAATTGATTACATACTTTGTGATATATTAATTTTTTATCATCCGCCTAGGCTTTTGATCAAATGCTTGATTCTGCTATACAAATATTACGCAATTTTTTTTTGTAATATATGTATTACATAGATAGAAAATCCGAATATAGCATTTAAGACATTTTGAACTAAAGTCATTTAGTGTGTAAACATAACAAAATTAACATTGCAAGATTAGAACATTGTTACCTCACTTTTAAGATGTTGAAAAAAATAATAATCCTCATTACTTTAAACAATTTGACTTTAAAAATTAATTTAGCTTTAATTACACTGGTATAGTCCGCGCCAAACTGCCAGTCCGCTCTGAATATAGAAATGAATCGCGTCGCCGTAGCAAATTGTATGGCTACACCTGCTCGCAACAACTACAGAGCGGACTAGCAGTTTGGCGCGGACTATACTTTATAAAACTTGTAAGGTTGATCTTATTTTTATTATTTATAAACTGTAATTTGACTTTAGCACTTATTGATTATTTAAAACAATTGAGAGGGAGGGGGTAAATAAAGATGGCGCTTGCGACGTACATGCAACGTATTCTGACAGGCTAAGGATCTGTTAACTGTCAGATTGACATTACAAAATACACGTCTGTTATTATTATTTTATCTATCCGTATTTTATCTACCATGGATAGATTGCTTATTAATAATGGCTTAAATTAATTATACCAGTGGCGGCTCTATCGGGAAATTTTGGAGATGGTCTCGATATAACAAGTAAAATTTGAATTTGTTTATAGCTGATATCACATTGCAAGAGTAAATAATATTGTTATGACATTATTGGCGCCTCTAGCGGTAAATATTGACAACAGCCCTCCCCTCTATCATGTATATTTGCTTGATGTATTTTTTTCAATTGTAATAACACACGACTGCTGAAATATTGTACTTATAATTGTTTGTATATATTTTTCCAAAACCTTTTTTTGAAATCTACGATCTTCGAATTCTATGTTTTTGTTACTTTTTGTGAAGTTTTTTTTACTTGCATTTATAGTCTATTAATATTGATAAATATGATTAATGATAAACGATTAACGATTAATTATTAATGTCTCCACAGTACATTTTTGTGTGTGTTTGGATGCACTGGGGTAAGTAGAGCTCTGTTATTTGAAAGATCAAATTGTTAGCAGACCAGAAAAAATGTCTATGGTATGTGATAGACTAAATTCATAGATAATCTGATTTTCAATCATAGACAAATGCTGTGACAGTTCTGTGGTCAGGTACACTTGTAAAAAAAGTAATTGTAATGTAAGACATACTAGAAATTATTTCTGATTAGTAGTGCCCGCGGGTTCGCCCGCTTTTTGTAAAACTATCATGATATACATATAACTGAAAATTTCTACCTTCATTGGACAATGGCGCCATCTGTCGAAAATTGGTCGTACCAACTCAGAAACCTTCGTGGGATCATGCAAAACAACTTTGCTAAAGATAATCACATAATCAAATGCATAGTTTACGATTCTATAAAGGACATACAGACAAATGTTCATTTTTATATATATAGTTATAATATTAGTAAAATCAAATATGTCAAGTCACGCCTACTAATTTAATTTATTAAATATGTGCTCTTGTCAAATTTGTATGTATGTATGTATGTTGCAATTAAAATATTATTTAATATCCAAGTCTTAATTTTGGTAAATATTGAAGCACACTGCTGATTGGCTAATCTACACTAATATTATAAAGAGGAATAAAATATAGCCTAAGTTACTCGTAGATAATGTAGCTTTCGAATGGCGAAAGAATTTTTAAAATCGGTTCAGTAGTTTTTGAGCCTATTCATTACAACCAAACAAACAAACAAAGTTTTCCTCTTTATAATATTAGAAGATAGATGAAATATATTTCATAAATAGATTTTGTGGCGGTACAAAGTTTGCCGGGTCAGCTAGTTATAAATAAAAACACTTTGTCTATGATTTTTGTCTATCTATAGGCATTTTTTTAACCTGTGATCATATTTGGTCTTCAAATGGAATATAATTATGTATTTTTCAGAAAATCGTGTTTTTATAATATGTTACCTATCTTTATTCCATTAAATTTAAAAAATATTAATGTGTATGTACCCTAAAGGTCTGTTCCATGATGTTTGAGTAGAGCCTTAAATAAATTACTTCGAGATTATATTTATCCAATGAAGACATGAAATTTATTTGAAAATCTTTAAATATCTGCCTTATAACAGCAGTATTAAGCGCTGCTGTGTTCCGGTGGGTAAGAGAGACATACTTTTCCGAGGCGTTCCAGCTTAGTACTCAGGGGTAGCGGCGCATCTGTGACCGACCTCAGGTAGGAATATCTAATCCTATCTGGGGTTGATTACAGATGTCCATGGGCGGCAGTAGCCACTAGCCATCAGGTGGACTGTATGCTCGTCTGCTACTTTTATATTATAAAAAAAATAGGGTTCGGTTTTACCCTTTGAGTACGAAACCCTAAAAACGTAGATGTCAATTAATATTCTATTAAAACTTTACTCAAACATCGTGAAACGCCATAAACCTTATGTTTAAAAGTACAAGTTTGTTTTTTTTTTAATTATGTATTTCTGTTGATTTTTATTACGGCAAAAATGTGATTATATTTTAGTTTTATCTTTATTTGTAAATAGTTTAGTTCCTAAACAGCCATGTTATGTTAGTTTATTGTTATTATTAATATTTTAAAATGACAATGTTTTTTTTATGTCAGGACGGAATGGCCGGAATGTTTGTTTTTTTCCGATAGGTAAGTCTGTATCAATTTGTTTCGGAATTAAATAGAACTGTACGAGAAAGTTTGTTTTATTTTATTCTTCTCCCACAAAGTCTTCTACGGTAGGTAGTTTCATCGAAATCAGTTGTGATAAAGTGGTAGGACCCTCTGTGGTTCAACTCTTGCGGCACCACAGCCACTATTTTGCCTAATAACAGCAGTGGTATGATTTTTTTTTTATAATAAATGAGTAGCAGGCGAGCATGCAGTCCACCTGATGGTAAGTGACTACTGCCGCCCATGGACATCTGTAATCAACCCCAAATAGGATTAGATATTCCTACCTGACGTCGGCCACAGATGCGCTGCTACCCCTGAGGACTAAGCTGGAACGCCTCGGAAAAGTATGTCTCCCTTACCACACCCATCAAAACGGAACACAGTAGTGTTTAACACTGCTGCTATTAGGCAGAAATAGGTATGGCGGTGGTGCCGCCGGAGTCGAACCACAAAGAGTTCTACCACCTTCGAAGTGTTATTATGTTCTGGTTTGAAGGGTGACATTTTTCCGAGACATTCCAGTTTAGTCCTCAGGGGAAGCGGCGCATCAGGTAGTGCATCAGACTTCAGGTGGGAATCTATTCTTGTCTGGGGTTGGTTGCGGATGTCCATGGGCGGCAGTAGCTACTTAAGATCAGGTGGACTGCACCTTCGTCTGCTACTTCTATATTATATATTGTAGCATAAAGCAGTTCTTGCATTTAGATGGAAGGGTGTCCACTGGCTTACAAATGAGGGAACCTTGAGTCCTTAGGAGCGGTCAAACTTTTGTTTTAGATAGAACTCTTGTTCTATATAATTACTAGCTGATCCGGCAAACGTTGTGTTGCCACATAAATAAAAAAAATGTTAAGGGTGAACAACCCTTATCACTTACGGGTTTGAAAAATAGATAGAATATTTGGAACTGCGATGGTAGCGAAGTCTGTCGAATCCAATGTGAAACATTCCAAAATCAACTACTTCCGAATTAAAAATTAATTAAAAAACCTTTTTCCCACGGACTAAATTGTGAATCTAAACCATTCTCAAGTCCCCTTGAACACACAACAAATTTCATCAAAATCAGTCCAGTCGTTTAGGCGGAGTTCAGTGACATACACACGCACATAATATATATATCATATATATATATATATATATATATATAAAGATGTTGGTTACACATGCACATTGTCCACATGCGGCAGTGGCCACTTACCACCATGTGAACTGCGTGCTCTGTTGCTAATATATTTTTCTATATAAAATAAGAATTCAATCCTTAATAAACCTTATAAATTCGAATGTGAGTTTGTTTGTGTGACTTTCACGCCTTTACTACGTAACTGATTGTCATGTAGTTTAGTACACACGTCAGGGATTCAGAAAAGGACATAAGGTAGGTACCTATTTTCCCAAAAAAAGTATAGTTTCCGAGGGATACATAAAAACCACTGACCTTGAGCGAAGCTGCGGGTAAAAGCTAATAAAATAATAAGATTTCTCTGAAGATATTTGAGTATATTTGTTTGCGTACCTGCCCATAACACCCACAACAAAAACCTAGGAATAATTTAAACAATTTTTAATTTATTTTCACGCCAGCTTTACCCGGCTCATCCCCCGCAAGGTAATTTAATCAAGCGTACACTGCGAGATTTTATTTTTATAAGCAACGGTAGAAGAAATTGGTTTTAAATATTCATATTTTTTAAAGCACCATTGTTAGTGTTAATACCACAGACCTGTATTTGTATTGTACCAAAAATAGGCAAGACGACGCAATTAATCTTCTGGATTCAATTTTATATCGCTTTTAATGGAACTGACGAACGAGCATCCTGTCCACCTGATGGTAAGTGGCTACTGCCGTCCATGGACATCTGTAATAGGATTATTCCTACCTGAAGTCTGCCAAAGATGCGCCGCTGTCCCTTAGGGCTAAGCTGGAACCCCACGGAAAAGTATATTTCCCTTACCACACCCTTCGAACCAGAACACAGCAGCGAACGTCATAACACTGCTGTTATTAGGTAGAAATAGGTGTGGCGGTGGTGCCGCCGGAGTCGAACCACAAAGGGTTCTAACACCTTTAAACTTCACCTTTACAACTTCATGGTACTTACGTAGTTATTGTCGCCCATGGATATCTGTAAGCAACGCCAGATAAATTTTGAGTTTTACCTGAAGTCGAGTCAGACGTGTTGCTACCCCTGAAGACTACTTTGGAACGCCTCCGATAATAATGTCAACCTAACTACACCCTGCTAAGCAGAACACAACAGCGCTTAACGCTGCTGTTATGAGGCAAAAATAAGTATGGCGGTGGTGCCGCCGGAGTCAAAACATGAAAAGTCTACCAACATTAAACCTTTAAAGGTGGTAGAACCCTTTGTGGTTCAACTCCGGCGGCACCACCGCCACACCTATTTCTACCTAATAACAGCAGTGTTAGGCGCTGCTGTGTTCCGGTTTGAAGGGTGTGGTAAGGGAGACAGACTTTTCCGAGGTGTTCCAGCTTAGTCCTCAGGGGTAGCGGCGCATCTGTGGCCGACCTCAGGTAGGAATATCTAATCCTATCTGGGGTTGATTACAGATGTCCATGGGCGGCAGTAGCCACATCAGGTGGACTGCATGCTCGTCTGCTACTCTTATTACCTATACATTTTTACCTTATACCTATACATTTTTGACTCTATTGAGTCGCTCATATTATGAATCCTTTATCAAATTCCATCAATGCCAATCTGCGTTCGTATGATCGGTATTTTCATATGAAAAATATTAAACGACTCCATTCCCACATTGCATTGCTTGTATTATTTTATTACAGGTAATATTACTGATGTTACAGGTAACATATTGGTTTATTACGATATACATACAAAACAGATTTAGGCGTATCACCGCCGTATAATTCTGCTTATCTATCTATACTAATAATATAAAGAGGAAAACTTTGTTTGATTGTAATGAATAGACTCAAAAACTACTGGATCGATTTTAAAAATTCTTTCACCATTCGAAAGCTACATTATCCACGAGTAACATAGGCTATATTTTATCCTTACTAATATTATAAGTCCGAAAGTAACTCTGTCTGTCTGTCTGGTTGTCTCTTCTTCACGCGTAAACCACTGAACCGATTTTAATAAAATTTTGTACAAAGATAGTCTGAGACCTGAGAAAGGACATAGGATAGTTTTTATACCGGAAATCCCACGGGAACTAGGTGTTGCGATCTAAGATCGATTAATCGGAAAATCGATCTTTTGGACTCAAAACATCGATATATTTTAATCGATATTAGTAAGGATTGAATCGTAAACTTTGCATTTGATCAAGCGATGATCTTTAGCAAAGTTGAAGGTACGAATTTACAGTTTTATGTATGTTCTTTCAAACGCGGGCGAAGCCGCGGGCAAAAACTAGTATGAAATATATTTGATAAATAGATTTTGAGGCGGTACAAAGTTTGCCGGGTCAGCTAGTAACTGCATATAACTGCAGTGTTACGCGCTGCTGTGTTCTGGTTTGAAGGGTGTGGTAAGAGCACATACTTAACCGAGGCGTTCCAACTTAGTCCTCAGGGTAGCAAAGTATGAGTACTTTTTTCTTTTTTATCTCGAGGGGAAACCTTCAAAAGGTGCCGTGGGAGCGACACGGGGTTATGTGGGATTCTTACCGCACAAAAACCCCCCGGTGACCGTCCTCGGCGCTGCGTAGAGGACTCCGGGATCTCCAAAGGAACGCGACCGGAGTCCTCTCAGCCTGCAATATTATAAAAAATGGAAGTCGCACTTATTTGGCGTTGATTACAAATAGCTATCTGCGGCAGAAGTAGGTAGGAACTAACATGTGTATGTGTTACTTCCAACTAAATAAGTTTAAAAACCACGCTAAAATCGCACAAGGAAAATCGTTAATCCTGATTCCTAACGATCCTGATGAGGTGAATGGGATAAAATTATTTAAATCGTGTATTATTATCGATTCTTAAAATTGTTCAAAATTTTAAATTAATCGGATTGTTCTAAGTGGGTAAAAATCGAGTTCAAAGATTCCGTTACATACATACAGGTCAAGCTAATAAAAGCGTGGAAAAAACAATGATTTTATACTTCGCTTGAAATTTACAGATTGCATTCTCTAAAAGCGATCATAGTAGCACCCAGTTTCAGATGTAGTACATACAGCAATTTTCTGTGTATTAAGACTGACAGTCCGGGGGGCTGCCTGTACTGTTATTATTGTGTTAGGTAAGTTAACGTTGCAAATGGAACTAGTGTTGATCTGTAGGACGTGATCCTAACTAATATTATAAAGGCGTGACTTTGTTTGTTGCGCTTTCAGGCTTTAACTACAAAACCGATTCTCATGAAATGTTGTACACATGTTGTCAGGGGTCCAGAGAAGGACATAGGGTATCTTTCATCTCCAAAAAAGTACTTTCTTGAGGGTTTTTTTTTAATAGTATAGGAGTAGCAGACGAGCGTGCAGTCCACCTGATGGTAAGTGGCTACTGCCGCTCATCTGTAAACAACCCCAGATAGGATTAGGTATTACTACCTGAGGTCGGCCACAGGTGCGCCACTACCCCTGAGGACTAAGCTGGAACGCCTCGAAAAAGTCTGTCTCCCTTACCACACCCTTCAAAACGGAACACAGCAGCGTCTAACACTGCTGTTATTAGGTAGAAACAGGTGTGGCGGTGGTGCCGCCGGAGTCGAACCACAAAGAGTTCTACCACCTTCAAATAGATAAAATAAAATAAATAAAAACTAACAACGAGTAAAGCCACGGATAAAAAGTACAAAACGGATTGTCATGAAATTTTGTACACACGTTGTTAGGGTCCAGAAAACATTAACATTCCGAAAAAAGTACTGTTTCTGAGGGATAGATAAAACTTCTGGCCGCTACCGAAGCGGTGGGTAAGAGGTAGTGATTTATAAAGCAAGCAATAATGTGTTTGTATTCGATAATTAATCTTACTAATTACGTTATTAGTAAATGCTAATACTGCATCGATTTAATTGCGTCTAGGCTGGAAATGTCACCCCCCTCTACGCCCTCTGTATGCTATACTTCTGTAAACACTAATCATTTCTATCTACTCTAATTTTATAAAGAGGAAAACTTTGTTTGTTTGTTTATAATGAATAGGCTCAAAAACTACTGGACCGATTTTAAAAATTCTTACAGCATTCGTAAGCTACAATAACCACGAGTAATAGGCTATATTTTATATGAAGTATATTTATATATGAAATAGATTTTGAGGCGGTACAAAAGTATATAGTATATTGCCGGGTCAGCTAGTACGTAAGGTCTAATAAACACTAATTTATGAACAACACACAAATTCATTGAAATCGATTTGATTAAATTTTTCCTACAAGTTTTCCTCTTTATAATATTAGTGTAGACAACGTAGATACTATTTAAACAAATAATTAAAACACAAACATAAAAAGCAATTGCGAAATAAAACCACAAAACAAAGAGTCCAATTAAGACGAAATCCGGGGGAGTGTAGCGCAAATTGTAATAAATACTGAATCGAAAACATTTGTTGTTTGAATTAAGACGGACGGCTATTGTGTCGTGCCGTGGGGAGCTTATCTATGTTGTAAGGACTGTGCGGTGTTGAAGCTATGCTTTTGATGTGAAACATCTATAGCCGCACGTAAAACCGATTTCTGGCGTGGCGACACATGCCGTAGCGACGTCGCCACGCTATACGATGGTATATGTATATATACAGTCTATATGCAGTAGTGTGTACGGTGTAGCGACGCGTCGCCATGCGCAAAAATCGTAATATTTTATTTTATCATTATGACATATTTAGTTCCCTATCACAATATGTTCTTTTCTGCATATTACTTTTACAAAATAATGTCGATGTTTCACATCTGCCAGGCGTCCCGTCACGGCTCACATTGTTTTTTATTCTTAGTTTCAAATAACTTACGACGTAGGTGTTTTTACTAGTGGTAACCAGGTCGTAGTAGTTTAACCAGGTGGTAGAACCCTTTGTGGTTTGACTTCGGCGGCACCAACGCCACACCTATTTCTATCTAATAACAGTAGTGTTAGGCGCTGCTGTGTGCCGTTTTGAAGGGTGTGGTAAGGGAGATAGACTTTTCCGAGGCGTTCCAGCTTAGTCCTCAGGGGTAGCGGCGCAACTGTGGCGCCAGGAATATCTAAGCGTATCTGGGGTTGATTACAGATGTTCATGGGCGTCAGTACCCACTTACCATCAGGTGGACTGCATGCTCGTCTGCTACTACTATTATAAAAAAAAAACTTCATTGTGTGTTATCCATTGCAAATAATTCGTGACAATGGCAGCTCTAGCGGACTAATGGCGGAAGGGGCGGTCTTCCCCGGTCCCCGGTCCTGAGAGACCCCAAACACAGTTGCTATTAGCTTAAAATAAGGTCGCTGAACTAATCGCCATCATTGTAATACGTATTTATCGAAGTATAAGTCTATGAGACATTTGTAATTTGGTAAAATCAAATCAACTTTTTAGACTGGGGCCTTCAGTCAACTTTCCGCCCTAGGCCTCCAACGACCATTGTCTGCCACTGAATGGCAGATGCAGGCTTTATGTTTCGTAAGGGGTTTGAATCAGCTTATTTAGTAGTAACTGTATGAGGCAATTATTATAGTCTCCAGAAGGAGCAAAGCATCTGTGATTGGTTTCAGGTAGAACTACGGAGGTTTCGACCTACTACGTCCTCGACGATCCCCTGTATCGAACTTATACTATAAAATCGAAAGGACTCACGTATTGACTAATCATCGCAGACATCTATTGAACCTATGAAATTCAGAGAAAAAACTAATTTTATGATATAGGCACGCTGAATAGATTACTATACTCTTTGTAGGCACGCACGATTTTTTGTCATTCTATACGTAAATAAGTTAAATAGAGGTAGAAAGTTTATTTGAAAAAATCTTTGTTCTGGTTAAATAAAATTTAAGGTACGGCACGGTCGCTTTCTTTTTGGCTCGACTTGGCGGAGGCACTGCCGTGCCTCCAGATATTTGTTTCAAAGTTTTTGTTGAAAAAGGGAATGAAGGTTGATTTTTTGTATTTTATTGTTGTGTAGTAGCGAGGTCGCGAGCAATAGCTAGTATATATAATATTTTGAATAGTATAGCTTTCACTGTCCCCAACAGCGAAGGATAAAAATAAAACGTTCACTTACACAACGCCACTAGCTTCGTCGTACGCTAGACTGCAGGACGCATACACTGCTAGAAAACCTTCTCCCTACAATATTTTAATAAAAAAATCCCTTGGCATTCGAGAAAATTCGCCCCGGCTTGAGGTAAGTCAGATTCTCTATGCTTGCGTATTTTTAAAATTAGAATTTTATTTATAGTGTACTTACGTCATATTATACGATCTATTTTTTCCCTTTTTGTATTTTTTTGTTTTATTATGTTATAAGGCTTGCGTTTGGTTTTATTTTTTTGCATACGTGGTATGGTTGTTATTATATATTATTTGGCTATATACTCACATTGTTATATTATTATTTGGTGATTTATTGTATTTAGGAAAATAAAGAAAATTAATCCAAAGTAATATGTCTATTAAAAGAATAAATAAAAATAAATAAAACACGGAGACCGTTGGAGCAACGCAAATATTTTTTTTATATTTAAAGGTCACATTATGCTACTTTTTATGTTATAATGTGATAGTGTTCTTGGTTAGAGAGCTTTGAATTATATTGAAATTCAATTTTAAAACGCAAAATTTACCCAATGAGATAGTAATGAATGGTAGGTACCAATATTTATTTATATTACAATGTTATAAATAGACTTTGTTTTTATTATTTTTATTTTTATTATTAAATATCCAGGTTATTCAAAAATATATAGAACTTTAATAATTATAAACTTATTCCTAGAGAAAAAATAAAGGTGATAAAGCTTAAAAAAAAAATTTTAAAGGATCTGAGCTCTTATCCATTGCGACTGATTTATTATTTATTTCATCGTAAAAGTAAAATGTTCAAAAACATACATACATATTTATTTCAAAATTTATCAGGTGTATCATTAGATAAAAAATATAACGTTTCTGTCATATAACACCAAGGTTGTGTGGTGTCTCTTTAACTGATCAACGCAATGATAAAGAAAAACACAAAATTAATAAAAACAAAAAATATAAAACTAACTTAATTTTGTATGTTTCTCGAAGTAATGATTTTCTATATAGATTGAATACATTTAATATCGTAAAAAAGCAGTGATCTAGGGGTCCGAGGTTCAAATCCCAGGCATGTACTTACCTCTGATTTTACAAAGTTATGTGAGTATTAGAAATTAATTATCACTTGCTTAAACGGTGAAAGAAAACATCGTGAAATCTAAAAAAATGTATTCAAAGATATGTGAAGTCTACCAACACGCACTTGGCCAGCGCGGTGGACTATGGTCTAATTCTTCTCATTCTGAGAGGAGACGCTAATGGGTAGATGTTACGTATGTATCTGGAGGCACGGCAGTGCCTCCCCCAAGTCGAGCCAAAAAAAGCGGCAAGGCCGTAGCGTTCTTTTCATAAATTAGTAAAGATAACTCACTCCTAACAAGAAATTGTAACCAGTTTTGACTATTAAAATTGTCACTGTCATCTATTTTCGTGTTTGAAAAATATTAAAAAAATGTAGTTTTTAGATCATTTACGAATGAAACGATATATCTACGCACTTTTTCTTCGATTTCGTGTTTTTGCACCATTTAACTGCGCATGTCGGTATTGTTCCGCGAAAATTACACCATGACAGCCATTAAATGGTTAACAGAATTGTCAGCCGTTTAAGCCGTTTAATGGCTTCCTTCAATTACAAGGTGAGATATCTATACTTATCTATGGTTTGTATAAAGCTTTTCTAATCTGTAAAGCAATCCTGCCGATACGCGGGAAGAATAGGTAGTTTATAACATTGTTAAATTGGCGGATGTGCAGTCAATCACCGCTGCAAAGTACTGGCAGTACAAATCGCTATCCGTCTGCAAATTGATGTGACCTCTTTTCAGTTCAAATAGGGATTGAGTACTATACTGCGAATATTCTTTGTTTACTAATCTATGTTTTTGGCTAACGATATTTATAACGATATTCTTCCTAAAGGAAAATATTTAGAAGTTTTAAAAACATTGATTCAGATCGTGGTGCTATCTTTTGTCGATTTTTGTAAGTTATTTATATTAAAAAGTCTCGTTTTATGGTTAAACGTCGTGGGGAAATTAACATTTCTGAATGTTCTTTAAAAAAGTTCTTAAAGTTATACCATTTTAGACTAATACTAGTTTTGGCCCGCGGCTTCGCAGCGTTTAAAAGTAAATAATATGACATACTAACATACAATTCTTACCTTCATTGGAATGAAAGTGGCGCCATCTGGCGAAAATTGGTCGTACCAACTCTGAAACCTTCGTGGGCTCATGGACAACAACTTTGCTAAAGATCATCACTTGATCAAATGCTTTGTTTACGATTCAATTCTTTCTCATATCGTTTAAAATAATCGGCTTTTTGGTCCAAAAGATCGATTCTCTGATTAATCGATCTTAGATCGTCATCCCTAGTTCCCGTGGGGTTTAGACTATCTTTGTACAAAATTTCATTAAAAATCGTTCAGTGGTTTAGGCGTGAAGAAGAGACAAACAGACAGAAAGAAGAAGATACTTTCGGATTTATAATATCTCGGAATTGAGACATTTTAATAAATGTAACGGACACTGGCGACAGGCGATTTTTACTTTTATGTCCGAACACGGTCGTAGAGATTCGTTGTAACCGATCCACCAACCGACCAAAAAAATATCGGTAACTAATATTAAAAAGTTTTGAAAGTTGTAAAGTTTACCAATCCGCATTTAGCTAGTTATCCTTCCCATTTTGGGTAGAAATGAAATGAAATATATTTATTTTGTGTAGGCATTCTATCATCGGCTACGGCGGATCGATATAATATAGGAGTAGCAGACGATCATACAGTCTACGTGATGATAGGTGGCTACTGCAGCCTATGTACATCTGTAATCAACTCCCGATATGATTAGATTCCTACCTGGTGTCGGCCACAAATGTCGCTATTCCTGCGGACTAAGTTGGATCGTCTTCGAAAAATATCTCCCTTACCACATAAGAGAAACTGAGAAGATTCTGTAAGAAACTTAGTGGGTATGTCTTTTTATAAGACCCGTGCCCAGCAGTCCTACACTAATGGGTTTATGGTGATTGATATTTGGTTAGCTTTCAAAATTAATCACACTAGCCATTACTGAAAAATCAATGAAACTTATCAGTTTAATGAACGTTGTCAGCGGCGGAATCACGGGGCTTATGATAAGGGCTTTGATAAACCGTTATTGACTTAGCCTCTCCAACCGGTTATCCAGCTTAAAATATTTACAGTTTAATTTTATTGGTGCTTAGTAAAATTTGAATTGAACAATTGCACTTAAAATGTTTCTCTAAGATTTCTTTTCTTTACTTTTAAATAAAATCCATAATCTATAAATTTCGCATGAAAAAATTGCACTGTTTTTATAATACGTAAGTAACCAGAATTCATTCCTTTATTTGTTAATAAAATCCATAATCTACGTCTGTCTGGATTATATAGAACGTCGTTGTCCTAAGCCTACTGCCCACGGCACAGTTCATCTTCGATTGAGAAAGGTTTGAGTCACAGTCCGCTGCAGTGACCAAGCACAGATAAATGGATTTCATACACTTTTGAGGTGTTTGTTTTCTCACGACGTCTACCCTCAGCGTTGTAGCAAGTGATAATTATTTTTAATACGACCAATATTTTGAAAAATCAAATGTAACCTGGGCTTTAACCTTGGATCCTCTGACTGGCCAAGTTTCAACCATTAGTCAATCACTGTATTTGTATGTATGATTCCAGATCACACAATCAAAAATGCCCGGCGCATAAACAGCCAAACATCAAAATGTTCAAAATAATAGTCTTCCTCGCCCTTTTCCATGCGAGTGCAAGTGAAAAGAGCGTGAGGAAACTCTTCGACAGAATTAACAATGAAACGAAGACTTTCAACGCTTTAGCAGCTAATATTGCTTGGGATTTAGCTGTAAATCCCAACGATACTGAGATACCGAAGAGAGAAGCAGAATACCAAAAGAAGTTCTTGGCTTGGCAACGGGCTACGTGCAACAAGCTGAAAGTTTTGCATCAGACTACGGTGCTGAGCAAATCCCAAGAGAGGCAGATCTTTTTGCTATGCAGGGGACCGAAGTTTACTATTGATGAAGCCAGGTGTGATGGTTTTTTATATTTTTATACAAGAATATTATCTTTAGAGTGAGTTTACATTACATAGTAGTTTACATTGCTTTTTGTTAAGCTCTTTTTTAGGGAGGGAAAATTGGATAGAAATATTTTGGTACTTTTCAGAATTATTATGTGTAGTATTTGAGAATAAAAGATACGAAGCTAAGGAGCAGCGGAAACACTATAAAAAGAAATACTTGTAGGAGCAAATCTGTTATTAAATAAAAAATCTGCTATTATCAAGTCAAGAACAATGTACACTTTGATTGAAACATTTTAAGATTTCTTTCAATCCTATTAATTCCTGTTGGAATTGTTTATTTATTATATTGATGGCATTCGCGACAAAAACTTAAAGACATTCTTCTTCTTCTAGGGAAGCTAGCAAATTGCTAGAAAAACTGCAAGCAATTTACGCGGACTCAGAAATCTGCATACCTGACTCCAGAACAGCTACCAGAGACAACTTGACTAGCATTGAGAAGGTCATAATGAACTATTTATCCAAAGCAAGATGGCCGTGGAGGAAAGAGAAGATATTCCTTTTAAACAACGAAGAAGGGTTGGAACCTGATTCAGGGTCCTTGTGTTTGAGAGGGGAATTAGATTTTAACAGGTTAATGAGATTTTCGAGGAATGAAGATGTCTTGAAATGGATTTGGGAGACGTGGCGAGAGGTGATAGCGCCGATGAAGGAGCCGTACAGGCAATTGGTCGATATTGAGAATCAGGCAGCTATAAGAAATGGTTGGTTTTTTAAGACCATTATTATTACAAGTATTGTTATTTTCTTTTCTGATCGTTGTAATATAATCTCCTATTGCACTTCACGAATTTACTAAAAAGTGACGTCTAAATTGGTTTAGCTATGTTAAAATATAATAAACACATAAAAGCTAATTGATGAAGAGATGACCAGGTTTTTAATATTCATTATAGTATTTTGTATATAGGCATGTGATCTTGAAAAACGGCCGTTGCTATGGGAAACAAATGGGACTTCATACCTTAATGTCTCTATTACAATTACCCCTAATGCATTATAGTGATATCTGCAATCCACCCACTTCAAATCAGAACACTATTGTATACTTGTAATACAGCTGAAATAGCTGTGATAACGCAGTCGAACTTCCAACACCTTACTACCTTTTCTTTTTTTCAAGGTTATTCTAACATAGGCGATTCCTGGCGCGCTGACATGGAATATCCAGACCTTCGGAAGGTTTGCAATCAGCTATACCAAAGTGTTAAGCCGTTGTACAAACTACTCCATGGGGTGACGAGGTATTTCTTGAGGAGGGAGTACGGTATGATGGTTTCTGAGCGCGGACCTATACCTGCGCATTTGTTGGGTACGTATTTGATTTGCCACTGTAGTTCCGGGACCTGAATAGGGCTATCTCCTGCTTGTCGTAAGAGGCGACTAAAAGGGGCTTTCGGGGTTGCGGGCGGTAAGAGTGGGAGCTCGAACCGCCCGGCCAGCGACCCCGGGAAGGACGGCGGTATCTGTGATCGCATTCAGTCGTGTCGTCAGCTGGGGTGATTCAATCTCACTTGGGCGGAGCCCGACGGGGCAGTGCGCTGAGAGGACTCCGATTGCGTTCCTTTGGAGATCTCGGAGTCCTTTACGCAGAGCTGAGAACGGCCACCGGGGGGTTTTAGTGCGGTAAAAATCCCACATAACCCCGTGTCGCTCCCACGGCACCGGATACCTTGTGAAGGTTTCCTCCTCGAGAAGAAAAAAAAGGGTACGTATTTGACTAAACAAAACTTCATTATACCCTACTGCTGGGGACGTCTCTCTTCTCATAACTGGAGATTGGAACATACTTCGGGTTAGTTACCAACCCTAGTTGTATGGTTTCAAACAGCCTATAAGGTCTTGACAAGATATGATGACTTATTCAATTGGATATTATTAAGTATATTTATTTATCCAACGGGAAATAATCATTTCAAATTCGATATAATGATTTGACATTTTTATAAATACTGCGATGCACAATTCTATATAAAAATGTTTTTTGGTCGTTAAGAACGGCTTGTACTTGTGTACGGAAAAAATATGACTGTTGACATAGATTAGTAAAGATTACTCGCTCCTAACAAGAAAATGTAACCTTTTGACAATTGTCACTGTCAATAATTTTCGTGTTTGAAAAATATTAAAAAAACGTAGTTTTTAGATCATTTACGAATGAAACGATATTTCTTCGCACTTTTTCTTCGATTTCGTGTCTTAACTGCGCATGTCGGCATTGTTGCGCGTAAATTACACCATGACAGCCATTAAACGGCTGACAGAAGTCAGCTGTTTAAGTCATTTAATGGCTTCCTTCAATTACAAGGCGGTGAGATATCTATACTTATCTATGACTGTTAATAATAAAATCACCATGATTTATCGGCATCTGGCTATCAATAAATCCATCTTTTATTTATAAAGAAATATTTTAAATCTAGTATGGATAAATAAATTGCATTACGTATATTATGTAAATTTATAGGTGATATGTGGGCGCAGAATTGGGAGCCATTAGCTGATCTAATATTACCCAAAACAATTGACTTAACTAAGGAAATGCAACAGGCGAAAGTTAAATGGGATGTTGAACATATGGTGAGTATTCTAATTACGGATACATTATGTATTTAAGAAATTATTCTGTTGTTATAATTACGTGTGAATTACATACATGAAGTCTTTGAAGACTTTGATGGCCACATTCCCATGGGGGGAGAGTGGCCTCGCATCTATAATCAGCTTTAGTTAAAAGCACAGGCCTTTAACTGTTAAAACCCTTGTTCAAAATGGAGTTGGTTAAAGATGTCAATAGGCGGTAGTGAGTGCAGGCACCGCAGCATCAGGTGGATTTGCTCGTTTACTCTAACTAAAATTTTATGAAAAATACTATGCATTTGATTGGGTGCCCTAGCAATTACATGTAAAGGTGGTAGAACCTTTTCTTTCGACTCCGGCGGCACCACCGCCACACCTATTTCTATCTAATAACAGCAGCGTTAGGCGCTGCTGTGTTCCGGTTTGAAGGGTGTGGTAAGGGAGACAGACTTTTCCGAGGCGTTCCAGCTTAGTTCTCAGGGGTAGCGGCGCATCTGTGGCCGACCTCAGGTAGGAATATCCAATCCTACATGGGGTTGATTACAGGTGTCCATGGACGGCAGGAGCCACTTACCATCAGGTGGACTGCATGATTGTCTGCTATTACCATATAAAAAAAAATCATGAAAACATAAAAATCTTGCATTGCATTATAAATATACACATATACATCTAGATTATTTAATACATAGATATACACATATACATCTAGATTATTTTGTCCGAATGTCAATACATTTGGCCAGTCCTTAAACAAATCGTGATTGTACGAATAAATATATTTCATTTTGAAATTTACATGATGGTACCGGGATAATAACCGAGAGTTTGATTTCTAATACTTGATTTTCTTATTTTAATTTATTACAGTTAAAGAGAGCTGAAGATTTCTACTTGTCACTCGGGCTGCCTGCAATGACAGATGCGTTTTGGCGCGAATCTGTGTTTTCGCGGGAGAACCACTCCATGGCGCGTTGTCATGGCACCGCCGCCGACATGTTCAAAGATGGCGATTTCAGGTAGTGTTGCCATATGTCAATTGATTTTTACCCATAAATAATGTGAATAAGTTCGGGATGTATGATTATTGCAAAAAGTGTTTTGTAGTGGTTGTCATATGTATATATGAATGATATATTTAAAGTATGTTGTCATAAGTTTATTTTAAGTATTTTAAAATTTTATTTCTGTCTATAAATTTTGTAAAAAAAAAAAATTGTGTACTGTGAGACATATTCACATTTTAAAATTGTTATGTTTTTATAATTAACCGTTATTATTTACTAAAATGTGATTGTTTACTAAAATTACATGTATATGACAATCATTATCTATGACGTGTAATATGTTATATTTTTTTCAAGAAAGTTCTTAATAATAATTTATCTTTGCAGGATATTATATTGTGCGAATGTGACTTTCGAAGACTTTTACGTGATACATCATGAAATGGGCCATATACAATATTTTATGGCGTACGAGAAACAGCCAGCCATATTTCGTGTAAGTACTATCTAAGACTATTTAGAATCTTAACGTTAATCTAAAGAGGTTGACCATTGCTCTGCAAGATATTCTCTCAGAAAGAAAATGATTGAGGTCATAGTCACTCAGATTAGTCAAGTGCGGGTTTTTGTTATGTTTTCCTTCACCATTTAAACAAGTGATAGATTTTGAAATATAATATAATAACAAATAAAAAGAAACTGAGATTCGTGCCTGGGATTCGAACCTCGGCTCTCCGAATTGAGAGGCAAGGTTTCTAACCACTGAATGATCATTGCTTGGGTTCAAATTAACAAAAATACATTATTAAACTTCCAGCAAGCAAACTCAGCGTTACAAGAAAGCATTGGCGATGCGATCATGTATGGCGTAATGACACCTCAACACTTACACAGGCTTGGTTTGATCGACGATGTAATACTTTACAACGTTGAAAACCCTATTCTAAATCTAAGCGGTATTACCTTTGATGTAGAAGACGAATACGACAGTGAAGAGAGAACGGTAACGCCGGTAGAGGATATGCAATCAGATATAGTAGTTGAGGAGGCTCCAGAAATAACAGCTGACGATATCCTACTTCTGAAGCAAGCGTTGATTAAGTTACCCCAAATACCGTTTGCGTTAGCGATGGAGGAGTACAGATGGGAGTATTTTGAAGGGGGAATAGATGAACAGCTAGCGAATACGGAGTTTTGGGCGTTGATAGAGAGGCTGCAGGGAATAGTGCCCCCTGGTGAGAGAAATGATGAGTACTTTGATGTTGGTGCTAAGTTTCATGTTCCGGATAATACGCCGTTTGTAAGGTAAGTAAGTGGGTAATTTCTTAGATGCCTTAAATTTTAATTTGCATGATTTTTTTTTACTGAATGAATACAATACCAGTTTGTGTTTGCTACCAACTAATTAATTATAGCCTCACTACTAGGCACGGATTTTAGAATGAAAAATATTAAGTGATAGTTATATAGTCACATACCATTTGCACCTTTTTTGTAAAAAATATCGGGCGTGTATGTTTCTTTACATTCCACCGTTAAAGAATGTCTTTAATAAAAAGATTCTAATTTATATTTATTACTTTACTATTCAAACATTTATAAGAACGAAAACTCACTTTTCTTAAAGGTTTTAATAAATTTTATCGCCTCAGCTAACTTTATGGGTTTAGTTTTGTTTATATGTGTCTATGGCGCGTACAACATATACAATCCCAGTGTAAGACCAGGACCGGTGTTAATTATTAACTTTTACTATATTAAGTTTGCCCTTTTCAGGTATTTCTTAAGCAGCTTCTACCAACATCAGCTGTTTGAAAGTCTCTGCAAGGCAGCCGTGTACGGTCGACGTAATGTTAAAGAACCAATCCCCAGGTCAATAATGGTACATCGATGTGATATTTATGGGTCGAAGACTGCTGGGAAGTTGTTAAGGTAATTTATCATTAAACTATTACGGCATTTTAGGCGTTACTTGTGGGAATGAGGGGATGTATATTATACGTCAGTTATTTGTTTGTTAATTGTAAGGCAGCCTAGTGGTTTAGAAACTCGGCCTCTCGATCGAAGGGTCCGAGGTTCAAATCCCAGGCACGCACCTCTGATTTTTCATAGTTATGTGCGTATTAGAAAATTAATTATCACTTGCTAAACGTTGAAGGAAATCATCGTGAGGAAACCTGCATACCTGAGAAATTTATAAAAAAAAGAAACTCATAGGTATGATGATGATGATGATTTGCGTGTTTGGTCTTCACTCTAAATATTAGATAATTCGTTTAAATTCAGGTTTATCCATGATACTGTCCATCATTGTTATAATCAATTTGAAGATCAATGCATCAATCAATGATTTAAATGATTTAGATATGAATTTAACATAATCATGTTAACAGCTGATTTAAATTCTATTGTATTTGTACTCGATTTTAAATAGGACACGTGTTTTATAATATTCGATTATTTATATATTTCGATGGTAATTACACTCTTGTGAGATACAAGCCCATCAGCTAGTTCTATAAAAGAATAAATAATCAGAGACAGTAGCTTCAATATTAACAATTTCCAAATGTCAATAATTACCTTTTCCAGGGATATAATGTCACGCGGCCATTCCCAACCTTGGCGCGATATCCTCGAAGCTACAACTGGCAACCCTGACGTCACCGCTACTGCCATTGTGCGATACTACCGCCCTCTAACCGAGCTGTTACAGCGATTGGTAGATAAACATAGAATTCCATTAGGTTGGTAGGACTATTATAAAATGCTGCCTTTACACTGCAATTTGGATTTTACTGTATCTTTACCCTTAGTATGAGTTTTTACGTTTTTACAAAAATTACTGTTTTGGTATTTGTTTACGTATTTGCTCATACATTTCCAATCAGCGCCCCTAGCGGATTCTATCAGAACTGATTGGAAATGTTTGGGAAATACGTAAACAAATAAAAAAACGTAAAAACTCATACTAAGGTTACTGGACAAGAGATGACGTCATAATAATCTAAATCACATTGATGTTTTCAAGTGATTTTCCGAATTAAAAGTATTAAAGCTATTTAAGTTAGCTATTAAAGATAAGTTGCAGCTATTTCTTAGGAGCTATTTCTTCTTCTTTATTTCTTTCTTAAAGTTGTTTTAATATTTTTTTGAAGTATTTTTTTTTATTACAACAATATTCTCAGGCACTGTATTTTCAGCTAACCAGATTAGAAACTATATCGACATTCATATTATTTTTACTTAAGTCTTCAAAGATAGGAGAAGCTATATTACCGGCTATTATAAGGGCAGCATTATAGATACTTTGAGCTCAGATTTATATAGTACTTTATGGATATAACGATATTTGTCTAAGTAAGAAAGAATTAAAGATGTACTGTTATTTATATGACGACAGTTTGTCTTTTATGTGCATTTTTTTGCTTTAATGTGAAGTTTAAGATAAATAAAGTAACTGAACAGTAATTCTAAGGTATTTTTATTATTACCCACAGAAATAAATATAATTGTAACTATACTTTTTTTTAGGAATGTCACTACCATTTCCATGAATATATTTACTTGTATTAAAATAGAGATAATATGGAGATTGAAATCTACTAAAATTTACTAAAACATCTATTACCACGCTTTTATTAGCTTGACCTGTATGTATGTATGTAGCGGAATCTTTGAACTCGATTTTTACCCAGTTTGAACGGTCCGATTAATTTAAAATTTTGAACAATTATCAAGAACCGATGACAATACACGATTTTAGTAATTTTATCCCATTCATCTCATTAGGATCGTCACAAATCAGGATTAACGATTTTCCTTGTGCGATATTAGCGTGGTTTTTAGTTTTTAAACTATAAATAATTATTTTAAATTTGGTTTGTTGTCAAAATGTATTATTTGTTTAGTAAAAATGTATTATTTGCGTAAGCATTACAAAATGACTTAGAAAATATTATTTCTTGCTATATCTATTTCACTAATCTACATTAAATTTTCCAATAAAATAAAACAATATTTAAATTAACAATAAATATATTTATTTAACTTAGCCTCTTTAAATAGTGCGTAATACAATATTTTGTTTATGGTCTCCTAACATAGAAAGATAACAAGAAATATGATAACAGAAAAACATGGTAAAATGAACACAATCTTTTGTAAACTAATGAATTAAATTGTTTGTTTAATTATTTTCCAGTAGCTTTTCACTTGGTAAAAGGTAAGGCTAATCGTTTTCTGTACCCTTACCATGAGTTTTTACGTTTGACAAATATGACTGTTTTGGTATTTGTTTACGTATTTGCCCATACAAATTCCAATCAGCGCCCCTAGCGGATCGCGTCAAACTAGGAAATCGTATGGGCCAATACGTAAACAAATACCAAAACAGTCATATAGTCATATTTGTCGAAACGTAAAAACTCCTGGTAAGGGTACTAAACATGCTAAAATTTTATAGTCTATGAGTTTGTGTACCATATTAAAATGATGGTTAATATTTAGCGGCAAGATTGCAAATTGTGAAGATTATGATAAAGTATTATGGGCAATATGGCTATGTAATCATTACCAATATTTTCAGTAAGATCTTTTCTATATTTTGTCTATATTTTTTTATTAAAACTTATGTATTTATATGTTGGTTGGGCAAGATAAAAAGCTATTGGAAGATAATTAAAATTTATAAATTATGTTATAGTACTTGCACGCAATGGTAGAAAATTATAAAAATATGTTTATTATCATTCAATCTTGTATTTAATATGTACAGTTAACATTAAAATTATTATGTACAAATGCTATAGGCACTTAAGAATATTTTTATACAATATTGCAATTTTAGCGAGTATTTTAATTCTTTTTTTCATATTTATCGAATTTTACGGTATCACATTTATTATAAAAATATTAGAGTATAAAAATATAATCGATAAAAAGTTTTCTTAAATAATATTCAAAATATTACCCAATTTTACCAATAAATTAAAAGCATCTTAATTATTAAATATTTGTGTAATTTAATAAATATTAATTTAATGTTCGTACCTAATTAAATATAAAGGTAACCTACTCCTTGGCCGTTGTTTTATTATAAGGGTATTACCAATCAATTGTTGTAAAATTTAAGGTAATAATTACAAAAATATAATTTTCAAATTGTAAAAATGGATCACAAAACGCTTTGTATCAAAATGTCTGGCCCCTAAATGTACAATTTGTTTTTAGAATGCAGTTTTTAAATGCAAATAATATCGTTTAAATGTAGAAAATCATATTATTGTCATATTGATTTTTTTTATTAATAACGTCATTCAATGTCATTTCTGTATCGTAACAAATTAATGGTTATTATTGCATTCAGCCTTGGCATTTGAAAAAGTCACATTTGTAATTATTTCAAAAACGGGAAATTTTGTGTCACAATCAATAAGAATGGCAACCCTGCACTTACGTTCCATTTTACGTCAAATTCGTTTAAGTCCTTCGTCATAACGAAATGTTTCACTTATGCGTATATTTTGATTGAATATCGTCGCCTTGATTCCATTTTATATTAAAACAACTGAATTAAAGCAATTATGTAATTCTTATATTTAATCAACAATTAAAATTATTTTATTGATAATTGCTATTTTCCAAATTTTGAAATATTTCAAATATTTAGTGTAAGTTTAAAATGGAATGTCTCATGAATTTAGCAACTACAAAAGAATTGACTTCGTTGCATTCATAACACAATAACGTTTAAGTATGTGTTTCATTACCCCTAAACTTGGGTAATTTCATATAACAGGCTGTATGTCTGACTTTCAACTGTCAGAATGACAGTGACATTGACAACTAGTGTTGCCACATAAATAAAACAAGGCGACGACACCCAAACAGCTACGTTAGTGTTGTCGCATGTGAGATCCAGTCAACCGTGTGAGCTACTCGGTGGTATATCCCCGGTTGACCGCGGCTAGCGCACGAGTAGCCCGCGGAGACCACACCGATGAGGTACCACCGGCCGGTGCGCTCCAGCATGAGGGGACCGCCGCTGTCGCCTTGACAGCTGTCCTTGCCACCGCCCCTGTAGCCCGCGCACAGCATCTCTGGGTAGATTACTACGTTTATGCCTGGAAAGAAAATAAAGGAGTTTATTAGTTATTTATTGAAATAATTTGGCAATATTAGTACACGTATGCCAAAATAATATTATGCTTAGTTTATCAGACTAGTAGTAATGTATCTTTGATCGATTTTGTAGACGACTCCAGTCTTGATTACACGTCCGCAGATGAGAGCGACTACTTAATATCAGATCTGCTAAATATTCTACTTTAAATAAAAGTAGCAGACGAGCATGCAGTCCGCTAAGATCAAGTGATCTTAAGTAGCTACTGCCTGCACCCATGGACATCTGCAATCAACCTGAGACACGACCAAATTCCCTGAGGTCAACCATTGATGCGCTGCCATCTTTTAGGACTAAGCTGGAATACTTCGGGAAAGTATCTCTCCCTTACCATTATTACAGAAATAGGCGTGGTGGTGCCGCCGGAGTCGAACACGGTTCTACCACCTTTAAATCAATGTTATAAAAGTAGTCTTTATTTATTTATTGTATTTTGGACACAGGCAGTCATCTTTAAATAACGAAATCTTAAACTAACTTAATATCTTACCTAGACTTCGAATGCTAACAGTTTGTGTATTAAAATACATTAAATAAGTTTTTAAATATTGAATTGTATCCCAAGGTACATTTTAGTGTGTTTTAGTAGTTATAGTCCGCGTAAAACTGCTAGTCCGCTCTGAATATAGAAATGAATCGCGTCGCCATAGCAAATTGTATGACCACACCTGCTCGCAACAACTTCAGAGCGGACTAGTAGTTTGGCGCGTACTATATTTTTTTCAAATAATTGTATAATTGAATTGTATCTCAAGGTAGTCTTACCGTTAGCACGGTGCCACCGTTCACAGACCCGGTTATCGAGCACCGGTACATCAACAGCCTGCAGCGTCCGGGGGCGGAGTCTCGAGCCAGGGTTGAGCGCGCCCCAGCCTGCCGCCCAGCCGTACTGCCCGAGGAAGTCCGAGCCACGCTCCGGGAGACAGATTGGTGCTGGAATCAATGAGGAACTGTTTTATTATGCTGGAATGGAAGCTTAGTGTATGAAACTCAGTCGAGTTAAGGCACGCACGCACTTCTGATTTTCAAAGAATGTGCGGATTAGAAATAAATTATCACTGACTATAACGGTGAAAACATCGTGAGGAAAGCTATACGCCTGAGGTTCTTTAGAAAAAATGTAAGGGGTGTGTGAAGTCTACCTTAAGACGATCACAGGTGTTTTTTTAAATATAGGAATAGCATGCAGTCCACTTGATAGTAAGTGGCTTGTGCCAACCTTGAACATCTATAATCAACCCCCGATCAGATTAGATTTCTACCTGAGGTCGGCCACAGGTGCCCCGATACCTCTGAGGACTAATCTGGAACGACTCGGAAAAGTATTACTCCCTTGCCACACTCTTCAAACCAGAACTGCGCTTAATACTACTGTTCTTTGAAATAGGTGTGGCGATGGTACCTCCGGAATCGAACCGCAGAGTTCTTCCACCTTTGACACATGATGACATGTTATCACTGCAGCACATAAACGACTATAATCAGTCCATCAAACAGGAGTTCTGAAGCGGATCACAAATGCCACACAAGTACTAAGATTGCCCCTTAGACCATCGTTTCCCAACCTTTTTCAGTCCACGGACCCTTAAGAAATCAAGCACAGTTTTCACGGACCCCCTTAATAAAATAAACAGTTGAAAAAGGCAGTAAAGCGGCCCTTTTGCATTTAATGAGCGATTTATGTATGGTCCAAAGATGACACCGCGGACCCCCATACATATACTCGCGGACCCCCAGGGGTCCGCAGACCACAGGTTGGGAAACGCGCCCTTAGACAGCCCTTAAAGATAATTACAAATATTAATAAACTACCCCCATACTTACCTATATGCGGCATATAGTGCACATTTCGATCCAACGTCAATACCGCGACATCGAACCGATCAGCTTGCGGCGTGAATTTAAACAGTGGATGCACTTTGATAGCACGCACGCCAAACGTGTACGCCGGGAGCGGCTCTGCAGCGGAGTTGATGACGTAGTCGCCGAGCGTGACACGGACGTGACGCGGTTGGGCACGGGCGACGCAGTGACCCGCTGTCACGACGTGACGACGCGATATGAGGGAACCGCCGCATCTGGAGGTGGAGGTGGGGTTAGAGAGGTTTTTTGTGTGATATACTGATAACATAGATTAGTAAAGATACTTCACGGCCTTGAAATTGAATGAAGCCACAAACGGCTTATTTTAGTAAGTTCTTTTTTTGAATTTTGACAAATAAAATCATTTTTAGAAAAAAAATACGAATAAATAACTAATTTACGTAATTTACGTAATAAATAAATAATTATTTCAAATATTTTAGGGACATTTTAGCACGGAGACGTGGCAAAACTTTTATTACGCAACTATTTCAATTCTCAGAACTGGGTACATTTTCTTGTTAGGAGTGAGTAATATTTACTAATCTATGTCGTAACATAATGATAAAGAGTTGTTCGAAAAGTTTTAGTTGTTTATAGTGAAATTTTATACATATTAAGAAAGATATAGTCCGCGAGAAACAGAGTCCGCTCTGAATATAGAAATGAGTCGCGCCGACAACAACTTCAGAGCGGACTAGCACTTTGGCGCGGACTATACAAAAAGTAAAATACCTAATAGTTAATTATTACAAAAAATACTATGAGTATAGTATAGTTAAATATGGTACAGTAAAGGATTTTTAGAAAGAAAATATAAATAAAAAAATAGTGAATAAAAATACTTAGTAAAAGGAGTCAGTTTTTTTAAACTTTATTGAAAAATTAAATTGAATTTACTCAGTTGACTAATTTTAAAATTAGAATTATTAAAAAAATATGACTAGATGTAGATTTTCCGCATACCTGAATAACAAAATTTTGACCCTTGCTACTAATAAAAAACATAGTAAAAATACTTCTGAGTTTCATAAACTGCATCAGTGTTGCGCTCAAATTAAAATTACCAATTCATTTACATAACACACGTGCATGATACGCAGTGTGGGCATGGCATTAGCGTGCTATTACAGGAAAGTTGAAAGAGAAAATTGCTTTGTATCATGATTATGTCAGTTAATAAGTGGCTTAAACTTGCTTTATATGTAAATCGATGTTTAGGTCAAAAGCAACAATTTGAACCATTTTTGAAATATTCATTGATACGTAGGTACAAGTGATTGCAAAATAATCTGTTTGGGATATAATGCTGCAGAATGAGATATTTATGACGTGTTAATTTTCGCGCTAAATTCATAGACAATGTGACAATTTTTTTTTACAATATTAGGCTAAATCGATTAACTAAGATAACATATTATCTAATAATTAATTATTCACGTAGTATTCGTTCTTTACAAATATAATTATGTATAAAATAAAAACTCAACTTTTTAAATTTAACTTATTACTGTCCCACTGCTGGGCAAGTTTGTGATATAAGAAAGACACTCGTCTTAGTTTACGCTAGGTACAAATGGATTGGTAGATTAAAAGGCACACTGGATTTTAAAAAGTAATTTTAAGGCAGATTTTGACATACATATGGCAACACTCAATACTTTTTTACATTATAACAGATATAAAAGCAAAAGAGATAAATGCAATATTTTCTTATCGGGAAACTTGATTATAATTAGTAATACGTTGACAGAGTAATTAAATGTCAATTATACTTGCTTATGTATGGATTTAATTAGAAAAGCATAAGAAAATAGGAAGACACAACGCAGTAAGTAACGACACAAACGTTACATTGACAAGCAATTAGATTTAGTTTAACTACTAATCACTAATCAGAAGATGAAATAAACTAACTGTTATTTTGTGTTTTTAAGTTTATATGATGCTTTGTTCTAATATGGAAGTAGAAAAGTAGCATACAGTATACTTGATGCTAAGGCCATTGCCACCCATGGATATTTGTAATCAACCCCAGATAGGATTAGAGTTAAAGCTCAAGTTAGCTACAGATATGTTGCTACCGTTATGGACTAAGTGGGGACGCCTCGGAGTATGTCTTACCATACCCTTTAAACACAGCAGCGCTTAGCATTGTGGTATTACATTGGAGAACATTTTAATATTGGCAATACTGACAATGATGATGATGACTGGTTTATAACCAATGGCAAATCTATTACGGATATTGAGTAATGTAGGTTAGGATAGGTTAGGTTAGCGTAGGTTAGGAGTGGTGAAGTTATTCGTGTTATTTTTTGGTAATATTTTACATTAATATTTAAATACTACAATATATGTGTATTTATAGTTAAACAATAAGATTTAATTCATTTTATCATGCATTTTAATTAACCTGTATTAAAATATAGTATAATATTACATATAACATGCAAACTTATAAAACTAAATAATTATATACATAAAGAGGAATGTGCGAAAAAGTCTGTGTATAAATAATTAAGAAATAAGACAAAGTATTTAATTTTAAGACTTCTTTCATGCTTTACATTTTTCAGGCATGCAATATTTATTACATAAGTACATTGAGTTCAAAAAAATCTACTCGAATAAATAGCAAATTATACAAAGAAATTAAAGAAAAAAATCGTACAAATAAACGAAAGGTATATACAGATCAGAGTTGCCAGTTAAAACCCAAATTTCTACTTTAATTCCCCGAAAAAGGCTAAATGCAATTTTACATTGCTGTATATTTGTCTCTTTCGCACATTTACCTCTCTATCCAACACTGCTTCCAACCAATAAGCTCGAAAATGGACATTAGCATGTTGCATCTGTAAAAATTATATTAATCAGTATTAGTCGTTTTAACACGGAAAATTCTACCAACATAGCACTTAAAAAAATATGGTGAAGTGCAAAAATTGTCTCTGAAGGCTTTTTCTTGTCAAGCGGGTGCAAATTCTCATATTTTTATGTATGATTGGAGTTGCAAAAGAGCTTGTAGTCCACCGTCTCGGAAGCTAAGTCGTTCCTGCCAACCATGGACATCTGTGATCAACCATATTGAACAGGTTCGCCACTTCTGAAGCCTAAGATGGTTGACACACAGTATAAGTGGGCTTACATCCACTGAAATGGAGATATATATTTGTTTCACGTCAGAAATGGGTGTAGCAGTGGGATCTTCCCAGTCGACCTATACTGACTCAATCATCTTTAGCATCCCATGTATATCGCTTATAAACAGAAAAAGTATGTACGAAACGATAATACGCGTGTGGCACGCATGTGTCGCATCACACAGTGGCACTAACTCGCGTGACAAGAATAAGACAAATGACAGTTGACATTTGTCAGATCACAGGCGAGTTGCCATATAAATTTACTTTCTACTATTTTGGTAGAATTTTTATTAACGTAAAATATAGATTATTAACAATATTAACAGTTTTTACATTGTAATATAATCTACATTTTATTAATTGTTATTCACAAGCACACACAAAAATAGTTAATATTATCGTTGACAAAACAGTATATCATCTGATGTAAATACATATTTAAATGTGATATATGTATTGCAGGTTAATATTTTTACAGTATTCAGATTTTTTTACAAAGACGTGATCTAAAATTTACAATGTGTTTTATTGAAATTGAGACGAAAGTTCTGTTCAAATATTGCTGGACCGATTACGATAAAATTTTGCAATTTTATCATGTACGGATACGAAAAAAGTTATACATATCAAAGTATATATGTTTTAGTACTTAAGGGTAGGTTAATTCTCAGTTACTTACGTGTTAATAATTATAGTGATTGAGTGACGTTACTGTAATAATTATTATTTGTTTTTCATATTAAAGTTTTGGCATAAAACAGTACAATACCCTTACTAGGAGATTTTGCGTTTCGACAAATATGACTGTTTTGGTATTTGTTTACGTATTGGCCCATACCATTTCCTAGTTCTGACACAATCCGCTAGGGGCGCTGATTGGAAATTGTATGGGCCAATACGTAAACAAATACCAAAACAGTCATATTTGTCGAAACGTAAAAACTCCTGGTAAGGGTACAGTACAGTATGGGCAATTGGGTATCTATCTATCAGACTTTAGAAGTCCACTACTGGCAGTAAATACCATTTTAAAACAAAACAACTTGTTTAATTCCAAAGGTAAGTCTGTTTCTAACACCGAATTAAGTTAATTTCTAACACGGAGTTAAGACTTAAAAGGCTACATTCACAGCCCCACACAAGGATTCCCTGTATCGTGGGTGCTACGGACACATACAGAGACAATTACACAAACACCCAGACCCAGAAACAGAAACCTAAATTCATCATTCAGATATCTGTGTAGCCGGGGATCGAACCCGGGACCCTCTGCGCTTCAAACCGGTGATCGCTCCGCTACGCGGGTTAGACTGTTTCTCATATAAACTTAACTCTGTTCTTAATACGCATACAAGTCTGTTTCTAACGCAGAAACAACCGTTTCTAATACGAGGAAGTTTGTTTCTAATACAATGTCACCTGGAGGAGCCAATCCGGATGTAGGCTTGCCAGGGGAAGGTCCCGAAGCCTGCGTCGTCGCCACCCACGATCCTCCGCTGGGCGGTCTGTTTGCCCACGGCTATGCCACAACCTGGAACAAGGAAATTTTATTTTTATTTGGGAAACAGAATATTTAATACACACATTCACGTAGATATAACTAAAATCAGCAAAGCTTCCAAAAAAATAATATTAACACCAAAGAATATTGCAAGGGGTAAAAACGACAAACAAAGGGTAAGGGGCGAAAGGGTACGGGAGGCCACCGGGGGGGTTTTAGTGCGGTAAAAATCCCACATAACCCAGCGTCACTCCCATGGCCTCGGGTACCTTTTGAAGGTTTCCCCCTCGTCAAAAAAAAAAAAAAAAAAACCAAAAATAAAAAATTAAAAACAAAAAAAAAACGGGATGCTGACTAATAGGGTTCCTATTACAAAGCCTGCGCTGTAGGTCCGTCTTTCACATGGCTATCTTTTGAATCGTAAAAGACAGACACTTGAATTTTTTACAGGCTGTGTATAACGTTGGCTACTAGACCAACTAATACTAAAAATAAAAACTTAAAAATAAATGGAGGTCACGATAAAAAAGCCGCTTTATTAGTTTTTTTAACCGTAAGAGGCTTTAAATTTTGACATTGTAGGTATTTCTATGGGTGTTCTTCTATGATAACAAATACTAAAAAAAAAAAAAATTGTGGCACGGAACCCTTGTCGTGGAAGTTCGACTTGCATTTGGTCTATTATTAAATTTAAACGTTTATAAAAAATATTTTAATGTGTTTTATTGGTAAGTATTACATTTATTCGGTTAACATCGCCCCCATAAATAAATCTTGCAATCATCAACCCATTGTTGTTCCACTGCTGGGTACGGGTCTCCTTTCAGAATGAGAAGGATTAGGCCATAGTCCACCGCGCTGGACAAGTGCGTATTGGTAGACTTCACATAACTTATACATAACTTTTTTAAGATTTCTCAGTTATGCAGGTTCCCGCACGACGTTTTTCTTCACCGTTTAAGCAAGTGATATTTAATTTCTAATACGCACATCACTTTGGAAAATCAGAGGCCTGGGATTTGAACCTCGGACTCCTAGATCAAGAGGCCGAGTTTCTTAACCACTAGGCTATCACTGCTTTTTTGTTTATCGGTAAGTAAAAAGTATCTAAGTAAGTAAGTATCTATTCGGTCAAAAACACTTTCATAAATAAACGAGCTTTTGCCCGCGGCTTCGCTCGCGTTACGAAGGAATATTTTCATCCCCTATTTTATTCCCTTGGGGTAGAATTGATCAAAATCCCTTCTTAGCAGATGCCTACGTAACATCTACCTGTAAGATGTAAGATAACATCTACCTGCATGCCAAATTTCAGCCCGATCCGTCCAGTGGTTTGGGCTGTGCGTTGATAGATCACTATGTCAGTCAGTCACCTTTGAGTTATATATATTTTAAATGATATACTTAGTAATTGTTAAAAATATAAATTGAAGGACAGTAAAATAGTACACTGATTTGTTATTGTATTTACCTTCAAAAACATATTTCTCCATGTTCACCTTAGGAAGTAACTTTGGCACGCGCCAGAGTTTGAACAGCTCTACGGTTTCACATTTCCTCACCACAATTACGACGAAAGTACACAACATTACACAGTACTTCATTTTCTAGTTTTATAACGCCATTTTTATATATTTTCACAAATTTAGGAGTGCCTCCAATCTATTCATAGTATTTTCCACCCGAATTCGGCGAAGCAAAAAGGACAGCTTTTTATTGACGTCTTTATTTTTAAATAAAAAAATCATTGGTTTTCAGAATATTTTTAAATGTATAGAGATATTAATTCAATAAAAGGAATTTTATGTTTTTTTGATATAAGTTCAAGTCCATTTCTTACCTAAAAACGAAAAAAGCAAACTTAAAAACTTTTCACGTTGTTGACTAAAAAGTATTTAATTTTACTAGCTATCAAATCTACATAATTATTAAATAAATTGAAATTAGCATAACTTTTCTTTGTTGGTCGTCATAACTCATAAGTATCAAAAACTATGAAACTAACAATATAACGAAACTTATTTGTCTATTGATACGAAATTTTATTATTAGTAATTTATAATTTATTATAAAATTGTTTGCGTCTCATAAAAAACATTCACATGTTACTTCCTACGAATATCAAATAACACATTACATAAAAGAATTAACATTAATTCACACCGAAAATAATTCACTCAACCACAATTAATACTATAATTACTAGAACACGTTTAATATTATAATTATTCGTTTAATATGTTTATTCATCCACGCGTAGTTCCTATTACGCAGTTATCATAATTCGCACCAAAAATAATTCACTCAACAACAATTAGTACTATAATTACACGAACTCGTTTAATATTATAATTATTCGTTTAATACGTTTATCTACACGGGTAATACGAACCAGTGATCACAGTAAACTGAACTGGACTGTGTATTATATAATCGTTATGTAATAATCAGGTATTTGAAAGAAGTGCATTTTACTTTAAACTGGATCTATAAAACTGTGTCGGTATTAATACCTTTAACCCACTTACTTAAAACTCTCACTGATATTCGATAAGGGATTGGCAAAGAAAGATCTTTTGTAATCGTGGGCTTCAAGGCATAGGGGCATATACATAATACCCCTACTTTTCTGGAGAAAGTTTTCTTACAAAAAGTTTTAAATTGTTTTTTTATAAATTAATTAACCTATTATTATGATGCACTGAGAGATTAAGTATTGACACATTTGGAAACGAATGACGTAATAAAGCAAAAAACTACTCAATGGTTTGAAGGCCGCGGTATATATATAGTTAGTTTTAATTTTAGCCAGTTTAGTTCAAGTCCAGTTATTAATAATTAATTAATTTAAGGTCTAGCTTACCAAGGATCGAACTTGACTTTCTTATAGCCAAAAAATAAATTGGATAGATTTTTTTTTTATAATATAGGAGTAGCAGACGAGCATGCAGTCCACCTGATGGTAAGTGGATACTGCCGCCCGTGGACATCCGTAATCAACCCCAAATAGGATTAGATATTCCTACCTGAGGTCGGCCACAGATACGCCGATACCCCTGAGGACTAAGCTGGAACGCCTCGGAAAAGTATGTCTCCCGTACCTCACCATTCAAACCGGAACACAGCAGCGCCTAACACTGCTGTTATTAGGTAGAAATAGGTGTGGCGGTGGTGCCGCCGGAGTCGAACCACAAAGGGTTCTACCACCTTCAATAATTACGGATTAATTAATTAAGTACGGATGTTGGAAATAAATAAGAAAGGTATTTTTAACCGTTTGTCCTTTTTTTGGATTACAGTATAGATTCGAAAGCTTTTAAAGACTAATTTTCGGTCTCTTTCCTCTTATAAAAATGTAGTTCTGTGAGGTACGGACTTCGGTTTGTTTATTATCCAAATTTGTACATGTACTTAAAAAGATAGCAATATTCAAGACAAGAGTGTTGCAATCATATTTTGAATTGCGGGAGGTTAGAAATAGACTTATTTCTGTGTTAGAAATAGATTTATTTCTCAGCTACAAGACTACATATCCAAAAAAAGTCTAAATGATGAATACAATGCCGGAAATTTCGTATCAAGTATTATATATTATCGTTCAAACCATCCATTGAGACAATCTAACTTAACTACAAGATTACAAACCGCTAAACCGCAAGCGAGAAAGTTCAAGTTGAAACAATAGTGTCATCTTTCTTACAAATAAAACTTGTTTATTAAGCAATTCCTTTATAATTTTCTTCGCTAAAAAGTGGTAAAACCCCTTGGTTTTTTAAATATACTCGTAGGAGTGGCAGATGAGTATGCAGTATCTGATGGTAAGTGGCTACTGCCGCCCATAGACATCTGTAATCAACCCCAGATAGTATTAGATATGCCTACCTGAGGTCGGCCACAGATGCACCGCTACCCTTGAGGACTAAACTGGAACACCTCGGAAAAGTATGCCTCCCTGGGTGGTACGACCAATTTTCGATAGATGGCGCCACTGTCATTCCCATGAAGATACAAATTCAGTTATATGTATGTCAATTTTCTTTTAAAAGCAGGCGAAGCCGCGGGAACTACTAGTCGCAAATAAAAATGTACAGGTGCTCATATCTAAAGTGACCATTTATTATTTCAGTCAAAACGGGACATCGATATTTTTATGTCAATTACTTTTTACTTGAAAATATATAGTTAAAAAAGACTAAAAAACACGCTTTTATGATAAAATCAACTAATAAGTAGAAAATAATAATCAATCTAGGAAGCAATAAAGGAACAGTAAGTAGTAAGTAAAGTAGTATAATTGTGGAAAAAGTGAGGAGCGCTTTTCGAAAATTGATAAATGGAGCACCCCACCCCACGTGCTTTTAAAACATTCTTATTTTAAATTTATGGATTTTATTATTTAGTTATCATTATTGTCATTTGCGAGAACGGGTCAATTTTGTGTCCCGAGGTTAATTTTCCAAGGTGAAGGTGGTAGAACCCTTTGTAGTTCGACTCAGGCGGCACCACCGCCACATCTATTTCTACCTAATAACAGCAGTGTTAGGCGCTGCTGTGTTTCGGTTTGAAGGGTGTGGTAAGGGAGACAAACTTTTCCGAGGCGTTCCAGCTTAGTCCTCAGGGGTAGCGGCGCATCTGTGGCCGACCTCAGGTAGGAATATCTAATCCTATCTGGGGTTGATTACAGATGTCCATGGGCGGCAGTAGCCACTTACCATCAGGTGGACTGCATGCTCGTCTGCTACTCTTATATTATAAAAAAAAAATTCGGGGACCACAGGACGAAGCATCGAAAAAAGGGAATGTGCTGTTCAAAACGGGACGTATGGTCGCTTTACTCATACCATGTCTTCATTCTTGCACAAGCGTCATTATGTTATCATTTTACGGTGACTGACCATCAGTAACAATGCTATGGAGTTGCGTCTTCATTGCTACAGTATTAGTCAATGAGTAGATTAGCAACATCTTGAATTTTGGTCTAGATTGCTCAAGGGTGGCTTAATTCTTCTCAATCAAAAAGGTAGAAGGTGATTTGCACAAGTACAATCCTTTTGAAGGTGGTAGAACCCTTTGTGGTTTCACTCCGGCGGCACCACCGCCACACCTATTTCTGTAATAACAGCAGTATTGACCGCTGCTGTGTTGGTTCGAAAAGTGTGGTAATAGGAGACTTACTTTTCCGAGGCGTTCCAGCTGGAACTTGACTAAGTTTAGTCCTCAGGGGTAGCGGCGCAGCTGATGTCAACGTCAGGTGAGAATATCTAATCCTATCTGGGGTTGATTACAGATGTCCATGCGTATTACGGCAGTAGCCACTTACCATCAGGTGGACTGCAAGCTCGTCTGCTACTCCTACAATATAAAAAAAAATATTAACTTATTTTTGAAGTGAAGCCTTCTTTAGGCACGTTGGATAATTTTTATGACATAGTTTGCCTGGCAAGTACGGCCTTAGAATTGTTAAATCTAAACTTATATTATACAGAGGAAAACTTTGTTTATTTGTTTGATTGTAATGAATAGGTTCAAAAATTACTGGACCGATTTTAAAAATTCTTTCACCATTCGAAAGCTACATTATCCATGAGTAACATAGGCTATATTTTATATGAAATATATTTGATAAATTTATTTTGAGGCGGTACAAAGTTTGCCGGGTCAGCTAGTTGGGTATAAAATTTTGCGAACTTTTGCGAACACAACGGGCCTCTGTAGTCCAGGTGTCCCGTATCATCGATACGTCTGATACGGCGGAAGCCTTCAAACCAAAACCCAGTAATGTTTAATATTGTTATCTTATGGTGGGTATAAGCAGTGATAGCCGAGTGGTTAAGAAACTCTGCCTCTCGATCAAATCCGAGGTCCAAATCCCGGGCACTCATGTATGATTTTTCAAAATTATGTGCGTATTAGAAATTATTTGTAACTAACTAAAGGCAAAGGAAAACGTCGTGAGGAAACGTGTATACTTGAGAAATCTTAAAAAAACTGTTTTCAAAGGTATGTGAAGTCTACCAATGCACTTGGCCAGCGCGGTGGACTATGGCCTAATCCTTTTCATTCTGAGAGGAGACCTGTGCCCAGCCGGTGGGTAGTAATGGTATGATGATATGATGGTGGGTATGCGTATGGCATCTTCAAATCGACAAGAACCACTGACCTATCCACTATAATTGGCAGCCATTAAATCCGTTTGACATTTCCTTACAATACATGTTTCTGTCGGATTCGTTTCGTAAGATCAGACACGCTTTCACTAAGAGAAAATGTTTTTGGAGGATTTTGTATTGTTGTGCACACTTATGCTCCTAGCTGAAACATTTTTCTATCATTTGTAAGTGTTAAAACGCTCAGACGGGGTTTAAAAATACGATATATTTTTCCACAATCATCAACTTTTGCAATAAATTGAAAATTTTAAATTATTGTTACATTAGCTTAGTATGTTTACTTATAATTAATTTAAATTGCTTCACCCTTACAGGGTTTCATGCCACTGTATCAAAGTTTGTAACACCTTTATATGTATGTGATAACTGCATGATGCAATAAAGATTATGATTATGATATTTTATTTCATAATTTATTTATATATATTTTTTGAAGGTGGTAGAACCCTTTGTGGTTCGAATCCGGCGGCACCACCGTCACACCTATTTCTACCTAATAAAAGCAGTGTTAGGCGCTGCTGTGTTCCGGTTTGAAGGGTGTGGTAAGGGAGACAGACTTTTCCGAGGCGTTCCAGCTTAGTCCTCAGGGGTAGCGGCGCATGTGTGGCCGACCTCATGTAGGAATATCTAATCCCATCTGGGGTTGATTACAGATGTACATGGGCGACAGTAGCCACTTACCATCAGGTGGACTGCATGCTCGTCTGCTACTCTTATATTATATAAAAAAACAACCACTAATATAATGTTCGAGGGTGGTAGAACCCTCTGAGGTTCGACTCCGGCGTCACCAACGCCGCATTTCTGCGTTATAACAGCAGTGTTAAGCGCTGCTGTGTTCTTGAAGGGTGTGGTAAAACAAACAAATGTTTGTTACGTTTTCAACCCTTAACTACCAATGTCTTGAAATTTTGTACACACGTTGTCAAGGGTCTAAAAATTACATAGAATATTTTTTTCTAAAAAGAAAGAACTATTCCCTAAGGATAGATAAAAACGATATTGTCTTCGACTTCTGTAAATGCGAGCGAAGCCGTGGGCAAAAGCTAATTAAATAAATAGTCTTTAATCCAACATCAATAAAAACAAGCATATAATCGACTGCATAATCGATTAATTCGATTACACATTCGTTACATCACTAGGAACACAGCACTATGCATTACAATGACAGCTATCTAGGTTATACTTTATATTCCAGACACGGTTTTTGTGTCCTTGAGTTTCCGACCTTGGGTCGAATGGGTCACTGGTTCGATTCTCGGCTGAGTTTTTTGAAGATTTTTGCTCGATGACAGATGTTTAATGAGTGCAAATTTCATTGCTTCGTTTTTCGGCCAGAGCTTTTTAGATCATACGCCTACATTTAAATTAGGAGGCTTAATTTTCACTTCGAGCTTGTATTTATATTCTTGGACTCTATTTATATTATGAGTCTTAATTTAGATTTACAGCCTTAATGTTGATGTCAGGCCATTTTAGGGAATTTATTTAGATTAGAGTCTGCTACTTAAACTAGGAGCTTTAATTTATATTCGGAGCTTTTTTTAATCAGTACTCTTAGTTTACATTAAAATCATTTGTTTAATTTTGAAATCTTAATTTACATTTGGACTTTATTTAAATTAAGAACTATAATTTATATTACAAGTATTTATTTACATTACGATCCTTTATTTAGATTATGAGCCTTATTTTAGGTCTTTATTTACATTCAAATCCTAAACTACAATTATAAGACATTTTCAGATTATAAGCCTCAATTTAGATTACTGTCCTTTTTGAGATAAGCTTGAATTTAGATTATAAGTCTTTGTTAACATAAAAAGACTTTAATCGCACGGACTTATTTCTATACTAAAGACGTATTAAGCGACTCCACTTAACTGTATTGCAAAACAAGATTTCTACCAATTAACGTACGCTTTAATTGGGTCTTAAACTCAATTTGATGTAAATAACTATTATATATTCACCGCGTGACATACGGACGGCAATGTTTGTGTACGTGTTGAGTATATTTATGTATTGGGTAAGTATTATATCATTGTGAAAGTTGGTTAAATCTCACCTACTTTGTCGTAGCATAGTTCTGTGATCTAATGTTTTGTGCGGCCTAGATTAGGACTGTCTTTTTGTCGGAAATGAACATGTTTTTGGATGGTAAGTGCAGCCCTGGAAGTTTGTAAGCAACTTTTTATGCGCAGTGGTCAGTGGTGTCATTATAGCATGAGACTTGGGCAAATTCATAGAATGGGGCCCTTAGAAAACTTGTCACATTGTTTTACAAATGTCTTTTTTTCGCCCACGAACAAGTAGTAGTGATTGTTTTTATCCCGGTGGCTCTTGGCAGATTTTGGCTCTTGGGACGGGGGCCCCGTCAAGCCGGGGCCAGTGGCATTTTGCCAGTCTTGCCAGCCTATAGTCATAGAAGGAATATTATAGAAGGTAGTAGGACCCTTGGTGGTCTGACTCCGGCGGCACCACCGCCACACCTATTTCTACCTAATAACAGCAGTGTTAAGCACTGCTGTCATTAGGTAGAAAGGGTGTGGTAAGGGAGACATACTTTTCCGAGGCGTTCCAGCTTAGTCCTCAGCGGTAGCGGCGCATCTATCGCCGACATGAGGAGGAATATTTACGATTACAGATGTCCATGGGCGGCAGTAGCTACTTACCATCAGGTGGACTGCATGCTCCTGTGCTACTCCTATATTATAAAAAAATCTTGGTGCTGCTGAGTAGCAACACATTTGTGATGGACTTCAGGTAGAATCTATTCTATATGGAGTTAGTTACAGGTGCCCATGGGCAATTGACCATCATGTCCACTAGCATGTGGATTAACTACTTAATTCTTATAGAACTGCATAGTTACTTAAATCTTACATAAAAATGCAAGCCGCAATCTGACACATTTCTTCTAAATTATTCAACATAAAACGAGTTTTTTTGCGAATGTTTATTTACTTTTAAGTAACATTATGTCAGAGAGATTTACTTTTAAGTAATATTATGTCAGAGAGAAAGTGTCGCCTACTTTAACATATACCGCATATTATAGATATTTTCCGGAATGTTACGCTATGTTGATTTTTAGGGTTCCGCACAGAAATAACGAATCCTTGAAGTTTTTGGTCAAATGTGGAGAGTAATGTTTTCGAGCGTTTGTATGTATGTAGTATGTATGTCTCGTTCTTCGGTACGGTCTATACACCAAAGGGGATTTTTTAACCGGCTGCGGAAGGTAATGTGTTTCAAGTGTATAAAAAAGTATAAAAATATAAATAAATTTAAAAAGGAAGCACTAGCGCACGTCATTAAAAATAATGAAATTTAATTAAAGTAACTCATTATATATTTACGAGTATAAGCACGCTTACTGAAGTTATTTGTATTTGTAGTAGTTATTTGTGTAAAATAGAATAAAATAAAATAAAAATATTTTAGCAGGTTTGCGGTGAAAATATTTTATGTTGGTACAGAACTCCATGCGTAAGTGCGACTCACACTTGACTCTTTTTACTTTATCTATTAGCCTTTAATGGATAATTTTAATTTAGGCCAAATAATATTAAATTTAATTTCTTAAGTATTAGAAGTCTGAAATTAAGATTTTATTCTTTAATGGTCTGTATATATGTAACTTTTTAATACCTGTGTTTTTAATACCTGTATTCACAAATAAGGAGGTTTGATTTGATTTTTCTCCTACTATCCATAAGATTCCAGTTATCACACCTAACACCGTAACGACCAGCAAATGTCGTAACACAGTGTGTTACGCTAACTAGACCGATCACACAGATGTGACTTTCTCAGAAATGACATAATAGTGGAAATACTTGGTGATAAGGCGCCACGCAAAAGCGACGTAGGGCGCGAACAATGTTTATGTATTAGGATTTGAAAGTGATAGAACTCTTTGTTACTCGACACTAATGGCACCATTAGCAAATCTATTTCTTGGCGATAAGGCCAAGCAGAACCGACATCGGGCGCGGATAAAACTCGTATCTTTTAGTTTCAACAGAATTTGAAGGTTGTACTCCGTTTGTTCTTGTACTCCGGCGGCACCACCGCCTTACCTATTTCTGCCTAATAACAGCAGTGTTAAGCGCTGAGTTCTGATTTTGTAGGGTGTGGTAAGGGAGACATACTTTTCTGGGGCATTCCAACTCAGACCTTAGGGGTTGCATCTGTGGTCTATTACAGATGTCCATGGGTGGCAGTAGCCACTTACCATCAGGTAGACTTCATGCTTATCTAATAAAAATTATGACTAAATAATAAATAAATATAGTTATATTAAATATATGTCTACTTTTGTAGCTTATGAAATATATATTAAGTTTCTATTCTAATTTTTTAATTGCAAATTTTGTATATCTATAAAAACAAATTTGGTAAAGACCACATTTAAATGTAGACCATTTGTAACTTACGCAGTTCAAATATATTGTTTCACTTTTCCATACACGGAAATATCGAAAGTTTCGGCTTTGTTACAAAATTTACAAATAAGTATGGTTTGTTGATACCTGTACAACCGTCAAAGAGAAGCGATAGGCGATCAAAGATGTCGCTTTCTTCAAGACATTGTCCCTCCGCTGGGCACGAGTTTCAGACTTAGAGGGGTTAGCACTTTGACAAAATTCAAAATCTTTACATAATTTTGATAACGCACATAACTTAAAGAAATCAGATGACTGGAATTCGACATTAGATTAGCCGCTTGATTAGCCGCTTTTCACACCCCTGACTACAATTATTATTATCAATTACTATTACTATCAATTTTACTATCAGTACTAATTAAGATTACTACTTTATGAATTAATTTAATTATATTTAATTTAATTTTAACTGCTCTCTATTATTTTAATCACATTTTACTTGCGTATAGTACGCTATACGCAAGTAAAAAAATAATACGTTACACACTCCGTAGTTACACGCTAAGAGTACGACACTCCCAAAAACTTTCCCTACATATGCGCCGCCTACGGAACCATTATTGAAATTTGGTGCTTCTGAACTTACAGCATTGTTTCTGATTGCTTGAGACAACATTGAAATAACACTGATTTTTATCGTTTGCTTGTTATACTATTGTTTACGTAGTGTGGTAAGGAAAAACAGAATCTGAATGAAAGTTACCGATATAGGTCTCAAAATTAACTAGCTGTAGGTACCCTTAGTATAAGTTTTTACGTTTAAAAAAAAATGACTGTTTTTGTATTTGTTTACGTATTTCCGATCAGTTTTGATACAGTGCGCAGCGGCGCTGACTGGAAAGGTATGGGCAAATTTTTTATCGTAAAAACTTATACTAAGTGTACTGATGGTAAGTGGCATCTGAGCTTGATTACAGATGTCCATGGGCGGCAGTGGCCGCTTACCATCAGGTGGACTGCATGCTCGTCTGCTACTCCTATATTATAAAAAACGCAAGACTAAAATTCATACCACTATAAAATTGATAAAATACAATAATATAAAAGGCCATTATTTTATATAATAAAGTTTACCCCATAATTAACTTAATGTTAAAAGTTAAGTATAAGTTAGTACAGTCGGAAACTGAATAGATCATTAGAGTTAAGTGCGAGCAAGCGGCCGGAACTACTGAGATGTCAATGCTCGAATGATTCCGTGGATAGTGTGTGGTGCAAGTCATAAGATGTAGCTATAAATACAATCCTTACTAATATTATAAATCCGAAAGTAACTCTGTCTGTCTGTCTGGTTGTCTTTTCTTCACGCCTAAACCACTGAACCGATTTCAATGAAATTTGGTACAAAGATAGTGTAAAACCCGAGAAAGGACATAGGATAGTTTTTATCCCGGAAATCCCACGGGAACTAGGGATGGCGATCTAAGATCGATTAATCGGAGAATCGATCCTTTGGACCAAAAAGTTGATTATTTTAATCGATATTAGTAAGGATTGAATCGTAAACTATGCATTTGATCAAGTGATGATCTTTAGCAAAGTTGTTGTCCATGAGCCCACGAAGGTTTCAGAGTTGGTACGGCCAATTTTCGCCAGATGGCGCCACTGTCATTCCAATGAAGGTACGGATTTTCAGTTTTATGTATGTTAGTATGAATATTATTTTCTTTTAAACGCGGGCGAAGCCGCGGGCAAAAACTAGTATATACATATGGTAGAAATATATTCAAATTATTTAATTATAGTATTACTAGCTGACCCGGCAAACGTTGTGTTGCCATATAAACAAAAAAATGTTAAGGGACAACCCTTATCACTTAGGGGTATAAAAAATAGATAGTAGCCTATTCTCAGACCTACTGAATATGCGTATAAAATTTGGTAATCGGTAAAGCCGTTTCGGAGGGGAACGGTAACTAACATTGTGACACGAGAATTGTATATATAAGATATACATACATACAAACGTTATACCTACAGGAATGTCACAAGGCCACGTGAGAAAAGCTGACATAACCTGATTGGAGTTTAATTGCGCTAAAGCCTGCGACCGGAAGATGTCAACGGTCGGATGGATAGTTGTTCAAGTTATGGGAGATTATAAGTTAACTCTGCTACTCGTATATAGTAACTAATATTATAAACTAGTTTTTGCCCGCGGCGTCACCCGCGTTTAAAAGAATAGAATGACATATGATTATATGTCATGATATGAAAATAATCGATTTTTTAGGTCCAAAAGATCGAATCTCAGATTAATCGATCTTAGATCGCCATTCCCAGTTCCCGTGGGATTTCCGGGATAAAATCTATCCTATGTCCTTTCTCGGGTCTCAGACTATCTTTGTACAAAATTTAATTAAAATCGGTTCAGTGGTTTAGGCGTGAACAAGAGACAACCAGACAGACAGACAGAGTTACTTTCGGATTTATAATATTAGTAAGGATTCGAATGTGACTTTGTTTGTTTCTTCGTTGAGTCTACTTAATTCGTTGGTTAACTGTAACCTATGGTTATGAAATGTCTACAAATGTTGTCAGGAGTTCTTCAAAGGATATACTCGTAGGGTATCTTATATGCAAAAAAAGTACAGTTTCCGAGGGATAGATAGACTACTTTGAGTGCGAGCAAAGCCGCGGGTAAAAGCTATTTTTTTCCAGCTTTCCAAAGGCTATTTAGCTACAAATAGAACAAGTAATGTAATAACTTATTATAAGTTGGTCAAAATGTCACTTGTTAAACAGTGAAGGAAAACATCGTGAGGAAACCTGTATACCTGAGAGATTTATAAAAAAAAAATCTCAAAGGTATGTGAAGTCTACCAATACGCACTTGTCCAGCGTGGTGGACTATGTCCTAATCCTTCTCATTATGAGAGGAGACCCGTGCCCAGCAGTGGGACAGTAATGGGTTGTTGATGATGATGATGATGAAGTTGGTCAAAATCAATTACTTTTCAAAATTCTACTCCTGAGAACAATTCTCTTCGCTACCGCTTATGGCTTGTACCGTATAACCTCTACCTTCGCAATACGTAATATATGGTAATGAAATCCCCTTTCTCTACGCTCGCTACCGCTCATGCCTCAGGCGCGGTCCCAGGGGGTGGAGTCATAGGAGTTATGACCCCAAAACCGGCGAGTCCGACTGGAACTTGGTCAAAAAATTTGTCTTTTTTTATAATATAGGAGTAGCAGACGAGCATACAGTCCACCTGATGGTAAGTGGCTACTGCCGCCCATGGACATCTGTAATCAACCCCAGATAATTAGATATTCCCACCTGAGGTCGGCCACAGATGCGCTGCTACCACTGAAGACTAAGCTGGAACGCCTCGTAAAGGCTTTCTCCCTTACCACACCCTTCAAACCGGAACACACCAGCGCCTAATACTGCTGTTATTAGGTAGAAATAGGTGTGGCGATGGTGCCGCCAGAGGCGAACCACAAAGGGTTCTACCATCTTCAAATTGTCTAATGTAACCAAATTTCCCCTGAATTTCTTATTTCATTACATTTCTTATTTACATCAAAATTTCTTATTGCGGTTGCGTCTTTCGTGCCTTGTACCACATAACCGCTGCCATAATCGCTCGTTGGCGCGTGGTTTCCGCCAGGCCTTCCGATCGCCTTTCACTCTTACGCTTCGTGGCCTTCGTAGTGTTAAGGCAATATTGCCGACCTAACATTGCTCGGGTATATTGCCTACAATATGCCTACATACAATAGTTACTGACAATATGATGGATTTGTTTTGACAAAATTATGGCAATTACTTTTCGACAATATGATAGACATTCGATATTATATTGGCAAGATTTTCATAACTGTAGATAGCCATTGACAATATTATAGGATATTCTTTTTTGTCAAATATTATGGCAACTAGTTTTGGAAATATTACAGGCAGTTTATTAGTCGTAATGTTATGACAATTAATCTATACTAATATTATAAAGAGGAAAACTTTGTTTGTTTGTTTGATTGTAATGAATAGGCTCAAAAACTACTGGACCGATTTTAAAAATTCTTTCACCATTGGAAAGCTACATTATCCACGAGTAACATAGGCTATATTTTATATGAAATATATTTGATGAAAAGATTTTGAGGCGGTACAAAGTTTGCCGGGTCAACTAGTCTTTGATATTATTGTCGATGATATTATGGCAAATTATTTATGATGATAATTATTAAAGTTTTAGTAGTACTATGTCAACTAATTTTTGGCAATATTACAATAAATTATGTTCATATTATGAAGACTACTTAAAAAAATCGTAAAAAGAAAAACGAGCATGCAGTCCACATGAGTGGTACTGCCATGGACATTTTTTTTTATAATATAGGAGTAGCAGACGAGCATGCAGTCTACCTGATGGTAAGTGGCTATTGCCGCCCATGGACATCTGTATTCAACCCCAGATAGGATTAGATATTCCTACCTAAGGTCAGTCACAGATGCTCCGCTACTAAAAAAAAAACAGTGATAGCCTAGTGGTTAAGAAGCCCGGCCTCTCGATGAAGGGGTTCAAGGTTCAAATCCCAGGCAAGCACCTCTGATTTTTTAAATTAATGAGCATATAAGAAATTAATTATCACTTGTTTAAACGGAGAAGGAAACCTGCAAACCTGGGAGATTAATGATGAGAATATAGCGGCGCTTAACACTGCTGTTATCTACATATATATAACTCAAAGGTGACTGACTGACATAGTGATCTATCAACGCACAGCCCAAACCACTGGACGGATCGGGCTGAAATTTGGCATGCAGGTAGATGTTATGACGTAGGCATCCGCTAAGAAAGGATTTTGATCAATTCTACCCCCAAGAGGATAAAATAGGGGATGAAAATATTACTTCGTAACGCGAGCAAAGCCGCGGGTAAAAGCTCGTAAGATATAAATCAGTAGTTTAGATATCGATTTGTGTTTTGTTGTGTTGGTTATGCCTACCGTGTCGATATGGTATGACACGATGGCAAATGTGACAATATGGTATCGAATGACGTTATGGTATACCAAGCTTAATAACGATGCGTTACAAATATCACTCGTAACTAATGTATGGAAAGTGAGTTTAAGTTACATGTGACATTGACATTCATTGCTCCATCGAATTTTACACGCCGATCTGTTTAGTATGCATGCAATTCGTGGACATACGAATGACGTGAATGGACATCAGTACCCTTAGTACGAGTTTTAACGTTTTTACAAATATGACTGTTTTTTTTTTGTATTTGCCCATACATGTCCAATCAACGCCCCTAGCAGATTGTATCAGAACTGATTGCAAATGTATGGGAAATACGTAAACAAATACAAAAACTGTCATTATTGTAAAAACGTAAAGATTCAGACTAAGGGTACTGTTTAGTATGCGTGCAATTCATGGACATCATACGAATGACGTGAATGGACGTCAGATGTATCATTCGTGTAACTAATAATGATAATGATGACGCTTTCTATAACCATAGCTTTATGGTGAAGGAAAATACTTAACGCTTCATCATCATCAACCTATTTCTGTCCCACTGAAGGGCACGGGCACTCTCAGAGTGAGAAGGATTAGGCTATAGTTCACCGCGCTGGCGAAGTACGTATTGGCGGACTATACATATCTTTGAAAACTTTATTTTTAGGTTTCTCAGGTATGCAGGTTTCCTCACGAAGTTTTCCTTCACGTTTAAGCAAGTGAAAATTAATTTCTAATACGCACATAACTTTGAAAAATCAGAGGTGCGTCTAGGATTTGAACCTCGGACCCCTCAATCAAGAGGCCGAGATTCTTAACCATTAGGTTATCACTGTATTATAGTCTGAGACCCGAGAAAGGACATAGGATAGTTTTTATCCCGGAAATCCCACGGGAACTACGGATGGCGATCTAAGACCGATTAATCAGATAATCGACCTTTTGGACCAAAAAAATCGATTATTTTAATCGATATTAGTAAGGATTGAATCATAAACTTTCCATTTGATCAAGTGATGATCTTTAGCAAAGTCGTACGTTATAAGTATATGCTGTTTTAATACAGATTGGTTTAGGACACAATGCATTACTGTCTTAAACAAATAAGACGTGTCATTCGCCTAATAATGATAATGATGACGCTTTCTACATTCACAACTCTATGGTTAAGAAAATACTTTAAACGCTTACATATAAGCCACTAGCTGACCCGGCAAACTTTGTACCGCCTCAAAATCTATTTATCAAATATATTTCATATAAAATATAGCCTATGTTACTCGTGGATAATGTAGCTTTCGAATGGTGAAAGAATTTTCAAAATAGGTCCAGTAGTTTTTGAGCCTATTCATTACAACCAAACAAACATACAAAGTTTTCCTCTTTATAATATTAGTGTAGATAACATTTTAAATGTAATTTTTTTTAATATATGAGTGGTAGACGAGTGTACCGGACTGGCACTCCCGTCTACCACTCATATACTGCTGTCCTTGGACATCTGTAATCAACCCCAAATGAGATTATATTCTACCTGACGCCGGCCACAGATGCGCCGCTACCCCTGAAGCTAAACTAGAACGTCTCCGAAAAGTATGTCTCCCTTACCACACTTCAAACCAGAACACAACAGGGCTTAACACTGCTGTTATAACAGAAATAGGTGTGGCGGTAGTGCCGCCGGAGTCGAACCACAAAAGATTCTACCACCTTCAAAACTGAGAGGTAATGAATGCATAACATTGGATAAGGTATTTACATAGAGCGATAACTATTAGCAAACCCGGATTCAAAATTGAGATCAGTGCAATACCATATCCATTAAAACCACATGAATCATCGAGTTCCGTTAGCTCTTGCATAATGCGGTTCTTGCCAACAGATTTGGAAAATCCATAAGCGGTTTGAGAGGATTATAGGTGTTATTACCACACAATAAAGGCTATTATGGCATAACGATAATGACAATGTCATAAGAAAGGACGTTATGCAAATGTGCACTATTCTGATGTGGAATTGTTTGGTAAAATTTTGAAATTGATTTTGACATTGATGCGGTCGGGTTACAAAATTTTTAGTTTTGGGGCATACTACGCGAGACATTTAAAAGCGGAGAAATGAGGTATGACCCAATCTCATGTGAAGAGAGGAGGTCGTGGTAAATATTGCGTATTTTTCCGCAAATAATTTTAAGAAGACAAAAAGTCCGTGCCTGGATTCGAACCTCGGCCTCGACTGAGAGGGCGAGTTTCAATCACCGATTTTTAATATTAACCATAGCATCGCCTAAAATTATTAATTTACTTAACAAGTGGTGAAATCAAAAGAGAACATACTACAATAATAATACATTACTAGCTGACCCATATTTAAATGTTATGGGTGAACAACCCTTATCACTTAGGGCTATGAAAAATAGATAGTAGCCGATTCTCAGACCTACTGAGTATGCATATAAAATTTGGTGAAAATCGGTAAAGCCGCTTTGGAGGAGTAGGGTAACTAACATTGTGACACGAGAATTTTATATATAAGATAAGAAATTTAAATACATAAATTAATAAAACAATCAAAACATATTATTTTTAATAACTATTATGAAAAAGAAGACAAACCCACTGAGTTTCTTACTGGATTTTCTCAGTTGAGGTTGCGTTCCGATCCGGTAGTAGTTTAAGAAAAAAAGTGCCGTCGTTGGCCTATACAAAAGTAAATATATTTCATATCATTTCATTTCATGTATTTGATATTAGGAAAAAATTTGGTAAAATTTATTAAAATAACCGTTCGTTAAAAGTGGTTAAATAAATAATGTTAAACAAAACAAACATATTGGTTAAAAATCGTAGGCGTATTTGTAACGATTCCATTCAAAACGTTTAGCAGCGTTTTCACTCTGCAATTTTATTGGCAATTCTACCTTAATGACAACACTTAACCGTATTAATTATGGGCATAATGTTGCCATAACCATAAAGTCTTGCTTGAATCATAAAAACCTAGTCGTGTGCACTAATTTATTTAAATTGAAGGCAGTGATAGCCTAGTGGTTAAGAAAGCCTCGCGATCGAGGGGTCCGAGGTTCAAATCCCGCACCTCTGATTTTTCAAAGTTATGAGCGTATTAGAAATTAATTATCACTTGCTAAACGGTGAAGGAAAACATCGTGAGGAAACCTGCATACCTGAGAGATTTATAAAAAAAAATGTCGAAGGTATGTGAAGTCTACCAATTACTTGACCAGCGCGGTGGACTATGGCCTGATCTAATGGCCTGACTCTGATAGGAGACCCGTGCCCAGCAGTGGGACAGTAATGGGTTGATGATGATTTAAATTAATTATTATTCGTCCAAAGCTGCTTATATTATAATAGGAGTAGGTCAGAAGCATGCAGTCCACCTGATGGTGGCTACTGCTGCTCATGGACTAAGTATAATCAATCCGGTATAAGGTTCTTGTTTCAGATAGCTAACCTACACGTCGCCATCCCTAAGGAATAAGTTGGAAATCTCGGAAAAGTATGTCTCCCTTACCACACTTCAAACCAGAATACAGCAGCGCTACACTGCTGTTATAACAAAAGGTGGTAGAAGTGAACCCTTTGTGGTTCGACTGCGGCGGTACCACCGCCACACCTATTTCTACCTAATAACAGCAGTGTTAGGCGCTGCTGTGTTCCGGTTTGAAGGGTGTGGTAAGGGAGACGCCTTTTCTGAGGCGTTCCAGCTTAGTCCTCAGGGGTAGCGGCGCATCTGTGGCCGACCTCAGGTAGGAATATCTAATCCTATCTGGGGTTATTACAGATGTCCATGGGCGGCAGTAGCCACTTACCATCAGGTGGACTGCATGCTCGTCTGCTCCACTTACATTATAAAATAAAAATACAGACATAGGTGTGGCGGTGGAGCCGCCAGAGTCTAACCAAAGGATTCTACCACCTTCAAAGTTCAGACGTATGTGTAGTAACATAGTAGTTAAATAGACGTATAATACTGGACTGCATTTCAGTATTAGGAGTCCATTTTGCTCTTACTTAAGTTACAACGAACAACACATTGAAAACGAGGTACTCGACTGTTGCGTAACAGCTTTCACTCACACGCACACATGCGTACTTCAATTGGGACCTTTGTTTAAGAGGAGATGGTATGCAAATATTTTGAAATTGGGTTATTTAGACCTAAAAATATTGAAATATCTTGAAAGATATATCAGTATTTAGAACGATATATCAATATTTTAAGATATCGATATTGTTTGACCGGGGAGGTATCACCGCCAAACCTATTTCTACCATTTTTTTTTATAATATAGGAGTAGCAGACGAGCATGCAGTCCACCTGATGGTAAGTGTTTACTGCCGCCCATGGACATCTGTAATCAATGCCAGATAGGATTAGATATTCCTACCTGAGGTCGGCCACAGATGCGCCGCTACCCCCGAGGACTAAGCTGGAACGCCTCGTAAAAGTATGTCTTCCTTACCACATCCTTCAAACCAGAACACAGCAGCCCTTAACGGTGTTGTTATAAGGCAGAAATAGGTGTGGCGGTGGTGCCGCCGGAGTCGAACCACAAATGTTTCTACCACCTACAAATAACCTAATAACAGCATTGTTAAGCGCTGCTTTTGTTAGGCAGAAATATGCCGCTTAAACTATTTTTTTTTATTCCCGTAAATTCCTGGATTTGTCCAATTCAGTCAGGACCGGGATTCCAGGATCCTGGGGTTGAAACCTCTACTTGTATCTGATTATTTTCAATGTATATAATACGTAGTGTTATATTTAACTTATTTTCCTTACTTATATTATAAATCTGAAGATAACTCTGTCTGTCTGTCTGTCTGTCTGGTTGTCTCTTCTTCACGCCTAAACCACTAAACCGATTTGAATGAAATTTTGTACAAAGATAGTCTGAGACCCGAGAAAGGACATAGGATAGTTTTTATCCCGGAAATCCCACGGGAACTAGGGATGGTGATCTAAGATAGATTAATCGGAGAATCGATCTTTTGGACAAAAAATCGATTATTTTAATCGATATTAGTATGAATTGAATCGTAAACTATGCTTTTGATCAAGTGATGATCGTTAGCAAAGTTGTTGTCCATGAGCCCACGAAGGTTTCAGAGTTGGTACGACCAATTTTCGCCAGATGGCGCCACTGTCATTCCAATGAAAGTACGAATTTTCAGTTTTATGTATGTTAGTATGTCATATTATTTTATTTAGAACGCGGGCGAAGCCGCGGGCAGAAACTAGTAATATCATAAATTCTATTTACTTGCTGCAAATGATAATATCGTCATATAATGAAAACTGGAAACAACGCTATATATAACATTATGTACACAAATTAACAGTAACCATGTACACATAAATTTGTATGTATATTGTATAAAAATAATAGAAGATAAATAAAAATAGTATATTACTTACCTGCATTTAAACCAAAAATATATGTTAAAAAGACGCACACTGTATATATTTTAATATTTGTATATATTTATTACCATCAGGTGGACTGCATGCTGTCTGCTAAACCTATAATATTTTAAAAAAATCTTAACATCAGTTGTTTGTTCCTTCAGAACTCACGAGTTATATACAGTATGCGCCTTTTTATAAAAAAGTTTTAGTAAAGTTAGTATAATAAAATAAAAATATAAATACAAATAAAAATGAACCATAAATAAAATAGATTGTGAGGAAGCAAGACATAGTTAGAATAGAGCGAGAAAGAGATAAAATATAGATACATAATTACAATGGCTATATACAGTTATACCTGATGACGTCACTGGATAAACCTGGAATTTCTACAAACTTCTAGATCTTTCTAGAACATTCTACCTATGTCTTGCCGCACGATCACATGAGCTCTGTTAGTTGCCGATGTTACTGCCTTACACACCGTGGTGTAACGAATGGAAAGGAATCTATACTAATATTATAAAGAGGAAAACTTTGTTTGTTTGGTTGTAATGAATAGGCTCCAAAACTACTGGACTGTTTTTAAAAATTCTTTCACCATTCGAAAGATACATTATCCACGAGTAACATATCCTATATTTTATATGATATATATTTGATAAATAGATTTTAAGGCGGTTCAAAGTTTGCCGGGTCAGCTAGTAATTTATAAATAGATAAATAAGTTAATTTAAATTTGGCTACGAAAAACTAATTAAAAGGCTATATTTTGTAGAAAAAGCTTCATAAATTTCGACGCATTAATGGCTTGAATGGAAAATAATATATTACGAGTAACAAAACTAACCAAAAGTTGACATTTTTAAATATTAAAATTGAAATTATTAAAAAAAATGAATGATCTTTAGAATTCGGTATCCTTCATGATATAAAATTAAATATTTTTAAAGAAACGCCGATTTGAAATAATTAAAAAATAACCATAAGTTGAAAAAACAACGAAATTGTGTCATTATTGACTTCTTCATTAATTTGATTGTAATGGAAAAAATACCAAAAACTTACAAAACAAAAAAATAACACCATAAAATCACTATATTTTTATATTAACTATCTTAAATCTCTGATAAAAGAGCCTACCAAAACAAACAAATCGTTTAACAGGTGATTAAGGCTTCCTTTCCAATGTTACACAACGGTTAAATCTTTCAAATCCACTTACTGTCGTCATTTATAACAGGGCCATAGTTCAGTTCATTCGTATATTCAATACTGTTCGAGTCTTGCACTCCGAGAATCCCGGCTTTGGCTACTCTGTGGCAACATCCTTTGAGGAGGCCTCCACAAGAACCTTCGAGAAGGCCTCCAACCATCCAGCAATAGAAGAAGAACTCACACGTGCCACTTTGGGCACAGAATTCCTCGCTGTGTCTATCTTTTACATCTTCGATTTTATCTAATTCATTATCTATATGTAATAGTTTGCCTTTCCGTTTCTTTGTACTCACATCTGGCACTTTCGTATCTGTATTTGTACTTATTTCTTTTAAAATCTCGCTGATTCTAGTCATTTGCGCGTCTGAAATCGGCTTGAACGCTGGCAACACTGTCGTGTTCGTATCGTCGAATCGTTTTATGTATGGCAACACTGTGTTTGTTTGAATAAACATCGGTTTTAGCAACTTCGGTGATATTTTTCTTCTTTTCTTGTAAAGAGCTCGATGTGGATCGTTGGCATCTGTTTAAAAAATAATGGGTTTAATTAATTAATTGGTTTATGGATGGGTTAATTGGTTTTATTAGATATATTAATGGGTTTATGTAAATGAGGTTAATGAGTGATGATAGTTGTTAAATATATACAGTTTATGATCGGATCGTTTATGTACACATGTAAAAATATTAAAATAGTAAGAAAAAAAAAAATTGCCGTCACGGGACGCCTGGCAGATGTGAAACATCGACATTATTTTGTAAAAGTAATATGCAGAAAAGAACATATTGTGATAGGAACTAAATATGTCATAATGATAAAATAAAATATTACGATTTTTTTCCAGATAACGATGACTATTTATTGAATTCGATTGCGCATGGCGACGCGTCGCCACACCGTATACACTACTGCATATATATACCATCGTATGCATCGTAGGCATGCGTCGCCACGCCAGAAATCGGTTTTACGTGCGGCTATAGATGTTTCACATCAAAATAAATTATAGAAGGTCACGTCTGATAAACTATCCTTTGTAGCAGCGATAGTAAGTTTCTTTTTTATAATATAAGAGTAGCAGACGAGCATGCAGTCCACCTGATGGTAAGTGGCTACTGCCGCCCATGGACATCTGTAATCAACCCCAGATAGGATTAGATATTCCTACCTGAGGTAGGCCACAGATATGCTGCTACCCCTGAGGACTAAGCTGGAACGCCTCGGAAAAGTCTGTCTCCTTTACCACACCCTTCAAACCGGAACACAGCAGCGCTTAACACTGCTGTTATTAGGTAGAAATAAGTGTGGCGGTGGTGCCGCCGGAGTTGAACCACAAAGGGTTCTACCACCTAAAATGTTTGTGGCATTTAGTTTATCAAACTTGGTAGTCTTCAGCATATGTATAAAAACCCGTTAATAATAATCAATCCTAATTTATTGCCCACATACGGTCGAAATTAGATTTTTTTAGTAATAATTACTAACGGATGTAAGAAAAATATCAAATTGTTGCACTTACATAATGTAATAAATAGGATTTGCCTTTAAGTGGCCGCTATGGTTTCAACTATTTTAATACTCTGGTTTAATTAGCTCTAGTTCTGGCCATCAAGTTCCTAACACAGTAACTCTACTGCTGTCATACAATCACACAGTTTATATAATACTAGCTCACCTGGCAAACTTTGTACCCCCTCAAAATCTATTTATCAAATATATTTCATATAAAATATAGCCTATGTTACTCGTGGATGTAGCTTTCAAATGGTGAAAGAATTTTTAAAATCGGTCCAGTAGTTTTTGAGCCTATTCATTACAATCAATCAAACAAACAAAGGTTTCCTCTTTATAATATTAGTATATTCTTTAATGTAGAGTTATTTTTAATGTAGAGACGACAAAGTTGGAATTTGAACCTCTTCGAACCACGAAGCTCTACCTTGATGTAGAGTACAAGAGAACCGGAAAAGTTAAATATTAATAAGTAACGGTAGACATCCCAATTACCGATAACGCCTACCGTTAAACGAATTGTGTAACCAACTGGTTATTATCGAGTGATAAGTGGACAGTAGAGTCGGCAAAAAAGTTGGGTTTTTTATAAAACTAACTCTTTATTAACGTATATATTTTTATTTTTGACATTTACACACTGAAATGTTTTAACTATAATAAATTAAAGTAATATAAAAAAATAATGAAATAATATAACTTTATTTTAAATTAAATATAAAAAGCTACATCTAAATTGCTGTCCCTGGGATGAGTTCCCAGAATGCTGGCAACATTCCCTCGTTGGATAGTCCCTAATTCGCTGTCCGAGGTATGTGCCAGCTCTCTGGTCATTCGTTGACTCTATCAACCGTTTGGACAGATGCTTAAAAAATAATCTAGCATTGGAATCCCACGGCTCCAATGTTTCAACACCAAATGGCAGAATTATGTAGCCTTTAATAAGATCTGCATATCTCTGCAACTTGAGAATTTCAGCGTCTTTACTCTTTATTAATTATATAATAAATAAAAATAAATGTTTGTCTGTATGTCATTTGTAGAATCTTAAACTATGCATTTGATCATGATGATCTTCAGCAAAGTTGTTGTGCATGAGCCCACTATGGTTTCTGAATTAAAAAAAAAATCAAAACCTACACTCATAGCCCCACAGTAGGATTCGTGGGTGCCCCCTGTTTCGTGGGTGCTATGGACATATACAGAGACAAATACACAAACACCCTGACCCAGAAACAGAAATCTAAATTAATCATTTAGATATCTGTCTGGCCGGGGATCGAACCCGGGACCCTCTGCGCGTCAGAGCGGTATGGTGACTGCTCCGCCACGCGGGTCGTCGGTACGCGGGTGAGTTGGTATATTTCAAAATAGTGGTATATTTTCAAATGAGAGCGAAATAAAATTTAACAAGCGCAATCTAAAACTTTATTCATTTTACAGAGGGGACAATGAAAGAAAAATGCTTCTAAATTTTATAACAAGAAACATGGGACATTAATAAAATGAATTTGCCTATAAGTAATAAACAACAATGAACAAACGGCATTAATGAAATAAAAGTGCCTTTTATAATAAGGTACTAATAATAAAAAAACTAAATTGTCTATCACTTATACAGCAAGGAAAAAAAATAACAAAAACATACAACCGACTTCTATGTCACTAAAAAGTAAAAAATAATTCAAATTCTAAACGTTGGTTTAGTACATAATTCTATTTTTTTTTTAAATTCAAAATAGGTTCTATACAGTGTCTTTTTGAATGTCAATACAACTACCACTTCACAAGGTTTCGCTATGGACAAGAATAAATTGGAACATCGAAAGTTACATTGAAACGTATGTTTTTGCGCACCGTACCACACTTTCACGTTACGGTAGAGTCGCGTAATATTACACAATTACATAGTTTTGTATTGTACGAAACCGTATCGTTGTATTGTCACTGTTTACCGCTAGTAGCTAGATGTTATAATAATTATTTGCGACTTTCTAATGTTGGAATTGAAATGCTTGAATGTAAATTTGATTGCCTGTCTCTTCTAGGTTTCCCTGTTATGTTGGGGTCCTATAATTGGGGGACTGGAGTATACTTTACTTCACAGCTTAACACTTGGGGAAGAAAGGTCCTTCAGTGGCATTACGTTTACACTAGAAAGTCGCCATATTTTTTTTTATAATATAGGAGTAGCAAACGAGCATGCAGTCCACCTGATGGTAAATGGCTACTGCCGGCCATGGACATCTGTAATCAACCTCAGATAGGATTGGATATTCCTACCTGAAGTCGACCACAGATGCGCCGCCACCCCTGAGGACTAAGCTGGAATGCCTCGAAAAAGTCTGTCTCCCTTACCACACCCTTTAAACCGGAACACAGCAGCGCCTAACACTGCTGTTATTGTTATTGTGTTTGTTATTGTTATAGGTGTGGCGGTGGTGCCGCCGGAGTCGAACCACAAAAGGTTCTACCACCTTCAGTACATGTCTTACTTCCACTTCCCTTCCCTTCCACTTCAAACTGGAAAATAGGATTTCACAGCTGCCAAGAGTTAGAAATAGATGTGCCTATGATGACGCTGATGAATGATTCTAGCCCAAAATTATTTACTTCTTAACTTCAATTGTATATGTTAATTTTATTGAATTCTATTCTATTGTCCCACTGATTAGCTAGCATTATTAGATACCTATTATCTCTGAATTCAATTTTAGGCTATTGTTTTCAATGTCAGTTAAGTATTAGTACATTTCACAAAGATTTTTATAGCAAAAAAGGTATTTATAGGACTTACAGGCACGTAAGTTTCGAGATGTTTTCTTAACATAACAAAAACAAAGGCCGTGGTCAGCTGATATTAAAAAAAATGTGAAAGACATGTCCCACAGATTTATCGTCGCATCGGGTGACTAGAGGGAGGGCTGGCTATTTCGCACAAAAAATTAGCCTCGCTATACAGCGAGGTAACGCTGCCAGTGTTTTGGGCACTATGCCACAAGAAAGGGTTTAGGACGACGTTTTTATTTTATAAGTTTAATTTTGTGTTTTTTATTTTTTAATTTAAAATTGTAGATTATGTTTAAGTACTTTAATTATTTATCTTTTCTGTTGTAAATAAACATTATCTTATTGTTCTAAAAAAAAGAACAAAGGTGCCTGGGATTTGTACCCTGAACTCGCAACGTAACATACCAATCAGAGCTTCTATTCTAAAAAACAAGATAAATTAACCAGTTATTTTAACTGCTGTGTTAAACGCTTACCCACATTTATAAGGTTATAAAATTTGTAATCAATTATCTTTATTGTTTCCGTTATTGAAATTGTTGTGTAAGTAGGTGAGAGATTTGAAGTAGGAAATGGTATATGGTCAATGGCCTACAAAGGTAATGCCCATAGGCTTAATTTATTCGCTACAGTACTACGTGTTACAAAATTTTTGACTTTTAGAGCTTATCGCAGCGCAGCCAGGGCCGGATTTAAGGGAGGGCAACCGGGACGGCAGCCCCGGGGCCTCCACAAAAGAGGGGCCCCCACAATAGAGACGTAGGTTTTTTTTTAATTCCGACTAGTAAACATTACTAAAAATATATATATATCTTTTCCTTTGATATTTTTTCGCTATTTTACCTTTATCTACAGTACTTTGTACAAACGTGAATACTAGAAGAATCTACCTGCGTTTGACAATAAAATATTTATTGAAAAACTCCAGCCAACGGCCAGGGGGCCTCCACTCCTTTGTTGCCAAGGCCTCTAGACCTCTAAATCCAGCCCTGAGCGCAGCGGTTATCATACCGGTCTGAAGCGGGTTCCGGGTTCAATCCCCGACCAGACTGATGATATCTGACTGATGAATTTAGATTTCTTTTCTGGGTGTGTGTCATTTGTATCCACAGGCACAAGTTTTAAAGGTAGTAGAACCCTTTGTGGTTCGACTCCGGCGGCACCACCGCCACAACTATTTCTACCTAATAACAGCAGTGTTAGGCGTTGCTGTGTTTCGTTTTGAAGGGTGTGGTAAGGGAGACAGACTCTTCCGAGGCGTTCCAGCTTTGTCCTTAGGGGTGGCGGCGCATCTATGGCGGACCTTAGGTAGGAATATCTAATCCTATCTGGGGTTGATTACAGATGTCCATGGGCGGCAGTAGCCACTTACCATCAGGTGGACTGCATGCTCGTCTGCTACTCTTATATTATATATAAAAAAGGCTCATATACAACTTTGCTAAAGATCATCACATGATCAAGTGCATAGTTTACGATTCTATAAAGGACATACAGACAAACACTCTATTTTGTATATATAGATATAGCCTTTAAAGAAGAATTGAACGTCAAAACTTATCACAACTTCAGAAAGTATTCCGTAGCCACGAAAAAACTCCATAACACTGATTTTTTCTTAAAAACGTAGGTAATTTACAAAAAGTAATAAAAATGTAATTAATTAAATGCGTTTTACAATAAATTATAACAACATATGTATAACAACATAACAACATAATAACAGTTATAATTACAAGTAATTAAATGTTTGGAAAATCTAATTTAGTGCATGCGCATTGATGTCAATGACACGGTGTGTGAGGGGGACGGCATGTGTGTGTTACGTAGGAGTGAAAGAGATAGACGTTGTTTGTGCGTTCTGTCACATACGATTGCGCGCGTTAGTGAAATCTGTTAAGAGGATGTCAGTAGGTAGTATTTTTAAGATTTTTCAGAACTGACCACTGCCACCTGGGGAGATCTGTAATCAATCCCAGATAAGATTCTAATCTTACTACTACCTTTGCTACCTGTGAACAGCTACAGATGTGTTGCTACCCTTGAGGACTAAGTTGGGACGCCTGGGATAAGTATCCGTAGCATACAGTCCAAACCGGAACACAGCAGCTTTTAACACTGTTGTTAAGCGCCACTCCATTCTTAATAGTTATCAAATCTAATCAAAACTTATTTATTGTAATAAATTATAGTTTAAAAAAAAAGCCATGCTAAAATCAAATAAGGAAAATCCTTAATCTTCACGATCCTGATGAGGAGAACGGGACACAATTATTAAAATCGTGTATTGTCATCGGTTCTTGATATGTGTTTAAAACTTTAAATTAATCTGACCGTTCAAAGCTAGTAAAAATCGAGTTCAAAGATTCCGTTACATACATACATACAGGTCAAGCTAATAAAAACGTGATAAAAAGAGGTAAAATATATCTTAATCGATTACAAACGTTCCTCTATTTTCACGCCACAAATAGGCACACAATAATAAGTCCTAAAAGTCCTAAAATAAAATAACTAAAAGAAATATCAAAATTAAAACTAAATTATTAATTGATGTATATGAAATAGGATTAAAGATGTGTATAAAGATGTCAATTTCGATATTTTAGTCAAATTTGTCACTTAAAAAGTCGTTTATTATCTGGAGGAACGTAAGTGCTTCGCCAAGTCGAACAAAATAATTATAGTTCAAATAACACGCTATTATGATAAAATCAACTAAAAAGTAGAAAATAATTTTCAATCTAAGAATCAATTAAGGAACAGTAAATAGTATAATTGTGGAAAAAGCGTGGGGTGCACCATTTATAAGGTTTGAAAAGCGCTTGAACAATCTCGCCTCGGAAATCGTTAATCCTGAGGATGTTGATAAGGACAATGGAACAAAATTATTAAAATCGTGTATTGTCATCGGTTTTTGATAATTCTTCAAAATTTTGAATTAAACTGAACGTTCAAAGTGGATAGAAGTCGGGTTCAAAGATTCCGTTACATACATACATACATACATACATACAACCCAAGCTAATAAAAGCGTGTTAAAAAAAGACATGGCCTTACCCCTCTTTAAAATTTGTCTGCAATGAATTGAGTAAATAAGACAGAGATATAAATTATTGTACACACTAGGCCTTAACAAGTTGAATGCAAGTTATGCTCACGCGCAACTTTATATCTACAGATAGAGTAGAGCCGTTTAAATTTTACCATGAAATTACATAACAAAATTATTGGACGATAAAATTCTTTTATGTTCAATTTGTATGTTGCTTTAGGGTTATCACTAAGGTTTTTTATAGGAGTATTAGACGAGCATGTAGTTCACCTAATGGTAAGCTACCGCGGCCCATAGACTACTATAACCAAGCCCAGATAAGATTAGATTTCTACCTGAGGTCGGCCATGGAATAACTGCCTTACCATACCCTTAAAACCAGAACACAGCAGCTCTTACGCTGCTGTCATTTCCCAGCAATAGGTATGGCAGTGCCTCCAAAATTGGATCACATAGTGTTCTACCTATAAGGGCTCGAACACAAAACTGCGATGCGACGCGATGCGAATTCGCAACGCAGAAAATTGCGATGCGAATTGCTGCGATGCGATATCGTGCGGCGTAGCGTCTCTCAGGGTGACCAACAACAACAACCACTGTGCGATGCGAATCAATTCGCAAGTTCTTGCGATGCGTCGAGGGAGCTCTCAGATTTTTGCGATGCGACGTCGCATCGCAGTTTTGTGTACGAACCCTAAGGGTAGGCGATCGGAGAAATTAGGTCCAAAAATATCGATTTTCTAAATCGATAGCAAGTAAGGAATTTTTTTCGGTTGTAATTAAATGAAGATGTTTTTTTTTTTTTTTTTAATAATATAAGAGTAGCAGACGAGCATGCAGTCCACCTGATGGTAAGTGGCTACTGCCGCCCATGGACATCTGTAATCAACCCCAGATAGGATTAGATATACCTACCTGAGGTCGACCACAGATGCGCCGCTCTCCTGAGGACTAAGTTAGAACGCCTCGGAAAATTCTATCTCCCTTACCACACCCTTCAAACCGGAACACAGCAGCGCTTAACACTGCTGTTATTAGGTAGAAATAGGTGTGGCGGTGGTGCCGCTGGAGTCGAACCACAAAGGGTTCTACCACCTTTTGTTTTTTGTTGACAAAATTTTTGAGCTCACGGTATAACGAACATCCTTTTTATCCAACCTCGGAGGGTAATGTTTATCGTGTGTATGTGTACATGCAATGTACGGCTCCAAGGACATCTTATTTTTTTAATATTTAACCTAACGATAAGGCAGACGGGCTACCTGATGGAAAGCAGACACCGTCGCCTATGGACATTTAACGCCAGAGGAGTCGCCAATGCATTGCCGGCTTTGAAGGAGAGCTCTTTTTACACCCCTCTTGATGAGCCCCATGTCATAGTCCTGAGGGGATACCTCAGGAGGAAGTTCATTCCACATTTTGCACGTACGCGGCAAAAATGACCGTGCAAACCGAACCGCCACGGGTCAAGTTGATGTGGATGAAACTTCATCCTTCAGCGAGTGGTGCGATGAAGGAAACGTGATGTAGGCACCAGATCAAACAGTTCCTCTTATGTTAATACGCGTCAAGCCGTTTACGCTGCAGGGCGTTCCAAAGAATGAGACGTTCCAAAAACTGATCCCTCTGCAGTCGGCAAATAACAATTGTATTGCCACTTCCAGTATCACTAAGCAACTTGATATTCAAAGAATTGAATATGTATTAATGTATAAAATTTCCCAACTTAACGTCACGTGATATAATGGTACGTATAGATAAACTTGCATTAAATTTATTTTATGTGAGAAATGCTCACAAAAATGTATGCTTAAAAATATATTGGAATTCCACAGCTTATGGAATTGTTAACATTTATTGCTTATAGGTTAATAGTCTATTGGTTAGAAAACCGGTTTCTCAATCGGAATGTCCGAGGTTCCAACCCAGGGATTTAACTTTGATTTATCAAAAATATATGCATACTAGTGGTGCCCGTGGCTTCGCCCGCATTTTATAGAAATAATATGACATACATAAAACGGAAAATTTGTACCTGCATTGGAATGACAGTGGTGCCATCTGTCGAAAATTGGTCATACCAACTCCCAAACCCTCGTGGGCTCTTGGACAACAACTTTGCTAAAGATCATCACTTGATCAAATGCATAGTTTCCGATTCTATAACTACTTACGAATTAAAAATTAATTAAAAAAACCATTTCCCACGGACTTAATTGTGAATCTAAACCATTCTTTTGTGAATCCAAACAAATAATAATAATCATTATTGCTTTATTAACCAATTAATTCGTTAATTTGTTAATAAACTAACGAATTAATTGGTTAATTAAGCCCAGCTAGTGAAGGGTTAACCTTTACGCACAAGTTAATATTCCACATTATACAATACTAGCTGACATTTTCCACTATGACATAATATTATTATGGTTTGCATAATAGTTACACAATAGGTCAGTTTACACCGGAACATGATGCTCGTTAATTTAGTTGACCTCTGTTTAGTTATAGGCACTTCTTTTGAAGTTTCAAAAAATAATGCATGATTTTTACAATGACACATAAAAACTGATAGGATTAAATTCCTATTTTAAGTGGGTTACAGATGTGCAGATCCCTGAGGACTAAGCTGGAATGCTTCGAAAAAGTATGTCTCCCTTATTATACTCTTCAAAACATAACACAGCAGCGCCTAACACTGTGGACAGAAATAGGTGGCGTTGGTGCCGTCGGAGTCGACCCACAGAGGGTTCTACCATCTACCTTCTAATGTTTTAACAATAGGTGTTGCAAAATTTAAGGCAGTGATAGCCTAGTGGTTAGGAAACTCGGCCTCTCGATTGAGGGGTCCGAGGTTCAAATCCGAGGCGCGCACTTCAGATTTTTCGAAACTATGTGCGTTTGAAATTTATTATCACTTGCTAAAACGGTGAAGGAAAACATCGTGAGGAAACCTGCATACTTGAAAATTTATAAAAAAAAATAATGTCAAAGGTATGTGAAGTCTACCAATACGCACTTGGCCAGCGCGGTGGACTATGACCTAATCCTTCTCACTCTGAGAGGAGACCCGTGCCCAGTAATGGGACAATAATGGGTTGATGATGATGATTGCAAAATTTGCAACCCCTGAGGACTGAGTTGGAACGTCTTGAAAAAGTATATAAAGATCATAGAACGAAGGTTTGTCTAGGAAGGTACCACCGTCATACGTATTTCTACCATTATGATCGTCATCAACAACCCATTACTGTCCAACCGTTGAGTACGGGTCTCCTCTCAGAATGAAAAGGATTAGGCCATAGTTCACCGCGCTGGACAAGTGCGAATTGGTAGACTTCACGTACCTTTGAGAATTTTATAAGAATTCTCAGGTATGCAAGTTTTATTACTTTTCCTTCCCTGTTAGAGATATAATTAATTTATAATACGCACATAACTTTGAAAAATCAGAGTTGCATGGGATTTGAACCTCGGATCCCTGGATTAACGGACCACTGCTTATGTTGCGTTCTCTTGAACTCGTTTATGTAAAATTCGGTTACATTTTAACTGTTTTCTCATTTAACTGCGAGTGCAGTTACGTAAGTCGTTTAAAACCGGAATATTTTTTATGAGTAGCCGTCTTCGGGTTTTGTTTTGATGCGGTAGAAATACTAATAATGAGAAATAAATATATGGTGGCTACTATTCATTGTAAAACTAAAAAACATTTTTACATAATATTGATTTTTCAACATAATTTTCATACAACCTTTCTTCCCTTATTTAGTTCTTAGGGGATGATTATTATTATTTTTGTTTTATATCTAATCAAATCACAGAAACTTAAAATAAAATCAAAAATCTTCTTCATCCATGCCTATCGAGGCATCGAACCCGGAAGCGCTATACCGCTTACGGAAATAAAACAGCTGATTGAGCATCATAAATTTGCGTAAGTTCATATGTTTTTTTCCTATCAATCTTCAATTCAAAACAAAACAAGAGGTCATCACATAATAACTTAGTTCCGGTCTTAATTGACCTCCTAAAGCCTTATGTAAGCGTAAAAGCCTCTTAAAAGGTTATCATGTAAATAAATATTGGGTAGATAAAATCGAAGTCTATACTAATATTATAAAGAGGAAAACTTTGTTTGTTTGATTGTAATGAATGAGCTCAAAAACAACTGGACCGATTTTAAATATTCTTTCACCATTCGAAAGCTACATTATCCACGAGTAACATAGGCTATATTTTATATGACATATTTGATAAAAAGATTTTGAGGCGGTACAAAGTTTGCCGGGTCAGCTAGTCGTAAATAGAAATAGACTTTGGGGGTGACAGATTTTTAGGGTTCCGTATCTAAAGGGTAAAATGGGAAGCCTATTACTAAGCCTTCGCTGTCTGTCCGTCTATCACTATCTCGTGAACCGTAATAAATAGAAACTTGATTTTTATATAGTATGTGCAACGGTGGCTGATATAACAATAAACAACAAAAATAAAAAAAAAATCAAAATAGACTTAACAGGAGTCGCCTTAAAAGAAACCGCTATTTTTCAGCGATTTTCGCTTTATCTATTAAACCGTGATATGAAAATAAAATAAATAAATAAATACTAAAAATAAAAAAATATGAAAAGTTGGGAGTACGGAACCCTCCATATTCGAGTTCGATTCTCACTTGGTCAATTGCAATACGGTATAACCCTAGCATACCGTCGTGTCGTAGTCGCTAACTCTAATAGAATGTTACTGGCATAGCGAAGGCTTTGATCTTGCGAGATCAATGTTAAGATCGATCTTAGAACGCCTTCAGATTGATGCTGTTATCGAAGGTGGTTGAACCTTTTGTGGTTCGACTCCGGCGGCACCACCACCACACCTATTTCTACCTAATAACAGCAGTGTTAGGCGCTGCTGCGTTCCGGTTTGAAGGGTGTGGTAAGGGAGACAGACTTTTCCGAGGCGTTCCAGCTTAATCCTCAAGGGTAGCGGCGCATCTGTGGCTGACCCCAGGTAGGAATATCTAATCCCCACGGGGGTTGATTACAAATGTCCATGGGAGGCAGTAGCCTTACCATCGGCAGTAGACTTACCATCAGGTGGACTACATGCTCGTCTGCTACTCCTATATTATAAAAAAAAAATACTTACAATCTTCGATTCAAAACCAAAGAGGTCATCGCTCATAATCATTTAGTTCCGGTGTTAATTACCTTCCTACTCTTATGCAAGCGTAAGCCTCATACTAAAGGTTATCATCTAAATATAAACATGCTATATAAGAAACGAGCTTTTGCCCGCGGCTTCGCTCGCGTTATGAAGTAATATTTTCATCAACTATTTTATCCCCTTGGGGGTAGAATTGATCAAAATCCTTTCTTAGCGGATGCCTACGTCATAACATCTACCTGCATGCCAAATGTCAGCCCGATCCGTCCAGTGGTTTGGGCTGCGTTGATAGATCACTATGTCAGTCAGTCACCTTTGAGTTATATATATTTAGATTGTAGGAAATAAAGAACAAGCTGAGACAAGCAAATAAATATTAATTGGCCAAGTGCAAGTCGAACTTGCACACGGAGGGTTCCGTACCACCAACATATTTTTTTCTTTTTATACCCTTATATAGACAATACCTTTATATAGACAAATATGACCTTTTTGGTATTTGTTTACGTATTTTCTCATATAAATTCCAATCAGCGCCCCTAGCGGATTGTATCAGAACTAGGAAATCGTATGGGCCAATATGTAAACAATTACCAAAACAGTCATATTTGTAAAAACGTAAAAACTCATACTAAAGGTACTGTACAAGCGTACAACCCTAGCAAACCGTCGTGTCGTGTCACTAACTCTAATAGAATGTCACTGGCATAGCGAAGGCTGTGATCTTGCGAGATCAATGTTAAGATCGCTCTTAGAACGCCTTCAGATTGATGCTGTGAGAATATTACTTAAATGTATAATAAATAATTAAATGTAAAGTAAATCTAAATATAACTAAAAGGTGACTGACTGACGTAGTGATCTCTCAACGCACAACCCAAACCACTGGACGGATCGGGCTGAAATTTGGCATGCAGGTAGATGTTATGACGTAGGCATCCGGTAAGAAAGGATTTTGATCAATTCTACCCCCAAGGGGATAAAATAGGGAATAAAAGTTTGTATAACTCTTCTTAGTTAATAATATTACTTTGTAACGCGAGCGAAGCCGCGAGCAAAAGCACGTAATTGTATAAGCATAATAAATACTTGTTATTAAATGTATAGTACGAGACAATAATTTTAATAAATAAAAAGAAAGCAAACGGAGGGTTCCTATACAGGGAATCCTAGTGTAGAAGGGGTTTAAATTAGACATACTCGAATATCGAAACAGCGACACATTCGAACAGCTGTGATAGCCTAGTGGTTAAAATACTCGGCCTGTCGATCGAGGGGTCCGAGGTTCAAATCTGCTAATCTGCAAATCTGCTGCACGCTCCTTTGATTTTTCAAAATTATGTGCGTATCAGAAATTAATTATCACTTCCTTAAATGAAGGAAAACATCGTGAAGAAACCTGCATACACGGGAGATTGATTAAAAAAACTCAAAGGTATGTGAAGTCTACCAATACGCACTTGTCCAGCGCTGTGGACGATGGCCTAAACCTTCTCATTCTGAGAGACCCGTGCCCAGCAGTGGGACAATAATGGGTTGATGATGATGACTCGAATATCATTACTTATCATTATTTTGAAGGTGCTAGAACCCTCTGTGGTTCGACTCGGGTGCACCACCGCCGCACCTATTTCTACCTAATAACAGCAGTGTTAGGCGCTGCTGTGTTTCGTTTTGAAGGGTGCGGTAAGGGAGACAGACTTTTCCGAGGCGTTCCAGCTTAGTCCTCAGGGGTAACGGCGCATCTGTGCCCGACCTCAGGTAGTAATATCTAATCCTATCTGGGGTTGATTACTGATGTCCATGAGCGGCAGTAGCCACTTACCATCAGGTGGACTGCATGCTCGGCTGCTACTCCAATATTATAAAAAAAAAATAACCCTAAGTCGGGTAAAATTTATAAATTTTACCCATCTCCTATCTCGAACACTTTCGTGGGCAACAATAGCTTATTCCCAGGCGCTATCTGCTTTTTGTCGTAACATCAGTGAAACTTTATCTTTCTCTCTTCTCACGATTAATGTGGAAAATATTATACTGTACGTATTGTTGTAATTTCTACGAATAGAAGTATACGCGTGCTTCGATTGAACCAAATTCGAGGTTTGTCATACATTTTTGTCCATAACTAGCTGAGCCGGCAATATATAAAAAATGTTGGGTGACAACTCTTATCACTTAGGGGTATGAAAAATAGATAGTAACCGATTCTCAGACCTACTGAATATGCATATAAAATTTGGTGAAAATCGGTAAAGCTGTTTCGGAGGAGTACGGTTACTAACATTGTGACACGAGAATTTTATATATAAGATAAACTTTTTTTTATGATAATTCATACATTGTTCATCATTTATAGATAACATTAAAGATTATCAATAGCTAAAAAGGTTAGGATTAGTATTTTTCAAAATTCTAGTTATTATGGTCTCATATTTATATTATGAGTACCTATGAAGGTATACCTGGAAGGCTGAGGTATTCCCGGAGCGCTATGACTCCTTCAAAGCCGGCGATGCATTTGCGACTCCTCTGGTGTTGCAAATGTCCATAGGTGACGTTGACTACTTTCCAACAGGTAGCACGTCTGCTTTATCGTCAGGTTCAAATATAAAAATAAAAAATACATTTTAATTTTTTTTTCGATAACATTAAATATTATGAAACGCTAAGAAAAAATCTTAAAAATTAAAATTTAAGCTGGAATGCTTCGAAAAGTAGCTACTCGTATGTCTCCTTTATACCCTTCAAACTACAACACAGCAGCGCTTAACACTGTTGTGATTAGTAGCACTACCATGAGTTGGCATAGAAACGCCACTATAGAAATTGTAAATAGAAAACTATTGTCATTTCCTAGTGAATAACATAACTACTATCGTTACGGTATTTCTTGACAACGTCTGTCAAATTAATGACTCATGGGACCGAATTTGTATGGCAATAGATCATAATGACATTCGCTAGCGATTTGATTTCGATAGGTTTTTTACGTATCGAGTTACGCCACTACGGATTTTAGTTCTACGAGTAACCACCAGAGGCGCTGTACAATTTTTCATACATTTATTTAACGCAGTCGCTAGCGAGTAATACTTTTGTAAACTCATGGTAGTGCTATAGGTAGAAATAAGTGTTTCCCGAACAGTACCCTTACCATCAGTTTTTACGTTTTGATAAGTATGTCTGTTTTGGTATTTGTTTACGTATTGGCCCATACCATTTCCAAGTTCTGACACAATCCGCTAGGGGCGCTGATTGGAAATTGTATGGGCAAATACGTAAACAAATACCAAAACAGTCATATTTGTCAAAACGTAAAAACTCATGGTAGGGGTACTGAGATAGGCCCGGACGTGGGCAAACGCTGTCGGGATCGCGGACGAGCTATTAGCGTCCAGAGGAACACCGTGGGGTTATAGCCGGTAGGAGTCCGGCATATCCTCTCCGTTGCCCCCGCAGCTGAGAGAAACAAATGAAGGGTTTCCCCACGAAAAAAAAGGCAGAAATAAGTGTGGCATACCATGGCATGTGTTATTTACCTTTAAAAACATATAAATTTACTTTACAACTTAATTTTAGATGGTTTGTTTTATTTATAGGTTTTTTATAGACTTTTTATAGATACAGATTTTATTAGTTAAATTGTATGTATTCAATAACTTAATTCTTTGAAAAACATATACTGTTATGCTACAGCTATACGACAAAAAAAGTGTTTGCTTATTACATGAAAACATTACAAAACCCAACCCGGAATCGAACCAACAACAAACTACAATTTGAGAAGCGTGCGTCATCGTTACATCAGCGTTTTGACAAGGAAAGCATCTTGTTGCGCAATGTAGAAAGCGAGCTAGCGCCACGCGATGTTAGCCTATATTGGTGTCCTCCTTCACCAATTTATCTTTTAGTGCCTCTTATCTTTATCTTTTTAATATAAGCTGTGGTTAGATACTAGGTCTCGCTATTGGGAATGCCGGGGATCGAATCAAAGACACATATAGTTTTTATTTTTTAATATAGAAGTAGATAACGAGCATGCAGTCCACCTGATGGTTGTTGCGCAATATATATTGCTGTCCTCCTTCACCAGTTTATCTTTTAGTGCCTCATAATAAATATCTTTATCTTTTTCGCTTTTTTAACAATTAGGTTTTAGCCTATATTATCTTAAAACCAATGGTTATCTGGAAGGGATCGCTATTTTAGTGATAAGACCGCCTGTTGTACCCTTAATTATTTATTATTGTTGTTTATTTTATTTTGCCTATGGTGTGCAATAAAGATTTTTTGTATTGTATTGTTTACGAGCTTTTGCCCGCGGCTTCGCACGCGTTACGAAGTAATATTTTCATCCCCTATTTTATCCCCTTGGGGGTAAAATTGTTCAAAATCTTTTCTTAGCGGATGCCTACGTCATAACATCTACCCGCATGCCAAGTTTCAGCCCGATCCGTCTAGTGGTTTGGGCTGTGCGTTGATATATCACTATGTCAGTCAGTCACCTTTGAGTTATATATATTTAGATAGGTAAAATATGGATTGATTATTATTATTGATATTGTTGATAATGTAAAACCAAATCTGTTAATTTTTTCTGCAGATTCATGAGGACCTTACCTATTTTTTTAATATGACCAAACGGCAATCATATGAGCGACATAAGCATATTATTAAGCAGTCGGGTTTTCTTTTGAACAGAATATTCTTCTTTATATAAGGAAAATATTTTTTACATAAAAAATCAAAGAGTGAAAATATAATCAATGTAAATAAATTATAAATTAATTAACATTAATTGAATTTGAATTGATCAGTATTTTTTGTACTATTTCCTAAGGCATACAATTTCCCTAAATACTTACACAATTGTTCTAGTTAAAAGCAAAATGTTCTTGGAACAAAAGTCTCAAAATATACTGAACGAAGAAAATTTTTCACACAAGTGTATATTAAGTACCCTTAATTTAAATACGAACACGCTATATACATCACGCGATCCAACCACCAAGCAATTCTCACTCTTATTACTATGGAATACAGCGTAAAATTGCGTGCATAAATTTACACTATTAAATTCTTTCCCTGTTTTCAAGTGTTTCAATTTTACGAGTAAATGTTACGATTCCTTGTAAAAGTTTTCCGTATTGCAAGAATTAATTCTTGCAAAGTGTTAGTGATATTACATTCGATTAGGGCAGTGGTTCCCAACCGGTGGTCCGTAAAAGTCAAAATATGGTCCGCAAAAGATTTTTAAGTTTAACGGGAGTTTATTTATTTATTTATTTAAACTTTATTGTAAACCTAGTGGTTACAAAGGGCGTACTTAATGCCTAGTGGCATTCTCCACCAGTTAACCCTTGTTGATGGAGAAATGTTGTGGTGGGTGTTACGTTAAAAACAATGAAAATACCATTGTTAACTTATATTAAGTGTGAAAATACTCCCAAAAACTTTTTCAGCTATTTTAGCATAACTTGTCTTTTGTGCTAAAAATTGTTGAAACTTTTTACACACTTGAATTATTTTTCACCTTAAAATTATCTCAAGTGACCGTACGAAAAACTGAAAGTCCACTACGAAACTTAAATAAAAATGCAGCACATTTCAATTCTACACTTAACAATGAAACTTTTCCCTTTTGTGTGGTAATTCACCAAGGTCTTTCCCACGTTATGTTTTGATGCCAAGACAGTTGCTGTCGGTAATCTTTTTACAAGCTTTTTAAACCAAGATTATGTATAGATAAGGCTTTCTTTCTTTTAATTTAATTTTCGTTAGGTAATTGTTCTGTTCGCAATTTAATTGTTCTTAGGTTTTTGTTTATATATTTTTTATTAATGAGTGTGTCTACCAAAATGAGTCTTATTTTAATTAAGGAAAATAATGTGTCTATATCATAGATTAGTAAAGATTACTCACTCCTAACAAGAAAATGTACCCAGTTTTGAGAATTGAAATAGTTGCGTAAAAAAGTTTTGCCACGTCTCTGTGCTAAAATATCCCTAAAATATTTGAAATAATTATTTATTTATTACGTAAATTACGCAGTATTATTTATTTATTCGTAAATTTTCTAAAAAAATGTTTTTATTTGTCAAGAATTCAAAAAAAGAACTTAATAAAATAAGCTGTTTGTGGCTTCATTCAATTTCAAGGCGACGAAGTATCTATACTAATCTACGGTCTATACACTAAAGTTGAAAATGAAACAAATTTGATTCGTAGTTTCTGAGAAAATGGCGGTCATACAAGTTTACATACATACATGCACACATTACATACATACAAACATACATACATAGCGGTCGAATAGAACCTCCTTTTGAAGTCGGTTAATAAATGAGACGAATCGCATGATTATTAAATATGAGTCCAAAACACTCAAAACCAATTATTCCATCTGTTTTTTTAACCTAAATTTTCCACTCACTTCAAACCACACACACACACGTACATACATATGTAAATACTTTTCTTTCGATCGATTTCAGTACCCTTACCATGAGTTTTCAAAACATCCCACAAGTTTACGTTACGTTTACTCAATCCATTCTGTTCTGTAGCATTACCATGAGTTGGCATAGAAACGCCACTATAGAAATGGTAAATAGAAAACTATTGTCATTTTGCTAGTGAATAACATAACTACTATCGTTACGGTATTTCTTGACAACGTCTGTCAAATTAATGACTCATGGGACCGAATTTGTATGGCAATAGATCATAATGACATTCGCTAGCGATTTGATTTCGATAGGTTTTTTACGTATCGAGTTACGTCACTACGGATTTTAGTTCTACGAGTAACCACCAGAGGCGCTGTACAATTTTTCATACATTTATTTTACGCAGTCGCTAGCGAGTAATACTTTTGTAAACTCATGGTAGTGCTACAGTTCTGTTTGCTTTAGTACACTGAGTAAACGTAACAATAAGTAAGTTCTCAAGTATTTTTGTCTGCCTCACATATTCGCAAAAAAGAGAGACAAAACATAAAGCGCCATTTTGTCATTTAGACATTTAATGATACGTTACTGACACTATAGTTCTGATACAATCCGCTAGGGGCGCTGATTGGAATTTGTATGGGCAAATACGTAAACAAATACCAAAACTGTCATATTTGTCGAAACGTAAAAACTTCTGGTAAGGGTACTGATAGTGTCGCTTATATGGATCAAATTCTGGGAATGACAAACTAAATATGAACTAATATCTATTAAAATTCTTTGTATAAAGTAATTGTATAGTATTCTATAAATAAGAATTATTGATAAAAAGTAATTCTGCCTTTCCTTAAACCGGAACACTGTTGTAATAAGGCACACAGGAAATTACATCATCAATACTCCCTTTCGATGATATCTGTAATTTTACGGGAAGTCATCAAGCCTTAGCCAATAACTCACGGATCCTTGGCACATTTCCGGTAGCTCTAATGCCTTTCGTGTGGCTATTAGCCGTGACGGTATTAAAGATTAAGGCTTTGATGCTACACGATTGGGAACTAAAGAGAATGTTTGTATCGTAGGGTATTTAGTACGCAATTATTATGTTAAATTGTTATCGCAAAGTAAATAAGTATTGCTTTGTGTTTTGGTAGATTTTTACTCGACTGTGGAAGGGATTTTTTTTTATAAAATAGGAGTAGCAGACGAGCATGCAGTCCACCTGATGGTAAGTGGCTACTGCCGCCCATGGACATCTGTAATCAACCCCAGATAGGACTAGATATTCCTACATTTATTCTACTGTGCTTATCATAATGTGGCCACAACAACATTTATAGTTTATGGAGAAAAAGCTGAGTATTAAATTTCTTAACACACGTCTTTTACACATAAAAAAATAATTTAGAATTGTATCACTTCATTTTGATAGAGCTAGTGTCTTCAACAACTACATGTTTTCAGTTAAATCACAATAATATAGTTATACAGGGTGCCCCGTAAGTACCACGACAAACTTGGGGAGAAGATAGATTAGGATCTGACCTCTCTGAGAAAAAATTAGTAAAAGTGTCACTATTATATTCTTTAATAAAGAATTTTGACTTCGTATTACACGTTTAAGATTTCTTTATCCTAAATTTTTTTACGTTTCCTAAGATTTTTGTGAGTTTTTTTTAATTTCTTAGTCATAAAATATTTGTTGAAAGTTGTTTTAAGTTAATAAACGTAGTAATACTCGTATTCTAAGAGAGGTTGTGGATTTTTCGAGTTGATTACAATGTTTTTTTCAAGAATTTTGCGTATGAAAATGTTCATCTATATCTTTCGTTTTAAAAAATACGTCATTTTGTGTCGTTTCGTGTTATAAAATACGTCATTAATAGGTTCCTATAAGAGGAAATTTGTAGACTTTGATTTAAATAATTTAATTGTACAGAATAACTTTATTGTTGAAAATAATATATTTGTTGAATGTTTTCTGTTTGTTGTAAATTTTAAATGTCAAGTTGCAGTTTTCTTAAAATAAAATATCTTATATTATATTATATTTAAAAAATATATCTTATGAGAGCAAAAGACTTGTAGTTTTAGTATAAATCTAAAATTAATTTGCATAAATTGCAATAGGACTTCATATATTCAACTTAACTTTTGTGAAGTGACGTCACTAGTGAACGTCTTCACCCTATTACACAACTCACCTCTCTCCGCGAAAGCGTCCGAGCCCGTACCAATGTCCTGCAGCGTTTGATCCTCAGCGCCGATGTCATTCAATCCAAAATTTTGTTCACGAAACACAACATTGTCGTTGAAACTCGGCCCGGCGTGCGAGTTTGTCTGAACGTTCGAGTTCTCGGCGTAGGGGAAAACTACTCTAGGGGTCCGCGCTTTCCAGTTGTAAAAACTGTTCCGTACAGTTGAAAAGGGCACTTGGTAGGGATCGAAACCGAAACTTGGCGCGTAGGGACGACCGAACCGCCCTTGGTAGTACTTAGGGTATCTTAAACGCGGTAACGGCTCGTAGAACCTATCATTAACAGGCCCATCGTCCTCTTGAGCTTTTGTATCGTCCGGCGACGTAAACTCATAATCGGACGCATCATCGAATTTAATTTTCGAGTTTTCGGTCAAATCGATCTCACCGCGTCCGAACGGTTGTCGATTTTCGTCCTCATCCAGAAATAACACACGGGATTGCCTACGTCTGTGTATCTTAGGCACAAACATAGGCATGCTTCTCGGGTTTTGGTAGACTAGGCTAAGCGCGCGGGACGGCTCGACGGCGGCGGCGGACGCAGCCACGAGTAGGATCACTTTCCATCTATTTTCGCTGAACATGTTGCTACGGTCACTGAACCGCGGGTTTCACTTTCATTGCGTACGTATCTTCGGTTTTTCGCGAAAGTGTCAGCGCATTTTTTTTGAATAATAAATAATAAGTTAGTTTTGGTTTTTCATTTTTGACGTGCGCCGCTCGCGGGGTTTGCGCGTCTACTGCCGCCGCCCCCTCTGGCGTTCGATTCACGACTGAGGTTATATAAAATGTGACGTGGGAGTTATGTAATGGAGTCGCTTGGTAACTGTGTTTTGGGACTGAAAGCGGCCTCGTTTGGACGCTGTCCAAATTGTTTTCATGTTTACGGAGTGATTGGTGTATTGTTTTCTCGTAAAATGTTGGAATGTAAAAATGGGTGTTAAAAATCAAATTTGAATTATAGAGTACCCTTCATAGTTACGGAAAAATGTAATGACTTTTCAATACCACATTATATGTTATTTTTTAAATATTTATCAAAATATTTTTGATTTTATTTTCCTTGATTATGCATCTTATTAAATGTCCAAAATTATGATTGTTGGTAATAAACCCCAAGTTTACTTCCCTCTCTTTCCTACTCCTCCCTTTTGAAGGTGGTAGAACCCTTTGTGGTTCGACTCCGGCGGCACCACCGCCACACCTATTTCTACCTTATAACAGCAGTGTTAGGAGCTGCTGTGTTCTGGTTTGAAGGGTGTGGTAAGGGAGACAGACTTTTCCGAGGCGTTCCAGCTTAGTCCTCAGGGGTAGCGGCGCATCTGTGGCCGACCTCAGATAGGAATATCTAATCCTATCTGGGTTGATTACAGATGTCCATGGGCGGCAGTAGCCACAGATGCACAGGACTTAGTCATCACAGAAATAATATAACTTTAAATATATAAAAATAAAAACAAATGGTTACGATCATAATCTGTAAGAATTTGAAAAATATATCATCTAGTAAGAAAGTCAAAGCGTGTACCATGAAAAATATAGTCCTTTTTTTCGTATTTCATATTTTACAATATTTTATATTTAATTTTTTTCTGCACAAGATAAATAATATTCCTATTACATTAGTTTAAAATACATAATAGTATTCATAAAGGCACAAGATTTCACTCACAATAATAATAACTATTTAATTTATATTAACTTTAGCAAACATAGAAACAACTAAATAAGCCAAAATAAAGACCTACACTTAGTAACAAAGTAAGAAGGCTAGTTTACCAGCAAAATAATTTAGAAGCGCCCTCTAGCTAACCATCCTGAAGTAACAGAACCTTTCTCTTTAGAAAGACTGCATGTTATGATGGACCTTACTAAAGCCTTTCCAATACACTCTACATGTATGTGTGAATCGTCGAGAGATGGCGCTGTACTGTATGGGCCAATACGATTTCCTAGTTCTGACACAATCCGTTAGGGGCGCTGATTAGAATTTGTATGGGCAAATACGTAAACAAATACCAAAACAGTCATATTTGTCGAAACGTAAAAACTCCTGGTAAGGGTACTGTACAATATATGATATAAGGCTTTATAAATTTATCTGTAAGCTTTTTATATCCCACTGTTAGGCGTGGGTATAATTGGAAGAGGCACGTATTGTATCACACTCCATCTTGCTTCCCGCATTGAAGGATTGATAAAGGGTGTTATGACGAACGTTTTTAAGCAGCCTATTAAGCCTCCCAACAAATAATAACAACTGGGATCATTACCATAATATGTCTTTCACAGCACGATTGGTGTATTTAGCGATGAAAGTTTTCAAGCTGCCTGTTAAGCCTCCGACAGGGTTTAAGGACAGCTATCTAATTATAACACCTGAAATCGTTACCTTAACATATTTCCCATAGCATGAAGGGTGTATTTAGGCAGTCGGTTGCTACTCGACTTTCCTTAGCTTTGTAGAGTTATACCTTATGCCACGCTAACCACTCTTTTCTACTGTACTATTCATATTAAATGCTAAAAACACTACAAATATATTAAGCTTGTGTAATATAACTTGAAAATGACTTATTTTTACCTGACTGCCAAGAAAGGGTTATGTTTTTTGCGTGTATCTTGTATGTTTGTCTTTCTTTATTTGATCCGATTTAACAAACGGCTGGATGAATTTCAACAGTTAAGGTGTCATTATATTTGTCTCAATGACCCGAGTGTCCTTAGATAGGTGTTCGTAAAAAAAAAACAATGTGAGCCGTCACGGGACGCCTGGCAGATGTGAAACATCGACATTATTTTGTAAAAGTAATATGCAGAAAATAACATATTGTGATAGGAACTAAATATGTCATAATGATAAAATAAAATATTACGATTTTTGCGCATGGCGACGCGTCGCCACACCGTACACACTACTGCATATAGACTGTATATATATACCATCGTATAGCGTGGCGACGCGTCGCCACGGCATTCGTCGCCACGCCAGAAATCGGTTTTACGTGCGGCTATAGATGTTTCACATCAAAATCAAAATGGCGGATTTTTGGCGCGAAATAGTAACACATTTATTTTATTAAATTTATTTATATAGAAACTCTTCACTGTTCTGCAAAGAATAAAAAACTCCGAAGTAAAAGACATCAACGAGCGCATTAATGCTTCGATACAGTGCTTATTCCAAGGTTAAAACTGGAACATAATCATCATCATCAACCCATTAACGTCTCACTGCTGGGCACGGGTCTCCTCTCAGAATGAGAAGAATTAGGCCATAGTGCACCGCGCTGGACAAGTGCGTGTTGGTAGACTTCACATACCTTTGAGATTTTTTTTTTTATATAAATCTCCCATGTTTGCAGGTTTCCTCAAGATGTTTTCCTTCACCGTTTTAGCAAGTGATAATTAATTTCTAATACGCACTTAATTTCGAAAAATCAGAGGTGCGTGCCTGGGATTTGAACCTCGGACCGCTCGATCGAGATGCCGACTTTCTTAACCACTGGGCTATCACTGTCATTACGAACTGCAACTAAGAACATAATTATATTAATCATTAATTTAAGAAAATGTATATACTTGATGACGTCGATATTGATGACACTAAAACTAGTCAATAGCTACTCATCAAAAATATAAAATATGTTCATAAAACAGAAAATTATTGACAGTAATTGGCTACAACCATAGTCATATGTAATCAACCCCCGATTAGAGTCCTACCTAAGGCTAACCACAGACGTGTTACTACCCCTAAAGACTTCAACCCTTCAAATAAGTGTGTCTCTTTTATCACACCCTTCAAAACAGAACTCAGCAGCGTTTAACACTGCTGTTCTCCAAAGTCCCAAGTAAAAGACATCAACGCGCTCATTAACTTATCAATATGTATAAAATAAAATTCCCACGATACCGTATTGATGTATATTTTAACATTTGTGAACTTGTTTTAACTTTTACTTAAATATTATAATTAGATTCTATTCATTAATTTTAAATGTATATAGATTATGTTTTAATGTGCACATTTAATCTTATGTCATTGAATACTAGCTGTTTCTTATGGTTTCTTTCTGATCTTAAAACTTACATATGATCAAAATTGGTTTTTGATGGATGTGGCAACGATCATGCAGTACACCTGATTTTAAGTGTTGTAAATCAAATCAAATCAATTTTTTTTTTATTCAAAACATGTTCTTTACAAAGCACTTTTTGAATGTCAGTACAACTACCGCCACTTCACAAGGTGTTTCGTTGTGGAGAAGAAGAAACTCTACAAAGTGCTTAAAAACTCTACATACTACAAGAGTCATATTTGAACTCGATTATAATCCTTTAACGCTACATAAGTTGGCTTTGATTAAGAAAGGTTTTCCTTATAACCGCATTTTTAGCGCTGTTTTGTTCTGATCTGAAGGATGTGGTAATGGAGACATGGCCGATGCATTCCAGCTTAGTTATTAGGGGTAGCGGCGTATCTGTGGCCGACCTCAGTACCCTTACCATGAGTTTTTACGTTTTCACAAATATGACTGTTTTGGTATTTGTTTACGTATTGGCCCATACGATTTCCTAGTTCTGACACAATCTGCTAGGGGCGCTGATTGGGATTTGTATGGGCAAATACGTAAACAAATACGAAAAAAGTTATATTTGACGAAACGGAAAAACTCCTGGTAAGGTACAGGTAGGAATTTAATGATTACGCATGTAGGTAGGATTACACATTTCCATGTATTGCGGTAGCCACCGATAACAATATTTGAAGGTATATAAAGTTTATAACACGTATATAACAACTTTTAGTATCATAAATAAGAATCATATAAAATACAATTATTATGCACTATAATACCAAGTGAACGCACATCCGGTTGATAACTATATAACCTGAAAAGCTCTGATCTGCTCGCTTATACTCTGCTTTAGTTTTTTGAAGTTTATGGAAGAATCCTTAATATTTTGAGATACGTCATCCGCAGTAAAGTGTCATTACTTTTTTGTAAAATTTGTGTCCAATTTGAATCAGTAGTTTTTAAGATTATATCTTACTAGCTGACCCGGCAAACTTTGTATCTCCTCAAAATCTATTTATCAAATATATTTCATATAAAATATAGCCTATGTTACTCGTGGATAATGTAGCTTTCGAATGGTGAAAGATTTTTTTAAATCGGTCCAGTAGTTTAAGAGCCTATTACAACCAAACAAACAAAGTTTTCCTCTTTATAATATTACTTAGTGTAGACAAAAAAGTAAAAAAAGAAGAAGGTTCTTGATTTGGTGTAATGCGATTGAACACAATTATAAGCAAACCAGGGCGTTATTTCTCAATCATGGTCATCAACAATGCAATTTTTTTTATTAAGTTCTATCCGTATCTGCTTAGCAATTTTGAACAGACATCGAATTTTCAATATGGATTTTTTTAGAGCTTTTTATGCGTTTGTTTTTAAAATTAGTAAAACTATTCACAAAGTGGAAAATTTTCAAATTACAGACAGACATTTTAATTTTGTTCATTTATATGATTACATGACTGAAGTTATATTCATATTTTTATAAAGAAATAAAACGAAATTCAACTAACGATATATTTTCATGGCGCCATGTTATGTAAAATCGGCGCCGCCCCGAAAGTGTGTCGAGTTTACGAAGCTCTATAAGTTTTGCATGTGACATTGCTATACTTGATTTTTTAGCCAATTGCAGAGGATTTTTTGGGTGTATGTATGTATATATGCAGGTATGTATGTATGCATGTATGTATGTATGTATGTATGTATGTATGTATGTATGTATGTATGTATCGATGTGTGTGTGTTTGTACATATGTCTTATTCTTTGGTATGCCTTTTTTTTCTTGTTTTTTTTCTTCTCGAGGGGGAAACCTTCAATAAAATAAATTAATAAAATAAATAAATAAAATGTACCCGGTGCCGTGGGAGTAACACGGGGTTATGTGGGATTCTTACCGCACTAAAAACCCCCCTGGTGACCGTGCTCGCCGCTGTGTTGAGGACTCCGGGATCTCTAAAGGAATGCAACCGGAGTCCTCTAAGCATTTTGCCCCGTCGGGCTCTACCCTGGTAAGCATAAGACTCGCCAAACCATCTAGTGTGAACCACGCTACGCGGCCACACATACATCCACCCTTCCCGGGGTCGCTAACGGGGTGGTTAGTTTCTTCTAAGCTGTGGCATAGAATAAATTAAATCTCTTTTCAGATAATTATTTTCGAGTTGTCGGGTTTTTTATTTATAATAATAATAAAAGTTACCTTATACCTATCAATCGTTTTTTTGATTTTTCATTGTAAACTAATATGTTGATATAAAAGTTTATAAGTTAAATGTTTACCTCATTTAACATATTAATTTTAAAACAAAAAAAAAACAAAAATCAAAATTACACTTTTGCGTTATACGAGTAAAAAAGGTCGACCAACTAAAGTACAGACAGACGTCATTTATTAAAAATATACAAAGAGAAGTGAAAACCAAACCGACAACTGAATTTGTCATATCCATTAATCTTCGATAATAATGATTAGTCAGCTGTTTGGCATTTTGTATGGCGACTTTCGGAAACATTGTTCGGTACTTTTTTATATGTAATATGGAGTAGCAGACGAGCATGCAGTGCACCTGATGATAAGTGGACATCTGTAATCGACTCCAGATAGGATTAGATATTCGTACCGGAGGTCGACCACAGATGCGCCGCTACCCCTGAGGACTAAGCTGGAACGCCTCGGAAATAAATTTTGTAATAATTAAATAAATAAATAAAAGTATGTCTCTCTTACACACCCTTCAAATTAGAACACAGCAGCGCTTAATACTGCTGTTATAAGGCAGAAATAGTTGTGGCGGTGGTGCCGCCGGAGTCGAACCACAAAGGGTTCTACCACCTTCAAATTATTTACCACCACCTATTAGTATAATACTTCTTATAGAAGTAGCGGACATGTAGTCCATCTGAAGGTGGTAGAACTTTGTGGTTCTCTGGCGGCACCACCGCCACACCTATTTCTGTTATAAAAGCAGTGTCAAGCGCTGCTGTATTCTGGTTTGAAATGTGGTAAGCGAGACATACTTTTCTGAGGCGTTCCAGCTCAGGGGTAGCGGCGCATCTGTGGCTGACTTCAGGTAGGAATCTAATCTTACCTGGGGTTGATCACAGATGTCCATGGGCGGCAGTAGCCACTTACCATGCAGCATGCTCGTCTGCTTCTCTTGTATTATAAAAATCTCAATATAAAAGGTTTAGTTTTAGCGTGTACCAATTATTCCCAGCCGGTCCGCTATTCGAGTGTTTTTGCGATCAGCTGTTGACCCCGAAAGCCTACCGTTATAACGTGATTATGCCGCATTTATTTCCATACTTCATTAAGCATACAACCTTATTAAACGACCTATGTTTTTCGTGCGAAAAAATAATTTTATGTACTTAAATCGATTTTTATCTAAATAATATTAAAAAGTCTGCATGTCTGGTAGTTTATTCAATTTTGCCAAATAGTCATTATTACAAAAACTAAAAAACACGGTTTTGTGATAAAATGAACTAAATAGTAGAAAATAATTTTCAATCTAGGAATCAATTAAGGAACAGGTAATAGTAAATTGTAAAAAAAGGGTGGTAATAATTGTTGCAATCTGGTAACTTTGCGATGAACTTTTTCTAAGGCGCTCGAACAAAATCGCCTCGAAAATCGTTAATCCTGAGGATGTCGATAAGAACAGTGGTACAAAATTATTAAAATCGTGTATTGTCATTGGTTTTTGATAATTCTTCAAAATTTTGAATTTAACTGAACTTTCAAAGTGGATAGAAATCGTGTTCAACGATTCTGTTACTTAGTTACATACATACCTACATACATACAATCCAAGCTAATAAAAGCGTGTTAAAAATATTAATAAAATGTATAATTATAGTAAGAGTAGTAAATATTTAAAGAAATCTTAACAATTGACTACCTTTCTAAGTATTACCACAAAGATTAATTCATGAAAATACATAAACTACTATAAATATTGTAGTAAATATTAGTTAGTGAATCTGAAAACGGCAAAGCGTATATGTTTTGGTTGATGTCCTGGATATTTTTTGGATTATTGACAAAAACAATTAAAGAAAAATAAATAATAACATTTTAATAAGATAAAATTCTTAAAACATATTGTTTTGTTTAAAACGTTAAGAATACATAAAAAGGCTGTATGTATTATAATAAAGCAAGTTTAATTAAAAATAATAAAACAAATCTTCTTATTTAATTATGTAAAGTTCTTGGGGGATGAAATAAAAACCTTCAAATATGTATGTACATATTTACTTCAAGCAAAACCGTAGGAGAAGGCGTATTTGTCTTAAATATTTTTAATTAGGTTTATTAGTCCCTTTCCACAGGATATTTCTTACTGCTTTAAGAAATTTTGACAATACTTTCACCCGAAGCTTTTGGAAGAAATAACAAAACCTATAAGTTTGGCCTACTATATTTTATTTGTAAGTCTTTTCCTTACAAAGTGCTCAAATTTTAAATTTTCTATTTGATATCATTAAGAAACGTGAAATAACTCAGTATTAATAAACAGGACAGTTCCCTTAAACTTAACGTATGGTCATATACCATGAAATCGGTCATCGAAGCCTAACGCGAAGTTAATTTTCCCCATAATTTCGATTAAAACAACGAAAACGTGAAACTGTTACAACTAGATCTATAATAATCGTGATAGCGCAACGCAAAACCAGCTTTAGCGACCAGTTTTGAGAAAACGTACGACAGTCCACCACCAACCGTCGGATGGGAATGACGTTTGCGAAAAACCTAAAAAAAAAGTCAATTTAATTTTTTCGAAGTTTAAGTGAACGCGTTGAAGTCTTTTGTACCGGAAATTTTGTAACCACGAAAATAAATATTTAAACCAAAAAAATACATCGTTAATATAAGATTGAGACATTTAGAAGTGTTTTGTGGAGTGAAAGTGTTTTAGATCTAAAAGTGAAAGGTGTAATGTGAGTATTTATACAGAACTTTAAAGCCTGTTCGTATAATCGGGTTAGGCTGAGAGATTTGAATGAAGATACCTAGTTTTTGACCTAGATATCCTAAAACTTTAATTTACTACAATCAATATTACAAGATCTAAGCTCAAAACCCAGACTATATGATACAGAAAAACTGATCTAAAATTTCACTTATAATGCTCCACCGATTTGCACTGAGGCAGATCAATGCATTATGGTCCAGGCCATCTCAACCTGAAGGTAGTTGCAGACGTATAACTAACACTTACCTTGTGGAATGTGAGTAAAAGTAAAAGCTTTGATTAAAAGGAAAATAACCCTTAGGCTACTTGATTAAAAGTAAAAGTTTGATTAAAACAAGTAAAAGATTTGATAAAAAGAAACCTAGCTCTTAAACTACTTGATTAAAAGTAAAAGGTTTGATTAAACATACAATAGCCCTTAGGCTCTTTGATTAAAAGGTTCAATTAAAAGGAAAATAGCCCTTAGGTTATTTCTTTAAAAGTAAAAGGTTCAATTAAAAGGAAAATAGTCCTTAGGCTATCTGATTAAAAGTAATTAATCGAAGAATCCTTCTCATTCGGAGAGGAGACCCGTTCCCAGCAGTGGGACAGTAATGGGTTGATGATGAATCGAAGAATGTTTGATTAAAAACAAATGCTTAGGCTATTTAATTAAAATAGTCACTTTGGTGTTACGTATTTCATGCCTGATGGTGACTATTTTCAATCATTTCATTAGCCCTTAGGCGTGATTAAAATTTGATACTTTTAATCAAATAGCCCTTACATTGCTTACCTTAAGGCCTTATAATTGTAAGTATCAAGTTATTGGAAGTAGGCATTTAACAAAAAGGCAGTCATAGCCTAGAGATTAGAAATTCAGTTACTTTCTGTGTGTTCGAAGTTTGAATCCCAGTTATTTCTTCTTATCTTCAACAATTATGTGCGCATTACATAAGGTTTGAAGGTAGTATAATCCTTTGTGGTTCGACTCCGGTGGCACCACCACCACACCCATTTTTGCCTATTAACAATAGTATTGAGCGCTGCTCTGTTCGGGTTTGAAGGATGTAGTAAGGGAGATATACTTTTCCGATGTGTTCCAGCTAAGTCTTCAGGGGTAGCGGCGCATCTGTGGTCGTCCTCAGGTAGAAATATCTAATCCTATTCTGGGTTGATTACGGATGTCCATGGGCAGCAGTAGCCACTTACCATCAGGACTGCATGCTCGACTGCTACTCTCATATTATAAAACTAGCTGAGCCGGCAAACTTTGTACCGCCTCAAAATCTATTTATCAAATATATTTCATATAAAATATAGCCTACTAGTTATTGCCCGCGGCTTCGCCCGCGTTTGAAAGAAAATAATATGACATACTAACATAACTGAAAATTCGTACCTTCATTGGAATGACCTGGCGAAAATTGGTCTTACCAACTCTGAAACCTTCGTGGGCTCATGGACAACAACATTGGTAAAGATCAGTTGATCAAATGTAAAGTTTACGATTCAATTCTCACTAATATCGATTAAAATAATCGATTTTTTTGGTCCAAAAGATCGATTCTCCGATTAATCGATCTTAGATCGCCATCCCTAGTTCCCGTGGGATTTCCGGGATAAAAACTATCCTATGTCTTTTCTCGGGTCTCAGACTATCTTTGTACAAAATTTCATTAAAATCGGTTCAGTGGTTTAGGCGTGAAGAAAAGACAACCAGACAGACAGACAGAGTTACTTTCGGATTTATAATATTAGTAAGGAGTAAGGACTAGTAAGGATGTTACTCGTGGATAATGTAGCTTTCGAATGGTGAAAGATTTTTTTAAATCGGTCCAGTAGTTTTTGAGCCTATTCATTACAACCAAACAAACAAACAAAGTTTTCCTCTTTATAATATTAGTGTAGAAAAAGAAATACAGCGAAAATAACTGGCCCTTTTTAAATACCGTACTTGTACAAAGTAAATACTTTTCATTCATTCATTGCTTTACAAAGCACTTGCGATCTTTCATTTACATTTCAAAGACATGTAGGTTACTTTCGCTCTTTTTAATATTTCCTTGTTATTGTGTAAAATTCAATGTAATGTTTCTAAATAGTCTTGTTTCGCGGAAGTGTACCCAACTATTATATCTCTTATGCCTGGCTCATTTATTTTATATATAATTTTAGTTATTTCTATTTTAAAGTTAGTTATTTTAAACGATACACTATCTCGTTCTATTTACTTAATTATACTCTAACTTCTACTGATAATTACTCATTACTGTCCCATTGGTGGGCACGAGATTTCTCGCAGAAAGACAGGGGCTTAGCCATAGTCCAAATTGGTAGACTGCAACCACGATTCCTTACGATAACTTCCGTTACAATCTAACACTTGAAACATTAGAGGCTAACCCTAAGAGGGATTCAAACCTTGGGCTCCGTAGGCTGTCACTTTACTGACAATATTACATAGTGTAAAATAACGGCAATAAAAAACGCATATCGTGAGTACCCGTTACATAATAACATGTCTCAATTAGAGATGCCCCGAACAGTGGTTTCACCGAATAACCGAATACCGAATAATATTCGGTTTAACCTTTACCGAACCGAATATTCGGCCGAATTATTCGGTTTACCATTTGTTTATTGTCAATTTGCCGGTTATGTGTGTTCATTAAAACACTTTAAAATGTTGATTTGAGTTTTAAAAATAAATACTGATTTAAAGTTTAAAATAAATGTTGACTATACTAAGTAGCAAAAGCTAGCAATCAATAGATTAAGTAAGTAATGTGTTGACTTGAGGTATCAAATTAAATCTTGATTTGAAGTTTAATTTCTTTATTTTATTTAGCTTTATTCAACACATTCTTCATAGGATTTGAGTTTGACTTATAATTTATAATAATATAACATAAATCTTACATAAGAAGATTTGTATTTTAGTCCTGTACCATGTCGTGTACACAAGAAAATAGAAATACACGAACCGTAGATATTCGGCACCAAAACCGAATAATTCGGCCGAATACAAAAAGCAAAAAAGATACCGAATACGCCGAATACCGAATACCAAACGAATATTCGGCGCTTCTCTAGTCTCAATTATCAAACATCATTAGCTTATATCTCTTAAAAAGCCTTGTCCTCTCTGAAATTCAGTCCAAATTCAAATTTGGACAGTAAATTCCTTTTAAGTTGTGTTAAAAGTGCGAATAATGTAAGTATATGACATAGATTAGTGAAGATTACTCACTCCTAACAAGAAAATGTAACCAGTTTTGAGAATTGAAATTGTCACTGTCATCTATTTTCGGTTTTGAAATATATTCAAAAAATATAGTTTTTAGATCATTTACGAATGAAACGATATTTCTCCGCACGTTTTCTTTGATTTCGTGTTTTTGCACTACTTAACTGCGCATGTCGGCATTGCTCCGCGTAAATTACACCATGACAGCCATTAAATTGCTGATAGAAATGTGAGCCGTTTAAGCCATTTAATGGCTTCCTTCAATTACAAGGCGGTGAGATATCTATAATTATCTATGGTATATGAGCAGGAAAGTTACCATAAGGTATTAATTACCTAGTTTTGTTGTAATTATAGAATTACTAATTGGCAGCACGACCATGATATCAAAATAATATAATCACTTAATATTCATTATTAATTTTCAATCTATCAAATTTTTTGCGTGCCAGAGATCTACACTTGACAATTTCTTCATTATCTATTAAGCATTATCATTATCATTTCATTATCTACTAGACTAAAACTTATAATTTTTCGATCTTTGGTAAAAAAACACAGATCGATTATAAACTACGAACAATAATTATTATTATCATTATTGACAGTCAACTGACAGAAACTGTATTGAATAAATGTAGTTCAAAAAACTAAAAAACACGCTTTTATGATAAAATTAACTAAAAGTAGAAAATAATTTTCAATGTAAGAATCAATTAAGGAACAGTAAATAGTATAATTGTGAAAAAAGCGTGGGGTGCTCCATTTATCAGGTTCGAAAATACCTACATACATACATACAACCCAAGCTAATAAAAGCGTGTTAAAAATGAAATCAGTTTTTAAACAAAGAAATCTAATTAATTGGCTTCGTTAAGGCTTTAATTTTCGCGTTAACGATGGGGTCATGTCCCCGAAAGGCTGTCACGCGTGCGACGCTTTCGCTCCGCTTAATTGTCAAGCCTTCAAACAAGGCTTTGCTTGATTATAAAACCTGAATAAATTAGGGATATACATACAAGTATGAACAATTATTGTCGTGTACATATTTTAGGGTGGTTGTTAAAAAATATTTTTTTTGGACGTCAAAATCCTTACTTTTGATGAAAAATAACAGGAGTTTTTTTTTTCTTGATTAAAAAAAAACTTTACTATTTATCGAAGGTGGTAGAACCTTTTGTCGTTTGACTCCGGCGGCTCCACCGCCACACCTATTTCTACCTAATAACAGCAGTGTTAGGCGCTACTGTGTTCCGTTTTGAAGGGTGTGGTAAGGGAGACAGACTTTTCCGAGGCATTCCACCTTATTCCTCAGGGGTAGCAGCGCATCTGTGGCCGACCTCAGGCAGGAATATCTAATCCTATCTGGGGTTGATTACAGATGTTCATACGGCAGTAGCCACTTGCCATCAGGTGGACTGCATGCTCGTCTGCTACTCCTTTATTATAAAAAAAAGAACACGTGCCGCCGACCGACTTCAAGTCTCCAAGACTCCAAGTCCGACACAAAGTCCAAGAGTATTTATTTATTCATTGCAAAATACACACACAACTTACAACAAAATATATGCAATATGTGATGCTCTGAGAGGGTGTCGCAAAAAACTAGAGGTAGCAGAATTAATTTACATTAGGTTACATTTCCATGATAAATATAGCACAACATACAATTATTATTCATTTTTTAAATTAATTATACATGTCAAAGATTCGTAATTCTATTTAGTTGTCAAGTGCATTAATTAATGTATAATATATCATTAAATCGCATTATAAATATATTTAAATGTTAGTATTACATATTACGTGTCTAAATTTTAATTATTTAATATATATCTTTATCTGTCATAAATTCGGGAGTCATATGATTTTTTATTAGGATTAATTTTAACTTATTTGCTTTAACACTTTCATTTATTACAGATTAAAAATAAATCACCATTCCTGAATTCCTACCGATATGTCCGATCACAAAAATATAATATTGTCGACATGTCAACGGTAAAATACAATCGCACAAAATGGATTCATAGACAAAGGAATAGAGAAAAAAGAACCAGAGATAACCATAGAGATAGAAGAAAGATCTACAGAAATGTGAGAACAAGATGGCCGACAACAAGATGGCGGCCGAGGTGGCGGTCGAAATGGCGGATGCTGTTGCCGCTGATGATATTAAATGTTACTGGTCAAGTGAATGGGGTTGAAGGTAAATTAATTTTAATATTTGCTCTTTAATTTGCGTAGTTGTCTAATAGTAAATATAACTTTTTTTGAAGGTAGAACCCTTTGTGGTTCGACTCCGGCGGCACCACCGCCACACCTATTGCTACCTAATGATAGCAATGCTTAGGCGCTGCTGTGTTCCGTTTTGAAGGGTATGGTAAGGGAGACAGACTTTTCCGAGGCATTCCAGCTTAGTTCTCAGGGGTAGCGGCGCATCTGTGGCCGACCTCAGGTAGGAATATCTAATCCTATCTGGGGTTGATTACAGATGTCCATGGGCGGCAGTAGCCACTTACCATCAGGTGGACTGCATGCTCGTCTACTACTCCCATATTATAAAAAAAAAAAAAAAAAAAAAAAAAAAACAAAACAAAACAACAAAGAATAACAATAACACAATGTGCCCCAAATACACTTTTAAAAAGGATGTCTTTGCTCACTATTGTAATTTAGTTCATCATTAGATATGGTGTCTACACAATTTTTCTTCATTTTCACGTAGTAATTTATTTTAAAATGTATTTACTTCTCATCTATTTATATCTTATTTCTTTTTTTTTCTCTTTCTTTCTCACATTCTTTCTTTATTCATGTTCTCCTTCCTCCCTTTTTTAATTTTATTTTATTTCCTATTTATTATTATTATTATTTTTTAAGTATAGTTGTACCGCCTTCAATTTTTTGCACATCCCTAAGATTGACTGGGAGATAATGCTATTTAGCATTAAGTCCGTCTTTTGTACCACACTGTTTTTAAAATGGTCAATAAAGAATAAATAAATAAATAAAAACAGTAACAAAAAACTTCCAATTCCAGTCCTCTCCAGCCGAGTGCTGGCCTCATTCCTCGGGTATCCTACCTCCTGTACCATCGGGTCTGAGGTAAAGCCGTGTACCCTGTCGCTGACGTGCTGGCTCCGAGGTGGAACCAGGGCGAGAGGGTGTGGCGGCGGCTGGCTCTTCTCGTGCTGTGTCACGCCGCAGCAGGAGAGAAATGATTTTGATAATACGTAAGTTTTTACCAAAGTATTTGCATCGACTCAAACTTTGTTTTAGACAGAGTATGTTCGATGAATATATATGTGTTTAAATACGTTTGCTTTGATAGCAAAAAATATTGTGATTAAATGACAGACGGATTAAGGAAAATGTCCGTGTGAATGCAAATTAAATTTATTTAAATTCGCTTATTGCAGAATTTGCGTCCAAAATTATAATTTTTGAACTGTTAGTAACAAAACATACACGATATGTAACTGAGATGACATTCTGTTTTCAACTGTCCTAAATTCTGAAGCAGTTTGTTAAATATAATTGTAGTTAGTTGAATAATAAAATTAGTTTATGTTCACAATTGTATCACCGTACACTTCGAATATTGTGATTAAACATTATGAAAACACAAATAAAATTTGGATCATTTGAGAGTCATTTTCAGATGGAACTGTATTTGTTACCATGGGAACTCTTCATTAACCTATAGTTTTTGGTTACAGTATACCTTCATCAGACTGGCACTACAAGGTGGTGCCACCGAAGCTGCGGCAAGTGCCACAGCGCAGCGTGGTGCCAACCAACGTGTTTAGACGGAGAGTGGATGATGACGTCACTCAGGTGAATTTGAGAAATGTTAATAATAAGCAACGCACACACAATATTTTTATAGGGTCGGTGCTATGCCTACATAAAGACGAGTGCAAAAACACCCACACCTAAAAAAAATCTAAAGTTATATTATTTACGAACTTTTGCCCGCGGCTTTGCTCGCGTTACGAAGTAATATTTTCATCTCCAGTTTTATCCCCTGATCAAAATCTTTTCTTAGCGGATGCCTACGTCATAACATCTACCTGCATGCCAAATTTCAGCCCGATCCGTCCAGTGGTTTGGGCTGTGCGTTGATAGATCACTATGTCAGTCAGTCACCTTTGAGTTATATATATTTAGATGTGGCTGGTGATCGAACCCAAAGGTATTAATACAGCTTTGTTAGCACAGTGCTTCGATGAACTGCAATTTCAAGTTTAACTTAATTATGAGAATTGTCGTTAATTCTTGTAGAATTGAGCGTCTTACAAAGGCCTACTAGATTTTATTTTTCACCGTCAATCTGTATAGAAAATAACCTAGTCCTCCAATTAATAAAAGTGCCCCTATCCAACAGAGAGTGGTGGTACAGAACAGTTAAATAATGAAAATAAGAAAGTTTTTGAGGTGGTAGAAACCTTTGTGGTTCGACTCCGGCGGCACTGCCACACCTATTTCTGTCTATTAACAGTAGTGTTAAGTGCGCCTGTGTTCTGGTTTTAAGGGTGTGGGAAGGGAGATATATTTTTCCGAGGCATTCCAGTATGGTCCTGGAGTAGCGGCGTATCTGTGGTCGATCCCAGATAGGAAAGTAATCTTATCTGGGGTTGACTACAGATGTCCATGGGCGGCAGTAGCCTCTTACCATCAGGTGGACAGCATGCTCGTCTGCTACTCCTATATTTTAAAAAAATCATCATTTGGAATGACAACGCATCTGTGGTCGGCTTCAGGCAGGACCTGTTTTATGTGGAGTTGGTGACCATGAAAAGTGACCACATAGACTTGTCATTAACTACTCCAGTAGTATAAAAAAAGTAAAAATCATTGTTTACTTCATCAAGGTTAAATAGGAAATACTCATTACAAGTTTCGCTAAACTTTCTACAATGTGTAATAGTGTTTATATTGTCATTAGAACACATTTAGCGCTCTATACTATCATTGTGTGGCGATTAGCAGCAAATTGTAGCATAATGGCTTTGTGTACTGCCGTTGAAACAATCTGGTTGACTAAGTTCTGGAGTACTTGTGACATGGATGTGGAATGCTATAGAATGTTAATGAAAGTTATCAGTATTTAGTCGTCAACCCGTTACTATCACATTGCTGGGCACGTGTCTCCTCTCATAATGAGAAGGCCGTCACCACTAATAATAAAGTAGACACCGCGCTAGCCAAGTGCAATTTGATAGACTTCACAAACTTTTAAGAACTTATTTTAAACTCTCAAACGTCATGTAGGTTTTTTACGATGTTTTCTTTCACCGTTTAAGCAATTGATAATTAATTTGTATTACGCACATAGCGCTGAAAAGACAGAGGTGCGTGGGTGGGATTTGAACCTTGGACCTCTCGATCCAGAGGCATTTCAACCCCTAGGCTATGTTTGATTTTTGCAATACAAACATACCGTTAACAGTCTTCAACATTTATTTAGTTATGTAAGGGTGTATTAATTTTAATTTTAATAGAAGCCTGTAACAATATGTAAGTTATTACTTGCTATACGAAACACAAATACGTAACGCTCGGCATCGAGGACTCAACCAGACTAATACAAAAGCGCGGGCGGCGGCGCGCGAACGGCCGTTGCATCGGCCGTTGGGATGCGCGCGCAGGTCGGTGAGGCGGCAACATCGCACGAGACCTTGAGGCACAACCTTGAATGCCCAACGGCTTATTATGGGCTGCCTACAAGCCGAATTAATTTCTGGTGAGCAATCTAGCGGGAAACTGTATAAAAGAAAGAAGGATATTAAGTATATTGTTCAGAGAATAGGATGCCATAGAATGGATTGGTAGAGAAGATAAGGAGCTGTTATTGAATCTTCAATATATAGAATAGTCTTTCAGGAATAATTAGCTCACAGATATGACAACCCCGTAGCACAGCGGTCACCATACCGGTCTGACGCGCAGAGGGTCCCGGGTTCGATCCCCGGCCAGACAGATATCTAAATGATGAATTTAGGTTTCTGTTTCTGGGTCTGGGTGTTTGTGTATTTATCTCTTTGTGTGTCCATAGCGCTACAGGGAATCCTAGTGAAGGGCTGGGAGTGTAGAACGCGTTTTAGTTTTTTTTAGTTTTTTAGTTATTGGTTATTATTTTACAGGTGGACTGTGGTCTCCCTGCAACAAGGATACTCCAGAAGAGGATCATTGGAGGCCGAGAAGCGAGATTCGCGGAGTTCCCCTGGCAAGCCCATGTCAGGATATCTGAGTTCCAATGTGGGGGGGTGCTAGGTAATTGTAATATATAATAAACTGTATGTACCCTTACTATGAGTTTTTACGTGACAAATATGACTGTTTTAGTATTTGTTTACGTATTTAATAATAATAATAATAGAATTCATTTATTGCCACACAAAAAAATACACAAAAATATTATAAAACAGAAAACAAAAAATATAAGACTTAATTAAAAATAAAGAACAAAAAAAGGTAATCGAAAAAACAACAAAAAATAATAAAAATACAAGGTGTATAGTATTAATTATATTATTTGCCCATACAATTTCCAATCAGCGCCCCAAGCGGATTGTATCAGATCAGATCACATTGTGTCTAAATTGACAAAATGGCGTTTTATGTTTTGTCTTTCTTTTTTGCGAACATGTGAAGCAGACAAAAAGTTTATCGTCACTTGACAACTCATTCTACTGAAGCAAACGGATTGAGTAAACGTAACGTAAAATTGTAGGATGTTTTGAGAACTCTTGGTAAGGGTACAGCTCCATCTGTTGTGGAGTTCTTGAATAGCTGTATCATATTGGTTATTTCTGTATTTTATAAGATGGCGCTAGATGGTGTTACAAGCAAACAGTAGTAGTGTTTTTAAGAATTGGTTTTGTTTTTTATAACATTTATATAAACTTCAGAGAGCAAAACATGATACATATACATATAACCCTTTGTGTTTGTTCGACTCCGGCGGCACCACCGCCACACCTAGTACTGCCTCATAACATGTGTTTCGTTTTGAAGGGTGTGGTAAGGTAGGCATACTTTTCCGAGTTGTTCCAGCTTAGTCCTCAGGGGTAGCGACGCATCTGTGGCCGACCTCAGGTAGAAATATCTAATCCTATCTGGGGTTGATTACAGATGTCCACGGGCGGCAGTAGCCACTTACCATCAGGTGGACTGCATGCTCGTCTGCTACCCCTATATTATAAAAAAAAGTCCTCTAAATCACAGTCTTGATCAAAAAGTTGTTTGTCTACTGTTGCTTATTTAAAAATCGTAAAATTTTGTGCAAGAATAATTATATTATTTAATTGAAATGTGGAAGCATAGAAAGAGATAAGATAGAAGCATGGAAGCATAGCCCAGCAGTGACTCAATCCATCACTTTCTCGCTGCTGGGCACGGGTCTCTTCTCAGATTGAGAAGGATTAGGCCATAGTCCACAGCGCTGGCAAATTGCCAATTGATCGATTTCACATAATTTTGAGAACTTTTTTCAAGATTTCTTAAGGATGCAGGATGTTTTTTTTCACTGTTAAAACAAGTGATAATTAATTTCTCATACGCAAATAAGTTAGAAAAATCATACACCTTACCTGGGATTCGAATCTAGGACTTCTTGATCGAGACACCTAATTTCACTGCTTGTCTTTTTTTATATTTAACCTAACGATAAGGCAGGCGGGCTACCTGATGGAAAGCAGTCACCGTCGCCTATGGACATTTGCAATACTAGAGGAGTCACCAATGCATCGCTGGCTTTGAAGGAGAGTTCTTTTTACACCCCTCTTGAAGAGCCGCATGTCATAGTTCTGAGGGTACACCTCAGGAGGAAGTTCATTCCACATTTTGCTTGTAATCGTTGTTCACTTTTAATTGGGCTTGTATTATTTCACTCATTAATTTCAATATATTTTCAGTTTCAAGATGGTTCGTAGCCACCGCCGCCCATTGCGTATCGCGCGCCCGCCCTAGAGATATTGCTGTGTGGCTGGGCGCCCTCGACACCACCGCTGGCGCACATACTGCCAGGAAACTTGGGTATGTTATTATTATTAGTATGTTATTATTGGGTATGGTATTTAATTGAATTATAATAAATAATTGTTGCGCCTTGGCGGGGATGGCGCTACACGTTTCTGAATCAAACTGTTAAAGTTTTTACAACACCGTATACATACTCGTATACGAGCTCCGAACTGAGACTGTCGGAGCATATGGCTCACAGGGAGATCTCCCTTTGCCAAAAAAGAAGAAGAACTTAGAAGAGCTATTAGAAAAATAGTTAGTAAAAAATAACTGGAACCATATTAAAATCATTTTTTTTTACCCGAGTAAAGGGCGAAAAGGTTTGATATGTAGCAGGTTTCAGGTTCGACTAGACATTATGTATGTATCTATGTAAGTAGGTATGTATCGTGTAGCGTTAAAGTAATAAGTATCGTGTAGCTTAAGTATTATTTTTTAACTACAAATAGTTCAACTAGAAAATTTACAAAAAATTACAAAAATTAAACAATTCCCCATAAAAATATACGCCCATTTTCCACAGGGTCGTCCAAAAGATTCTCCACCCACTTTTCCAGTTCCGTATGACTCAACCAGACCGTTACGACATAGCGTTACTCAAGCTATCCCGCCCAATAACCTACACAAGTCATATCCTCCCCATATGTCTCCCTGACGTGGATCTGGAGCTCCGGGGCAAGTCCGGAGTTATCGCCGGGTGGGGCAAAACCGACGCGAGTAACGGACACACGGGGACTAATCTGCTGAGGTCCGCGACTGTTCCTATTTTGAGTAAGTATTATTTAAAATAAGTAAGTGTAATAAAAAGTAAAATAAGAGTAAGAGTATTATTAAGTGTATTAATGAGTAAAATAAAGGTTTTGAAATGGTAGAACCCTCTGTCGTTCGATTCTGGCATCACCGCCACACCTATTTCTGTTATAACAGTAGTGTTAAGCGCTGCTGTGTTTTGGTGTGGTAAGGGACGTGATAAGGCTACTGTCATGGACATCTGTAATCGACCCCAGATAGGATTCCTACCTGAAGTCGGTGCTAGATGCGCTGCTTCCCCTGAGGACTAATGAAACACTCTTCACCACAACCTTCAAACCAGAACGCAGCAGCGCTTAACACTGCTGTTATAACAGAAATAGGTGTGGCGGTGGTGCCGCCGGAGTCGAACCACAGAGGGTTCTACCACCTTCTAAATTCTGGCTATCTGTATGTTGAGAAATTCAGTTATATAAAATACTGTAAGTAGGTTTAATACCAGTACAATAAGAAATGGAATTTTCGAAGAATGAATGAGAAAGCGAAAGTGTGTCGACAAATGATAATACATACAATAATAATATGAGTGTTGAATGAAAGCTTTCTACGCCCATTCAGTGAGTCATTCAAATCAATTCATATTGAATGGATTTATTAAAATCTAATGGGATTCTAGACAATTAAATCAAATTGAAAATAAATTCGCTTTATGATGAATCAATCAAATCATATAGAGTATAATTGATTCGAATCCTACAAAATCAAACAAAATTGTATCAAATATAAGTAATATAACGCTTTATGGTATATAGATGAAATAATAAAAGTTATATAATTTCCTAGGATTTCTCATGTATTTTTATAAGATTGAAGTTGCAAACAAGGTTTTGAAGGTGGTAGAACCCTTTGTGGTTCGACTCCGGCGGCACCACCGCCACACCTACTTCTACCTAATAACAACAGTGTTAAGCGCTGCTGTGTTCTGGTTTGAAGGGTGTGGTAAGGGAGACATACTTTTCCGAGGCGTTCCAGCTTAGTCCTCAGGAGTAGCGGCGTATCTGTGGCCGACCTCAGGTGGGAATATCTAATCCTATCTGGGGTTGATTACAGATGTCCATGGGCGGCAATAACCACTTACCATCAGGTGGACTGTATGCTCGTCTGCTACTCCTATATTATAAAAAAAGGATTCATTTCAACTAATAGTATTTGCTAATTGCCGCTCATAGACCTCTAAGTCTTGAAGGATGTGGTAAGGGATACTTTTCCGAGGCGTTCCAGCTTAGTCCTTAAGGGTAGCGACGTGTATGTGGCCGACGTATCTGGCGTTGATTGCAGCAGTAGCCGCTTACCATTAGGTGGGTTGCATGTTCGTCTGCTACTCCTATATTATAAAAACGGATATAATATTATTACTTCCTAATAAGCTTTGAAAAATCTGATTTTGAACATAGACTCCTTGACTGTGAGTCGGAGTTTCAAGCCGCCATGAAATCATTGATTTTACTACTGATATAAACACTAAAATTCCCTAATTATTCTCAGGTACAGAACAATGTATCAACTGGCATCAGAGTAAACAGATATCCGTTGAAATACATTCCGAGATGATCTGTGCTGGCCACTCCGATGGCCATCAGGACGCTTGTTTAGGTAAGGTCTATCTTTTGCTACGCTTTTATTAACATGATCTGTATGTATTTATGTAGGTATGTATGCATTTTTTTCCTGTAGTCCCGGGACTAGAATAGGGCTACGGTATCCCCTGCCTGACGTAAGAGGCGACTAAAAGGGGGCTTCCGGGGTTGCGGGCGGCAAGAATGGGAGCTCGAACCGTCCAGCAAGCAAAAAAGGGGACTGTGGTGTAAGTGGCCGCATACCGTCGTAAACACTAAGTGCGGGAGGAGCGTAAACAGCTCCCCTTGGGCAGAGCCCAATAGCGGCATCGAGCTCGGAGGACTCCGGTTGTGTTCTATAATTTTGTCCCATTGTCCTTGTCATGATCATCACGATTGACGATTTTCGACGCGGTCTTCGAGCTCCTTAGAGAAAGTACATGGTAAAATTATTAGATTACAGATTGTATTAATTCTCTTAAATCATTTATGATAAAAATAATGTATTTCTTCCAGGTGACTCCGGAGGTCCACTCATAGTCCTGGACAGCGGCCGCTACTACCTGGTCGGCATCACGTCTGCTGGGTTCGGCTGCGGTGTGGACCATCAACCAGGCATCTACCACAACGTTCAAACCACTGCTAGTTGGATACGCGCTGTTATTACCCCTATCACGAATTATATTGACTTTAAGTAGAAAGGTCCCCCCCTTTCTACTTATAATGGGGAGTCCTTTAAATTCTGTCATATTTTTAACGGTGTGCTAAGTGTCAGTGGTCATAAATAGACAGAGGCAGTGTCCTGAGGGTTAAGGGGGTAGGGGGGGTCTCGAGGTCACTTTTAAAATCATAATAGTCAGAGGTATACTATGTCTTTAGGAGGGGGAGAGGGAAGTTTGAGGGTCATCTTTTAGGTCACACGATATTTTGGTCATACTTCAGCTGACTGTGAACCTACCGGCATCTATCACTACGTCCACAACGTCACTTTTAAAATTTTATTTCACACACCTTAATCGAAGTTAACTGAAAGACAAAATGGTTATAAGGGGTGAGGGGGAGAGAGGGAGGAGGAGCTAACTCCTCGCTGAGAGGAGACGCGTGCCCAGTGGGACAATAATTGGTTAACAATAGACCATACCCATAGTCCAGGGGCAGTCACTACTCACTCTGTGGACAATGCGACACTGGGGGCCCACGCGCAGGGCCCCAAACCTCAGGAGGGCCCCTAAAGGCTATACACGTAACATTTACACCACACGTACATACTGAGAGTTACGGTCCACATTTCTAAATCAAAATGTATTTTTCAACATTACTTCCCAATGGGGCCCGTATTTTTATAAGCCTAGGGGCCCCGGAATTTCTGACGGCACTGCATTTGCTACACAAAATAATAGTGTTTATATTATTGTTAAAATAATTTGTCGAAACATCTGTGAATACAAGAACCTTAGATTAGTAAAGATACTTCGCCGCCTTGAAATTGAATGAGGCCACAAACAGCTTATTTTAGTAAGTTCTTTTTTTGAATTCTTGACAAATAAAAACATTTTTAGAGAAAAATTACGAATAAATAACTAATACTGCGTAATTTACGTAATAAATAAACAATTATATCAAATATTTTAGGGACATTTTAGCACGGAGACGTGCTAAAATGTCTCTTAACTTTTTTACGCAATTATTTCAATTCTTAAAACTGGGTACATTTTCTTGTTAGGAGTGAGTAATCTTTACTAATCTATGAAAAGAACTGACAATGTATTAATTAATTATAGTTATGATAACGAAGTCATTAGTTAATTATTATTTATTATCTTCAATAGCTTTCACGCGTCAGGTTCTCAGAAATTTATTTTTAGGTATAATTTGTGGAATTTAGATGTTTGTTAGTACAAATATGTTTTATGTACAGAGAATTTGACACCGGTTCTCTTTTGTAATCCCGGGATTTCGGGATTGTTTACAGTTAATCCCGAGATCCCGGGATTGTAACGAGCGAAAGAATCTGAGCAATAAATTGATCCCGGTTCTCGTTTCTTCTTTTTTCCGCGATTTGCTGTAAAATATCCCGAAATAACGGGATAGTCTCGGGATTGTAAGTAGATAATATAACCCAGAAAAAATACCTTTTTAATATGACCACTTATTCCTGACAAAATAATTAAATTTTATTATCTTATCTGGAGTTGATTATAGATGTCTATGGGAAGCAGTAACCACTTACGATCAGATAGACTACATGCTCGTTTGATACTTCAATGCAATTAAAGAAATAAGTTGTCTCATGTGTAATTTACATAAAAACTAGCTGACCCGGCAAACGTTGTATTGCCATATAAATAAAAAAAATGTTAAGGGTGAACAACCCTTATCACTTAGGGGTATGAAAAATAGATGTTGGCCGATTCTCATAGATACCGGATAAGCACAAAAAATTTCATCAAAATCGGTCAAGCCGTTTCGGAGGAGTATGACAACGAAAACTGTGACACGAGAATTTTATATATTAGATACGACCCGCGTGGCGGAACGGTCACCGGTCTGACACGCAGTCCCGGGTTCGATCCCCGGCCTCACAGATATCTAAATGATGAATTTAGGTTTCCGTTTCTGGGTCTGGGTGATTGTGTATTTGTCTGTGTGTGGTAATAGCACCCACGATACAGGGTATCCTAGTGTGAGGCTACGCGTGTAGATGGTTTATTTTATATAACTTTTTGTTACATAAATAATATAATTCCACAAATTGTACCTTTCTACAGTATTTGACTCTTGCCATTAATCCTTCGCATTGTTTTAGCTAATTTGATCTCTAATTTATTTATTTATTGTTTAATTAAATTGTTGTGAAATAAAATAATTGAATAAACTGTTTTTTTATTAATACCTTAAAAACTTATGCTTATAACAGCAGTGTAGCGCTGTGTTCTGTACCCTTACCATGAGTTTTCAAAACATCCCACAATTTTACGTTACGTTTACTCAATCCATTATTCTGTTCGGTTTGCTTCAGTAGACTGAGTAAACGTAACAATAAGTAAGTGCTCAAGTCATTTTGTCTGCCTTACATGTTCGCAAAAAAGTGACAAAACATAAAGCGCCATTTTGTCATTTTAGACATTTAATGTTACGTTACTGACAATATAGTTCTGATACAATCCGCTAGGGGTGCTGATTGGAAATAGTTTGGGCAAATACGTATACAAATACCAAAACAAGAAAAGTCATATTTGTCAAAACGTAAAAACTCATGGTAAGGGTACTGGTTTGGTGGGCGAGACACACTTTTCTATCGCGTTCCAGCTTAGTCCTCATAGGTAGCGGTGAATCCGTGGCCAGTTAGTTAAGAGTGCGATAAGGTATTTCAAATGAATCAGACAACACGAATTTGCAGCTGACCTCAGGTAGGAATTCAATTTTATCTGGGGTTGATTACAGATTACACGGCCGTAGCCACTTACCATCAGGTGGACTGCATGCTCGTTTGGTACTTCTATGTATATTTAAGTAATTTAAGTCAGAATTGATTATAAAGCCTAATCACTTGCATTTTAGTATCTTATATATAAAATTCTCGTGTCACAATGTTAGTTACCGTACTCCTCCGAAATGGCTTTACCGATTTTCACCAAATTTTATATGCATATTCAGTAGGTCTGAGAATCGGCTACTATCTATTTTTCATACCCCTTAGTGATAAGGATTGTTCACCCTTAACATTTTTTTATTTATATGACACAACGTTTGCCGGGTCAGCTAGTAACATTATAAATAACTAGCTGACCCGGCAAACTTTGTACCGCCTCAAAATCTATTTATCAAATATATTTCATATTCAATATAGCCTATGTTACTTGTGGATAATGTAGCTTTCGAATGGTGAAAGAATTTTTAAAATCGGTCCTGTAGTTTTTGAGCCTATTCATTACAATCAAACAAACAAACAAAGCTTTCCTCTTTATAATATTAGTCTAGAAGTATAGATTAAGACAAGTGTAATATACCAATACTTATTTAGTATGTAACCTACGCGCTCAGGCAATGACTAACACTGAAAGAGAAAGTATTATTCGGCCTTTAGCATACTGAACTTACTAATTACTTTCCTAATTCATTTGTGTATGTATAAATAATGAAAAATGATATATATGCATGTATTTATCTTTGTGTGTCCATGACACCTAAAACGCATAAAGTTATTATAGAACACACAGAGTCCCGGGTTGAAACCATGGCTAGGCCTTTTAAAGATGATTTTTAATTCTGTATGGGGTGTTTTATTTTTGTGTATGTTAATCTTAACCAAGTCACAAAACGTCAGTGCGTAAAAAACATTCATCATCAACCCATTACTGTCCCACTGCTGGGCACGGGTCTCTCATAATGAGAAGGATTAGGCCATAGTCCACCGCGCTGGCCAAGTGCGTATTGGTAGACTTCACATACCTTTGAGATTTTTTTTTATAAATCGCCCAGGTATGCAGGTTTCACTGGCAAGTAAAAACATTACTAATATTATTATTAATAACTATAAAACTAAAACAAGAAACGTTTTTATAATATTAAATACTTAAAAAAGCAATTTTCTTTAAGTTCACCAAACTACCTTTTTATACTCTACCTATACTATCTTTTTATAAGTAATCGCACGAGCGTCTTTGTTTCCGCAAATCTAAACTTTCAAACGTAAACCGTCATGGTTTTATAATCTAACCGGTTTCACAAATTGTTTAAGCTATTTCCAACTCTATTTTCAAGGAAAACGGTTAATAATCACTTATGTAGAGTTCGAGAGATCAATCAACCGGTCACTGTAGAGTTTGGAAGGTATTTTGGACGTTAAAGCCTTGGAAATAGAGGTGAGATTACAATGAGGTAGTCAATACGGTATTTAGTAACGTGTAAGAAATGTCAAACAGCTATAGAGGTGGGTTGTAATAGGTATTTGGTACCTGTTACTAGGATTGCTTGCTCCAAATACCTGTTATTTTTGTTGCGATGAAATTATATTCAGTTCAGTTTAATTTACTTATTATAACAGATAACAGGTATCCAAGTTTCTTTAAAAGTTATAATTAACATAATTGTAACTTTCAAAGATACTTGGTTGGCCAAATCCGAAAGCGTTGTAGCGAAAAATTGGCAAAGTGCAAGTCGAATTCGCACATGAGGGTTCTGTACCACCGAAATTTTCATACGTTTTATTTTTTGGTATTTGTTATGATAGCAACCATTGAAGTAAATGCATTGTAAAAATTTTAACTATTAACTTATTACGGTTCAATAGATAAAGCGAAAAACGCGACCTCCATTTAGTTCCAACTTTTTAATTCTTAGTTATACTTAGTTGTTATATTGGCCACCCTTATACAGACTTTGTAAAAAAATCAAGTATCTATCTATTACGGTTCAGTTGATAAAGCCCTGTGACAGACAGCGGAGGCTTAGTAATAGGGTTTTGTTTTTATCCTTTGTTTACGGAACCCTAAAAATGATATAAAGGATACGGGGTCGGTATAAACACAAACTAAAATAGTATAATAAACTTAGTATAATACTTAAGAGGAGTAGTTAAGTTTACCACGTTGTATTTAGCCAGTGTGAGGTACTATGGTCTAAACTTTTCTCGTTATTAGAGAAGACCCGTGTCCAGCAGTGGGACAATAAAATATTAATACAACACATTATACATACCAAAAACTATTAATAAACACGTACTAAAAATACTAGGTAGTATCAACTACCGTAATTGTACTAGGTACCTAGTATCACAATACCTGTTACCTCACCTGTTCCAGTACCACATCACTGCGCCAGTAAGAACCAAGAATGTCGTGGTTGTAGCACGACGCGTTCGAAATTGGAATTCGAATTTTAAAATTATTTTAGTTTTAATTTATAATAAACGTGTTGTTTAACAAAATGGTGGCCAAGATATCGTTTGTGTTTTTATTTTTGTGTGGATTCGTGAGTGTTATGGAGGGACAGACCTTGGGGGGTAAGTGAAAGGCAACGTAAATGACTGTTTGGTGTCCATTTTATGAGTCAATACAATATTGTACTTAAAAGTTTGGATAATTTATACTGGGTTAACTTTGAATGACTTTATTTTAAAGTTTCATAGCTGTATATGTTTTGACTTTATATAAGGTTTCGTAATCGTATGACTCTATTATAGAGTAGTGGGTTTGATTCCGGATTTATAATTTGTTCTGGGTCTGGGTGTCTTTTCTAAAGCGTTTTGAATATTTTATATTTTAAATGTTTAATGACTTTATTTAAGTTTTATATTCGTATGACTTTATTAAAGAGTGTAGTGGGTTCGATTCCGGGTTTATTATTTTCAACAGATGCTTTCCTACTCTTGAGGACTAAGCTGGAATGCCTCAATGCTGGTTTGCAAGGCAATTTACCTTAGTTCTCATGGATAGCATCTGTTTAACCATCCGATCCTATCTAAGATTGATTATCGATGTCCATGGGCGCTGCAACCATTTTTATCGCGTTAACAACTACTTAGTTGCCCGTTATTGATATTCAATCTACCCAATTCGGTCTACCAAAGATCGAAGATTGAAAGTCTATTGTAATTGTCAAATGGCTGTTTTTGGTAGGTAAACATTAGATAGATGGATTATTAACACGAGCGAGCTACCAGTAGCTCAAGCGAGCCACTGAGCAGTCAATTTTATCACTAAATTACCGACAAAGTGTAATTCGTAATCCGAAGGTCGTGCGTTGAAATGACATTATCTTATTATAAATAACTTTTGTTATTAACAGAATTGCCAAAGATATATTTTCGTCGTGTTTTTATTGTGGCTCATTTTAGACATAGCAAATCCTAACTGATATTATAAATGCGAATATAAGTTTGTTTGTTACATTTTCACGTCTTAACTAAATAACCGATTGTCATGAGATTTTGTGCACATGTTGTAAGGGGTCCAGAAAAGTATATAGGGTACGTTTTAGCCCGAAAAAGTACTGTTACTGCTAGAAGGTGGTAGAACCCTTTGTGGTTCGACTCCGGCGGCACCACCGCCTCACCTATTTCTACCTAATAACAGCAGTGTTAGGCGCTGCTGTGTTCGGGTTTGAAGGGTGTGGTCAGGGAGACAGACTTTTCCGAGGCGTTCCAGCTTAGTCCTCAGGGGTAGCAGCGCACCTATGGCTGACCTCAGGTAGGTATCTAATCCTATCTGGGGTTGATTACAGATGTCCATGGGCGGCAGTAGCCACTTACCATCAGGTGGACTGCATGCTCGTCTGCCACTCTTATATTATAAAAAAAAAATAGATAAAAAAATTGACCGCAAGCGAAGCCGCGGGTAAAAGCTAAAATGAAACGCTTAAAAAAGCTGATAAAAACTAAAAATGTTATGTCTTTTATACTCAAACTTTACTTGTAAAATGCTTTTAAATAACCAAAACTGCATCAAAATTGGGTAAAACATTGGGAAGTCGGTTAAAAATAATAAATAATCTTATATATAAAATTCTCTTGTCACAATGTTAGTTACCGTTCTCCTCCGAAACGGCTTTACTGATTTTAACCAAATTTTATATACATATTCAATAGGTCTGAGAATCGGCTACTATCTATTTTTCATACCCCTAAGTGATAAGTTGTTCACCCTTAACATTTTTTATTTATATAGCAACACAACGGTTGCCGGGTCAGCTAGTACATAATAATAAAGTACCCTAGGAGATCGTAATTCTTACATAGTAGGCCATAGATTAGTAAAGATACTTCACCGCCTTGAAATTGAATGAAGTCACAAACGGCTTATTTTAGTAAGTTCTTTTTTTGAATCCTTGACAAATAAAAACATTTTTAGAGAAAATTTACGAATAAATAACTAATTTACGTAATAATTACGTATTTTACGTAATATATAAATAATTATTTCAAATATTTTAGGGACATTTTAGCACGGAGACGTGGCAAAACTTTTTTACGCAACTATTTCAATTCTCAAAACTGGGTACATTTTCTTGTTTGGAGTGAGTAATCTGTACTAATCTATGAGTATGTAGTAGGCATACATAATATCCTCATAGGCATCATCTGTCGTTATTACAAAACTAATTTCTTTACCATTATAAAATAATTGATTTAACCGCATTAATATGTAACCACAAAGTAATTTAAAAACCGTTTGAGTTGTATTATATAAGCGGGTCTCGGTATTTTGATTAACTATGTAATAACTTATTTATTTTAAAATATTCTTTCATCATCAACTATAGAATTTGAAGGTGGTAGGACCCTTTGTGGTTCGACTCCGGCGGCACCACCGCCACACCTATTTCTGCCTTATAGCAGCAGTGATAAGCGCTGCTGTGTTCCGGTCTGAAGAGTGTTGTAAGGGAGACAGACTTTTCCGAGGAGTTCCAGCTTAGTCCTCAGGGGTAGCGGCGCATCTGTGACCGAACTCGGGTAGGAATATCTAATCCTATCTGGGGTTGATTACAGATGTCCATGGGCGGCAGTAGCCACTTACCATCAGGTGGACTGCATGCTCGTCTGCTACTCTTATATTATAAAAAAAAAATCTCGTACCACAATGTTAGTTACCGTACTCCTCCGAAACGCCTTTACCGTTTCACCAAATTTTATATGCATATTCAGTGGGTCTCAGAATCGGCTACTATCTATTTTACATACCCCTAAGTGATAAGGGTTGTTCACCCTTAACATTTTTTTATTTATATGGCAACACAACGTTTGCCGGGTCAGCTAGTATTAATATAGAGTGGTTTTAGTATATTACTAGTTTTTGCCCGCGGCTTCACCCGCGTTTAAAAGAAAAATATATAACATACTAACATACATAAAACTGAAAATTCGTACCTTCAACTTTGCTAAAGATTATCACTTGATCAAATGCATAGTTTACGATTCAATCCTTACTAATATCGATTAAAGTAATCGATGTTTTGTGTCCAAAAGATCGATTCTCCGATTAATCGATCTTGGATTGCCATCACTAGTTCCCGTGGGATTTCCGGGATAAAAACTATCCTATGTCCTTTCTCGGATCTCAGACTATCCTTGTACAAAATTTTATTAAAATCGGTTTTGTGGTTTGGGCGTGAAGAAGAGACAACCAGACAGACAGAGTTACTTTCGGATTTATAATATTAGTAAGGGTGAGGAAGAGACAACCAGACAGACAGACAGACAGAGTTACTTTCGGATTTATAATATTAGTAAGATATAGACTTAAGGAAGGGAGGAAAAGTTATGAATAAACACGTGGTAGATGATTCACAATAATATGCGTATAGAATGAATAACATTTTACAATGAATCATTTTGAAGCTGGAATGCAAAAATAATAAGGAAGTTTGGATGCATTTTGTTATTTCATATTTGATATTTGATTCAGAAATGATTCATTATAACTATTCAACCGAATATAATAATTGTTAAACTCTGACACATTTCGTTGTGACTATCTTCTTTTTTTATAATATACTAGCTGACCCGGCAATCTTTGTACCGCCTCAAAATCTATTTATCAAATATATTTCATATAAAATATAGCCCATGTCACTCGTGGATAATGTAGCTTTCGAATGGTGAAAGAATTTTTAAAATCGGTCCAGTAGTTTTTGAGCTTATTCATTACAATCAAACAAATAAAGTTTTCCTCTTTATAATATTAGTGTAGAAGACTAGCAGACTGTACCCTTAGTTACTTTTTGACAAAAATGACTGTTTTTGTATTTGTTTACGTATTTCCCATACAATTCCAATCAGTTCTGATACAGTCCGCTAGGGGTGCTGATTGGAAATGAATGCAAATACGAAAACAAATACCAAAACAGTATTTTTTGTAAAAATGTATATACTCATACTAAAGTACTGTTAGCAAGTGGCTACTGCCGTCAATGGTCGTATGTAATCAACCCCAGACAAGACAAGATTCCCATTTGAGGTCGGCCACAGATGCGCTGCCACCCCTGGTGATTTGAAGGTGGTAGAACCCTTTGTGGTTCGACTCCGGCGGCACCACCGCCACACCTATTTCTACCTAATAACAGCAGTGTTAGGCGCTGCTGTGTTCAGGTTTGAAGGGTGTGGTGAGGGAGGGAGACTTTTCCGAGGCGTTCCAGCTTAGTCCTCAGGGGTAGCGGCGCATCTGTTGCCGACCTCAGGTAGGAATATCTAATCCTATCTGGGGTTGATTACAGATGTCCATGGGCGGCAGGAGCCACTTACAATCAGGTGGACTGCATGCTCGTCTGCTACTCTTACATTATAAAAAAAAAAAAACCCCTGAGAACTGAGCTGGAATTCCTCGCATAAGTATGTCTCCCTTACCACATTTCCAAACCAGAACACAACAGCGCTACACTAGCAGCTGTTATACAAAAATAGAAGTGGTGGTTCTACCATAATCAAATTAAACATCTCAATTCAGGAAAATAAAACTAAGTATTTATTAGGCGTTCTAGTTTACTTTTCGTGTGTAGCTTCAGGTAGGAATCCTATTACGGATGTCCATGGGCGGCAGCAGCCACTTACCATTAGGTGAACTGCATGCTCGTCTGCTATTCCCATATTATAAAAACTATATATTTATTAGGATTTTATTTCAATGACTGTTTTTAAGTAGGTAATATAAAATCTTCCGTCCATAAATACTACTTTTTCATTCTACTTAATTAATTCCTATTCATTACATGGTTTAGTATGGAAATAAATAACTTGTTTTATCCTCATCCTAGATTATATAATACAGATTCTCTGTCCGTTCGTTTGTGCCCTTATAACTCAAAAACTCCAAGTGAAATTTAAACAATTATCTTTATATATATATTTCTTATGTGCGTGTGTATGTCACTGAACTCTTCCTAAACGACTGGACTGATTTTGATGAAATCTGTTGTGTGTGTTCAAGGGGACTTGAGAATGGTTTAGATTCATAATTTAGTCCGTGGGAAAAGGTTTTTGTGCATGAGCCCACGAAGGTTTCTGAGTTGGCACAACTAATTTTCGACAGTGACGCAAATTTTCAGTTATACGTATGTCATGTTACTTTTATAAAACGCGGGCGAAGCCGCGGGCACTACTAGTCTTATATATAAAATTCTCGTATCACAATGTTAGTTACCGCACTCCTCCGAAACGGCTTTACCGATTTTCTCCAAATTTTATATGCATATTCAGTAGGTCTGAGAATCGGCTACTATCTATTTTTCATACCCCTAGGTGATAAGGGTTGTTCACCCTTAACATTTTTTATTTACATGGCAACGCAACGTTTGCCGGGTCAGCTAGTTTATTTATAATATCTGTGTCCCGCGGCTCAATTGTTTAAAAATATAATTTCACTCAGGACATTATATGGGTTTTAATTGTTTAGTACGGGATCCTAATATTTTTTCTAATATAAAAGTAGCCTTTATAAAATCAGCTACTTACCAGTGCCATTTCCATCAAAATCATTCTAGTCGTTTCAAAGATTAGCCTGGACAAACAGATAGACGTAAATTTTAATACTTGTTTTTTTAACACGCTTTTATTAGCTTGGGTTGTATGTATTTAACTACGTAAAGGAATCTTTGAACCCGATTTCTATCTACTTTGAACGTTCAGTTTAATTCAAAATTCTGAAGAATGATCAAAAACCGATGACAATACACGATTTTAATAATTTTGTACCATTGTCCTTATCAACATCCTCAGGATTAACGATTTTCGGGGCGAGAGAAACCGCCTTAGGGAAAGTTCAGGTAAAGTTACTATATTGATTTTCAGTATTGAAAAATAATAATGTTATTTCCCTATAACTCAAATATACTGAAACATGTCTATAATGCCATCTTGTGGAATGATTTTTAGGATTCTGTACTCAAAGGATAAAACGAAACCCTCTGCTGTCTGTTCGTGAGTCACAGGGCTTTATCTCTTAAACCGTAATAGATAGACACTTGATTTTTTACAGACGATGCATAATGATGGTCGCTATAAAAACAAATATTAAAAATTAATAAAATAAATATAGTTCAAAAAACTAAAAACTTTTTAGTTTTTTTAACTATATTTATTTGGTGGTACGGACCCCTGTTCAACTTGTACTTGGCCAATTTTATTATTATTTAATTCTTTACGAACCCTTTCGTTACGGAATCATTTTAAGTACTCTTATTCGACCAACAAATTTTATTGACAACAAGTATTAACACCTTGATGTAGTCATTAGTATGCGCCTCGAAGCCTCAAACGAAGCCTGAACCGGCCTCAAGGTTAACGAGTGAGGGGTTGTGACGTAAGAATGTCCCAACTTTGTATATATAGGGATGTCCGTTAAATGTATCGACTGTCTGTTGTAGGTATTTAATTCGACCCCTCCTACGTATATTCGTAACCCAGAAAAGTACCTTTTCGTTTTTATTGCATAAATTGCCTTATTTTAATGTGTTTTATAGACATAAGTAACGTTATAGAGCGTATAAAATAATATACTCGTATATATTTAAACGAAGTACCTTCGCTTATTTTTATTAGAATATAGGTTTTATGTAATATTGTTTAATGTTTTTCATGATAAAATATAAGAAAGTCAATATGACATTTTCATAAGAAAAATTAAAAGTACTATAAAGTAAGTAATTTAAAGGTGGTAGAACCTTTTGTGGTTCGACTCCGGCGGCACCACCGGCACACCTATTTCTACCTAATAACAGCAGTGTTAGGCGCTGCTGTGTTCCGGTTTGAAGGGTGTGGTAAGGGAGACAGACTTTTCGGAGGCGTTCCAGCTTAGACCTCAGGGGTAGCGTATCTGTGGCCGACCTCAGGTAGGAATATCTAATCCTATCTGGGATTGATTACAAGTGTCCATGGGCGGCAGTAGCCACTTACCATCAGGTGGACTGCATGCTCGTCTGCTACTCCTATATTATAAAAAAAAAAAACAATTTGCGAATTGTTATCTTAAATGTGTAGAGTAGAGTAGTATCCTAGTGTGGGGCTGTGAGTTTAGAAGGCGTTTTATAGAGACATCAAAATGTGTAATTAAACCGATTTTTTAAATTGTGTAGAATTTTTCCGAGGATAAAAGTATCCAGAGTTAATATATAGGGTATTTGAAGCTATAATAAATAATGAAAAATAACCAAACGGAGTTACGAAGCCGATTATGATGAAATTATACGTAACTTTTTATTTTTATTTTATTTCATTATCATAGAAATAATTGTGTCGTAGACATACATAAATGACTACATAAATATCTATACCCAGTACAGAAATCTAAATAAATCTAAATAGAACAGAAATCTAAACTCATCATTCATATATTTGTCTGAGTGGGACAGAGCCCGGAATCCTCGACGCGTCACACCGGTATGGTGACTCAACCACACGGGTCGAAAAAATATATGAATGGAAATATATGATGGAATTAAAAGGTTTTGAAAGAAAAAAACCCTGTATTATATTATGAGATAGTGTCGCTTAAAAGGATCAAATTCTGGATAAATGAGGAATATTTCATACCATTTCAACTTTAATACTCTCACTAATAATAAATTAATGCAGAAAAAGATAAATTAGTAATATTTCATACCATTTCAACTTCCAATACTCTCACTATTAATAAAATGCAGAAATTCCGTGTAGAAATGCATTATTTTTAACTATTTTGCGATGTTCGTTAATAGCTGGTAATAATGAACTACTTATCTAATTAACATCGAATCGAATAATAAACATTTTTGTGCTAGCATAGGTATTGAGGTTTACTTGTTAAACTTGTTTGCAAGTTTCGTGAGAAACTAAAATTATAATGATTTACATTTTTGTAAATAATATGTTTTTTAAACTAAAATGTTGTTGTGGGTAATAAATAAAGGCTGATTAAAATGGGCACCGATAATCGTGGTTAAAACTCTGCCTGTGAATCGGGGGTCAAAGATTTGAATTCTAGACATGATTTTTCAAAATCCGATTTTTATCTTTTTGTTAGGTTATTAAGTAATCTGTTATTAACACACATTATATGGGTCTTAAATTAACGATCATTATTAATGATTATTAAAAATTAACTAGCTGACCCGGATGTTGTGTTGCCATATAAATAAAAAGAGGAGTACGGTAAATAACATTGTGACACGAGAGTTTTGTATATAAGATTATAACATGCTATACGGGCAAGGAAAATATTGTTGTATTAAAGTCTACCAATGCGCACATGGCCAATGGCAGACGGGTTATTGTTTACTAAGTAAAGCCTTCAGATAGTTTCGAAGATGATAAAATCAGTATTATTCTACTGGGTAGAACCGCTACACCTATTTCTAGCCTGAAGCAGTTCTGTGAACATATGAAACGACCGAGGCACGGGGTGGCTAAAGGGGAGGTTGGAGGCCACTAGGGGTTGAGACCCCAATTCAGTATGATCAGTAAAGGCATCCGCATCCGAGGATGTGGATGATATCAGGCAATCAGGTTGAACCAGCCCTGTATTGCGTTACTTTATTATCAGTGTATTACTAGTATTTATGTTTGTACGTGTGTAACCCAGTGCATTATATTATTATCATTCAAATTGATTCGCCGTGTACTCCTTGTGTGAATATATTGGTGACAGCAGTTGCCACTTACCATCAGGAGGACTGCATGCTCGTTTTACTTCGGTTATAAGAAAAGTCATATGCCGTTAAGAAAACTTTCCTAACGGTACTTTGAAATTTACTTTGTAAATACTTTGGTGAAAGTATAATGACAGTTGACTTATTAAGGGCGTTTAAAGAACAAAGAACAATTTGGAGTAACTGACCTAGAACAATGTCACGATGGCTTAATAAGGCGTTTGCGGAAAATCTCTCCATATAAACTTACCAACGTGAATACAAAAGTGAATTGTTTTAATAGTGCTATTTAAAATAGAGAGATGATAGAAGGATTCTTATTTTAATTCAGGATTTGAATCCAAAATGATTAAAGATTCTAAAGCATATGCAGCGAAGCATTTTATTATACGTTGTCGAAAAAGTAGTTTTGAGTTCGAAATACACTTTTCCTTATTTTATTTTTTGGCAGATATTATTATTAAATTAAATTATAGAATTTTAGTAGGATATAAGAACAGAGAGGGCTTCAATAATTTAAACGTCATTCATTATGGAAAATAATTTTATGACCGAATCACACTATATTTTTTTTAACCATAATGACACTAAAACTAATAATTATTATAAAAACAGAAAAAATATACTACTGAAATATGCTTAACTTAAAAGGAAAGTAATATAACCTATACATCATCATCATCATTATCATCATCAACCCATTATCGTCCCACTGCTGGGCACGGGTCTCCCCTCAGAACGAGAAGGATTAGGCCATAGTCCACCGCGCTGGACAAGTGCGTATTGGTAGACTTCACATACCTTTGAAAACTATTTTTTTTTTAAGAATTCTCAGGTATGCAGGTTTCCTCACGATGTTTTCCTTTACCGTTTAAGCAAGTGATAATTAACTTCTAATACGCACATAACTTTGAAAAATCAGAGGATCAGAGGCGTGCCTGGGATTTGAACCACGGACCCCTCGATCAAGAGGCCGCTTTTCTTAACCACTAGGCTATCACTGCTTCTCTTAACCTATACAACTCCCAAAATTTAGCTGAATCCAACACCTTATATTAGTACCTTATAAGCCCTTTAGGTTGTAGGTTGTACGTAAGGAAGAGACATACATACATCCATACATACGTACATACATACATATATTCATACATACACTCGAAAAACACCTTCCGCGTTCAGTTGCGTTACAATTATACCGAAATAAATAAATTATACTTTAAAAACTAAAAAGAACACGCTGAAATCGCATGAAAAAAATGTTAATCCTGATTCCTGACGATCCTAATGAGATGAATGGGATAAAATTATTAAAATCGTGTATTGTCATCGGCTCTTCATAAGTGTTCAAAATTTGTAACTAATCGGACCGTTCTAAGTGGGTAAAAATCGAGTTAGAAGATTCCGTTACATACTTACATACAGTACCCTTACCAGGAGTTCTTACGTTTCGACAAATATGACTGTTTTGGTAATTGTTTACGATTGGCCATACGATTTCCTAGTTCTGACACAATCCGCTAGGGGCGCTGATTGGAATTTATATGGGCAAATACGTAACCAAACAAATACCAAACAAACAACAAAAACAAAAAAACAAATACCAAAACAGTCATATTTGTCGAAACGTAAAAACTCCTAGTAAGGGTACAGGTCGAGCTAATAAAAGCGTGCTAAAAATACAACTTTAGTTCCCCACATATTTTAATTTTGTGTTTTTCCAGGACCAATGCACGGTAAGGTGGTAGTGTGTTACGTGGCGACATGGGCGGTGTACCGGCAGGGTGGTGGCAAGTTCGACCTGGCGGACCTGGAGCCGTCCCTCTGCACTCATCTCGTGTACTCCTTCGCGGGGCTGGATGAAAGTACCCTCAGTATAAAGAGTTTAGGTAAGACATTCCAAGTTTTTTAAGGACACTAATCATTCCTACTTAGTTTTTAAGGACACTGGGCATTCCTACTTAGTTTTTAAGGACACTGGGCATTCCAACTTAGTTTTTAAGGACACTGGGCATTCCAACTTAGTTTTAAGGACACTAGGAATTCCAACTTAGTTTTTAAAGGACACTTGGCATTCCAACTTAGTTTTTAAGGACACTAGGCATATCAATTTAGTTTTTTAAGGACATTAGGTATTCCAACTTACGTTTTTGCCAGCAATGCATAGTATTAAGAGTTTAGGTAATATAAGGCATTCCAACCTAGTTCTTGCTAGTTATGCATGATTATTTTAGGTTTGTTATTAACCGTTAAGTTATACAAGGCATTTTAGCTTAGGCTTGGGTGGGTCGGTATTTTTACATAAAAATTAGTCGTGGGCGATAATGATAACTTAATTTTGAGTTGACTTGAAAAAAATAGAATGTTAACCTTGAGTTACGTAGCCTTATTGATTTTATAAATAGTTTAGAAGTGCATGAGTGGAAAATTTTGGAGTTTATTTTGTGGTCACCTAAGATGAGTAAAATACATAGATTGATCACTCCTAACAAGAAAGTGTAACTAGTTTGAGGATTGAAATTATTGCGTAAATAATGTTTTGACATGTTTCCGTTCTAAAATTTCCCTAAAATGTTTGAAATACTTATTTATTACGTAAATTACGTAGTAGTAGTTATTTTCTCTTAAAAATGTTTTTTATTTGTCAAGAATTTAAAAAATAAATGGTAAATCATTCTTTTGTTCACGACCCGCGTGGCGGAGCGACCACCATACCGGCCTGACGCGCAGAGGGTCCCGGGTTCGATCCCCGGCCAGACAGATATCTAAATGATGAATTTAGATTTCTGTTTCTGGGTCTGGGTGTTTGTGTATTTGTCTATGTGTGTGTCCATGGCACCCACGACACAGGGAATCCTAGTATGGCGTTGTGAGTGTAGAAAGTGTGTGTGTGTTTTGTGTCATCATTCAATTTCAAAGCGGTGAAGTATCTTTCTATTTTACTTATCAAAGGTGGTAACCTCTTTTATGATCTTATATCATGCTAAAACTACTTTGATTTGAATTTTATACACATGAAGATAATATATCGTATTGATACCGTATACTTTTCGAATAGTAGATAATAGTGACTTTATATGATGATATCTACGAGTTGCTTATTCTTTAGGGATAGTAACTCATTTGGACGACTTATAGATATTTACTCATGTTTTCTCCATTTCCTCATAAATATTTTCTTAATTTTCTCATTACTATTTTCTTTATATCTTTATTAATATTTTCTATTTTTTTTCGTAAATATTTTCCCTATTTCTTCATTAAAATTTTCGTCGTTACCTCGCAAATATGTTATCTATTTCCTCATAAATATTTTCTCTATTTCCTCGTGAATATTTTATCTATTTCTTCATTTATTTTGAAGGTGGTAGAACCCTTTGTGGTTCGACTCCGGCGGCACCACCGCCACACCTATTTCTACCTAATAACAGCAGTGTTAGGCGCAGCTGTGTTCCGGTTTGAAGGGTGTGGTAAGGGAGATAGACTTTTCCGAGGCGTTCCAGCTTAGTCCTCAGGGGTAGCGGCGCATCTGTGGCCGACCTCAGGTAGGAATATCTAATCCTATCTGGGGTTGATTTCCGATGTCCATGGGCGGCAGTAGTCACTTACCATCAGGTGGACTGCATGCTCGTCTGCTACTCTCATATTATAAAAAAAAAAAAAAAAAAAATTATTTTAACCATTTCTTATCCTATTTCTAGATCCATGGCAAGACCTGGAGAAAGACTACGGTAAGGCTGGCTACAAACGTCTGGTCTCGTTGAAAGAACGCTACCCTCACCTCAAGGTGACTGTCGCTATTGGGGGCTGGAATGAAGGCTCCGAGAAGTACTCCAAGATGGCCGCCACTCCAGAATCAAGAGCGAAGTTTATCAAGAGTGTTATGTACTTTTTGGAGTGAGTTTTTTGTGAATTAATGTTTGAAATTGCAGAAGAATTTGTGGTGTTGGTTTTAGAGGAAAACAGAACAATGACAATGAGATTATTTTGATACTATAAGACTAGCAGAAAATCGTGAGTTCACCTGATGGTAATAGGCTTCTGCCGCTCAGGAATATCTGTAATCAACCCCAGATAAGATTAGATTCCTAGCTGAGGTTAGCCACAAAAGCGTTGCCACCAATGTGGACCGATGTGCCTCGGATAATTATGTCTCCATTACCACACCTTTCAAACCAGAACATAGCAGCGCTTAACACTGCTGTTATTAGTGGAAAAAGATGTGGCGGTGGTGCTTCTGAATCACAAAGGCTTCTACCACCTTTAAATTTATTACTATTTATTAAGTTTATTATTAAAGGTTCTACCATCTTAAAGGTTATTTTTATTTATAAATTTTATTATTTACTTTCAGCTTGTACAAGTTCGATGGATTGGACCTGGATTGGGAGTACCCAGCTAAGAGAGGAGGAAGCCCGGAAGACAAAGCCAACTATGTCTTTCTAGTAAAGGTAAAGTGATCCGTTTGATATTTTTGGACATCATACTGACGTGATGTTTTTCGTCCAGTTTTTGATGTGAAACATCTATAGCCGCACGTAAAACTGATTTCTGGCGTGGCGACGCATGCCGTGGCGCCACGTCGCGTCGCCACGCCATACGATGGTATATATACAGTCTATATGCAGTAGTGTGTACGGTGTGGCGACGCGTCGCCATGCGCAATCGAATTCAATAAATAGTCATCGTTATCTGGAAAAAAATCGTAATATTTTATTTTATCATTATGACATATTTAGTTCCTATCACAATATGTTCTTTTCTGCATATTACTTTTACAAAATAATGTCGATGTTTCACATCTGCCAGGCGTCCCGTGACGGCTCACATTATTTTACATATAGATGTAGAACATAATCATGCAGCCCACCTGATGGTAAGATTGAATTCCTACCTGATATTGGCCACAGACGCGTTGCTATGCGCGAGGACTTGGATGAGTATGTCTTCCTTACCACACCCTTCAATCCAGAACACAGTAGCGGTTAACACTGTTATTAGGCAGAAAATGGTGTGGCGATGTTATCTGCGGAGTTGAACTATAAAAGATTATACCACCATAATCGATCCAATCCCATTTCGGTCATGGATTACAGATTGTACGAGTAAATAAAGTTGAATATCGAGATATTTTAAAAAAAATTGTTTACGTTCACAATAACTACAATACATAAAATCCAATTATGGAATTTTTCAAAATTTTCATTGACTTTTTTAAACCCTTACTTTTATATTATAAAGGAGCTTTTGCCCGCGGCTTCGCTCGCGTTACGAAGTAATATTTTCATCCCCTATTTTATCCCCTTGGGGGTTGAATTGATCAAAATCCTTTCTTAGCGGATGCCTACGTCATAACATCTACCTGTATGCCAAATTTCAGCCCGATCCGTCAGTCACCTTTGAGTTATATAAATTTAAAAGATATATTTCATTTTGTAATTTTAATTGACGATACGTATAAAATGAATTTTGGAGTTATTATTAAATATGTTAGTTATAGATTGTTTATTTTTACCATTTTTATTTCCCAGGAATTGAAAGAAGCCTTTGAATCGCATGGCTACATCCTCACAGCAGCACTTGGAGCTGGAAAGGTAAGGGTTAAACAAGAATAGTTTAGCGATATGATTTACATATTCCCTTCAAATTAGTGCTCCTGTACCCTTACCATGAGTTTTTACGTTTCGACAAATATGACTGTTTTGGTATTTGTTTACGTATTTGCTCATACTAATTCCAATCAGCGCCCCTAGCGGATTGTGTCAGAACTTGAAAATTGTATAGGCCAATACGTAAACAAATACCAAAACAGTCATATTTGTCTAAACGTAAAAACTCATGGTAAGGGTACTAGTTGAAAATCCCTATCTTTTTTTTATAATATAAGAGTAGCAGACGAGCATGCAGTCCACCTGATGGTAAGTGGTTACTGCCGCCCATAGAAATCTGTAATCAACCCCAGATAGGATTAGATATTCCTACCGGAGGTTGGCCACAGATGCGCCGCTACCCCTGAGGACTAAGCTGGAACGCCACGGAAAAGTCTGTCTCCCTTACCACACCCTTCAAACCGGAACACAGCAGCGCTTAACACTGCTGTTATTAGGTAGAAATAGGTGTGGCGGTGGTGCCGCCGGAGTCCAACCACAAAGGGTTCTGTCACCTTCAAAACTATCTGTTACTTCAAGTTGGATTACAACACTTTAGGCTTTAGTTCGGGTACAAATACGTTGATACCTTTTCAAACTAAATTAAAACGCCTTGTAGCTGCCTGCCATACACCGCTGCTAAAGGCATTTAAGTCCTTACTAACACACATAGATTAGTAAAGATTACTCACTCCTAACAAGAAAATGTACCCAGTTTTGAGAATTGAAATAGTTGCGTAAAAAAGTTTTGCCACGTCTCCGTGCTAAAATGTCCCTAAAATATTTGAAATAATTATTTATTTATTATGTAAATTACGCAGTATTAGTTATTTATTCGTAAATTTTCTCTCAAAATGTTTTTATTTGTCAAGAATTCAAAAAAAGAACTTACTAATAAGCCGTTTGTGGCTTCATTCAATTTCAAGGCGGCGAAGTATCTTTACTAATCTATGTTAACACATATGATCAATGTAATCTGTTAAATTAAATAAATAGATGTGAAGGTGCCTTTAGAGTCGAATCACACAAGTTTCTACTACCTTTAGATGCTAATGCAAATATATACAGAGCAATATTACTTATGAATTACTGTCTATCTATATTTCGTACTAGCTGACCCGGCAAACTTTGTACCACCTCAAAATGCATTTCGCAAATGTATTTCATATAAAATATAGCCTATGTTACTCGTGGATAATGTAGCTTTCGAATGGTGAAATAATTTTTAAAATCGGTCTAGTAGTTTTTGAGCCTATTCATTACAATCAAACAAACAAACAAAGTTTTCCTCTTTATAATATTGGTGTAGACAATGGCCAAAATTCAGTCATAATTGTTACAGAAATTGAAGACTTATTTATTGTTAAAACTCATTTTTAGCACACAAACAAAAAGCAAAGAAAATCGTTTGAACAACAAACGTAAAATGTTCTTCGATATTTATCCTAAGCCATTTATATTCTAATTTATCCAGGACACAATGGACGCGGCCTACGACCTGATCAAACTGAGCCGGTACCTCGACTTCATCCACATGATGTGTTACGACTACCACGGAACCTGGGACCACGTAGTGGGTGCTAACGCACCACTGCGCGGTGGTGATGAAAAAGATGTGTTGAGTGTGGTATGTATTGAGAGGGTACTGAGTTCGATCCCCGGCCAGACAGATATCTATTTTTTTTATAATATAGGAGTAACTGACGTGCTTGCAGTTACCTGATGGTAAGTGTCTACTGTCGCCCATGGACATCTGTAATCAACCCCAGATAGGATTAGATACCTACCTGAAATCAGACGCAAATGCGCCGCTACCTCTGAGGTCTAAGCGGTAACTGTTTGGTATGTCTTCCTTACGACACCCTTCAAACAAGAACACAGCAACGCTTAACACTGCTGGTATTAGGGAGAAATAAAAAAATCCTTTGATTTGCTAAAAGATTCGACACTCCATTGGATCGACTACAAATACGCTCTATCCACACATCTGAATTTGTAACAGTTTGTTGAGGTTTAGTAAGCGTGCGGAGATGACATTAGATCATTTACATGTATGTAAATGTAATAAAAGAAATCTTAAAAGCTCATTAACAGAATAATTTTCATCTTTACCTAACATTAGCAAAAAGAGGTAGAAAACGGTGTCTTTATTTATAATTAGCTGACCCGATAAACTTTGTACCGCCTCAAAATCTATTTATCAAATATATTTCATATAAAATATAGCTTATGTTACTCGTAGATAATGTAGCTTTCGAATGGTGAAAGAATTTTTAAAATCGGTCCAGTAGTTTTTGAGCCTATTAATTACAACCAAACAAATAAACAAAGTTTTCCTCTTTATAATATTAGTGTAGATAATTTAATTATTTCTTTCCACAGGAATACACAATAAAATACATGCTGTCCCACGGAGTCAGTCCATACAAGATGGTGCTCGGTCTCCCGATGTATGGACGCAGCTTTATCCTGCAGAACCTTGGGGTCAAGGAAATACACTTCGGAGTCACCCCGGTGAAGGACGTCGGCTTCCCTGGCCCTTGGACTAAGGAGAATGGATTTTTGGGTTACAATGAGGTAAGGGATGTTTAAAATATTTTTTTTGGAGTAGCAGACGAGCATGCAGTCCACCTGATGGTAAGTGGCTACTGCCGCCCATGGACATCTGTAATAAACCCCAGATAGGATTAGATATTCCTACCTGAGGTCGGTCACAGATGCGCCGCTACCCCTGAGGACTAAGCTGGAACGCCTCCGAAAAGTCTGTCTCCCTTACCACACCTTTCAAACCGGAACACAGCAGCGCCTAACACTGTTGTTATTAGGTAGAAATAGGTGTAGCGGTGGTGCCGCCGGAGTCGAACCACAAAGGGTTCTACCACCATCACATGCACGATGCACGATGTTAAGTGGCTACTGTTGCCCATGGACATCTGTAATCAAGATAAGACAAGATTTCCATCCGAGGTGGGACACAGATGCGCTGCTACCTCTGAGGAATAAGCTGGAATGCCTTTTCAAATACTTCCCTTGCCACACCTTCAATCTAGAACACAGTAGCGCTAAACACTGCTATAACTAGGCTATAACTATAACTAGGCTATTAATATATGTGGGGGTAGTACCGCCTTAAGCGCTGCTGTGTTCTGGTTTGAAGTGTGTGGTAAGAGACATTTTTCCGAGGGGTTCCAGCTTAGTCCTCACGGGTAGCGGCGCATCTGTGGTCGGTCAGGTGGGAATTTGATCTGGTCTGGGGTTGATTACAGCTGTCCATGGGTGGCAGTAGCCACTTACCATCAGGTGGACTGTATGCACATCTACTACTCCTGTATTATATAAAAAAAATCATCATTCAGATTTTTGTCTGGCCGGGGGTCGAACACGGGACCCTTTGCGCGTCAGACCGGTATGGTGACCGCTCCGCCACGGGTCACTGTTATACCTTAGATTGTTAACATATTTCGTATATTTCTATCCACAGATTTGCATGGAAATAACCAACAAGTCATCAAAATGGACACATCATTGGCATGACCAGTCAGCGACGCCCTACCTCCGTGATGGGAATCGCATCATCTCGTATGACAACCCAAGATCTATTGCTATTAAAGTGAAGTAAGTAAAATTTCAGCCTGCGTTTGTAAAAAAAGTTACACTACATACATGTAACTGAAAATTTGTATTGTTCCTTAATTGATTCCTAGATTGAAAATTATTTTCTACTTTTTAATTGATTTTATCATAAAAGCGTGTTCTTAGTATTTTTATACTATATTTATGTGTTTTTAGTATTTTTATACATTTTTTAGTTCGATTTATTGTAAAAAATTGCCAAAAAAAATTTTTTTCACCGTGGATTAGAACTCATGAAGCGCGAGGTTGACGTCAGCGAAGACCAGCTCAGCTAAAGAACACACTAAAAGTTGGGATATATACTAACAGTAATAAGCCACTTGCTTTTAGTCCAAAGCAGATTTACACACAAACCCACAAACTCACAAACATACATACTTACAGGTGAAGCTAATACAATTGTGTTAAAAAAAATCAACAGGTTGCACTCCGGCATGACATCCTGACTTTTGCGTTTGCTTTGCTGTCTTACGAATTTTCGATCAGTACACGTGATCCTGACGCGAGTTTAACATTTTACCTATCACAAAACGTGCACAACACCGCTAAAGAAGCTTTCACTTCAATGAATTAAAAAAAACTTGCAGACTTATAATTAGTAACATTTTTCCAGGTTAGCGGTAGAATATGGTCTCGGTGGCCTGATGGTGTGGAGTATCGACACTGACGACTTCAAAGGCGATTGCGACGCAGAGCCTGATACGTACCACGACTTTGTGGAGACTTACAACGAGGTGGTCGACACTCCTGTGCTGCAAGAGGCATTGAAGACTTTGAATTTGCCTGATGGTAAGAGAATTTTCATTTTTTTATAATATAGGAGTAGCAGACGTGCTTGCAGTCCATTTGATGGTAAGCGCTACCGCCCATGGACATCTGTAATTAACCCCAGATAGGATTAGATTCTACCTGAGATCGGACTTCGTGGAGACTTACAACGAGGTGGTCGACACTCCTGTGCTTCAGGAGGCGTTGAAGACTTTGAATTTGCCTTTGAATGTTTGAAGGGTGTGGTAAGGGAGATATTTTTCCGAGACATTTCAGCGTAATCCTCATGGGTAGCAATGCATCTGTGGCCGAGCTTAAGTAGGTAGGACTCTAATCTTATTTGTGGTTCATTACAGATGCCCATCGGTGGTACTACCGCTTACCATCAGGTGGACTGTATGTTCATTCGCTACACTTACATTATAAAAATAATAATAATAATGCAGTCGATCTGATGTTAAGTGATCACTGCTGTATGTATATCTGTGACCAACTCTACATAGGGGTTGTACCTGAAGCCGACGACAGATGCTTTGCCACTCCTGAGGACTAAGATAGTGGCCTCATATGTAAGTCAGTACATCCACATTCTTCCACTGAAACGCATAATTGCTTAACAGTAGTTTGGCAACGAGCGATCTCCCTGTAGGCTAGGTCATCATACCCGGGGAGCGTTCGTGCTCTGAGAGTCTCAGATCAGAGCTTGTATATGTACAAGATGTTCAGAAAACTTCGATAGCGTGATTCAGAAGTCGTAGCGCCATCTCTTGGCGAGTATTGGGAAGTCGCCACAGTAGAAATAGGTGTGATAATTAAAATGTTACCAATAGACCAATTTTCTTTCAGCAAACCGCATAGAAAACTTAAGCAGACGTTCTTCATACGTGGTCTCGAACAGTAAACTGCATCTGCGTCTCCCAGAGCCACAGTTCTCCAACTTCCCTCTGATGAGGACCATCAACGATGCTGCAACCCTCGCTATAGAAGAGAAGAGAATATTGGACGAAATGGACAGAGTTACGAAGGAGAACGAAGTAGAAGATGTGAAGCCTAAGTCTGGAGCTGGTGTTTTGAGTGGTAGTGTACTTTGTATGGTGATGAGTATCTGTTTAGGTTTTTTTAGGTTAGTCTAAGGGTAAGGTGGTTCTCAACCTTTGTAAGCGGCCTCTGGAAAAATATTGGAGCTATAAAAATGTTTTTTTTTTTTTTAATAAAATATGATTTACATCATAATAACATTAAATTTGTAAAGGATTTGGGAAATTGCTTACTTTTTATAAATTTTTGGCAAAAAATAAAAATTTTTTTTGTCTTTTTTATTTTTGTCATTTTTGAGATAAAATACGATGGATTAAGAAATTCAAAACACCATTTGTTCGCAACTCCTTACTGTTCCACTGTTGGGCACGGGTCTCTTATCAGAATGAGATGGATATTTTCTATAATTAACATAAAATATAATTGACTAGTTTTTGTCCGCGGCTCGCCCGCGTTTAAAAGAAAATAATATATAAAACTGTAAATTCGTACCTTCAAATTTGCTAAAGATCATCACTTGATCAAATGCATAGTTTACGAGTCAATCCTTACTAATATCGATTAAAATAATCGATGTTTTGGGTCCAAAAGATTCATTCTCCGATTAATCGATCTTAGATCGCCATCCCTAGTTTCCGTGGGATTTCTATGATAAAAACTATCCTATGTCCTTTCTCGGGTCTCAAACTATCGTTGTACAAAATTTCATTAAAATCGGTTCAGTGGTTTAGGCGTGAAGAAGAGACAACCAGACAGACAGACAGACAAACAGAGTTACTTTCGGATTTATAATATTAGTAAGGATGATACTAGCTTATCATCTATCTCCTAAGACCTCTATAATTGCCTCCAAGAAGCAGTGTAATGATTGAATGTCTTAAACAGTAATGTATTCTGATACATATAAAAACAGTGATAGCCTAGTGATTTAAAAACTCAGCCTCTCGAACGTGGGGTCCCAGGTTCAAATTCTAGGCATATGCACATACCTCTAATTTTTCAAAGGTATGTGCGTATTAGAAATTAATTGTCACTTTCTCAAAACGGTAAAGGAAAACATCGCGATAATACCTGCATATCAGAGAGATTTATATAAAAAAGCTTCTCAAAGGTATGTGAAGTCTACCAATTCGCACTTGTCCAGCGCGGTGGACTATGGCCTAATCCTTCTCATTCTGAGAGGAGACCCGTGTCCAGCAGTGGGACAGTAATGGGTGGATAACTGGATAACGTCGACGTATTCTGATAAAATATAATAAAGTTCGGTAACTAGTAGAGTGTAGACCTGCAAGTTATATAATTCAAGTAATTGTACAGATGTTTTAAGGTTTTAGAGGTCGTAGTATAAGGTTGAGAAACGCTGCACTAAGTAATTACACTGCCATTGATATTTTAGATTAATGATCATTGGCATCTCTGTTGTAAATACATTTTCATATAACATTTTTATATGTGCTCGTAATTAATTAAAATTAATTATATTTAAGTACTTATCATATAATTGGGAGTTCATGACCTTTCGAATAAATACATACATTTTTTGCAGCTATTTTTTGTGACTTAAGAATTCATTATTATTGAAGACTTAAATTAAAATAGTTTTCACAATTTTAAATTTAATAAAATCCAGAATTTTGTGTTAATTTTTTTTTAGGTACTTAAGTTATCTTAAATTATGTTTTAAGTATTTGAATTATTATTTTATACATTAAAGCTACATTGAAGGGGTGTTTAACTATTTTTTTACTTTACAGTTTTACATTTGACAATTTTTGTAGAGATTTCAAGAAAAAAAAATAATGTTAACATTTATTATTTTCTAGAAATCTTATTTTACTATTTTTGTAAATAAATTGATAATACTCTACTTGTGATGTGATACTTTTTTGCTTATTTTTATTTGATTTGACAATAAATATGGTTTTTGAAAATTTTACTTTTTATTTTATACCCGGAAAACTTTGTACCGCCTCAAAATCTATTTATCAAATATATTTCATGTAAAATATAGCCTATGTTACTCGTGGATAATGTAGCTTTCGAATGGCGAAAGAAGTTTTAATCGGTCCAGTAGTTTTTGAGCCTATTCATTACAATCAAACAACAAACAAAGTTTTCCTCTTTATAATATTACGAGTAGTATAGATTATGGTAGTAACGAAATATATCTATGCGGTCTTTTTAATAAGTGAAGTATCAAACGAGCCTGCAGTTTATCTGATGGTAAGTCACTGTCATATGGAAATCTGTTATGAACTCCATATAGAACAGTAAACTTAGTATGAGTTTTTACGTTTTTACAAAAAGGATTGTTTTTGTATTTGTTTACGAATTTGCCCATACATTTCCAATCATCGCCCTCAGCACTGTATCAGAATTGATTGGAAATGAATGAGAAATACGTAAACAAATACAAAGCAGTCATTTTTGTAAAAACGTAAAAACATACTAAATCCGTTTGTCCACTGCATCGTCACCGAGCCGATACCGAGAACGAGATTATTTCGGGCCGATTTTAATATGACGTTCGGCGATAGTTTGTCCACCGCGACCGATATCGGCGGTTTATTTTGTTCCAGCTCGGCTCGGTGACGCTGGCGGTGGTCAAGCTGAGTTAGGGTACAGGTTCTACGTGAAGCCAATCACATGTATTGCCAGTCCTGAGGACTAAAATGGTTACCTCATAATTAACAGTTTACATAATGCTAAAAGATTTTTATGAACTATCTGACCTGGCAAACGTTGTGTTGTCATATAAATAAAAAATGGTAAGGGTGAACCCTTATCACTTAGGGGTATGAAAAGTAGATAGTGGCCGATTCTCACACCTACTGAATGTGCATACAAAATTTTGTGAAAATCGGTAAAGTCGTTTCGGAGGAGTGCGGTAACTGACATTTTATATATAAGACTAGTAGTGCCCGCGTCAAAACATGACATGACATACACGTAACTGAAAATTTGCACTTTCATTGGAATGACATTGGAATGAATTGACAGTAGCGCCATCTGTCTAAAATTGGTCTCACCAACTCAAAAACCTTCGTGGGCTCATGCACAATAACTTTACTAAAGATCATCACAAGATCAAATGCATTTGTATAAATTAATAGAAAATAAAATAAATAGTACATTACAATACGAGGACGAAAAATTTTTTTCTGACAAGTGTGAGTTTGCAGGCCGAGCCGCAGGCGAGGACTGCAATCACACGAGTCAGAAAAACATTTTATATCACGGCGTGCGTAAATTGAAGTTTTACGCACGCTTCGCGTGCGCAAAACCCTCATTTCCGACCCCGTAATATAAAATTTTATACAACACGCGGACGAAAAATGTTTTTCTGACTCGTGTGATTGCAGTCCTCGCCTGCGGCTCGGCCTGCAAACTCACACTTGTCAGAAAAAAATTTTTCGTCCTCGTATTGTAATGTACTATTTCGTCCGCGTGTTGTATAAAATTTTATATTACGGGGTCGGAAATGGGGGTTTTGCGCACGCGAAGCGTGCGTAAAACGTCCATTTACGCACGCCGTGATATAAAATAATATACTATATAATAAATATACTTTATTTGTACACGTATATAAAATAAATTATAATAAATTAAATCTTAATCTATTTACAAAATATACAGAATGGCATTGAAAAATGTGTTGTTATATTTTTTGGAAAATATTAATGAAAGTTGCGTGAAATTATTTCAAATCTATGTATGGGGAGCCACAGCGTACGTTGTAAAAGTGGTCGCACACCTGAAACATTAACAATAAATAATATAAATGCAAAATGCAAAAATAAAATAAAAAAGTTACACTATAGCGTTAACTAGATACACTCCTTCTTATACTATTAAAAATGCATATACACAAACTACACACACACACACACACACACACGCATACTCACACACACACGCGCGCTCACTCACACACACAAACAACCAAACAAACTGTTAGGCGCTGCTGTGTTCCGGTTTGAAGGGTGTGGTAAGGGAGACAGACTTTTCCGAGGCGTTCCAGCTTAGTCCTCAGGGGTAGCGGCGCATCTGTGGCCGACCTTAGGTAGGAATATCTAATCCTATCTGGGGTTGATTACAGATGTCCATGAGTAGCAGTAACGACTAACCATCCCCTGTACCCTTAGTATGCGTTTTTACTAAAATGACTGTTTTACTGTTGATCAGAACTAATTGGAAATGTAAGGGAAATACTTAAACAAATACCAAAACAGTCATATTTGTCGAAACGTAAAAACTCCTGGTAAGGGTACTGGTGGTCAGTATGCTCGTCTGCTACTCCTATGTTATAAAAAAGCTAGATGCAGCGATTAAACACTGAAGACCTATTTTATTGATTTTAGAAAAATCCTTATATATCTCCTTGGATTCTTGGATTCTTGGATTATAGCTCCGTGTAACATATTTACAATTTACACACACACACACACACACACACACACACACACACACAATTTAAAGAAAAATGATTCATAATATAAACCAACTTACTTGGAACTGTTCGTTGAACAGCGTTCCATTGGTGCAGAGATCAGTGCTGACGAGACGTTGATGCCAGCAGAAATGGTATGCCTGTAAACGGTATGAAGGTATTAAAGTGGTAGAAGTCATTAATGATTTTTAGCATTTAAAATATAATAGTTATTGCATAGATTAGTAAAGATTACTCACTCCTAACAAGAAAATGTACCCAGTTTTGAGAATTGAAATAGTTGCGTAAAAAAAAGTGTGTGTGTGTCAGCTACGACGCACGATTGGAGTTTACTCCTTACGAATGATAATTATGATATATATCGAATAGAAAAAAGGGTAGGTAAATGAACGCGTCTGCTAAAATGATAAGAGAAACAAACATATATCTGTAATTATTCGGATTATTTATATTTCTTCAATAATGCGTATTACATAAAGTATGTTACAAAATAATATAAAATAGCGCCATCTAGTGGCAAGTTTTATAAATTGTAAGTTTGCAAGTTTATCAATCTATGTATTTTGGTTCCAAATATTATAATGGTAACTTAATATAATTGTTTATATTAAAGTAAATTTTAATATAATATAATTATTTATATTTAAAACAATGTTAAACGTTTTATAACTTAAAACTTAATAATTATAATTTCTTTGCCATCTATAAAATATCCTTGTTGCAATTTACGGATGAAATTTATATGAGACTCAATAAACATGTTATTATATGTAATTTGGATTGTTTCTGAATGTTTTATAATTCTAGAATTCATTTAAAACGTATTGCTAATTTTATATAACTTATTTTGAACATAATTCATTAGCAATAATTCTGTAATAAATATTAAATAATACTGTTTTGATTTTGCCCGTTTATCGTTGATAGATGGTGCTGATCAATAATGCATCCATTTTTATAAGTTAAATTAATATATTAGTAACTTACAAAAGCCTCTTTATGTTAAAAACTTATTTTGCTAATATTATATCTTATTCAATTGCTTACTGATTTTATATGTTACTCTTCTTTAAAAACGTTCATAAAAGATTGTTAATCATATTATGGCCCCAATGTTCATATTTTTCACAGTGTTTATAAATGATCAAACCTATAACTTAATTTATGCAAAAATGTAAACAAATTAGTTAATGACGTTTTAATGTTTTATATATTGCTAATTATTTTTATTGTAATAATTACTTTCATATGGGATTTGAACTTACTGTATTTTAAATTAATAAAAGCACTCTTGATTCATATTTTGGTTACCGTTACGCCTCAACTTTTCGTGTTACACTTGATTTTACTCCTCATAAAATTTCCGTACCGGGCCTTATAACTCAAATCGTTTCTTAAGGAGTAAACTCCAAAAGTTTTGCCACGTCTCCGTGCTAAAATGTCCCTAAAATATTTTAAATAATTATTTATTTATTATGTAAATTACGCAGTATTCGTTATTTATTCGTAAAGTTTCTCTAAAAATGTTTTTATTTGTCAAGAATTCAAAAAAAGAACTTACTAATAAGCCGTTTGTGGCTTCATTCAATTTCAAGGCGGCGAAGTATCTTTACTAATATGTGTTATTGTAAGAATTTAATTAAATAAAAATATCAAACGAACGTTCAGTCTACGATTATTTTATTCTAATTAACCATCGCGGTTAATAAGAATAAAATAAAACGTTAATTAGAATAAAATAATTATCACTTGCTTTAATGGTGAAGCAAAACATCGTGAGGAAACCTGCATCCTTAAGAAATGTTGAAAGAAATTCTCAAAATTATGTAACATCGACCAATACACACTTGGCCAGCGCGGTGGACTATGACCTAATCCTTCTCATTCTGAGAGGAGACCGGTGCCCAGCAGTGGGACAGTTATGGCACAGTACAAATATCTATATCCTATACTGTGTACTGAGGACTAAGCTGGAACACCTCAGAAAAGTCTGTCTCCCTTACCACACCCTTCAAACCGGAAAACAGCAGCGCCTAACACTGCTGTTATTAGGTAGAAATAGGTGTGGCGGTGGTGCCGCCGGAGTCGAACCACAAAGGGTTCTACCACCTTCAAACAACAACTGGTGAACAACTTCATGAAACACTCACCTGGCATCCAGCATCAACATCAGCATAGTACCCCCTACTCCGTCCAGCGCAACTGAACTGCGTGGGGGGAGCGTGGTGGAACACGGGGTAGAGGGGCGGGTCGTGGGGTAGATGCAGATCGTGGTAGTAGTCGTGGGGTAGCTGGCTGTATACCGCTGCTAGGGCTGAAAAGGGAAACTTTTTTAATGGTTGACGTACATATGAGCTGATAGCTTAATGGTTGAAACTCGGCCTCTCGATCGACAGGTCCGAGGTTCGAATCCCAGGCACGCACCAGGAAGTGTGTTTACTGAAAACTGTATGCCTACGGAATCTTTAAAAAGGTGTTCTCGAAGGTATGTGAAGTCTATACGCACTAGGCCAGCGCGGTGGATATGGCCTAATTCTTCTCATTCTGAGAGGAGACTTGTGTCCAGCAATGGGACAGTAATGGGTTGACGACGTACAAATGAGGCGAGCCTGTTTAGTTCCTATGTTCTGTATGCAGTTGACTACAGATGCCCATGAGCGGCAGTGGCTACATATTTTTTTATTTATTTATAATATAAGAGTAGCAGACGAGCATGCAGTCCACCTGATGGTAAGTGGCTACTGCCGCCTATGGACATCTGTAATCAACCTCAGATAGGATTAGATATTCTTACCCGAGGTCGGCCACAGATGCGCCGCTACCCCTGAGGACTAAGCTGGAACGCCTCGGAAAAGTCTGTCTCCCTTACCACACCCTTCAAACCGGAACAAAGCAGCGCCTAACATTGTTACACATACATACACATACCATCAGGTGGATTACATGCTCGTTTGCTAGAACTACTTTACTCAATGGGCATGATGACAGTATTAAAAAATCTAAGAATAAATGATTTATGTACTTAAAAACAATGTGTTGAAAGCATTCTAAAAAATAGCCCAGTAATAAAAACTTTAGGATTTATTATATTTTCAATAAAATAAAGTATAAATTTATGCAGTCGGCCATCTTGTCTAAAACGCTATTCGGGGCGAAATGACGTAATTTTTTTGGCGTGTCACCGTATTGCTTGAACTTTTCTATGGGATATTGAAACGTGACGTCACTCGCGGACGCTATGACACCCGTAAGCGTTTTCGCGTTTAATTCAAAATTTATTTTAAAAATGCTAATATTTCCGTTAATACTGAATTTATTGCCGAAATAATACGATTTTTGGAATCAGTAGACATGTACCTACATTATAGAAGGGGAGTTCAAAATTTGTCATTATGCCCATTGTAAATTCAACATTTCTGATTCCAAAATTTTACCCGAATGCGGAGGGTAATGTTTGTTAAGCGTATGTAAGTATGTCGCATTCTTTGGCACGCTACAGTCCAAAGGGTTCGACGGATTAAACATATGAGGTGTCGTTGGATTCGTTTAAATTGTAGGAGTGACATAGGCTATATTTTTAAGTCTTACAATTTTTTTTATAATATAGGAATAGCAGACGAGCATGCAGTCCACCTGATGGTAAGTGGTTACTGCCGCCCATGAACATCTGTAACCCCAGATAGGATTAGATATTCCCACATGTGGTCGGCCACAGATGCGCCGCCACCCCTGAGGACTAAGCTGGAACGCCTCGGAAAAGTCTGTCTCCCTTACCACACCCTTCAAACCGGAACACAGCAGCTGCTAACACTGCTGTTCTTCACGATGTTTTTTACTGTTACAGCGAGCGTTAATTAATTTTTAATATGCTTTTCAATATCTTTTCTCCTATTTTACTTAAGTAATTATTAAATAAAGTCTACCATTACGATTTTGGTTCGATTTAAACTAACCCAAACATTACAGATTTGTGCTTATTTTTTGTTAGGATCTAGAGCAACCACTGGTCCTCCCATATTTGTAGAGGCGATAACTTAGTGCTAATTTGACATCAAAATCGGCCAAGTGTGAGTCGGGCTTCAGGTGGAGGATTCCGTACCACTTCGCAATGTATTTATTGATATGTATTGTGCCAAAATGTATTATATTTATTGACATGAAAATATATTTACATTTAGGTATTTCTGGATTCTTACAAAGTAGGTACACAAAAGACGTATGTGTGTAAATATTATTTTGTTTTATTCATCATTTTTACCACGATATAATGACAAAATAGTAAAAAAAACATTGTTAGACAAATTGTTTGTTTTTTTTTGCATTTTCGCCGTAACTAACACATTTTTTTAATTTTCAGCTTTCTATTATGGTAAGGATAGGACATGGTTTATAGGTAGGATAAATCAAAGGAAAGGATTATTTAGCGAACCCTAAAAAAGTAGGACATTGGTGTATAAATATTAATTACCATAATTATGTCAAATTTTATAAATATTTCAGCCTGTGGTATCATTTACAGTTATATAATTACTAGCTGACCCAGCAAACGTTGTGTTGCCATATAAATAAAAAAATGTTAAGTGTGAACAACCCTTATCACTTAGGGGGATGAAAAATAGATGTTGGCCGATTCTCATAGATACCGGATAAGCATAAAAAATTTCATCAAAATCGGTCACGAAAACTGTGACACGAGAATTTTATATATTAGATGTAATGTCTGCATTCTATAGGCAATACCTATTTCAGAAAATTTTCTGAAAAAAAAGAAATATCCAAAATATTTTTGATTGCTGAATTTTTTTAATAAAGTTCACGAGAAGAAGATTTGATTGTAATTATTAATATAAACTAACGTTTTTTTTAACTATTTTTTTAAATATTTAAAAATAGATTGGTCCTTTTATTTTCGTAAATAAGTAAAACCTAAATTAAATTGTAAATAAACAGTAATAATAAATAAAAAACTTACCCAATAAAAACACAGCTATACTTTTCAACATGTTTAAAATTTAAATTTAAGAATAAATATTAAAAAATAAATTATAAATAAATGCAAGTGCGCAAGCGCCCCTCGCCACGAGATTAAGCAAACTAATCGTTCGAGATTACCTTTGAATTTAGAATGTGGTAACGTACTTATCCGTGGTCGGGATTATGCAGTAATGTGTAAGTAACTTGTTTATTAGGGTTCCGTACCCGAAGGGTAAAAACCGGACCCTATTACTAAGCCTCCTGTCTGTCCGTCTGTCACAGGGCTCTATCTCCTGAACCGTAATAGATGACACATGTTTTTTTTACAGAAGACGTATAATGCCGCTATAAAAGGACTAAAAAAATAATTTTAAATGTTAGTTGATCGGAACCCCACATTTGCGGGTTCGTCTTGCACTTGGACAATTTTTTAAATTTACTTTTTATGGTGGTAGAACCTTCGTGATTCGAATCTGGATGCACCACCGCATCATTTTATTTCGTTTTAGGGTTCCGTATGCAAAGGGTAAAAACGGACACTTTTTACTAAGCTTTCGTTGTCTGTCCGTCTGTCCATCTGTGACGGGGCTCTATCTCTTGAATCTTGAACCGTATAAGATAGAGACTTAAATGTTTTACAGAATACATGTAACAACATATACTTAACTAGCTGACCCAGCAAACTATATACCGCCTCAAAATCTATTAATCAAATATATTTCATATAAAATATAGCCTATGTTACTCGTGGATAATGTAGCTTTCGAATAGTGAAAGAATTTTTAATATCGGTACAGTAGTTTTTGAGCCTATTAATTACAATCAAACAAACAAACAAAGTTTTCCTCTTTATATGATTAGTATATTTATTTATTTATTTATTTATTTTATTAAGTTCACCAACGGTTGTAACATTATACATATTTTTAAATTAAATCTAGTTACAATGCAAGCAATAAATGTACAACCACTTAGAGGTAAACATCACATGCAATACAGATCTAAACGTGGTAATGAAAATAGAATAACAAACTTTATAAACCAAAAACTAAAACAACACAAAAAAGAGAAAAAAAAAATAGTACAAGTAAATAAAACATTAAATAGAAACACTAATTATAATTTAGATACAGCCTTCCTAAAAGCAGCTAGACACATATTATTAATGTCGATGTCTGTGGATTCACTACGCTTATTATAGAGTATGGACAGTCTTGCAATAGGAGAGTTTGATCCCAATTTAGTTTTACAATGGGGAGGTACAAAGAGTTGAATCGGTTTGCGAGGCATGTTGACGGGTATTCTAAAGGAGAGCTTAGAGAGAAGACGCGGACAATATATCTGAGAATTTACTAATTTATATAAAAAGATAAGATCTAATGCATCTCTCCGGGTATCCAAGCTAGACATATTGAAGTGATCTAGAGACGCTTTATAAGAATACTTGTCTTTATTTTTGCCTAACGAATACGCAAGATGCCTGACAAATCTCTTCTGTACCCGCTCTATACGAAGCATATGGGATGCAAAATGAGGACGCCAAACTACACTCCCATATTCCAAAGTGGATCTTACAAGACTGTTATACATAATGATTTTAGTTGAAGCTTTTTTGAAAAATTTGGAATATCTAATGATAAAACCCAACATTCTAGATGCTTTCTTTATCATTGAATCTATATGTGGTACAAAAGTTAACTTGGTATCAATACTTATACCCAGATCTTTAATTGTTTCTGTTTCACAAATTTGCGTATCATTAATGAAGTAAACTGAAGGAATGAAATGGAATTTTCTAGTAAATTTAATATGAAAGCATTTTGACACGTTAAGCTCCATTATATTTATTTTACACCAGCGAGCCAGAGCATTTATGTCTTCCTGAAACCTTAATACATCCTCCCAGGTGTCTATTACTTTATACAATTTTAGGTCATCTGCAAACATCAATGGAATTGAATTATTAAAGCAAAGTGGGAGGTCATTAATAAATATATTAAACAAAATTGGGCCTAGATGGGAACCTTGTGGAACGCCAGATAATATTTTACATGAATATGAATTAAAACCATTAACCACGACAAAAAATGTGCGTTCCGACAGATATGACCGCAGCCAATCGAGAATGTCACCTGCAAATCCATATGAACTCAATTTAGTTAATAAGATCTTGTGAACAACTTTATCGAATGCTTTGGTGAAATCGGTGTATATAGCGTCGACTTGCTTCCTTTTATCAACCGATGTAATTAGGTCGTCAACATAAGACACCAAGTTTGTATTAATTGATCGGCCCCTTAAGAAACCATTTTGCTCATCACTGCTGTATTTCTCAAAATGTTTATGGACAAATCGACATACTAGTGATTCAAAGATTTTTGAAAAGCTAGACAAGATGGAAATTGGTCGATAGTTGCTCACAAGATGAATATCACCAGATTTGTGGATTGGCACTACTTTGGCTGTCTTCCAAAGTGAAGGAAAAATGCCTGACTTAAGGGAGACATTAAATATATGATGCAATGGAGTGACTAGATTGTCAGCGCATTTGACGATGAAGTATGGTGGAATACTATCGGGTCCCGCACCCTTCGTGCCATCTAAAGATAGTAAAGCTTTTCGTATTGAGTTACTACTAATATATAGCGAGGTAAATGCCTCATAGAATGCTTGATCATTGGGGTAGGTATTCGTGTTTTCCCTTGAGTCATTGTGTATGTAGTCGCTATCGTCAGTATTTTCATATATAGAATTAAATTGACAAGCGAAAAGATTGCATATGTCTTTTCCTTCGGAACATTCAGATATGCCATCCGTAAATGTGGCTGGGTAAGAACTGCGACCACCACGCCTTTCTTTCACAAATGACCAAAAGTATTTTGGATTTATGGATATTTTGTTTTCTGTTGATTTCAAATAATTGCGATAGCATTCGGCAGTCATTTTAGCACAACGCTCTGTCAACAATTGAAAGGATATCAAATCTAAAGGGTTCTTAAACTTCTTGTACTTAATTCGATACTTGTTTTTCTCATTTAATCTCCTGATTAACTGACGTGAGAACCATGATGGATATTTATTGGTTTTTTGTCTTGTGACCGGTACAAACTTATTTATCGCTTCCCTAATGACTGTATACAATAAATCCACCAGTTTGTTGACATCAGTCACTCCAGTAAACAAATCAACCCAATTAATTTTAGCTAAGTAGGCGTTTACTAACTGGTAGTCTGCTCTGTAAAAGTTATGGCGAGTATATTGTACGTTATAGAGCATTTTAGATTCACATGTAAAAGCTATATTAATGTGTAGGGGAGGATGTAGTGGATCCACAGGCGATAATACGTCAACTGCACGTGATACAATACACTGAGATGTAAAGTCTAAGAGTACTAAGTCTAAAATCCTATTCATACTATTGCTGATAAAATTATATTGTTTGTAATTATTTAGGTTAAGAAAATCTAAGAAGTCCTGGTTAAGTGAAGACGTGTGATATGTATCTGATTTATTTGCTAAGCCCCAGTCAATATTACTCAAGTTGAAATCTCCAACTACGCATTTATGATAATTAATTTGTTCATTTATACGCGAAAGACTATCTAAAAAAGCCTCAAGGGTAGATCGTAGTACCGGAGGTGGCAAATATACAACGCAAATCGCGATAGGGCAAGGCTTTTTTGGTGTACCAATGTCAATAATGATCCACAAGTCTTCACTATTAGTCTCAAACGAAAATTGTCTTTTAGATCTTAACAATTTCGAAACCGCTATTAAGACCCCTCCACCTTCTTTTTTCGTCTCAGTCACTGATTCTTCTCTATCTTTTCTATAGACAACATAGTTATCGCCAAAAAGTTCAGCGTTTAAAATGTTACTGTTGAGCCAAGTCTCAGTAAGTATTATCAAATCGTAACTCGAGTTACTAAGATTACAAAAGAAGGTGTGGGTTTTCGTTCTAAGACCACGGACATTTTGATAATATATTGATAGAGAACTTATGCTAGCATTTCTTACATCCATAAAAATAAATAAAGTGTATTACGACTGAGAACAGATTATATATTATGTAAATTAACAAACTACGATCACTGTATTTTATTGAGACAATCAATGTCCTTTATGATAATATAGTCTGATTCGTCACTCTTTCTCATAAAAATTCGCCCTCCGCGGACCCACACGTACTTAAACCCTTTGTCTTTAGCTGTTGCTCTAGCAGCTGCATGCAGTGCCTTATTGTTCGGAGATAGGTGCTCAACAATGTAGATTGGAGATTTGGGGCCTTGCAGTCCTAAGTGGGTAGTGTTTAGCTTGTTCTCTATGGGCTTTTTCTTGTTGAAATTTATTGCCGCAGCCAAAAACTGGTCTCTAATTTTTGAATTATTGAATTGTACCACAATTGATCTAGGTCTCGCGCTGGTCCTGTTAATTTTGGCAACACGAGTGCAATTCTGAATGTTTTCAGCTTTAATTTCACAGTTTATTGCGTTACCCAATTGCTGAACAATCTCTACCACGTTTTCGATTTTTCTTTCAGGTACGCTTTGAATTTCCACGTTGTTCGAACGCGCGTTCTGCTCTAAAGTATTTACGCGCTGCTTGAGTTCATCAACAGTCGACTTCAAGTTTTTATTTTGTGCCTGTAAGTCCAAGATTTCCTGTTTCGTTTCAATATTTTGTTTAGAGAGGGTTTCGAACTGGGAGTGTATACTTTCGACAGAGGCTTTCATGCCCTTGATGTCTTGGGTGATTGACTGAAGTTCAGAGCTAATGATAGAAGTGATAGTAGCATGCAATTTCGTAACTAGGGAGTCGAATTCAGTTTTGACTATTTCTTGCACAATATTTTCCACGTTGCTAACAGCTATAAGAGAAGAGTTTGCAACAGTGGGCGGTGAGTGCACAGCCTGCCTCTTAGATGCTCTGACAGTCACATTGGAGCTGGACGGTGGGGGGTTGGTAAAATTTTTACTCTGCCTACGTCGAAATATGCTGCACTTAGGGCACTCCCAGGATGGGTTACACAGGGCATTAGAATCAGTGTCGCCTAAGCACTCCAAGTGAAACCTTTTCAAGCAAATGGCGCACTCTATAAAGTCATCACTGAGTATGTCAAGTTCACAACAACCCCATTGACTTGCTTCTTTAGACATGTTCACTTAATGTACAAAAACAACAACAAAATATATATATATATCAAAAACAAAAAAAAAATAATAATAAAAAATAAAAACAAAAAAAAAACTTGCAAAAAAAGAAATACTAAAATAATAAACATCAAAACAAAAAAAAAAAAAAAAAAAAAAAAAATTTGGAACGCGGATTCGATCTTGCCTCCGTCGATTAACACTAGTGTCTCTTGCAGGTAAACCACTAGACCACGCAGTTGTCGCGTAGTAAGTACGAAATTTAAGCTCAGTATGTAGCTGCCTAAGCACTTGATTAGAATAATAAGTCGTTGCTAATGAGTTCAAAGTCCAATCTTTTGTTTGTCGTTTTGAGTTTGGTGACCACAACGGAATATTTTAACACTTATTTTGCGGATTATCACTTTAATACACACTTTTTAGTCACGGTTTATTAACAGTTCAATAGCTGGTATTCTAACGAATAGGCTGATATAACTCAAGCTATAAACACTAATGAAAAACCACAACTTTGCAATTAATTTCTCTTAGAACAACAATAACACGTCTGCTTGATTTCGGTACGTACGTCGAATAGTATAGATGAGTGTGTCTCATAAATAATAATAACTATATTGATTATGCATCTTTGCATATTAAAAAATAAGTGGTTGTGCATTTTTGCATAGTATCATTCAATGTATCGATGGATCGATTTTCGCGTATAAGGTCGGGTCAGCCGCCACTTTGTGGGTTATTCGGACCACTGCGTTGGCACCGAAACCTTAGGAATGGAACAAGGTTCACCACCGCCACGCCTATTTCTGTTATAACAGGAGTTAGGCGCTGATGTGTGGTTTGAAGGATGGTAAGGGAGACAGGCGTTTCAGCTTAGTCCTCAGCAGCGGTGTATCTGTGGCCGACCTCGGGTAGAAATCTTAAGTATCTGGGGTTGATTACAGATGTCCATACGGCAGTAGCCACTTACCATCAGGTGGACTGCATGCTCGTCTGCTACTCCTATATTATAAAAAAAGAGAAAAATCTTTTCCGCGCAATTTACAGAAAAATGACATTAAAGATTTTGAAAGAAATTTTATCTATCTGGGGTTCATTACAGATGTTAATGGGAGGCAGTAGCCGCGTACCATCGGGTGGACTGCATGCTCGTCTATTAGTTACTCTTCTTGGTTCGATTGCGAAGCCCTAGCTACATAAAATGCTGTATTCTGATCTGAAGGTAGTAGGATAGACACCAAACGTAGCAAATTGGTCGGTTGATATATGTATATCCATGCGTGGTATTAATCACTTACTATTAGGTGAACTACATATTCGATAACGTACGTTTGCTACACAAAAAAATAAAATTATGACATTTCTATTCAGTGACTTCACTGGTGTTGCGCGTAAAGTGTGGATATATATGTTTGTCTCTTTCTACGTAACGCCTCAACTTTTCGTGTTACACTTGATTTTACTCCTCATAAAATTTCCGTACCGGGGCTTATAACTCAAATCGTTTCTTAAGGAGTAAACTCCAAAAATCTACTTCACTACATGCTACAAACCATTACAATGCTACTACGAGGCTGAAATAGATAGGTGGTGTCTTCCCAGTCGAAAGATTCCTTTAAAATCTGATATATAAAACTCTCGTGTCACAATGTTAGTTACCGTACTCCTTCCAAACGGCTTTACCGATATTCACCAAATTTTATATGCATATTCAGTAGGTCTGAGAATCGGCTACTATCTATTTTTCATACCCCTATGTTATAAGGGTTGTTCACCCTTAACATTTTTTTTAATTATATGGCAACACAACGTTTGGTAGGTCAGCTAACCAACATTGTGACACGAGAATTTTATATATAAGATAATCCACCTAAAAATAATTGACTGAAAAGGTAAGTCAGCATCATCATCATCATCATCAACCCATTACTGTTCCACCGCTGGACACGGGTCTTCTCTTAATGAGAAGGATTAGGCCATAGTCCACCGCGCTGGCCAAGTGCGTATTGGTAGACTTCACACACCCATGAGATTTTTTTATGAATCTCTCAGTTATGCAAGTTTCCGCACGATGTTTTCCTTCACCGTTTAGCAAGTGATAATTAATTTCTAATACGCACATAACTTCTACAATCAGAGGTGCGTGCGTGGGATTTGAACCTCGGACCATTCGATTGAGAGGCCGAGCGTGGAATAGGTAAGTAATGTAGCCTATATCACTCCCACAATTATGTTTGATCTGCAGGATGTACCAAATAATGAGACATACATACATAACATTTATAAAGATCACGGATACTAACATATTACTTATTTTGCGATGAATAATGTCAAGGATGATACAGAATACCTTCAGGGAAGTCACGAAATTGAAACATGAAATAACTTTTAAGCACAAGGTCAGTTATAATAAAATATGTGTTACGAGTAAGTACCTACTTATTATCAATGAAAATTATTTATGAGATTCTTTATTTTGTATTTTTTTAACGATTTTTTAGATATTTTTTGCAATATTTTTGCAGTTCGAGTATGCACTCTACTTGAAGTTTGGCTACTGCCACTTATGGACATCTGTCAAATCTGTCAAATCAGCCACAGATAAGATTAAGATTCCTACATGAGATCGGCCACAGATACGTCGCCACTCCTGAGGATAAAACTGAAACGCCTCGGAAAAGTATGTCTCCTTTCAAACCAGAACACAGCAGCGCTTAACACTGCTATTATTAGGCAGAAAAGGTGTGTTGGTGGTGCATCGAAAGAAAGGGTATGCGCCGCTACCCCTGAGGATTATGTTAGAATGCTTCGAAAAATTATGCCTCTTTTCAAACCAGTACCCAGTAGCGCTTAACACTACTGTTATTAGATAGAAATGGTGTGACGGGAGTGCCTCTAATTAACTTTCAATTACATAATAAATATAGTTCAAAAAAGTAAAAAACACGCTTTTATGATAAAATCAACTAAAAAGTAGAAAATAACTTTCAATCTAAGAATCAATTAAGGAACAGTAAATAGTATAATTGTGAAAAAAGCGTGGGGAGCTCCATTTATCAGGTTCGAAAGGCGCATGAACAATCTCGCCTCGAAAATCGTTAATCCTGAGTACGTTGATAAGGACAATGGTACAAAATTATTAAAATCGTGTATTGTCATCGGTTTCTGATAATTCTTCAAAATTTTGAATTAAACTGAACGTTCAAAGTGGACAGAAATCCGGTTCAAAGATTCCGTTACTTGTTACTTACATACATACCTACATACAACCCAAGCTAATAAAAGCGTGTTAAAAAACAACAAACTGACATGTTAACTTTATTATAATATCGTAGTTAACTAAATAAATGACCGCTTGTCACAGTAAAATACATTTCTCTTGAGTGAATGGTCACATACCAGCTGACCATTTAGTGTACGAGGTCGTGTGTATATGATTTTTTGAATTATATTCGAACTGTCATGTTTTGTAATGAGACTGAGGTCGTTTTGATAGATTTTTGTGAAATTGTAATAGGCATTCCATCTTAGTTTAAATCTTTGATAAGTAAATACTTCGCCTTGAAATTGAATGGAGCCACAAAAGACTTTGTCAGTAATTTCTTTGAATTCTTGACAAATAAAAAACATTTTTAGAGAAAAAATACGTATAAATAACTAATACTGCGTAACATCTATACTAATATTATAAAGAGGAAAATTTTGTTTGTTTGTTTGTAATGAATAGGCTCAAAAACTACTGGACTGATTTTAAAAATTCTTTCACCATTCGAAAGCTACATTATCCACGAGTAACATAGGCTATATTGTATGAAATATATTGGATAAATAGATCTGGAGGCGGTACAAAGTTTTCCGGGCAGCTAGTAATAAATAAATAGGTCTATCAAATATTTTAGGGACATTTTAGCACGGAGACGTGGCAAAACTTTTTCACACAACTATTTTATTTGTCAAAACTGGTTACATTTTCTTGTTAGGAGTGAGTAAGCTTTACTAATCTATGCCTTAGTTTAAGTTTATAAACGCTTAAACGCTTTCTACACTCACAGCCCCACACTAGGATTCCCGGTATCGTGGGTGCCATGGACACACAAAGACGAATACACAAACAACCAGACCCAGAACAGATATCTAAATTCATCATTCAGATATCTGTCTGGCCGGGAATCGAACCCGGAACCCTTTGCGCGTCAGACCGGTATGGTGACCGCTCCGCTACGCGGGGTATAAATCCTCGGGGTATAAAAGTACACATTAAAAAAAAATAGAATTTTTGTAATATAGGAGTAGCAGACGAGCATACAGTCCACTATAGCCCCCAGGTGTTCCAGCTTAGTCCTCAAGGGCAGCGGCGCATATGTGGCCGACCTCAGATAGGAATCTAATCTTATTTGTGGTTGATAACAGATGTCTGTGGGCACCAGTGGCCACTTGTCAGGAGGACTGCATGTTCGTTTGACACTTAATTTTTTTTATAATATAGGAGTAGCAGACGAGCATGCAGTGCATCTGATGGTAAGTGGCTACTACTGCCCATGGGCATCTGTAATCAAACCCAGATAGGATTAGATATCCTACCTGAGATCGGCCACAGATGCGCCGCTACCCCTGAGGACTAAGCTGGAACGCCTCGGAAAAGTCTGTCTCCCTTACCACATCCTTCATAACGGAACACAGCAGCGCCTAACACTGCTGTTATGAGGCAGAAATAGGTGTGGCGGGGGTGCCGTCGGAGTCGAACCACAATGGGTTCTACCACCTTTAAATATTATAAACATGTAGATACTACATAATATATACAGCATGTTACTATTGTGTCATGCAGGTCATTTGTAATTTATGCATGTCTCTCTCTTAGACCAAAAAAAGATAGATAAAGTCTTACGAACAAAAAAAAAAAAAAAATTATATACGGTCGAATTGAGTAACCTCCTCCTTTTTCGAAGTCGGTTAAAAATATTACTGTGTATAAAATTGTACAGGTTAATATAGCATTCACGAATTAAGTGCAACTTCTACTTTATTACTTTATGTAAGTATTGTTATGTGCTTATTGGAAATTAATTATCACTTTACAGTGAAGGAAAACATCGTGAGGAGAACTAAGAGATCTTTAAAGAAATGTTCTTTAAGGTATGTGAAGTCTACCAATACGCACTTGGCCAGCGCGGTCGACTATGGCCTAATCCTTCTCTTTCTGAGAGACCCGTGCTCAATGGGACAGTAATAGGTTGATGATAGAGATGCGCCGAATAGTGGTTTCACCGAATAATATTCGGCTTAACCTTTACTGAACCGCATATTCAGCCGAATTATTCGGTTTACCATTTCTTTATTGTGAATTCGCCAGTTATGTGTGTTCATTCACACTTTAAAATGTTGATTTGAGTTTTAAAAATAAATACTGATTTTAGGTTTAAAATAAATGTTGACTGTACTAACTATAGATTAAGTAATAAATGTGTTGATTTGAGGTTTCAAAATAAATGTGGATTTGATGTTTAATTGCTTTATTTTTTTAGCTTCCTTCAACATATTCTTCATAGGATTTGAGTTTCGCTTATAATATAACGTAAATCTTATATAAGAAGTTTTGTGTTTTAGTCTTGTACCATGTCGTGTATACAAGAAAATAGAAATACTCGAACCGAATATATTCGGCACTAAAACCGAATAATTCGGCCGAATACAAATAGCAAAAAAGATGCCGAATACGCCGAATGCAGAATACCAAACGAATATTCGGCGCATCCCTAGTTGACGACGACGAAATGTTGTTTGTTCTCAGGTCCCACTCTAATTTAACTGGCGCCTTTGTTATCGTTAAACAATGATTGTTTATCTAGCCGTTGACAAGTTGAAGAGACAAGCCAATTAATCATTTAACAGTATTAACATGATCGATAGACTGTCAGCTTAACAATATCTCTTGAGTTGTTAGAGAGTGAATTTAAGTTGAAGCAACTTAAGTTAAGCTTTAACTTAAGTTTCACTTAAGATACTTAGTTTGGTTTGCACGGACGTTCTTGCCACGGACGTGTAAGATGTGGAATGAGTTTCCTCCCGAGGTATTCCCGGAGCGCTATGACATGGGGCTCTTCAAAAAAGGTGCAAAAAGAGCTCTCCTTCAAAGCCGGCGATGCATTGGCGACTCCTCTGGTGTTGCAAATGTTCATAGGCGACGTTAACTACTTTCCATCAGGTAGCACGTCTGCTTTATCGTCAGGTTCAAATATAAAAAAAGAAGTTTTTGATGGTAGATTTTTACTTAATAACGTAAAGGCTTTTTAACACCAGTGCGGAGGGTAATGTTTATATCTTTTTTATATTATAGGACTAGCAGACGAGCATGCAGTCCACCTGATGGTAAGTAGCTACTGCCGCCAATGGACGTCTGTAATCAACCTCAGATACGATTAGATTTTTGCCTGAGGTCGGCCACAGATGCGCTGCTGAGGACTAAGTTGGAACGCCTCGTAAGAGTGTGTCAACCTTACTTTAGAGCAGCCCTTAACAATGCTGTGATTTGGCTGAAATAGGTGTGTCGGTGGTGCCGCTGGAGACGAACCACAGAGGATTCTACCACCTTATACGTTAAATGGCTTCATTACATAGTATAAAAATTGGCTATGATTCACTTGATAATTATGATTCACTTGTACCACAAACTTGTATAGTCCGCACCAAACTGCTAGTCCGCTCTGAAGTTGTTGCGAGCAGGTAGTCATACAATTTGTTATGGCGATGCGATTCATTTCTATATTCAGAACGGACTAGCAGTTATACGCGGACGATACTTTGTTTCCAACATGCCATTTTTTATTGCCTGTCTAATATTCGGAAGGTGGTAGAACCCTTTGTGGTTCGACTCCGGCGGCACCACCGCCACACCTATTTCTGTTATAACAGCAGTGTTAGGCGCTGCTGTGTTCCGGTTTGAAGGGTGTGGTAAGGGAGAAATACTTTCCGATGCGCTCCAGGTTAGTCCTCAGGGGTAGCGGCGCTGTGGCCGACCTCAGGTAGGAATATCTAATCCTATCTGGGGTTGATTACAGATGTCCATGGGCGGCAGTAGCCACTTACCATCAGGTGGACTGCATGCTCGTTTGCTACTCCTATATTATAAAATAGTACATTACGATACGAGGACGAAAAATTTTTTTCTGACAAGTGTGAGTTTGCAGGCCGAGCCGCAGGCGAGGACTGCAATCACACGAGTCAGAAAAACATTTTTCGTCCGCGTGTTGTATAAAATTTTATATTACGGGGTCGGAAATGGGGGTTTTGCGCACGCGAAGCGTGCGTAAAACGTCCATTTACGCACGCCGTGATATAAAAAACTATATATACAACTATGTTTAATTTCAAATCCGTTCTATATTAGCATGGTTAAAATCCACGGATTAAACTTCGCCTCGCCTAAACACCTATGGAGTTATCGATCAAGTGGCAAGTGACCTCCACACGACGTTTCAATATCACGTGCCACTATTGCATTACTGTAATGAATACCTCGTGCTGATCGCTTTTTGAATCGGTTTTAATATAGTTAACAACATATTTTTTTGGTTTTCGAGGGGAAACTTTCAAAAGGTAACCGGTGTCGTGGGAGCGACGCAGGTATTCTTACCGCACTAAAATCCCCCTGGTGGCCGTCCTAGTGGGCTCCGGGATGTTCAAAGGAACACAACCAGAGTCCTCTTAGCGCGTTGCCCTCTTGGTCTCCGCCTAGGTGAGCTTGACGCTCGCCACACCGTCAGGTGCGTACGACGGCATGCGACTATTTTGGCCCCAGAACAGGGACAAGTAAACAGCATATAGTCAGATTGAAGTAGTATGCAGTGCTGATGGTAAGTCACTTCCGAATATGGACATCTTGCTCTATAGAAAAGGTTCTAACTGAAGTGGATCACAGATGTATTGACACTTCTAAGGACTAATGGTCGTCATATGTAAGTCAGCCAACATCCGTAACTATAGTACGTTAGTTATTCATAACTTACCTACATATTTTCAAATAAATATAGTTTAAAAAAACTAAAGTCCACGCTTTTATAGAAATCAAACTAAAAAATATAAAATAAACTTGAAAAATTTTAAGTAAAAATTGTATTAACAACAAAAAAGATATAATAATTGTAAAAAAAAACGTGGGGTGCACACTCTCGGTACCTAGTTATAAATATTTTACTGACAGACATGAGCAGAAGGACCAACACTTTGATATTTTCAAAAGCACCCCACGCTTTTTTTTATAATTAAATATATTAAGTTAAGATTAAAACTACTTCGCAACAATCCGCTACAAATAATTGCATGATGGTAGGTATATATTTTAAATTATGCAGTATGTAATAAAATATATCTTTTTTTGTTGTTAATACAATTTTTCATTAACAATTTTCTAAATTTATTTTATATTTTTTAGTTTGATTTCTATAAAAGCGTGTAGACACTTTCGTTTTTTTTTTAAACTATATTTATTTTTTATTTTTTAGTTAAGTTTCTTATAAAAGCGAGCTCTTTAGTTTCTTTAATTATTGTTTATTGTTTTATTTATACTGCTGTTCATATTAAGCATCTACAAAGCGACATAATTATAAGGATGTATGTTGATCTCTATCTACTGAAAAAACGGAGTTACTCACTGACAAACATACAAGTGAAACTAAATTAAAGATCTTGCTTTGTAACGGTCGAGAAAGAGGTATAAACAGTATGGTTCGACCGATTAGGTAACATTTTTTTTTTATAATATAAGAGTAGCTAATACAGTTTTCTAATAACAGCAGTGTTAGGCGCTGCTGTGTTCCGGTTTGAAGGGTGTGGTAAGGGAGACAGACTTTTCCGAGGCGTTTCAGCTTAGTCCTCAGGGGTAGCGGCGCATCTGTGGCCGACCTAAGGTAGGAATATCTAATCCTATCTGGGGTTGATTACAGATGTCCATGGGCGGCAGTAGCCACTTACCATCAGGTGGACTGCATGCTCGTCTGCTACTCTGATATTATAAAAAAAAAAAAAAAAAAAGTAGCAGACGAGCATGCAGTCCACCTGAAAATACATAGTTGTGATGATGTTATTGAAGGTGGTAGAACCCTTTGTGGTTCGACTCTGGCGACACCACCGCCACACCTATTTTTGCCTCATAACAGCAGTGTTAAGCGCTGCTGTGTTCCGGTTTGAAGGGTGTGGTAAGGGAGACAGACTTTTCCGAGTCGTACCACCTTTGTCCTCAGGGGTAGCGGCGCATCTGTGGCCGACCTCAGGTGGGACTATCCAATCCTATCTGGGGTTGATTACAGATGTCCATGGGCGGCAGTAAACATTTACCATCAGGTGGACTGCATGCTCGTCTGCTACTCCTATATTATAAAAAAAAAGAAATCCTGGTAGGTATTGGTTACAGATGAACAATTTCGATAAATTACATAAAGGTCACCTTTCAAATTACAATATTACAAGTTATATAGCGTCACCTACTTACAACTTAATAGTTTATTCTTATCTAAAGATCAATAATATGTGACTACATGAACGCAAAAAAAAATGGCTGACATTCCAAGATTGAAGAAACTTTAATAAGGTAGGTGTGCCTATGTGAGCTAGTAAGCGATTAACTTTATATCGTAAGGAACCACAGGATAATAATAGATAGCTAATAAAAAAACCGCGGCTTTTAATCTATCTCTTGAAACAGTATTTTTGTTGGGATGAAAGTTACCGTATGTCCTTTTATGATGTCCCTGTAGTTCCGGGACCAGAATAGGCCTACGGTATCCCCACACAAACCGCTGTCCTTCCCGGGGTCGCTTGCTGGACGGTTCGAGCTCCCACTCTTGCCGCCCGCAACCCCGGAAGCCCCCTTTTAGTCGCCTTTTACGACAGGCAGGGGATACCGTAGCCCTATTCTGGTCCCGGTGCTATAGGGACAATTTCTACCTAATACCCAAGAGCAGACTTTAGCGCTGCTGTGTTCTGGTTTGAAATAATTCTAATAAATCTACTTACGCAATACTTGAACGGCCCCTTGCTAGTAAAATCTTTATCGCTTGTGTTAGTGAGACACTTGGTTAACGCGACCTCACATAGGTCGCGCGAAATGGGCGGGAAGTGTATCAAAGTTGTTTGTACTTTTGTGTGCTACGAGGCTATGTTATGGAATGTCCTCACATTCCACCTCTGGAATCGTGATAAAGATATTCTATATTGAATTTGTTTCCTATAATATTCGTGAAATGTATTTTAGTTGAACAAAATACAATATATAAGATAAGGTGATCAAAATAATCATAGATAAGTACTAATCTATGAAAATAATATAACGCTGGCTTACGTAAAGATAAAAAAAATGTGTTCATAATTTTATTTTGTTATAATTACTTTTGGTACCCCATATACGCAATTAATTATTTTCTGCAAGTACGAATATTAAGTACTTATATAATAGTGGATTTCGCAGTAATAAGTCTAATTTACTAACAGTTTATTTTTGTATGTTTAAAACCCCCGCTAAAATTATCATGTATTTAGGTCAGCTAAACAGATCAAACAGACTATAAATATTTAAACTTTCTATGGGCTCTGGCTTGCATTCTTATAACATTATATTTTTTATAAATAAAAACCCATTGTTTAATACTTGTTAATTCTGTAAATACATGGTTTAAGTTACATTATAAAAATATCGTGTCTATCGAGCCAGAACGCACCACCGTTTGAACAAACATTTGTAATCTGTGGATATTTGACATGTGTCACCTTTTGAATTTCATGTCACTAATGACATTTGAGTTTTATTGTCATTTGTCGTTATATTTACGTTTTTATGATAAGTTATTTCGACTTTATTTTATGTTTATACGTTAAAATAAATTAAATTTATGCCAAAGTAATCACATTTTAAGTTAATTTAATATTGTTAGTGCTAATACTATGAAATAGCGTACTGTTGTGATTGAAAATGAGTAATATTTACATTCAAGAGCCGCCAGCGCTTGGGAAGGTAAATTTTCGTAAAAAAAAACAATGAATCTAATAGGTTATTAAACAACAACAACATTTTTAGAGTTTTCTGTACTTTTAACACATTTTATATGAAATTGGATGCAGTCCACCTGATTATATAGGTAAGTGGCTAGTGCCGCCCATGGATATCTGTAATCAATGAACTACATTTGGAGTTCTACTGCGGTCGGATGCATTGCTACCCTTAAGTAAGCTACCCTGTCTAACACCCTTACCACACCCTTCAAACCAGAACACACCCAATACTTAACAGTTATTACGAGAAAAAAATATATGTGGTTGGGGTTGAACTACAGGGTTCTATCACCTTCAAAACCTTCCCTAACCTTCTGCCACCTATTTTCAAAACTAACTTTTTAAAAACAATAAACGGATATCTAAATTAATACTTTAGATTTAGTTAGAATAAGGGTTGATTCCAAGACCTATATCGCGGTGTAAGAGTCAGATGAACATATGTACAAAAAATCATAAATGGTTTCTTTTGCACAAAATGGTCCACAATGTAGTCTTTTATGAAATGGCAAATGACATAACGCTATATTCAATATTTTTATTTCAACTACTGTATTTTATCTCTATTAATAATCTGGTAAAGTTTGAAGTGGCGAATTTTCACACTATTTTTGCTCTCCTGTAAAATTGACAAAATGTAGATACGTTCATCTGACTCTTACACCGTAATATTGTGTAGATAACACAAAATTATTCTCTTCAGAATGAAAGAAGGAAAATAATTTATTTGTCAAAATACAAAAAACACAATACAATAAAAGTTACCAAAAAATATTATAACTTTTTTAAACCAAACAGAATATCATTGGTAATGTTTTTCAGGTGTTACTGAAAACAACCGCAGGTGAAATAGACATAGAGTTGTGGACGAAGGAGACACCGAAGGCATGCCGGAACTTCATACAACTTTGCTTGGAAGGCTATTATAATGGTGAGTCATCATCAACCCATTACTGTCCCACTGCTGGGCACGGGTCTCCTCTCACAATGAGAAGGATTAGGCCATAGTCCACCGCGCTGGACAAGTGCGTATTGGTAGACTTTGCCTTTGAGATTTTTTTTATAAAATCTCTCCGATGTGCAGGTTTCCTCATGGTCTGTTCCTTCACCCTTTAAGCAAGTGATAATTGATTTCTAATACGCATATAGCTTTGAAAAATCAGAGGTGCCTGGGATTAGAAACTCGGACCGTTCGATGAAGAGACTCAGTTTTTTTAACCAGTAGACTATCATTGCTTATAGAAGTCTAGTCTAGTTATTTACATCTAAATAAACCCATAGAGATTTTAGATTGTTGGAAAAATTCCTAAAAAGTCCAAATTAAAAGTCCAAATTAGTGGTGTGATGTAAAGTGACAATATTTTCACGTAGTAATTTATTTTAAAATGTATTTACTTCTCATCTACTTATATCTTATTTCTTTTTTTTCTCTTTCTTTTTCACATTCTTTCTTTTTTCATGTTCTCCTTTCTCCCTTTTTTTCCATTTTATTTTTTTTCGTATTTATTATTATTTTTACTGTTATTATTATTTATTTTTTTAGTATAGTTGTACCGCCTTCAATATTTCTGCACATCCCTAAGGTTGACTGGGAGATGCTATTTAGCATTAAGTCCGCCTTTTGCACCACACTGTTTTTAACATGGTCAATAAAGAGTAAATAATAAAAAATAAAATAAAAGTAGCTAGTTTTTTTTATATATTTCTATATTGTTTCAGGAACAATCTTCCATCGAGTGGTCCCAGGGTTCATAGTGCAGGGTGGTGATCCTAATGGGGATGGTACCGGTGGTGAATCTGTGTATGGGGATACTTTTAAGGTATATTTATAACATAAATTCATTATCAATAGTAAGAGAACTTTTCCCATCGAATGCAGAACATTATGGTTTGAAGGGTGTGGTAAGGAAGACATACTTTTCCGAGGTCTTCCAGCTAAGTCCTCAGGTGTAGCGGCGCACCTCAGGGGTAACAAATCTGCTGCTTATATGATTTTAGACTAAAATTATCGCGGAATTGAGACATTTTATTATGTAACGGATACTCACGATATGCGTCTTTATTGCCGATATTTCGACCCAGTTGCATGGATCGTGGTCACGGCGAAACTGAGGTGGAGGGGAGAAACCGTTGACAAGTACTAGTGGTAGATTAATCTATCTACCCTACGTCTAGTTCGTTTTTCTTTTCTAGGTTTCATATCACGACACACAATACTAACAATATCCTTACGCAAAAATCTGTGGCTATCTGCTATAACGCTCATCTTTCTAAGGTTGATAAGAGTAGTCAATACGGCAGTGAACACTTCAAGATGGTGGAACCCTTTGTACTTCGATTCTAGAGGATCCACCGTCACACCAATTTCTGCCTAATAACAGCAGTGTTCATTGATGCTGTGTTTGGCTTGAAAAAGTATGGTAAGGTAGATATACTTATCCGAGACAATCCACTTGATGTCAGATGTCCATAGGCGGCAGTAGCCACTTACCATCTCATGGACTGCGTGCTCATTTGAGTCATTTGCCGTTGTTTGTCATTGTAATTAAAAAAAAAATACAATGAAAAACAACGGCAGCAGTGATAGCCTAGAGGTTAAGAAACTCGGCCTCTCGATCGAGGGGTCCGAGGTTCAAATCCCAGGCACGCACCTCTGATTTTTCAAAGTTATGTGTGTATGAGAAATTAATTATCACTTGCTAAACGGTGAAGGAAAACATCTTGAGGAAACCTGCATACCTGAAAGGTTTATAAAAAAAAAATCTCAAAAGTATATGAAGTCTACCAATACGCACTTGTCCAGCGCGGTGGACTATGGCCTGATCCTTCCCATTATGAGAGGAGACCCGTGCCCAGCAGTGGGACAGTAATGGGTTGTTGATGAAAAAAAAATCAATCATTATCTTTATATTCTTCCAAAAATATAAAGAGAAAAAATTAGTTGTTACAATAAAATTATTAATTCCTCGTAGGATGAGTTCCACTCTCGTCTCCGTTTCAACCGGCGTGGTCTGGTGGCGATGGCGAACGCCGGTAAGGATGACAACGGCTCTCAGTTCTTCTTCACGCTCGCCGCAACACCGGAGCTGCAAAACAAACATACTATATTCGGGAAAGTTACTGGTGAGGTGTATTATTCATGTTTTGCAAATAACTTTGTTTAATTGAAAATTACGACAAGTACATATTGAATTATTTACAATATTAACCTAATAACAAAGTACAAAAATCCTTATCCTTACTATCCTTACTATAATATTATAAATCCGAAAGAAACTCTGTCTGTCACTCTTCTTCACGCCTAAACCACTGAACCGATTTTAATGAAATTTTGTACAAAGATAGTCTGAGACCCGAGAAAGGACATAGGATAGTTTTTATCCCGGAAATCCCACGAGAATTAGGGATGGCGATCTAAGATCGATTAATCGGAGAATCGATCTTTAGGACCAAAAAGTCGATTATTTTAATCGATATTAGTAAGGATTGAATCGTAAACTATGCATTTGATCAAGTGACGATCTTTATTTAGCAAAGTTGTTGTCCATGAGCCCACGAAGGTTTCAGAGTTGGTACGACCAATTTTCGCCAGATGGCGCCACTGTCATTCCAATGAAGGTACGAATTTTCAGTTTTATGTATGTTAGTATGTCATATTATTTTCTTTTAAACGCGGGTGAAGCCGCGGGCAAAAACTAGTATTATATAAAACAGTTTTAAAATACTTGTGAAAAAATAATTAAATATAATAAGTTGCATCCCAGTTGTTCTTTGGAAGAATCCTCAAAACGCTGGCGACATTACCTCGTGGAATAGCTAAGCTAATTCATTGCCCGAGGTAAGCACCAGCCCTTTTAATTGTGTTAAATAGTTTCATGAATATATCTTTATATATATATTTCTTATGTGCGTGTGTATGTCACTGAACTCCTCCTAAACGACTGGACTGATTTTGATGAAATCTGTTGTGTGTGTTCAAGGGGACTTAAGAATGGTTTAGATTCACAATTTAGTCCGTGGGGAAAAGGTGTTTTTTTATTCATTTTTAATTCGTAATTAGTTGTCGATTTTGGAATGTTTCACATTGGATTGCGGGCGAAGCCGCGGGCACCACTAGTTTAAAAATATATTTCTAATATCAAGCAGTGGTGGCTAGTGGGTGAAACTCGTTTTGTCAATTGAAGAGTCCGAGGTTCAAATCCTGTCACACACCTTTGATTTTTTGGTCTTGGGCATATTAAAAAAAATATGAATTGAAAGTAATATAACACCTTGAGGAAACCCGAATGTAGTCGACCTGATGGTAACCTACCATCGCCACACCTATTTCTGTTATAACAGCAGTGTTAAGCGCTGCTGTGTTCTGGTTTGAAATGTGGTAACAAAGACAGACTTTTCTGAGGCGTTCCAGCTTAGTCCTCAGGGGTAGCGGTGCATCTGTGGCGGACCTCAGGTAGGAATATCTAATCCTATCTGGGGTTGATTACAGATGTCCATGGGCGGCAGTAGCCACTTACCATCAGGTGGACTGCATGCTCGTCTGCTACTCCTATATTACAAAAAAAAGGTGTGGAAGCGGTGCTACTGCAGTGGAACAGAAAATTCTGCCACTTTCTATGTGCGAATTTATTTGTGTAATGTACATGAAATTTGTACATTTTTCAGGTGAAACAATATACAACGTGTTAAAGCTATCCGAGGGTCTTATAGGCCCTGATGACAGACCGGAGCACCCACACAAGATAACCAGCACCGAAGTGTTGATTAACCCGTACACTGACATTGTACCGCGGGTCATCGCTAAGGTCCAAGAAGTACCCAAGAAGAAGAAGAAGGAACGACAGGGGATTAAGTTAGTATTTAAGAATCCTTACTAATATTATAAATCGAAAATAACTCTGTCTGTCTGTCTGGTTGTCTCTTCTTCACGCCTAAACCACTGAACCGATTTTAATGGAATTTGGTACAAAGATAGTCTGAGACCCGAGAAAGGACATAGGATAGTTTTTATCCCGGAAATCCCCCGGGAACTAGGGATGGCGATCTAAGATCGATTAATCGGAGAATCGATTTTTGGACCCAAAACATCGATTATTTTAATCGATATTAGTAAGGATTGAGTCGTAAACTATGAATTTGATCAATTGATGATCTTTAGCAAAGTTGAAGGTACGAATTTTCAGTTTTATGTATGTTAGTATGTTATATTATTTTCTTTTAAACGCGGGCGAAGCCGCGGGCAAAGACTAGTTATGTACATTTTTTTAACATTTGCCTTACATTTATTAGGTATTTACATTACGTCCATTAAATGCTGTATTATTTCATTTAATTCTTACTGTGAGTGTCGGTTTTATCAGCGGATACAATGAAAAATAATTCTGTAAAAACATATTAATTTAATTTCTTTTTTATTAGGAACTTCGGTCTACTCTCCTTCGGGGAGGAAGCGGAGGAGGAAGAGGGAGAGGCTATGGAGTACCGCGGGAAGCCAAAGTCGACGCACGATCTTCTGGAAGATCCTAAACTCAGCAAGAAGACCGCTGCAGGTAAAATGAGACCAGAGGAATAAGAAATGGTCGATTTTTTTATAATATTGAGCAGTTCTTCTGATGGTAAGGGGTCGTTCTACTGTTATAATATATAACATAATATATATAACATAATATATGTTATAATATATATATGTTATATTATGAATCTTTGATAACGACTGAATCGATTTTGACGGAGCTTTCGTCGATTAAAAACAAAAAGATAGTAATTTTAGTATTTCATTGGCAGTATATTAAATAGTATTCATTAAAATGAAAATATAAAATCATATATTATAAAAACAGTTCCACTATCCCAGCTGTTCGAATATATTCTTAAAGCGTATATTTCTTAAGATCTTGCCTTAAATTTAAATGAAATACCATTTGATTATAATAAATGATAAGTGTACATTTTTTATTTAGTTTTGTATAGAGATCGTGAAGCCATTGTATTGTCGTAAAAAATATTATGTATATTTTTAAATCGCATTTACTTCCGTCAATAAATCGATGTATTAAAATAAAATCGTTCAAGTATTACGTAAGTGCTATTAGGGGGCAGGGGGTCTTTGCTTTGCTTATTTTGGATGACATGGGGGGTAGGGGAGTCTCGATGACGATTACGTCATCGGTAGTTTGTTACTTGTTTACACGAATGGCAACCCTCACATTCTCTTTACTTGAAAGCGAAACGCATTTTCGGGATACCCGCTAATCATGCATACGTTTAGGCATTTTTAAAATTATAATTATAACAATATAATTATAATATAAAAAAAAATCAATACATTAATTGAAAAATGTTTACGTAAGCATGGGGGAGGGGGTAAGAGCTTTTCTTACTTTTGCTGACAAGGGGGATGGGGGGGTAAAAATTGTAATAAATCTGTTTACGTAATACTTGAACGACCCCTAAGTGGTTACTGCTGCCCGTGGGTTTCTGATTTCAACCCCAATAAGGATTAAATTCTGGGAAGTTACGATACATATGTTTTGAAAGGTGTGGCAAAGTTAGAATTTACTTTAGTATATACTAGTTTACTTTCTAGAATTAGAGCATTATACATATAAGCGACACTATCCAATGTTGGAATTATACAGCCTGTTTTGTTTTTTCAAAATGATCTCGTTTTATTACGGGCTAGGGAAAAAAATCAATGATGCAGTTTTAGTTTTAATAAAAATCGGCCCTTCAACGTCTTTTACGATTTCTTATAGTTTTGGAAATGGCCCTGAAGGACCGTTGGACGATTCACCCTGTATATCTTAATGATAGAATATTATTATAATGATATATTTTTAGAACTAGAACAAGATCAAGAAGTGAAAGAAGAGTTATCACCAGAAGAGTTAGAGAAGAAGAAGCTAGAGACCGCAACAGCAGTGACTAACATAAGAGATAAGCTCGGCAGAAAGAGAGAGAAGACTCCAGAGGCCAGTGAGAGTAAGCGACGGAAAGAGACGGAAGATGATTCGAAGAGCGAGTCGGAGGAAGAGTATTATTTGGGGAAGGAGAGAGATATTGAGAGGCAGAAAGAGAGGTAAGTTATTGAGATTTTTTTTAAGGATATTGGTATCCTAGTGGTTTTTAGGAGATTTTTTTATAATATAGGAGTAGCAGACGAGCATGCAGTCCATCCGATGGTAAGTGGTTACTGTCGTATGGACATCTGTAATCAACCCCAGATAGGATTAGATTTCAACCTAAGGTCAGCCATAGATGCGCCGTTACCCCTGAGCAATAAGCTGGAACGCCTCAGAAAAGTATGTCTCCCTTAACACACACTTCAAACCAAAACACAGCAGCACTTAACACTGCTGTTATAACAGAAATAGGTGTGGCGGTGCCGCCGGAGTCGAACCACAAAGGGTTCTATCTACCACCTTCTGGATTGCATGCTCCTTTGTCAATCTTATTAAAAAGTTAATTATAAATTGCTTTAACACATAATAACACATAATAAAATCTACATCTACCTACCTATCTAAGAGTTCCGTAAATATATACTGATTTATTTTAATCTTGTTTTCAGAAATCGTATTAGAACCGAAATAAAACAGCTCAAGAAGGAGATGAAAGGTGCCAAAGAAGAGAAAGTGACAGAACAGAACGAGACAGAAGACAGTAAAGCTAAGAAGATGGAAGAAGATAACGAGATGTACAAGAAGTATGTAGAAGAACAGGAGAAATATAAGAAGATGAAAGAGAAGATTCCGAGGAAGGGTGCAGCGAGGTATGTGGGAATTTATTTTATTGTTTTTAACGTTTTTTTTATTCATTAATTAATGAGTTTAGTAAAGATTAAAAAAGAACGGCATTAAATTAAAAAATAAAGTATTATATTTTAATTAATTATTGCTTTTTTTTTTGCATTTTTGTATATGAACGCTTTCAAACGCTTTCTACACTCACAGCCCCACACTAGGATTCCCTGTGTCGTGGGTGCCATGGACACACACATAGACAAATACACAAACACCCAGACCCAGGAACAGAAATCTAAATTCATTATTTAGATATCTCTCTGACCGGGGATCGAACCCGGGACCCTTTGCGCGTCAGACCGGTATGGTGGCCGCTCCGCCACGCGGGTCGTCAATGAGTTTAGCAATCTATTTTAGAAAATTGCAATATTAAATTAAAAGATAAATTATATTAAAACTGTGTTAAAATTAATTATATTTTTCGGACATTTTTTAATTTAAAGGAAAATAAATTAAAATAGGTAATGCGTTATTTTAAAAGATGAATTATATTGAACGGTTCTAAAATGAGTTAATAAATAATTTAGAAAGAATATTAAATGTAATTCGTTATATTTTTATACGGGAACATAAAAAAAGAGTAATCATAATAATTATCACCTGTTTCTTCTTTTAAGTTTAAATAAAATATCTTTGGAAAAGAAAAATGCATATTGCATTTTAAAAGCTTAATTTGTTTGATTGTTAAATGTGTAACTTTTTTCTTATTAAAATATATCTTACTAGCTGACCCGGCAAACTTTGTACCGCCTCAAAATCTATTTATCAAATATATTTCATATAAAATATAGCCTATGTTACTCGTGGATAATGTAGCTTTCGAATGGTGAAAGAATTTTTAAAATCGGTCCAGTAGTTTTTGAGCCTATTCATTACAACCAAACAAACAAACAAAGTTTTCCTCTTTATAATATTAGTATATAGTCTGATTCATAATTAGGTGTCCAAAATGTAAACAAACAAATGTCACTGTCAAAATTAACAAGAAATAAAAACTTTAACAAACTCAACAAAAAACGAAAACTTTACCTTTATTCACAATTTAACAAACGCGCTATGAAAACGATAATATATTCGAGTTCAATTACAATCACGAAAATGAATAACATCAGCTACGAAACATAAAAATGACGGCACAAGAAATGTTCTGGGTTCCGATTGTGTTACCATTATCACATTTTAATTTTCTACCATAAACCTTGTTTTTTATTATTATTACTTTATGGAAGGAAATTGAGGTAATATAAATATTAGAAAATATAAATTGATCTTATTTTTTTTAGATTATTATTTTATTATTGTTGTATTAATTTAATATTGTCAAAAATAAGAAACTACCATTTGAAACGTATTTTCTTTATAGGTCAACACCTTTGTTTACATTTTGGACACCTAATTATGAATCAGACTATAGATTACTTATTTTTGTTAAAATAAAATACAAACAATATCATAAATAAATGAAATGCTTCTTATTTGCAAATAATCTAAATAAATTAATAATTTATATGATTCAATTATTAAAGTAATTTAAAATTGTGATTTGTGAATTGTGATAAATATCATCATCAAGAAAATTTCAAGAGAGAAACCGTCTTTTCAGAAGCGGACGGACGAAGTTCACTAGGAAAGGCACGAAACGGAAAAAGTGGACGAAGAATTTGTATGAAAATCGCGATTTTCCGGACAATTATACGGATTCGAAGTTTCTCGAAGAATTGAAACGGAATCCGTTTGTGGAAAAAGTTAATTTGAAAGAAGCGATAGTGGGATCTTTTCGTGTCGTGTTAAGATTGTGTTTGTGCGTTTTGTACGCTGCTCTCTATGTATATATGTATAATGATTGGGTGAAAACACACGTCGTAATATACGCGACGTTCACGACGACTTGTTTGTGTTACGTTTTGTATGTTTTCGTCGAAGGTGCTGCTTTTTTGCGGCACTTGAAAAATGTGTTGGTTTACTTAGTTATTGGGTATATACTGTCGCCTATATTACATACGTTAACAGATACAGTCAGTACGGACACGATATACGCTTGGGCGGTTCTAATGTTGTTCGTTCATCTCATTTTCTTCGATTACGACGTTCCAGCGGCGTTTGTTTCTAAGTCGCTATCGATAAACGCTGCGATTTTTGCGTCAGTGTGTTTGGTATCTAGGTTGTCTACTCCGTTCGATGCCTTCATACTGTTAACTATATCGGTGATATTCTTCGTTTTAAGTCCTCAATTATTTTTGGTTATTTTACGCACGAAGATTTTTTTGGTTTTATTTTTTGGGATTCTATTTCTGACTTTGGTTTCGTTGTATACTGTCTCGGTGACACTGTTCTGTTATTTTGTTCTTTCTGTGTGTGTGTTGAGTGTGTATTGTCCAGTTATGTTTGTGAAGTGGCAGAGGTATAAAGATAATATATACGGACCCTGGGATGAGGCTATAATAGATAATGCTGAAGAATTAGACGATATTATGTAGAGAAGTAATTGTACCGGGGAGATTTGGTAGAACCCTCTGTGGTTCGACTACGGCGGCACCACCGTCACACCTATTTCTGTTATGGCTGTGTTAAGCGTTGCTGTGTTCTGGTTTGAAGTGTGGTAAGGGAGACATACTTTCCTGAGGCGTTCCAGCTTAGTCCCCAGGGATAGCGGCGCATCTGTGGCCGACCTCAGGTAGGAATATCTAATCCTATCTGGGGTTGATTACAGATGTCCATGGGCGACAGTAGCCACTTACCATCAGGTGGACTGCATGCTCGTCTGCTAGTTCCATATTAAGAAAAGCTTTCGCCAAAAATGTATTTAAGAATTTTTGAACTATTAATAAAATTGTATTACAAATTAAATTAAATTAAGAATATAAAATATGTATTAATAGATATTTTAGTGATTTCTTAATATTTTATAAATATTGAATAAAGAATTTATATGATAAACATAAATCTCGAACACTCTGTATAGATTTTTGAGCAATATATCTAAAATAGTTACCGAATTTGATTTTTTCTTCTAAATAAACAATTTTATGTAACATGTTGTATTTTTTTTATTTTATTTCAAACTTATTTCCTCTCCCATGCAACGGTTAAGAAGCTAAAGAAGATAATTTTAATAGTTTCAAGTTTATTATTATTATAATTTGAAAGTGTTAAACATTGTTTAATTAATCTACACTAATATTATAAAGCGGAAAACTTTGTTTGTAATGAATAGGCTCAAAAACTACTGGACAGATTTTAAAAAATTCTTTCACCATTCGAAAGCTACATTATCCACGAGACATATGACATATCCATATGACAGAGAATGAGACATACATACATACATACATACATACGTACATACATACATACGTACATACATACATACGTACATACATACATACGCTCGAAAAACATTACCCTCCGCAGTCGGGTAAAAATAGAATATACCGTCAAAATATTATATAGAAAAATATGATTTTGTGTGACACTTTTAATATGAGTAGGTATATTTTCTATAATATAGGAGTAGTAGACGAGCATGCAGTCCACCTGATGGTAAGTGGCTACTACCGCCCCTGGACATCTGTAATCAACCCCAGGTAGGATTAGATATTCCTACCTGAGGTCGGCCACATACACCGCACCGTGATGACTAAGCTGGAACGCCTCGGATAAGTATGTCTCTTACCACACCCTTCAAACCAGAACACAGCAGCGCTACACTGCTGTTATAGCAGAAATAGGTGTGGCGGTGGTGCCGAAGTCGAACCACAATGGGTTCTACCACCATCAAACCTTCAAATGGGTTTTTATAGTTATAGTGTTATCGTTTCTTATTTATATATATTATAATAACTATATATTTATATGAGATATATATATATATATATATATATATATATATATATATATATATATATATATATATATATATATATATATATATATATAATATTCATGGAACTATTTATATTTAAATTATGTATACTACGATATATAAAATGACAAAAAATATCCTATATATTTAATTACGTAAAGGACGAGTAGCTGCAAAACACACACATTAACACACACACACACACACACACACACACACACACACACACACACACACACAATAACACACAAACACACAAAGACGCACACACACGCACACGCACGCATGCACTTATAATGTTTTATTGTAAACCTCAGTGACAGTTTAACACTGCCTACTTAAAAAATGTAAATCCGTAATTGACTATAAGTTTTAAACATAAGCTATGTAATCTTTACTACAAAGAGCTGTGGATTTTGTTAAAATAAATAAATAAATAAATCTTCCCATCTTCAAGGTAATTGGTACCTTCAAGGTAGGTTCGACCTAACAGTTCTTGTTTTTGTTTCAGAGAGGACTTCACACTGCAGTTATTAGCAAAGTTCAAGAACAAATTGCACGCGATTAAAGAGAAGAGTCAATTAGAGACGAATGCAGAAGAGAAGAAAGATGATAAAGAAGATGAAGATTTGAATAATGATGACTGGTACGTAATAAAATGTAGTGGTAGATTAGTAGTTGAAAATTATGTGCGTATTAGAAACTAGCCGTGCCCCGCGGTTTCACCCGCGTTGAAAAGAAATAACGCGATGAAACCGCAGGGCACAGCTAGTTCTAAAATATAAGTAGCATAATTTACTCCTTATTACATCAGCTACCTGCCGATAAAAGTCCCGTCAAAATCGGTTCAGCCATTTCAGAGATTAGCCAGAACAAACAGACAGACAGACAGACAAAAATTGTCAAAAATGTTATTTTGGTCTATGTACCGTATGTATATAAATATGCATGTAGTAGAAACCGGTTATTTCAGTATTAAAAACAGACACTCCAATTTTATTTATATGTATAGATTAATAATCACTCAGTCAGGAAAACATCGTGAAGAAACCTATAGCAGCGCAACCCAATGACAGCAGCGCCTAACACTGCTGTCATTGGGCAGAAATATGTATTTACCGATGTCCATGGGCAGTAGCCTTTTACCATCAGGTGGGCTTTATTATATTTTGGCAAAGTGAGATTTTCCTGTAGGCTAGGTACTCATGTTCGGACAGCGGCCGTGCTCCATCAATCTCAGTTCGGAGCTTGTATATATGCAAGATATTTAGAAAACTTCGATGACGTGATTCAGAATCGTGACGCCATCTCTTGTCGAGTAGCGGGAAGTCGCCACACTATATTATATTATAAAGAAAAGTAAATACATTATTTGTTTCAGGTTGGGTCACACATTGAAGTTTGAGGACAAGGGCGCAGTACTAGCTAAGGACGCGTCGACGAAGGGAGACGACTGGTTTGATATATACGACCCCAGGAACCCGATTAATAAGAGAAAGAGGGAGATGACCCAGAAGAAAACTAAGAAATAAACGTTGAATTAAAAGTGTTTTTATTGTGTTAAGATCATTTTTAAACATATATTAAGACGAACTCAAACATTAGTATCTATACTTATAATTATAAATAATCCTTATCCTTACTAATATTATAAATCTGAAAGTAACTCCGTCTGTCTGTCTGTCTGTCTGGTTGTCTCCTCTTCACGCCTAAGCCACTGAACCGATTTTAATGAAATTTTGTACAAAGATAGTCTGAGACCCGAGAAAGGACATAGGATAGTTTTTATCCCGGAAATCCCATGGGAACTAGAGATGGCGATCTAAGAATCGATCTTTTGGACCAAAAAATCGATTATTTTCATATCATAATCGATTATATGTTATATTATTTTCTTTTAAACGCGGGCGAAGCCGCGGGCAAAAGCTAGTATATATCTTATTTTGTTTACTGGGGAAATTTTAAGAAATAACATTTTAACGAGTAATTAACTTTAATCTTTAGGATAGCTCTGTGCTTTAATCCGTAATTTTAGTTCACGATTTTTCTCTTAGTATGTATAACCTATTATTTATTATTTTCTGAATATTTTCTTAAGTATTTTATATTTAAAACATACGTAATGAATGTGTTACAATGAACAAATTATTTTCCTTATTCCTTGGCAAATAAAAAATAATGATGTACATGTATGTATCTTTTCTACACTAATAATGTTATAAAGAGGAAATCTTTGTTTGTTTGTTTGGTTGTAATGAATAGGCTCAAAAACTACAGGACCGATTTTAAAAATTCTTTCACTATTTGAAAGTTACATTATCAACGAGTAACATAGGCTATATTATATGAAATATATTTGCTTGCCGGGTCAGCTAGTTTGTTATATAATTATATGAATTCTTAAAACCAACTTGGGTCTCTTAATAGTTTAATAGACTTTGAAATATATGCACTGTTTTCGGTCCTTCGAGCCGGATAACGGTGTAGCTACTGTTAATCAGCAAGGATGAGGAAGCCCGCTCACCTTCCACAGGTGATAGGTCAACGCCCGCGAGAGAACAAATCGTTACAACAATGAGTTGTTGTGTTATCTCCGATCGCTTAGAGTGCAGTGCTAGGGATGGGTAGTATCGGTGGTAACTAGAAAAATCTAGTTTTAACTCGCTCAGAAGGGATTCCATCAACCATGCACCTTTTTTTTTTATAATATAGGGGTAGCAGACGTGTGCAGTCCACCTGATGGTAAGCTACTGTCGCCCATGGCTATCTGAAATCAACCACAGATAGGATTAGATATTCCTACCTGAGGTCGGTCATAGATGCGCCGTTACTGAGGACTAAGCTGGAACGTTAGATATAGGTATCTATCTAACAGGTAGGCCAGCTTCAGGCCTACCTGTTAGATACCTATATCTAACCTTATATGGGGTTGAATACAACATGAGGCAGTAGCCACTAAGTAACTATATCAGCGTTTCCCAGCCTTTTTCAGTCCACGGACCCTTAGGAAATCAGTCAATTTTTAACGGTCGCCTTAATAAAATAAACAGCAAAAAAACGGATTACGTATTTTGTTTTAGTTATTACAGATACAAAAAACAAATACGGAAGGTAATTATGACTGTTTATTATGGAAAATATGAAAAAAAAAATAATGTGAAGGTAGGTGTTGCTTTTTCGCAACTAAATCAGGGATATTCGGGTTGATGTTACTACTAAGCTGTAATCTCAAATCAGATTCTACGTGTAATCTGTTTCTGTATTTGTTTTTTTGTATAAACAAGAGTAGAGGATGCTTTTTCACATAGGTATGTTGTTGAAAAAAGCAGTAAAGCGGCCCTTTTGCATTTAATGAGCGATTTATGTATGGTCCGGAGATGACACTACGGACCCCCATACATATACTCGCGGCCCCCCAGGGGTCGGCGGACCACAGGTTGGGAAACGCGGAACTATATTATAAAAATCACGCAAGTTTTATCTTACCGCACCTCCGCAGACAACAGTAGCGTCTAACAAAGTTGTAAAACGAAAACAAGATTTTATCGATAATTTGTCCACGATGTAACATCTCTAGTATATTATTAAATTAATGATAAATTTTGCCGACTCGTCCGCTAGATCGCGAGATAAACTGGTACTTACAACACTTCTAATTATCCCATCGTTTATTTGTTTCCTTACATGAGACTTATATTGATATACTAAAAGTGGTAGAACTCTTTGTGGTTCGACTGCGCCACCACCGCCACACATAGTTCTAAAAAAAACAGCAGTGTAAAGCGCTGCTGTGTTCTGGTTTGAAGGGTATGGTAAGGGAGACATACTTATCCGTCGTTCTAGCTTAGTTCTCAGGGGTAGTGGCGCTTCTCAGAGAGAAGGATTAGGCCATAGTCCACCGCGCTGGCCAAGTGCGTATTGGTAGACTTCTCATACCTTTGAAAACTTTTTTCTTTGTTTCAGGTTTCTTTACGACGTTTTCCTTCACCGTTTAAGCAAGCGATAACTAATTTCTAATACGCACATAACTTTTTTTTAATGTCAGAGGTGCGTGCCTGAGATTTGAACCTCTGACCCCTCGATCAAGAGGCAGAGTTTCTTAACCACTAGGCTATCCCTGCTATGAATGAAGTGTAACGTACCAAAACTTTAAGTTTAAGACATGTCCTTATAAAAATAACGTTCCCATCTTTATTGGTTCTAAGTTTGAGAGCTTTGCAAAACAAAGCTCTTTCAAAAAGCGTGGGAAATTTCGTTTTTGAATTTGGGATCCGATAAGTATTTATATTTTGAATAACATGTGTTTATTTTAAATTAGTGATAACATTAATTTTATAAAATGAAAGGTAATTATTATTATAAAATACAGAATAATCCTTAACAAGATAACCGCCCGGCGTCGCTTGTGTACTCGGTTATTTGATAAATTAAAGGTCGACTCCGGCGGCACCACCGTCCCACCTACTTCTGCTTAATGACAGCAGGCGCTGCTGTGTTCCGTTTTGAAGGGTGTGGTAATTTATATACTTTACATACTTTTCCTTAGCGTTCCAGCTTAGTCATCAGGGGTAGCGGCGCATCTGTGGGCGACCTCAGGTAGGAATATCTAATCCTATCTGGGGTTGATTACAGATGTCCATGAGCGGCAGTAGCCACTTACCATCAGGTGGACTGCATGCTCATCTGCTACTCTTATATTATAAAAAAAACCGAGCAATTGTAGACCTTCCTGAAGGAGGAGCTGTGGCCGAAGGGAGTTGTGTTCCGGAAATTCCGTGGACGGAGAGGACCCCCGGCAGTCATCTGACTCGCGTCTCACGTCGCCGCAAATACGTGATTTAGTTATAAATATTATTAAGTATATATTAATATGTATGTTAGTCTGTAAGGTATATATGATGTGGACCTCTGTATTGAATAATACTTTTGTATCTTTGATTATATTGTCTGAAATAAATGATTATTATTATTATTTTATTTATGAATGCGGATTGGTCAATTTTACACATTTTTGAAAATTGATTTTTAAATCTCAGGCGTACAGCTTTTCTTAATATGTTTTCCATCACCAATTAAGCAAGTGACAATTAATTTCTAATAGCTCTGTATCTTTCTAATAGATCTTAATACACAGAACTATCTCTCCACAAACTTTGTTCGCACTTGACGTTTCACTACATATTTTTATTTCTAACTGGACTTCTGTAAATTAGTTACTGTAATTAAACCTAACTGCGAGATTTTTTGTGAAAAATATCTATTGGTGGCGTGTGAATTGTGAAATGTTAGAACGGTATAATAAAATAACTGATTATTGTTTTGTATGGTCGTGCGACCCCTGAGGGGTCACAGTTTGTTTTATGGGTTATGGTTGTCATGTAGACAAAGGTTTTTGATGGTTGTATAGCCCCTAAGAGAGTTATGGTTTGTTTTAAGGGTTTTTTATAGAAGTGGCAAACGGTCGTTCAATCCATCTGATAACTGGGCCCTTAACTATCCATAATCGATCTTAGATTAGAGTCATGTCTGAGGTTCGCCACAGATGCGTCGCTACCCCTGAGTAATGGAAGCCTCGAAAAAGTATGTCTCCCTAACCATACCCTTAAAACCAGAACGCAAACACTATTGTTATTAGGTAGAAATAGGCGCCGGGACGGACGGCGGTATGTGTGGTCGCATACCGTCGTAATCACCAGATGTTGTGGGAGGAGCGAACGCTCCCCTAGGGCAGAGCCCGATCCGGGCATCGCGCTTGGAGGACTCCGGTTGTGTTCCGTCGGAGATCCCGGAGTTCTCCAACAAGCGCCGAGGACGGCCACCGGGGGGGTTTTAGTGCGGTAAAAATCCCACATAACCCGGCGTCGCTCCCACGTCGTCGGGTACCTTTTGAAGGTTTTCCCCTCGAAAAAAAAAGGTAGAAATAGGCGGTGATGCCTCCGGAGTATAACCACAAAAGTTTCTACCACCTTAAAGATTGATTGGATTGCAACATAAGTATTTGTAAGTGAAAGTCAGCTTAATAAATTTAACCATGTTGCTTAATTAATTTATACAGACATCTTAAACAAGAAGTATGTAACCTAAAGAACCGTTTTTGTGCCATCGATTTTTAAGCAAGTCCTTTATCAGTATTCGATCAAACACTCTTTGTTTATTTTTAAACCAGATAAGAACCGCTACTTGCAAGTTTCGTGGAATTGAGGTCCTGGGGGCCTACTATCGTCTCTTAAAACAATATTATTTTAATCATACATTGAATCTTCGTGCCACGACCTCGTTGAAGTAAGATTGTTTTTATAATATTACAATAAGCTTTTGTATGACGTCGGTCATCATCATTCATTCTTTTTTTGCAGGAAATTTAACTTTTTAAACAAAATATGACAATTTCAGTTGGTTTTATTCAATGGATAAGCGCAAAATTAATAAGGGTTTAAGTTTGTTCAATTACGTATGACGGAAGCGGAAACCAAACAATACCGTGGTACGACAAATTGACACTAGTTTCGATGTCTCGTTTCCTCTGGGATAAGGAATAGACAAATTATTCATTTTAACATCACTCGGTAGGAATAAAACAATATTGTTTTAAGGTCGTGGTACGAAACAAAATAATGTTGATACAATATTGAAATAAAACTTTCCTGAACTAGTTAACTATACCTTGTAATATTCCACTATTCTTATTGTTAATAATGCAATCCTACCTACAATTGTAAAATCTCAAGAATTTTATTTTGTTCCGACGCTTGATGTATTTATTTGAAAATGAACATATATTTTATCTTATATAAGTGAGTACTTTTTGAAGGTGGTAGAACCCTTTGTGGTTCGACTTCGGCGGCACCACCGCCACACCTATTTCTACCTAATAACTGCAGTGTTAGGCGCTGCTGTGTTCCGGTTTGAAGGGTGTGGTAAGGGAGAAAGACTTTTCCGAGGCGTTCCAGCTTAGTCCTCAGGGGTAGCGGCGCATCTGTGGCCGACCTCAGGTAGGAATATCTAATCCTATCTGGGGTTTATTACAGATGTCCATGGGCGGGAGTAGCCACTTACCATCAGGTGGACTGCATGCTCGTCTGCTACTCTTATATTATATAAAAAAAAACTCTTTTAGAAAATAAATATCTTAAACCGTAACTATGATGGTTTTTCAGAAGATGGTGGTAGGCCCCCTGTTTATAATGCAGAGGTAATATAGACATTTATTTATAAAGGAACGAGCTTCCGTCTATGGTTCTAACCGGTTGTAACGTAATATGTACAATTTTCTTTAGTTAAACCAGATGCATGTTACAAGTTTATTAAGATGAAGAGTTCTAGATGGCCATAGGTTCTTTGTTTTATTGAAGGGTGTGGATTTTAAATATAGGTGTAGAAGACGAGGTTGCAGTCCACTGGATGCTAAGTGGCTACTGCCGCCCCTGGACATCTGTAATCAACCCCAGATAGGATTAGATATTCCTACCTGAGGTCGGCCACAGAAGCGCCACTACCCTTGAGGACTAAGCTGGATTGTCTCGGATAAGTTTGTCTCCCTTACCCTTCAAACCAGAACACAGTAGCGCTTAACACTGCTGTTATGTTTGTCCAATGTACATTTGATCAAATAAATTGGATGACTTAATCTAATTTACTAGTAACACCGATACTTGATCAAAGATCAAAGATTTGAGATCCAGCTAGAAAGAATCGACAGCAACAATTGCTTCACGTTCTTCCATTTTCTCAACTACGCATATTATAAAGAAATATTGGACGAATATATTAGACAAATGTAATGGGCGTCTGTCAAAGAAATTTGATCAAATGTTGGACATTGGACAAAGATATTTGATGAGTGGAACCTTACATATGAGACGACTATCTTAATACTCATAATTAGCAAAGCATCCATGATCAGCAGCTTTACACCTCAGTTCTTCAGCCCACGTTAGTCCACTGCTGGACATAGGCCTCTCCCAAGGTACGCCACTGAGCCTGGTCTTCGGCTCTTCTCATCCAACTAGCTCCCGCCGCCCGGCGCAGATCGTCGCGCCACCTTGCAGGAGGGCGTCCCACACTACGTTTGTCTAGATGCGGTCTCCACTCCAAGAGTCGTCTACTCCAGCGGTTGTCGGCTCTTCGACAGTTCGAAGGTGGTAGAACCCTTTGTGGTTCGACTCCGGCGGCACCACCGCCACACCTATTTCTATCTAATAACAGCAGTGTTAGGCGCTGCTGTGTTCCGGTTTGAAGGGTGTGGTAAGGGAGACAGACTTTTCCGAGGCGTTCCAGCTTAGTCCTCAGGGGTAGCGGCGCATCTGTGGCCGACCTCAGGTAGGAATATTTAATCCTATCTGGGGTTGATTACAAATGTCCATGGGCGGCAGTAGCCACTTACCATCAGGTGGACTGCATGCTCGTCTGCTACTCTTATATTATAAAAAAAAAAGTTATAAGACACCTCAGTTATAAGACAGAAATCAGAAATCCATGCGGCGATTCCTAACTACAAAGAGTTACCTAAATGATTAAAACAAAGGAAATATTCTCTCCATTTATTATTTTCTTATTAATTTACTCGTACAGTGTCCACAGTTTAATAACTTCGTTCAAGAATTACATTTCCGCTAAGTTTATAGACCTTTGTTTTAGCTTGTTCAAATTTTTTATTGAAAATTTGTAGATTGCAATCAGATGATTATATACAACGAACATCTGGGGAAACTAGGTACCTATCGCTTCACCTATATATATAAACATGAATGTTTGTCTGTATGTCCTTTACAGAATTGTAAACTATGCATTTGATCATGTGATGATCTTTTGCAAAGTTGTGCATGAGCCCACGAAGTTCTGAGTTAGTACGATCAATTTTCGACAGACGGCGCCACTGTCATTCCAATGAAGGTACATATTTTCAGTTATATGTATGTCATGTTATTTTTTTGAAACGTGGATGCGGGCACTACTAGTATGTATATAAAATGTATGTGTCTGTAATTGATTTCGAAATAAAGATGTGCTGTAATCCGACTAAAGTAGTGATTGAAACGTCTCTAAATCGAGGGGCCCGAGGTTCAAATCACGCCCCATGATTTTTCAAAATTTTGTCCGTATTGGAAATTAATAATGTGTTTTATTAACGGTGAAGGTAAGCATGATGAGGAAACCTACATTCCTGATATTTTTTAAAGTTCTCAAAGGTATGTGAAGTCTACCAATACGCACTTGACCAGCGCGGTGGACTATGGCCTAATCCTCATTCTGAGAGGGGACCCTTACTTAGTGAGAAAGTAACGGGCTGACGAAGAAGATTTGAAACCACCTACAGAATAGCTTATTTTAAGACTTCAACATAGTGAAATAATCGCTAAGTCTAACTCAATCTAAAAAGCACAATCTCCTAATTTCACGTAAGATTTGAAAGCAAGGCGCTTACGTAAGATATAATTTTTGCGCCCCTCAAACCAATTTACTTTCTTCATTTTATCGGACTTTGGTCTAATGTTCGTGTCGGATTTCTTCGGGTATCATCGGATATCTTCGGACATCATTGACGGTTCCCTACCAAATCCAAGTTTTTGTTTTATAATATAAGAGTAGCAGACGAGCATGCAGTCCACCTGATGGTAAGTGGCTACTGCCGCCCATGGACATCTATAATCAACTCCAGATAGGATTAGATATTCCTACCTGAGGTCGGCCACAGATGCGCCGCTACCCCTGAGGCCTAAGCTGGAACGCCTCGGAAAAGTCTGTCTCCCTTACCCCTTCAAACCGGAACACAGCAGCGCCTAACACTGCTGTTATTAGGTAGAAATAGGTGTGGCGGTGGTGCCATCGGAGTCGAACCACAAAGGGTTCTACCACCTTCAAAGTAAGTATCATAATAACTCATTACTGTTACTGCTGGACCCGCGTCTCCTCTCAGAATGAGAAGGGTTAGGCCATAGTCCACCGCGCTGGCCAAGTGTGAATTGGTAGACTTTATATACCTTTGAAAACTTTTTTTTTAGAGTTTTAAGATATGCAGGTTTCGACACGATGCTTTCCTTTGCCGTTTAAGCAATTAGTGTCGATAGTTATTAAACCCTAGTAAGTAACAACAACCTTATTTACGAAGATTAAATAAGAAAATAAAGTCAGGCGATCGTATGTTATTTAAATAAATTCTTTTTTTTAATATGTTATACCCTCGTTGCGGTCACCATACAGATCTGACACGTAAAGGGTTCCGGGTTCGATCCCCGGCCAGACAGGCACCTGAATGATGGATTTTTGGAAACTTGGATATTTGTTCTGGGTGTTTGTGTATAAGTATACGTCTATGTGTGTGTCCACGACACCCACGTCACAGGGAATCTTACTGTGGTACTGTGAGTGTAAAAAGAATATCTTTTTATTTTTTTATCACCTTCAAAATTAATTTTCAATGTCAAGTACCAGTCTTGTCCTTCTGAACTCATAAAGATTTAATCTTTTTCTATCTGTAATAGTTACAACCTTGCAAAAAAGATTTTGTAATCACTGTTATCATGAATAATAAAGATTTCTGAAAATAGTCATTGAGTTGTGCTAGCCTTGTAGATGTTATTTCAATGTTTTAGAATTTTATTTTTGAAATGACAATTCAATCAATATAACTGGTATAGTCCGCGTAAAACTGCTAGTCCGCTCTGAATATAGAAATGAATTCCGTCGCCATAGCAAATTGTATGACTAGACCTGCTCGCAACAACTTCAGAGCGGACTAGCAGTTTTGCGAGGACTATATTTAAGAACGAAATGTATGTGGATTTAAAAGTCTATTATATTAATTGTCTAAATAAATTAAAAAAAAAAACAAAAAGTTATTCTAAATTCAAACTCTTTAATTTTTCACTTGTCTACTATTGAACTCAGTCAGCGGAATGAGTAGGTATCTTCTTTAATCCTGTGTTAAGTAGCTTTATCAATTCGAAATTAAAATTTTGCAGTTTTTGTTCAATTGTAAGAAGAATGGCCGATAAGATACTTGTCGGTTCGATTAACCAACAAAAGTTCACATGGAGGAAGCTGACCAACGAACCAAATCGTTCAGCCACACCCGACAAAGATTTGCGCCACAAGATTCGCAAATTCAAAACCGTGTGGACGTCTCCTTCGCCTTGATTTAAAAAGTTAGTGACAAGCGCGGGAACTCTGACGTTTCTATTTTCAATCTGTGCTCAATTAAAATTCTTTTTCTTTTTATTTTTAAATTCTGTGAACGTAATGATTACTTTTGTATACAGCCGTTAATATATGTGTTGTAATGAATTATATTTTTATGAGGCTGTAATTTCGTGGGATTTTTTTCGTCATGGCATGTAATTAGTGTATGTATGAGCATGACAATTTGTCTGTCTGTTAGAATGTTGAACATACTAGTTCTGTGCCCCGTGTTGCTTGCATCCGTGCTAACTCTGACCATAGATTCGCAACTGGGAACGTCTATTGAAGGTGAGAAAAATAAATAATTCTACTTTTAAATTCTTTCGCCGCTTTTTTCCATAACGATCCTCTTGAAGTGGTGGTATTTGTATTGACATTCAAAAAGTGCTCTGTAAAGAACCTATTTTGAATTAAAAAAATATTTGATTTAAACAATATTAATTTAATAATACTGCCGCAAGGGAGGAGCGTGGTGGGTAGAGCTTACTCATTTTTTTTATAATATAAGAGTAGCAGACGAGCATGCAGTCCACCTGATGGTAAGTGGCTACTGCTGCCCATGGACATCTGTAATCAACCCGAGATAGGATTAGATATTCCTACCTGACGTCGGCCACAGATGCGCCGCTACCCCTGAGGACTAAGCTGGAACGCCTCGGAAAAGTATGTCTCCCTTACCACACCCTTCAAACCGGAACACAGCAGCGCCTAACACTGCTGTTATTAGGTAGAAATATGTGAGACGGTGGTGCCGCCGGAGTCGAACCACAAAGGGTTCTACCACCTTCAATACTTGCCTATGGCGAAGCGGTCACCAGTGTAAAACACAGTGGCTTCTAGATTAGATTCCCAGTCAGATGAATATCTAAATGATGAATTTAGATTTATATTATATTCGCCTTAAGCAGTGATGGTTAAGAAACTCAGCCTCTCGATCGAGGGGTCCGAGGTTCAAATCCCAGGCATGCACCTCTGATTTTTCGAAATTATGTGCGTATTAGAAATTAATTATCACTTGCTAAAACGGTGAAGGGAAACATCGTGAGGAAACCTGCATAACTAAGAGATTAATAAAATAAAAAAAAAAATCTCAAAGGTATGTGAAGTCTATCAATCGCACTTGTCTAGCGCGGTGGACTATGGCCTAATCCTTCTCATTCTGAGAGGAGACCAGTGCCCAGCAGTGGGACAGTAATGGGTTGATGATATTGATGATTCGCCTAAGTGTGTGTCTATGGCACCCACGTCATAGCAAAATCCTAGCGTGGGATTACGAGTGTAGAAAGCTTTATTAATATTATTTGTGAGAGTAACCCTGTGCCCAGCAGTGGGATAATTTCTTGCGGCCATTTGGAAATTTTTACGATATTTATGCAAGTTTTAAAATAACACTAGACGCTTTCTACACTCACAGACCCAAGCTAGGATTCCCTGTATCATGGGTGCTACACACACACGACGAACACAAACACCCAGGCCCAGATAACTAAATTTACCATTCATTCGGTCTGGCCGGGGATCGAACCTGGGTCCCTGCGCGTCAGACCGGTATGGTGACCGCTTTACGCGGGTCAAAGTGACCTGTTAGAAAATGTTAGTAAACATATTTAATCTAAGGTTTAATGTACCAGTATAATAGTACAAGTAGATTCAAATGTTAATTCTTAGTTTCAAAGTGGTGAAATCAAGTTTTAAACAACATAAAACCTACTTAAGGAAATATTCTAACTGGTTAGTAAACATTTGCATGAGACTGACTGAAAAACAAACGTAATTCAAAATTGGAATGCCGTTGCCATTAGTAGATATTATCTGTGGCAACCATAGATTAGTAAAGATACTTCGCCGCCTTGAAATTGAATGAAGCCACAAACGGATTATTAGTAAGTTCTTTTTTTGAATTCTTGACAAATAAAAACATTTTTAGAGAAAATTTACCAATAAATAACTAGTACTGCGTAATTTACATAGTAAATAAATAATTATTTCAAATATTTAGGGACATTTTATCACGGAGACGTGCCAAAACTTTTTTACGCAACTATTTCAATTCTCAAAACTGGGTACATTTTCTTATTAGGAATGAGTAATCTTTACTTATCTATGGTGGCAACACATCTACATAAAGATCTACGGGTTTGAAGGTGGTAGAACTCTTGTGGTTCGACTCTGGCGGTACCACCGTCACACCTATTTCTGTTATAACAGCAGTGTTAAGCGCTGCTGTGTTCTGGTTTGAAGGGAGACGTACTTTTCCGAGGCGTTCCAGCTTAGTCCACAGGGATAGCGGTGCATCTGTGGCCGACTTCAGCTAAGAATCTGATCCTATCTGGGGTTGATTACAGATGTCCATAGGCGGTAGCTTAACCACTTATAGTCCGCGTAAAACTGCTAGTCCGCTCTAAATATAGAAATAAATTGCGTCGCCATAGCAAATTGTATGACTACACCTGCTCGCAACAACTTCAGAGCGGACTAGCAGTTTGGTGTAGACTATACCATCACATGGACTGCATGAACGTCTGCTACTCTTATGTTTTAAAGAGACATTATTATTATAATATTTCAATATTCAAGCATAGATAAGTATAGATATCTCACCGCCTTGTAATTGAAGGAAGCCATTAAAAGGCTTAAACGGCTGACAATTCCGTCAGCCGTTTAATGGCTGTCATGGTGTAATTTACGCGCAACGACGCCGACATGCGCAGTTAAGTGGTGTAAAAATACGAAATCGAAAAATGCGGAAATATAACGTTTCATTCGTAAATGATCTAAAAACTACATTGATTTTTAATTTTCAAACACGAAAATAGATGACAGTGACAATCTCAATTGTCAAAACTAGTTACATTTTCTTGTTAGGAGTGAGTAATCTTTACTAATTTATGTATTCAGATCATTTCCTGATTTTTTTACATTAAAAAAGGAATCTATACTAATATAATAAAGAGGAAAACTTTGTTTGTTTGTTTGATTGTAATGAATAGGCTCAAGAACTACTGAACCGATTTTAAAAATTCTTTCACCATTCGAATGCTTCATTATCCACGAGTAACATAGGCTATATCTAATATATAAAATTCTCGTGTCACAGTTTTCGTTGCCATACTCCTCCGAAACGGCTTGACCGATTTTGATGAAATTTTTCGTGCTTATCCGGTATCTATGAGAATCGGCCAACATCTATTTTTCATCCCCCTAAATGTTAGGGGTAGTTCACCCTTAACATTTTTTTTTATTTATATGGCAAATAAATAGATTTTGAGGCGGTACAAAGTTTGCCGGGTCGGCTAGTATTCTATAAAAACTGACGTCATTAATATTTTAAGTGATGACCAACGGGTCAGAGATGTAATTACACAAAAAGATAAGGATTGAATTGAATATCTTTACATATAAGAACAAAAACTATGTGTTTTTACACAAGAAGGCAATTATAATGATAGGTATATAGGATTATGACTTAAGCAGTGAGTCAGTTATAATTTAAACCATTATTAAATGTGGAAGTAATTATGCTATGTGGTTTGTTTCATCATCATCAACCCATTACTGTCCCACTGCTGGGCACGGGTCTCCTCTCAGAATGAGAAGGATTAGGCCATAGTCCACCGCGCTGGCCAAGTGCGTATTGGTAGACTTCACATACCTTTAAGATTTTTTAGTTTGTTTACATCATCATAAACCAATTATTGTGGAACCGAAAGTGGTAGAACCCTCTGTGGTTCGACTCCAGCGGCACCACCGCCACACCTATTTCTGTTATAACAGTGTTAAGCGCTTGCGTTCTGGTTTGAAGGGTGTGGTAAGGGAGACATACTTGTCCGAGACATTCCAACTTATTCCTCAGCGTAGCGGCGAGCCGCATCTGTGGCTCACTTCAGGTAGTAATCTAATATTATCTGGGGTTGATTACAGATGTCCATGGGCGGCAGTAGTCACTTACCATCAGGTGGACTGTATGCTCGTCTGCTATCCCTATTAAAATATAAAAATACTGTTATGTTTTTACCAATTTACATAGATTATTTATTTAAATTATATAACATCATTTTTAAATAGAGAGAACCAAAGAAATAAAGATGTTTCTTAGAAAAAGAAAAGAAAATTAATTGTATTGAAATCTGTAAGTCACGATTGTAACAATTTGTAAAATAAAGACTGTAAAATTTACTGTAAAATTTGGATTTCTATCTGTTACCAATTGTTACCGAGTAACTGATTATGATAGGACTTTTCCGAAAACTTTACAGATGTTGCATTATATCTTTATGGAATGCTTCGGAAAAGTCTCCCTCCCTTACCATACCCTTCAAATGAGAACACAGCAGCGCTTAACACTGCTATTATTAGACAGAGTGTAGTTTCGGGACCAGAATAGGGATATAGTATCCCCTGCCTGTCGTAAGAGGCGACTAAAAGGGGGCTTCAGGGGTTGCGGGCGGCAAGAGTGGGAGCTCGAAATATAATAAAGGTCAGTTTTGTCCGGTTAGCTTAAACAAATGCCATAATAATTATGACAGACAAGATAAATAGGCGAAATGCCGAAGGTCTCTCATTACAAATAAATATTATTAAAATGGAGATCACTTTTGACTGGTCTATTTACCTAAATGCCATAATATGACAGACAAAAGAAATAAACATACTTAATGACATAATCGACAGTTGTAATAGAAAACTTGAATAGTATTTATGAAAAAAAAAGTTAGAAATATTTATCTATATACAAAATTGTCAAAGATAACTATTCCGTATCTTTTTCTGTTTTGTTTGTCAGTTGATTTTCTTTTGTTTTTTTTATTGACGAGTTTGTAGTACTTACAAATAAAAATATCGGAAAAAATATAATTATGAAAGAATTTTAATAAATCATTATGATTATTGGTCCTGTGCCTGATAATCTCAGATGACATAGTCAAAGTCATGGGCAAAAGCTAGTATTTAAAAAAATTACCAAAATAGTGTAGTCGTAGTATCCATCATTATTTTACGGTAAAACCTTAAAAAAACTCAATTGAATCGTAAAGTTTTTCTGTAACGTTTGAAATTATATTATAACTTATTTTAATTTACTATTCATCACTTTCGTTTATAACCTTGTATTTGTTTAAATTATTGGCAAACAAGTTTTGCTAAACAAAGTCTGATATTATTTACTATTATTGATATTTATTATTTTGAAGGTGGTAGAACCCTTTGTGGTTCGCTCTAGCGGCACCAGCGCCACACCTATTTCTGCCTAATAACAGCAGTGTTAGGCGCTGCTGTGTTCCGGTTTGAAGGGTGTGGTAAGGGAGACATACTTTACCGAGGCGTTCCAGCTTAGTCCTCAGGGGAAGCGGCGCGTCTGTGGCCGACCTCAGGTAGGAATATCTTATCCTATCTGGGGTTGATTACAGATGTCCATACGGCAGTAGCCACTTACCCTCAGGTGGACTGCATGCTCGTCTGCTACTCATATATTATAAAAAAGAGAAAGATATATATAACGGCGCGGGCTATTATTTTCAATTAATTTTAGTTAATTTTGAGTTGAAGCTATTTAATCTTATTTTATGATTTCCATTCAAATTACTTCATTAACAATTATTTTAGTAGACTATATTTTTGGAGCGCGTAACTCCGGGTGGGGTTGCAAGTGTCGCCTTTTTGTTATAAGAACTATGATTATTGTTTCGTTTTTGAGAGTGAGTTGACAATTGACGTTGATGGCGTGTGGACTTGTAAATCCATCGGCTCCGAATTTATTATTTTCTTGTGTGCTTCTTTGTTGGAACCGAAAGCAGTTGGTGCACTATGAAGGAACGCCATCTGGCATTTCCATATCGGTCAGACGCGAGGCTCGGCGATCTGACATCAGAAGCGGGACGCCCAGGAGCTCCACAGCATAGTGAGAGTGACAGTTGGAAAATTTTATTTGAAATGCAGAAAAAGCAAATGAAGGAATGCGTTCGTGTAATTAGAGAACCAAGCTCTTATAATTCTACGGTCACATTTGGTGCACGGAAGCGACGCACGCGTCTGGTGTTATATAGTGGATTTAAGCTTTGCAAGAGAAGCCATTATCGGGTATTCATGTTATTATTACAATGAGTAAAGCCCTCAAAGGATTTACTGAAATAACTTGGCCTCAGTTGGGAAACCCTTTGGCAGGTTTTGTTAAAACTCCGGCAACCTTTGTGTAGATTGTGTATTGAGACTCCTACGGAAGGAGAATGCATGTCCTCGTATGCCACTCGTTTTCTTAGTACACTAATGAGTCAGTGGCGATCTTTAGCGGTGGAACAAATTGCCATTGCTGTTACTATAGCACATGCTTCCAAATTGACACAACTAACTTGCCTAGTGATGCGAAGAAACCACGAATGTATCACGCTGGAAGATGATATAGTTGTGGCAAGATGGGCCACGTTTCTGCTGAAATTTCTGCGTTTTTAATAAAAGCAAAAGAGATGTAATAACTAATCCCCGTTCTGAGTTTTTAGGTAATCGTACGCCACAACAAACTATGGAAGCAGTAGCCATTAAGAGACCCCTTATCTGCTATTCCTGCGGTGAAAAGGGTCACATGGTGACACACTGCCCGAGGAAGGTCGATTCCGGTGCTGAATGATCCTTACTTAAAGAAAGTGTAGCTAACATATTCTCAGGTAAACGACAAAATACCAGAGTTATTCGGAGTGGTATTTAAGGACCCGCGTGGCGGGGCGGTCACCATACCGGTCTGTGGCGCGGAGGGCCCCGGGTTCGATCCCCGGCCAGACGGATGTCTAAGTGATAAATTTAGGTTTCTGGTCTGGGTGAATCTATGTTTGTCACTGTGTGTGTCCATGGCACCCGCGAAACAGGTAGTAAGCTGATGTGGGGTTGTGAGTGTAGAAGGCGTTTATTTTTTTCATTTATTTATTCAAATATTAACTGTAACTTGCAATTATTAACGACAGTAGTGTTACAGGGCATTGCGTTTATCTCGTTGTTTTACGTTGTACCTAACCTGTGTATTTCACATGATATTATGATAGGTAGAGATTTGCTCTCATTGGGGTTTTCCTTTGAAGTATGTCAACTTATTCTGAAGATACGACGACTATACCGACTTAGCCCTGAAGAGCGGCAAATGGCCCTAAATAAAATTAACGAACTATTGGACTCCGGTATTTTACGAGAAAGCTGAAGAATGGTTCTCGAGTCCTATTCTATTAGTTAGGAATAACTTATAATTTAAAAATAAAACTAAAAAAATACACTTATAGTTAAACTAACAGGTAATGATTTTTGCAATCTAGTTACGAACTTTTATCTCAATAATAATTGACGCCATCTAGCGATTCGGTGGTGAACTTTGTGGATCGATAACAGCATCGCTTGGTTAATTAGTTGTGATTTAGTCCGCACCGCGTTGCTGCGGCGCCACTTACCTCGAACACTGCTACGAAAATAATGTATTATCATAGGACCTTGATAGTTGTTCAAAATTTTGAATTGTACTTACCGTTAGAAATGGGTGGGTATCGGGTTCTGAGATTCCGTTACATGCATTCATACCTAGATACATGCAGGTAAAGCTGATAAAAGCGTAGTAAAAAGGGTGAGTGTTCATTATTTCATGTCCCTGAATATGGCGAGCGAGTACCACCAGATTCTCGTTCATAAAGACTCTATTGAGCGTATTGCTTTCGTTATACCTGATGGATAGTTCGAATATCTTTCCATGCCTTCTGGTTTACGTAAGGCTCCTTAATAGAGCCATTCGCTGTAATTTACATTGATTGTGTTATTGTCCCGGCTTGTACTGTAGAAGAAGCTTCTGACAGGCTTCAGTAAGTTTTAAAAGCTCTAACAGAAAATAGTTTATCATTGAATTCAAAACAAAAATGCTGGTTTATGAATCTAGGGTTGAATTTTTAAGATACGCTTCATATTTGAGATTGTACCCAGTTTCTTTCAAAAGACAGGCCATTTATATAGGTGAACAGAAAAAGGCAAATGTAATTGGACACCCAACGTTGAAAACAATAGGAAAGAAATAGCAGTGATAGCCTAGTGGTTGATAAACTCGGCCTCTTGATCGAGAGGTCCGAGGTTTGAATCCCGGGCACGCACCTCTGATTTTTCGAAGTTATGTGCGTATTCGAAGTTGATTATCACTTGCTTAAGCGATGGGAAATATTGTGAGGAAACCTGCATACCTGAGAAATCTATCCAAGTGTAAACTTGATAAGCGCGGTGCATTGTGATCTGGTCCTTCTCGTTCTGAGAGGAGACTCATGCAGTGGGACAGTGATGGGTTAATGATGATGATGGTGAGAAAAAAAAATTAAAATATTAACAGACAAACCGGTCGTATCGATTTTTTTTTGATGTCGATAAATCAATTGAACTGCACACAGATGTGAGTGCCGATGGGTACGGAGCCGTTGTTCTCAGTCACCAGACAAAAAAAAAAACAATCTAGCAATTGGTTACAAGCAAAACAGAACAAGATTCTTAAAATAAAATCAATAATAATCAAGTTAGAGGTAAATGCCAGATTTTCATGTTCCAACAGAATTAGATATTGGCCTGGAATTATCTACTGACAGAGAATCAGGATGCACCGATAACGGCGATGGTATGTTATAGAATATTGCCTCCTATTTAGGCAAGACCCGTATCTGAATTAATCGTATGATGTAAGTATTCTTGCTGTGTGGTATTTTTAGCGAACGAAACTTTAATGAGAAGTGTAACTTAAGTGGGGTTGTGCGGGAAGCCTGTGTGGCGTAGAAGCCTGTGTGGCATAAAAGCCTGTGTGGCGTAGATGCCTGTGTGGCGTAGAAGCCTGTGTGGCATAGTAGCCTGTGTGGCATAGTAGCCTGTGTGGCATAGTAGCCTTTGTGGCAGAGTAGCCTGTGTGGCATAGTAGCTTGTGTAGCGTAGTAGCCTGTGTGGCATAATAGCCTGTGTGGCAGAGTAGCCTGTGTGGCATAGCAGCTTGTGTAGCGTAGTAGCCTGTGTGGCATAGTAGTCTATGTGGCAAAGTAGAATGAGTGGTATAGTGACCTGTTTGGTATAGTGGCCTGTGTGGTATAGTAGCTTGTGTGGCACAGTAGCCTGTGTGCCACAGTAGCCTGTGTGTCATAGTAGCCTATGTGGCAAAGGAGTATGTATGACACAGTGGTTCTGAATATATATCGGGTGAGTATGAGTTGTAATCGTAACGACTTAGTGTTTTGTGAATTTGTACAGTTCATAGTAAGGGGTAAGACTCTTGTCACGTAAGTTTATACGAGATTAATACCCAGTATGTACTTTGTTTATAATTTGCTCTCTGCGTTAATTTAGTAAAGGGTCAGTATGGCCGAGTGTATCGAGGTACGCAGTGTGGTATTGTTTGTTTTCAAAAGGCATCGAAGAAGCACACACGAGGACGTGTGATGATGCAGGACGGCCGTAACGGCGCGGGCTATTATTTTCAATTAATTTTAGTTAATTTTGAGTTGAAGCTATTTAATCTTATTTTATGATTTCCATTCAAATTACTTCATTAACAATTATTTTAGTAGACTATATTTTTGGAGCGGGTAACTCCGGGTGGGGTTGCAAGTGTCGCCTTTTTGTTATAAGAACTATGATTATTGTTTCGTTTTTGAGAGTGAGTTGACAATTGACGTTGATGGCGTGTGGACTTGTAAATCCATCGGCTCCGAATTTATTATTTTCTTGTGTGCTTCTTTGTTGGAACCGAAAGCAGTTGGTGCACTATGAAGGAACGCCATCTGGCATTTCCATATCGGTCAGACGCGAGGCTCGGCGATCTGACATATATAAATATAAATTACGTTCAATCTTCTAATCAGAACCCTTACCACAAGTTTTTACGTTTCGACAAATATGACTGTATTGGTATTTGATTACGTATTGGCCCATACAATTTCCAAGTTCCGATATAATCCGCTAGGGGCGCTGATAGGGGCGCTAAACAGTCATATTTGTCAAAACGTAAAAACTCATGGTAAGAGTACAGAATTACGCATATCGAAACTTTTCCGTGCATTTTATAAAAAATGTCATTAACGCATTTTGATCATTTTGTTTTCAAAAAATAATTTTGATTATATTTTTGTTTGTTATTGTTACTTTTATCTATTTTTTTTTAAACTTAATAATTTAGACATCTAAGGAAACGTCAAGACGTTTTCCTTTGCCATTAACCCATTAGTTATAATATTTATATTATTATTATAATATTTATAACCTGTATTTTAGCTTTTCTTTTACAGACTAGATTAGATGTCAAAGATTTACTGTCCTTTTTTTAATACCAAAAAAAACAAACATAAAATGTTGCGTTTACGCAACGAAGGGTAAATATGAACAACAAGTGATAATTAATTTGTAATACGCCCATAACGGAAAGTCGGAGGTGAGCAGGTTCGAACCTAGAACCTCTAGCTTGAAAGATCGAATATCGCGGGTCAAATAACACGGAAATTCTAAGAGACATCATTCATACTTAAAGAAGTGATACAAAAACTAAAATGCTGCTCAACCGAATCGTTTAAGATAGGTATTTTATTAGATATTATTATCAAAAAAGTTACATCTTCGTGAAAATTTGTGATTCATTCAATAAAAATGCTTCTGTGGGCCCGGTAGCTATCATTGGATAGCAGTACCTTTTCGGAGGTTTTTTTTTTATAATATAGGAGTCGCAGACGAACATCCACCTGATGGTAAGTGGCTACTGCCGCCCATGGACATCTGTAATCAACCCCAGATAGGATTAGATATTCCCACCTAAGGACGGCCACAGATGCGCCGCTACCCCTGAGGACTAAGCTGTAACGCCTCGGAAAAGTCTGTCTCCCTTACCACACCCTTCAAACCGGAACACAGCATCGCCTAACACTGCTGTTATTAGGTAGAAATAGGTGTGGCGGTGGTGCCGCCGGAGTCGTACCACAAAGGGTTCTACCACCTTCAAGGTTCCAGTCATTTAGTAATATAACCTTTTGGGAACCATTTATCGGGAATTTTGGAAATGGGTTACGATTTGTTTTTGCGATTTCATTTTCGCTGCTTGCGCCGCCATATTGAAATAAGTGCGCTTCAAAGCAGTTTTTGAAAACAGTTCACCTTTATCCATTTTACGACAAAACCTTTATCTAAATATATATAACTCAAATGTGTCTGACTGACATAGTGATCTATCAACGCACAGCCCAAACCACTGGACGGATCGGGCTGAAATTTGGCATGCAGGTAGATGTTATGACGTAGGCATCCGCTAAGAAAGGATTTTGATCAATTCTACCCCCAAGGGGATAACATAGGGGATGAAAATATTACTTCGTAACGCGAGCGAAGCCGCGGGCAAAAGCTTGTATGTCTACAAATTCAAGGAGAGTTGTTTTCCGGGTGGCCTCTTTCATTACAACCAAATTATTAGACTTTATGGGTAGATTGACACTATGGGGTCCTATTAATCCTTACCTCAGGCTTACCCTACCTCGGAAGGGAGGAGGGAGGGTAGGAGAGTAGAGGATTGTTTGAAATTTGTCATCAAAACAAAAACGGTCCTCTCGTTGGAAGATTTTTTCTTTCTCACATAATATGCTAATTGGGTGGAGCTGTTTACTAAAAGCAGTGATAGCCCATTGGTTAAGAAACTCGGCCTCTCGATCGAGCGGTCCGAGGTTCAAATCCGAGGCACCTCTGATTTTTCGAAATTATGTGCGTGTTAGAAATTAATTATCACTTGCTAAAAACGGTGAAGGAAAACATCGTAAGGAAACCTGCACACGGGAGATTTATGTAAAAAAAAATTCAAAGGTATGAGAAGTCTACCAATACGCACTTGGTCAAACGGTGGACTATGGCCTAATCCTTCTAATTCTGAGAGAAAACCCGTGCCCAACAGTGGGACAATAATGGGTTGACGCTGATGATGATGATGATGATATAAGAAGCGCTATGCCGCGCAAGAAAATAATAGTATTTCCGGTATATCTTTGGCCATGTTTATTCGATTAAACGCAGGAACTCTAGACATTCCGGATCTAAAGCCAATATCTCTCCTCGAAGTGTTTTATTAACTTTAAATCATTTTTAAAATCAATACAGCCGAATTCAGGGTCAGTTTTTTTAAGATTAAAGTAACTATTACTCAAATGGTAGTTATAAAAAAATACCACCAAATCAACTGAGACCAAATCAAATTATTTATTTACGTAAACATAACTTTATTTAAATATTTCTAATACTGACCTGAATGTTCTACCTCATTACAGCGCAAAAAATTATAATCAAAATATAACTAAATATTATGCTTGTCATGTTTCTAAGCGGTGATAGACTAGTGGTTAAATTGGCATTATCGGGAGGTCCGAGGTTCAAATCACAGGCACGCACTTCTATTTTTTCAAAAGTATGTTTATTTTATAATATAGGAGTAGCAGACGAGCATGCTGTCCACCTGATGGTAAGTGGCTACTGCCGCCCATGGACATCTGTAACCAACCCTAGATAGGATAAGATATTCCTGAGGTCGGCCACAGATGCGGCACTACTCCTGAGGACTAAGCTGGAACACCTCGGATAAGTATGTCTCTCTTACTACACCCTTCAAACCAGAACACAGCAGTAGGTACATAACGCTGCTGATATAAGGCAGAAATAGGTGTAGCGGTGCGCTACTTCAACCATAGTTGCAGGACTTACGAGGTGGTAGAACCCTTTGTGGTTCGACTCCGGCGGCACCACCGCCACACCTATTTCTACCTAATAACTGCAGTGTTAGGCGCTGCTGTGTTCCGGTTTGAAGGGTGAGGTAAGGGAGACATACATTTCCGAAGAGTTCCAGCTTAGTCCTCAGGGGTAGTGGCGCATAAGTGTCCGATCTCAGGTAGGAATATTTAATCCTATATGGGGTTGATCGCAGACGTCATTTGGCGGCAGAAGCCTACCATCAGATGGAATGCATGCTCGTCTGCTACTCCTATATTACAAAAAAAATCTTAGTTGCAGGGCTGGAAACCTTATAGTCTAAATCTAGACTATACCCACATCCTCTGCATTAGATTTACGCTTCATTGAGCTGTATTTTCCGCGTATTGCGAGACCAAACAATGGATTACTAATGTTTTAACTTTCGGTTGAGATACTTACAAAGGCAGGTCTTATGTGTATGGTGTAAGACCAACATACTACTTATTTCTGCCTTAAAACAGCAGTGTTGAGCGCTGCTGTGTTCTGGTTTGAAGGGTGTAGTAAGGGAGACATACTTTTCCGAGACCTTCCAGCTTAGTTCTCAAGGTAGCGGCGCAATTGTGGCCGACGTCTCATAGAAATCTAATCTTATCTGGGATTGATTACAGATGTTCATGGGCGGCAGAAGCCACTTACCATCACGTGGACTGCATGCTTATCTGCTATTACTATATTATAAAAATGGCATTTGAAAACTACAAAAGAATTAGACATATCGATTTGTTACAGATGTTTTCATTCAATCACGTACCTAATAAGTCATTTCTTATATAAGCTTCATTATTTTGAAAAATCTGAGGATTCCAACCCCAGATCTCCAGAGTTTTTCAAAGTTCATATAACTTTTTTCACAATAATACAAAGAGATAAAATATTACATGCATATTATTGCTGCAAAAAGCAATATATTTTAAGTATGTACATTGTTAACACATAGGATAAAGTAAAAACGTAATCTTTGAATCTTTGACCTTAACAGGTAATTAATTTTTAAGTACATGCACTTTTATATTAAACTTTATAGTGTTTTAAATATATATACAAATAGCAGGAATAGCAGACGAGCTACCTCAGTAAATGCCTACTGCCGCCCATGGATATCTGTAATCAACCTCAGATAGGATTAGATATTCCTACCTGAGGTCGGCCACAGATGCGCCGCTAATCCTGAGTACTAAGCTGGAACGCCTCGGAAAAGTGTGTCTCCCTTACCACACCCTTCAAACCGGAACACAGCAGCACCTAACACTGCTGTTATTAGAAATAGGTGTGGCGGTGGTGCCGCCGGAGTCGAACCACAAAGGGTTCTACTAGCAGCGCTTAATATTGCTGTGATTAGGTAGAAAGCGGTGGTAAAATACCTTTAAAAGTGTATTTATATACTAGCAGACCCGGCAAACTTTGTGACGCCTCAAAATCTATTTATCAAATATATTTCATATAAAATATAGCCTATGTTACTCGTGGATAATTTAGCTTTCGAATGGTGAAAGAATTTTAAAAATCGGTCCAGTAGTTTTTGAGCCTATTCATTACAATCAAACAAACAAACAAAGCTTTCCTTTTTATAATATAAGTATAGATTTATTTGCACGGCAACAGCAGTACACACAATTTTTTTCTATAAGTATTACATTAAGTGGTGCTAGACACATGTGCATGCAAATTGTAGGCGTGCGCAACCTTTACAGATTTTGCTAAAGATTTAACAATAAATTCAATTGGAAATAAGTACAATAAACACATAGATTAGTAAAGATTACTCACTCCTAACAAGAAAATGTACCCAGTTTTGAGAATTGAAATGGTTGCGTAAAAAAGTTTTGCCAGGTCTCCGTGCTAAAATGTCCCTAAAATATTTGAAATAATTATTTATTTATTATGTAAATTACGCAGTATTAGTTATTTATTCGTAAATTCTCTCTTAAAATGTTTTTATTTGTCAAGAATTTAAATAAAGAACTTACTATAATAAGCCGTTTGTGGCTTCATTCAATTTCAAGGCGGCGAAGTATCTTTACTAATCTATGAATAAACATGATATAAGAGTGAAACAGGTAGAGATTAATGCTAATTTGGTGATCGAAGATGTTGAATTATTCTTTTTTTGAGTGTTGTTGTCTTGGGGGTTATTACCATCTCTTAAAACAATATTTTAATCATACTTTTACTTTTTTGCAGGAAATTTAACTTTTTAAGCAAAATATGACAATTTCAATTGGTTTTATACAATGGATAAGCGAAAAATTAATAAGGGTTTAAGTTTGTTCAACTGTGTATGACGGAATATTTTACTGTTTTAGGAGGAAATAACTTTCCTGAACTATGATGGTTTTTAAAAGATGGTGGTCGTGATTTATGTCAATATATGTTTAAAGTTTTAAATAAATTTATTTTCCACCATTACAGATTGCTTCGAGCGGGTGTCAATAGGCGAACAGTTGCCAAGCGACGCCATCTACAGGAATGTGTCGGAACTAACCACTAAGGAGTGTGAGCAGATTTGCAAGCAAGACAAACAATGCCAGACCTACGATTATGGGTGAGTTTCACTTGTGCTAGATGGCGTTGTGTTGCCTGTTAGAGTTTTATCACGGCTATTATAATTATATAATGCATGGATTAGTAAAGGTACTTCGCCGCCTTGAAATTGAATGAAGCCACAAACGGCATATTAGTAAGTTCTTTTTTTGAATTCTTGACAAATAAAAACATTTTTAGAGAAAATTTACGTATAAATAACGAATACTGCGTAATTTACATAATAAATCAATATATATATGCTCAATATATTTCGTAGGATAACGATGTAAACAGCGTGTCTAATATGAGCGCCGACTTCAGAAATATGTACTAAACCAACATTTATTTCAATAAATTTTTACATTGTAGTGACATAGAAGTCGGTTGTACTTTTTGTTAAAAAATTTTTTTCACCCTTTTTAGTGATGACGATAAAAAAAAAGATACCGGCCGAATTGATAACCACCTCCTTTTTGAAGTCGGTTAAAAAAAGTAGTTATGTTACTTAAGCTTATGACTTTTTGGTATGCTTTTGGTGCTACTCGTACTTCTATCTATAAATACAATTACTACTAAACTGTGTTATTTAACTTTAAACGACTTTCAAATTATCTATTTAAATGAGTTCCATTTACTTTCTAGTGTCGGCGCTAAAGGCAACGCCACATGCGAGCTGAGCAAAGTAGACGAGAAAGAAATAAAAGAAAAGAATCTTCTACAAAAGCACCCAGACTATGACGTTTATGTAAGACGGTTCCAGTGTGAACAGTCGCCACCATCCCCCCTCCAACCGCAATCAGACGATCCCGGAGACGGACCGCAGCACCGTCCGGTCTACCGGCCTGATGCTGAAGAGAAAAGACCGTTAGCAGGCTACCCACCGCTAGATCTACGGCCGTTTGAGACTAACGGCCCGAGACCATCACCACCCTATGGCTACCGACCGGAAAGACCGAGTAGACCATTCAACAACTACATCGATAACGAAAGACCAGATGATTATGAGAATTCTAAACCAGATTACGATAGACCACCGAGTTATGGGGCTCATAAGCCTCAAGATATTCCATATCGGCCCGAAAGACCAGGTTATGGACCTCATAGACCTCAGGATGTTCCGTATAGACCGGAAAGACCACACAACCACACACATAAACCAGATCCATACGATGTACTGCAGTTCCAGGAACCTTATGGACGTCCACGACCACCTCCTGCGTCTTTACGACCAGATCCATATTACCCCAATCGTCCAAACGATGAAATCCAAGATATTTATGGACAAAAACCTGTAAAACCAGAAATTAGACCAGAACATCCTCAATATGTCTACATTATTAGACCTACGAGAAAGCCGTTGCAAGATCAAAGACCTCAAGAGGATACCGGTTATGGTAGACCACCAAAGCCTGATTATCCAAGACCAGATAGCCAGAACGATCCAGGACATCCCAACGGACCAGTAGGACCTCCCAACCGACCGTACAGACCTCGTCCTACTTACCAACCACCTAAACCCAATGACAAACCTACATACAGTTACAATGAGCAGTACGCCAGCAATTATGCTGACAACCAGGACAATTCCATCTACGTACAAATATACGACCCTCCTAGACCCTACAGGCCTAAACCAGACAGGCCTATCCCCCAAGGAACCTTTGGATACGGAACCCAAAGCCAGCATTACTCACAAAGTGCCCAAAGTTCACAATATGGGTCGAGTTCACTCAGTTATGGTCAAAATCGACCACAACAAGACCCGAAACCCCAAAAGCCTGGTTATGGGCAATCAGATTTTGATAGCTCATATGGTCCAAAGCCTCAAGGTACTAAGCCTTCGTACGCAGACCAACAATATCCATCATACGGAAGTCATGATTACAGCAGTCAAAGTGCGTATGGGGAAAGTCATTCCAGTAGTCACTATGGTGTAAGCCAAGGGTCATATAGCCAATATGGTACCGGTCAGAAAGGTCAGGGTCAAGGTCAGGGTTATGGAAGTCAAGATCACAGTCAGCCATCGTATGCTTCAAGTGATAGTCAATATGGTTACGGTCAGAACCAAGCGTCGTATGGTCAAAGTCATCAACAATATGGCAGCAGTCAAATTAGTCAAACATCGTATGGACAAAGTAACCAATATGGTAGTCAAAACCTAGGATCGTATGGTGGTCAAACTAACGACCAATATGGCAGTAGTAAACCAGGTTCGTACGGTGGTCAAAGTAATGACCAATATGGCAGTAGTAAACCAGGATCGTATGGTGGTCAAAGTAACGACCAATATGGCAGTAGTAAACCAGGATCGTATGGTGGTCAAAGTAACGACCAATATGGCAGTAGTAAACCAGGATCGTATGGTGGTCAAAGTAACGACCAATATGGCAGTAGTAAACCAGGATCGTACGGTGGTCAAAGTAACGATCAATATGGTAGTCAGAACCAAGGCTCATACGGTGGTCAAAGTCATGACCAATATGGTAGCAGTCAAAGCAACCAACAATATGGTCAAAGTAATCAACAATATGGCAGTACGAGCAACCAGGGATACGGCGGTTCCAGTAACCAACAATATGGTCAAAGCAACAAAGGATCTTATGGAATCCATTCTGACAGTGGTCATCATTATGGAACTTCTCATGGCTCATATCAGTACGAAAGTCAAAGTAATCAAAATCATCAGGTTTCCACCAGTGAATATAATTTGAGTAACCACCAAACCTATGGACAAGTGACCAGTACACAATATGGAGGACATTCTGGTTCCCAAAGCAGCCATTCGTATGATGATGATGAACCATCAAATAGTTACAACCGACCAAATCGACCTCATAAACCAACCAATCAAGATACTGGATATACCAACCAACGACCACAAGACCAACCAACCTCGACCCGTCCTTCAAGCCAACAGGATAGTAGTTACGGGTCTACCCAAACTGGTAAGCCATCCAACGATTCCGGATATAAACCGGACCAAACCGGTTATGATTTTGATAGACCAGATTATAAACCGGTTTACGAGTCGGATATTGATAAACCGGGTGACGTGCCAAGTTACTTAGTGGGACCGAATGGAGAAATCGTGACGTCACGACCGGTTACGATCGGGGATTATGAAGAGAGACCCGGGTATGGACGGAACCCGGGTAATGAACCTTCTTATAAAGGTAAGTTATAAATTATTAATTATTTAATAATAAAGTTTATATTTAATTATTATCAAGAAAATAACTTAAACTAAATGAAAAAAATAATAATGACAGTATTTTAAAAATAACCAAAATCTTATTATATAAAATTCTCGTGTCACAATGTTAGTAACCGTACTCCTCCGAAACGGCTTTACCGATTTTCACCAAATTTTATATGCATATTCAGTAGGTATGAGAACCGGCTACTATCTATTTTTCATACCCCTAAGTGATAAGGGTTGATCACCCTTAACATTTTTTTTATTTATATGAGAACACAACGTTTGCCGGGTCAGCTAGTGTACGTATTTTTTTTATAAAATAAGAGTAGCAGACGAGCATGCAGTCCACCTAATGGTAAGTGGCTACTGCCGCCCATGGGCATCTGTAATCAACCCCAGATAGGATTAGATATTCCTACCTGAGGTCGGCCACAGATGCGCCGCTACCCCTGAAGACTAAGCTGGAACGCCTCGGAAAAAGTCTGTCTCCATTACCACACCCTTCAAACCGGAACACAGCTGCGCCTAACACTGCTGTTATTAGGCAGAAATAGGTGTGGCGGTGGTGCCGCCGGAGTCGAACCACAAAGGGTTCTACCACCTTCAAATAAATATAATAAAGAAATTAATTAACATTTGTTCTAACGGTGATGGAAAACATTTTTGAAATTTTATATATAAGATAAAAATCAGTGATACGTGATTTGAACCTCAGACCTCCCCCACAACGATTGAGAGACTGAATTTCAATGACTAGGCTATCACTGTTTCGTAAAAAAAAGACGCACTCTTACACTCACCTTCCCACATTAAAATTCCCTGTGGGTGCTATGGACATACACAAAGATAAATACACAAACACCCAGACCCAGAATAAAATCTAAATTCATCATTCAGATGTCTGTCCGGGGATCAAACCCGGAACCAATTGTCAAACCAGTTGTTTTTACATCGGGGATTAATTCTGTATTTAAGAACAAAAACGGCTTTATTTTTATTTTTAAGACGATTATACCAAATATCATTAACAAAAAACTAAAGTAGAGGAAGCATTTTAACATGACCCCAAATTATGTGACGCAGGGTCATATTTACTGAGCGTGAGGGTCATGGGACTATTAAAATCGAATAACGCTTCGCTTTTCGAAAATTGGGTGGTATTTTTGTAAAATAGGAGTAGAAAACGAGCATTTTGCACTATAGGAGTAGCACACGAGCATACAGTCCACCTGATGTTATGTGACATACTTTTCCGAGGCGTTCCAGCTTAGTCCTCAGGGGTAGCGGCGCATCTGTGGCCGACCTCAGGTAGGAATCTAATCCTATCTGGAGTTGATTATAGACGTCCATGGGCAGCAGTAGCTTACCATCAGGTGGACTGCATGCTCGTCTGCTACCCTTATATTATAAAAAAGTGGTTCGACTTCGACGGCACCACCGCCACACCTATTTCTGTTGTAACAACAGTGTTAAGCGGTGTGTTTTGGTTTGAAGGGTGTGGTAGAGAAGACATACTTTTCCGAGGCATTCATGCTTAGTCCTTATGGGTAGCGGCGGATCTGTGGCCGACCTCAGGTAGGAATCTAATCCTATCTGGAGTTGATTACAGACTTCCATGGGCAGTAGCTTACCATCAGGGGGACTGCATGCTCGTCTACTCCTATATTATAAAAAATGCTCGTTTGCTGTTCCATATTATAGCAGATCTCAGGTAGGAATCTAATCTTATGTAGGGTTGATTACAGATGTCCATGGGCAGTAGCTTACCATCAGGTGGACTTTTTTAACCGAGACAGGCCCGGACGTGGGCAAACGCCGTCGGGATCGCGGACGAGTGCTATTAGCGTACCCGTGGTCCCGACAAAAGGCGTCCAGAGGAACACCGTGGGGTTTTAGCCGGTAGGAGTCCGGCATATCCTCTCCGCTACCCCCGCAGCTGAGAGGAACCCATGAAGGGTTTCCCCACGAAAAAAAAAAGAAAAAGGTGGACTGTTTGTCTACTCTTATAAAAAAGCTCGTGCCTCATAAATTTTGAATTGACTGTCAGCCAGTAAAGGTCACACACAGGCTGTATTGTGATAATAATACAATGTGCTGAAACAAAGCTAAAGGTTGATGGTATGTCACACTGTCTGGTTGCACTTTGTTCTTCGAATTGGATTACAATTTTGTAAAATATGTTTTATTAGGTTCCGTGACCAAAGAGTAAAAAACGGAACTCTGTTACTAAGCCTTCGCTGTCTATCCGTCTGTCATGGCTCTATCTCTGGCACCGTAATAGATAGACACTTGATTTTTTTACAGAAAATGTATACTGGTAGCTCCTATAACACCAATACTAAAAATAAAAATAATCTTAAAAAAAGAACATATAATATATGGTCGAATTGAAAAAACTCCTCTTTTTTTGAAGTCGGTTAAAATTGACGAGAGTCGCCATACAAACCGCTATTTTTTTAGTTTTTTTAACTATATTTATTTTATTAATTTTTAATATTTGTTGTTATAGCGGCCACCATTATGCATCGTTTGTAAAAAAATCAAGTGTCTATCTATTACGGTTTAAGAGATAAAGCCCTGTGACTCACGAACAGACAGCGGAGGGTTTCGTTTTATCCTTTGAGTACGGAATCTTAAAAATCATTCTACAAGAGGGCATTATAGATATGTCTCAGAACATTTGAGTTATAGAGAAATAACATTATTATTTAACTAAAAGCCACGATATGATAGTTATTGAAACTAAAAAGTAATAATTAATTAAAGTAAAGTAATAGTTAATCCTGAGGATGTTGATAAGGACAATGGTACAAAATTATTAAAATCGTGTATTCGGTTTATAATCATGTAATCGGTTTTTGATAATTCTTTAAAATTTTGAATTAAACTGAACGTCCACAGTGGACAGAAATCGGGTTCAAAGATTCCGTTACTTAGTTACATACATACCTACATACAACCCAAGCTAATAGAAGCGTGTTAAAAACAAGAAAATAATGAAATTTTTATAGTACGGAACCCTCCGTGTGCGAGTTCAGCGCGTATTTGGCCAATAATTATATTTTTATGAAGGAGGGAATGAACAAGTATATCTCCCATACCACACCCTTCAAACCAAAACACAGCAGCACTTAACACTGCTGTTAACAGAAATAGGTATGGCGGTGGTGCTGCCGGAGTCGAACCACAGAGGGCTCTATAACTCTTTTATCAAATGACATAACCATCTATTTTTCTCGCCAATTCTAAGAAATAACATAATAAACGTATCAAAAATCTCCAGTTCAAATCCCATAATTCGCTGGAAGTGGCCGAAACCTTCGTTTTTACTCATGTAATGGACATAATAGGAGGTCTAAACAATTTGGCGCGCGCCTACCGACAATTTACTATTCAAGATGATGTGTGGTGCAAGTTATGAGTGATTAACACATTAATAGCAGTGATAGCCTAGTGGATAAGAAACTCCAAGGTGGTAGAACCCTTTGTGGTTCGACTCCGGCGGCACCACCGCCACACCTATTTCTGTTATAACAGCAGTGTTAGGAGATGCTGTGTTCCGGTTTGGAGGGTGTGGTAAGGGAGATAGACTTTTCCGAGGCGTTCCAGCTTAGTCCTCAGGGGTAGCGGCGCATCTGTGGCCGACCTCAGGTAGGAATATCTTATCATATCTGGGGTTGATTACAGACGTCCATGGGCGGCAGTAGCCACTTACCATCAGGTGAACTGCATGCTCGTCTGCTACTCTTACATTATAAAAAAAAAACTCGGGCTCTTGATCGAGGGATCCGAGGTTCAAATCCCAGGCACGCACCTCTGATTTTTCAAAGTTATGTGCGTATTAGAAGTTAATTATCACTTGCTTAAACGGTGAAGGAAACATTGTAAGGAAATCTGCATACCTGACATATCTTAAAAAAGTTTTCAAAGGTATGTGAAGTCTACCAATTCGCACTTGGCCAGGGCGGTGGACTATGGCCTAATCCTTCTCATTATGAGAGGAGACCCGTGCCCAGCAGTGGGACAGTAATGGGAGGAGGCTATCTATGCTATTATAATTTATGAATCACATGATGATCTTTAGCAAAGTTGTTGTGCACGAGCCCACGAAGGTTTCTGAGTTGTTACGCCCAATTTTTGACAGACGGCGCAATTTTCATATTATTTTTTTAAAGTGAAGCCCGGCACTACTAGTATATAAATAGGGCCGTCCCTGAGTACCGATAGTGTCGCTCCGCTCAGTTGACGCTCCCGCTCCAGCTTATGAATTAGATCACAACAAACAAGATAGCGATCTAATATCGGCGAATCTTTTTGTGTACGAAACTTATTGTTAGAGTTATATCATAATGGCTACAGCTAGCCGTCCTTCCCTATTGTCTATTATTTTGTCGGGTTTATGATGTATAACTATCATTCATGTTCATAACACCATTGATATGGGAAACCCTTGTAAGTAATGTCCATTATTAATAATCTGCTAATGTCTTGCCTACTAAAGATTTGTCTAGTGAAGGTGGTAGAAACATTTGTGGTTCGACTCCCGCGGCACCACCGCCACATCTATTTCTGTCATAACAGCAGTGTAGCGCTGCTGTGTTCTGGTTTGAAGGGTATGGTAAGGGAGCATAGATTTTCGAGGCGTTCCAGCTTAGTCCTCAGGGGTAGCGGCGCATCAGTGGTCGACATCAAATTGGAATATCTATTCCTATCTGGGGTTGATTACAGATGGTCCATGGGCATCAGTAGCCACTTACTATCAGTTGGACTGCATGCTCGTCCGCTACTACTATATTATATACAAAATAATCTCTGGCTACTATCATCATCAACCCATTACTCTCCCTTGCCGGGCACAGGTCTCCTCTCAGAATGAGAAGGGTTAGGCCATAGTCCACTGCGTTACTCAGGTTTCCTTACGATGTTTTCCTTCTCTATTTAAGCAAGAGATAATTAATTTTTACCTACTAGAAATTCTCAAAATTATGGTTTTGCTTACCAAAAGATTTAAGATCAATATTTGCAATTTCTGCCCTTTTTTTGTTGACGAGGGGGAAACCTTCAAACGCTACTTGGTGCCGTGGGAGCGACATAGGGTCACAGGTCAATCCTTACCGCACTAAAACCCCCCGGTGGCCGTCCTCGACGTTGCTAAGAGAACTCCGCGATCTCCTACGCAACGCAACCGGAATCCTCTGAACGCGTTGCCCCTTAGGTCTCCGCCTAGCTAAGCTTCAGGGCTCGCTACACCGTCTGGTGTTCACGACGCTATGCGACCACACATACCACCGTCCTTCCTGGGTTCGCTTGCTAGACGGTTCGATCTCCCACTCTTGCCGCCCGCAACCCCGGACCCCCCATTTAGTCGCCTCTTACGACAGGCAAGGGATACCGTAGCCTTATTCTGGTCAGGAAAATACAGGGACAATTTCTGCCTACTAGAAATTTTAAAATTTCGATTTTTAGTACACAATAATTGGAAAGATCGATTATTAACGGTGTTAAGTAGTTGAAGATATATAAATTAATAAATTATATCCTACGTAACAATACAATAGTTAAAATTGACCACTTTTAAAATAGATATCATCCTTTTAGATAGCAGTGCTTCCTACTTCAAACAATTGTTTAAACTCAAGGTTCATAAAACAATGGTTTTGGATTAATTACGTACATAGGAATTCGTGACATCATTGAGTTTTTTTTATAATATAAGAGTAGCAGACGAGCATGGAACCTGATAAATGGCTATTGCCGCCCATGGACATCTAATCAACCCGAGATAGGATTAAATATTCCTACCTGAGGTCGAGCACAGATGCGCCGCTACCCCTGAGGACTAAGCTGGAACGCCTCGGGGAAGTCTGTCTCCCTTACCACACCCTTCAAACTAGAACACAGCAGCGCCTAAAACTGCCGTTATTAGGTAGAAATAGGTGTGACGGTGGTGCTGCCGGAGTGGAACCACAAAGGGTTCTACCACCTTTAATTTTATAATATAGGAGTAGCAGACGAGCATGCACCACTTGATGGCAAGTGGCTACTGCCGCCCGTGGACATCTGTAATCGACCCCGGATAAGATTAGACTTCTCTCTTAGGTCTGTCACAGATGCGGCCCTACCCCTGAGGACTAAGTTGGAATGACTCGGATGTTTACTTATAACAGCAGTGTAAATCTGCTGTGTACCGGTTTGAAGGGTGTCGTAAGGTCTCCCTTACCGCAGTGTCCCTTACATAAGTGTCTACTTACAAAAACTTTTAACTTAACAGCAACGCATCTGTGACGGCTTCAGGAAGATCAACCCTATCTGAGTTTGGTTATAGATGCCCATGGATGGATAAAAACATACCATCAAGTGGCTTGATTGTTTGCGACTTCGATTTCATAAAATGTTTCTGATATATTTTTGACGACATTATAATGTAGTAACACTAATAGTTTCCTGTAGTAAACGAGCTTGAATTATCTTCAAGGTCGAGTTGATCTCAATAGCCCGTGATATAATACTAAAGAAGACTTAAAAAAAAACAATCTTGATAACCTATATTGTAGATTGGTAGAACCCTTTGTGGTTCGACTCCGGCGGCACCACCGCCACACCTATTTCTACCTAATTACAGCAGTGTTAGGCGCTGCTGTGTTCCGGTTTGAAGGGTGTGATAAGGGAGATATACTTTCCGAGGCGTTCCAGTTTAGTACTCAGGGGTAGCGGCGCATCTGTGGCCGACCTCAGGTAGGAATATCTAATCCTATCTGGGGTGATTACACATGTCCATGGGCGGCAGAAGCCACTTACCATCAGGTGGACTGCATGCTCTTCTGCTACCCCTGTATTATATAAAAAATCTCCAAACCACGCTCGGGTTGATTACAAATGTTCATAGGCGGCAGTAGCCACTTACAATCAAGTTTTGTTCGTTCGTTTAACCGAGAGTAGAGTCGCGTGGCAAACTAGTATACAAACATATAACATTGTAACATTGTGCGTAAAACGGTGACTACACCGTGGACATACAATAGTCGGATATATTCGGTTTTTGCTTCGAATAAATCCTTTTTTGAGAGACAATGGCGCGGGCGCCGAAGTTATCAGGTCTAATCAGAACTGCGTTGGGTTGGTGTGGACATGACGTTATAATTTTTACACGCTTTATATTAGCTTCACTTGTATGTTTGTCAGTGAGTAACTCCGTTTCTCAGTAGACAGAGATCAACATACATCCTTATAATTATGACGCTTTGTGGATGCTTAATGTGGACACCAGTATAAATAAAACAATAAATAATAATTAAAGAAACTAAAGAACTCGCTTTTATAAGAAATTTAACTAAAAAATAAAAAATAAATATAGTTTAAAAAAAACTAAAGTAAAATAAAAAAAGATATATTTAATTGTAAAAAAACGTGGGGTGCTTTTGAAAATATAAAAAAACGAAGGTACACGCTTTTATAGAAATCAAACTAAAGAATATAAAATAAACTTAGAATTTTTTTATTGAAAAATTGTATTAACAACAAAAAAAGGTATATTTAATTGTAAAAAAGCGTGGGGTGCACACTCTCGGTAGTTATAAATATTGTAGTGACAGACATGAGCAGAAGAACCAACACTTTTATATATCCAAAAGAACCCCATAGGGTCGCCATACAAAAAACCACAATTTTTACACCTTTTTCGCTTTATTTATTGAACCGTAATAGGTAGACAGTTCAAATTTTCACAATGCATTTACTTCAAAGGCTGTTATAATAAAACACTTAAAATAAAAAACAATGAAAATTTTTGAGGTACGGAACCCTCCGTATTCGAGTTCAAAATGCACTTAGCCAATTATTTATGCTTTTCGAGCATTTTAGCATGCCCTACAAAGTAGTAGTTTAAAATACTTTAATAAATCTCTCTGACGTTTTATCTTTCACCCGAATGCGGAGGGTAATGTTTTTCGAGCTTAGATATTATGTTTCATTCTTTGGCCCTGCAGCCTAAACCTTTCGAGGAAATTAAAATATGAGATGTGAGGATTATTAAAAAAATCTTCCAATTCACCTGTTTCTACTATAATTCATGTGTTCTGTGAACGGGTAGGAAGACAAACTTATCTCTGACCATCATACCTTATTTATCTCGGGCTGATTACAGACGTCCATGGGCGGCAGCCACTTATAGTCCGCGCCAAACTGCTAGTCTGCTCTGAATATAGAAATGAATTGCGTCGCCATAGAATTTTTTATGACTAGCAACAACTTCAGAGCGGACTAGCAGCTTGCCGCGGACTATGCCATGCGGCAGCATACTCATTTTCTATTTGAATATTATATTTTTGATATGAAACATCTATAGCCGCACGTAAAACCGATTTCTGGCGTGGCGACGCATGCCGTGGCGCGTCGCCACGCTATACGATGGTATATATATACAGTCTATATGCAGTAGTGTGTACGGTGTGGCGACGCGTCGCCATGCGCAATCGACTGTGCGATTCTCTCTATGACATATTTAGTTCCTATCACAATATGTTCTTTTCTGCATATTACTTTTACAAAATAATGTCGATGTTTCACATCTGCCAGGCGTCCCGTGACGGCTCACATTTTTTTTATAATAGTCGGCATATCCCTACAACTCTTTAAAAAATTTACCTCTCACATATAAGCCTATGGCACACAATAGCGCCGTTCAGTCGAGTTATGTTCACTGTAACCTCTGACCCACATTCTGTAAAATGTACTTACATTACAAATAATTCTGTAAATGTAACTTACAATTTACAATTACAGAAATTATGCTTACAAAAAATTGTGACAATGATTTTTAGGACAATAAAAATTGGTTGAAGTTTATTTTTTTTTAAGAAATGTTTTTAGTGTGTGAAAATGAGAGTGTTAATTATATTGTTCTGTTTGTTTGTGCATATTGTTCCCGGGTACAGAATTATTCTTGTGGAGAATGCGCCAAGTATGTATACAATTTTTAAATAGTACTTTATTGAGATAACACATAAATTAAATTAAATTAAATTTACATTTTGTAAAATTAAAATAATAATATTAATAATTGTTTATGATTTATTTATTTTATTAAGGTTCACGGCCACAATATTTTCAACAAATAACATATTTTTTGTTATAATTATGTTATTTGTTGTTATAATTATGTTACACACACAGTTTACATATTTATTTTCACACAAATCGTTTACATTATTATATTGCATTATTATTACGATCAGAAATTATTCTAACATATAAAATCGCAAAATAATTAAATTTATTACCAATTCCAACCAAAAAGCCCTCTGAGCCCGTGATTTTTAGAAATAAACTAGCTGACCCGGCAAATGTTGTGTTGCCATATAATTCAAAAAATGTTAAGGTTGAACAACCCTTCTCCCTTAGGGGTATGAAAAATAGATAGTAGCCGATTCTCAGACCTACTGAATATGCATATAAAATTTGGTGTAAATCGGTAAAGCCGTTTCGGAGGAGTACGGTAACTAACATTGTGACACGAGAATTTTATATATAAGATATTATGTATGTTTATGTGAAATAATGATTTAGTCTGCTATGTATGGTACTCAATCTCTCAATCGGGGGCGTACCAAATTCAAATCCAGTCTCTCACCTTTGACTTTCAAAGTTATGTGCTTCAAAGCATGTTCAAGTTAAGTGACTTTCAAAGTATAGAAATTAATTATCACCAGCAGTAACGGTGAGGAAAGCCTGAAAGTTCTTTAAAAGTACTCAAAGGTGGGTGAAATCTACTAATTAACATTTCGCCAGCACTGTGGTCCGTGGCCTTAAACCCTAAGGACACCTGTACCCTTACCATGATTTTCTTAAAACATCCCACAATTTTACGTTACGTTTACTCAATCCATTATTCTGTTCCGTTTGCTTCAGTAGACGAGTAAACGTAACAATAAGTAAGTGCTCAAGTTTTTTTCTCTCCCTCACATGTTCGCAAAAAGGAGAGACAAAACATAAAGCGTTATTTTGTCAATTTAGACATTTAATGTTACGTTACTGACACTATCGTTCTTATACAATCCGCCCGCAGTAGGACAATAATGGGTTGACTGATGTCCATGGGCGGTTTTTTCCACTTATCATCATGAGTGTTATGCTTATTTGTTGGTTTCATTACATAAAAAGTATATCATATCTATGTAGCAATTGATAATAAAAAGTAAAGAATATGAATTTACAGTCAGAGTATAGTTAAAATGTGTGTATTAAGCGACATCTCTGAATAATTTAAGAAATTATTTGCATTTCTTATAACATATCTGACATAGCTCCCGCTAGATGGCGTATTTTCTCAAAATGTTTAGTGCTGTAGTCATTAACACAATTAATTTAAATATGTTTAGGAAATTATTACAAATTCACGGTAGTTCCTATTTGTTTAGCATCAGGTAGAATGCATTCTTAGTTGCTACGCTTTTATTAGCTTGACATGTTTGTATGTATGTAACGGAATCTTTGAACTTGATTTTCACCCACTTAGAACGGTCCGATTAATTAAAAAATTTAAACACTTGTCAAATCTAAGAAGTGTTGATATATGACCAACTAAAATAAAAGAAAGGGGTCTTTTTATTCATTCTTTTTAAACCAATTAAATATTATTTATGAGAATTAAATCTGAATTTTAAACCATTTAACCATAACATATTACTGGAATAATCATTTTTATGCCCTCATGATATGAGTACCTACCAATATAAAGGGGTTTTAAAGAAGAATATATTGAATTAAATATTAAAATTAAATTATAGTTTAAAAACTAAAAACCACGCTAAAATCGCACAAGGAAAATCGTGTAATCCTGTTTCCTGAAGATCATGACGAGCAGAATATAATAAAATTATTAAAATCGTGTATTGTCATCGGGTATTGATAATTTTTCAAAATTTTGAATTAAACTGAACGTTCAAAGTGGATAGAAATCGGGTTCAAAGATTCCGTTACTGTTACGTACATACATACATACAACCCAAGCTAATAAAAGCGTGTTAAAAATCATCCTGTATATTTAAATCCTAAATAGATGAGTCAGTAGGTCAAACTATATTCGAAAATGACGTTATTAGAATAATTTAACCATTTGCACTACAATAGCATGCAATTATCCTTTATGGTACGATTCACAAGGTCATTAGTTTTTGTCTCAATCAACATGTCATTAATCAGTGTAAATTACTAAAACAAGATAAGACTAGTTGTTGTCCATGGCTCCACTTGTGTTGTACTTTGTAAGGGTGTCCCAATTAGTTTTTGTCTCAATCAAAATGAAGTCATTAATCAGTGTAAATTACTAAAACAAGATAAGACTAGTTGTTGTCCATGACTCCACTTGTGTTGTACTTTGTAAGGGTGTCCCAATTAGTTTTTGTCTCAATCAAAATGAAGTCATTAATCAGTGTAAATTACTAAAACAAGATGAGACTAGTTGTTGTCCATGACTCCACTTGTGTTGTACTTTGTAAAGGTGTCCCAAAAAGGTACGGCAGTGATAGCCTAGTGGTTAAAAAATGAAATGAAATATCTTTATTTGTTGCAATGTGGTTACAATTTGATGTTGGTTACAGACATTATTGATACGAATCTCACATTTGCCATGTGGCAAATGTCCTTTTATATTATTAGGTAATTTATTATATATTTTTACACTCATACATTCTGTGTTTCTAGAACCCAAACCGTTAGAAACTCGGCCTCTCGATCGAGGGGTCCGAGGTGCAAATCCCAGGCTCGCACCTCTGATTTTTCAAAGTTACGTGCGTATTAGAAATTAATTATCACTTGCTAAACGGTGAAGGAAAACATCGTGAGGAAAGCATACCTAAGAGATTTATAAAAAGAAAATCTCAAATGTACATGAAGTCTACCAACACGCACTTGGCCAGCGCGGTGGACTATGGCCTAATCCTTCTCATCATGAGAGGAGACCCAAGTAGTGGGACGTTAATGAGTTGATGATGATGTCCTAAAAAGGACATTAGGTATCCGAAGTAATAAAGGTGATAATATTCGATTCTTTTTTATTTAGTTCTCAGGGGAAGCAACGCATCCTAAGTGAGAATCTAAACTTATCTAGGGTTAATTACAGATATTTTTGGGCATCAGTGGTCACTTACCATCAGGATCTGCTCGTTTAATTTTATAGTGAATACTAATATTAAAAATAAATTAAGCATTTCATAGTACAGAGCTCTAAGTGAGCGAGTTCTACTCACATTTCGCCAATATTTTTTATGACTAGTTTTTGCCCGCGGCTTCGCCCGCGTTTAAAAGAAAATAATATAACATACTAACATACATAAAACTGAAAAATCGTACTTTCAACTTTGCTAAAATTCATCACTTGATCAAATGCATAAAATAATCGATGTTTTGAGTCCAAAACATCGATACTCCAATTACTCTATCTTAGATCGCCATCTCTAGTTCCCGTGGGATTTCCGGGATAAAAACTATCCTATGTCCTTTCTCGGATCTCAGACTATTTTTGTACGAAATTTCATTAAAATCGGTTCAGTGGTTTAGGCGCGAAGAAGACAACCAGACAGACAGACAGATAGAGTTACTTTCGGATTTATAATATTAGTAAGGATTAAGCCTATTATGCTATTCACCAATCCATTTTGATGGAGTATCCTCCCGGTTTCATAAGCAGTTACATTTTTTTTATAAAACGAAAGTAGTAAACGGGACTGTACCCTTACCATGAGTTTTCAAAACATCCCACAATTTTACGTTACGTTTACTCAATCCATTATTCTGTTCCGTTTGCTTCAGTAGACGGAGAAAACTTAATAATAAGTAAGTGCTCAAGTCTTTCTGTCTGCCTCGCATGTTCGTAAAAAAGAGAGACAAATCATAAAGCGCCAGTTTGTCAATTTAGACATTTAATGTTACGTTACTGACACTATAGTTCTGATACAATCCGCTAGGGGCGCTGATTGAAAATTGTATGGGCAAATATGTAAACAAATACCAAAACAGTCATATTTGTCAAAACGTAAAAACTCATGGTAAGGGTACTGCAGTCCTGTTGGTCACTGTACCCCATGATTATCTGCCAAGTCAACAAGGAGTCCAAGAAATTAGCAAGTTAAAATATATTGTTTTAATAAGACGTAAGTTGCAAATCATTACACAGTCCACAGACCAGTGGCTACTGCCCATCGATATTTGAGCCCCAGATAGATCTAACTTAGACCTTAAGTCCTTGTATAAGGATATCCCTTACTCGTAACTCGTAAGTCTTGATATTTGTAAGTGCCGCCGTTGGCCTATACAAAATAAATATTTCATATTTCATTTCATTTCATTTCATTTCATTCCAATTGGGAACACAGCAGCGCTTAACTATTATAACAGAAATATTTTTGGCGATGGTGCCCTTAAGTCGAACCAAACTTTAAAATACATATTTTTTATGATATAAGAGTAGCAGACGAGCATACAGTCCACCTGATGGTAAGTGGCTACTGCCGCCCATGGCCATCTGTAAACAACCCCAGATAGGATTAGATATTCCTACCAGAGGTCGGCCACAGATGCGCCGCTACCTGAGGACTAAGCTGGAACGTCTCGGAAAATTCTGTCTCCCTTACCACACCCTTATTTCTCATAACCTGAATAAGTAATCTTAGTAGTCGTTTGAGAACGCGTTTTTGTAGTTGTTGCGTTAGAAGATTATTCCTCAAAACAAGAAACAGAAGAGAAAAGAACAATGTTTTATTGATTAAAGTACAATTATATACAAAACAAGGCGCAAGGGCCCCTGTACTGGGTTGGTAGCCCGTATTACTGGGTGCCCCGTTCATCACCAGGACAAAAAATTAATCAAATATACACATGTTTTAAGAATTATGACTACTTAAATTAAAAGCGTGTCCAACTCATATTAGCGCGTGTGTATGTGTGAATGTGTGTGTGTGAGTGTGTGTGTGTGTGTGTGTGTGTGTGTGAGTATGTGATGGTATGTCTTAGTGTTTGTGAGTGAAACAGGAACAGAAGATATTAACGTTATCTTTCTTCTAGCATGCTTCCGGCGAGTGCTGGCCGGGCGGCGAGCTCTCCGCAGCCACGTAAGGAAGGTGTTGCACTGCGAACAATTAGAAGATTGCCGGCGAGAGTGCGCGATAGAGAAGCGATTTCATTGCGAGAGCTTCAATTATAGGTGAGTTTAGTTTTTTAACCGACTTCAAAAAAGGAGCAGGTTACTCAATTCGAACGTATACTCGTATATGCTTTTTTTATGGTTGTTCGGCGATTTTTTCGCGATGCCGCGACCGATCGACATGATTCGTACACCATTGTGTGCGGCTAGTTTCACAGGGGATCCCATTTCGAGGAAATTTGAAAATTTTCTCCAGTTTTCCCGGAAAATTGGAAAAACCCGATTTCATATAAACTTCAATGACTGGAGTATTTCTTAACCGTGTCGGCGCTTATATTGTACACGCTGTTTACGCCGGTATCAAACGAAATATATTGAGCGCCGACTTCAGAACTATGTACTAAACCAACATTTATTTGAATTAGTTTTTACTTTGTAGTGACATAGAAGTCGGTTTTTTTTTTGTTAACATTTTTTTGTTATGTTAATTTTTTACTAACTTTTACTCGCGGTTTTGATCGCGTTAATGTTTCATGGCGTTTTGTGTCGGTCTGTCTGTGTGTCTGATGTCTAATGTGTAGTGTCTGTCACATTAAGTAATCATAAATAATGTCAAAACAGGGGGCAGTAATGAGGAGTTACACCACATAATTTTGAAGGTGGTAGAACCCAACGTAGTTCGACTCCGGCGGCACCACCGCCACACCTACTTCTGCTATAACAACAGTGTTAAGCGCTGCTGTGTTCCGGTTTGATTGGTGTGGTAAGGAAGACGTACTTTTTCGAGGCGTTCCAGCTTAGTCCTTAGCGGTAGCGGCGCATATGCGACCTCAGGTAGGAATACTTGATCCTGTCTGAAGTTGATTGCAAATCTCCTTGGGCAGCAGTAGCCACTTACCATGAGGTTGATTAGATAGGATTAGATCTCTTTATGAAGTCGGCCACAGCTGCGCCGCTACTCCTGAAGACTAAGCTGGAACGCTGGCAGTAACCACTCACCAGGAATACTGAAACAAACCTGATCAAGGATCGAACGTGGAACTCTCTGTAGTAGCTAAGAATGCCTCGCAAAAGTATGTCTTCCTTCCCACATGTGTATCGGCAGCACTGACCACAAAACTTCAGACACACTAAATCCATTCAAACAAACTTGACCGGGGATTGGACATGGAACTCTTTGTAATACATAAGAATGCCTCGGAAAAGTATGTCTCCATTCCCATATGTCTATGTGCGGTAGTAAATACTCACCAGGAATTTTAAATCCATTCAAACAAACCTGACCGGAAGGAAAACATCGTGAGGAAACCTGCATACCTGAGAGATTTATAAAAAAAATCGAAAAGGTATGTGAAGTCTACCAATACCACTTGGCCAGCGCGGTAGACTATGGCCTAATCCTTCTCATTATGAGAGACCCATGCCCAGCAGTGGGACAGTAATGGGTTGATGATGATGATGAAACCTGACCGGGAATTGAACTTGGGACTCTGTGTGAACGATACCCGACAATAGAATTAAAACTTTTAAGCGGTCAAACATAATGCTTTGCATAAATTTGAGGCCTTCAAAGCATGCAGGAAATTAGAGACAATAGTGCGAAAATCACGTGGGAACATTACTTCATGGAGCTCATAACTAAAATATTAACTAAATTAAACATTACAGTAGAATATAGTTAACTAAAAACAAACATAAGGTTTGCGTTTTTGTCTCCACTAATATTATAAAGAGGAAAACTTTGTTTGTTTGGTTGTAATGAATAGGCTCAAAAACTACTGGACCGATTTTAAAAATTCAAACCAGAACACAGCAGCGTTTAACACTGCTGTTATAACAGAAATAGGTGTGGCGTTGATGCCGCTGGAGTCAAACCATAAAGGATTCTACCACCTTTAACTCTGGTTAGTCTGTCAGAAGGGTGTGCTAAGAGACACGTACTTTTCCAAAGGAATTCTGGCTTAGTCCTCACGGGTAGCGACGCATCTGTGGCCGACCTCAGGTAGGACTAATCCTATCTAAGGTTGATTACAGATGTCCATGGGTGGCAGTAGCCACTTACCATCAGGTGGACTGCATCATAATTTGCCCCTTTTTCCATAAACAATTTTTTTTTTTGCCACAGTGGCAACCCTAGCCTCTAATATGTATGCAATATTGTAGTTATAGCAAATTAACTAATCCTAGTAGTACACGTAAAAACAACCTTGAGATGGTATAATAGTGTGCCGTCACTGGCCCTTCTCTGTGAACAACTGGGCCGGGCCTAGGGCTGGCACAAGGACAAAAAAATACATATAATAGGAATGTAAGCTTCGCGTATCTGTACATCGAATTTATAAAAAAGTAGTAAGAAGAAGACGTCAACCCATTATTGTCCCACCACTGGGCACGGGTCTCCTCTCAGAATAAGAAGGATTAGGCCATAGTCCACCGCGCTGGACAAGTGCGTATTGGTAGACTTCACATACCTTCGATTTTTTTAAGATTTCTCAGGTATGCAGGTTTCCTCACGATGTTTTCCTTCATCGTTTTTAAAAAATGATATAATTAGTTAATACGCACATTATTTTGAAAAATCAGTGGTACATACCTCGGACCCCTCGATTAAGAGGCCGAGTTATTTGATCACTATCATTGCGTTTTTGGCACAAGCTTCAAAACTCTTTTTATAATATATGGAAGCAGCAGACGAGCATGCAGTCCACCTGATGGTAAGCTATTGCCGCCCATAGTCAGCTGTAATTAACCCAGATAAGATTCCTACCAGAGGCCGACCACAGATGCGGCGTTACCGTTGGGGACTAAGCTGGAATGCCTTGGAGTGTCTCCCTTACCACACCCTTCAAATCAGAGCAGCAGCGCTTAACACTGCTGTTATCAGGTAAAATAGGTGTGGCAGTGGTGCCGCCGGAGTCGAACCACAGAGGGCTCTACCACCATTTAGTTTCTCAAAACATGTGTTTTCTAAGCTCATAAATGAGAATTAAAGCCTTAAGGATGCTACAGGAATAAAAGCTTATCTATACATCTATACATATAAATAAAATTGGAGTGTCTGTTTTTAATATTGAAATAACCGCTTTTTACTACATGCATATGAATATACGTACGGTACATACACCAGAATAACAATCCGGCTAATCTCTGAAATGGCTGGACCGATTTTGACTGGACTTTAATTGGCAGGTAGCTGATGTAATAAGGAGTAACTTAGGCTACTTATATTTTAGAACTAGCTGTGCCCCTGTTTCTTTTTAACGCGGGTGAAATCGCGGAGCAAAGCTAGTCTTAACTAATATTATCGATTCGAATGTGAGTTTTTTTGTTTGTTACACTTTCACGTCTTGACTACATAACCGAGTGTCATGATATTTTGGGTTCTAAAAAGTACATAGGGTATCTTTTATATTTGAGCCTAACGATACAGCAGACGTGCTACCTGATGGAAAGTAGTCAACATCGCCTATGCATATTTGCAACACCAGAGGAGTCGCTATGCATCGCCGGCTTGAAGGAGAGCTCTTTTTGCACCTTTTTTGAAGAGCCCCATGTCATAGCGCTCCGGGAATACCTCGGGAGGAACTTCATTCCACATCTTGCACGTTCGTGGCAAGAACGTTAGCGCAAACCGTGGAGGACCGCCATGAGTCCAGTTGGTGTGGATGGAACTTCATCCTTCGGCGAGTGGTGCGATGAAGGAAGGGTGATGTAGGCACCAGATCGAACAGTTCCTCAGAACATACACCATTGTAAAGCCGGTAGAACACACAGAGGGAACCTATGTCGCTCCGCAAACTTATAAGGTTCTAACCGATCGTAAATCAGATCGTTGACGATTTGGACTGCGTGTTTCTGCATTGAGTCAATCGGTTAAGTGGGTACCTTTTACCCAGGGAAAAAGAATAATTCCCAAGGGATAGAAATACTTCTGACTGCGAGCGAAGTCGCGGCTAAAAGCTAGTAGTTAAATAAATTTAATTGAGTGTCAACCCTATTTACTGACAATACATGACACTTTTTGCCTCTGCACATTTTTATCACAATCTCACATACTGACAACACTCTTAGCATTTTTATATGTGATGCAACAAAAATGAATTTTATTTCATCATCGTCGACGTATTTGTCCCACCGGCCACGGGTCTCTCAAAGTGAGAGTTTAGGCCATAGTCCACCACGCTGGCCAAGTGCGGATTGGTAGAATACACACTCTTCAGATTCAACCAATTCGATTCACCTTTGAGCTTACCAATTTACACTTGGCCAGCGCGGTGGATTACGTTACTAAGGCGATTTTGATAAAAACTAAATAATTACTTTTTCAAAATATATTTTCCCTAGCCGGCAATCGAACGAGTTCATTTAAAAAAAAATACGCTGTCATATTCCACTATCTGATAGTGTCGCTTATAAGGATCAAATTCTGGAAAGTAATGTTATGTGATAAATTAAAGGAAAAGGAAAATTTTGAAGAAAATAGGTACATATTTTTTCATTCATTGGCATACTAATCCTTAAGGATTATACATAACGAGCTTTTGCCTGCGGCTTCGCTCGCGATACGAAGTAATATTTTCATCCCCTTGGGGGTAGAATTGATCAAAATCCTTTCTTAGCGGATGCCTACGTCATAACATCTACCTGCATGCCAAATTTCAGCCCGATCCGTCCAGTGGTTTGGGCTGTGCGTTGATAGATCACTATGTCAGTCAGTCACCTTTGAGTTATATATATTTAGATATATGAATTGTCTATGTGTGCTGATATATCTATGTGTGCTACAATATCGTTGTAATATTGACCTTCAATCTGATCTCATTTAAACAGCATACAATTTTTAGATCTCTATATAGTTTCGTCTTCCATACACACCTATTATTGTTAGTACAGAGATGGACTTAGCAGTATTTTAATTTTATTACTTAACCATCAAAATGTATTTATTGCTTTCTTTTCTAAACACTTTTGACGGCTCACTTAAAAATAAAGCGACTTATATGAGGTGAAAAAAATATGTTACAAAAAAATTTTAATGGATTTATGTATATATAAAAAAATTGCCGGTTGTTATAATATATAACTTTATTTAAATAAACATTGTAAATATTAGTACAGTTATTACAAGTAAGTATTTCATTACGCTTGAAAATTACGAGTATGTAGGAGCTTAAACAAAGATTATAATTATTAAGAAGATTATGATTATCTCCTATTAAGCTTCGCAATAGCGTTTCTCAGCTAACGAGACGATTTATCTTGTTTTATCTATATCTTTCATTTGACATGACATTGAAATCTTTCTTGTCTTATTTCCTACAAACACAATTTAATTAATTTTCAAAAATAAATTTATTTTACAAATGAAAATGATTTTATCGACCTTTTTGTTTTTTTTCAATGGTTAGGTTATTTTTAATATTTCTATTATTCACATACAAATTATCATTATTATTTACTTGCATACATCTAAACTGATTAAATTAGAAACATAATTATAACGCTTTCTACACTCACAGCCCCACACTAAGATTCCCTGTGTTGTGGGTGCTATGGACACACATAGAGACAAATACACAAACACCCAGACCCAGAATCAGAAATCTAAATTCATCATTTAGAAATCTGTCTGACCGGGGATCGAACCCGGGACCCGTCGCGCGTCAGACCGGCATGGTGACCACTCCGCCACGCGGGTCGTCAAATTATGATCCTACTATATTACTATCTGTATATTTTTTACTTCTTTAAATCCTTATTTTTTCCAAAATAGATTTACGTTTATTATTGATAATATCCAAAAGCTCAATCCGTTTATTGTTGCTATCATGTAAAATAAATAAAAGGATAGTAAAAGAATAATCAAAACATTAACATTATCCAACCAATCTACAATCACTATATAATACTTCCGTTTGAATCCGGCCCTGTCCACACGCAAGGTAACAGCACAATGCTGATGTTTCGTTCAGATTGAGACGAGGTCGTGTGTGACAGGTACCTAACGTTATCTTGTCTACGTTTTTATGTTATTGTTTACTCTAAACCCTTTTCCGTACTGTACCCTTAGTATGAGTTTTTACTTTTACAAAAATGACTGTTTTTATATTTGTTTACGTATTTGGCCATACATTTCCAATTCCCCTAGCAGGCTGTATCAGTACCCTTACCATGAGTTTTTACTTTTCGACAAATATGACTGTTTTGGTATTTGTTTACGTATTGGCCCATACTATTTCCAAGTTCTGACACAATCCGTTAGGGGCGCTGATTGGAATTTGTATGGGCAAATACGTAAACAAATACCAAAACTGTCATATTTGTCGAAACGTAATAACTCCTGGTAAGGGTACTGATACAGTCGGCTAGGCTACTGATACAGTCGGCTAGGCTAGGCCTTTTGAAGTTTTCTCCCTCGAAAATAAAAAAAAGGCTATCACTTCTGTATGTCTCTATAACCCTCTTATGATTTTTTTCAGATTAGACCCCTCCTTCCGGGGCAAGGGCCTCTGCGAGTTGATGACGAAACCCATAGAGGCCTTCAATCTCCATGAGGACTTCGTGGACGACAAGGACTACGACTTCTATGAGCTCGACCGGAATAGCTTGGAACCTCACTGCCTGGACACTCTACGCGGACCAGGGCTCTTGCACTCTGGTTACCTGTCGTCCAAACCCAGTGGCTCGGAGAGATGGTCGGATAGATCAGATTGGTATGAGGGTTACAGAGGGTATAAATACCAGGATGAGAGGAGGGTAAATAGGTACTCCAATAGGAGATATGAAGATCGATTCTTTGTTCCCTATCAGATTGGTACGTTTGAAATTTTTTTAATTTTATCTTTAACCTAACGATAAGGGAGACGGGCTACCTGGAAAGCAGTCACCGTCGCCTATAGACATTTGCAACACCAGAGGAGTCGCCAATGCATCGCCGGCTTTGAAGAAGAGCTCTTTTTGCACCCCTCTTGAAGAGCCACATGCCATAGTCCTGAGGGAATACCTCAGGAGAAGTTCAATCTACATTTTGCACGTACGCAGCAAAAATGACCGTGCAAACTTTTTGAGTATTTCTTGGTGCCACAAAACGTCACATAAAAATGATATAAATAGATTAATAAAATAATGGAAATTAATAAATTCATACTCTTACAAGAAAACAAAATATAATTGTTTTGAAGGTGGTATTCTACCAGCTTTGTGGTTCCACTCTGGTGGCAGCACTGTCACATTTCTACTTTTTTTTTATAATAGACGAGCATGCAGTCCACCTGATGGTAAGTGGCTACTGCCGCCCATGGACATCTGTAATCAACCCCAGATAGGATTAGATATTCCTGATGTCGGCCACAGATGCGCCGCTACCCCTGAGGACTAAGCTGGAACGCCTCGGAAAAGTCTGTCTCCCTTACCACACCCTTCAAACCGGAACACAGCAGCGTTTAACACTGCTGTTATTAGGTAGAAATAGGTGTGGCGGTGGTGCCGCCGGAGTCGAACCACAAAGTGTTCTACCACCTTCAAAGTACTTAGTAATAGCAATGTTAAGCGCTGCTGTGTTCTGGCTTGAAGGGTGTGGTAAGGGAGACACTTTTCAGAGGCGTTCCAGCTTAATCCTCAGCGGTAGCGCATCTGTTGCCAATCTCAGGTATAATCCTATTTGGAGTTGATTCCAAATGTTCAAAGGCGGCAGTAGCCACTTACCATCAGGTGGACTGTATCCTCGTCTGCTGTTCCTCTGTTATAAAAAAAAGTATTGTCATTCCTTTTTACATTTTAATAACCAATCACCTAATTTTATTTGATTTTTTTAAGGAGTCAGTCGAGCTAACACCGACGAGAATTGGGGGCAATATGGCGGCACATACGGTAGCTATGACAGCTACTACAAGGACAGGAATGACCACCATAAGTCCATGAACCATTGGCGGCTAGCTGACGAGAGGACTTACCATGGTGTGAAACCTTATGGGGATAATACAGAGTTCAATTACCATAGCCTAGCGAAGAGTAGGGCATGGGATAATCAGGTGTACGGGAACTCCTGGAAGAGATGGGGAGGCTGGGATTCTTTGGAGCCGGCGAAGGTTTTCATCGCTGAAGGCAGGAGTGATGAAGTGCCAGTTAAAGGTAACTTCAATTCTGAATTAATGTTACTTAAAAATAATTGGAAAGTGCGAGTCGTACTCCTACATCGGAGGGTTCCGCGCCACCCATTTTATTTATAGTATATATTATCACAGAAGCCATAGAAGTAAATGCATTGTAAACATTTTAACTGTGTACCTATTACGGTTCAATAGATAAAGCGAAAAATGCCGTAAAATAGCCCTTTCTTGTATGACGACCTCCCTTTATCTTCAAGATTTTTTTATTTTTGGTAATCGTTGTTATAGCGGCCTCTTTTATGCATCCTCTTTAAAAATTCCAAGTGTCTAACTATTATGGTTCAGTAGGTAGAGCCCCGTGACAGACGGACAGACAGACAGACGGACATACGGACAGACAGCGAAAGCTTAGTAATAGGGTTGCGTTTTACCCTTTGGGTACGGAACCCTAAAAAGTACTATAATTTCAAAAAGTATGTAAAACAATGTTTTACACTTTCAGATTGTTCGTCGCGACGTCGTCCCGGCATGTCGTTGGGGTCGGGTGCGATCCGACGCTCCCTGTTCGCAAGGAACGTCGTTGAGTGTGAAGCGGCTTGCTTCGGGGAAACAGAGTTTAAATGCGTTTCATATAGTTACAGGTAATTTTATATCTGTTTTTTGCATAAAAATTGGTATCTTATAGACGAGTCCTTATATGTATTTCCAAATAAAGCAGCACCCTAAATATTTCCAAAAACTGTCGATCTACTCGTTAAATTAATATATATATTAAGAATATTAAGCGATTTGTCACATATTACAAAAATAAATAAAAAAATGACAAATAAATTTGTCATTTGAAAAAAAATGACAAATAAATTTGTCATTTTTTTTCAAACTATGTATCTTAAGTTAGTAAGAAACTCGTAGGCGTTAAAACAAAATTAAAAGAATACGTGATTTAAATTTACCACGTTTTGTCAAACTATCTTATACGAGTAATTTGGTACAGGTACAAAAAATGAACAAAAAAGAATTGAAAAAAAAATCTTTGACAAATCATACTGGCCTGAAATATTTCACCTCTCCACAGATACTCAAGTTCCCATGGTATAGACAACTGCTTCTTGAGCGAGCGGCCCTACAAAGGGCTGGAGATGTCAGCTGACAGTGGCTCTGATGTCTACGCGATGCCACAAGACCAAGGGTGTGGCACTGTCAGCAAGCAGCCCTGGGTTGAAAGTGGTATGTAGGAAGCGCTTTTTTATAATTTAGCAGAAGAAGATCTATCGTCTACTGAAGAAGATCTATCGTCGCAGAAGAGTTGTTGTCTGAAACTATTGTCTCAGCTCAAGGCTTGTGTATATGAAAGTACCGTACCAAAAACAGTGGATGCGTAGACTTCATATACCTTTGTGACCAGAATATCAACCCCAGACAAACTGAAATACAGAAGTTCATACCACTAGACTAACACAGCTTAATGCAAGATAAATACATTTCATTTAATTTCAATTTATTTCATTACATTACATTTCAATACATAACATTGCATTTTATTCCATTCTGTTACACTTCATTCCATTACGGTTCATTGCATTTCATATCATTACATTTCGTCTCAATATACCACTTTTTATTCCATTCCATCACATCCCATTTCATCTCATTACATTCCATTACGTTTGATTTCAGAATGTTTCTGGCACGTGCGTTCTGGAGCCGCTGTGGGGGGGACGGCGGTGCGCGCGGCGCTGACGGTGGCGGGGCTCGGCGCGTGCGAGGCGGAGTGTATACGGGCTCATGCGTTCTTCTGTAGAGGGTTCAGCTTTAGGTAAGTGGCTTAAACACTTCTTAGATTGTACAGCCCGTGCCAAATTGCTAGTCTGCTCTGAAGTTTTTGCGCGCAGGTTTAGTTAGCATATACTCGTAATGTACAATGTGTAATGCAGCTGTGTACCCGTGGGCCAGAGTGGGCAGCGGAGTGATAAATATGCGGACTAGGGAGCGAGTGAAAAGGCAGCTGACTATTAACGCACTGCTGTATTTTCGTAAAACACCGGTGGTGGTGGTGGGCGCAGCCACGCACACATGCATACTACACTACACATAAACAACACTGAGGGTGCCGGGGGGGTCCCACGATGTTATCATCCCGCTAATATCTACAATTTGCTATTGTGACGCGACTCGTTTCTACATTCGGAGCGGATTAGCAGTTTGGCGCGGACTCTACCAAGGTAAAAGTAGAGTCAGGCGCAGTCTCAAGGATCACAGAGGTCACAAAACTATTGAGTCCCATTTGTCAGTTATTTTTTTATGAGAAAACCCTTCATGGATTCCCCTCTGCCGCGGGGGAGCAATAGACGATATGCCGGACTTTGTAAAGTTTTCTAACGCGTTATAAATGTATATTTTAATATTTTTTACAATCAATATTACAAAAATGGTCAACATCCCACACCCTCCACACCGCACCCTTCAAATCAAAATACAGCAGAACTTAACACTGCTGTTATAACAGAAATAGGTGTGGCGGTGGTGCCGTCGGAGTCCAACCACAGGATTCTACCACCTTCAATCTAACCATCGTAAATTTCAGACCAGAAATGACTTTTAAATCAAAGATATTTAATTACTTATTAATTGAGATTAACTCAATGATTTAGATCTAAGTTTAATAATTATAAACTACGTAATTTAATCGGTAATGGAACAAATTTTGAAATAACCAGCAAAAAATATAACTGTTTTATGAAAATCGATAATATTTTATATAACGTTAAGTAATATTTATTTTATAAAAGTTCACAGTAAAATTACATTATAAGTAATGTTATGAGACGAATTGAACATTTATATAAAAAGTTAATGCAATTTTACTGGATTGTATTCGTATCGATTCGGTAATTTAAAATTTATGCTTCACTGAGCTTATGTGTCAAATTCATAGACCAAATATATAAGTACTTCAATACATTATTGTCCCACTGCTGGGCACAGGCCTCCTCTCAGATTGAGAGATTTAGGTTTTAAAGGTGGTAGAACACTCTGATGGCAGTGATAGCCTAGTGGTTAAGAAACTCGACCTCTCGATCGAGGGGTCCGAGGTTCAAATTCCACCTCTGATTTTTGGAAGTTATGTGCGTATTAGAAAATAATTATCACTTGCTAAACGGTGAAGGAAAACCTTTTGAGGAAACCTCATACCTGAGAGATATATAAAAAAATCTTAACGGTATGTCAAGTCTATCAGTTCGCACTTGGCCAGCGCGGTGTACTATGGCCACCGGTATGGCGCGGTAGATAATAATGGGTTGATGATGATTATTGTCCCACTGCTGGGCACGGGTCTCCTCTCAGATTGAGAAATTAAGGTTTTAAAGGTGCTAGAACTCTATGGTTCGACTTTGGCACCACCGCTACATCTATTTCTGTTATAACAGCAGTGTTAAGCGCTGCTGTGTTCCGGTTTGAAGGGTGTGGTAAGAGACATACTTTTTTGAGGCGATCCAGCTTAGTCCTCAGGGGTAGCGCTTCTGTGACCGACCTCAGATGGGAAACTAATCTTGTCTGAGTTTGACTGCATATATCCATGGGCGGCAGTAGCTACCTTTCATGAGGTGGATTGTATGCTCATCTGCTACTTCTATATTATATAGTCACATGAAATAGTCCACCGCGTTGACCGAATGCGGATTGGTAGACTTCATACAACTTTGAGAACTTTACTTAAAGAACTCTCATGTGCGCGATTTGCATACGACATTTTCCTTCTGCATTATAGCAAGTAAGATATTTAATTAATAATACACACATAAATTTAAAAAATCAGACGTACTTGCTTGGAATTCGAACCTCGGATCCCTCGATCGAGACGCCGAGTTTCACAACCACTAGGCTATCACTGCTTTTAGGTTTAAAGAATTTTATTGTCTAAAGAAATAACAAAATTTCACTTATAAGACAAACTTAAGCTAAAACAGTAAGATAACTTCAGTAAGCGTGCTTATAAATACATAATGAGTTACTCTAATTAAATTTCAATATTTTAATGACGTGCGCTAGTGCTTCCTTTTTAAATGTATTTATATTTTTATTGTTTTTTATGGTTTTACCTTTTTTTGATGAGTTTCAATTACGACGCCTAAATTTATTAAATTTGGTGAATGTGAACTTTTAATTTGATGTTAAAGTAACTCAAAAATAAATAAAAGTACTATTCAACAGGTTCGATTCCCCGTCAATCGGTGATGACCTCGAGAACTGTATCCTGACGTCGACACCGCCCACCTCGCTGGACACTGGGCGTGGGCTGCGGCCCACTGCTGGGCACGAGCTGTACGCGCGAGGCAACTATGGGAGAGGTTGCGAACCGGCTCTTTATGATGATGTCCATTATAGAGATACTCGTAAGTATAATTAAAGAATTTTTTTATAATATAGGAGTAGCAGACGAGCTTGCTGTCCACCTGATGGTAAACTACTGCCGCCCATGGACATCTGTAATCAACGTCAAATAGGATTAGATTCCTACCTGAGGTCAGCCACAGATGCGCCGCTACTCCTGAGAACTAAGCTGGAACGCCTCGGAAAAGTCTGTCTTCCTTACCACACCCTTCAAATCAGAACACAGCAGCTTAACACTGCTGTTAATAGACAGAAATAAGTGTGGCGGTAAAGCAGTTTTGCGTTTTAGACAGATCCATTCGGTGGTAGGTTCTGATGGCGGCCTATTATTGCAACCATCAGAAGTGGTAATGCATGGTGGCTTCAGGTACATGAAGCTTGGAGGTGTTTCGACTCCAACGGCACCACCGCCACATCTATTTCTGTCTCAGATAAGCAGTGAGCAGTGAGCGCTGCTGTGTTCTGCTTTGAAAGGTGTGGTAAGGAAGATATACTTATCCGAGGAATTCAAGCTTAGTTCTCAAGAGTAGCGGCCGATGTATAGCCGACCTGAGACAGTACTCTAATCTTATCTGGGGTTGATAACAGATGTCCATACCGCAGAAGCTTTACCATCAGGTGGACTGCATGCTCGTTCACTCCATTCTTTACTATCTTCTAAATACGAGTATATATAACTCAAAGGTGACTGACTGAGATAGTGATCTATCAACGCACAGCCCAAACCACTGGACGGATCGGGCTGAAATTTGTCATGCAGGTAGATGTTATGACGTAGGCATCCGCTAAGAAAGGATTTTGATCAATTCTACCCCCAAGGGGATAAAATAGCGGATGCAAATATTACTTCGTAACGCGAGCGAAGCCGCGGGCAAAAGCTCATTTCAAATAAAGTTTCTGGTTTAAAATCAACGAAGTATATAATAACGTAATGTAGACAAGATTTCTAGTTCAAGAAAAACAACTTTTCAATGTAATATGTATGTAATTTTCTACACGCATTCGCCATGTACCTTGCAATTATAACTTGAGTGACGTTAGATTTCCTAGAGAAAAACGAATACCGACTCGTTAAGAATGTTGTCATTATGGTATGTAACATACTTATATGACACACTAACATATATGATACGCGAAGGCGGTAGAACCCTTTCTGGTTCGACTCCGGCGGCACCACCACCACACCTATTTCTGTTATAACAGCAGTGTTAGGCGCTGCTGTGTTCCGGTTTGAAGGGTGTGGTAAGGGAGACAGACTTTTCCGAGGCGTTCCAGCTTAGTCCTCAGGGGTAGCGGCGCATCTGTGGCCGACCTCAGGTAGGAATATCTAATCCTATCTGGGGTTGATTACAGATGTCCATGGGCGGCAGTAGCCACTTACCAGCAGGTGGACTGCATGCTCGTCTGCTACTCCTATATTATAAAAAAATACATATATCAAATATTTTCTTACTAATATAGATGTGGGTTAGAATGGCAACCTTTCTTTCAACGCATTTAATCGTAAATGATTTAAATTCCGGCGAGGGCTTTTTTAGGGTAGGTACCATACCCAAAGGGTAAAAACGGTACTCTATTACAGAGCCTCTATCTCTTATACCGTAATAAATTGACCCTTGATTTTTACTGAGTATGCATAACGACGGCCGCTATAACAACACATACTAAAAATTAAAAAAAAAAACCTTGAAAATAAATGGGAATCGTTATAAAATAAACCTTTAATTTTTTTTTTGGTATTTTCGCTTTATTTATCGTAATAGGTTCAGATCATTTTTTTACAATACATTCACTTTTATGGCCGCTATGATGATAAATACTAAAAATAAAAAAAATAATAAAAAATTGTAGTACGGACTCCTCCGTTTTCGAGTTCAACTTACACTTCGCCAACTATTAGATTTATGTGCCATTTTACAAAAACTTTTACTTTTACAGAATGTTATCTGAAGTACGATAATGCAGCGAAACTGACAGGGAATGCCGTCAGAGGGCAGGCAAGGGTGAAGGACGAAAGGGCCTGTGGCTCTGCCTGTACTGACGCACCGTTTAGATGCTTGAGTTTCTCCTTCAGGTATACATTTTTTAGTTTTTGGTACTTCAATTTCTTAATTGCGCGTAAGGTTGCAACCAATCCAAAGTTTGAAGGTAGTTGAAGCCTTTGGTTCGGCTCCGGCGGCACCAGCGCCACACCTATTTCTTAATAACAGCAGTGTTAAGCGCTGCTGTGTCCTAGTTTGAAGGGTGTGGTAAGGGAGACATACTTTTCCGAGACATTACAGCTTAGTTCTCAGGGATAGACCGCCCATGGACATCTGTAATGAACCCTAAATTAGATTCGATTCCTACATACGATCGGTCACAGATGCGCCGCTAACCCTGAAGACTAAGCTGGAATGCCTCGAAAATTATAACTCCATTACCACCCTTTAAACTTCAACACAGCAGCGCTTAACACAGCTGTTTTTAGACAGAATTAGATGTGGCAGTGCCGCTGTAATCAAACCATAGTGAGTTCTACTACCTTTTTTTTATATTATATTATAAGAGTAGCAGACGAGCATGCAGTCCACCTAATGATAAGTGGCTACTGCCGCCCATGGACATCTGTAATCAACCCCAGATAGGATTAGATATTCCTACCTGAGGTCGGCCACAGATGCGCCGCTACCCCTGAGGACTAAGCTGGAACGCCTCGGAAAAGTCTGTCTCCCTTACCAACTTACCTTTAACCTTGAATTAAATACAATTTACATACATTAATATTAATTTTATATAATTGATTAATTTTACTTTATATAAATATTGACATTATAATGATATGAACTTATTAAAATGTAATAATGATGTATTTTCCATTTTATATGAACAATGACGATTCTAAGTTAAGATAAATATAAGCTAATGTGAATGTATTTCATTGCAATGCCCTAGCAGGGTACATGCATGTTCGAATACCCTATTTGTAACATCATAATTATGTACTGTATGCATGAGCAATAAAAAAATCAATTTGAATTTGAATTTTCAAATAATTAACAAGGAATATTTTTGGAATTGCACCTCTAAAATTTAAAGCTCTACCATCACCATTACCCAAGCAACCTTATCAAACATATTTCACTTATAAATTCTATTTCTAGAAGCACAGCGCCACCAGAAAAAGAAAACTGCCTACTATCAGAAATACGTTTATTCGATCTGCAAAGGGGTGTGGACTATGAACATTCTGCGGATGACTGGCTCTTCGCCTTCGATCTGTTTAATGGCCAGTGCTGGAGGAAGGTGCATGGGAAGGAGTATGAGTAAGTTTTGTATATCTTTCACTGTTAAGTTTCTCATCTTATTTATCTTCTTTTGTACATTCTTTATTCCAATATTATTTTGTTTCCATCGTTTCTTTTACATTTTTGTTGCTCATTATTTTTTTCTTTCTTTTTTATTCCCTCTTTTCTATCTGCTTTTCTCCGCTTCATAATCGATCTGTCCATTGATTATTTCTTTTACTGACAAATCTAATTTTTAATCGACTTCATCGTATTATTAATCCACCTCGAATTTGTAAACAAATAAATTTTAATTACTCTTTTTCACAAGACAAATTATTTTTCTTCCTTCTTCTCTTCTTTGTTATACTCTTATTTTTCATTTAATACACAATTTCTTTTTTCTATCTTTTATTCTTCTCTGTTTATCTAATAGTTGATTATTTCTTTATATTTTATAACAATATGTTTATGTGACAACATTATTGTTTTTCAGCGTACCAACGTTAGAAGTACCTCGGCCGCTCTCAGCACCAACTGCTGATGAGCACTATCCACCTTCAGGACCTGATCTACCACCACCAGGTAAGATTCTTCGGTTAATGTTTCCAAAATTAACGTATATCGGCTTCTATAGACTGAGAAACAATAAAGTAGTAAGTCTCATTTTACATTTAGACTTAAGTGGACTATCACACCTTTTTCTATTTTTTAGCAGCTTTGCATTACTTTCTTATTTTTGAATATTAATAAAAAGTAACAAAAAGAGATATAAAAAATAATCAACTAGTAAACAGTAATAAAATATTTTTTTTTCATAAGCAAGAGTAAAATACGAGTAAAGTCACGTTTTGTACGAGTAATTTCCTGTTTTTTTTTACCAGAAACCTACATACCATCAGGGCCGTCTGGACCAGGCTTTCCTTCAGCACCAGAAGACATACCAAAACCGTATATACACGAACGACCAGCCTTCAAACCTTTCGCTCCAGGACCAAGTGGACCTGTCTCCAAGCCCGGGTACCCTGAACTCCCGTCTGCTCCAAGTGGACCTGGCTTCAGACCATATTTAGACAGTGATAAACGACCCATTGAATACCCTGGACATCTTCCACCTTCAGCTCCAAGTGGCCCAGGGTTCAGACCTTATTTGGATAAGCCTGTAGAACCTTATCCTTCAGGATATGATGGACCAAAGTATAAGCCATATCCGGATTCCAGGCCGAAGTATAAGCCACCGCCTCCAGTGTATAAACCAGGGTATCCCCCACAATCTAGACCCCAGCCAGAACCAGGGTATCCTGGAAGACCAAATAGACCAATTTATGGAGATAGAGAAGACAATGAGAGTAAGTTTTATCACCATTTTAGTATTTTGTTTTAGTTTGCATAATTTGTTTAAGGGAACAATTTTGGCTCTTGTAATGATGGTTTATGTAGGGATCCAACTAACTCAACCGGTAAGTGGCTACTGCCGCCCATGGACATCTGTAATCAACCCCACATAGGATTAGATATTCCTACCTGAGGTTGGTCACAGATACGCCGCTACCCCTGAGGACTAAGCTGGAACGCCTCAAAAAAGTCTGTCTCCCTTACCACACCCTTCAAACCGGAACACAGCACCGCCTAAGCTGTTATTAGGCAGAAATAGGTGTGGTGTGGTGCCGCCGGAGTCGAACCACAAAAGGTTCTACCACCTTCACAATGTCGTCGTAGACCTATCATCGTCCTACTGCTGGGCATGGGAGGCTTAGTTTCATTCACTATTTTTTACCTTTTTAACCTTCGATCACTAATAAGAACTAGATACACAATCCCATACAAAAATTAACTTCAAAAGTGGCGTCAAACGTGTTTATAAAATTCTAAGCGACAGAATCTAAAATTAATGCAAAATCAACCTTATCTCTATTATTTAAAGGTGTTTTTAAAAGCTGCTTACGAAAAGCAATAAATTTTTACGACATAAGCTAGCTGTCATAAGCTATCGCTTTGACAGGTTTGTGCACCCAAATGTCTATTTGGGTGCTCTTTCCGTCGCGCCGTTTTTTTGTCTTTGATTGTGTATCTAGTTCTTATTAGTGATCGAAGTTTTTAACGCATGTTCCATCTTTAGCTGCGTTATTTTTTATTTGTAGAATAATATTATGTTGAAAAAATCGTTTTCAGGTGCTGACTGCTAAACTATGTACCTAACTGACTTATTTATTTTTTTTATTTCCAGTAATAGCATCATGGCGTCACTACACCGTATCAGGGTTCCCTTGTCGCAAAGGAACCACGTGTGCGCAGAACCAAGTCGCTGGCCACTGGGCCTGTGAACCCGAGGGTGGGGAGATTGGTAAGAGCTTTTTTATTATAATACATGAGGCTCTTCAAAAAAAGGTGCAAAAAGAGTTCTCTTCCAAAGCCGGGGATGCATTGGCGACTCCTCTGGTGTTGCAAATGTCCATAGGCGACGGTGAATACTTTCCATCAGGTAGGACGTCTTCTTTACCATTAGGCTCAAATATAAAAAGTAATAAGAGTAGCAGAGGAGCATGCAGTCCACATGAAGGTAAGGTACTGCCGTATGGACATCTGTAATAAACCACAGATAAGATTAGATTCTTCGCGTACCTGAGGTCGGTCACCGCGACGCTACCACTGAGGACTAAGCTGGAATGCATTGGGAAAGTATGTCTTCCTTACAACCTTCAAACCAGAACACAGTATGTAGCGCTTAACACTGCTGTTATTAGGCAAAAATAGGGGTGACAAGCACTCTACCTTCTTACCTTCTTTTCAACCTTCATCATCATCATCATCATCATCATCAACCCATTACTATCCCACTGCTTTTCAACCTTACTGTGTGACTTCAAAGAAACCTATATTTTTCTTTAGTATTTTTAATAGGTTATCATACTTATATTATTATATCAAGGTGTCTTTTTATAGGTTCATGGGACTATTGCTGTGCTCCTACACACCGTTGTGGTTACAGTGAAGGATTCCAAAAGCCTTGGTAAGTTTCATTCAATTTCCTTCCATCTCTCTTTTTAAAGTTCCGAACTCAAAGGTTTAAAAACGGAATACAAAGACTTCGCTGTCTGTCCGTCTGTCACAGGGCTCTATTACTGAACCGTAATAGATAGACATTTAGCAAAGGGAGATCTCCCGCCGGGATAGGTGATTATGCCTGGAGAGCGGCCGTGCTCCGACAGTCTCAGTTCGGAGCTTGTATATATGCAAGATGTTTAGAAAACTTCGATAGCGTGATTCAACAGCGCCATCTCTTGACGAGTAGCGGAAAGTCGCTACAGACACATGAAATTTTTACGTATGTCTATTGGTGGCCGCTATAACAACAAATAGTAAAAACAAAAACAAATGTCAATTTTGTGGTACGGAACCTTCCATGTAAGAGTTTGACTTGCACTTGGCCAATTTTTGGTTATTCTTTAGTCTTTAATTTTTATTTTTTTAGTTATAATCAGAGTTACTTTTTTATGAATTGTTATTATATATCTCCTCACGCGGTATTTCAATTTTTTTTTAATTTTTGTCTATTACAGGTGTTACGTAGGTCCAGAGAATGACCAGTGGCGACCCTGTAGTGAGAAGTACTATCCCTACCATCAGCATAAGGTTCCTCACCCTTCACAGGTACATAGAGGTAAGTATCCTTATTTATTTAAAAGGTTCTCTTACACTTTTAACTTCATGTAGCTTTAGGCTTATTATTTAATTAGTTCAATTTTGAAGAGACCCTACTTTAATATCAATGGTGCAGAAAGCCAGTTTACTAAAGCTTTAAATATTTATTCTATCCAATGTTTTTCTACTAAATGTCAACTTTTGTCAAAATTGAGATTTTTAGACAAATGTAAATTTTTTAAACTTCCAGTAAAAGCATCATGGATAGCTTAATTATTAATAATGAACAAATTTGATGGAAATCGAAAAAAATGTTCATTCGTAAGACGGAAATAAGGTAATTTTCGTCTTAATTACATAGGAAAGTAATGAATAATAATGTTTCTAAAACATCATCTTTAAAGGTGGAAGAAACCTTTGTGGTTCGACTCCGGCGGCACCACCGCCACACCTATTTCTGTTATAACAGCAGTGTAGCGCTGCTGTGTTCTGGTTTGAAGGGTGTAGTAAGGGAGACATACTTTTCCGAGGCATTCTTAGGCCTCAGGGGTAATGGTCGACCTCAGGTAGGAAAATGTAATCCTATCTAGGGTTGATTAAAGACGTCCATACGGCAGTAGCCACTTACGATCAAGTGGACTGCATGCTCGTCTGCTACTCCCATATTATAAAAAATATCATCTTTTTTATTCCAGATGAAATCCGCCCCCACGCTCCATCCAGACCCCACCGGGAACGCCCTGGATACGGGGATAGAGTGATCCCTGGTCCATACCTCTCTGATGCTGATAGGAAATACTGGGATGAGCTCTACAGGAACGGCCCTCAAGCGTACTATGATAAATATGGAAACCCTTTGCCTGGTAATCGAAAATCTTTTTGACATTTTTTGTGTGTACCTATTTGGTCAGCTGGGACTACTAGTTTTAGCCCTTTTCATATTTAGAAGGGGCCATTATTAGTAATCGAAGGTTTAAATCCGTAGGCACCAGCGTCACCTGTTTCTGTTATAACAGCAGTGTTAAGCGCTGTTGTGTTCTGGTTTGAATATTCTGGTAAGAGACATACTTATTCGAAGTATTCTTACTTAGTCCTCAGGGGTAGCGGCGCATCTGTGGCCGACCTCAGGTGGGAATGTAACTATCTGGGGTTGATTAAAGATACAGGCAGGAGCCATTTACCATCAGGTGGACTGCATGCTCGTCTGCTACTCCCATATTACATAGAAAAAAGACTATGGGATGAGCCATTCTTGTTTTTAGAGAGGGTTTCCAGAAGCAGTGGTGAACAATAATTTGATGAAAAACGAGCTGGTAGAAAGCAGTCACCTATGGACATTTGTAATTTTTGAAGATCCCCATGTTACAGCGCTCTGAGAATAAATAATATGTTCTTCCAGGTTACTCCAGAGTGCCAACAGAGGAGCGTCCATACATAAAATACCGTCAAAATAACCCTAGACCAGGTACCTGGCTTCCAGTGAACCCAGCCCAGGAAGATCTGCCGCCAGGGGCTGGAGAACTTGGAGTACCAAGGTAGAATACTTTTGTTCATTTGTCTCTTCATCATTTGGAAAAACATATTATCCTTATGGATTCAACTAAAGTAGCACTATTGCTTTAACTGCTTCTACCTTCAAACAGTGTAACGTTACTGAATTCTAGTTTCAAATGTACGCAAAAATAATGAGCAACTAACACAAGCCATTAAATACATTTCTCAGTAGTTACAATGCATTAGTGGTATCAGTTAGGATTTAAATCTTACTTGGGATGTATTACAGATATCTACAGATGACCGCGACCTCCATAACCGCACATCGTTCATTTTGGATTACTTTCTTTATTGAAACAAGTAATACTCATGTTTAATATTTTCAGATACTGGCCCGTAGCATACCTCCACAAAGGTCCACCGCCAAACATGACCTACTTCAGATACAACGAAACCTCTACAAATAATAGATATCCAATAAGGGACGATGATCCTCCGAAAGAAAGGTCACCTGAATCCAAATCCAGAAATATTAATAAAGGAAAAGGTAATGACTTGGAATCAAGAACTATTGATGATGATGATAATGATGATATAGAAGACGAACATGATAATAATCAGAGAATAAGAAATAGAACTGATTGTAACAGATATCCTATTACAACAAATAAACCAGAAGTAGTTCCTACTACCTTAAAAGTAGAAATAAAGGAAACAACAACAGAAGTTATAAAAGAAATAGACGATAAAAAAGAGAATGAAACAGAATCCAAAGCTGAAAATGTTAAGGTTGATGAAAAGTATGAAGTTTTAAAGGGAATAGATGATAAACTTGATGATTTTACGACGCCCATAGAAATATTTGACATTGAAGATGTAAAACCTGGTAAGTTGTCAGATTTGAAAACTGTCGAAGCAGAAGAGAAGCAAATCGAAGCGATCGGAAGACTTCTAGCTTCTAGGCGTGGAAGTAAACTAGTACTAGAAAAACGTTCTCAAAAGGACTTGGAAAGCAAAAAAATAGCTTTGGACAAAGATTTCGTTGACTTCAATTTTGGGAATAAATTCCCAACAACGGAACGAAGAGGTATAATTCAAAAAGTATCAAAAGATGACATAGAAAAGGAAAGATTTGGGAATGACAGAAGCTTAGAAGTAAGTGAGACGACTTTCGTGCGGCCACCAAGAGTTTTGAGTACAACAGAGAATATAAGAAAGGCGATAGTTAACGGAAAAGTCTTTTACGACGCGACTATTAGAGATCAAAGAGACTTATTCTCAAATTCGACTCGTAAACCCAAAAGTCTCCGTCTAGAAGAATCTAGAGGACCGTCCGTCATCGCTAATAGCAATGCTAAGAAGAAAGTTGTCAGAGCGAGAAATATAAACCCTATTAGACGAGTTCGAAGGGTTTACAGAAAGAGATACAATCCAGAAGAAGTGAGGAAGAGGCTGCTAGAACGAGAAAGAAGTAAAAATAATACTGACGGATTTAAAAGTTAATTTGTAATACGAATTATTGTAACGTAGGTATAATCATATTAATCTTAGATTAAGTAATTATTGCATTTTTAAGTTACTTTAGGACGAGAAAATTATACATTAATTATAATTACAGTATTTTTCAAGATATATTTGATATTATTTCAGAGTTTTTTATTAGAAAAATAAATGAATGAAAGAAAGAAAATCATTATAATAAAGTTATTATTATTATTCAAGTAAAGTGCAAATAAAATTGGATGAATAAAATAAAATTGCAATAAAATCTTTAAAGACTCAATTGTAATTTTCTAAAATACAAAATTGATAATAATTTGTTTTCTTGCGTTAACATTCATTATTCAAATAATAATTTAATTAATGATGAATAATAATAATCATTTATATCAAAATTATTGTAATTGTCTTTAAGATCATTCTCTAAAAAGTTAATTTAAGGAAGTATTACTATATTTTTATATTTATACTCTAACGGATTGTAAGATTGTCAGTTTGACTCTAAATAATTTCTTATTAGGGTTCCGTACCTAAAAGTTACAAACCCTATTACTAAGCCTCCGCTGTCTCCCCGTCTGTCCGTCTGAAAAATAAATAAAAGTTGAATATAAAAGAAGGTTCCCATATAAGAAATCGCTATTTTCCAGCGTTTTTCGCTTTATCTAATGAACCATAAAAGGTAGACAATTCAAATTTTCGCAATGCATCTACTTCTATGACTGCTATGGTAAGTACTAAAAATAAAAAATAAAACAACGGTTTTAATAATATAATAAATAAAAATGAAACTGACACCCATTGACATATTTTTATGCTGATACCGGATGACATCGTGACTTTTGCAGTTTACTTTGCCGTTACACGAATTTTCGATCAGGCCACGTGTTCTGACGCCAGTTTAACATTTTTTACTCATCACAAAAAGAGCAGAACACTAAAGAAGTTTTCACTTCAAAAATAAACGAAAATTTGGTACGGAACCCTCGATGTGTGAGTTCGACTTGCACTTGGCTGATACATGTTTGAGTTAAACTGACGATGGGTAAAGTAATTTATTTTGTAAACCTAATTTATTATTCTATTTACAGACTTGCGGTCAGTTTAGGATATTTACAGTCCACGTAAAACTGCTAGTCCGCTCTGAATATAGAAATGAATCGCGTTGCCATAGCAAATTGTATGACTACACCTGCTCGCAACAACTTCACAGCGGACTAGCAGTTTGGCGCGGACTATACTTTAAGTTACTAAAGTTACCATACTTTTATATTTTACTGAATAAAATATGTAGCAATTTATTAGCGTTTTATTTCTAGGGTTCAGTACCCGAACAATAAAAACCCTAATACTTCGCTGTCGGTAAGTCTGTCACAGGGCTTTAGCTCTAGAACCGTAATAGATAGACTTGAACACTTGAAAACTTGACATTTTTACTGAGGATGTACAACGTGGTTGCTATAACAATAAATATAGTCCAAAAAACTAAAAAACACGCTTTTATGATAAAAGCAACTAAAATAATCATTATGCATCGTCTGTAAAAAAATCAAGTGTCTATCTATTACGGTTTAAGAGATAAAGCCCTGTGACTCACGAACAGACAGCGGAGGGTTTCGTTTTAGCCTTTGAGTACGGAATCCTAAAAATCATTCTACAAGATGGCATTATAGATATGTTTCAGCACATTTGAGTTATAGGGAAGTAACATTATTATTTTTCAAAACTAAAAATCAATCTAGTAACTTTGCCTGAACACTCCCTAAGGCTTTCTCTCGCCTCGAAAAACGTTAATCCTGAGGATGTTGATAAGGACAATGGTACAAAGTTATTAAAATCGTGTATTGTCATCGGTTTAATTCAAAATTTTGAATTAAACTGCCGTTCAAAGTGGATAGAAATCGGGTTTAAAGATTCCGTTACTTTTACGTACATACATACATATATACAACCCAAGCTAATAAAAGCGTGTTAACAAATACCAAAAAATACTTAAAAAGATATAGGGGTTGACATACAAGAAACCGCTATTTTTCGACACTTTTCGCTTTATCTATTACACTGTAATAGGTAGACAGTTCAAATTTGCACATTGTATTTACTTCTATAACTGTTATGATAACAAGTACTAAAAATAAAAAATAAAAAATTATAATTTAGCGGTACAGAACCCTCCGTTACGAATTCGACACGCACTTGGCCAATTAATATTCTCCTAGTTTCCACCAACCGATAAGAGATGGCGCTGTATGTATTGTATTTAGTTTTAGCTTGAGAAATATTTGAAAACATATTCTTAAGCGATTTTAGTGTTTGACATAAACAAAAATTAATATCATGGGTTAATTTTGTCCCAAAACTCCATTACAGTCTTAAATTGTAAAATACTTACTAAAAATTCTTACTAAGAATACTAAAAAGTCGTTGTTACATTAAAATCATTCGGCAATTAGATGTTAGAGACTTTCTTTTAAAAGCTTTTTTATAAAATATCAAAAGTAGTGTTTAAAAATACTAATTGAAACATACTAATTAAATTAATGAGGCAATAATTTTATTAAATGCTTTCAAAAGATTCAATTTTATGAACCAAATTAAGAGCAAACTTTCACAAAACAACGGGTAAATTACGGCTGTATAAGTTAAAAGGATATTTTTTTAATAAGTGGCACAATTAAAAATGGTTTGACCCTTTGTGGTTCGAGTTCGGCGGCACCAACGCCACACCTATTTCTGTTATAACAGCAGTGTTAAGCGCTGTTCTATTCTGGTTTGAATTTCTAAGGAAGACACACTTTTTCGAGGCGTTCCAGCTTAGTCCTCAGGGATTTCGGCCCATCTGTGATCTCAGGTAGGAATCTTATATGGGGTTGATTACAGATGTCCATGGGCGGCAGTAGCCACTTACCATCGGGTGGACTGCATGCTCGTCTGCTATTCCTATATTATAACAAAAAATAAGCATTTCAAATTAAACCGAACCGAAATTAGAAATTGTCACATTTAGATCTAAGATAGGTAAGCATAGATTGAGTATTAATAATACGACTAATACAAGAACCGGGTATAGTCGTAGTAAAACCTAGTAGAGAGAAAAGAGAAAATAATTTACACATCTTTCCATAATTTTATGACAGTGTTAGAACGATATAACACAAAGGCAATAATGGGTGCTAAACAAACATAAACAAAATAAATATTTATGTACGTAGAAAGTGAAGGATGGTGAGCTGTGACTCAATGGGTATTAGGGTTGTCAAAACTTTAGAAAATGATACTCTGTTTAATATGATACTCGTACTAATAAAAGAAGATGGTAGAACCCTATGTGGTGCGACCCCCGGCGGCACCACCGCCACACCTATTTCTGTTATAACAGCAGTGTTAAGCGCTGTTGTGTTCTGGTTTAAATGTGGTACGGGAGACATGCTTTTCCCAGGCGTTCCAGCTTAGTTCTCAAAGGTAGTGATGCATCTGTGGCCGACACAGGTGGGAAACTAATCTAATCTGGAGTTGATAACAGATGTCCATAGGCGGCTGTAGCACTTATCTGCAGATTGACTGCATGGACGTCTGCTACTCCTATATTAAGTATAAAAAATATGTCAAACTAGAAATTTAATTTCGATCTGAAATAAGTAAGCATACATTGAGTATTTATTATTTAGACCTTAAGAGGAGATCCGAGTAAAGTCGAAGTAAAACCAAGTATTGTGAGAGAAAAGAGAAAATAATTTACACATTTCCATAATTTTATGACAGTGTTAGAACGACATAACACAAATGCAATAATGGGTGCTAAACAAACATTAACAAAATAAATATTTATGTACGTAGAAAGTGAAGGATGGTGAGCTCTGACTCAATGGGTGTTAGGGTTGTCAAATATTTCGAAAATGATACTCTGTTTAGTATTATTATATAATTATGTATAACTCATAGGTGACTGACTGACATAGTGATCTATCAACGCACAGCCCAAACCACTGGACGGATCGGGCTGAAATTTAGCATGCAGGTAGATGTTATGACGTAGGCATCCGCTAAGAAAAGATTTTGATCAATTCTACCCCCAAGATCCATATAAAATTATTTGTTATCGATTTATTTTTTAGAAATTTATCCCAAATTTACATTTTTTATTCTGCTAAAGTAAAGATTGAACGGATTTTGATGGGTCTTTCACTAAACGATAGTGTATTTTACGAAGCACATTACACAATTTCCACCCCAAAAATATAGCAACTTCTTACCCAAAATCCGAAACCTTGCAGCGTCCTATCGAATCACAAAAGTAACACAAACTTTATTCCATCTTGCAGTAATAAAGATAGCATCATGGCCCATCATTGCTTTTATAATTACATGTCATCGTGTGAAACTCGTCCCAGTTCCCAGCAGTAGCCAAACATTACCACGGAGTTTCTTTTACATTTACACCGTGAGATGACAACTTACTTGTATGGGACTGTATGTAAATTGTTCGCTAATGAAGTTTTTTTTTTTATAATATAAGAGTAGCAGACGAGCATGTAGTCCACCTGATGGTAAGTGGCTACTGCCGCCCATGGACATCTGTAATCAACCCCAGATAGGATTAAATATTCCTACCTGAGGTCGGCCACAGATGCGCCGCTACCCCTGAGGACTAAGCTGGAACGCCTAGGAAAAGTCTGTCTCCAATACCACACCCTTCAAACCGGAACATAGCAGCGCCTAACACTGCTGTTATTAGGTAGAAATAGGTGTGGCGGTGGTGCCGCCGGAGTCGAACCACAAAGGGTTCTACCACCTTCCTTTCTTCATTTAGGGATGTTATGGCACTCTGTAACGCTAATAGCCTAGTGGTTAAGAAACACTTGATCGAGGGCTCTGAGGTTCAAATCCCAAGCACCTCTGATATTTCAAAGTTATGTGCGTATTAGAAGTTATTATCACTTGCTAAAACAGTGAAGGAAAACATCATGAGGAAACCTGCATACCTGAGAATTCTTAAATGTTTCTAAAGGTATGTGAAGTCTACCGATTCGTACTTTTCATTTTGAGAACCCGTGCCCAGCAATGGGACAGTAATGGTTTGATGATGATGGCACGCTGTAAGAGTAGCTAAAGCTATCGTCAACCCATTATAGTCCTACTGCTGGGCACAGGTCTCCTCTCAGAATTAGAAGGATTAGGCCATAGTCCACCGCGCTGGCCAAGTGCGTTTTTTATAATACAGAAGAAGCAGATGAGCATGCAGTGTACCTGATATTTTTCCGAGATACTTTTCCGAGGCGTTTCAGCTTAATCCTCAGGGTTGGCGGCGCACCGATTACAGATGTCTATAGGCGGCAGTATTTATCGTTAAATTGACAGCTCGTTTGCTGGTTCCATAAAAAAAAAGTTTTGTACTTAGTTGGCAACCCTACACAAATGCACACATAAATCCCCGTGGACATCACAGAAGTGAAGTGCATAGCTAACGCAGTGAAAGTAATGCGTCACGATTTCCGGGGGTACCTTCAACATAGCAATGGGTATCCTTCAAAACAAGAACCTTACCTATGTCTCTCCCCATATTTTTTGTAAGACTAGGAATGGAAATGAAAAAGAAAAGATAACACATAATCCTTATCCTTACTTCCTTACTAATATTAGAAATCCGAAAGTAACTCTGTCTGTCTGTCTGTTTGGTTGTCTCTTCTTCACGCCGAAACTACTGAACCGATTTGAATGAAATTTTGTACAAAGATAGTCTGAGACCCGAGAAAGGACATAGGATAGTTTTTATCCCTTAATCCCACGGGAACTATGGATGGCGATCTAAAATCGATTAATCGGAGAATCGATCTTTTGGACCCAAAACATCGATTATTTTAATCGATATTAGTAAGGATTGAGTCGTAAACTATGCATTTGATCAAGAGATGATCTTTAGCAAAGTTGAAGGTACGAATTTTCAGTTTTATGTATGTTAGTATGTTATATTATTTTCTTTTAAACGCGGGCGAAGCCGCGGACAAAAACTAGTTATTTATATGTTAACACGCCAATTCCTACCCGTTACTAATTATCTGTCTATAGAATGTTTTGGCACCAAAGACCGACATTTCGATTCGACAAGATTCAATGATGGTAGTACCCTCTGTGATTCGACTCCAGCGGCACCACCATCACACTTATTTCTGCCTAATAACAGCAGTGCTGTGTTCTAGTTCGAAGGTTGTTGCAGGGCCGGATTTAAGGGAGGGCAACCGGGGCGGCAGCCCCGGGGCCTCCTCAAAACAGGGGTCCCCACAATAGAGATGTCGGATTTTTTTTTAATTCTGACTAGTAAACACTAGTAAAAAAAAGATATCTTTTCCTTTGATATTTTTTTCGCTGTTTTACCTTTATCTACAGTAATTTGTACAAACATGAATTAAAAAACTCAACAGAATTTTTTTTTATTTTAATTTTAATTTTATTTTATCTTTATTCGGAAAATAATTTAGGGCCAGGGGGCCTCCACTCCTTTGTTGCCCCAAGGCCAAGGCCCAAGGCTTTGTTGCATCTATACCTCTAAATCCGGTCCAGGGTTGTGGTAAGGGAGACCTTTTCGAGGCGTTCCAGCTTAGTCCTCCGGGATATCCGCGGGTCTGTGGACGACCTCAAGTAGGAATATCTTATCTAGGGATGATTGCAGATGTCCATGGGCGACAGTAGCTACTTACCATCAGGTGGACTACATGCTCGGCTGCTACTCCTATATTATAAAAGCAAAATGAGTAAAACATTAACAAAAAAATTTGGATCTATGGTGGATGACAAATGTATAGATTGATTATCAATACGTAATGGGCGTTATACAGCAGATTTTAAATTAGTCTTCATGGGTTGTGCGTTGGTAACTAACATCTACACTAATATTATAAAGAAGAAATCTTTGTTTGTTTTTTTGGTTGTAATGAATAGGCTCAAAAACTACTGGACCGATTTTAAAAATTCTTTCACCATTCGAAAGCTACAATATCCACGAGTAACATAGGCTATATTTTATATGAAATATATTTGACAAAAGGATTTTGAGGCGGTACAAAGATTGCCGGGTCAGCTAGTCTGTGATAAAAGGAAAAGTTTGTACCAAAAATATTTTTAATGTTCTTTCTTTAAGATTCCTAAAGATCTTTCTGTAGCGATTCTACTCTATGCCATCATTCGTCCGTCGCTTTTCTTTATGAAACTCGAAGTGGGGAAAGGTGGATTGTCAGGGGAACAGTGAAAACTGTTTGCAATTGTGCATAGCGATCAGTTATGGGATTTGTTATGCATTGTTCATCAGTATTAGTAGCTGTCACTTGTTTGAAATGTTATTAATGATTGTTGTTTGTTTCTTACGAGTATATTGTAGAAGTAGCAAACAGGCATACATACTTTTTTTTGTTGACGAGGAAACCTTCAAAAGGTACCTAGTGTCGTAGGAGCGACACGGGGTTATGTGGGATCTTACCGCACTAAAACTCCCGGTGGCCATCCTCAGCGCTGCGAAGAGGACTCCGGGATCTCCAACGGAACGCAACCGGAGTCCTCTGAACGTGTTACCCCATCAGGCTCCGCCCAGGTGAGCCCAGGCGCTCTTCACACGGTCTGATGTTTACGACGGAATGCCACCACACATCACACATGCCGCCGTCCTTCCCGGGGTCGTTTGCTGGACGATTCGAGCTCCCACTCTTGCCACCTGCAACACCGGAAGCCCCCTTTTAGTCGCCGCCTACGACAGGCAGGGGATACCGTAGCCCTATTCTGATCCCGGTACTACAGGGACAAAGCATACATACCTAGAATTAGTGGCCTCTGTCAACTAGGGTAGAAATATAATATTATTTGGGCTTCATTATTCATGAATTTGAAGGGTAGAACCCTTTGTGGTTCGACTCCGGCGACATCACCGCCACACCTATTTCTGCCTCATAACAGCGGTGTTACACGCTGCTGTGTTCTGGTAAGAACGGTGTGGTAACGGAGACATACTTTTCCGAGGCGTTCCAGCTTAGTCCTCAGGGGTAGCAGTGCATCTGTGGCCGATCTCAGGTAGGAATATCTAATCCTATCTGGGGTTGGTTACAGATGTCCATGAGCGCCAGTAGCCACTTACCGTCAGGTGGACTGTATGCTCGTCTGCTACTCCTATATTTTAAAAAAATGTCCATGGGCGGCAGTAGCGATGGACTAAGATCTCAATATAGGTTGATCTTCATCGAGCTGGTTAATTAATGAAACATTTTGATATCAATTAAATATGTCAAAAAATATATTGCAAATGAGTTGACTAAAAATTTTATTTGTCAAGAATTCAAAAAATGACCTTACTAATAAGCCGTTTGTGGCTTCATTCAATTTCAAGGCGGCGAAGTATTTTCTTTTTTTTTTTATTTATTTATATCTATTTATTTGTTTATTTATATCTCTTTATTTATTTGTATCTTTACTAATCTATGCTAGACTATGACTAAATATTTTTTTATCTTAATATATATTTATTGAATTGTTTTTAGTCAACTCATTTGCAATATATTTTTTGACATATTTAATTGATATCAAAATGTTTCATTAATTAACCAGCTCGATGAAGATCAACCTATATTGTGATCTTAGTCCATCGCTACTGCCGCCCATGGACAATTTTTTTAAATATAGGAGTAGCAGACGAGCATACAGTCCACCTGACGGTAAGTGGCTACTGGCGCTCATGGACATCTGTAATCAACCCCAGATAGGATTAGATATTCCTACCTGAGATCGGCCACAGATGCACTGCTACCCCTGAGGACTAAGCTGGAATAAAAAAGCAAAATATTGGACAATATTTTGGAAATGTTTTGAAAATATTGGCCAATATTTTGGATACATTGGACAATATTTTGGAAATGTTTTGGAAATATTGGACAATATTTTGGAAATGTTTTGGAAATATTGGACAACATTTTGGAAATATTGGACAATATTTTGGAAATATTGGACAATATTTTGCTTACCTAAATCGTCCATTCCGATTACAGACCTGCATAATTCGATAATTGGTAGTCAAAATTGATAGATCGATTATCAACGGACATAAGCTAAAACTATAAACAATATTACAGTTCAATGACCCGTCCAAAGAAAGTTGAGCAATAACATCGGATTGTTCAAATATTACTTTTACCGTCGGATTACGAGAAAGCCCACTTTCCCCTGAGATCGGTACGGTCATTTGTTATGGCAACACTTTTTGCAAATCAAATCGTAGGAACATTATGAAGAAATTGAGTGTCAAAGGTAATCTTGGAACAATCTTTCGTAGAAAGCTACTATTCCTAATGGTTTATTTATATGTACAGTTTTCTTGTATATGCAAGCAATACAAATAAATAAAATTATAGTTTTCTTGTATATACAAGCAATACAAATAAATACAATTTATTTTTTTATTTTATAGGAGGAGCAGACGAGCATGCACCACCTGATGGTAAGTGGATACTTCCGCCCTATTTGTAATCAATCCCAGGTAAGATTGGATTCCTACCTCAGGCCGTCCATAGATGCGCCGCTACCCCTGAGGACTAAGCTGGAGCGCTTCGGAAAAATGTCTCTCTTACCACACCCTTCAAACCAGAACACAGCAGCGCTTGACACTGCTGTTATTAAGTATGGTAAGTTAAAGTTGATGATTGTAAAAGTAAAAAAAGTATTTTTGAAATCTTAAGCGTTTAATAAGGCACATAGAAACATACATGTATTTACGTACGTATGTATGTATGTATTTATGATCATCAACCCATTACTGTCCCACTGCTGGGCACGGGTCTCCTCTCAGCATGAGAAGGATTAGGCCATAGTCCACCGCCCTGGCCAAGTGCGTATTGGTAGACTTCACATACCTTTAAAACTTTTTTTTAGATTTCCAGGTATACAGGTTTTCTCGTGATGTTTTCCTTAACCGTTTAAGTAAGTGATAATTAATTTCTAATACGCACTTAACTTTAAAAAATAAGAGGATTTGAACCTCGGACTCTTGGATCAAGAGGCCGAGTTTCTTAACCACTAGGCTATCACTGCGTTATATATGTATGTACATTGTACATATGTATGTATGTAGGTCCTAATTCAGAATACTTTCAACTAAAGCCTATAAACGTGTGTTGAATGAACAACACAGTTTAGGAGGCCGTTGAGATTCGTAATTTCTCTTCGTAAATCACAGGTTTCGCGGTGACCACTTTCCAACGATGCCAAGGTCTTCGAGGCTTCGAATGAGAACTTTTAGAAGGATTTAAAGTTACTTCGAAATAGGAGTTTTTGGAGAAAGGATTAAAAGTATCTCCGAATTAATTTTTGAGGTTTGTGGGAAAAGATCTTTGTGGATAGACTTTGGCGGCGAAATTGCCACTTTAGCCGCCCATTGTCTTTTTTATAAAATATCTTGCAGTTTAATAATTGCACTGCTGTAAAAGGGAAGTACTTTTCCGAGGCGTTCCAGCTTAGTCGTCAGGGGTCGCATCTGTGGCATGCCTCGGGTAGGAATATCTAATCCTATCTGGGGTTGATTACAAATGTCCATGGGTGGCAGTAGCATAGAGTCTACCATGGTAAGTCTACTGGTGCTCATGGACATCTGACAAGAAACTCTAATAAGAGATCGTATTTAAGATCGGCCACAGATGTTGCTACCGAGGACTAAGTTGGAATGCCTCATATACCCCAGCTCAGCAGTGGGACAGAATGTCATATGTCATTGTCATACTAACTTTTACCAGATAAACTATTTAAATAACGAAATAACTTCAAACTTAACTGTGTTAAGCATAAACTTGTTTTACAGGTTGACTAAAGGTTAACTCTTAAAGACGGAGTTTCTCGAGAAATGAAATCGTGAACCCGCGCCCTCTGGTGAGCGGATAGCAGAACTATGATTTGCATCTTTGTATATGATGCATACATGCAGAAAATATCTCAAAGGTATGTGAAGTTTAAAAATACGCACTTGGCCAGCGCGGTGGATTATGGCTTAATCTTTCTCATTCTGAGAGGACCCGTGCCCAGCAGTAGGACAGTAATGGGTTGATGTTGATGATATACAATAAGAAACTATATTATACCTGCGAAATATTCAAGAATTAAAATAAGTGAATGTGAATTTTATAAAAAAAAATAAGATATAGACACGATTATTTACAATACTAACCTAATAAAAAAGAAAGAAAAACATAAAAAGTAGAATGGGATAGATATAAATTAATTTAATTCAAGAATTATAAATAACTAGCTGACCCGGCAAACTTTGTACCGCCTAAAAATCTATTTATCAAATATTTTTCTTATAAAATATAGACTATGTTACTCGTGGATAATGTAGCTTTCGAATGGTAAAATGTTTTTTTAATCGTCCAGTAGTTTTTGAGCCTATTCATTACAATCAAAAAAAACAAACAAAGTTTTCCTCTTTATAATATTAGTATAGATAAGTATAAGAATAGATAATGAAATGATACAATTTTACCGGTAAATGGGAAAATAAATTGGTGCTTTTTTATATATGGAGGCTTACATACAAATTTATCTCCTTATTGTAACGCCACAACACACATATTCATATTCATATTCATTTATTTGCTTTTAAATGTGGTACAATGTGGGTTGGTAGGAGTATTACAATTTTTCTCACACTTAGCTTCAGGGAAGCATGCAAAATTTTAAAATTTCATTATATATATATTAATAATGATTACATTTAATTTAATTATACAATATAGATTATAGTGTTTACTTCATGAGAACAATTTATATATTTAAAATGTTTGTTTTAGTTTGGTTCATTATATCCCCACTCCCCCCACACACAAAACACATATCTACAATAATTTACCGTATTATCACTATTTTTTTAAATTATAGGATAAAATGTGTCTTTTTCTGCAACACCTTATTCCTCTAAAGTCACAAAGTCAGTGAAGGTTCACACACACACACACACACACACACACACACACACACACACACACTCACACGCACGTACACACACACACACACACACACATAAAAATCTCAACAATAATTTGTCAAATTTTTTACTATTTTCTTAGCTCATAATAATAAATTGTCTCTCTTTCTCCAACACGAATTAGGTCCTCTTATTCTACGAGTAATTCTGATTTCTGAGAAGTCCTGTAATTACAAGTCTGTGCAGGGTAACACCTGCCCGTACATAAAATCTATATCACATATAGATGCCCTTACTTAAATAAGCCATAACTCATTCACACGTATAAATAAAAAAAATATGAATCAATCACATATTGATAAATGTGTAAGTTATATCTTATCACAACGCCACAACACACACACACGCGCGCTCGCACACACACACACACACACACTAAAACACACACACATTACACATCTCTACAATAGGTTGCCGTATTTTTCACTATTTTCTTAAATTACACATAATAAATTGTACACACGAAATACATCTCTAATTTGCCATATTTTTCACTTTTCCTTAGATTATAGTGACAAAATGTCTCTTTTTCTCCAACACCTTATTCCTTTAATCACAAGTCGGTGAAGGTTAACACACCTGTGTTTGAATTCAGACGCGACCTCGAACCGGCGATACTTGCTTTAATGTGACGGGGGTACCGTTAGCAAAAAAGTAAGTGGTTAAGATAAAAACTTGAAATACTTGAATGGTTTTTTTTAATCATAAGCGAAATTTAAAATTCTGTTCTTTTTCGTTTATTGAAAATTCTAAAAATTATTTTCGTATAGGTAAATTCTAAAGATATTAAAAAAAAAATTGGAAACTTTGAATAATTTTATTTCTAGAACTCTGCACATCTTTATCATTAAGAATAACAATTTAATTTACTTTAAATATGTGTATAATAAAACAATGTTTTAGTTGCAAGCTAGCAGCCTACAGTCTCCTCATGGTAAGTGGCTACTGCCGCCTATGGATATCTGTAACCAACCCCAGATAAGATAAGAATCCTATCTGAGGTCGATCACAGCGTTACTACCCCTGAGGATTAAGTTGGAACGTATCAGATAAGTATGTCTCCCTTACCACACCCTTCAAACCGGAACACAGTAGCGCCTAACACTGCTGTTATTAGGCCGAAATAGGCGTGGTGGTGATGCCAACGGAGTCGAACCACGAAGGGTTCTATCACCATAATATTCCTACCTGATTCCTACCTGAGATCGATCACAGCGTTGCTATTCCTGAGGACTAAGTTGGAACTCATCAGATAAGTATCTCCCTTACCACACCCTTCAAACCAGAACACAACAGCACTAAACAATGTTAATATTAATAAGAAAATATACTTTTAATTTATTGGAAAAAGCTTAATTTATGTAGCACCGTATGTCGAATTTGACCGAACTATAAATACAATTTAAATAAATAAAATAAATTTCCCTTAATATAATTTTTTTGCGAACGGTACTCACGCTCAGAGTAAAAATAAACTTTCTATTGTGTCGTGGCTTGCCGGAACACTTTATCGATGATGGCTCGTGGGATCATAGTGATGTGACTATGAATGTTATCGATACGAAGACGGATCTGGGTTTTGTTGTCTTTTGTGTGTCAAAGAGGCAGACAAAAAGTTTTAGTCCATTTGTAGTAAATAGTGTTTATAGCACTCTGTGACCTAAACCCGCATTTTAGCCACGCATTTCTGTGTCCAAAGTACCCGATTTTTACACCGTACGAATATTAATACACTACCCTCACAGTTGAAAAAAATAAACATAGCTATGAACGTTTCATACTTTTAAATGCCATTTAAAAATTAAAAGTGAGTAATGAGTATTTTGTTTAAAGCTATAATTATTTTAATATTTTATTTTGGAGGTATTTATAAATGTTTTTGCCATTGTGTACATACTAAGCAATAGCATCACTATAAGACTAACTATTGGGCTTTATCGAATTTTATTGTTTGTTTTGACTGTGTTTGTTTTATTTTCGCTACACACCATAGTAGAAGATATTTAAATTAGGAATCGTTATCAAAATTAGCCATAATACTACTCCAGTAGAATCTCGACTAAGCGATCTATTTGTTGTCGTATTTGTGGCATTCGGATTATCGAAAATTTGGATAATTGAGTTTATGAAGAAAAGCTATTTAAACCGATTTAGGAAGGCGATGTTTTTCGACTATATGTTTGTTACGTATGTATTTTTCATTCTTTGGCAAACTCAAACGACTTCATTAATTTTGATACATGATGTGTCGCTGAATTCGTCTAAATTGTGGCGATAACATAGGTTATATTTTAAGCAATCGGGTTTTTGTTTTTTATAGTAACTATTTTGTTGCGATTTGGCGACTTTCCGGAATTTAAATGCACAAGTCACACAAAATGTGGCTGATCTGTAAGGGTTATTACAAAGTTACTTGTTCACGTTTCACAATCCGAACAATCGCGAATATTTATAACTAAGGTCCGGATAATCGATTTTCTACTGTATCACTAGTATTAGTTATGTATTAGTACATTATGTGATTGCTTATCATATGTTTCTTTAATACGCCTGTATGTAGCCTAAATGGCTTGATAGATTTCGACGTATGTGTGGTGTTAGATTTGTCTTTATCACAAGTGCAGAATAATTACTAAATTTTCTAAATTTCAATGGTTTTGGTTGTCTCACGTTTTTATTGATTTTTTAGTTCATAATTTTTAGTTTCAATCATTTATAAGTTTCAAAATAATTATCATATTTTTTCATATTTCTTCACAAGTATAAGCGGGTTTATGTCACACGAGCTATAAAATAGTATACGATACTTGTGACAAAAGTAGCCTATTATCTGCACGGCGTTTAGCACCCTCGCTGCGCTCGGGCGCTAACTTCACGCCGTGCAAAAATAGGCTACTTTGGCCACGCGTATCGTAATGTACTATTCTTATTTCCCAAAAATAGTGAATGTTTTTGAGTAAGTTGAATTTTATGCATGAACGAGCTTTTGCCCGCGGCTTCGCTCGCGTTACGAAGTAATATTTTCATCCCCTATTTTATCCCCTTGGGGGTAGAATTGGTCAAAATCCTTTCTTAGCGGATGCCTACGTCATAACATCTACCTGCATGCTAAATTTCAGCCCGATCCGTCCAGTGGTTTGGGCTGTGCGTTGATAGATCACTATGTCAGTCAGTCACCTTTGAGTTATATATATATATTTAGATTTATTCTTATTTCAGGAATAACCCATATCATAAAGGCCTTCACGTGAATATATTGTTTTGTCGAAAATAGTACAGTTATTTTCAAAATATTACAGCAATAAAAAGGATTTTGTACTTTCTTGCAACTCCTTAAGAGTCATTTTCAAAATGTACATGTTAAAGAAATGAAAGGTTGAATATGTATTTTTGCCATGACGCCATAAAGATTTTTTTTCTAGTGACATAACACTTAATCCTACATGACTAATGACTATATTTTATGTTTGTCTGTATGATATTCTTAACTGATGTACAAAGAGGAGTATTTGGCAAAGGGAGATCTCCCGCCGGGCTAGGTGATCATGCCCGGGGAGCGGCCGTGCTCCTACAGTCTCAGTTCGGAGCTTGTATAGATGTTTAGAAAACTTCGATAGCGTGATTCAGCAGCGCCATCTCTTGACGAGTAGCGGGAAGTCGCTACAAGTAAATTACTTATATATACTTTCTTATACTTTGTTGCAACTTCACAGGAAGTATGACACCCCCTGCTATAGTTTGACCGTTTTACCGTTTAAATACGGTTACAGTCGTTAGGCTTATACGACCACCATGATGTGGAATTGTGGATATAAAATAAACGGGTTTCCTAGAAAAAGATTTTTGTTATTACACGCCTTATATTAGCTTCACTTGTAAGTTTGTCAGTGAGTAACTCCGTTTTTCAGTAGAAAGAGATCAACACACATCCTTATAATTATGACGCTTTGTGGATGTTTAATGTGAACAGCAGTATAAATAAAACAATAAATAATAATTAAAGAAACTAAAGAACTCGCTTTTATAAGAAGTTTAACTAAACAATAAAAAATAAATATAGTTTAAAAAAACTAAAGTACACGCGTTTATAGAAATCAAACTAAAAAATATAAAATAAACTTAGAAAATTATAATGAATAATTGTATTAATAACAAAAAAAGATATATTTAATTGTAAAAAAAGTTTAAATATTAAATTATTGAAAATTTTAAACAAGTTCGACATGAAAGGCGATACTTAAACCATCGATACTAAAATAAATATCGTTTTCATCACTATATCATTTGAAAATAAATCAAAATTTTAAAACCAGTCATAGTTTTCGGCGTGAAAGTAGATATTTATAAAGTCGATATTTATAATATCGATACAAATGAATACCGTTCCCATCACTATGACAACGGTAACCCTCAGCGAAAGTTAACCTCGGGTTTGAGATGAGCAGTGGTTTCTGATAAATATAATCATCATTACTTAGTTGTATTAATTTTAAGTTACATAATTTGAATACAATAGACATATTTTGAAATTAGTTGTGTTATTTTTGTAACGGGTTTTCACTTTTGAGTATCTGAAATTATAACAATATATTTTTATACGATTACTCGCTTTTTTGTACGTATTAGAAAATATTAGTTCATTTTATTTTTCAAAAATATTTTTGTCAATTTTTTCAAAGTTGTGTGCGTATTAGATGTTATTATTTTTATTATCCTTGTAGAATGGTATGTGTTATAAAGTTTATAATATATTAGAAAAGATTATATTAACGTTTAAATACTAATAATTTCACAGAATCTAGTTTGAATAAAATATTCTTATTCTTTCAAATATCTAATTACAAAAAATCAAATTACTTATTTTAACGGTGAAGTAAAACATCGCGATTAAACCTGAATACTTCAGAGATTTATAAAAAAAATCTTAATGGTATGTTAAGTCTGTCAATACACACTTGGCCAGCGCGGTGGACTATGGCCTAATCCTTCTCATTATGAGAGGAGACCCGTGCCCAGCAGTGGGACAGTAATGGGTTGATGATGATGATGACTTCAGAGATCTATTAAACAGTTATTAAATTTATTTCAAATCTATCAGTTGAACTTGACTTTGGACTAATTCTTATCATTCTGAGAGGAGCCAGAAGCATTGCATTGAATTTATAATACATAATGTATAAGAGTAGCAGACGAGCATGCAGTCCACCTGATGGTAAGTGGCTACTGCCGCCCATGGACATCTGTAATCAATGTCGAACCACAAAGGGTTCTACCACCTTCATAAGTAAGTAAATCGGATATTTTCTTACGTCGGGAATGAACACGGAACTAGCGAAGCCTTATTATTATTCAGCGCTCCGAAGCGACTGCGATAGTGAAAGTTTATGGAATGCAGTCCTTAATTCGAGACCTTAGGCCGGAAGTTACAACGGTGCTTGTATGTGGCTCAAGGTGACGCAGATAACTAATACTATATTATTTTTAGCAGTGATAACCTACTGGTTAAGAAACTACTTCTCGATCTTAACTCGATTAAAAAAAAACCTCGATCTAAAAAAATAAATCTCAATGATGTGTGTCTCAAAGTCATGTCCAGCAAGGACAGCAACAGGTTGATGAAAAGGGTTAAGAGAAAATCTACAGTCAGAGCCCTTATTTTTATATGTTTTAAGTATTTTGATTTTTACATAAAAGAATCCCATATTTTTCATTTTCACAATTCATTTTTACTTTCGGTTTCTTAGATAGAACGTCTAAATTACTTTTTGCAATTTTTTACACTTTTTACAAAAAAGAACACCCTAAATTTTCAGCCGATCCGCTAGCAGATAATATATTTACAACATGATTAAAACTTGGCTAATAATTATTTTACCGTTGCAATAAAATTAGCGCAATTAATCGCATGCGCATAATTTAGCCTACTCGAGCGTGAGACCTTAAAACTATGTCTGTCTCACCCATTTCCTAGAAAATAACGATGTTAGAGAGAGATAGACAACCCATTGAGCGAATGTGAACCTAAAAATTATATTTTTTAGGAAATTATGTCATTCTAGATTGAAAAAAGTCAGATGGAGTCATCCGTTAGCATACGATGTTTTTGGAATGAGTACCGAAATTATGAACTTGAGATGAAAAATAATTTAATTATAAATACAGGCTGATTATAAGTAATAAATAATTATTTATTATAATATTTTTTCTAAAACATTTTTTTAAAAAATGTGTGTTATGGAGTTTCTTTCGCCGTTTCTTCTCCATAACGAAACACCTTGTGAAGTGGTGGTAGTTTGACATTCAAAAAGTGCTCTGTAAAGAACCTATTTTGAATTTAAAAAAAAACATTTTGATTTGATTTGTATTGTACGTATTTTAGATTTTGAAATAATATAATATAAATATATATTATAAATTTAATATAAATATATATTTTTTTAATTGAACCGCTTCGATCGAAGCATACTAAGCTCTACCATGCCTTATACTTTAAAGTGGAGAAGACTTTTATATTTTAAAACTTTGTTATTCCACTGCGGAGGGTAATGTTTTTCGTGTGTATGTATGTAAATATATAGCCTATGTCAATCCCAAAATCTAGAAGAATTTACTACATATCATATGTTAAAATTCGCCGACCGGTTTGGGCTCTAGGGAATGCCAATAAGGGGCATACATACATTACATATAATAACATAAATACGAAAGAGACATACATACGATAGAAAAACATTACTCTCCAAAATCGTGTATAATTTTTAGTTTATGTTCATGTTCGAATTTCAAAATAGCACTTATTTAAAAGTGGCCTATATTCAAAGTTTACGTAGTCGTGTTCGAAAAAGAAATGTCTACCTATCTCGTTCTGTCATACGTCTCCCTCACAATTTCTCATTTCACCGTTCACTTGTTTAGCGAGTCAGTGTAAGTGTGACCGAGTTGTTATCAACAAAATGTGCACAGGACTTTCACCTGTAATACGTTGTGAAATGGGTGATATTTGTGTACAAGAGAAAGCTAGTTGGAACTTTCTCAAAGTAAGTGCGCCAGTAATATGTGTGTTTCTTATTTCAGTCTTTAAGTTGGTCACTCGGCTAGTGGGCTCTTTGCCGTCGGACAGAGTAGACGTTTTTTTTGTCGCTCGTCAAAATAAATACGTGATATATTCCAAAAAATGCCGAGAAAACCGTTCCGTTGCCGCAGTTAATGTAAAGTGAAATGCGTTGAACGGAACGCATCAGAATTCGAAATTTGAACACGTTTTCGCGGGATTTCGCACGTCAAAATGACAGTTCTAAAGTGCCTGTTCGGAAAGTTACGATGTGATGTGAGATGGTTTTTGATTTTAGTGGCTTTAATTCTGGACAATTTGCCCTTAAGTTGTAAGGGCGAAGATTATGATAGGGGTGAGTTTTTTAATACTTAATTTTATATAAAATTTTATATAAAAAAATGTTATGTAGAGTCCATACTGATTTTCATAAATAAATTGAGATTTATGATTTTTTAATCCTCTATATATCCGCATTGTCTATGACATGGGTACCGTGCACAGATATTTAAAATCCTGGAAAAAAACAAGTTTATCTACGACTCTACATTTCTACCTGATGTATACAACCCGGGATCCTTAGAATGTGAGGTGCAATTTTTTGCCATAACTTGTCTCGAGTATAATACATGCAACAAAATTACTAGACTAACTCAAAAAACCTTAGGAAGGTATAAAATATATAGGTAGAGCGTAAAATTAATTTATATAAAACGGATTTAAGGTAGTAGAACTCTTTGCAGTTTGACTTTGAAGGCACTACCGATACAAGTATAAACCTACATATTTTTTAGATCAACAGTGGCCTTATATTTCCAAGCTCCTTTTATTTATTTATTAAGCTCATTTTTAAGCTCCTTTTGGACGACTGCCTCAGTTGCCTTTTAAGTGGTCACCCATCCAAGTACTGACCGCGTGATGTGAACTTGTTAACTTTGTAAATCGGTTACGACACACAAGCTTTTTGTTAGTCTCATCATCATTAACCTATTACCGTCCCAGTGCTGGGCACGGGTCTCCTCTCAGAGTGAGAAGGATTAGGCCATAGTTCACCGCGCTGGCCAAGTACGTATTGGTAGACTTCACTTTCCTTTAAGAACTTTCTTGAACACCACAGGGACATCTCAGAGAGATTCCTGAGCATTTTTCTCCAAAGTTAACATTTGATACAACGATTTCTATTACGCACCTAACGTTATGCCTGGGATTCGAACCCGGACTCTTGATGTATAAACTGCTAATATTATATTGATCGTTCAATTAATCAAATGATAACATTTCTACTTTTTTTTATAATTAAATCACATTAGCATATCATTGAGCCAATCTCATACACGTAAAATGTGAATGAGATTTAAATTGCATATCATTGAGCCAATCTCATAGGCGTAAATGTGAATGAGATTTAAATTTAGTCAGTGAGAGTGGCTGATTAATAGACTAGTTTATGGATAGCGTTAGTTATTGCTGTCTTTTGATGTGGTGGCCTAGGTTCGAATCCCTTGTCCCTGTAGTTCCGGGACTAGAATAGGGCTACTGTATCCCCTGCCTGTCGTAAGAGGTGACTAAAAGGGGGCTTCCGGGGTTGCGGGCGGCAAGAGCGGGAGCTCGAACCGTCCAGTAAGAGATCCCGGGAAGGACAGCGGTATGTGACACGAAAAAAAAAGTTCAAATCCCTATTTTCTTTCAACTTTTTTTAATGTTATTATGTATTACACGCGTCTTAGAATAAGAAGAAGATAGAAATTTGTGTGGTTACATGCCGGTGGTACCATTAACATACCTATTTCTGCCTAATACCAGCAGTGTTAAGCGCTGCTGCGTTCTGCTTTGAAGGGTGTTTATAACCCTTTTTATTTTTAGAGACTTAGTCCTTATGTAAAATAAACGGATCTAGTAATTGATCTTTTTCGAAATCGGTTACTAAAAGTTTTAAAAAATATTTAAGAAAACGCGTTGAAATCTTTTATATGGTACGCAAATAAATGTACAGTGTGTTTATTTTTAGAAATTTATTTTAATTTTTAACAGACAATTCATATAACTTACATTTTGAAGAAGAAAAATAGTCTATTTTTTATAAGGAGGCTGGGCGGAACTGGTAAAGAAAAATATAAAAACACGATTATTTTTAAATCCACTTTCTAAATTACGAATCAGAAGTTTGTCAGTTTCTAGCTTGTGTGCTTTTTTATAAAATTAAATGTATATTTTGATTAATTTCACATCTAATTTACACAAATTAATAATAAATCCACTCATCAATTAATAATTCAGATATCATAAATTGAGATATCATTAACCTAAAATTAAGATATGATTAATTAATTCATGCAAAAATGTAAATTTAATTTAAGTGAATTTGAAAAACATTACATTTATTATACATTGCCATGCACTATATTATAATACTTTTCTGAGGCATTCCAGTTTAGTCTTATGGGTAGCAGCGCATTTGTGGCCGGTGCCAGGTAGAAATCTAATCTTATCTGGGGTTGATTACAGACGTCCATTGACGGTAGTAGACACTTACCATTAGGTCGGCTGCATGCTACTCCTATAGTATAAAAAACTATAGTTGCCTTTGTAAACGCGAAATAATCTATTAGGGTTCCGTTTCCAAAGAGAAAAACGGGACTCTACCACTAAGTCTCCGTTATTTATCACTGTCACAGGGCTCTATCTCTTGAACCGTAAGAGATAGTCAGTTTTACAAGATTACGAATACAATACAAAGTTTTACAAGTAGAAATCCAAGGTTTGTATGTCCCATAATAATAAATATTATAGCATACTAGCTGACCGGGCAAACTTTGTACCGCCTCAAAATATATCGAATATATTTCATATAAAATATAGCCTATGTTACTCGTGGATAATGTAGCTTTCGAATGGTGAAATAATTTTTAAAATCGGTCCCGTAGTTTCTGAGCCGTGCTTAACCCTGCTGTTATTAGGCAGAAATAGGTGTGGCGCCGGAGTTGAACCACAAAGTTCTACCACCATCAGTTTAATATGTTTGTAAATAAATATAACTCAAAGGTGACTGACATAGTGATCTATCAACGCACAGCCCAAACCACTGGACGGATCGGGCTAAAATTTGGCTTGCAGTTATAAGTTATGGCGTAGGCATCCGATAAGAAAGGATTTTGATCAATTCTACCCCCAAGGGGATAAAATAGGGGATGAAAATATTACTTCGTAACGCGAGCGAAGCCGCGGGCAAAAACTCGTGTTTGTATATTTTCAACCTCTGCAAAACTTTTATCGTATAAAAGATACACTGCTTTTTATAAAAATACCTTTAGTCTTCCTATGGGTATTTTTATTTTCAAGAGAAAGCACGAGGCATTCCAAATTAGCCCTCAATGACAACTTACCATCAGATGCACACCTATTTCTGCCTCATAACAGCAGTGTTAGGCGCTGCGTGTTCCGGTTTGAAGGGTGTGGTAAGGGCGACATACTTTTCCGAGGCGTACCACCTTTGCCCTCAGGGGTAGCGGCGCATCTGTAGCCGACCTCAGGTGGAACTATCCAATCCTATCTGTGGTTGATTACAGATGTCCATGGGCGGCAGTAGCCACTTACCATCAGGTGGACTGCAAGCTCGTCTGCTACTCCTATGTTATAAAAAAAAATGAAAAAAAAGATGGACTGCACGATAATTTCCTACTAGGTACTAATCTAATCTAATCTAGCCTTACTCCTACTACATAACCTTACGAATAAGGGCATCGTCCACGCTGGCCCATTGCTGATTAAATCACCTCAAACAAGTGTTCCACGGTATCTGTTCTCCGAAGCGTTAATTGAGATTCTTAGGCGGTGCCGAAATAACCTCATTAGTAACCGGTCGCTAGGGTCGAGAACGAGTGATAGTAATCGATATTTCTTTTTTTTTTAATTAATCGATTTTTAAAAAAAAAAATGTGAGCCGTCACGGGACGCCTGGCATTTTGTAAAAGTAATATGCAGAAAAGAACATATTGTGATAGGAACTAAATATGTCATAATGATAAAATAAAATATTAAGATTTTTTTCCAGATAACGATGACTATTTATTGAATAAACATCGCATAGCGACGCGTCGCCACACCGTACACACTACTGCATATAGACTGTATATATATACCATCGTATAGCGTCGCCACGGCATGCGCCACCACGCCAGAAATCGGTTTTACGTGCGGCTATAGATGTTTCACATCAAAAATCATTAAGAATAATCGATTAAAAAGATAATTGAGTTCAATTGGTCTATAAAAAATCAATAAATCACAGGAATTCATAAACATAAAAAATCATCAAAACGTCCTGATTAGTCCTCATTAGTTCCGGAAACGGCGAAAAAAAATCTTCAACACGGCTCTCAAATTGTACGAGAGCCGTATGCCGACCGCACTATAATAATCGATTCCTCAAAAATAATCTTTAATTAAATAAAAATAATATTACTATTTAAAATCAAATAATAAAAGTCCATTATTGCCCAAAAATATAGATTTTTATTAAAAAAAAACTATCGATTTTTTTATGATAATCGATTATACTGTCACATCCCTACCGGTTGCCCAACAAGGAGTGACCCGGTTCGAATTCGGATCGTAATATTGATATTACGGTCAGCGGTAACAAGTAACAGTTTGGAGTATTACTTTATTTCTTGCTTTTAAGGAAGTGATCTCCTACTTCTGCCTTTTTTTGTTGACGAGGGGGAACCTTCAAAAGCTATTTGAAGGTGGTAGAACCCTTTGTGGTTCGACTCCGGCGGCAACACGGCCACATCTATTTCTACCTAATAACAGCAGTGTTAGGCGCTGCTGTGTTCCGGTTTGAAGAGTGTGGTAAGGGATACACACATTTCCGAGGCATTCCAGCTTAGTCCTCAGGGGTAGCGGCGCATCAGTGGCCGACCTCAGGTAGGAATATCTAATCCTATCTGGGGTTGATTACAGATGTCCATGGGCGGCAGTAGCCACTTACCATCAGGTGGACTGCATGCTCGTCTGTTACTCCTATATTATAAAAAAAAAGTTCTTATAATACTAGAAACATACGAGTATGTTAATATATATGGAGGGTACCACGCTGCGACATAATAAACCGTAAAACGGACTACCCTCAGCCCATGCACTTTGCACATTGCACGGACGTTCTTGCCGCGGACGTGTAAGATGTGGAATGAGCTTCCTCCTGAGGTATTCCCGGAGCGCTATGACATGGGGCTCTTTAATAAAGGTGCAAAAAGAGCTCTCATACAAAGCCGGCGATGCATTGGCGACTCCTGTGGTGTTGCAAATGTCCATAGGCGGCGTTGACTACTTTCCATCAGGTAGCACGTCTGCCTAATCGTTAGGTTAAACTATATAAAAAAAAATGCCATGGTAGTTTTTTTTTACTTTTTTAAAGTCAAAATGCCACAAAATGACACCAGTTTCTCATGTTACTTCGGCCCGCGGCGATAACTTATCAGTGAACAATCAACAGGAATTCTCAGTAACTCGTAACTGAACATCAATATGGTTGTTGAAGAACGTACTAAATTACCTCAATTCTTGGTCATTCAACCCTTCAATATTGAGTTATTGAACCTTTAAAAATTAACTGATTTTGTAAGGAATGTATTATTCGTTTAGTGGAAATTTAAAAACTTTTGTTAGTGAAATTCAAGCAATGATAAAATGTGATAGAATAGTTAATAAAAATTGACAAATATTTATAATCATTGATTTATCGATAGTTCATCTATACTAATATTATAAAGAGGAAAACTGGTGAACTAATATTATAAAGAGGAAAAGAGGTGAAAGAATTTTTAAAATCGGTCCAGTAGTTTTTGAGCCTATTCATTACAATCAAACAAACAAACAAAGTTTTCCTCTTTATAATATTAGTATAGATACTATTGGACTATTACCGTTTAAGAGACATAGCCCTGTAACAGACGGACAGGCAGCGGCTTAGTAATAGCACAGTATAAGGATATACAGTATTTTATCTTCATACAAACGCACGAAACGCAAGCCACGCCTACTCGCCTCGGGCCGGTACTAACTCGGTACACGAACATTCGTGAATGTGCCACGGTGACGAGCGGGTGATGTGACGGTTTTGTAAGATATTTTGTTGTTTCAAGAATAATATGGCGAAGAAAAGTTATAGATTATATTGTGTTGTTTTTGGTTGCTTCAATTCGTCAATAACACATCCAGATATAACATTTTTTAAACTGCCTGGAAACTCCGAAAGGTAAGACAATTACAATGATTTTTATGTTAATACTAGTAGATACTTAATCTACTAGGTACTACTACTACTAAATTAGATTAGTTTTTAATTAATACAATTTGATATTTTAAAAAAATACGTATGATTGTTGTAATTTTGGCTCAGTAGACAGGTGTCAGAGCTTGTTATTTGAGGTTATCCCTCTTCTGAATTAATAGAATAAAACTATTTCTTCGACCAATTTACAACTTTTATTATTCCCGCGCAAAATAAAACTCGAAACTGTTGATAAACGAAGGGCTTGCTTGCACAACGCACGCGTCGTATTTATTCGTCGTCGCGCGGCGCAACAAAGGCTGAGGGCGTGGCTTAGCGGCCTTTCGGCACCCGTTTGTTCGCGCGATATGCCGCCGAGGGACTATTCTGTAGGGGCCCTATTCTGTAGTGCGTTACAATGTTAATCTAATAGCGCATATATGGGCCATGTTTTGCCCTTTTTAGTGCATATTTGCATGCATATTTCGACATTTTGATAGTGCATATAAGGTAAAGTCACCTATTTCCGCGGTATTTTCACCAAAACTAGAAAGAGCGTCAAATATTAAGTATTTACTGCGACTGAAAAAGGAATTAGACAATTTTAACAAAAGCTTTAGTATTTGTTCTTTTGAAATAAACTCGACTTTTTACGGTAAAATTCGCTGAAGCCACTATTCGGCGCATCTCTAATTAAAATTATTATTTAATATTGTAATAAAAATTAAACTAAATTTTGCATAATTTATGTTAATTTATAAGCTATCATGTCGAACATATTTCATATTTTATTGTTGTAACTGTCAAGTACCCAATTATAAAAATAGTTTCTATTACGTAATATATACATATTAAAAAACATAACATGCATTTTCATTCAACACTTTCTATATAATTAACTATAGCATTCATTTGTTTAAATAAAAAAATACAACATTTACAATCAAAAAATTAAAAAGAAAGTAAAGTATGCAGATGTCATTAAAAACTGTAGGCAGGCAGCCCTAACGCGTTACCGTGCCCAGCGCAACCGTAGGTATCTAATTCAAGGTCAGGGCAGAGTTAAATTACTGTATATCCATATACTGTGGTAATAGGATTCCGTTTTTACCCTTTGGGTAACTGTACCCATAGTAAGGGTACTACCCTTACTATGAGTTTTCCAAACATCCCACAATTATACGTTACGTTTACTCAATCCATTATTCTGTTCCGTTTGCTTCAGTAGACTGAGTTAACGTAACAATAATTAAGTGCTCAAGTATTTTTGTCTACCTCACATGTTCGCAAAAAGAGAGACACAACATAAAGCGTCATTTGTCAATTTAGACATTCAATGTTACGTTACTGACACTATAGTTCTGATGCAATCCGCTAGGGACGCTGATTGGAAATTGTATGGGAAAATACGTAAACAAATACCAAAACAGACATATTTGTCAAAACGTAAAAACTCATGGTAAGGGTACAAAACCCTAAAAAGAATGCCTTCATAAATCAGATACAAAAATGCTTATTAAGAAAGAAAGATTTTTTTCTTTCTTTCTTTCTTTAAAATGCTTATTACAAAGTATAACATACTCTAAGGTATGCAGACAAACCCTTTTAACCCCATAATTTTAAGGTCATCTGAGGGCATACGATTCGTTTCGGCTGTAAATCTCAATACTGGGATTGACCCTAAAGGTTAAGGTCGTTTTATACCATGTGCGATGCGATATCTTTATAGATAGATACTTAAATTTACAAAGATATGGCGTAATAAGAAATGGTAAAAATAAAAAAAAAATAACGAAAAGACGCTTTCTACACTCACAGCCCTACACTAGGATTGCCTGTCATGGATGCCATGGACACACACAAAGACAAATACATAAACACCCAGACCCAGAAATGATATCCAAATTCAGATCTCTGTCTGGCCGGGGATCGAACCCGAAACCCTTTGCGCGTATTCCAAACAGTTTTTTTTTGCGTTTTTTGGTTTATCTGTTGAACCGGTATAGGAAGATTTGAACCTTTATAGGTATACAATTCACATTATCACAATGTTTTTTTTATTGTTTAACCTAAGGGTTAAGCAGACGTGCTACCTGATGGAAAGTAGTCAACGCCGCCTATGGACAATTGCAACACCAGAGGATTCGCCGATTTTGTATAAGAGCTAGTTTTGCACCTTTTCGAGGAATCCCATGTCATAGAGCTCCGGGAATACCGGGAGGAAGCTCATTACACTATGATAACAAATTTTAAAAATAAAAATTTGGTGATACGAATGCTTCCGTTCACAATTGCAATTAGCACTCGGCAATTTTTTTTATTTTTACTGATTACAATCATTTTTTTATAATATGCTTTTTTTCTTTTATGCTTTATGAGTTTATATTTACTCACAATATATGCAACATTTCGTCAGTTTACGTTGTGTCCCTGTGGCCTAATAGGAAAGGCCCGGTTGTTGGTGCCGGAGACTGTGGGTTCGAATCCCACCAGGGCACATTTGGGAGAAAAGTTGAAATTCACGAGACAGTTACGTTTTTGTTTTTCTATTATTTGTTTTGTATATAATTATAATGCTTGAATTTTTTTGCAAATTATTACAATAAATTTTTTGAAACGTAAAATAATTATAAGTGCTTACACTTTTGTAAGTATACAGAAAATAATTTTTCAATGTAAGAATTTACAAAGAGTTTATTATTAAATTTTTTAAATATTTTTTCGTAATAGGGTCCTATTTTAAAATTTGCACTAAATTAGGATTTTTTTAAAACAGTAAGCGCCACCTAGCGTATTATGTCGACAGCTACGGGAAGCTGTCTTCATCCCTTAAGTATAACGTTGACAGCTACGGAAGCCTGCTTGCATCCCTTCAATTTCGCAAAAAATCCGTAAGATGGCGTTTTAATATATTTGCATCTAAAATATGAACTTTCAACATATCTCACGACAAATATTTCAAAAACAAAACTGATAATTTTACAACACAATTTATAAAGGGTAGGTATTGCCAAAGGGGAATAGGGGGTAGTTGACTAGTTACACAAAAAAATGAAATACTACCCCTATTCCATATCTGCCTCCTCCCTTGATCAATTGCTAATGATGCCTTTGCAACTAATTTGCAGGAGTTAAAAAAAGAAAAAAAAATTACAAAATTACACAATATATAACACTTTTCGAAACATTACGTTGTGTCCCTGTGGCCTAATAGGAAAGGCCCGGTTGTTGGTGCCGGAGACTGTGGGTTCGAATCCCACCAGGGTACACAACATTACTCCTTAAATCCACTAGACAGTTTCGTTTTTGTTTTTTTTTTATATATATTTTATTTTTTAATGCTCGAAAAAATATTTACACATACGAAGTTTGAAACTGGCTCTAAATTAGTAAATTTTCTAAAACAGTAAGCGCCATCTAGCGTATGACGTCGACAGCTACGGGAGCCTGTCTTCATCCCTTAAGTATAATGTTGAACGCTAGGGTAGTTTGCTTGCATTCCTTAAATTTCGCAAGAAATCCGCAAGATGGCGTTGTAACATATTTGCATTCTAAATGTGAACTTTTGGTTACATATGATAGATTTTTTGTCTAATATTATTGTATACTAATATTATAAAGAGGAAAATTTTCTTTGTTTGTTCGGTTGTAATGTATAGACTCAAAAACTACTGGACCGGTTTTAAAAATTCTTTCACCATTCGAAAGCTACATTATTCATGAGTAACATAGGCTATATTTTGTATGAAATATATTTGATAAATAGATTTTGAGTCGGTAAAAAGGTTTCCGGGTCAGCTAGTTATAAATATTATATTTTAGCCTTTACATAGTCGCTCCTTAGTAGGCGAAAGGTTGACTGACATTTTGTTTTAGTGGAAAATAATAAGTTATAAAAATTAATAAGTTGCAAGTAGTTTAGTAGGTATGAAAAGTATAGTTATGTTCAGCAAGAATAGCTTTTGCTAAATTATCATTCGTATGTAATATTCCTTCGTCATGTTCATTTATTTATTTATGAATCCAGGTATTTTGCTCGGTAAAAAATCGAAATACCGATCTTTAAAAAAAGAAACTATTCATGATGGGACCTACTAGTACAGACGCTATATAATTGTTTAAATAAAAAAAACGTCACTGACCACATATCACTGCAGCACATTCGCGCCTGTTCGCATACCGAGTGCATACCGAAATCGAAGCGAGGACTCCGGTTGCGTTCCGTCAGAGATCCCGGAGTTCTCCAACAAGCGTTGAGGACGGCCACCGGGGGGGTTTTAGTGCGGTAAGAATCCCACATAACCCGGCGTCGCTCCCACGTCGTCGGGTACCTTTTGAAGGTTTCCCCCTCGTTAGGAAAAAAAAAAAGGTATAACTTGCGTTCCGTACGTTTGTATGAAGATCAACGATACTGTATAGATACTTATACTAACAGACAAACCCTTTTAAACCCCATAATTTGAGGTCAACTGAGGGCATACGATTCGTTTCGGTTGTAAATCTCAATACTGGGATTGGCCCTAAAGGTTAAGGTCGTTCTATACCATGTGCGATGCGATATCTTTATAGATAGATACTTAAATTTACAAAGATATGACGTAAACAAGAAATGGTAAAAATAAAAAATAAAAACGAAAAGACGCTTTCTACACTCACAGCCCTACACTAGGATTGCCTATGTCATCGATGCCATGGACACACACAAAGACAAATACATAAACACCCAGACCCAGAAATGATATCCAAATTCAGATCTCTGTCTGGCCGGGGATCGAACCGTAACCTTTTGCGCGTCAATCCGTTATACAATGCGGGTTGTTGTGGATAAAGACGGGGTTTTCCAAACAGATTTTTTTTTGCGTTTTTTGGTTTATCTATTGTACCGGTATAGGAAGATTTGAACCTTTATAGGTATACAATTCACATTATCACAATGTTTTTTTTATTGTTTAACCTAAGGGTTAAGCAGACGTGCTACCTGATGGAAAGTAGTCAACGCCGCCTATGGACAATTGCAACACCAGAGGATTCGCCAATGCGTCGCCGGCTTTGTATAAGAGCTATTTTTGCACCTTTTCAAAGAGCCCCATGTCATAGCGCTCCGGGAATACCTCAGAAAGAAGCTCATTCGACTATGATAACAAATTTTAAAAATAAAAAATAAATGAAAATTTGGTGATACGAATGCTTCCGTTCACAATTGCAATTCGCACTCGGCAATTTTTTTATTTTTACTGATTACAATCATTTTTTTATGCCTTATGAGTTTATATTTACTCACAATATATGCAACATTTCGTCAGTTTACGTTGTGTCCCTGTGGCCTAATAGGAAAGGCCCGGCTGTTGGTGCCGGAGACTGTGGGTTCGAATCCCACCAGGGCACGCTTTGGCTAAAGAAGAAATCCACGAGACAGTTTCGTTTTTGTTTTTCTATTATTTGTTTTGTATATATAATGCTTGAATTTTTTGCAAATTATTACAATTATTTTTTTGAAACATAACAAAATTATAAGTGCTTAGACTTTTGAAAGTATACAGAAAATAATTTTTCAATATAAGAATTTATAAAGAGTTTATTATTTAACTTTTTAAAAGTATTTCACCAATTTTAAAACTGCACTAAAGTAGTATTTTTTCTAATACAGTAAGCGCCACCTAGCGTATTACGTCGACAGCTACGGGAAGCTGTCTTCAACCCTTAAGTATACTGTTGACTGCTACGGAAGCCTGCTTCCATCCCTTCGATTTCGCTAAAAATCCGCAAGATGGCGTTTTAACATATTTGCATCGTAAATATGACATTTTAATATATCTCTCATCAAACATTTTGATAAACAAAAATAATAATTTGAAAACACAACTAATAAAGTGTGTAGCCAAAAGGGGGAGAGGGGGGTCAAAAGGGGTAGTTAAAGCCCTGGAAGAAATACTACTCCTATTCCATATCTGCCGCCCCCTTCGATCATTTGCTAATGACGCCTTTGCAACTAATTTGTAGGAGTTAAAAAAAAAGAATAAAAACTATTACAAAGTTACACAATATATGCCACTTTTCGAAACATTACGTCGTGTCCCTGTGGCCTAATAGGAAAGGCCCGGTTGTTGGTGCCGGAGATTGTGGGTTCGAATCCCACCAGGGTACACAAGATTATCCGTACATCCACCAGACAGTTTCGTTTTGTTTTTTTTTTTTTATTTAATTTTTTAATGTTCGAAAAAAATATTTGCACATACATACATACATTTTGAAACCAGCCCTAAATTAGTACATTTTATAAAACAGTAAACGCCACCTAACGTGTTACGTCGACAGCTACGGGAGGCTGCTTCCATCCCTTCAATTTCGCAAGAAATTCACAAGATGACATTTTAACAAGGAGAAAGAGAAGCAATAAAGGTTTTAGAGCAGAGAGAGAAAACATTTTTTCGATTCATGGACTTATCTTGGTTCCACATACAAAAATTCTAATTTCCAATTCTGTATCTACTCAGGAGTGGTTACGCGTCTTTGATAGGCTTCAGGTTAAACCCCCAATCTATATGGACTAGGTTACTTGTTACTATCCTAACTGGCAGCAGTGAACACTTTCCAGGTATACAGCAGCCTGGTTTCGTACTTTGATAATTAAACCGAACGCAAATCACCCGTATTGATAGTGCATGCCTCCATATATTCATCCCGCAAAATGTTATACTCGTGGGATCAAATTTTATGTACATTAAACGCTTGATGTTTTTGAAACAATTTTTTTTGATAAGGTTTAATATTTGGTATCTATTAAAACCTTTTTAATATAAACTTATTTTTTATCTTCTTTTACCCTTTTAATATGAACTTAATTTTTGTCTTCTTTTTAAATCATAAACACAGTTATTGTGGAGTACGCAACAAAGATATACACATGCCATCTCGGACTTATTTGTAGATATTTTCAAGGTGTACAATACTGTAGAACATTATTTTAATTTATCTGGTAGGGTTCAGGCAGCGTTCGTAATGTAAGCCCAAAAAAGGTGTTTATTTACGAAATCTGTAAAATGATCAGTATTTTATAGTATGTTATACTTATATTACACATACAAACCTTTCTGTTGAATCACTCTATCTATTAAAGAAAACCGCATCAAATTCCGTTTTGTAGTTTTAAAGATCTAAGCAAACATGTGGACAGGCGGGAAGCAACTTTGTTTTATAATATGTAGTGAAGATTTCAATGTAATAAAACTTAATATTATTGAATAAATATTAGTAATTTCATGGATATCTGGCTCGGGATAGAACCCGGAAACCTTTGCGCGTCAATCCGCAATGCAATCCTCATGGTCATAGATAACCGTCTTTATTCAAAACAGTTTTATTTGAACCATTGTATCTTCTTATGGCTTTTTTTTTTGCTTAACCTAACGATTAAGCAGACGTGCTACCTGATGGAAAGTAGTCAACGCCGCCTATGGACATTTGCAACACCAGAGGATTCGCCAATGCATCGCCTGCTTTGGATGAGAGCTATTTTTGCACCTTTTTGAAGAGCCCCATGTCATACTACTATGATAACAAATTTTAAAAGTAAAAAATCAATAAAAAATTGGTGATACGAATCCTTCCGTACACGATTTCACCTCGCACTAGGCCATTTTTTTACTGATTAACTACAATCATTTTATCATGCCTTATTAGTTCATATTTACTCACAATATATGCCACATTTCGTCAGTTAACTTTGTGTCCCTGTGGCCTAATAGGAAAGGCCCGGCTGTTGGTGTCGGAGACTGTGGGTTCGAATCCCACCAGGGCACATTTGGGAGATAAGTAGAAATTCACGAGACAGTTACGTTTTTGTTTTTCTATTATTTGTTTTGTATATATAATGCTTGTTTTTTTGCAAATTATTACAATTAATTTTTTGAAACGTAAAAAAATTATAAGTGCTTAGACTTTTGAAAGTATACAGAAAATATTTTTTCAATATAACAATTTACAAAGAGTTAATTATTAAAATTTTTAAATATTTTTTCGTAATAGGTTCCAATTTTAAAACTGCACTAAAGTAGTATTTTTTCTAATACAGTAAGCGCCACCTAGCATATTACGTCGACAGCTACGGGAGCCTGTCTTCATCCCTTAAGTATAATGTTGACAGCTACGGAAGCCTGCTTCCATCCCTTCGATTTCGCTAAAAATCCGCTAGAAGGCGTTTTAACATATTTCCATCGTAAATATGGAATTTTAATATATCTCTCATCAAACATTTTGATAAACAAAAATGATAATTTGAAAACACAACTAATAAAGTGTGTAGCCAAAAGGGGGAGAGGGGGATCAAAAGGGGTAGTTAAAGCCCTGGAAGAAATACTACCCCTATTCCATATCATCCTGCCCCTCGATTATTTTCTTTGCTTTACTAGTTGCAAAGCAAAGAAAATGATTTGCAGGAGTTAAAAATAGAATAAAAACTATTACAAAATTACACAATATATGCAACTTTTCGAAACATTACGTTGTGTCCCTGTGGCCTAATAGGAAAGGCCCGGTTGTTGGTGCCGGAGACTGTGGGTTCGAATCCCACCAGGGCATGCTTGGCTAATAAGTAGAAATTCACCAGACGGTTTCGTTTTTGTTTTTTTTTTTTATTTTATTTTTATTTCCCAAAAAATATTTGCACATACAAATTTTGGAACTAGCCCTAAATTAGTAAATTTTCTAAAATAGTAAGCGCCACCTTACGTGTTGCGTCGACAACTAAGGGAGGGTGTCTTCATCCCTTAAGTATAATGTTGACAGCTACGGAAGCCTGCTTGGCATACCTATATTGAGTAATTTTGCACATTTTTTATTGTAATTCCTGAAAATTAGTTGCAAAGGCGTCTTTAGTAAATGATCGAGGGGGAAGGCCGATATGGAATAGGGGTAGTATTTCGTTTTTTTGTGTAACTAATTAACTACCCCACCTCTTCCCCTTTGGCACCTACCCTTTATAAACTACCTTTACTAATAACTTACCTTTATTTGGATTACATCGGATTATAATTGAATAATTTATCTTTGACTACAATTTTAATATTAATTTTAGTTTGAATATTTTTTGTGTTTTTTTATTTTTAATTTTAATGTATTTTTTATTGGATGTTAATCGTTCTATGTATAGTTGTTTGACATAATTTGATAATTTGACATTATATTTGGACTGTGACATACTAATAATAATTTTACTAATAATTTGATTTCACTTATTGTAGAGTTTTAGGTCGCTGGTTTCTAATCCGATATATAATTTGGAACCCTTGTGCGCTAGTGACGATAGTGTAGGTGAATAAATGTATAAATACCGTAGAGTTGTGCGGTGCTCCCTTCGGCGACCGATCGACCGTGAAACACACACACTCGCGACTCCAAATAGGTCCCCAGGACCCCCGTAATATACACTCCTTTGCAAAAAAAACGGGCGGGTTTGATTTTTTAACATTATTGGTAATAATTTAGTTCTTCAGAGGTTTTAATAGCCAAACTATGTTACTGGCACTTAATAAAGAGTCTGGGTATGAAAAAAAGTTCATTCCAAATTCAAAACTTTTGTTTTTTAAATTATTAATCCCTTTTTCATTTTGTGACACTTTTCGCGGGTTTGCGGTTAAAAGGTTATCAAGCAACTAAAAGTAACTTTTCGTTATTTTTAGTACAACAATTTATGTTTATCGCATAATTCTGCCTTATTGTGACTTAAAACAGATATCTTTGTGTCTATCGTAATGGCAGAAAAAGCAATGAGAGCTAGTAAAATTATAGCGCTGCTGGAAGAGGGGTGTAGCCAATGTTACGTCTCACAGCGGTTAAACGTGAGTCGTTCAACCGTACAAAGAACCTGGACTCGATACCAAGAGACAGGTTCCGTTCAGAGAAGGCAAGGTTCTGGGAGAAAACGTTGCACACAGCCGCGAGACGATCGCTTTTTAGTGACTCAGGCGCTGAGGAACCGCAAATGCAGTTACATAGACCTCAAAAGAAACCTTGAAGAGGTACGAGGAGCACAAGTTAGCCTATGGACTGTGAGGAGAAGACTTTTAGCTGCTGATATACGTAGTCGACGACCAGCGCGGGCCCCCAAGTTACTCCGTGAGCACCGGATTGCGCGGTTGAGGTTCGCTAGAAATTGCCTATCTTGGACACCAGGTAACTGGAGTAGCGTACTCTTCTCCGATGAGGCTCGAATTTGTCTGCATGGTGAGGACCGACGTCGGCGAGTGTTACGAAGACCAGGGGAACGCTATGCCGATGTGTGTTTTGAAGAAATCACCCCTTATGGTGGAGGGTCCGTTATGTTTTGGGCGGGCGTAACTTCCAACTATCGTACCGAGATAGTATTCATAGAAAATGGCTCACTAAATGCGCATAGGTACATAACAGAAATCCTTTCTCAAAATGCACAACCCGCACTGACTGTAATTGGTGAAGATGCCATTTACATGGACGATAATGCTCGGGCCCACCGTTCTGGCGACGTAGATGCTTATATGCAAGAGGTCGGTATTCGTCGTTTGGATTGGCCAGCGCGGAGCCCCGACCTTAACCCCATTGAGCATGTTTGGGACCTCCTAAAAAGGCGAGTACGATCTGTCCAACCACCTCCACAAAACATCAGAGAGCTTAAACGTGTAATCTCGACTGAGTGGGAACACATTCCACAGGACACCATCAAAAGCCTGGTGGGAAGCATGCCAAGACGATTACATGCCGTAATCGCTGCAAGAGGAGGTCATACTCGTTATTAATTTTTATTTTTTAATGTCTCTTTTATTAAAATACCATAAAAATACTCGTAGTCTTAATTTCATTATACCCATAAAAATGTCCATTTTAACACGGCTCTCTGTTTACATTGACTAAAACACCGATACCAGGATAAAAGTGTTAAAAAACTAGATTCTCATTGATAATAAGAAATTTCTAGTCATCCAAGCTAATGACATACTAAAAATATAATAATATTTACCCATAGAAAAGCTAAGGTAAAGTGTGTGTGTAAGGTGCCCGTTTTTTTTGCAAAGGAGTTTATATAAATTATATTATACGTCCCGTGACGAAATCTGAATACCGACTGTCCGTACAATGTGTGTTATGACAGAAACGTCAACCTTTAAATTTTGAATTTACTCCTTTTATTTATCATCAGTATTTCGACCAGTTCTAAATACTGAACATACCCCCGCCCGAGAAAGGCCAAGCCTTTATCAACCAAAATCCAAAAAATAAAAGCTTACACCGAACATATAATAAACATAAATTAACACAAACAAGTTTGTGACAACCCTATGCCGAAGGCAGCCTACAAAACTTAACCATAGGCCGAATAAATATAACCGATGTTGTTTTCAGTTTATCCGTATAATACAATCTTTCTCAGGCAGTAAATCCAAGATCCGACCTAATTTCCATTTTAAAGAAGGCAAGTTTTCTTCTTTTAATAAAACTAAATCTCCGATTTTAGGTGATCCTCCAGGTTAAGTCCTTTTACTTCTAGTTTGAAGCAAGTGAAGATATATACTACTCAGTCTTCTCCGAAATCTTTGATAAAGAGCTTGCGCCAATTAACATCTCTTCAATCTATTGTTTTCTTTCAGCTGTATAATTTGTCCCACAGTCGAACCGAATGACATGTGAAAGACTCCGCCGAGAAGTAAATGTAGTTAATGCTACAAGAAAGGCTTCCTTCGTCAAATCGTTGACACTTAATGTTCATTGTACAACCTTTGCACAAGAACAAAGAAAAACTCAATAAGATATACACCATAAGGCTTTAGGATTCCTTAACCGCGAAACCCCAATAATAAAAGAAAATCTTTAAAATAAATAAAAGCAAAATCCGTTTGAAATAGCCCGGTGGCATTCACCCTATCCGTAGGTAACGAAACCATTAAATGTGTCAATCCATTTGACCAAAAAAACAAAATATTCTACAATGAAAACAATAGACCTTTCCCAATAAAAAATAATAATAGAACTAAAGCCATAAAAAATATAACTAAAATAAAACCGTAAAACCGCTAAATCAAATTAATATCTTTTTCCGAAATTTATTTACACGTTGTCTTTCCATGATAGAGAACCGTTTTCTCACAGATGAAAAGGAACTATTTACCGTAAACGTATCTGGTAAATATGGCGAACCTACCCCATATCGCCGTGTATCATCCCGGTGATGATAATTTTTATTATAAATTTTATGATCCAAATGTCTTGGATCCGCAATGACGCTAGGATTATCGTTAGTGTCCCTAACTTTATATACAAAATTATCCGATTGTACGTTTGTAAATGTTTGGCAAACGTTAATATTCTGGGCACCTTCATCATTATTTACCGCGTATGAAAAGGGCCCCGACAATACATAACCGAAGATAGTTTCCATAACACAAGGCAAATCATTGTTTATTTTAATAATATCCCCGAGCATAACCTCTCCTAATAAATCCGCACCGATTAAAATATCAACCTCCCGACTAAGGTAAAAATATTCATCCGCAAGAGGCAAATCTTTGTAATGACTACAAATATGTTGAGGTAAATTATAACTAGGCAACTGATTAGTTATTTTATTTAAAATAGTAGCGGTAGATACCAATAACGGTCGACGTGAAAACCGCGGTCGAATCGTTAAATTAACCCCATTTCTACCACTATCCACTGTTATGCCACTCAGTCCCGTGACTGTAGAAGCATTCGTTTTAAACCGTCTTAAACCTAATCTATTGGCACAACTCTCCGAAATAAAACTGCCTTGACTACCGTTGTCTAATAATGCACGCGCTTCTTGATATTGACCATGTTCATCCTTAATATGCACCATGGCCGTAGACAAAAGAACCGTACGATTAAACATGTTACCTTCAATCATGTTAGAAGTCAACGAAGCACCACCTTGATTCGAAACCGTAATATTTGCCCTGTTAGATCCGCTAACAGATGCAGTATATGGATTATCCTCCACCCTATCCGTGACAACATTAGAGGTATGTGCCCTACTGTTACCGGTCACAGTAGGTGTCGCCGCCGACCTTGCACTGCCCGATGCTGTCTGGTAGTGAGGTAAATCCATGTGAATAAGATGATGATGCTTAGGTGACTTACACTTAAAGCAAACCCATGAAGATTGACAGTCCGCTATCTTATGAGAGTTAAAACATCTAAAACACAGTTTATTTTCTTTAATAAAGTCTTTCCTAAGACCCATCCTTAAAGATAAAAATTTATTACATTTGGAAAGATGGTGTATTCCCTTTTTACAACATTTGCAGCCTACCTGCCTATTTTCCTGAAATGCCGCATGAGTTTTAGTAGTGCCATATGCCCGATGTGAATCACCACTTGACTCTAAAATCCTAAGTTCATTTTCCAAAAACCTTATTAAATCCTTAAATTCCGGAAAGTCCTTTCCTGTAAACCGTTCTTCAAAACCTTTTTTTAGACTATTATCTAATTTTTGAAAATTAATATAAAACAATAAATGAGTCCACTGATCAACCGGAAAATTCATCTTTTCTAGCGCTTTCGTATTTTCTAATAATGTATTTAAAAATAATTTAATAGAACTTAAATGTTTGGTGACATGTGAAATATAAAACAAATTATAAAATAGTTTATCTGCTAACAATCTTTTATTATTATATCTATTGTTCAATAGATCCATAGCAACCGAAAAATTATCTCCCGAAATAGATAAGTGTTGCAATAAAATCTTTGGTTCTCCAGCCAATGAACCTAATAAGTAATACATTTTCTCCGAATCAGATAAAGCATTATCTTCACATATCAAAGAATTAAATAAATCCATAAATGAAACAAATTCTTCTATTTTTCCCGAAAATGTAGGAATCTGTATCCGTGGTAAAACCACCCGCTTCCGCTTGTCACCATCATCCATTGACCTGAACTCCGAACCATGTTCAGTCTCCGAAGATGATATTTCCAAAAACTTCCTCTTGATATCATAATATATTCCATTATATTTTTTAAAATCGTCCGAATAATCCACATCAGAGCCTTCGTCCAATTCCGATTGCAGCTCCAAAAACATCGACGTAAATTCTTCATAATTACGATCCAAATCATGATACCGTATTTTAAAATTATTTTTATCTATTTCAGATTTAGGTTCCCGCTGAGAAAGATCGTAAATAGAATCCAAATTATGGATTGCTAAATCGTATTTTAATTTATTCAACCTTTGTTTAGATTTAGGAGCCATTTCAAAAAAATGAAATAAGAAAAAAATAAATTAAATTTAAACCGATAGAACGCTGTCACAAAATTATATGTCAACCGACTTGACAAATATGAAAGCACCAAATATTACCGAATGTAAATTATAATCCGCAATAATAAGATCCAAACCGAAATAAAACCGACCGAAATAATAGAGTAGACAACGACCATGCAGTCCACCTCCACCTGGTGTAAATGACCACACGTACGCTGTTACTCTGGAGGACTAAGTTGGAACGCCTCGATTAAGTATATCTCCCTTACCACACCTTTTTCAAACCAAAATACAGCAGCTCCAAACACTGCTGTAATGGCAGAAATAGATGTGGCGGTGGTGCTGCCGGAGTCGAACCACGTAGAGTTCTACCACCTTCAACCGACACAACCCGAAACAGGAGAATGCTCAATACAAGCCCGACCGAAACACTTATAATAATCCGAAAAAACGCCTAAAACCGTTGACGTTTCTTGTAGTACCCGATGTACATAAATAAAATAGTAACCGAAATAAATACGTGTATCCCTACGTAATAATTGTAGAGTACACCCGTTTTTTGATGTTGTCCAGCCGCTGTATATACTTATAATCCGGCAAAGTATTTACAAACGACGTGGACGTGTGCCGATGTCTACACTACTGTTCACCAACACACAAGAATATACTTGCGAGCACGGAAACCCGAATCCGGCTCGAAGTGACCAAAATGTAGAGTTTTAGGTCGCTGGTTTCTAATCCGATATATAATTTGGAACCCTTGTGCGCTAGTGACGATAGTGTAGGTGAATAAATGTATAAATACCGTAGAGTTGTGCGGTGCTCCCTTCGGCGACCGATCGACCGTGAAACACACACACTCGCGACTCCAAATAGGTCCCCAGGACCCCCGTAATATATATAAATTATATTATACGTCCCGTGACGAAATCTGAATACCGACTGTCCGTACAATGTGTGTTATGACAGAAACGTCAACCTTTAAATTTTGAATTTACTCCTTTTATTTATAATCAGTATTTCGACCAGTTCTAAATACTGAACACTTATTAATACCTCAATATTGGACAAATGTTAAAAAATCCAACTTTAAAATAATAATAATGAATGATATAAGTAATTAATAATATTGTATAAATACTAACAAATTTGACTACATTTACTAACGAATTAGGCATTCCTGTAATGTTTGTGATTTATCACAAGTAATCTTTTGTTTACAGATCTTTCGTATCTACGTAATCTTTAATATTTTTTTTCAGTAAAAAAAATATGAAATAAGTAACAAGGCAATATATGAACTGAAGCAAATCGAAGGTTGCTATTAAAAAAACTAAATCGCTGTTTTTTTGACCGTCACGATCTATGATCCTTACTAATATTATAAATCCGAAAGTAACTCTGTCTGTCTGTCTGGTTGTCTCTTTTTACGCCTAAACTGAACTGTACTACACTAAACCGATTTTAATGAAATTTTGTACAAAGATAGTCTGAGACCCGAGAAAGGACATAGGATAGTTTTTATCCCGGAATTCCCACGGGAACTAGGGATGGCAATCTAAGATCGATTAATCGGAGAATCGATCTTTTGGACCCAAAACATCGATTATTTTAATCGATATTAGTAAGGATTGAATCGTAAACTATGCATGTGAACAAATGATAATCTTTAGCCAAGTGGAATGTACGAATTTTCAGTTTTATGTATGTAGTATGTTATATTATTTTCTTTTAAACGCGGGCGAAGCCGCGGGCAAAAACTAGTAGCAAATAAAATGGTAACAAAAAATAATTTAGCATCTTAGAATGGTGATAAAAGGAAGTGAATCAACTTAGTCTTCGAGTCGCTTTGTCAAGTGAAGGTTACGAAACTCAGCCTCTTGAACGAGAGGTCCGAAGTTCAAATCCCAAGCACGCTCTGCTTTTCCAAAGTTTTGTGCGTTAGAAATTTATCATTACTTGCTTAAACGAAGGAAAACATCGTGAAGAAACCTGCATACCTGAGAATTCTTTAAAAAAAAAAACAAAAAGTTTTCAAAGGTATGTGAAATCTACCCGTATTGATAGATTTGGCCAGCGCGGTGGACTATGGCCTAATCCTTCTCATTCTGAGAGACCCGTGCTCAGCAGTGGGACAGTAAGGTTGATGATGATGATGGGTAAAGTAAACCTAATAAAAATGAAAACAGCAGCTCAAAATGGCAATGAATACTTCCCATCTTCCCCTATGATAGTTAGATGCCTTTTGTTTCTGTTTACGAGGGGGAAACCTTCAAAAGGTACCCGACGACGTGGGAGCGGGTGGGTTATGTGGGATTTTTATCGCACTGCAACCCCCCCGGTGACTGTCCTCAACGCTTGTTGGAGAACTCCAGGATCTCCGAGGGAACACAACCGGAGTCCTCCAAGCGCGATGCCCCGATCGGGCTCTGCCCTGGGAGGACTTTTAGCTCCTCCCACACCCTGTGTTTACGGTATGCGACCACACATACCACCGTCCTTCCCGGGGTCATTAGCCGGGCGGTTCGAGCTCCCACTCTTGCCACCGACGACCCCAGAAGCCCCCTTTTAGTCGCCTCTTACGACAGGCAGGGGATTCCGTAGCCCTATTCTTGTCCCGGAACTACAGGGATAGACAGTAAGATGCCTAACAGTGGGGTTCAAAAGTGTAGCACAAGTCAGTACACAGGCTTCTATAGTTTTCACTTTTACCGACCTTCACTTTCTACGCCACTATCAAATCGTAAACGTTACTTTAACCGGCCAGTTAAATGACTTAACTTGTAATGTTACTTTAAACTTGAACTTGAAAAGATGAGTTTTTTCATCAAAACGACATGGTCAATGACCTTCGTTATCTCGAAATAACGAGTGAATTTTGTTATTAATAACATCTTATTAGTATAATTAGTAGGCTTTTATTTATAAGATACTAGTTTTTGCCCGCGGCTTCGCCCGCGTTTAAAAGAAAATAATATGACATACTAACATACATAAAACTGAATATTCGTACCTTCATTGGAATGGCAGTGGCGCTATCTGACGAAAATTGGTCGTACCAACTCTGAAACCTTCGTGGGCTCATGGACAACAACTTTGCTAAAGATCATCACTTGATCAAATGCATAGTTTACGATTCAATTCTTACTAATATCGAATAAAATAATCGTTTTTTTTTGGTCCAAAAGATCGATTCTCCGATTAAACGATCTTAGATCGCCATCCCTACTTCCCGTGGGATGTCCCGGATAAAAACTATCCTATGTCCTTTCTCGGGTCTCAGACTATGTTTGTACAAAATTTCATTAAAATCGGTTCAGTGGTTTAGGCGTGAAGAAGAGACAACCAGACAGACAGACAGAGTTACTTTCGGATTTATAATATTAGTAAGGATAAGGATGAAGAGCAGACGAGCATGCAGTCCATCTGATGGTAAGCTACTGCCCATGGACATCTGTAATCAATGCAAGGTAGGATTAGATATTCCTACTGAGGTCAGCCACAAATGCGCCGCTACCTAGGACTAAGTTGAAATGCCTCGAATAATGTCTCCGTCACCCCATCCATCAAACGAGAACAGCAGCGCTTAACACTGCTGTTATTAGGCAGAATAAGTGTGGTGGTGCTGCTGGAGTTAAACCACAAATAGTTCAACCACCATTTCATTATTCATTTTCAAATCGAATTTTGAACTCCCCTTCTATAATGTATGTACATGTCTACTGATTCCAAAAATCGTATTATTTCGGCAATAAATTCAGTATTAACGGAAATATTCGCATTTTTAAATCAAATTTTGAATTAAGCGCGAAAACGCTCACGGGTGTCATGACGTCCGCGAGTGACGTCACGCTTCGATATCCCATAGAAAAGTTCAAGCAATACGGTGACACGCCAAAAAAATAACGTCATTTCGCCCCGATTAGCGTTTTATACAAGATGGCCGACTGCAGTATTTTATACTTTTATTTTATTGAAAATATAATGAATCCTAAAGTTTTTATTAAAACTGGGCTATTTTGGAGATTGGTTTCAACATATTGTTTTTAAGTAAATCATTTATTCTTCGATTTTTTAATACTGTCATCATGCTCATTGTACATACAAGAAACTATAACTTTTTTGTTGACCATACGATCCATTTAACATCGAAGGAAAGTCACAAATATTTTTTCGAATTATTCCCGCAAACATAAAAATTTGTGTGTCAATAGAAATTTGGCGAATAGATGTAATTTTTCTGAACAATCTGTTATCTATCTTGTAAGCGTAATGATGAGAAAGATACATAAAAATTAAGATAAAAATAAATGTGTAATGTTTGCAATTTCTTTTGAATTTTACTTGTGAATAGCAATGTCATGGTTACTTTTGCGTATTTTCGATACAATTCTTTTTTACACAACTGCGGAATGTATGTTTTTAAGGTATGTTTTGTGAATGTGTATAAATATGTATGTTTTGAAGGTGGTATAACCCTCTGTGGTTCGACTCCGGCGGCACCACCGCCACACCTATTTCTGTAATAACAGCAGTGTTAAGCGCTGCTGTATTCTGTCTCCAAAAAAGAGAATGTTATGTATTTTTTATATTTAATATTTATCTTTATTCTCTAAGAAAATATTTACAAACATTTTTCCTACACTTAATATTATAAAGACGAAAACTTTGTTTGTTTGGTTGTAATGAATAGGCTCAAAAACTACTGGACCGATTTTAAAAATTCTTTCACCATTCGAAAGCTTATTATCCACGAGTAACATAGGCTATATTTTATACGAAATATATTTGACAAATAGATTTTGAGGCAGTAAAAAGTTTGCCGGGTCAGCTAGTCTGGAATATAGTGCAAACAAAATTCCACCCAAACAGACCCACCCGACGCGATTTAAAACCGTTTTAAAAGTCAGTCAACCATCATAATTAGCGTTTTAAAACCGGTTTTAAAAGTCAGTCAACCTATAATGTACCACGTGCCCACCGATGGGCTAACCACCGTGTGTATCGAATTAACATGATCCCACACAACTGGGTCATTTTACACTAACGTGATACAAGTTTACGGAACAATTATTTTGCATAACGGATCATGATTGTATTGATTCAGTAACGGTAGTGAATGAGTAATGTTACATCGTATTAATTACCTGCCTCCGTGAACATTAATACGGTTAATTAAATCTATACTAATATTATAAAGAGGAAAACTTTGTTTGTTTGTTTGATTGTAATGAATAGGCTCAAAAACTACTGGACCGATTTTAAAAATTCTTTCACCATTCACAAGCTACATTATGTTACATCGTATTAATTAATTAAATGATGAATTTAGGTTTCTGTTTCTCGGTGCTTGTGTATTGGTGTCTCTGTGTGCGATAGCACTCATGATACAGGGAATCATAGTGTGAGGCTGTGAGTCTAGAAAGCGTTTTATTGTATTGATCTTAGTAACGGTAGTGAATGAGTAATGTTACATTGTATTAATTAACTGCCTCGGTGAACATTAATACGGTTAATTAAATTTTAAAATAAGAATCACTAAATATTTGTATTGATCTTTATAACGGTAAATAATCAATATTACATCGTATTAATTATCGGCCTCGGTGAACAGTAATACGGTTAATTAAATTTAAAAATAAAAGAATTGCTTATTATGAAATATTCCTTGCGTTTCAAAGAAGTTCGATTTTTTTTATTTGTTGTAACAAAAAAAATAAATTAATTTTGTAACTTCAATGCATGGGTTATGTTATCTACACTAATATTATAAAGAGGAAAACTTTGTTTGTTTCACAAAATTTTGGTTGTCTCAAAAACTACTGGACCGATTTTAAAAATTCCTTCACCATTTGAAAGTTACATTATGTACGAGTAACATAGGCTATATTTTATATGAAATATATTTGATAATAGTAGATTTTGAGGCGGTACAAAGTTTGCCAGTCAGCGATACATACATATTACATAATGTTAAATAATTGCTTCCGTTCGTATTAATTAAATTACTCAAAGTAATAATAAAGTAATTTATTATTAAGATATTGTTTTTATCTTTACAAAATCTGAAGGTGGTAGAACCCTTTGTGGTTCGACTCCGGCGGCACCACCGCCACACCTATTTCTACCTAATAACAGCAGTGTTAAGCGCTGCTGTGTTCCGGTTTGAAGGGTGTGGTAAGGGAGACAGACTTTTCCGAGGCGTTCCAGCTTAGTCCTCAGGGGTAGCGGCGCATCTGTGGCCGACCTCAGGTAGAAATATCTAATCCTATCTGGGGTTGATTACAGATGTCCATGGGCGGCAGTAGCCACTTACCATCAGGTGGACTGCATGCTCGTCTGCTACTCTTATATTATAAAAAAAAAATATATAATTAAAATGAATTATTTGCAGTTATAATATGTGTACGAAACGAGTTATAGATTTTTGTAACGGTAATGAGTCAGTTATATTACATTATATTATTTAACTGCCTCCTTAATACAGTTTGTTCCTGTAGTTCCGGGACTAGAATAGGGCTACGGTATCCTGCCTGTCGTAAGAGGCGCCTAAAAGGGGGCTTACAGGGTTGCGGGCGGCAAGAGTGGGAGCTCGAACCGTCCAGTAAGCGACCCCGGGAAGGACGGCGGTATGTGTGGTCGCATACCATCGTGAACACCAGATGGCGTGGGAGGAGCGAAAACTGCTCTAGCAAGGCAGGGCCCGATCAGGGCATCGCGCTTGGAGGACTCCGGTTGCGTTCCGTCAGAGATCCCGGAGTTCTCCAACGAGCGCTGAGGACGGCCACCGGGGGGGTTTTAGTGCGGTAAAAATCCCATATAAACCGGCGTCGCTCCCACGTCGTCGGGTACCTTTTGAAGGATTCCCCCTCGAAAAAAAAGGTTAATACAGTTAATTAAACAAAAAGATTTTTGATTAATTTACGTTCTTAATGGTATTGGTATTTAAACAACTTTACGGAGCAATTGTATTGATGTTTTTGTAACGGTAATAAGTGAGTAATTTTACATTTTATTAATTAACGGATTCTGTGCAAACTGATGCAGTAAATGAACTCATTCGATTCCCGGCTAGGAAAAAATATTTTAAAGAACTAAAGATGCTCTTTTAGACGGCCTCGTGGCCCCTTTCAGCATTTTTCGCTTATTTTTATGGGTTCAGATTGAAAAATTCAGCCTGTATATATTTACAACTAGCTGACCCGGCAAAATTTGTACCGCCTCAAAATCTATTTATCTAAATATATATAGCTCAAAAGTGACTGACTGACATAGTGATCTATCAACGCACAGCCAAACCACTGGACGGATCGGGCTGAAATTTGGCATGCAGGTAGATGTTATGTTCTTGGTTAATAATATTACTTCGTAACGCGAGCGAAGCCGCGGGCAAAAGCTCGTCCCAGATAAGACTACTTATAACAAACATGCAATTTAAATTGTTTGTCTCTCTTTCTTTCCCATAATTCTTTCTGGTACTATAGAAATCAGTGGCCAACTGAAAATCAGTGGCCGTGGTCCGCCGCTGTGAGGCTGAGTGTGAACCCTTTTGATAAATTTTACTGCAGCAATGTTTTGATTTTAAAGTTATGTTTACTATTGCTTATGTCACATAATGTTGTAGTATTTTTTTCAAATAAATGTTTCTTTCTTTCTTTCTTTCTTAATTTGTATAGAAAATTAGTATAAAAACGCATAGGCACAGTGGCTTGTAGTGTTCAAACAATACCGTGAGAGTGCTGGCTGGTATGCGTTTCTCCTACGCTCTGTTTAACATGTATGCCTTCCGCACCGTTTGACTCACCGATACGATAATCTAAGGACTTTGATTAGAGCAAGGTCCGAGGTTCAAATCCGGTGTGATCTTTTAGTTTTTTTTTTATAATATAGGTGTAGCAGACGCATGCAGTCCACCTGATGCGCTACTGCCGCCCATGGACAGTAGTAATTCCCAGATAGGATTAGATATTCCTTGTTGAGATCGGCCACATGCGCTGCTACCCCTGAGGCCTAAGCTGGAACGCCTCGGAAAAGCATGTCTCCCTTACCACACCCTTCAAACAGAACACAGCAGCGCCTAACACTGCTGTTATTAGGTAGAAATAGGTGTGACGGTGGTGCCGCCGGAGTCGAACCACAAAAGGGTTCTACCACCTTCAAAATTTATTAAACCAATCGTCAATAGGTTAATATCTTATATATAAAATTTTCTTGTCACAATGTTAGTTACCGTACCTCCAAAACGGCTTTAACGATTTTCACCAAATTTTATATGCATGCCAGTAGTTCTGAGAATCGGCTACTATTTTTCATACCCCTGATAAGGGTTTCACCCTTAACATTTTTTTTATTTATATGGCAACACAACGATTGCCGGGTCAGGTTTTATATAGGGTGGCGCTAAATTAATCACCCTATTTTGTTTTTGAATAACTTTTGTACTGAATAAAGAAAGTGATTTTGAGTAATAGAAATCTTTACCAGGACCTGTAACTTTTGATGTGAAACATCTATAGCCGCACGTAAAACCGATTTCTGGCGTGGCGACGCATGCCGTGGCGACGCCACGCTATACGATGGTATATATATATATACACATACAGTCTATATGCAGTAGTGTGTACGGTGTGGCGACGCGTCGCCATGCGCAATCGAATTCAATAAATAGTCATCGTTATTTGGAAAAAAATCGTAATATTTTATTTTATCATTATGACATATTTAGTTCCTATCATAATATGTTCTTTTCTGCATATTACTTTTACAAAATAATGTCGATGTTTCACATCTGCCAGGCGTCCCGTGACGGCTCACATTTTTTTTGCTAATTAGAAAATATGATATCTGTCAAGTATCTTCTACCACGCCAGAAATCGGTTTTACGTGCGGCTATAGATGTTTGACATCAAAAAAAGTTACAGGTCCTGGTTACTCAAAATAACTTTTTTTTTAATTTCGTGCAAAAGTTATTCGAAAACAAAATAGGGTGATTAATTTAGCGCCATCCTGTATAAGTAGTACAAAATAGTAACATTTTAACAGAATACAGGATACGAAACGTAGACAAATACACGTGCTGAATATAAATGAGTCGAAGTGGTTTTGATCGGAGGTCACTTTCTAAACGAATTTCAAGTACCCTAATGGGATTAGGTCACGAGGTTTTTAGGATTATGCACTTTGTTGGAATTTTTCCAAAGATTTTTAGATTTTTTTTTGTGAGATTGATGCAGCAACTGGAGTATACTTGATCTATCTGAGAATGCAATCTGTTATTAACCCCAGATAAGATATGCCATATAAGATGTGCCATAGACATATACAAAGATGAATACACAAACACCCAGACCCAGGACAGATATCTAATCAATCATTCAGATATGTCTTGCCGGGGATCGATCCCGGAACCCTTTGCGTCAGACCGGTGTGGGGACCGCTCCGCACGTCGTCGTAAATATGTAGAAATTCTTCCCAAAGTGACCCACATATCGCCACTATCGTCTCGGAAAAGTACGTCTCTTTATCATACCTTTAAAAACACAGCAGTGCCTATCACATCATCATCATTACTGTCCCACTGCTGGGCAAGGGTCTCTTCTCAGAATGAGAAGGATTAGGCGATAGTCCACCGCGCTGGTCAAGTGCGTATTGGTAGACTTAACATACCTTTGAGATTTTTTTATAAATCTCTCAGGATGCAGGTTTCCTCACGATGTTTTTCTTTTAGCAAGTGATAATTAATTTCTAATACGCACATAATTCAGAAAAATCAGAGGTGCGTGCCTGGGATTTGAACCTCGGACCCCTCAATCGAGAGAACGAGTTTCTTAACCACTAGGCTATCACTGCCATTACACACGTTATACACTAGGCTAACACTGTTATAAGGTAGAAATAGGTTTGGCGATATTGGAGCTGAAATCTAACCACAGAGGGTTCTACCTTCAAACTTTTCTTTTCAATTCAAACTTTGCGATAAATGTAAAGCAAGATACTGGAGCTAATGCTTTATTAATTATATGTAAAAATGATGGCATTTAAAAAAGGGAAAAGGAGAATAATTATTATTAAAAAAAAAAACCCACTGAGTTTCTTACCGGATCTTCTCACTAGAGGTCGCGTTCTGATCCGGTAGTAGTTTAAGAAAACATTGTAACTGACAATTTGTAAGTGCCGCCGTTGGCATATACAAAATAAATATATTTCATTTCATTTTATTTCAAACCTACAAAATAATCAAAACCGAATTATGTATATAGCAAGCAAAATAAAACAAAAAAATTAAGGATCTCTATACTAGAACGACTCATAAAGATCTTTAAGAAATTATTTTATTTGAGAGAAAAGCGAAAGTCCACAAAAATGTTATCAACAGATGTAAGATAACATTACTGAATCAATTATAGTGAAACTTTCACAATACTTCCAATTAAATAAATAAATTGCACGCTCGTTTTCTTTAAACTCTCAAAAACATAAAATAAACATTAAAATTCTTTACACGTGTAGTCATTGGTGTTGGACCGTTATGGCAAAGCTCTTTACGCTAAATATAAATAAACGCTTTCTACACTCACAGCCCCACACTAGAATTACCTGTATCGTGGGTGCCATGGACACACGTAGATGAATACACAAACACCCAGACCCAGAAGTGATATCTAAATTCATCATTCAGATATCTGTCTGGCCGGAGATCGAACGCGGAACCCTTTGAACGTCAGACCGGTATGGTGACCTCTGCCGCGCGGATCGTCGTAAATAATAATTTAATTACGTATTCGTGGTTCTACATTTTTTTTAATTGTTTAACCTGGTGATCAAGCAGACGTGCTACCTGATGGAAAGCAGTCACCGTCGCCTATGGACATTTGCAACACCAGAGGAGTCGCCAATGCATCGCCGGCTTTGAAGGAAAACTCTTTTTGCACTTTTTTTGAAGAGCTCCACTATTGTAGTGAAGGTGTTCCGATTTTCTGTTCAAAAATAGCAATTTCTAGAATATGTTTTAATTCGTATTCAGAAAAGAAAAGATCATATACGATATTTTTTTGGTATTTGGAGTTGTTAACACGCTTTTATTACCTTGGGTTGGAAAAAGTGTGGGGTGCTTTTCGAAAATTGATAAGTGGAGCACCCCACGCTTTTTTCACAATTATACAATTTACTGTTCCTTAATTGATTCCTAGATTGAAAATTATTTTCTACTTTTTAGTTGATTTTCTCATAAAAGCGTGTTTTTTAGTTTTTTGAACTATATTTATTTTTAAGTCTATGGTTAGTTATGGGGTAGTGATGGTTTCAGAGTATTTCTTATATTTCTCGTATATTCATAAAATTAAAAAAAAGGATTACATCATACATTATTCCCATCTCTTCGGTTATTTGTGGTAATTGAAGTAAACAATTAATTGTTTGTCATATCTGACTAAAATTATTTGGTACTTATGTTTTGTATATTTACCTTTATTAAGTACTAGCTGACCCGGCAAACTTTGTACCGCCTCAAAATCTATTTATGAAATATATTTCATATAAAATATAGCCTATGTTACTCGTGGATAATGTAGCTTTCGAATGGTGAAAGAATTTTTAAAATCGTTCCAGTAGTTTTTGAGCCTATTCATTACAATCAAACAAACAAACAAAGTTTTCCTCTTTATAATATTAGTATAGACAAGGACTGCAGTAATTGTTAACGTATAAAACATTTGAAAGAAATTACATTCAAATCAAATTTATATCAACCATTATTAAAAAAATTACTATAGAAAAGTAGACATAACTATAGTTACAATAAATAATACGTTGTAAAAGTTGAATCCATTTTTATAACCTGCTAACAAAAATATTCAAGTAATAAACATAAAATAACAATGTTATGTCTATTTAAATATACCGTCGTAAAGATTCCGACATAACGGGCAAACACCGTTAGAAATGTATGATGTCATACATTTCGCGGTTTGAGAGTGAAAGTAAACTTTTGTTTTTCATCCATATTGTATGGAGTTACAAAAAATGCAATCATTTGAATATCTTTATATATATATTTCTTATGTGCGTGTGTGTGTCACTGAACTCCTCCTAAACGACTTGACTGATTTTGATGAAATTTGTTGTGTGTGTTCAAGGGGACTTGAGAATGGTTTAGATTCACAATGGGAAAAGGTTTTTTAATTGATTTTTAATTCGTAAGTAGTTGTTGATTTTGGAATGTTTCACATTGGATTGCGGGCGAAGCCGCGGGCACCACTAGTCTTATATATAAAATCTCGTGTCACAATGTTAGTTACCGTACTCCTCTGTAACGGCTTTAGCGATTTTCACCAAATTTTATATGCATATTCAGTTCTGAGAATCGGCTACTATCTATTTTTCATACCCCTAAGTGATAAGGCTTGTTCACCCTAAACATTTTTTTATTTATATGGCAACACAACGTTTGCCGGGTCAGCTAGTATCTAAATATTTTTGGTGTGTTTTAGTACAATTGGTGTAGCGAATATGCTATCCAGCTGATGTACAGCTGTCATATGGACATCTGTAACTAAATCCATATATAACATAGTCGTACTCGTATATAACATTTTTGAAAGTGAACCCTTTGAGGTTCGACTCCGGCGGCACCACGCCACACCTATTTCTGCCTCATAACAGCAGTGTTAGGCGCTGCTGTGTTCTGGTTTGACGGGTATGGTAAGGGAGACAGCCTTTTGCGAGGCGTTCCAACTTAGTCCTCACGAGTAGCGGCGCTGTGGCCGACCTGAGGTAGGTATCTAATCCTATCTGGGTTACAGATGTCCATGGACGGCAGTAGCCACTTACCAGGTGGACTGCATGCTCGTCTGCTACTCCTATATTATAAAAAAAGCTCGAAAAACATTACTTTCCGCGGGTAAAAAGTAAGTAAAGCAGTTTGCAAAACTAGTTTAAGAAGCCGGATCAAATCCCACGGAGTCTCTATTAACTTAAAAACCAAACAATGGTGTTTCTTACCATCAATATCACACTAATGATGTGTTCAGATGAGTTCAGTTGTAAGAGGTAGGTGGAATATTGTGTCATATTGTAAAATGTCCAGATTTTTAAATAAAAGTAAAAACAACATTTTTTACACTTCCTTTTACGATTTTACGTTTTTTAATTTGATAAAAAGCGCTGTTTAAGAATATTTTGTTATTGACGGAACGTTTAAAGTAATTTCTGGCGTGGCGACGCATACCGTGGCGCCGCGTCGCAAGCAAACAATATTTTGATTTCTTTACGGTTTTCCTGATAATGCGACTACCAATATTGAACACGGGTTTTAACAGGATATATTAAAAAGTAGTGATAGCCTAGTGGTTAAGAAAGTCGGCCTCTTGATCGAAGGGCTTAAATCCCAGGCCTCTAATTAAAAAAAATCAATATTTGCGTATTAATATTAATTAATTATCACTTACTTAAGCGGTGAAGGAAAACATCGTGTGGAAACTAAGAAATCCTTTTCATTCTGAGAGGAGACCCTTGCCCAGCTGTGGTAATTAATTGATGATGATGATGACGATATTGATATTGTCAACCTAAAATATAAATAAATAAATAAAATATTTAACTTTTCTAAAAACATAAATACGCTAAAATCTGCCCACAATTTTCAAGTTTGCTTATGACATAACAATAATAAATTTCTCTACAATATTAAACTTAGCTGGGCATATCACAATATACCCGACTCTAGAATTTCCCTTCTACATATTCACACATGACATATTAATGTCTGTATTGTTCAACTTTGAAACTACATTGACTATTGATTTATGTGAGAAATTATTTCTATTTCAAAAAAAAAAATATTGTACGCATGCAGTGGCTAGGTAGTATCATGTCACACGCATATCTCATGAGAAAATAAGGTTAATATGTAGTTGAGCTCTTTCATTGCGACGACGGCACGACACCGCCACACCTATTTCTGTTATAACAGCAGTGTTAAGCTCTGCTGTGTTCTGTACCCTTACCATGAGTTTTAACATTTTGACAAATATGACTGTTTTGTTATTTGTTTACGTATTTGACCATACAATTTCCAATCAGCGCCCCTAGCGGATTGTGCCAGAACTTGGAAATTGTATGGGCCAATACGTAAACAAGTAAACTCATGGTAGGGTTACTGGTTTGAAGGATGTGGTAAGGGAGACCGACTTTTCCGAGGCGTTCCAGCTTGGTCCTCAGGGGTAGCGGCGCATCTGTGGCCGACCTCAGGTAGGAATATCTAATCCTACCTGGGGTTGTTTACAGATGTCCATGGGCGGCAGTAGCCACTTACCATCAGGTGGACATGCTCGTCTGCTACTTCTATATTATAACAAAAATCGGCACGGCAATGACATCAGTGGGCGTATCGTCATCAACTACTTGTCCCACTGCTGGGCATAGTGCTCCTCAGAGTGAGAGGAATTTAGGCCATAGTCCATCGCACTGGCTGGCTAATTAGACTTCAAACATCTGAACTGCATTTCAACTGATGGTGGCTACTGCCGCCCATGGAATTCTGTAATCAAGTCCAAATAAGATTAGATTCAACTTAAGATGCTGTTAGGAAAAAATATATAGTGGTGGTACCTCCGGAGTCGAATCACAAAAGATTCCACCCCTTTCAAAATAATACCATAAATTGTCATTATTATACTAAACTAGCTGACCCAGCAAACGTTGTATTGCCATATAAATAAAAAAAAATTAGGGTTGTACTACCCCTAACATTTAGGGGGATGAAAAATAGATGTCGGCCGATTCTCATAGATACCGGATAAGCACAAAAAATTTCATCAAAATCGGTCAAGCCGTTTCGGAGGAGTATGGCAACGAAAACTGTGACACGAGAATTTTATATATTAGATGACACCAGATAGCATTATTAATATTATTCAGAAATAATCGGTAATATTATATTATAGTTACTAGCTGACCCGGCAAACGTTGTGTTGGCACATAAATAAAAAAAAGTTAAGGGTGAACAACCCTTATCACTTAGGGGTATGAAAAATAGATAGTAGCTGATTCTCAGATCTACTAAATATGCATATATAATTTGGTGAAAATCGGTAAAGCCGTTTCGGAGGAGTACGGTAACTAACATTGTGACACGAGAATTTTATATATTAGTTATTATATTCAGAAATACGTAGAATTCAAAGACGCCACAGTAAAAAATACCGCGAACAAAAAGCAAGCAAACAGACCAGTATGTCAAAACCTGTCCACCAATCGATGTAGGCTAGAAATGTTTTCCCCAATATAAAATCCGTATGGACATCACGTAGCTACTTTCTAACCGATCGGTCAGTTTCTCTATAATATGGCAAATTACCAGTAAATTACGTTATACCAATCTATAAATGACCTAATCTTTTCAATACTTTCTTTAGAAAATTTTGGTATATCTGATTATATCGTGATCAAAATAGATATAATATAATTTACCAAAATAAAATACTTTATTTATATTATTTTATGAGAAATATATAAACATTTACATTTTCGCTTAGGCTTAAGGCAGTGAGAGCCTGGTGGTTGAAACTGGCCGCTCAATAATTGGGTCTAATTAAGCTTTACTGTCCTGGATTCAATTTTGAATCAGGCATATAGAAATAAAAAAAATGTGAGCCGTCACGGGACGCCTGGCAGATGTGAAACATCGACATTATTTTGTAAAAGTAATATGCAGAAAAGAACATATTGTGATAGGAACTAAATATGTCATAATGATAAAATAAAATATTACGTTCGCACAGTCAATTGCGCATGGCGACGCGTCGCCACACCGTACACACTACTGCATATAGACTGTATATATATATACCATCGTATAGCGTGGCGACGGCATGCGTCGCCACGCCAGAAATCGGTTTTACGTGCGGCTATAGATGTTTCACATCAAACGTTTATCATCAGTCGAAAACGCGTCCTAAATTCTAATATACACTCAATACATGACGTCACAATATATTACATTAGTTAAATAGATTTAGACAATTACACACCTATTAATATAAGTCTTATCATGTAGTGCACTAGATCTATGAAAATGTGTGTTTGTGTTCATAAAACTTATAGTGTTTTCTCTTCTTTATACACAGATGCACGAAAACTCTTCGGCGGCTACAGAATAACACCATCCTACTGCAAAGCAACAAGAACAGCCAAATACAACAGAGGGAACACAATATGCATGTTCAACCATGAATGCGCGCAACGGGGAGGCGAGGTAGTTGGAGCTTGCATGGATGGGTTCCTCTTTGGTGCCTGTTGCCAGCTCAAATCTGACAGCCAGTCACATATCCCCAAAGGTCCTGGGGTTATCATGACCAGTTATCTAGACTACCCTGATCCTGAAGCAGAAACAGATGATTATGAGAGCGAGCAGCTCAGCGCGTGGCACAACAGCTTCAAACCAGTAGTGACCCCAGGGTACCGACCAAGTGATAAGAACACCCTACCAACCACAACCATGAAAGCTGAGGACCAGGACTTGAGCACTGAAAGTGTTCAAGCTGAAATCATTTCAGAAGGTTTCAACCAAATCACGAATACGTTACTAAGTACCCCGCCGAAGGATAATAATTTCGTTTACATCAAACCTGGGAAACCTGATAGTATTTACACACACAGCACAATCGATCATGGTATAGCTGATACTATACTATTCCACGAAAATGGCTCCCAAGTTGAAGATATAGCCAGACCTTCAGATTTTAACATACAAATATCGTCGATGCAAACGAAACCAACTAAAGCACCTGTTTCTACATCTTCCACTCCATCTATAGTAGTTTCATCCACACATCGTCCAATCTTCAAGCCGGTTTTCAAACCCAAACCATTTAAAAAGAATGTGACTACAACAACTGAAGCTTATGTTATGGTGTCAACAGTTACTAAGGACACACAGAAACCACCAGAGCTATCATCTATAGATAGTATACTACAGATGTTGAATGACAGCACTCCAAGTATGAAAGAATCCAGTTCACCATCAAGCCTTGATGTTATGGAGACCAAATCATCACCTGTCCCATCATCAACTGCCTCTTACGATTATCCAAGTTACTTATACACGGGACACTATGTAACAATAAAGCCTTCGACATTCTCACAAACAGTGACATCTAGTGTCACTAAGTTCGGACCTAGCAAACCTTTGACTACAAAGAAGCCAATCTATGGTATTTACACCACTCCGAATAGCATACAAGATGATAACAGACCAGCTTCAATTAAGCCTTACTACACTTCATCCATTCCTAGTCAATCTACTAGTCAAGCGATCGAAGCGTTTAATCGGTATCCAACAGATCCAGAAGACTTTGGACAACTAACTACATTCAGTTATGTTAGCTCAACTACAACGAAGCCAACATCAACGACAAGAAAGCCACCATCAACTAGCTATGTGACAGGTGCTAGTCCGTCTCGAAGGCCAATTACGTCACAGATAAACCCAGTTTCCACTTACGAAGCGTCAGATACCTTCTCAAGCGTCACTCCAACAGTCATCGTTCTTAATAATCCTACAACTAAACCAGCTTCGACAGAAGAAAAAGAGCCTCAATTCGTCGAAATATCCCAAGAACCGTTTAAAAAGCCTGTCAGTCAGATAACAGTCAACAATCATATTGAGTCGACTAACAACATTTATATGGGGAAACCTCCACCTCCGCCGTCATACGAGCGGCCGTCTTCACCGACAATCGTTATAACACCAAAACCACCGCCACCAACGACACCTTATCCAATAAAAGCATCGACTAGACCGGCCCCTACATCGACAGTACCAAGCTTTGACAGCTACACCGAGTACACGCCAACGACATTCAAGCCAGAACAGCAGACTTCACCCGACGACTTGATCAACTTCCCACCAGTAAGAAACCCAATGTTGAACGCAACTGGTTCGAACCCAAGCGTCTTCAACACCAGCGTTGCTATTGACAACGAGCTCGATCTACTCCACAACATCGATTTCTCGACACCAACATGGCAGGAAGATGAGAAATTGAACGAGAAGATGAACTTATTCGTAAACAAAATCGTTGGAAGCTTACAAGGCACGTTCCAAGAACTCCACGACATCGTGATTTTAGATAAGAAGCCGAATGCGACGATTCTATCGAAAACAACGACAGCCAAACCACCGAGGAAGACCCCAGCGACGACCAAGAGGCCAATTACTACAAGGAAGCCAGTCAAACCGACACCTACAAGGCGACCACCGACAAAGTTAACTACAAAGAAGCCAGTGAAGCTAACGACATCTGCAAGAAGGCCTACAACTACAACGCCCCCACCGACGACAACTACAAAAAAGCCGGTAAGACGAAATATTTTAGAAGGTTCTAACATCAACTTTTAGTTGTCTTATATAATCTATTCCAAACGTAACATGCAGTCAACTTCATCATATAATTTAAAATATATTTTTTATTAAAGTTTTGCTATTTCAAATATTAATACAAAATAATAATTTTACAGGAAATCAACTATTAATTTTACTTTTGAGTAACAATGAAGTATTTACATAAATCAGTTATTTAAAAATATTATTTCCGTTAAGAAATTATTTACTAATTAGTTACCTACTTAAGTACAATTAGTTATTTCCTTAGATGATGTAATAACACATCTAAGGTGATTTCATATAAAATAATTATATTTCACTGACAACTGCCAGGACATAAATAATATAAAATAGGTACTTAATATACAAGGTTATTTCAAATAAAAAAACCTCGATAAAGCTTTATTATTTATTATAATTTGAAGGTAGAACCCTTTGTGGTTCGACTCCGACGGCACCACCGCCACACCTATTTCTGCCTTTCTGTTATAACAGTAATTTTAAGCACTGCTAAGACTGCTATATTCTGGTTTGAAGGGTGTGGTGAGAGACATACTATTTCAAGGCGTGGCAGCAGGGGTAGCGGCGCATCTGTGGCCGACCTCAGGTAGGAATCTAATCCTATCTGGGGCTGATTACAGATAAGGCGGCAGTTGCCACTTACCAACAGGTGGACTGCATACTCGTCTGCTACTCCTATATTATATAAAAAATAAGGTCTTCCCAATCTTAAAATAGACTTGGTCCTTGCCTGTTATCAATCTGTTTGCAGGTGACCACCACGAAAAAGCCGAAACCCACGAAGAAAGTCACCACTACCACCGTAGCAGCGTCTACCATCACTGAGTTAGCTGACGATGTCACCACTGAGGGTTACACTGAACAAGTCATCGATTATAACGATAAGAATTGTAAGTACGACTGACTGAAGTTCGACTGATTCTTCCTCTTTGGGGAAACCCTTCATTGGTTCTTCTCAGCCACGGCAACGGAGAGAAAATGCCCATGGAAATGAAAAATGATTTTCTGTTCTATGGATATGCCCTCCTTTTTTTTGGGGAAGCCCTTCATGGGTTCTTCTCAGCCACGGCAGCGGAGAGGATATGCCCATGGAGCAGAAAATGATTTTCTCTTCTCTGGATATGCCGGACTCCTACCGGCTAAAGCTCCACGGTGTTCCTCTGTATTTTGTTGGAACCATGTACGCTAGTAGCACTCGTCCTGTCCCGACGGCCGACTGATTCTTCCTAGATTATCTCAGCTCTCGGAATCCGATAAAGCATTATAAAGAGAAACATTGTTGCCGATTTTACATAAAAATGTCCATTTGATTATCAAATTTGAATTCGCGGTGTAAGAGTCAGATGAACGTATCTACAAAAAAATCAAAAATAGTTTTTTTCCACAAATCGGTTCATAATGTAGTCCTTTAACGTAATTGTAAAACATGTAACGTTACATTCAACCTCTGAAGTTCCAAAAAGACTTAATAAAATAAGGTTTTGAAGGTGGTAGAACCCTTTGTGGTTCGACTCCGGCGGCACCACCGCCACACCTATTTCTACCTAATAACAGCAGTGTTAGGCGCTGCTGTGTTCCGGTTTGAAGGGTGTGGTAAGGGAGACAGACTTTTCCGAGGCGTTCCAGCCGTGGCCGACCTCATGTAGGAATATCTAATGCTATCTGGGGTTGATTACAGATGTCCATGGGCGGCAGTAGCCACTTATCATCAGGTGGACTGCATGCTCGTCTGCTACTCTTATATTATAAAAAAAGAACCACTTTCGATTGAACCAGAATAACGTATTTTGAGTACCGTTAAATTAGTTTTAATTATCATGTTAGGCTGAGACCGCACTGCGATTAAACGCAGACTGAATAAAAAAAGCTGAAAACGCCAAAACGCATACGAACACGCACTGCGGTTTTCTTTTGGCTTAATTTTATTTCAGTCTCATCATAGATTTCAGGCGAACAGCACGTGTTGTGGGGTTAGAGACTGAATAAAAAACCAATGATATTTAAAACTATAGATATGTTACCTGCCCACAAAACAACACAAATAAGTGTTACACTAAACACACAAATACACGTTTTTCTTTTTGCTTACCCGAAAGTAACTCATTCATTCATACGTAAATATGTACGTAAATTTTGCTTCTCTATTACTACTTGTGGAAGGAATACGTTATCTCTATTTTGTCAGTTACGTAATTATAGCGGACCAAGCACGAAAAACAATCAAGATATAATGATTTCTCCTCATTTACTTGTGAAATGTGATTCCATGAATCTTGGGTATTTTTTTGCATAATTTGTACATTTAAGCATTGCCCAAGAAGGCATTTTGAGGCTTAGAAGACTAAAATAATGACGTTAAACGTATACAGTGACATACATACGTGTCAGTTACTACGCCGCCGCGAGAGCGGCTGGAGTCGATTCACTCCAATTGGTGTATTTTGTATATTTCATGTTTTACCCACTAGTAACATATCTTTAGTTTATATCAATGCCCCACCATACAATTACTATGGGAGACAAAAAACCGCGCTTTAAACAAGCCGCGGTCAAAATGTAACAATAAATCAGTCGACTGAAAAAGTCACTAGTGCGTGCACTTGTATAGAAAGCAATATGTTTTATATTTTAGCGGTTTCAGTCTTGCGGTTAAACGCGTGCGTTTAATCGCAGTGCGGTCTCAGCCTTAGACCTATAAGAACTTTTTGCAAAAAATACGTTTTTAATCCTATAATATTGTTTGTTCACAATATCATAATTATGAACCATTTCAACGTAAAAGCTCTTACGTTGCGATTTACACACTATTTTTGCTCTCCTGTAAAATTGACAAAATTACGTTTATCTGACTCTTACACTGCGAATTCATCATCATAAAGTCCGTAGATTTGTGTGGTAAGGTATACATACATATTTTCTCGAGGCATTCCAGCTTAGCTCAGGTGTAGTGGCGCATATGTGGCCGATCACAGGTAGGAATCTAATCTTATCTACGGTTGATTACAGATGTCGATGGGCGGCAGTAGTCACCATCAGGTGAACTGCATGCTCGTCTGCTACTCCTATATTATAAAAAATCCATTGGAATATTATTGTCAAAAGTGAATGGATTAGACGATGTAATTCTTAGGCCACAAGTAATTAAATTACTATATAACTTTATCATTGCGATTAGATTACGTCAAGTCAATTAAACGTTACTTATAATTGCAGTAACGTAAATTATACATAGTTATGGTTAAGTTAGACCAATGATTAAAAGTTGTAATCAACTGTAAAGAAATAACTTATTTTAAAATTCTAAATGCTTACTAATAATGTTAACTTAATAAAAGATATTGTTAAAAGATAACAAAGTATTTTTGTTCAACGTTATTAACCGAAAAAAAAATTAACAAAAAAATAAAACCGACTTGTATGTCACTACAAAGTAAAAAATAATTGAAATAAATGTTGGTTTAGTACATATTTCTGAAGTCGGCGCTCATATTAGACATGCTGTTTACGCCGTTATCCAACGAAATATATTTTTCAATGTAACAGTTACAATTGTAAAAACGAAGCTAAATTGTGATTACAATTGTTACATTAATGAACAATGTATTCAAACAAATATTAAGTTGTTTATTTGAATGCGCTTATTCTCAAAATTCGACTGATACTGCCACAGAATTTTTAGAAAATTTTATTTTAAGAAATTTTAAATTTTATCAACTCGAAGATTCCTTAATGTAATAGTATGAATGTAGTATTTTTTTAAGATTTAAAAGTATCACCATTATTATTACATCATCCCTACATTTTTTACAATAATGACTGCAAACAATTTTGACTTATCATCATTTAAATACAGTTAAAGCCTATTAGGAATAACTAACCTAACCTAACCTAACCTAACCTAACCAAGTAATCAAGTATTTCCTCAAATTTCAGTGTGTGGCGTCCGTCCTCTGGTCAAATCGGGCAGGATTGTGGGCGGCAAGAACGCGAAGTTCGGCGAGTGGCCCTGGCAGGTGCTGGTGCGAGAGTCCACCTGGCTTGGTCTGTTCACGAAGAACAAGTGTGGTGGGGTCCTCATCACTAACAGATTCGTCACCACCGCTGCGCATTGTCAGCCTGGGTTTGTTTTTCTACTTTTCTTATGTTTGTTTGGTCAAAAATCCAAATTAGGGTCGACCAACCCATCTAAGCAGATAAAACATATTTTTTACCAACCTTAGTACTGGAGTATTTGGCTCAAAATAACTTTGGTGATATTATAATTAATAACAAAATGGTTAGTATGAGAATGTATGCAAAGGAATATTTATAAAAATGAGCGTTTTTCTTTAGTTTGCCAAATATTATTTCGCTTAGTTCGATCCTTATAAGCGACAGTATAGGTATCGTATTCTAGCTTTATTTTATTTTATTTAATTTTATTTTAATAGGAAAACACAGTGTACAGTTATATCTATATAGTTATCACTTAATAAAAACAACACACCATTTAGCTGTTTTCGCAAATAAAAAGCTTATATATGCGAATACACATATTTGCTTGTCTTGTCGATCGGAATATAATATTAATTCTGAATACTTTAAAAGTTATTAAATGTATAAGTTTATAATATCAAGAATAACTTTACCCTAAAAATTATTGATACATGTAAATAAACTTAAATTTTATGTAAACTTATTTTAAAATACATAAGTATATAAATCTTTAATCTTATATATAAAATTCTCGTTCTATTTTTATATACTTGACCGTAATAAGATGATGTTAAAACTATCCAAAATCTCTCAATTCCAGCTTCCTAGCATCCCTCGTAGCTGTCTTCGGTGAGAACGACATATCCGGAGACCTGGAGCCGAAGCGTCCAGTCTCCAAGAACGTACGACGTGTGATAGTCCACCGTCAGTATGACGCTGCGACCTTCGAGAATGACCTGGCGCTGTTGGAGCTGGACTCGCCTATCAAGTATGATGCTCATATAGGTGAGTTTTGTTATGTATTTTTGATGTGAAACATCTATAGCCGCACCTTCTGGCGTGGCGACGCATGCCGTGGCGCCACGCCAGAAGCGCCACGCTATACGATGGTATATATATACAGTCTATATGCAGTATTGTGTACGGTGTGGCGACGCGTCGCCATGCGCAATCGACTGTGCGATTCTCTCCCACTCGATCTGGCGTTAAGCCATCAATAAATTCGTAAATTTTTGTATTTAATGAAAATAAATGTTTATTCAATAAATAGTCATCGTTATCTGGAAAAAAATCGTAATATTTTATTTTATCATTATGACATATTTAGTTCCTATCACAATACGTTCTTTTCTGCATATTACTTTTACAAAATAATGTCGATGTTTCACATCTGCCAGGCGTCCCGTGACGGCTCACATTGTTTATGGGTAGACGAGCGTTTCGACCACCTGATGCAAAGCTACTGCTGCCTATGGACATCTGTGTCAAAACGGCAGTGATAGCCTAGTGGTCAAGAAACTCGTCCTCTCGATCGAGGGGTCCGAGGTTCAAATCCCAGGCACGCACCTCTGATTTTCAAATTTATGTGCGTATTAGAAATTAATTATCACTTGCTAAAAACGGTGAAGGAAAACATCGTGAGGAAACCTGCATTCCTGAGAGATTTATAAAAAAAAGAAAATCTCAAAGGGTATGTGAAGTTTACCAATACGCACTTGGCCAGCGCGGTGGACTATGGCCTAATCCTTCTCATTCTGAGAGGAGCCCTGCCCAGGAGTGGGACAGTAATGGGTTGATGATGATGGACATCTGTAATCAACCCCAGATAGGATTAGATTTCTACCTAAGTCGAACCACAAAGGGTTCTACCGCCTTCAAAATGACTGCAGAAGGATATGATTTTCGCACAAATGTATGTTTGTGTGTGTGTATGTATGTACGTGTTTATTAATTAAAATATGTATTCGTAGCACGCTCTGTAGCCCATATGGCTTGAATCATATGAGGCGTCGTTAAATTCGTTTAATATGTGAAAGGAACAAAGGCTATATTTTTAAGCAATACACCTGATGAGAGGCTAGGGTAATTGTACATTGTACTTGGACATCTGTAATCAAACCCAGATAAGATTAGATTCCTATCTGAGGTCGACCAAAGATGCGATGCTAAGGACGAAGCTGGAGAGATTCCGAAAAGTTACCATTCAAACCAGAACACAGCTGCGCTTAAAACTGCTGTTATTATACAGAAATTTGTGTGACGGGGGTTTCTCTAGACCCGCGTTTCCCAACCTGTGGTCCGCGGACCCCTGGGGGTCCGCGAGTATATGTACCGGGGTCCGCGGTGTCATCTCTGGACCATACATATATCGCTCATTATATGCAAAAGGGGCGCTTTACTGCTTTTTTCAACCACATACTTATGTGAAAAGGCATTCTCTACTCTTGTTTATACAAAAAACAAATACAGAAACAGATTACAAGTAGAATCTGATTTGAGATTACAGCTTAGTAGCAACATCAACCCGAATATCCCTGATTTAGTTGCAAAAAAGCAACACCAACCTTCACATTATTTTTTTCATATTTTTCATAATAAACAGTTATAAATATCTTGTATTTGTAATAACTAAAATAAATACGTAATCCGTTTTTTGCTGTTTATTTTATTAAGGGGTCCGTGAAAACTGTGCTTGATTACCTAAGGATCCATGCACTGAAAAAGGCTCTAGAGGCAAACTACAAAAGGTGGTTCATAACCTCATACACCATGTCTTACAGATGAAAAACAATATTAAAATTATGTTTCTTTGTTATTGTAAAATATCTAAACATATATAACTCAAAGGTGACTGACTGACATAGTGATCTATCAACGCACAGCCCAAACCACTGGACGGATCGGGCTGTTTGGCATGCAGGTAGATGTTATGACGTAGGCATCCGCTAAGAAAAGATTTTGATCTATTCTACCCCCAAGGGGATCAAATAGTATTATTATAAAATAGTATTAATATAAAATAGTATTGTAACGCGAGCGAAGCCGCGGGCAAAAGCTCGTTTTCTTTATATAAAGCCCTTAAAAAATGGCCTAAAATTTAATAAATGTAGCCCTTTAATAATGTTGAACTTTGTTTTCTAATTTCAGTGCCAATCTGCATGCCACCTGACGAATCGGACTTCACCGGTCGTGTCGCCACCGTCACTGGGTGGGGGCGGCTGAAGTATGGCGGTGGGGTACCGGCAGTTTTACAGGAAGTTCAGGTAACACTCATCCTTTATTAATAATTTTATAATAATAAATTTATTTATTTCATGAATTACAAAGGTATATTTGTATATTCTTGAGGTAATCTTTATATAATAGTAATTTATTTAGCATAATTAAGTGTCGTCAGCTGCCTAAACTGGGTAAAAAGGAGGTCAGGAGGTCAGGAGGTTAGGAACATATTAATTGAAAACTATGGTATTACTTAAATTATTTATAAACTTATTCATATGTATTATATATATATATATATATATATATATATATATATATATATATATCTATTGCCTACTTGTTACAAAATACACACATACACATTCACACTCACATACATATACACACTACACGTACATACTTATACACACACATTTATGTATATTAATATAGCTTTGGTGGTTGTTAATAAATTAAAAATAGTAACTAGTGTTAGTAAGTGATCGTACTTTATTATTATGTATTTGAAATGCTCATAAAATGTAAATCCTTAATTGGCTGTTAGTAGATTAAGCATGAAAAAATTTGTACAATACTTTAAGAGCTGTGGATTTTGTTAATAAATAAAATAAAAAATAAAATAAAATAAAAAAAAAACCTGTAATATAGGCAACTGAACTCTCCCTAAAGTGTGTCTGAGTTTTTTTTTTTATATATATATTATAGGAGTAGCAGACGAGCATGCAGTCCACCTGATGGTAAGTGGCCACTGCCGCCCATGGACATCTGTAATCAACCCCAGATAGGATTAGATATTCCTACCTGAGGTCAGCCACAGATGCGCTGCTACCACTGAGGACTAAGCTGGAACGCCTCGGAAAAGTCTGTCTCCCTTACCACACCCTTCAAACCGGAACACAGCAGCGCCTAACACTGCTGTTATTAGGTAGAAATTGATGTGGCGGTGGTGCGCCGGAGTCGAACCACAATGGGTTCTACCACCTTCAATACTACTACGTTACTATATAATCTGATTAATTGGAATGTATATAAACTTAATAATAATCCCAACACAAGTATCAAATCAATTATGAACAAATAGAATCAGTTGAAGGCCCTTTTAGTGGATCAATTCCGGCGGCACAACAGTAGTGTTAGGCGCTGCTGTGTGAGAATAGGTGTGACGATGGTGCCGCCGGAGTCGGACCATAAATGATTCTACCACCTTTACAAACTACCCTTAATTATTTATCTCCCTTACCACACCCTTCAAACCAAAATGCAGAATCACTTAGGCTATGGCTGAAGTAGAAAAAAGGTGTGGTGGTATCCTAATATTCTGATATATTTTGACTAATATTTTATGTTACGACTCCAGGTGCCTGTGATAGAAAACAGCGCGTGCCAGGAGATGTTCCACACAGCTGGTCACGCTAAGAAGATCCTCAACTCCTTCATCTGTGCTGGATACGCTAACGGACAGAAGGATTCTTGTGAAGTAAGCTTTTGAATTTTTACCACGCTTTTATTAGCTTGGGTTGTATGTATGTACGCAACAGTAACGGAATCTTTGAACCTTGTGGGGTGCTTTTCGAAAACTGATAAGTGGAGCACCCCACGCATTTTTCACAATTATACTATTTACTGTTTCTTAATTGATTCCTAGATTGAAAATTATTTTCTACTTTTTAGTTGATTGTATCATAAAAGCGTGTTTTTTAGTTTTTTGAACTATATTTTTATTTAGACCACTTCGCGGTGTAGTCAGATGAACGTATGTACAAAAAATTTTGAAAGTATTTATAAACATTTTTTTAAACTAGAACACAACAGCATTTAATACTTCTGTATACGGAATAATTATACATTTTGAGCATCAATTACCCATTTCTTTCACAGGGCGACAGTGGCGGTCCTCTCGTCCTCCAAAGAGAAGATGGTAGATGGCAGCTAGTGGGCACCGTGTCCCACGGTATCAAATGCGCGGCCCCCTTCCTACCTGGCGTTTACATGCGGACCACATTTTACAAGCCCTGGCTTAGAAGTATTACAGGGGTACACTAATAATAATAGCCGGAATTTATTTAGAAATCTTAAAATTTTTTGACCCTAAAAAGTCGAAAATGTTATATACATTGGTGCCTTAATACTTGAAAATTAAAAAGAAATTCTCTAAAATAATAAGTATTTATTGAAAAAGATATTTTAGAATGTAACTATGGAAAAAAACCTTTTTTTTATTTGTCGTTATATCACGTCCTTATCTATAACGTTATTGTTAACGTGATATTACGTCATTGCCGTTCACGTAATAACGTCGATTATTATTAATAATTTTAATTTCGCGTTACACGGATATTAACTTAAATGGAATTTAAAAATGCTAAAGTTAGCCTAGTATGACCTTTTCATTGTTTATACAATAGTTAAAAAATCGCTAGAAACTTTTTCCTTGACAAATCAAAGATATACATATCAAACAAGAATCTTAAATGCGTGTTGAAAATATGAAAAAATAACATTTGTTTTTCGTATAAGTACTATAATATCTTTACCACCTATAACATGTTTTGTGACGTGAAAATACGTCCAAAATAAAAATGCAAGTAGAACATAATATTAAAACATTAATAAAAGTTTAACACGTATTTTCTAGTAGAATTATTATCAGAAGTATTCGTGATTAAATATTTAATTTTATTTACTGATAATTAAAAATATTTTACAACATTCCACCAATCTTCAATAAGCTGCTCATCTAATAAAATATTAAATTATAAATAGTTTTCAAAGCAATAATTTACTTTAAAACCAGCTCTCTACAAATATTATGCATTAAAAAAACCCAAAATATAAACATTAACTTAATTTTCTAAAATATAAAATTAATATATTTGTAAAAAACAGCTTAAAATAAATACGTAATTTGTAAAATTAAAATTAAGAAATTGTAAAATAATACTCTTGATAAATAATTTAATATTGTAAAATAAAAAGCATTTATTTATTTATAGTTAAATAAATAGGATAATTTTAGGCGTTAAGACTGAACATAACAAATTAAAACTTATTTCTCGAACAATTTGCTTGTAAAACGAGTAATTATTAACATTTCTTGCTTTAAATATTTTGATATCATTGAGCTTTTACATGTAATAATAATTTATTAAAAATTGTTAAATTAAAATAATAGATTTCTTGTTATAAAAATATTGTTTCTCAATCGATGAAATGTAGTTTATTGCAAAATATTAAAGTACATTATTAAATACTCATTAATTTTGTAGTTCAGAGTTATATTATTTTTAATTGTAATTGTAAAATAAAAATATATATTTTAAAATTGAATTTTAAATACAATTTGATAATGTATATAAATTACTGTGTGTATATTTATTGTATCAATTTTGTGCGATACTTTAACGTTTTATTTATTACATTATTTAATATGAATCGCTCAATATATTTATAGGAAATGTTAAAAATGTGACTGTTATGCATTTAATAAAATATATAAGAAGTTTTTTGTTGTATTTAATACATTTATATACCTTTCAAAATATTTAATTGTTTATGGTCCGCGTAAAACTGCTAGTTCGCTCTGTTTATGAATAAATTGTATGACTACACGTGCTCGCAACAACTTCAGAGCGGACTAGCAGTTTTGCGCGAACTATACCATGACCAATTTTAGACTGGTTAATCAATGATGCTTTTAATTTACTGATTAATTTATGTTTTTTTTTAAAAGGCACATTTTACTTTAAACAGTATTCGTTCTTGATAAAACGAATAAAATAAGTAGATCCTAGATCTTGGGTCGATTTTGATAGCATTGCTGCAACACCTATTTGGGGCAGTAAGACATATGCGTACAATCTTAGATAAGCTTCATTTTGTTATAATAAGCAGTTCAGAAGGTGGTAAAACCCTTTTTGATTCGACTCCGGCGGCACCAGCGCCACATCTGTTTCTACCTACTAACAACAGTGTTAAGCGCTGCCATGTTCTGGCTTACTTTACTTTTCCGAGGCTTTCCAACTTAGTCCTCAGTGGTAGTGGCAAATCTGTCGCCGATCTCAAATCAAATCAATTTTTTTTATTCAAAATAGGTTCTTTACAGAGCACTTATGAATGCCAATACATTTACCACCACTTCACAAGGTGTTTCGTTATGGAGAAGAAGCGGCGAAAGAAACTCCATAACACACATCTTTTTAAAAAAAAATGTGTGTCTCAGGTAGGAATATCTAATCTTATCTGGGTTTGATTACAGATATGCAAGCGCCGCAGCAGCCATTTACCCTCAGATGGACTGCATGCTGGTCTGCTACTCCTATATTATAAAAAATATGTCTCCCTTTTCATCAACATTGTAGATGTTAAGAAATAAAACAAAATTTCACTTGCTTCACTAAATATATTTATTGCGCAAAACTTTTAATCTACAGATAAACAATATACGGTTACATTTTAATATATTATTTTATTATTATAATAACTACACTACACAATATTAACATTTTCATGATTATAGTGACAGACAACAACAGTTTTTATTAATTATGTTAAGCGAATATTACAATGTGTAAGATTAAAATATAATAAAGTAATATTTTAATAAATCAAATAATATACATCAAAATACAATAATATTACATCAAATAAAATATTACATATTTGAAATAACGGCTACAATATCAACGACTTCAAAATAAAAAAATATATAGTAAAGATAAATATAAATACTGTAAAATTAAGTTTAATCAATAATAAAATAATAATTGTAATTTAATTTGTTTATGGATTTAGATGACATACAATTAATGTTGATTATTTAAGAAATTATTATATTAATGTTTGATAAAGGTTTATTTAATTAGTATTTTGATAAATAAAAAGTGTTCATATATCCCAAAAAAAAGGTTGATGGTAAATCGGTGAATCTTTATTCAAATTAATTTTATTTCTGACTTTAATAATTCAATGAAAAATTAAAATAAGAATTTCTGTTGAATAAAATATGTATATTTCATCCATTTAATTTGATTTAAACATAGACATAGCTATATTAAAATTAAAATTAAAACAAAAATGTTGAGAATATTGCTATATATTTTTAATTCCCTTTCGATTACAAATACAACATTTATAACAGGATTATAATTTCTACAACATATTTATTACAACAACAACATATAAGATTTATTTTTTTTGGTTATCTTAATCTAAAATCTACGAATAAAATATTTGTACAGCATATTTATATACATGTATAAGTTATACATTGAGTGTGTTTGCAATGTATAATTAATACATGCATTTATCATAAGGTATTTTAAAGAAGCAATATCGAATCAATGTATAAGTAATATATATATGTATATTACCTAGTTAATACGAGAAGCAGTAGCCAATGGTACATCACCCATAATAGTTACGTTATATACTGCTGACTTCCCACGGTCCCTGATTGACGGACAGAACAAATCGTACTGACGCACCCTAGAAGAGCGTCGTCTCTAGTGCATAGAGAGTCCGTAGCCGTGTGTCGAATACTAACCGACGAGTCATTACAAAAATGCCTCCGAATCTCAAGATCAACAGACTGATACGCATTGAAAGTCGTCTTTGCATAAATCCGCAAACTCACAGACCGTGGAAAGCCGTTATTTCATTATTCAACTTCATAATCTTCTGCTATATAAACATACTAGGCCTTCATACAATGGCTACATTAATTTTATAATATGATACATATTTTAAAATTGTTATTGATATTGCACAGCAGTATTTAAATTGATAAATAGTTGTTTATTATATTTATCTACATTAAAATTTGATTATATTTCGTAAATTCTGTAATACAACTAATTTTAAAGCATCATATACTTTAAATACGAAGATAATATTTATCATAAGCATGCTACATTTTTGAATATTTATTTAATATTTGCTTTTAAAAGAATATCTTAAAAAAATCTTTATGGAACGGTGGATAAATCTTAAGTAATAAAATTTATTATTAAATTATTACAATTCTCAATTATTATGTTTTTAATTCGTAAATAAAAGGATACATACACTTATAACACTGGATATTTGCGCAGTATTCTTAGCTAAAAATATATTTAATAACAAACTTAAAATTTAAGTAATATTTTCTAACACTTATAACTACAAAATTAAATAATACAATCCTCTGTTACTATTTCTAAACAAAATTAAAATTGTGCATGAAATAAAACTTAGTATAATTTTAAATTAATTAGCCCCATAACTAAATACTTATACAACGGAAAATATTGAGGACAACTTTTTATGTTGGTCATATTAATTAGACAACTACCCGCTACAATGAAGATTATTGCCATTTACACATCTACACTAATATTATAAAGAGGAAAACTTTGTTTGTTTGTTTGGTTGTAATGAATAGGCTCAAAAACTACTGGACCGATTTTAAAAATTCTTTCACCATTCGAAAGCTACATTATCCACGAGTAACATAGATATTTTATATGAAATATATTTGATAAATAGATTTTGAGGTGGTACAAAGTAAGTAAGTCAGCTTGTTTTTAATAATTAGAGAGATATATAGCTGGATTATTCCTAGAATTTTAAGTCCAACCCTGCGAGAATAAAAGAGAAGAATTAACGTATAATTTTTTCCAGGACAGACAAATTCAAATATCCCTGAGATATGACTTTTAAACAAATTTTCTAGCAATTTATCAAAATCAAGCATGTTCAAAAAACTAAAACATTGCAAAAAGTTATAAAATGTATATGCATCTCGCTCATTCTTCATAATGCACAAGCGAGAAATATACATAAAATCAGCTATAACATTTTTAAATCAAATTATATTTGCAATACAGAGCTAACAAACTCTACCAGTAAACTAAAACTCTACTTAGACATTTTCCCTTTGTAATGAAAGCATTTTTTACAAAGCGCATCAGCTCTATCCTTAATCGATTGGGTAGAGACAGCTCTCTCTGATTCTGGTTTCGAATCCTCACCTTCATTGGGACTCTCACTGAATTGCTGAATCAACTTCTTAATATAACTACCAGGGCCTTTAATAGTTAATTTCGTAACATCTTCGCTTCTATCTTTATCATCCACGTCAGCAACTCGAGATTCAAACCTATCGCCTATATTAATCTTTTCTTCCGCAGGACTGAAGTGAACAGTTTGAGTTTCAGCCTCAAATTTCTTATAACCAGTCGGTGTTACGGTTATTTCGTTAGTTGTCATGTCAATTGTGATTTTAGCGTCATCCAACGTGAGGTTAGCGAGTGCCGCGTCGACAGATCTCGAACGGACTTGCCTAGATGGCGTTGACGGCAGTTGTAATTGGTTTGAGTCGAAGTTTTCTTGCTTGATCGTTCCGATAGATGTCGCTGGGGTGGATGATATGGATGATCGCTCTCCAGGGCTTGATCCTGTATTAAAATTTTAGTAAAGAAATAGAAATATAATTTAGGATGTGGATTAAAGCAATTCTTCATATTATCCATGTCTTATACATGCCTTCTTATTGCAAGCTTATGCTTGTTTTAAATTGGCTTTTGGTGGGAAAATTAGTAAAGCCTTATTGTAATGTTAGTACCGTCACCTAAATAGTAATTAAATTACCTCAATTATTTGCAGGAATTGGTTCACTTTTCGGTCCTAGAAAAACCAATTAAATTAAAAAAGAACTAATTTAAGGTATTTAACACAAATTAATAATTCTGGATATCCAAAATCAGATAGATGAAAATTATTTTTTAGCAATATTTATCCGTAAACTAGCCTAGTTGGATGAGATTAACATCCATTTAGGCTTAAGCCACACTAGAAATCCGTAGATTTTCAGATTCCTCTAAAGTAGTCTTCGTCCTATGCATTACAGATAACTACCCATCCATCAGCCTTTTAAGTTCCACTGCTGTATACAGGCCTCGCCTAATAGGCGCCCTAATATCAGTCCCGTAACCTTTGAATCCAGATGAATTCTTCAGGTCATCGGTGCCCATCGTCAGGAGCAACCTGTGCTTCTTTTGCCTAAACGTGATCGCCACTCGAAGACCTTCCGTCCATTTCAGACGTAACGTTAGAAATATCAACAAGCTTTGGTTTTAAAGGGTAAACTAATCCGGTTTACATTAATAATCTTATCTTTACTAATAATTATTACTACTTCATGCAAGCTACCTTTCCATGCTTCCCTTAAAGCTCTACCCACCGTTCGAAACATCCTCCCGTTCCTCCTCAGAGCAGAGCGGCAGAGACTGCTCCATCATCAGACCCTGGACCATGTCCATGCAGGAGTCCAGGGAGAACTTCTTGCCACACATCCTGATGCCGCGGATACGGCGACGCATCTCTGAAGGGTTAGTGACGTAAGCATTGGGTGTTAAGGATGGGTTGATGAAGAAGTTTGAGAATTAGAAGTTAATTAATAAATGGTGGGTGATAACGAGATAGTAATAATTATAACTCTGACTAAAACTATGGAAAAATCTTATATTATAAATATGGATCTTAAGAGTTAAACTCTGTTATATTGACTCCTGTTAATGTTAGAAATACTATTCGTGTAGTCAATTTTTGAATGAATGCACTGTACAATATACATTTCGCCATACAATTTTTGTTGTGTTAATACGGTGAACTTAAACTAATTTTGCCATATCAGGATTACACGCTTGTGTCAATCCCATCAAAATACATAACCATTGAAACAATGAAGTTATAATGTCTAAATTTAGCTAAATCAGGATCGCTTTATGGAACTCCGTACCAAATAAAAACAAAAATGCAAGCATTTTCTTTGTAAAATTAATAAACCAAAATTTTTGGAATTCGCTTATCTACCCGTAATTGCAATAAATCATAACAAATTGAAATATGAAAAAGGGTGATTTTGTCCATTATTAGGTACAGCCTTACATCAAAACCACAACCAAATGTTAGTCAAATCCCAGGGTCACTTACCAGGGCTATCTTTGGGTTCCATCTTCAGCTGAGCGAACGTCTGCGCGCAGGAGCTCAGCACCTGCTCATAGTCGCAGATAGCGACGTGGGTGCCGTTGACGATCTTTGGACTCATGGGGCTGTTGGCCAGGAGTAAGCTGGTCCCGAAGGTCGCGTTTAGTTCTCGTGTCTCTGGTTACAATGAAAGAAATATCAAGAAGATAGTTAATTTTTGAGCAAAGGAATCACTGACTTAGCAAAAGCAAAAGGTTCAATTTATATTGAATTGCTGTTTTAGTGTGATAAGGCATTTATATTGCAGACTTTAAACGTTTCAGGGAAAATAATATTTTTATGTATTACTTTTTTTATTTAATAAGTTCATACATATTGATACATTCATACAAAATCAACCGGAAATGGACCGCAATGAATTGGACCGCGGTGCACACAAAATCATGTCGTTATTTTTGACACAGGGCACTTCACATATTTGTAGATAAATGCAGCTCAAGCCTTACTAACTAAAAGAAAAGAAAACGGAGGTTGCAACTTAGTCCTCAACAATGAATGCATCTGTAATTGGTTTCTGGACTTCTGCTTTATTTAGCTTTACTATTTTATCCATGGAAGCAGATATAGACCACACTAAACTGCTAGTCTGCTAGTATATTAGCCTGACGAAGACAGCGCGGCGTCCTCCCGGCACCCATCCGTTGCCCGCTCTCGCCCACGGGTACATAGCTGCGTTTGTGTGCCCTTACGTACACGTGTGTAGTAACGTTACGAAGTATGTGCAAACTAAACCTGCGCGCAACAACTTCAGAGCGGACTAGTAGTTTGGCGAAGACTAACAGTTTGGCCCGAACTATACAATGTAACATCAGGTTTACTGAAGCTGCTGCTTCTAAATTTTGAAAACTTACAAAATCTCTAGGCTTAAGTTCCTATTTCTAGAATGTATAAAGTTAAAAAAATCTTCCATTACAATTACCTTTCAAAGAGATTCTAGGCTTCTTGGGCACGACAATGTTTCCCTTCTCGGATCCAAACATATCGACGAGTATTTCAGACGCCACAGTTTTGATCTCGTTCCAGTCATCTGTATAAACGACACATGTTATCATCATGATTATCTTTATTATCAACATAATTACGAACATTATCATCACCATTATATTTTTCTTCATCTTTCTATTTAATGGTGTCTGTTAGTTGTTCGAAGACTTCACTATATTCTATGTTCTTATAACACTATAATTATGTTTGTTCTTGACCTTCTTTATCATCAAAAGTGATAATTTATGATCAGATTCAAATAAAACCTATATGGGGGTGATTACAGAAATAAGATAAGAAGAAATGAGAGACTCTATATATAATATAGACCAAACATGTTATCATACCAAACTAAATACTCACCACACTACAAGTAGTAAAAATTTAGACAAAACTTACCAAGTATATCCTGGACAGTAGTCCGTTGGGAAGTAACAGTGAACCTGATGACGTAGACGCCCTTGAAGCAGGCGGGTACAGCGTGGATGTAGCCGCGGGCGTTCAGGCGTTTTAACAGGCGTTCGGTGAGAGCATTGTCGCCGCGGAGACGGAAGGCTACCATGCCTGGAAGTTTATTTTGACACTTAAAAACTAGTTACGTTGTCTACATTTATGACATGTACAATGTAAATGTTAGAGAAATAATACGATAACAAGGTGCTATGCTTTTACAGTACAATGTAATAACACTTAAAATTAAATTATAAGTAGCACATATAAGAAAAATTTGCATATAAAAGTATGAAGGTAGAAAGTACTATAGTAAGACAATCGATATGGCTAATGATAATATTAATAACGCAAATTTTGAAAGATACACACCCAAATTCCTAGCTTGAGGTATTTCAAAACGTTGATCAGCAAGAACTAGAGCTTCAAACTTTTGGGCTAAGCGGACGCTCTGAAAGGAAAGACATTCTTTAAGCAAGGTATTCTCCAAACTGAATACTTTAGAAAGATCCTTTGTAATTCAACTCTGGACACATACACCATTACAATAGCAGTATCAAACGCCGCTGTGTTTTGGTTTAAAAGGTGTGGTAAGGGTGATACACGAAGTTTTCCTTCTTGGCATTCCTCAGAAGTAGCTATGCATCAGGCTGATGTGGTCCAGTCATATTAACTACAGATGTCATCACAGTTTCTCTCCACTATCAAGTCGACTGCATGCATATTTCTACCTAATAACAGCAGTGTTAGGCGCTGCTGTGTTCCGGTTTGAAGGGTATGGTAAGGGAGACAGACTTTTCCGAGGCCTTCCAGCTTAGTCCTCAGGGGTAGCGGCGCATCTGTGGCCGACCTCAGGTAGGAATATCTAATCCTATCTGGGGTTGATTACAGATGTCCATGGGCGGCAGTAGCCACTTACCATCAGGTGGACTGTATGCTCGTCTGCTACTCCTATATTATAAAAAAAAGCTCGCATGCTAATTATATACTTTAAAAGGGAATATATACCTCACGAATATGTTTCTGGATGCCAATAACTCCGTAATTCCTCAACACGAACCAAAGCTTCAGGGCTCTGAAACGACGGCTCAGAGGAATCTGCCAGTGCTGGAAATACAAAATGGAGTGTTGAAGAAACTATTGTAGGAGAAAGTAAAAAGATCTTAGAGAATAAGCAGCTTGCAAATATACAAAGAAACTTTAAAATATAAAAATACAATTTTATTAAAAGGATTTTGAAATTGATCAAAATACATTTAGTTAAAATAAATGTTACCTACGCATAATGAGAATAAGATTTAGTGCAATGCGAATCTATGGTTTTACAAAACGCATGATACATAATACCCAAAACCAACTAAAAGATGTGAATATAAAATCTTATAAATCCCTTTATTTTATAACATAACTGGGTGGGTAACTAGTACTAATAACCGATCTGAAGATATTGATATAATAAATTGTCATTATACTCGTAATTAAACACCAAAAAAAGTCCTCAATCATAAAGAAACTCCAATATATACAATCGCCGTAATATTCATTATAATTAAACACCAATTTTTTTCTCAATCATGTCAAACCTGACATCAATGCCGTGTACCACAATCACCGTAACATATTTAAATTTAGCAGCAATTCTGTACTCCTAAGCATTTTATCACCATCACCACCGCCACCAATAATTTCATAATCCCACCACCCAAAACGTACTAAGGGTTCCTTCTTATCCGAATTCTCGAGTTGTATCTTTTCACCGCATCCCGGTGAAATCTTGTTATATCCGTGCAACTGTAGGTCATCTTCATCATCGTACACACCTTCGTCACCGTTAGTCTCGTGACCGTTAGTCTTGTGACCGTTAGTCTCATGACCGTTAGTCTCGTCACCGTTAATCTTGTCACCGTTCGTGTATACATCGCCGTTTCCGTTGACAAAGCCGTTCAATTGGACGATATTTCGTATCTTGTGTTGAGATGCACGATTTGATTTCTGCATACCTACCTATTTTTGTTTACAGTAAAATTTTGACTTATTACAATCATAAGTAAAATACCTAAATAAACAATGAGCCCAATTCCATTAATTAAATTCAGCCTTAAAATTAAAATTGTCTTAAAATTTAATTGTGTTTTAACATGTCACTATTGTATTTTTTAGTGTTATACTCAATAAATAAGTAAAATCTGTAATTTTAATCACCTAAGATCCTAAATATAATATCTAAAATAACAAAATAATTTTATTGTAGAATAAACTTATTGTAAACTGTTCAACATACATGAAATTCAATAATTCTGCCAAAAGATTAAATAATATAGGTCTGCATTGTATTATTAAATAAATACTTTTATCTTGAACTTACCATGTAATCAATAGCTTTTCCTGGAACAATAAAGAAATAAAATTAAGAATAAAATTTTAAAATTACGAAATTATAATTAAAATTAAATAAAATTATTTTTAACAAAAATTGCTTACCGGAATTTTCATGGCGTAAATAGATAGGATTGACATTAAACGTCCGATGAAGAGCCGTGCTATCTTTTACCCTGAAATAAAAAAGAAACAATTACACACATTGCTATAGATTAGTAAAGATTACTCACTGCTAACAAGAAAATGTACCCAGTTTTGAGAATTGAAATAGTTGCGTAAAAAAGTTTTGCCACGTCTCCGTGCTAAAATGTCCCTAAAATATTTGAAATAATTATTTATTTATTATGTAAATTATGCAGTATTAGTTATTTATTCGTAAATTTTCTCTAAAAATGTTTTATTTGTCAAGAATTCAAAAAAAGAACTGACTAATAAGCCGTTTGTGGCTTCATTCAATTTCAAGGCGGCGAAGTATCTTTACGTATCTATGCATATTGCACATATCGTATGTTATGTGCGCGGTAATTTATAAGTTCGTTATATATTCGATAAAATCACCATCGGATAGTGTCGCTTATAAGGATCACATTCTGGGAAGTAATGATAAATGCCAAACTAAAGAAAAAGGCTCATTTTTAAAAAGTTATATATTTTTCATATCAATATGATGGCAGCTAAGTTCTCGCCATTCTTATGTAAATCTTCTAAGCTGAACTTGGGCAGCGTTTAGTGCTCTTCACTTATACCAGAGGGGTTACTACCATCTCTTAAAACAATATTATTTTATTCATAATTTTTTTTGCAGGAAAATTAACTCTTTACGCAAAATATGACAATTTCAGTTGGTTTTATATGATGGATAAGCGAAAATTAATAAGGGTTTAAGTTTGTTCAACTGTGTATGACGGAATATTTTACTGTTTTAAGAAGGAAATAAAACTTTCCTGAACTATTATGGTTTTTAAAAGATGGTAGGTAGGCCCCTGGCACTGGGTGAAGAAGTTTCTTGACATTCATGATATGAAATCGTAAACTTTAAAACATCCGTGCCGATTAAATTAAATTTTTATATTTCTTAAATTTCTTTTAAGTTAACTCACCACATAGCAGTGCAGTCAAAGTTGACCATCAACCATTTAGAAGGGTTGAATGCGAAGGAATCTGCTAACTCCACGCCATCTAACCAATGCCTGTAAAAATATATTAATTTAAAACGAATATTCTTATAATATCCGAACCAACAGTACTACAAACCAACAAATGTGCTACAATAATGCGCCAGTTGTAAATGGACAGAGTAATTGATCCCACGTTCAAAATGTTTGCGTGAAAATTATGTAAATACTTCGTAGATGTAATAAATTTTAAATATTTTTTTATAATATAGGAGTTGCAAACTGGCATACAGTCCACCTGATTGTAAGTGGCTACTGCCGCCCATGGACATCTGTAATCAACCCCAGATAGGATTAGATATTCCTACCTGAGGTCGACCACAGATGCGCCGCTACCACTGAGGACTTGTTGTAAGTTGGAACGCCTCGGAAAAATCTGTCTCCCTTACCACACCCTTCAAACCGGAACACAACAGCGCTTAACGCTGCTGTTATGAGGCAGAAATAGGTGTGGCGGTGGTGCCGCCAGAGTCGAACCACACAGGATTCTACCACCTTCAAATTAGTAATAATATGCAATATGCATCACTGTGTGGAAATCATTAGTTCTTGTTTAAATACAATTAATGTAAAAATATATTGTTTAATAATAGTTTTCAAATCAAAATATTATTTTGACACAAATATTAAAAGTATTTTTATGAACAAAATTATTTGTATGTCATCCAAACAGGCACATAGCACACAGCACATAGTTATTTAAAAATGGGTAACATAAATGCATTTTTTAAAACATCGCATTTAAAAGATTGAGAACCGCTGTCCTCACCTGTATTCTGGACAAACGAAGGCACTCCCAGCATAAGCAGCGTCGACGTGCAGCCAGGCGGAGTGTTTCTCGCACACCTGCCCGATCTCACGGAGATTGTCGAACGCTACCGAGCCAGTGGTACCCAAAGTTGCGCACACCTGATTTAAAAATGTTTAAAATTTTAAGCATTTTATTTTTAAAAGTGTATCATGATGTATATAAAACTAGCTGACCCAGCAAACGTTGTGTTGCCATATAAATAAAAAAATGTTAAGGGTGAACAACCCTTAGGGGTATGAAAAATAGATAGAAGCCGATTCTCAAACCTACTGAATATGAATATAAAATTTGGTGAAAATCAGTAAAGCCGTTTCGGAGGAGTACGGTAACTAACATTGTGACACGAGAATTTTATATATACGATAACGAAATAAAGTTCTAATGTTTCGAAAAATAAAATTGAATTTATTTTTTTAATAACTGCTACTTATTCAAGTTGTTAGGGTTTTTACGTAAAGTGAAAAGAATTGTTTCTAATTTTGTGTACGTGTGTATAATTAATTAATAAATATTATATTATTAATTAATTAATATAATTAATTAATTAACAATATTATTAATTAATTAATATAATTAATTAATTAACAATAATTACCAACAAACATTTAAAACATTTTCATGTATTTGTCCATTTGTCATACGAGTTGCATAGACTTGAAAATAATACATTTTATCGAAATTTAACATCCTGTAGTAGATGACATGTCTTTTTACATAGTCCAATAATAGTTACACACATAGCATAAATGTAAAAGTAAATGTAGGCGTTAGTAGACAATCCTTACTAATATTATAAATCCGAAAGCAACTCTATCTGTCTGTCTATTTGTCTCTTCTTCACGCCTAAACCACTGAACCGATTTTAATCAAATACGAGTATGTACAAAGATAGTTTGAGACCCGAGAAAGGACATAGGATAGTTTTTATCCCGGAAATCCCACGGGAACTAGGGATCGCGATCTAAGATCGATTAATCGAAGAATCGATCTTGTGGACCAAAAAGTCCATTATTTTAATCGATATTAGTTAGGATTGAATAGTAAACTATGCATTTGATCAAGTAATGATCGTTAGCAAAGTCGTTGTCCATGAGCCCACGAAGGTTTCAGAGTTGGTACGACCAATTTTCGCCAGATGGCTCCACTGTAATTCCAATGAAGGTACGAATTTTCAGTTTTGTGTATGTTAGTATGTCATATTATTTTGTTTTGAACGCGGGTGAAGCCGCGGGCAAAAACTAGTGTCATATAAAGATATACGTAAGTTCTAAAAAACCTAACATTTTACTCGCGATGCTTATAAAATTCAATTTTCAGAAGCGACAGGGTGATCGCTTCTTATAATGAATATGTTATAAGGTAAATAATTGTATTAATCTGTGAGCTAGCGTAGGATCGTAAGACTACATACAAGAAATTTTCAATCCTAGTCAATTATACAGGTTGTTTGTTTTTATAATTACGAAAAAAAATGACAATCAATAATAATGATTTATAGGTTTGGATTGATTATAGATGATATTAAAATAGGCAAAAAGCGCCCAAAATATTTTTCAATTCTATTCAATTATAGTGCAGTGATAGCCTAGTGGTTAAGAAACTCGGCCTCTTGATCGAGGGGTCCGAGGTTCTAATCCCAGGCACCTCTGATTTTTCAAAGTTAAGTGCGTATTAGAAATTAATTATCACTTGCTAAACAGAGATGGAAAACATCGTGAGGAAACCTGCATACCAGATAGATTTATAAAAAAAAACTCCAAGGTATGTGAAGTCTACCAATACGCACTTGGCCAGCGCGGTAGACTATGGCCTAATCCTTCAATCCTTAAAATAGATTTTGAGGCGGTACAAAGTTTTCCGGGTCAGCTAGTATAAAATATAGCCTATATTACTCGTGGATAATGTAGCTTTCGAATGGTGAAAGAATTTTAAAATCGGTCCAGTAGTTTTTGAGCCTATTCATTACAACCAAACAAACAAAGTTTTCCTCTTTATAATATTAGTGTAGATATACATCAGCCATATACATCCCTGCTGTCTTCTGGTTTGAAGGATGTAGTAAGGAAAACATATTTATCGGTGATGTTCCAGCTTAGTCCTAGGGAGAAGTAACACTACAAGGTATCAGTGTCTGTAATATGTAATCTTATCTGTGGATGATTATAGATGTCCGTAGCCAAAAGCCACTCACCATCAGGTGGACTGCTTGAATTGCCTTCTGTCTAATCGTATCTTCTAACCAAAACATGACAATAACACACTGCTATTATAGACAGCACCTCTGATTTTTCAAAGTTGTGTGCGTATTAGAAATTAATTATCACTTGCTAAACGGTGAAGGAAAACATCGTGAGGAAACCTGCATACCTGAGAGTTATAAAAAAAAAGAAATATCGAAGGTATGTGAAGTCTACCAATAAGCACTTGGCCAGCGCGGTGGACTATGGCCTGATCCTTCTCACTCTGAGAGGAGACCCGTGCCCAGACGTGGGACAGTAATGGGTTAATGATGATGATGATGATGATTAAAGACAGAAATAATTCCAATTCTCTTCAACAGATGGCGTTAATTACATTAAACTACAATCTCAAGAAATACTCATTATAATTTTAAAGATCATTTGAAACTGTACTCTTGATTAGTTGGTATCTAGAGAGAAAACCACTTAAATGTAAAGCAATATCAGTTATATTTGTTGGCATTTTAAAAGCTGTTCGCAGTTGGCCCCTGAGGGACCAATCAGTGGCGACTTAAGATGTGCACTTGACAATCTACTTAATAGGAAATGTTTAAAACCGCGTGGCTGCCCGGACGTGGGTTTGGTTCCCGATCAAACTAACATCAGTTATTAATAATCGTAAGCTTACTTAATTTTTTTTTACCACATAATCCGACGTTATAGGAGTGACTCCGGGTTATGTGGGACTTTTACCGCACTTAAACCCCCCCGGTGGCCGTCCTCGGCGCTGCGTAAAGGACTCCGGGATCTCCAAAATAACGCAACCGGAGTCCTCTTAGCGCATAGCCCCGTCGGGCTCCGCCCAGGTGAGCTTGTCGCTCGCCACACCGTCTGGTGTGTACAACGGTATGCGACCACACATACAGCCGTCCTTCCCGGGGTCGCTGACGGGCGGTTCGAGCTTCCGCTCTTGCCGCCCGCAACCCCGGAAGCCCTCTTTTAGTCGCCTCTTACGACAGGCAGGGGATACCGTAGCCCTATTCTACTCCCGGAACTTCAGGGACGAAGCCAATGTTTTGCCTATCAAATACAGAAATTTGTCAATTTCTGCCTATTAGAAAATGGGTTCATTGATTATTAACGGGCTCAAATAATACAATTTTATCTGGGCTTTGGTATCTGGACTGTATTTGTGTGTGTCGATACCACGAAACGGATTTGTAGTCATGTTTTACGCACGTACAAGGCGTATTTTTATGTATATAAAAATTTATAACATCGGCTCAGATTAGATTTTGTAAAAAATGCTATAAACGTATCTATTCAATGTGGTAGAACCCTTCGTGGTAGGTACCTCTGTGCTTGTTTTTTTTTTTATAATATAGGAGTAGCAGACGAGCATGCAGTCCACCTGATGGTAAGTGGTTACTGCCACCCATGGACATCTGTAATCAACCCCAGATAGGATTAGATAATCCTACCTGAGGTCGACCACAGATGCGCCGCTACCCCACAGGACTAAGCTGGAACGCCTCGGAAAAGTCTGTCTCCCTTACCACACCCTTCAAACCGGAACACAGCAGCGCCTAACACTGCTGTTATTAGGTAGAAATAGGTGTGGCGCCGGAGTCGAACCACAAAGGGTTCTACCACCTTCAACTCGCAGCACCTATTTCTGATTTTGAACAGCAGTGATAAGTGCTGCTATGTTTCGTTTCGAAGGGTGTGGTAAAGGAGTTATGCTCGTCCGAAACTTTCTAACTTAGTCCTCGCTAGAGTTGATGTTCATGATTTTCGGTGGCCACCCACTTTCACGTGGGCTGCATGCTCATTTGCTACTTCCATATTATAATAAGCAAAAGCGTCTTCATTACATCTTCTACGGTATTTTATTGCGATTTATTCACAATACTGTTGAAGGGCCCAGTGGGACCAATTTATGAATGCCACAGTAATAACTTTTAAGAGGATAGAATGTCTATGCAAATTGGCTTTAGGAAGATGGAAATTAATAAAGCTATTTTTATACGTCGATCAATTTTATTTATAAATACTTTTATAATAATAATTTTCATTGTTATTTTTATTACATTTTATTTTATTTTATCATGCTGTATATAACAATGGAATTTTAAAATGTGAATGAAATTTGTTTTTATTGCGTTTTATTAATTTTTCATATTTTTACGTAACTACGGAGAGTAATGTATTTCTAGCGTATGTGTGTCTATTTATTTAGCACACACTGTAGCTCAAACGGCTTGACGAATTTTAACACGCTTTTATTAGCTTGGGTTGTATGTATGTATGTATGTATGTATGTATGTATGTATGTATGTATGTACGTAACAGTAACGGAATCTTTGAACCCGATTTCTATCCACTTTGAACGTTCAGTTTAATTCAAAATTTTGAAGAATTATCAAAAATAATTAGATAGATTTTAATAATTTTGTACCATAGTCCTTATCAACATCCTCAGGAAAAACGATTTTCGAGGCGAGATTGTTCAAACACCTTAGACAAAGTTCATCGCAAGTTTAGATTGCAAATAATTATTGCTTTTTAGTTTCAATAGGCGTGACTGTTATAGCGAGATTTTTAGTTTAGAAAATAATAATGTTATTTTCCTATAACTCAAATGTTCTGAAACATATCTATAATGTCCTCTTGTAGAATATTTTTTAGGATTCCGTACTCGAAGGGTACTTATTAACATATAAGGTGTCGTTGGATTCGTGTAAGCTACGGGAATAACATAGGCTATAATTTTCGTCAATCGCGAATTACGTATTTACTTATAATAATTCTGTAGTATTATTTAGTATTTAGGTTTGCTGCAGTGATTTCAATTTAGAACAAACTATTATTTCTTATTTCTTTGTAATTACAAATAATATATCTTTTCTTATTTATTATGATAAAATACTTTTTAATCTCATTTTAAGAGACAGTAACTGATGATAATTATAATGTCAGCGGTTAATTATAATGGTAACAATGATAAAAATATACATAAAATAATGATGATGATAAAATTGATAATAATAAACTTACCCAGAAAGGCACAAGTCCTTTGGCCTTATCACTGATGATGGCTTCCTCGAGTTTGGCGCCTCGCATGCATTGTTTCTCATCTGACTCGATGTAGCGCATTCTGACCAGACCTGCACCAATTACCCCATATTATTTAGGTGGTAGAGCCGAAATAATGAAGCCGTCGATCACAAAAATATAGTCCGCGCCAAGCTGCTAGTCCGCTCTGAAGTTGTTGCGAGCAGGTGTAGTCACACAATTTACTATGGAAACGCGATTCATTTCTATATTTAGGACGGACTAGCAGTTTTACGCGGACTATCATATTTAACTGAATCTGAGGTAAATAAGATAGGCAAACTGAACCTAGCAAAGGATTGATCTAAGAGACCTTAACTACAGAAAGCCTATGTGATCCATTATGTAATTATGCATGTATAAACATCCTGTAGAAACCCGGCTTGAAGTTATCTAAACTAATATAATAAAATAAGATTAATTCCTCCAAGAACTGATGGATGGTAAAACGCAGAATAAATTACTCCACTGATGGATGGCACGGCACAACCCATAATCCAAAGAACTCACCAATCAACCCAGCTTTCTCCACAGACGAGTGAGCCTGGTCCGAGCAGTAGCAGATCAGATGACCCAGGAGGTCTGAAGCTTGCAGGTCAGAGTTCAGCTTGGACAACTCCATGAGCGCCCTGGTGCGTGCCGCCAGCAAGCTGACGAGAGTAGCTTCGCTGGCTGTCGTCTAGTACACATATAATGGCTTTTAAAAATTGTGGATCATTTTTTTAGTAGACACTTCGCTGCCTTTTATCAGTTATTTTTTTAAATTCTTGAAAAATAAAAAATATTTTTAGAGAAAATTTACGATTAAATAACTAATACTGCGTAATTTACATAATAAATAATAAGTATGTCAAATATTTTAGGGGCATTTTAGCACGGAGACGTGGCAAAACTTTTTATGCGACTATTTCAATTCTCAACACTGGTTACGTTTTCTGGTTAGGTTAGGTTAGGTTAGGTTATCATATAAAGACTCTTTTCAATTTGTTTGCTTTTTATAATATTTGAGTAACAGACGAGCGTCCGATCCACGTGATGGTAACTGGCGACTACCCATGGACTTCTCTAATCAACCCTAAATAAGACGAGTTACGTACGTAAAGTCGTTCCTAGATAGACAGGTCGCTACCCCTGAGGACTGAATTGGAATGCCTCGGAAAAGTATGTCTTACCACACCCTTCGAACCAGAACACAACAGCGCTTAACACTGCTGACAGTTATGAGCCAGAAAGGTATGCCGTGGTGCCACCAGAGTCGAACCACAAAGGTTTCTACCACCTTCCAATATCCAGAAACTCACCTGGATAACCCCACCTCCAGGGCTATCGTTCTTCTCGTTCAGGAAGCACTCTGGAAGACCCAGCAGCTTCCCCAGCCAGTTCATCGCGATGGTCTCCAGCTCTGTACCCGCTGGTGATGAAGCCTGGCCAAAATGGATACGATTACAAGAAATATATTTATATGATACATTTTAATTCGAAGATTCGCGGATTTTATATAACTGGAATATGTGCTTTTCTGTGTGTGTCCATTTATAGGGTTCCGTATTCAAAGCGTAAAAATACGTGTCGAATAGATAACTTCTTTTCTTTGGGAAGTCGGTTAAAAATGTGATAATATTACTAAGGCTCCGCTGTCTGTCTCTCTTAAATTATAATATATAGACACACTAGAAATTTCTAAATGGCCTCTATAATAGCATTTTTTAAAAATTAAAATGAAGGGGCGTACGTACAGAAAACCGTTATTTTTGTGGCGTCTTTATACCATACTTATTTTTAATGAGATATACTGATTAATAATACGGAACCCACAATTCACGAGTTTGACTCGTAATTTGCCGATTATTTATGATATACAAATAACAAATAGCATAGTGTCCACCATACAAAGTGGCTACTGTCGCGTATAGATTGTCTTTAATTAATCCCAGATAGGATTCTCTAATCCAACCCATACTTTAAGTTGACTATGGAAACGTGGATACAATAACTGACTATACATAGACTTACCCAGGTAAAACAAAGTACATTAAGAGCGCTGGATAACATCTCCCCCATGATCGAGGGGTAGGAAGTCAGCGCCGGGAAGTACGCGTGCATGTGAGGACTCTGCCAATGGACAATCTGGTGGAAGGGAATTATTCAATCAATTTATATTTACACTGTCATTGTCACCGTTGGATAGAATAAAAATAACATTGGTTTAAGAGATCATTTACAAATATTTAAAACGTAGTGACACTTTTATTCAATACTAGCTGACCTGGCAAACTTTGTACCGCCTCAAAATCTATTTATGAAATATATTTCATATAAAATATAGCCTATGTTACTCGTGGATAATGTAGCTTTCGAATGGCGAAAGAATTTTTTAAAATCGGTCCAGTAGTTTTTGTGCCTATTCATTACAACCAAACAAACAAGCAAAGTTTTTCTCTTTATAATATTAGTGTAGATACATAGTAGTATTTCTTTCTTTGCTTCTTTCTTACTTTTTGTATGATGACCAATCGAAAGATTTCATGTTCCATTATATAGTATTTCGTATTCAATTTTTACTATTTTATTATATTATATTATATTTATTTATTATATTTATATATTTATTATTTTTGTTAATTATGGACACTATTGTGTTATTTTCTTTTTATATATTTTTTTATTTACATGGTGATTAATAATTGTCAATAAAACTTTCTTCATTACTTTCTGTATTTATATTAAACGTTCGTTTGTTCCTTCTTTGTATTATTCTTACATTTTAAGTTTATTCAAATTGTAATAAATAATACGAGTAATTATAACCTACTTTAGCTTACAGTAAAATATAACTTAATTTTCCTTATTTTTTGCCTTTATTTTAGCATGTTTTTTTTAAAGATAAGTAACCTAGATCTTAGGATCCTAAACTCACCCCAGGCATAATATGGTCCTCAACATCTTTGAAGATGTCATCCCATTTCTCCGGCAGCTGGGGCGCCTCGGTCGGCAGCCTCTTGTGGAGGTAGCCCGGCTGCACCCCAGGGTAGACCCGGTGATCCCGGATATTCTCCAGGTAGTCCGCTATATAGTCTACCATCTCCTTCGCTGTTGGGAAAATTAGATAATTAAGCAAAACAATTGATGTTACAATTATTAAGAAGTAATTTGAAGGTGGTAGAACCCTTTGTGCTTAGACTCCGGCGGCACCACCGCCACACCTATTTCTGCCTAATAACAGCAGTGTTAGGCGCTGCTGTGTTACGTTTTGAAGGGTGTGGTAAGGCAGACATACTTTTCCCAGGCGTTCCAGCTTAGTCCTCAGGGGTAGCGGCGTATCTGTAACCTCAGGTAGGAATATAATCCTATCTGGGGTTTATTACAGATATCCATGGGCGGCAGAAGCCACTAACCATAAGGTGGATTGCATGCCCATCAGCCACTCCTATATTAAAAAAAAAAAAACCTTTATGTCTTGTATCTATTGTAAAAGCTTCGAGTACTTCGTCTTAAAAATCTTAAACTAAAACGTATCTTAAGTCTCCAATTTACTTCAAGAGCCTTGCCCACAAAACCCATCAACGGCTCAAAAGATAAAAGATTGAAAAGAAATAGAAAAAGAAAAAGAAAGGAAGCCGACACTCGTTGACAAAGACACAATTCAATTGAACACAGATGTAAACTTTTTCAAAGAGTTAATTCTAATGTTAATCAGTTCTAAAGAACCTATTATCTGTAGAAATTACTACAGGATATATTTATTTAAAAAAAAGCAATAAAATATACGTTTTGAAAAAGCTTTGATTGTTTGTTCACAAAATAAGAATTAAAATTGAAACATAACTTATACGTTTAAAAAAAGTCATTTTATATTCAGGTTCTGAGATAAAATTAAGTTATATCTTTTTTATATTTTGCTGTCAAAATCTGTACCCACTAGGGCGACAGCAATGGGTTGAAGACAGAGCATAGATCTTTATGATTATAATATAGGTGTAGCAGACGAGCATGCAGTCCACCTGATGCAAGTAACCGCCCATGGATATCTGTAATCAACCCCAGATAAGATTAGATTCTTACTAAGGTCGGCTATAGATGCAATTGTACAGGAGGACTAAGCTGGAATGCCTCGGGAAAGCATGTCTCCCTTACCACACTTCAAACCAGAACACAGCAGCGCTTAACACTGCTGTTATTAGACAGAAATATGTAGCGGTAGTGCCGCCAGAGTCGACACCTTCAACATTTATTATGGGAAGCAGTGATCAGGAGTACTGCATCCACGTAGCAACTTTAATTCAATATAAAAAATAATACACATTAATTATGTACCAATTGTATGCAATAATTAAATATAATGAGCGTAGCAGGATCACTTAATTAGATTAGATTATAATGATTTATAATTATATTTCCATGTTGCACTAATCAGGTTACGTAATTTTCAAAACCTATCCATGTAATAGCAGTAATAAGTTAATAACTATTTAATATAAATACTAAAATATACTATTTACGAGTATATTAAATTTATTTGAACTATTATTATTTACTGAAAAATCATCGAATAGCATTTTATATTATATAGTAGTAGATGGCCATGCGATCCACCTGATGGTAAGTAGCTACTGCCTTGGACGTCTGTAATCAACCCTAGATAAGATTAGATTCCTAACTATCGGTCACAGATGTGCCGCTACCCCTAAGGATTAAACTGGAACGCCTCGGAAAAGTACGAGTATGTCGTACCACACTTCAAACCAGAACACAGCAGCGCTTAACACTGTTATAACAGAAATAGTTGTGGCGATAATATCGGATCATAGATCAAGAAATCACTATATTTTTTTTTTATAATATAAGAGTAGCAGACGAGCATGCAGTCCACCTGATGGTAAGTGGCTACTGCCGCCCATGGACATCTGTAATCAACCCCAGATAGGATTAGATATTCCTACCTGAGGTCGGCCACAGATGCGCCGCTACCCCTGAGCACTAAGCTGGAACGCCTCGCAAAAGTCTGTCTCCCTTACCACACCCTTCAAACCGGAACACAGCAGCGCCTAACACTGCTGCTATTAGGTAGAAATAGGTGTAGCGGTGGTGCCGCCGGAGTCGAACCACAAAGGGTTCTACCACCTAAAAAACCTACCACCATCAATCCACTATCAAGAAATAACAACAATATATATTCAATTTGTTGTTTGTTGTCTCATTGCCAATAACAGTTTGTAGCCTCATAAAGTACCGTAGCCGTATCGATTGCAAGCCTTATTGAATTCTACTGAATCTTTCAAATCCCATACAGTTTTATGGTTTCTCTAACCCCTCTGATTCACTTGTTGATTCTTATTGGGGTTTGAAATGAAGTCGTTTGTTTGTTCAACTATATTGGTATATATTTTAGTATAACTTTATATTGAATTGACGACGGAGCGGTCAGTATATAGGACGCTTAGGTCCCGGGTTCGATCCCCGGCCAGACTAAATGGTGAATTTAGAGTTGTTCTGGATCTCGGTGTATGTATGATCAACATTGGATATATTCGATATTAAGTGTTAGGGAATTTCTTGATAATGGTAAATATAGCATAGGATAGTAATAAAAAGAAAATGCTTATCGTAGATGTTCTGAATTTGATTACTTAAAAGTGCTCTACGAAAAAATGCAGTTTTTGATAATATTAATCAAGCGTAAAATAAACAAAAAAGTATTGTGGAGTTCTTGATAATGATGTTAAAAATAGTTATGGAAATAATCATCATCAACCCATTACTGTCTTACTGCTGGGCACGGGTCTCCTCTCAGAATGAGTAGGATTAGGCCATAGTCCACCGCGCTGGCCAAGTGGCCTTAGGACTAAGTTCAGGGGTAGCGGCGCATCTGTGGCCAACCTTACGTAGGAATATCTGATCCTATCTGGGGTTGATTACAGATGTCCATGGGCGGCAGTAGCTTACCATCAGGTGGACTGCATGCTCGTCTGCTACTCCTATATTATAAAAAAATATATATATGTCTACCTATCAACAACATTCTTAACTGCTGCTGTGTTCTGGTTTGACGGGAATACTTAGTTAGAGAGAAACGCTTATACAAGTCAAACCGACTTAGTCCTAAGAGGTAATACGTTAGTGACTAACTTCAAGAAGAATTTGAAGGGTGTGGTAAGTGACATACTTTTTCGAGGCATTCAAGCTTAGTCCTCAGGGGTAGCGGCGCATCTTTTTTTTTATAATATGAGAGTAGCAGACGAGCATGCAGTCCACCTGATGGTAAGTGGCTACTGCCGCCCATGGACATCTGTAATCAACCCCAGATAGGATTAGATATTCCTACCTGAGGTCGGCCACAGATGCGCCGCTACCCCTGAGGACTAAGCTGGAACGCCTCGGAAAAGTCTATCTCCCTTACCACACCCTTCAAACCGGAACACAGCAGCGCCTAACACTGCTGTTATTAGGTAGAAATAGGTGTGGCGGTGGTGCCGCCGGAGTCGAACCACAAAGGGTTCTACCACCTTCAATCTATACCGACCTCAGGTAAGTAACTATCTGGGGTTGATTACAGATGTCCATGGGCGGCAATAGCTTACCATCAGGTGGACTGCATGCTCGTTTGGTACCTACATTAATAAAATAACTTGTTCAAGTTCAATCATTCCCTTGAACAACATTCCATTAATTAATATTCTGTAACCGTACCAAAACATTACATAGTACTTAATTCTTAATAATTGATAACTTTACATCAATAACTTTGTAATTATATTACAATTAAATGACTTCTGTAATTGCGTTTTTTCAATGTCATTTCAAGATTATGGGGCATTAAGTGTCATTTTTTAATAAATTATATTGCTATGTAGATCAGTTATTACTAGTATGCCTAGTGCGGTGTTGTTCAAACTGTGTCCCCTGGGGGGTCGCAAACTCGCTATAAGTTGGGAGATTATGACGACAATGACGAAGTGTCATTAAATACAAGAAAGTAAGAACATAACTTTCAAATAGTACATTACAATACGAGGACGAAAAATTTTTTTCTGACAAGTGTGAGTTTGCAGGCCGAGTCGCAGGCGAGGACTGCAATCACACAAGTCAGAAAAACATTTTTCGTCCGCGTGTTGTATAAAATTTTATATTACGGGGTCGGAAATGGGGGTTTTGCGCACGCGAAGCGTGCGTAAAACGTCAATTTACGCACGCCGTGATATAAAATATATTTTTACTAAGAAAATATTAATTGAAGGCCTTTTTAACTTGTTACGTATTAAACCGATATTTTATTATGAAAATAAATATAAACGTCGGAGGGATGAGACAAAATAAAATACAGGTTAGAAATAATGGAAGATAGGAGGTCGTGAAATATTTTCATAAAGAGAGAAAGTCGTGCTGGAAAGATTGAAAAGCGCTGTCTCAGTAATTTGGAATTTCGCTCCGCACACTGGCGTCCGGGGTTCAAATCCCAGAGACCTTTAATTATTCGTATTTATATGAATATTAAAAATTAATTATGACTTACTTTAACGGTAGACAAACATCATGAAGAAGCTACACGCCTGCAAGTTTTTTAAAGCAAGGGTTCAAAGGTCTGTTTACCAATCCATGTTTGTTAAGTTTAATAGATTATAATTATACAAGGCCGGATTTAGAGGACTAGAGGTCTAGAACAAAGGAGTGGAGGCCCCCTGGCCCCAAATTATTTTCCGAATAAAATGAACAATTTTTTCAGTTGCGTTTTTCAATAAATATTTTATTGTGAAACACAGGCAGATTCTTCTAGTATTCATGTTTGTACAAAGTACTGTAGATAAAGGTAAAACAGCGAAAAAAAATATCAAAGGAAAATATTTTTTTTTACTAGTGTTTACTAGTCGGAATTAAAAAAAAATCCGCCGTCTCTATTGTGGGAGCCCCTCCTATGTGGAGGCCCGGGGCTGCCGCCCCGGTTGCCCTCTCTTAAATCCAGCCCTGATTATTATAGCCTAAGGTCTTTTCACTATGGGAGAAGACCGGTGCCCAGTGGGACAGGAATAGATTGATGATGGTGACCTGACTAAATTATTAAATAAATGGGGTTTCTTATGAAACATGGAAATAAATTAAAATAACATACCCTTAACACGAAACTCTGTGTGATCCATTCTGGACACCGGTTATGGCCGTTTACCTGAAAAGAAAAAATCGTTTAAAAAACTAAAAACCACATATATGTATAGTGACATACAGTCACTATAACCTGTAAGTCAATTTTTGGCTATTACTTTAATATAAAGTATCAGATATCATAAATAAATAAAACTGTAGATTTAGTACAAATCTTTACTAATATTATAAAGAGGAAAACTTTCTTTGTTTGTTTGGTTGTAATGAATAGGCTCAAAAACTACTAGACCGATTTTAAAAATTCTTTCACCATTCGAAAGCTACGTTATCCACGAGTAACATAGGCTATATTTTATATGATATATATTTGATAAATATAGTTTGAGGCGGTACAAAGTTAGCCGGGTCAGCTAGTCAAGAAATAAAATACCACGCTAAAATCGCAAAGAAAATTCGTTAAATCTGACGATCCTGATGTACTGTGCAATGGCACAAAATTATTAATCGTGGATTGTCATCCTTCAAAACAGAATAATACAGAACTCCGCTACAGAAAAAAATGGTACTAAAAGAGTAGATAAACTAAAATAGTGAATAATGAAAACAAATTCTGAGTGCTTAAAAATAATTTATGGCACTTTCACAATTTAAAGGTTAAATGTTAAAGGTGGTAGAATCCTTTGTGGTTCGACTCCGGCGGCACCACCGCCACACCTATTTCTGCCTATTAACACCAGTGTTAAGCGCTGCTGTGTTCTGATTTGAAGGGTGTGGTAAGGGAGACATACCTTTCCGAGGCGTTCCAGCTTAGTCCTCAGGAGTGGCGGCGCATCTGTGGCCGACCTCAGGTAGGAATATCTGATCCTATCTGAGGTTGATTATAGATGTGCATGAGCGGCAGTAGCCACTTACCATCAGATGGAGTGCGTGCTCGTCTGCTACTCCTATATTACTATAACAAATAGACATTTTGAAAAAAAACAACAATAATACAGGATTATTATGCTATCTGATAGTGTCACTTATTAGCACGAATCCCTGGGAAATAATGAAGGAAAAGGCAAATTTTTACGAAAATATATTATTCTTCATTAATCCTCATACTATTTTTTTAAATCGTCAGAATAAGAAAACACCCAGCTAAATCGAAAAATATCATATAACCTTTTCTTCATTCTAACGTCTAATCTACACAATTGTATAGGTCCCAATGACGCTCGAGTTTCTACACATTTAGCAACATAGGCTCCCCTACTATAAAAACCCTAAGCCCTTTGGGATGTAACGTGCCAAAGAATAGAAAAACATTACCCGTAGGGCAAAGGTTTCTACAAGATTAACTTACACATAATTTACTTTGCAGAATTATCATGCATAATGTACCTTTGAAGGTTTTAATCGGATTATTCAAATAAAATTGTAATCGACTCACAATTGCAGTGTTTGCCCTTTTTTTATAACGTAAGAGTAGCAGACGAGCGTGCAGTCCACCTGATGGTAAGTGGCTAATGCCCATGGACATCTGTAATCAACACAGATAGGATTAGATATTCCTACCTGAGGTCGGCCACAGATGCGCCGCTACCCCTGAGGACTAAGCTGGAACGCCCCGTAAAAGTCTGTCTCCCTTACCATACCCTTCAAACCGGAACACAGCAGCGCCTAACACTGCTGTTATTAGGTAGAAATAGGTGTGGCGGTGGTGCCGCCGGAGTCGAACCACAAAGGGTTCTACCACCTTCGATATGTGTGTGTGATTGTTAGTGCATATGAGTGTGTACATCTTTTTTTAATGCGTAACGTTTACTCGTTTTTGTTTTTAAGCTTGTATGTATGTGCGTATGTGCGAAATTTTAATATTTTTAGTTCTGTATGCAAAAGTTAAAAAGTGAACCCAATTATTAAGCCTCCGCTATCGGTCTCTCGCAGGGCTCATCTCTTGAACCGTACAAATAAGATACTCAAGATTACAGGTAACAATAGCCTTTATTAGAATAAATGAGTTCGGCTTGCAGTTGAGTATACAGCCCTAAAGAGGTAAAAATTGATGACCTATAGAAATCCTTATCCTTATCCTTACTCCTTACTAATATTATAAATCCGAAAGTAACTCTGTCTGTCTGTCTGACTGTCTGTCTGTCTGGTTGTCTCTTCTTCACGCCCAAACCACTGAACCGATTTTAATGAAATTTTGTACAAAGATAGTCTGAGACCCGAGAAATGACATAGGATAGTTTTTATCCCGGAAATCCCACGGGAACTAGGGATGGCGATCTAAGTTTGATTAATCGGAGAATCGATCTTTTGGACCCAAAACATCGATTATTTTAATCAATATTAGTAAGGATTGCATTAATCATGACTATGCATTTAATCAAGTGATGATCTTTAGCAAAGTTGAAGGTACGAATTTTCAGTTTTATGTATATTAGTATGTTATATTATTTGCTTTTTGGATATATTTTGACATCCATTGTGGGGCCCTCTTTTGTGGCAGTAGCCCTCCCCCAAATCCGACACCTGACAGTCCATAATCTTCCAATTTTGGGTCAGTATAAAGAAGATATCCAATTAATAAATTCGATCCACGCTTCGAGTAAAAACTGACTAATATCGACTGACGGTTATATGGCTTCTTACGCTTCACGGATTATGTACACTGCAATATTTACATTATTCATATGAAGTGGCAAGCTAGCATCACCTGATAATGTTAGGACATGTTCTAACTGATCACAGATACGTCGCCACTCCTGAGGATTAAAATAATAATAATAATAAGGTATGCAAGGATTAAGATAGTTTCGGGGTTGCGGGCGGTAAGAGTGGGAGCTCCAACCGCCCGGCCAACGACCCTGGGAAGGACGGCGGTATGTGTGGTCGCATACCGTCGTAGATCGGACGGTGTGGTGATTCAATCTCACGTGGGCGGAGCCCTACGGGGCAGTGCGCTGAGAGGACTCCGGTTGCGTTCCTTTGGAGATCCCGTAGTCCTCTACGCAGCGCTGAGGACGGCCACAGGGTTTAGTGCGGTAAAAATCTCACATAACCCCGTGTCGCTCCCACGGCACCGGGTACCTTTTGAAAGTTTTCTCCTCGAGAAGATAAAATAAACAAAAAAAAGACGAAGATAGTTTGCAAGTCGTGGTGTAGTGCCACTCCGGCGGCACCGCCACATTTATTTCTGCTTATTAACTGCTTGTAATAGGTGTACCAGACGAACATATAGTCCACCTGATGGTAAGTAGCTATGCATGGATATTTGTAAACCCAGATAAGATTAGATTCCTAACATTGGCCCCAGATGTGTTACCCCTGAGGATTAAATTAAAACGCCTGGGATAAGAATGCCTCCCTTACCACACCCTTCAAACCGGAACACAGCAGCGCTTAACACTACTGTTATAAGGCAGAAATAGGTATGGCGGTGGTGTCGCCGGAGTCCAATTATAAAGTTTTCTACCGCTCTATCCAACCAATATTGTAAAAATTAGAACAAATGTACCATAAATGCAACAAAACAAAATTAATTTTATATGTATAATTGTGTATATATCATATATCAAATCCGAAGCTTTGAGGATTAGCGAAAAATGCTGAAAGGAGTTACGAGGCTGATTTTGATAAAAACTAAAACTGGATCATTAGTTTTTAAATATCTTTTTCCATAGCCGGGAATGAAACGAGTTCATTTTTGAAAAAAAGTACACCCTCTACATTATTCCACTATCTGATAGTGTCGCTTATAAGGATCAAATTCTGGAAAGTAATGTTATGTTTCAAATTAAAGAAAAAGGAAAATGTTGAAGAAAATACATATTTTTTCATACCTTGGCATATTAATCCTTAAGGATTATACATAACATATGACTTATGTGTATTTTTTAGGACTATACATAAGTCAAAACATTGAATAATTTGTTGGTTAATTAACTAATTCTTCGATGTTATGGCCATGACATACGGCTTAGTATGAGAAAGTAATAAGTTGGCAACTAAGTTCCTGCCGTTTTTAGGATTTTTTTTTTATAAAAATAGATAACTGATTAATTAGTAAATTCTATTTTTTTTTGTTTAAAACTTCGTTTCAACGTTGAATATGATTTTGAATATCTTTTTGTTAAGTGATCACTCGGATTTGCCTCGACAAAGTCATTCGCGCAAATTGTTAACTTTACATCTGTATTAAACGATACTCCGCGCATAGCAAGTTGCAAATCTATTATAATGGTCCTAAAAATAACCTTCACTAAGTCGAACATAAAAATATAAATTTATGGAGAACAAAACGTCCGCTTCCGAATGAATGAAACATTAGGCCAAAAATTGTTAATACACGAAATGTTTAAATTAATGAATGGCGGAAACTTAACTGCCAAATTATTATGAAAAAAATTTGAATTTTCTTAAAAATGATACTTTTTCTTTACTTTGTCATTTATCATTACTTCCCAGAATTTGATCCTTATAAGCAACACTATGAGATAGTGGAATAATATAGAAGTAAGTTGTTGCAGTAAGTTAACGAAGAATATCTTGTGTGTTATGGAGTTTCGCCGCTTCTTCTCCATAACCAAACACCTTCTAAAATGGTAGTAAATTGGCCTTTAAAAAAATTCTGTTAGAATCGACTGAGAATGAAATTTTGATATTGTTCCCGCATAAATTAGAAAATTGCACAGGGGTGGTAAACCAAGGTAACACTAAAACACTAGAACTTTGCTATGCGTCGCCTACTTAAACTTCTCTGCTAGAGATATTAATATAAAACTTACTACGACTAGAGTTGCGTAATTCATTTGAGTTGCAATCTTTTTGCCTGTCTGTCTGTTAACTGAAATTATTAGACTTATTTTGATGAAACTTTCACAAGACAAAGGGTTTCGCGACGAATAGATAACATCTTTACTTTGGGAAATCCGGTAAAAAATCTTTGAAAAAAATGGGGTCGCGGCACAAGACACCGCTTTTCGCAAATGTGTCCATATGCATTATATAAAAAGCTGCTATTTTGATAGTACATACAGACAGTACAATTTTATTTATTTACTAGCTGTGCCCCGCGGTTTCACCCGCGTTAAAAAGAAATAACGCGGGTGAAACCAGCCATTTCAGAAATTAGCCAGAACAAACAGACAGACAGACAAAAAAATTAAAAAAGGTTATTCTGGTGTATGTACCGTACGTATCTTCTACGTTCCCATGGGATGTCCTTTCTCGGGGCTCAGACTATCTTTGTACAAAATTTCATTAAAATCGGTTCAGTGGTTTAGGCGTGAAGAAGACATAACCAGACAGACAGACAGAGTTACTTTCGGATTTATAATATTAATATTAGAATATTAGATACCTATTAGTAAGGATAAGGATTACAAACAGACACTCCAATTTTATTTATATGTACAGATATAGGTAGAGCCTTAAAACCATGCCTATTTCCACGCGTGCTCATAATCCAATATATTTCCGCGTGAGAGGTTCTAGGTTTGTGTGTCACTGTCATGTAAACTATATATATATATATATATAACTAGCTGACCCGGCAAACTTTGTACCGCCTCTAAATCTATTTATCAAATATATTTCATATAAAATATAGCCTACGTTGCTCGTGGATAATGTAGCTTTCGAATGGTGAAAGAATTTTTTAAATCGGTCCAGTAGTTTTTGAGCCTATTCATTACAATCAAACAAACAAAGTTTTCCTCTTTATAATATTAGTATAGATACGTAAAAGGTACATAAAAGGTGGAAGGAACCCTTTGTAGTTTGACTACGACACCGCCACACATATTTCAGCTTAATAGCAGTGTTAAGCGCTGCTGTGTTCTGGTTTGAAGTGTGATAAGAGAACTTTACCGAGTTTCAGTTTGATTCTAAGGGGTAGCAGCGCGACTGTGGCCGTCCTCAAGTAGAAATCTAATCTTATCTGGGGTTGATTATAGATGTCCAGTGACAGTAGCCACTTACCATCAGTTGGAGATGCTCGTCTGCTACTCCTATATTAAAAAAAACATATTTCTGCTTTATAACAGTGTTTTAGGGTTGCTGTGTTCGAAGAGTGTGGTATGATTTCGAAGGTGGTAGAACCCTTCGTGGTTCAACTCCGGCGGCACCACCGCCACACCTATTTCTGTTATAACAGCAGTGTTAAGCGCTGCTGTGTTCTGGTTTGAAGGTTGTAAGAGAGACATTATTTTCCGAGGTATTCCAGTTTGGTTCTCAGTAGCAGCGCGATTGCGGCCGACCTTAGGTAGAAATCTAATCTTATCTGAGGTTGATTACAGATGACTATAGGCGGCAGTAGCTTACCATCAGGTGGACTACATGCTCGTCTGCTACTCCTATATTATATAAAATAGCAATAATGAAATAAAACGTCTTCTATTTAACGTCTCTATTATGAGAACCCGGGTGGGGGTGCAGTCACCATACTCACGCACAGGGTCCCGGGTTCGATCCCCAGCCAGCCCATCTAAATGAATTTGGATCTGTTCTGGGTCTGGGTATTTGTATCTTTGTGTGTGTAGCACCCACGACACGAGATCCTAGTGTAGAGCTGGGATAGTGGAAAGCTCCTATTTACTAAAGAAAGAAGGCGAAACGGTCAACAGATTACCTCAAGTAAATACAGGTAATCGATGGATCAAACGACAGATTGTGATGTATGGGTCGGAGATATTTATTTTCGTTTTGAAAAATATTTCTAGAGTGCATTTTTCTTGATAAAAGTATTGGTTGATATTACGAGTAATATAGGTTTTTTAAAAAAAGTGATAGTGGTCATTTTTTTTATATTATAGAAGTAGCAGACAAGCATGCAGTCCACCTGATGGTCAGGGGCTACTGCCGCCCATGGACATCTGTAAGCAACCCCATATAGGATTAGATATTCCTACCTGACGTCGGCCACAGATGCGCCGCTGCCCTTGATGACTAAGCTGGAACGACTCGGAAAAGTCTGTCTCCCTTACCACACCTTTCAAAACGGAACACAGCAGCGCCTAACACTGCTGTTATTAGGCAGAAATAGGCGTGGCGGTGGTGCCGCCGGAGTCGAACCACAAAGGGTTCTACCACCTTCAGAAGCAAAGAATTCAGAAGAATATAGCAAAATATGCAAAAAATGCATTAAAAAAGTATCTATGGCTGATCTCAGATAGAACCCTAATGTTATCAGGTGTTGATTACAGATGTCCATGGGCGGCAGTGGCCATCTACCATCAGGTGGGCTGCATGCTTGTCTGCTACTTCTGTTATATAAAATTAAATTTACCATAAGTCCTCATTCCCCTAGAATACCTTCATACCTTACAACATCCCTTAAAGGGTAAGAATACAGCAATATACAGAAAATATTGGTTACCACGGCAACATAGTTCTACCACCCAACTATTCTGTATTATAAAAGAAATTCTTGTAACTTTTTTCTATAGTAAAGATATTTTCTTATGAAATTGTTAATTGTAATAAAATATACCTACTATATACGTAGAAGCATATAATAGGCATTTACTTCGAAACTTTTCAATTGCGATAAAAATAACAATATTATACTTAATACAATAATTAAATATCATATTACGATTGATTAAAAATTAAATAAGTAATGATTACCGTAAAATATTATTTTTAGCGTGAAAAAATATTAAATACGTTTATCAATTTCTGTAAAATTATTATTATTACACGCGGGAATAATTATAAAATTATCAATAACAATAAAACCTGTAAATTACACAATACATTTACAATAGAAATTACACTTTATTGTAACAATTGTAAAATCAATAAATACACTCCTTTGCAAAAAAAACGGGCGGGTTTGATTTTTTAACATTATTGGTAATAATTTAGTTCTTCAGAGGTTTTAATAGCCAAACTATGTTACTGGCACTTAATAAAGAGTCTGGGTATGAAAAAAAGTTCATTCCAAATTCAAAACTTTTGTTTTTTAAATTATTAATCCCTTTTTCATTTTGTGACACTTTTCGCGGGTTTGCGGTTAAAAGGTTATCAAGCAACTAAAAGTAACTTTTCGTTATTTTTAGTACAACAATTTATGTTTATCGCATAATTCTGCCTTATTGTGACTTAAAACAGATATCTTTGTGTCTATCGTAATGGCAGAAAAAGCAATGAGAGCTAGTAAAATTATAGCGCTGCTGGAAGAGGGGTGTAGCCAATGTTACGTCTCACAGCGGTTAAACGTGAGTCGTTCAACCGTACAAAGAACCTGGACTCGATACCAAGAGACAGGTTCCGTTCAGAGAAGGCAAGGTTCTGGGAGAAAACGTTGCACACAGCCGCGAGACGATCGCTTTTTAGTGACTCAGGCGCTGAGGAACCGCAAATGCAGTTACATAGACCTCAAAAGAAACCTTGAAGAGGTACGAGGAGCACAAGTTAGCCTATGGACTGTGAGGAGAAGACTTTTAGCTGCTGATATACGTAGTCGACGACCAGCGCGGGCCCCCAAGTTACTCCGTGAGCACCGGATTGCGCGGTTGAGGTTCGCTAGAAATTGCCTATCTTGGACACCAGGTAACTGGAGTAGCGTACTCTTCTCCGATGAGGCTCGAATTTGTCTGCATGGTGAGGACCGACGTCGGCGAGTGTTACGAAGACCAGGGGAACGCTATGCCGATGTGTGTTTTGAAGAAATCACCCCTTATGGTGGAGGGTCCGTTATGTTTTGGGCGGGCGTAACTTCCAACTATCGTACCGAGATAGTATTCATAGAAAATGGCTCACTAAATGCGCATAGGTACATAACAGAAATCCTTTCTCAAAATGCACAACCCGCACTGACTGTAATTGGTGAAGATGCCATTTACATGGACGATAATGCTCGGGCCCACCGTTCTGGCGACGTAGATGCTTATATGCAAGAGGTCGGTATTCGTCGTTTGGATTGGCCAGCGCGGAGCCCCGACCTTAACCCCATTGAGCATGTTTGGGACCTCCTAAAAAGGCGAGTACGATCTGTCCAACCACCTCCACAAAACATCAGAGAGCTTAAACGTGTAATCTCGACTGAGTGGGAACACATTCCACAGGACACCATCAAAAGCCTGGTGGGAAGCATGCCAAGACGATTACATGCCGTAATCGCTGCAAGAGGAGGTCATACTCGTTATTAATTTTTATTTTTTAATGTCTCTTTTATTAAAATACCATAAAAATACTCGTAGTCTTAATTTCATTATACCCATAAAAATGTCCATTTTAACACGGCTCTCTGTTTACATTGACTAAAACACCGATACCAGGATAAAAGTGTTAAAAAACTAGATTCTCATTGATAATAAGAAATTTCTAGTCATCCAAGCTAATGACATACTAAAAATATAATAATATTTACCCATAGAAAAGCTAAGGTAAAGTGTGTGTGTAAGGTGCCCGTTTTTTTTGCAAAGGAGTTTATAAATACCAATAAAATAAATTAAATATTACTTACAATTCCCGTAGTCACTAACGTAACTTACAATTTATTGTGACACTAGACAATGTAATGTAATGTAATGTAAATAGCGACAATGAACGAAGTAACACTGTGTGATTGCGATGGAGAATCGCGCTTATATAGGGGGTTGCGCTGATTGTGGCCACAGTGCATAAGCAGAGCGGAAATCATTGTGTAATTTACAAATTGTCGTATGTAAAAAATGAAATATTATTTATATGAAATGAAATATGGAAATAATAGTTTAGAGAAAATAATTTTACAATTCTCCTTTTGATAATTCTTTAATCTAAATAAATATTAGTCAGTAAAATATTTATAACTACCGAGAGTGAAGTTTATTTTATATTTTTAGATTTATTTCTATAAAAGCGTGTACTTTAGTTTTTTTAAACTATATTTATTTTTTTATTTTTTAATTAAATTTATTATAAAAGCGAGTCCTTTAGTTTCTTTTATTATTATATATTGTTTAATTTATACTGCTGTTCACATTAAGCATCCACAAAGCGTCATAATTATAAGGATGTATGTTGATCTCTTTCTACTGAAAAACGGAGTTACTCACTGACAAACATACAAGTGAAGCTAATATTAAGCATGTAAAAATACAAAAGATAGCCCATTGGATTCGGTATGACGCAATTCAAAGATTTTACGTGTTGTACGAATATGTGCTGTACATAAAAAAAAAAAAATTTTAACAAAAAAATAAAACCGACTTCTATGTCACTACAAAGTAAAAAATAATTGAAATAAATGTTGGTTTAGTACATATTTCTGAAGTCGGCGCTCATATTGGACACGCTGTTATCAAACGAAATATATTGAGCGCCGACTTCAGAAATATGTACTAAACCAACATTTATTTCAATTATTTTTTACTTTGTAGTGACATAGAAGTCGGTTTTATTTTTTTGTTAAAATTTTTTTTTTCACCCTTTTTAGTGATGATATGCTAACGTTTGTATTAATATTATGTAAAACTGTATAAATGTGATCATGAATAAAGGTAAGGTCTGAATAGATACGGATTGGACCCACCCGCTCGCAGGGCGCTGCCGCGCCCTTCTCGCTTAGTTTTATATTGTCTTATATGTTTCAACTTAACCTAACCAATTCAATACGAAACACTATAGGCGAAGCTTTATGAGATACTAATTATTGGCTAGGTTAGGTAGGAACAGATAAGTAAATAAATCAAACTAGGTAGTAAAACTCTGCGAGTGAACCGGTCCAATTTACCTTAATTCAATAGTTAAGAAAAGAAAAAGGAGTTGATGGTCAAATTTTTCATCATATATCTCTGTCTAGCTACTTCATTACAACAAATGTCTAATCTATATACTTTACATGGGAGGCACCTCTGCATCATCAGGATTGAAGAATTGAAGATCATATCTTCCATCATATGTCTCTACTCAAAGACCTTATCATATATTCGTAAGCTCCAAATGCCTAAGTTGTATGGTTGAGGCAGGAGGCACTTCTGCATTATCAGAGTTGAAGAGTTGAAGGTCAAATTTTCCATCATATATCTCTACCTATCAACCTTATTGAATATTCATAAGCATCAAATGCCTAACTTGTATGGCTGAGGCAGGAGGCACCTCTGCATTATCAGAGTTGAAGAGTGGAAGGTCAAATTTTCCATCATATATCTCAACTTATCGACTTTATTAAATATCCATAAGTTCCAAATGCCTAACTTGTATGGTTGAGGCAGGAGGCACTTCTGCATTACCAGGGTTGAAGAGTTGAAGGTCAAATTTTCCATCATATCATGATAACCTAGACACTCAATGTTCATTTTAAGTTTCATGAGGATTGAGTGGGCAGAAGGTAAGTTGTCATAAAATATGTAAAAAGCAGGGGTAGTGATGATGAGTTCCACCCCATAACTTAAATTCTAATCATCAGAGCGTACTAATGTTAAGGTAGGAAAGTACCGCAACGAAACACCCTTTCATATGAAAAAAAGAAAATTAAAATTGGTTAAGAAATACTCGACTTATTCAAGTTTATATGAAATCGGGGTTTTCCAATTTTCCGGGAAAACTGGCGGAAATTTTCAAATTTCCTCGAAATGGGACCCCCCGTGAAACTAGCCGCATACAATGGTGTATGAATCATGTCGATCGGTCGCGGCATCGCGAAAAAATCGCTGAACAAACATAAAAAAAAAAAAAAAAAAAAAAAAAAAATATATACGGTCGAATTGAGTAACCTCCTCCTTTTTCGAAGTCGGTTAATAACATATTTTAAAACAAAATACGATTAAATATTTAAACCACATTAGTTTACTTCAATCATTAAAAAAATATAAGAAGTTCCGATATTTGACAAGAAGGTCCTTTTTTGCGTGGGGAAACCCTTCATAGGTTCTTCTCGGCTGCGGGAGCAGCAGAGAGCATATGCCGGACTCCTACCGGCTAAAACCCCACGGTGTTCCTCTGTACACCCTTTGTCAGGTCTACAGGTACGCTAATGGTACCCGTCCGCAGAGACAAGAAGGTACTGAAACATTTTCCTGTACCCTTAGTATGAGATTTTCCAATCAGTTCTGATACAGTCCGCTAGGGGCGCTGATTGGAAATGTATGGAAAATACGTAAACAAATACCAAAACAGTCATATTTGTAAAATCGTAAAAACTCATACTAAGGGTATTGTACATCATTCTACATCGAATGAGTAATAGCTCATATTTTAGAAGCTTTATTTCTATCCTTACTTCCTTACTAATATAATCCGAGAGTAACTCTGTCTGTCTGGTTGTCTCTTCTTCACGCCTAAACCACTGAACTGATTTTAATGAAATTTTGTACAAAGTTAATCTGAGACCCGAGGAAGGACATAGGATAGTTTTTATCCCGGAAATCCCAAGGGAAGCAGGGATGGCGATCTAAGATCGATTAATCGGAGAATCCATCTTTTGGACCAAAAAATCGATTATTTTAATCGATATTAGTAAGAACTTAATCGTAAACTATGCATTTGATCAAGTGATGGTCTTTAGCAAAGTTGTTGTCCATGAGCCCACGAAGGTTTCAGAGTTGGTACGACCAATTTTCGTTAGATGGCGCCACTGCCATTCCAATGAAGGTACGAATTTACAGTTTTATGTATATGTTAGTATGTTATATTATTTTCTTTTAAAGGCGGGCGAAGCCGCGGGCAAAAACTAGTTTCTCATATTTTTTACTTATGGACTAAACTAGTAGGCATAAAATCGCTCCGCTTATGTATATAACCACAAAACGCTAGAGGACACAGCAAACTAGAAAAATGTTCGTATGAATAGTTTTAATAGATTTTCCGGGTAAACTTAATCTCAGATTGTTATCTATCACAACACTTATAATGCGATCTTAGCTTTAACTACTTGATTTAAGTTTCTGACTAAGGTGGAACGCTTTGTTAGATGGTGGTAGAACCCTTTGTGGTTCGACACCGCCACGCCTATTTCTGCCTAATAACGGTGTGGTAAGGGAAACATACATATCCGAGGCATTCTAGAGTCCTCAGGAGTAGCCGCGCATTTGTGAGCAACTTCAGGTAGGTATCTAATCTTATCTGGGTTTGATTACAGATGTCCATGGGCGGCAGTAGCCAGTTATGGATATGTGGATTGTATGCTCATCTGTTACTCCTGTATTATAAAAAAACGAACACAGCAGCGCTTAATACTGCAGTTATTGAGCAAAAATTAGAGTATTTTAAGGGAGATATAGGTAGATATCCGAGGCGTTTCATCTTAGTGCAGGTGGCAAGAGTGGGAGCTCGAACCGCCCAGCCAGCGGCCCCGGGAAGTACGGCGGTATGTGTAGTCGCATACCGCATATGTGCGAACGCCATGCTCACCTGGGCGGAGCCCGACGGGGTGACGCGCTAAGAGGGCTCCGGTTGCGTTCCTTTGGAGATCCCGGAGCCCTCTACGCAGCGCCGAGGACGGCCACCGGAGCGGTTTTAGTGCGGTAAGAATCCCACATAACCCTACGTCGCTCCCACGACACCGGGTACCTTTTGAAGGTTTCCCCCTCGTAAACAAAAAAAAAATGTTGTCCTTCATTGTTCACAGGAATATAAAACTTTTTCCTTTACAATTATGTCCCGTGATATGTAATACAAGTGAAATTACACTTAGACATAGACATAGATTAGATATTATTTGAAGGTGGTAAAACCCTTTGGGGTTCGACTCCGGCGGCACCACCGCTACAACTATTTCTACCTAATAACAGCAGTGTTAAGCGCTGCTGTGTTCCCGTTTGAACGGTGTGGTAAGGGAGATAGACTTTTCCGAGGCGTTCCAGCTTAGTCCTCAGGGGTAGCGGCGCATCTGTGGCCGACCTCAGGTAGGAATATCTAATCCTATCTGGGGTTGATTACAGATGTCCATGGGCGACAGTAGCTACTTACCATCAGGTGGACTGCATGCTCGTCTGCTAATAATATTAATATTTAACATAGTAAAATAAATAAAGAGTTAAGAAGGAAGATAAGGGGGTCGCAATAGTTTTATTTCTGCACGTTTGTCTATTTAAACCTGGACGGAAAACATCATGGTGAAACCAGTATATCTAGGAGTTCTTAAAAAGTTTACAAGGGTGTGACGTCTACCAATTCGCACTTAGCCAGTGTGGGACTATGGCCATCTCTATCTACGAGGAGACTCATGCTAGAGCAGTTAAAGAACTAACCTTAATCTTATATATAAAATTCTCGTGTCACAATGTTAGTTACCGTACTCCTCCGAAACGGCTTTACCGGTTTTCACCAAATTTTATATGCATACCAGTAGGTCTGTGAATCGGTATCTATTTTTCATATCCCTAAGTGATAAGGGTTGTTCAACCTTAACATTTTTTTATATATATGGCAACACAACGTTTGCCGGATCAGCTAGTTACCCTATAAGTATTTGCCTAATAACAGCAGTGTAAATAATACTGTTCTGATTTAAAGAGATAAGAACTTTAAGAAAACGCATTCATTAATTGTAATACATTTTAATATACTTTTCGAAATATATTCATTAAGTTGAATTTTAATAATAATTTATTTTAATAATATTTTTATATTGTTTTAATAATAATTTATTTTCTTTTTTAATAATTGTATTTTTGAAATCGGTGATATTTTTTTAAATATTAATTTTTAAGTTCGCATTTTTAAAGTGTTATTTATTCTTTTTTTAAATTTTGTAATTTTGTAACGTTTGTGGTGATAATTTTTATTAAGTTTACAATTATTTAATTATTACGTAAATATTTTTTATTAATTTTAAAATGCTTTTTATCATAACGTCAAGTTATTTTTTAATTCCATCATATTTACTCAGAATACCTAACCATTATTATTAAATAAACAATTAGTCAAAATTATTAAATATGACGAAATAATAACTTAAACATGCCAATTAAAATTACGGAACAAAACCTAAAAATAAGTTATTTGACAAAACACCTTCGATTCGATGTTTACATGCATCGTCTGAGATTTTATCGCTAATGACCAAATTATAAGTTAATTAACAATTATTAAACTAAATTTTGTGTTCAGATAATAATCTACAAGATCTTCGATATAGATTAGATTGATAACGCACATATATGACATATTATTATATATATGTTTATCTAAATTAATTAAAAATTAATATAATATTACGTCGTAAGGATGTGTAAGACTTATATAACCGCAAATTAAATTCTGTGCTCATTAAAAATGTGTTTAGGGAACTTATTCCGTGTAAAATACGCCATATAATAAATATAATTTGATATCTATTATTTATAGACCGCCCGTGTACATCTATAATCAACCCTTTTTTTTGACGAGGGGGAATCCTTTAAAAGGTAACCTATTTTGACTAACTTTACATATAATTCCTATCTAGGGTTGATTATAGATTGTACCTGTAGTACCGGGATACCGGGATACCGGGATACCTGTGGTACCAGAATAGGGCTTCGGTATCCCCTGCCTGTAGTAGAAGGCGACTAAAAGGGGGCTTCCGGGGTTGCGGGCGGCAGGAGTGGGAGCTCGAACCGTCCAGCAAGCGACCGCCAGAAGGACAGCGGTTTGTGTGGTCGCATACCGTCGTGAACACTAGACGGTATGGAGAGCGCGTGGGCTCACCTGGGCGGAACTCGACGGGGCACCGCGCTAAGAGGACTCCGGTTGCGTTGCGTAGGAGATCCCGGAGTCCTCTTGGCAACGTCGAGGACGGCCACCGGGGCGGGTTTTAGTGCGGTAAGAATCCCACATAACCCCGTGTCGCTCCCACGACACCGGGTACCTTTTGAAGGTTTCCCCCTTGTAGAGACAAACAAGTATATGTTCTTTTACCACTTCTTTATAATAAAAAAAAGAAAATGGCCACCTGTCTTTACCTTCGATAAAAAAAGTACAGGCGCCTGACATTCACTGTCAACTTCATCTAATTTATTTATTTATTTATTTATTTACATGACATTTACTGTCAACGTCATCTAATAAAGCTATAAATTCTAGATTATAGGTATCATCTTCGGTTTCAGCAGCTACTATGCATTTTAATGCATTCAAATAAGGTCACATGGTCTATTATTGAGAAATGGAAATATTAATTAACGAGCTTTCGCCCGCGGCTTCGCTCGCGTTACGAAGTAATATTTTCATCCCCTATTTTATCCCTGTAGTGTATGAGAAGTAATATGAAGGTTCTGTCGTCTCACGTGTACACGCCGCGAACAACGGTACGGTGTGAGCGGGGCACGGTCCCCCCCTCATTTCTGCTGGAAGCTGTGGTGTAAGATGGATGTGCGTGCGGTGTGTACAGCAGTGAGCCGATACTTTAACATAAGGTGAAACACAAACAGTACAATCCCCTTGGAGGTAGAATTGATCAAAATCCTTTCTCAGTGGATGCCTACGTCATAACATCTACCTACAGGCCAAATTTCAGCCCGATCCGTCCAGTGGTTTGGGCTGTGCGTTGATAGATCACTATGTCAGTCAGTCACCTTTGAGTTATATATATTTAGATTAGATTAATAGACATATATATTTGTAATCAACCACAGATAGGATTAGATATTCCTACCTGAGGTAGGCCACAGATGCGCCGCTACCCCTGGGGACTAAGCTGGAACGCGTCGAAAAAGTATGTAAGCTTTTTACACTCACAACCCCACACTAGGATTCCGTTTCGTGGGTGCCATGGACACACACATAAAAATACACAAAACACCCAAACCCAGCTCTTCAAGAGGGGTGTAAAAAGAACTCTCATACAAAGCCGGCGATGCATTGGTGACTCCTCTGGTGTTGCAAATGTCCATAGGCGACGGTGACTGCTTTCCATCAGGTAGCCCGTCTGCCTTATCGTTAGGTTGAATATAAAAAAAAAACAGAACATAAACCTATTTGTTTTTTACAGACGAATCAGTATTTAATTATTTTCAAAGATATCGATCTTAAATGTTATTATCCTCATTAATATATCTAATTAGACAACTCTTATTATTTAAGGATAGTATGACATATTACAAAATAGGTTATATAGTATGACCTTCAACCACATTATTAGTTAAAATATTAATTTAAAATATGGGTAGAGCAACACAAGAAAACCATGTTATGTTTTTTTATAATATATTATTTTAATGATATATATATTTTTAATAATATTTATTAATAATTATTCTCTTTTTGTTATTTTTTATAACTCTGTAAATGAAATAATTGGCTAATTGCGAGCCGAGTTGGGTTCCGTACCACCAATATTTTTTTGTTCTTTTTTTTAATTACTTTTAAGTATCTTTTTATAATATAGGAGTAGCAGACGAGCTTGCAGTCCACCAGATGGTAAGTGGCTACTGCCGTACGGACATCTGTAATCCACCCCAGATAAGATATGATGTCTATATAAGGCAGGTGAAGTTAGGTAAGGCAGGTTTGAAAATAGAAACCGCTGTGGTTCGACTCCGGCGGCACCACCGCATTTATTTCTGCTTAAACCATTAGTGTAAAAAGCTGTGCAGAACACAGCAGTTTTTTACATTACTGGTTCTGGTTCCAGCTTAGTCTCCAGGGGTAGCGGCGTATTTATAGCATACCTCAGATTCCTACCTGAGGTCTAACATTCCTAAATATAATGTCATCTGGGCTCGATTGCAGGTGTCCATAGGCGGAAGTAGCCACATACCATCAGGTGGACCGCATGCTCGTCTGCTACTCCTATATTATAAAAAGATACTTAATAGTATTTAAAAAAAATAACAAAAAAATATTGGTGGTACGGAACCCTCCAACTCGACTCGCAATTAGCCAATTATTCCATTTACAAAGTTATAAAAATTAAGAAAAAGAGAATAATTATTAATAAATATTATTAAAAAAAGTCAAATCCACTGAGTTTCTTACCGGATCTTCTCAGTAGAGGTCGCGTTCCGATCCGGTAGTAGTTTAAGAAAAATATTGTAACTGACAATTTTTAAGTGCCGCCGTTGGCCTATACAAAATAAATATATTTCATTCATTTCAATACATTCTTACGGAACCCTTTCCACGCGTGTCATCTCGCACTTGTCCAGTTTTATATTATCATCTGACATTGTAAAGGCTAGTTCGGAAAATCCGATTTCAACCAGTTACTAAAATTTTGTTTGTGTCAAATACCAAAATTCGTCCGGTTTTCTTTGACTTAAAAAATATGCAAAATATTGCAAAAATATTTTAAATTAAAATTCGCTAATTAGATAGACATCTGAAATGTTAATTTTATTTCTGATTTTAATGACATATTCTTATGAATAAAATTCGGATATGCTTGAATAACTTATGACAGGAAATAAACTATTCGGAAAAATAATTGTACTTGAACGTGTGGTCATTGATGCCCATGGTTACTAGAACAGCACCCTTACCATGAGTTTTCAAAACGTCTCACAGTCACTCTGTTCCGTTTGCTTAGTAGACTGAATAAACGTACCAATAAGTAAGTGCTCAAGTCTTTTTGTCTGCCTCACATGTTCGCTAAAAACAGAGACAAAACATAAAGCGCCATTTTGTCAATTTAGACATTCAATGTTACATTACTGACACTATAGTTCTGACACAATCCGCTAGGGGCGCTGATTGGAATTTGTATGGGCAAATACGTAAACAAATGCCAAAACAGTCATATTTGTCATAACGTAAAAACTCATGGTAAGGGTACAGTCTACCATGTTATTAAATATCTAAGGACTAAGTTCAAACGCCTCATTAGTAGGAGAAAGAGTAGATTACGTCAGAGAAAGGCATATCATCAACCCATTACTGTCCCACTGCTGGGCGCGGGTCTCCTCAGAATGAGAAGGATTAGGCCATAGTCCACCGCGCTGGCCAAGTACGTATTGGTAGACTTCACATACCTTTGAAAACGTTTTTTTTAAGATTTATCAGGTATGCATATCGTTATTTATTTATGTATATCGTTAAAAAGTGATAATTTCTAATACGTACATAACTTCGAAAAATCTGTGCGATCCTCGGATTCGAACCTCGGACCCTGACAACAAAGACAGCTGCGCTAAATGTTTATTTTTTTATTTTATGGAAGCAAACAACCTTGCATTTCATATTAATCATTTTTATTTGATATAATTAAAACCCTACATGAAACATGCCTGAGACTATCTATAATATTTGTATAGTCCGCGTAAAACTGCTAGTCCGCTCTAAATATAGAAATGAATCGCGTCGCCATAGCAAATTGTATGACTACAGCTCGCAACAACTTCAGAGTGTACTAGCAGTTTGACGCGGAATATAACATTAATTATATTAAATGTTTGAAGAATTTCCCGGTTATTTTGAAACCAAAAAATAAATATAGGTACCTTTACGTCCATTATACCTGAAATCTACGTGTCGAATTCAGCTCCATCTAGTGGCGTGTTGTATTACTATTTAGTTTACAATCATAGTTTTTACCGTTTAAACTAGATGGCGCCACTCGACTTATACCTCGTTATTTTATTTAAATAAAACCTCAAGGCATATTTTAAGATAAATTATACTTTAAATAAATACCTATTCAAAACATATTTAGTTTACTATAGAATTATGATACAATCTAAAATATTATAATAATACTTTATGATGGCAAGAATCTCACAGAGCTTATTCACGTTACATGCATAGTAACGTAGTTCTAAGTTATTCAGTAGATGGCGTTATACTCAATTTATTAATTTGTATTTTTAAAAAAGTATTAGGTGTATTTTATTTCTGCCTAAAAACAGCAATGTTACGCGCTGCTGTGTTCCGGTTTGACGGGTGTGGTAAGGGAGACAGACTTTTCCGAGGCGTTCCAGCTTAGTCAGGGGTAGCGGCGCATCTGTGGCCGACCTCAGGTAGAAATGTCTAATCCTATCATCTGGGGCATTGATCTATAACTAAAGATCCGCCACAAGCGGGCAAAACTTGAAACATACAAAATACGGCAAGTGGTGTAAAACGACTCCAGCCAAGTCCAGTCGCTCTCGCGCGGCGTAGTAATACACACGAATGTCACTGAACACGTTAAACGTCATTATTTTGAATTTAAAGCCTCAAAATGCCTTCTTGTGCAATGCGTAAATGCAAAAATTATGCTCGAAAAATAAACAAACTTCATGGAATCACCTATCACACGTAAATGAAGAGAAATTATTAAATTTTGTTTATTTTTCGTGTTCGATCCGCCATGATTACGTGAGTAACCAGAAAGAGACAAAGTATGTTTTTGTCAATGAAAGTGATAAAGACGCAAAATGCATGGTCATAGATCAACAGAACTAAAGTGACATTTTATTGAATCTGACGATGTTCATATGTCGTATGTTATAGTTTAAGATCCCACTGCTTAATTTTTATATTAGTGTGTTTTTAGTCAAAATATAACATTTTATGGTTTATTTTAATAAAATAAAATCGATGTATGGGAAATTCTGTATCCTAATCTTTAAATTTCCTTCGATACTTGTGGTAAATAATAAAAAATATTACCATAAAATTTATATAGGATAGTATACGGTATTTTAAAATTTCTTTAATTGAATAAATATTTCAATCATTAAGGTCGTATTTCTTCCTTAACCTAAACATAATTTAATAAACAATCTTTGTATAGCCAGAAATTAATCCTCAAAAAAACCACGGTAAAATTAAAATCTTATATATAAAATTCTCATGTCACAATATTAGTTACTCTGTACCTACTCCTGCGAAACGGCTTTACTGATTTTCACCAAAATTTATACGCATATTCAGTAAGTCTGAGCATTGGCTACTATCTATTTTTCATATCTCTTAAGTGATAAGGGTTGTTCACCCTTAACATTTTTTTATTTATATGGCAACACAATGCTTGCTGGGTCAGCTAGTACATTTATAAAATTTACACAACTTTGCAATTAATGGTCGTGTGTAAAATAAAACTGATAATAATAAACATAGATTAGTAAAGATACTTCGCCGCCTTGAAATTGAAATAAGCCACAAACGGCTTAATAGTAAGTTCTTTTTTGAATTCTTGACAAATAAAGACATTTTTAGAGAAAATTTACGAATAAATAACTAATACTGCGTAATTTACATAATAAATAAATAATTATTTCAAATATTTTAGAGACATTTTAGCACGGAGACGTGGCAAAACTTTCTTACGCAACTATTTCAATTCTCAAAACTGGGTACATTTTCTTGTTAGGAGTGAGTAATATTTACTAATCTATGATAATAAATATAAACAATTTTTAAATCGTATATTTTAAACCAGTCGATACATTTGTATAGATACATTCTTTCAAATTATATTTTTATATAATAATAATTTATTTAGTTAAACTGTACTATAACATTTCTAAGTAAACGATGTACTAAAACTATTATCGACAGTTTTGGACATTTTTTACCTTCTGTTCCATTATTTCTTTGTCTTTGACAAGCATGCGGATCAATGGGAAAGCCACCATACGTCCCGTTTTTACGGGACAGTCCCTTTTTTCGATGCTTCGTGCCGTTGTCTCCGAAATGAACCGTTGCCATTGTCAATTAAGTAACAGTAAATAGTATAATTGTGAAAAAAACATGGGGTGCTCCATTTATCAGTTTTCATAAAGCGCCCCACATTTTTTGCACAATTATACTATTTACTGTTCCTTAAATGATACCTATATTGAAAATTATTTTCTACTTTTTAGTTAATTTTATCATAAAAGCGTGTTTTTTATTATTTTTAACTATATTTTTTCAAGTAAAAAGTATTTGACATAAAAAAATCGATGTCCCGTTTTAAGTAAGTAATCATTGGTCACTATATTCCATGGTCAATATTTACGTTTGCGTACACTTGAAACGCAAGGTCAAACACTAGTTGTCTTTTTTTATCACATTGTTCTAATAGCTCTGTCCCTTATAGAACATTTGTCTATGTAGTTAAAGGTAAGTAAATTAAAAAACGTGCATGTGTGCTATCAAAGCAGTTTCGCACAAGTTTTCTCTTAAGTTAGTGGGCGTATAACGTGTCTAGTATAAAATGTCATTGATCTGGGGTGATTACAGATGTCCATGGGCGGCAGTAGCCACTTACCATCAGGTGGACTGCATGCTCTGCAGTCCACCTGATGGTAAGTGTCTCGTCTACTACTCCTATATAAAAAAAAAAGAATTTGTAAGCAACAGAAAACAATCTAAGTCTGTTCTAAAAATATGTGCTTATTAGAAATTAATTATCTTGCTATAGCGGTGAAGTAAAACATCGTGAGGAAACCTATACGCCTTAAAGTTCTTTAAAAAAAGTCTCTTAAGTTGTCTGAAGTCTACCAATTCGCATTTAACTTGCTCACCAACCCTTTTCATGATTATTATTTTGGCAAATGATAACATTTATTGTATTTATTTATTAAGTACTAGCTGACCCGGCAAACTTTATACCGCCTCAAAATCTATTTATCAAATATATTTCATATGAAATATAGCCTGTTACTCGTGGATAATGTAGCTTTGGAATGGTGAAAGAATTTTTAAAATCGGTCCATTAGTTTTTGAGCCTATTCATTACAACCAAACAAACAAAGTTTTCCTCTTTATAATATTAGTGTAGATAGTGTAGATTAAATAAGTAGTATAGTCCGCGCCAAACTGCTTGTCCGCTCTGAAGTTGTTGCGAGCAGATGTAGTCATACAATTTGCTATGGCGACGTTTCAACTCATTTCAATATTATCCTAGGAAAGGTGAAATAATCCGTAACGAAAGATTTAAATAATTTTTATTTTTACAATTAAATAAATATTACACTTAATTTTTATAAATGCATCGTAATTTTTTTAATAAATAAATTTTACATTATAAAGTTTTACAAATATGTGTAAAAAAATATAATTTAATAATCGTAAATAAATCCTTATGTTAAAACTTTTTGTGCTTAAATAAATAAATTAATAATTGATAATAAATTACTTATTTCCTATTAAGTCAGCACAACCTTTTAAGGAATGTATAAAATAGTTATTTTTTTAATTTGTTACATACTTTATTACATATTTTAATATTATCTTAAAACATTTTTTTGACATACTTTGGAATATAAAAATACATAAATTTTTAAATCCTTCAAATAATTAAATCTTATTGCAAAGATTATTACAAAAATGGGTAATATTTTTTTGCACATTTTTTCTACGATTTAAAATTTATTGGACAAAATAAAAACAGAAGAAGTACTGAACTATTTTGTGGTTACTTATTTTAATAGTCAAAATAAATCAAAATAGATGATTCGTTGATAAAAAAAAGAGAGTAAGAGTCTTATTAACTGTTTTTCGCTTATTATTTTAAAGATTAAAATCATTATCATTAAAAAACATGCAAAAACAGCAGTGAAATATTATTTTTTACACATTAGCATAAACTTGAGCTAAATTAATAATCTCTCATTAAAATTAGCGATTTCGTATATTCCAAATATTTAGCATCTCAAACTCATATTAGAAAGTATTTATCAATTTCTTAATCATATCAACTGACTCATTACTTCCTATACTTTCTATATACGCCGTAGCTTTCTTCGCATGTTCTTCATGTAACAACTTAGTTTTATCAACCGCATCTGTTTTTAGGATATTAAATTTCAAATCCTCATAATCAACATCTTTAACATCATTTTTCGCTTGATCGATAATTTTATATAGATCTGGGTTGCCTTCTAAAGCGAATAAAACAGGAGCACTTGCTAGGCAGAACTGTTCTTTCTTATCCGATGTTAGTTTTTGTATTTCTGTCGCTGCTTGCCAAGCTAAGCCGAGATTACAGCCGAAATGGAAAGCATAGTTTTGGATGTCTCGATTTTGTCTACTCAGTAACATAGCTGATTGACAAGATCTGCCTAAAAGACTAACGCCGTTGTAAACTGTTCGCGCGGTCCATTCTTTGCGTGGTTTCCCCAAAACATCGTCAGCTGCTATTGATGTTGTATCAAAGGTTATGTTAAAGTCATCTTGTGTTCGTTTCGGTTTGCCCGGCAACGGCATGTTTTGTTCATCTCGATCCCCAAAGAATTCGCTTTCAGACAAATCTTTAAGTGCAGTTGACACAGTGTACAGCACATCAGCGTTTTTCAGACCAGCTAACATAGCGTTGGCTGTAACTAATAAATAATCTCCAAGTAAAATAGCTATTTTATTCCCGAATATAGCAGATTCTGTGTTTTTAGATCGCTTCGCAAAGGGTACATTAACAATTCCTCTGTGGATCAAGTGTCCTGTTCTCATCATTTCGGTTAGTTCCGCTAGTTGACGCTGTTGTTCATCTATTGCCTTTAGATGCTGGGTTGATGCGACTGTCTTCACGGATTTTGATAGGAGAAGAATGATTAAGCCCCAAGGTTGTAGGTTCTTTGAGTCGCCGTAAAGAACGTTCTTGGCTGTTTGCATGACGAGGTGGTTGCTGCCAACCTGGAAAGAGAATTTTAAATTTATATTAATATTTGTTTGGTTTTCATGTTTTAGCTTTGCAAGGGTTTTTACTCGAATGTAGAGGGTTTTTACTCGAATGTTCTCGAGCTTAAATATGTTACGAACGTTAAGTATCACTTATTATTTAACAGATTTTAACATATGAGGTATCACTGGATCAGCTGATCTAATTTATGAGAGTAACATAGGCTAAATTTTTAGTCCCTGTAGTTCCAGGACCAGAATAGGGCTACGGTATCCCCTACCGGTCGTAAGAGGCGACTAAAAGGGGGCTGCCGGAGTTCTGGGCGGCAAAAGTGGAGGCTCGAACCGCCCAGCAGCCCCGGGAAGGACGATGGTATGTGTGGTCGCATACCGTCGTACGCACCAAATGGTGTGGCGAGCCTCCAGCTCACCTGGGCGGAGCCCGACGGGGCAACGCGCTAAGAGGACTTCGGTTGCGTTCCGTTGGAGATCCTGGAGCCCTCTACGCCGCGCTGAGGACGGCCACCGGGGGGGTTTTAGTGCGGTAAAAATCCCACATAACCCGGCGTCGCTCCCACGTTTTCGGGTACCTTTTAAAGCTGTGCTTAACATAAAAGGTATAAAATCTACTAATCTACTGATGTAACCCCCAGTCCGAACAGGTTATGGTCAAAGAAATATATAGTTTGAGGGAGCTAAAATATATAATGATTTGCCAGAATACATAACAAACGCTAAATCTTTTGATAAATTTAAGAAACTTCTAAAACAACACATAATAAGTAAAGAATGAATTACAAGTAAAATGATATATGCACATAACATGAGATTTCAATATGTATATTATGCACATACAAATTAATAGACACGCACGTCGCACATACGCACACACACACACAAACACACACACACACACGCACACACACACACACACACACACATAAAATACTATTACACTATATAATATTCACGACTCCCGGACACATCTTCATTATGTAAATAGTTTAAAGTTTTCTCATTTTAAGTGACCATGTGTTTTATGAGAAAATAAAGATTAGTATAGACATAGTTGTTGTTTGTTCCTGCATTGTTGTTGTAGATTGTTCCTACGGATTCGAACCACATCTGGTTCTACCTTCAAATGACCTGATATCGTTTTTGTTAAGTTACATTGTATATTTAAATTTCAATTTTTATTCTCACATTGGGAAAAAAATATAACACGTTTTTATACTTTTAATTGTTCTATTCTTAATCTACACTTTGAATCATGAAGGTTGAAATGTCAAATACTACAAAACATCGTATCATATGCTTTAGTGTGTTCTGTGAACGCTATTCGAAGATCGAATCGATCTATGTCGAAGGTAGAACCCTTAGAATCTTTTTCACTTTAAAAAAAAAAAATAAAAACGCTTTGTACACTCACAGCCCCACACTAGGATTCCGTGTCGTGGGTGCCATGGACACACACATAGACCAAATACACAAACACCCAGACCCAGAAACAGAAATCTAAATTCAACATTTAGATATCTGTCTGGCCGGGGATCGAACCCGGGACCCTTTGCGCGTCAGACCAGTATGGTGGTCGCTCCGCCACGCGGGTCGTCAATCCGAATGTACCACCGCCACACCTATTTCTATCAAATAATAGGAATGTTAAGCGCTTTGAAGGGTGTGGTAAGAGAGACATGGTTATCCGAGGCGTTCTAGCTTAGTCCTTAGGGGTAGCATCTGTGGTCGACCACAGGTAGAAATGTAATTTCGTCTGAGGGTGATTACAGATATAGCGGCAGTATTTGCATAGTTAAGGCGTCCATTTTAGTCCTCATATATTAAAACAGGAGGTTTTAAAAGATAGAGATAAAGGAGGTATTTAAAGGAAACTGCTAGTTCGCTCTGATTTTTTTTATAATATAGGAGTAGCAGACGAGCTTGCAGTCCACCTGAAGTGGCTACTGCCGCCCATGGACATCTGTAATCAACCCCAGATAGGATTAGATATTCCTACCTAAGGTCGGCAACAGATGCGCCTCTACCCCTGAGGACTAAGCTGGAACGCCTCGGAAAAGTATGTCTCCCTTACCACACCCTTCAAACCGGAACACAGCAGCGCTTAACACTGCTGCTATAAGGTAGAAATAGGTGTGGCGGTGGTGCCGCCGGAGTAGAACCAGAAAGGGTTCTACCACCTTCAAAATATAGAAATGAGTCGCGTCGCCTTCGCAAATTGTATGACTAAATCTGCTCGCAAGAACTATAGAGCGCCGTATACCTATTTCTACTGTGATGCAGTGTAAAGGCTGTGGATGCCGACTGACTTGTAAGTCGCCTTATCTATACACCATATATAGCTGACCCGGCAAACTTTGTACCGCCTCAAAATCTATTTATTAAATATTTTTCAAGTAAAATATAGCCTATGTTACTCGTGGATAATGTAGCTTTCGAATGGTGAAAGAATTTTTAAAATCGGTCCAGTAGTTGTTGAGCCTATTCATTACAACCAAACAAACAAACAAACAAAGTTTTCCTCTTTATAATATTATATAGTATATATAGTATAGATAAAGCGACCATCTTAGTTCTCAACAATGTATCTGTGATCGGCTTCAGTACCCTTAGTATGAGTTTTTACGTTTTGACAAAAATGATTGTTTTTGTATTTGTTTACGTGTTTGCCCATACATTTCCAATCAGTTCTGATACAGTCCGCTAGGGGTGCTAGGGGCGCAAAAAAGGTTTTTGTAAAAACCTAAAACCTAAGGATACAGGTAGAATCCCTGTAAAATATAAAGTTATTACAATTTTCTAATCTCGGGACTGACCTTAGCGTATGTTACTTGTAGAATACTCGTATACTCTACTTTCCAATTTTAATTTTATAATAAATATAGTTTAAAAAAACTAAAGTACACGCTTTTATAGAAATCAAACTTAAAAGATATAAAATACACTTAGAATTTTTTTTAATGAAAAATTGTAATAACAACAAAAAATATATATTTAAAGAAAGCGTGGAGTGCACACTCGCGGTAGTTATAAATATTTTACTGACAGACATGAGCAGAAGGTCCAACACTTTGATATTTTCAAAAGCACCCCACGCTTTTTTATTTATACTGCTGTTCGCATTAAGCATCCACAAAGCGTCATAATTATAAGGATGTATGTTGATCTCTGTCTACTGAAAAACGGTTACTCACTGACAAACATACAAGTGAAGCTAATATAAAGCGTGTAAAAACATATTCGTTAACAAAAATGTGGTCATATCAAGCTAAGAGTTCTTTTTACTTTTTGATTTACTTTCACTTTACGAATGTTACTTAAATGTAGAGCACGAGATAATAATAAACTTTGATGATGATAAAATTGACTTACATTCGTATTACGATCGTAAAAATTAAAAAAAAATGTAAGAAAAAAATATTCAAAATATTTTGTTCTAAATCAACTTTTTTGTGAAAAACAAATAGTCCGTGAATTGGTTCTTTTGTATTTTTTTACAATAAAAATTAAAATCATTAATGAAATTATTAAGATTTAAATATTAATATTTTTTAAATAAAACTCCTGCATTTAAATAATATCAATTCTTGCAATAAGCAATATTCTTTTAGAAAATTAAATTATAAGCTAACTCGAGCCGCGATAGTGACTGAACAAATTAAATTATTTTGAAAGTATTAAAAAAATACATAAATTCATATAAAATCGTTACAAACTTAAATCCTTAAATAAATGAAGTATTTTTTAAAATTTATCTTTGTTAGTTGTTTCATTCGTTTAAATATTTTATTTGCATTTTAATTTGAATTTATATTGACAAGTAATTAGTACCTAATTACTATATTTATGTAAATTAATATAAATACCATAAGCTTATTAATAATAATTGTCCTATTTTTTTAATATTATTTTATTTCTTGTGCTTAAAAATATTTAAAACCAAAAAAATAAAATAAACTCACCAACTTCCGCAAATAAAGCGCTAAGTTAGCAAACTCATCGCTTAATAGGCACCGGAGATTCATAAAAGAGGTCGGATAGCCGACAACTTTCTCCGCTTCACGTATTATATTGCTCCAATTTGTGAACGGTGGTCGTAATAATATTAAAATCTCATCTTTCGTTAAACTCGCCATAGTCGACTCTAACCTTTTCTGGAAGAATGGCGCGCGTCTCAATACGCGGGAAAGCAACGCCATTTTTATTGACACTTTTATTCTTAATTTAAATTTTACCGCCAAGCGTACTCAGTCAGTGCGAGTGACTGACTGTAGAGCAATGATAGATGTGTCTAAGATCTATAGTTGCCATAATTTACTTTTAAATTAGCACCTCTATTCGTGTCAAGTGTATGGAGATGTTAATAATTAAGAAGTATTACGGCATATAGAACCACGTTAATTGTTATTCGAGGTGACGGAAATTTTAAACAGTATATTATTTATTTTAAATTTTAATCTTTGAAAAGTCTCGTCTATTTTTTTCTAATTCGCTATTTAATTCTTAGTTATGTAGGTATAGTATACATCCATACTATAAAGAGAATCCAAAAAATTAAATAGTATGTAAATCGTTTTCTTCGAAAATTTTCAAGTTTGGCATAGCTATTTCATCCACATACTTTTATTACTTTACATTGATTTACTCTTATATTTGCATCTTTTTTTAATAATTGGGGTATTTATCATAACTTAAGTTTATTAAAATAATTACATTACAATATTAATATAACAAGCAATTTACTCCATATTAATTTTCTTTTATTTCAACAGTAAATTGAAACTATAAATAATAAAAAAATCCTATATTAAATTTTAAGTAACAAATCTTGAAATTAAAATCTCCCTATTAGTTGGTAAAATACGTACACTGGCAACACTAAAAACGCTCTTGACCGTGAAAAGTGGAATGCAGTAATAGATGACTGAGTATTATAAACAAAACAAGAAATCTCCAACCATTTATAACTACAAATGATTTTGGACTTTATTTCTTGAGCCCACGATGTAATTATCACTTTATTGACATCGTGGAGAAATTTGTTCGACGACCATTTTAGTTTTGAGCTTGTCAAATATATTGACATTCCAAATTCAAACTTATGATATCGACTTAAGAAGTAAAACTTATTATGACAAATTCTTTAGTAAATTTGTTGAAATTAATATCCAGTTTAAATAGATCTCTCTTTTTATGTATATTAGCCCCGATTTTCTCCATATTAATGTCATGAGAGAGAGGTGAGGTAGGTCTTATGATTTTGGATATGTATCTGAGATTCTTTTTTCGAAAGTTCCTATTGAGACGCTGACCGTTCGATCTTGTTTGTGATATGAATTATGGCGTCTCTTACTAGTGGTCCCGGGTTCAATCCTAGTCTAATATTCGAAGATATTTTTGTATAAATATGTTTTCACTTGTTTTTAGTGTTTTATAAATTTAATATTAAGAAATGAGAAGTGATAGATTAGTGATTTGAATTTAAAATTAGACTTCTTAAAATGAGGTCTGGAGTTCAATTCCTACGCGTACTTCTGATTTTTCGAAGATAAGCGTATTTTACAAATTATTTTATTACGAGCTTTTGCCCGCGGCTTCGCTCGTGTTACGAAGTAATATTTTCATCCCCTATTTTATACTCTTGGGGGTAGAATTGATCAAAATCCTTTCTTAGCGGATTCCTACGTCATAACATCTACCTGCATGCCAAATTTCAGCCCGATCCGTCCAGTGGTTTGGGCTGTGCGTTGATAGATCACTATGTCAGTCACCTTTGTGTTATATATATTTAGATAACTTGTGTTTTCAGAACCTACATTTCTGAGAGTTCCTTAAAATAATTATCAAAGATTGTGGACTCTACCAATCTGCACTTGGCCAGCGTGGTAGACTATGACCTAAGGGGTGTAAAAATAGAAATAGGTGTGGCGGTGGTGCCGCCGGAGTCGAACCACAAGGGGTTCTACCACTCATCTGTGGCCGACCTCAGTTAGGAATATCTAATACTATCTAAGGTTGATTGCAATGTCCATAGGCGGCAGTAGCTTACCATCAGGTGGACTGCATGCTCGTCTGCTACTCCTATATTATAAAAACAATCTGTTTCGGATTTCGGGCATTAATAAAAAAATATGCCTATTATATTTACAATTATTTATTAAAACAAACATAACTTAAAAATAACATATTAGATCACAACATAATAATTAAAAATGTGCTTTTAGGCAATAATTATTACTGGCCTTAACGATGCACCATGGTGAGAAAACCTACTTGTTTTTTGAAAAACTAGCTGACCCGGCAAACGTTGTGTTGCCATATAAATAAAAAAAATGTTAAGGGTAAACAACCCTTATCACTTAGGGGTATTAAAAATAGATAGAAGCCGATTCTCAGACCTACTGAATATGCATATAAAATTGGGTGAAAATCGGTAAAGACTGTTCGGAGGTGTACGGTAACTAACATTGTGACACGAGAATTTTATATATAAGATTCTCGGTGTGTGAACTCTACTAATCCGCACTTGGTCAGCGCGTTGGACTAAGGTATGTACTACTCTCATTCTGAGATGAGATCCATGACCAGTAATACACAATAATGGATTGGAACATTGCATTCTTGAAAGGCAGTGATAGCCTAGTGGTTAAGAAACTCGGCCTCTCGACCGAGGGGTCCGAGGTTCAAATCCCAGACACCTCTTATTTTTCGAAGTTATTTGCGCATTAGAAATTAATTATCACTTGCTAAAACGGTGAAGGAAAACATAGTAGGGAAACCTGCATACCTGAGAACTCTTTTGCAAAAGCCTTTTAAAGGTGTGTGAAGTCTACCAATGCGCACTTGGCCAGCGCGGTGGACTATGGCCTAATCCTTCTCATTCTGAGAGGACACCCGTGCCCAGCAGTGGGGCTATAATGGGTTGATAATGATGATGATGATTCTTGATAAAGTCTGAAGTCTTGATAAAGTCCGCTCTGAAGTTGTTGCGAGCAGGTTTAGTCATACAATTTGCTATGGCGACGCGATTCATTTCTATATACAGGGGGGTTACTACCATCTCTTAACACAATATTATTTTAATCATACTTTTACTTTATTTGCAGGAAATTTAACCTTTTAATCAAAATATAACAATTTCAGTTGGTTTTATACAATGGATAAGCGAAAAATTAATAAGGGTTTAAGTTTGTTCAACTGTGTATGACGGAATATTTTACTGTTTTAAGGAGGAAATTAAACTTTCCTGAACTATGATGGTTTTTAAAAGATGGTAGGCGTCCAGAGCGGACTAGCAGTTTCGCACGGACCATACTAAAGTAATCTAAGCCCGTAACCACTGAAGCACCCACTCCCAGCAGTGGGATCCCACTATCAACTAGTCTTCTTACTGTCACCACCCCACATAAAACTAGAAACCACCCATTGTAAATAATAGTATAATATAGATATAGTCACAATAAATAAGAGAGCTATAGGAAAATATACTGTTCCGTACAGTTTTGTTAGTATGGGGTATATCCATATGCCGTGTTCCATGTAGGTATATGCCAATCTGAAAATAAAAAGGCAGATTTAAATATGATCTCTTTACTACCTGACCCGGCAAACGTTATGTTGCCATATGAATAAAAAAATGTTAAGTTTGAACAATATAGATGGTAGCTGATTCTTAGACCTACTGGATATGCATACAAAATTTGGTTAAAATCGGTAAAGCCGTTTCGGAGGAGTACGGTAACTAACATTGTGACAGGAGAATGTTATATACAAGATATATATTGTTAACAAGCTTATACCCCCGGCTTCGCTCGGGGACAGAGGTTTTTATCAAAACCTTAGGAACACTATTTTTCGGGATAAAAGGTAGGTACCCTATATTCTTTTCTAGACCACTGACAATGTGTACAATTTTTTTCAGTTGGGAAATATATTTGTGGTTCGACTCCGGCGGCACCACCGCCACACCTATTTCTGTTATAACAGCAGTGTTAAGCGCTGCTGTGTTCTGGTTTGAAGGAGTAAAGGATGTGGTACGCGAGACATTCTTTTCCGAGGCATTCCAGCTTAGTCCTCAGGGGTAGAGGCACATCTGTGGCCGACCTCAGGCAGGAATATCTAATCCTATCTGGGGTTGATTACAGATGCCCATGGGCGGCAGTAGCCACTTACCATCAGGTGGACTGCATGCTCATCTGCTACTCCTGTATTACTAGCTGACCCGGCAAACTTTGTACCGCCTCAAAATCTATTTATCAAATATATTTCATATAAAATAAAATATAGCCTATGTTACTCGTGAATAATGTAGCTTTCGAATGGTGAAAGAATTTTTAAAATCGGTCCAGTAGTTTTTGAGCCGATTCATTACAATCAAACAAACAAAGTTTTCCTCTTTATAATATTAAGTGTAGAAGGAATATTATACTCACACGCAGAGATAAACCGCCAAATGTAACAACAGATGTCCTATATTCCTTTTATGGGATTTTGGGGGTATTCTAGGTCGGAAAGCCACTTCCCATAACACGATAGGCACTATTAAAGTATGGATCACATGGTTAGATACTGGCGTGAGAGCCTTATCAGCGAATTTTGGGAAAATCAGATCTCTGTCCAGGAAAAATAGAGACCAGAATATCGAAAACACCACCTGGAAATCAGAAATAAATTGAATTAGTACATAATATTTTTTTTGTTTTTTTTTTATTATTATCTTAAACTAGCTAACCTGGCAAACTTTGGTCCGCCTCAAAATCTATTTATCAAATATATTTCATATTAAATATAGCCATGTTACTCGTGGATAATGTAGCTTTCGAATGGTGAAAGAATTTTTAAAATCGGTCCAGTAGTTTTTGAGCCTATTCATTACAATCAAACAAACAAAGTTTTCCTCTTTATAATATTAGTATAGAAGTATAGACAACGTTAAACATTTCGTATAGGAGAACCCATTTTGCTGAGTTCAGGCTTTCCGTATCCAAAGGATACAAACCGAACCGTATTACCATTTACCAAGCCTCGGCTCATCTGTCTGTTTGTCTGTCCGTCTGTCAGGGCTCTCGAATCGTAATTGATAGACACTTGTTTTAAAGATAATGCATAACGCTGGCCGGCTATAACAACAAATACTAAAAATAAATAATAATTTAAAAAAAACACGCTTTTATTGCTAATCGGACAAAAAGTAGAAAATAGTTTTTAGAATAAAAATTAAGTTATTAAAATAACAATTCAATTCAGATTAATAATTGTTGCAATCTAGTAACTTTGCGATGAACTTTCTCTAAGGCGCTCGAACAATCTCGCCTCGGAAATCGTTAATCCTGAGTATGTTGATAAGGTCAATGGTACAAAATTATAAAAATCGTGTATTGTCACCGGTTTTTGATAATTCTTTAAAATTTTGAATTAAACTGAACGTTCAAAGTGGACAGAAATCGGGTTCAAAGATTCCGTTACTGTTACGTACATACATACATACAAACAACCCAAGCTAATAAAAGCGTGTTAAAAAGGGTGTGCTAAGAGAGACATAATTATCTGAGGCTTTCTTTTTTGGTCCACAGGAGTAGCAGGGCATCTGTGGCCGACCTCAATTAGTTTCGAACTCAGTACTCAGGGGTAGAAACGCGTATTACCAACCTCAGATAGGAATCTAATATTATTGGGGGTTGATTACAGATGTCCATGGGCGGCAGTAGCCACTTACCATCAGGTGGACTGCATGCTCGTCTGCTACTCCAATGCTATAAAAAGTACACTGGTAATTTTAAACTTACCAGGGTACAAGGCCATATTATACCAGAAAATAGTATATCCCTTAAGGCTTTCAAATGTTTATTTAACTTGTAACGTTTGTTTTTGGAGTTTTTCAAAATCAGGACCTCACAGAGCAGCGCTATAAAGGAGTAGATCACTTGGAGACCCTGAAAAAAAAAACAAAGAATTCATACATTTATTTTAATATCTAAATATATATAATATAACTCAAAGGTGGCTGACTGACATAGTGGTCTATCAACGCACAGCCCAAACCACTGGACAGATCGGGCTGAAATTTGGCATGTAGGTTATGACGTAGGCATCCGCTAAGAAAGGATTTTGATCAATTCTACCCCCAAGGGGATAAAATAGGGGATGAAAATATTACTTCGTAACGCGAGCGAAGTCGAGGGCAAAAGCTCGTATGAATATAAAGATAAGTTTTTTAAAACAAATTTCCCAGTCAATATTATTTTTTGTTTCTTCTCAGAAAACCCTCTCATTTGACACCCATTATGGGGGTGCAGTCGAGGACTAAGGGCGGAGGCCCAGGGTGGAAAGTTGAATGGAGCCCCCAGTGTAAAAAGTTTGCCTTTGATTCGATGATACACATTTCATAGATTTTTTTGTGGATCGGAGGCCCGGGGCGGACCGGCCCCCCTTAAGCCGCTAGAGGGGGTGTGCATAAAAATAATTATTCCGCCATATTTGAAGGTGGTAGAACCCTTTGTGGTTCGACTCCGGCGGTAACACCGCCACACCTATTTCTACCTAATAACAGCAGTGTTAGTCCTCCGGGGTCCTCCAGCTTAGTCCTCAGGGGTAGCGGCGCTTCTGGCCGACCTCGGGTAGGAATATTTAATCTTATCTGTGATTGATTACAGAATACCGATGTACATGGGCGGCAGTAGCCACTTACCATCAGGTGGACTGCATGCTTGTCTGCTACTCCTCAATTTTCGCCTCAGGCCTCCGACGAGCTACACATACCTACTATCATAAAAATTTAAAAAAGGGTATAAAAACCACAAATAACTCACAATATTCCAGCAAGTGAAATATCGAGGTTGGAGCTTAGCGAAGGTTTTCAACTCCGGAAGGTTTTCCACGGGCCGCAGTCCGTTTGCCATGGAAATTATATTTGATATATGGACCACTATCGTGAAAAGGTAGCCTGATATTCTGTGGACACTGTACTGCGCCATTTTCTGTAAAATATTTAAAAATATATCAATATAAAATACTAGCTGACCCGGCAAACTTTGTACCCCCTGAAAATCTATGTATGAAATATATTTCATATAAAATATAGCCTATGTTACTCGTGGATAATGTAGCTTTCGAATGGTGAAAGAATTTTTAAAATCGGTCCAGTAGTTTTTGAGCCTATTCATTACAATCAAACAAACAAACAAAGTTTTCCTCTTTATAATATTAGTATAGATAAATACTCGTATATATATACGAGTATTACAAAAAATTCATTTTATAAAATGTATCAGGGCCCACTTGGAAAGCAATATTATATTAAGTTTAATTTATTATTTAATTTTACTTAACTTTTATTTAATTTTAATTTAATTAGATAGAAGATTTATAAAAAAAAACATCGCTTCTTTGCAAGAATAATGGCACAAGTAAAAAAGGCAATTTTCCAGTTTAAAATTAAACAATGTTTTTGTTTCGAAATCTTTTATTTAAATGAGCATTAAAATAATGGTAAATACAATAAGTATGTATATAACCACAGTACTGTTAAGACACATTAAAATAGGAAATATTTGGGATTAAATTGTATCGTTAACAGAATAAATATAGTTCAAAAAACTAAAAAACACGCTTTTATGATAAAATCAACTAAAAAGTAGAAAATAATTTTCAATCTAAGGATCAATTAAGGAACAGTAAATAGTATAATTGTGAAATAAGCGTGAGGTGCTCCATTTATCAGGTTCCTAAAGCGCCCCACACTTTTTCCACAATTATACTATTTACTGTTCCTTAATTGAGTCCTAGATTGAAAATTATTTTCTACTTTTTAGTTGATTTTATTATAAAAGCGTGTTTTTTAGTTTTTTGAACTATATACATAGCTTATACATGACGATCGCAAAACTCACAGAAACATAATTTTCATAACTATTAAAATAAAGATAAAAACGAGAACATACTAAAAATAAAACTAAGGACGTTCTTGTATGATATGTGTTTTTGTATTGTATTTAAAATCTCAAAATTTATGTATTTACCTAGGTATAGGTAAATAATAGTTATCTAGGCAGTTCAAATTTTGTCCCTGTAGTACCAGGATCAGAATAGGGCTACGGTATCCCCTGCCTGTCGTAGGAGGTGACTAAAAGCGGGCTTCCGGGGTTGCGGACGGCAAGAGTGGGAGCTCAAATCGTCCAGCAAGCGACCCCGGGAAGGACGGCGATATGTGTGGTCGCATATCGTCGTAAACACCAGATCGTCTGGGCTCACCTGGGCAGAGCCTGATGGGGCAACACGTCTAGAGGACTCCGGTTGCGTTCCGTTGGAGATCCCGGAGTCTTCTTTCGGGGGGTTTTAGTGCGGTAAAAATCCCACATAACCCTGTGTCGCTCCCACGACACCGGGTACCTTTTGAAGGTTTCCCCCTCGAAAAGAAAAAAAAAGGTTACTTTCATAAGAGTAATAAGTAAAATTAATTGAGAAATATAAAGGCTGAATTTATTTTTTTTCGATTGCTAAATAAGTTCCTTTTAATGAGCAAATAAAAACGTAAGTAGTTATTTATTACAAACTTATTTTAATTAGAAATTGATTTTAAATATGAACACAATTTAGTGTCCAATTTTAACGTGGTTCATACAAATATGGAGAAAAATTAAAAAAATATTTAATTAAAATTCGTACAAATTACCTGCCGCAGAATTATTATAAAAATAATAACACGACTTCTCTAAAATATTTAATTTAAAAGGCAAAAACAAATATAAAATATATAAGTATAAAAATAAATATACCTGCTCGCAAAAAAATTAAGAATCGATTTAATTTTTTTTATATATTTTTTACCAAAGTTTGTAAAAAATTGTGCAAATTATATCTTGGAATTTGTAGCTTTAACATTTCTATAAAAAAATATATCATTAATATTCTCTGAGTAAAAAAAAGTATAAAATATCCATGGAAAGATTTTTTCGCTACGCTAAAAATATCCTAAATGTTTGTTTTTCTTTAATTACAATGTATTCAACTTATTAAATCTATCAATACGCACTTGGCCAATGCGGTGGACTATGGCCTAATCCTCATTCTGAGAGACCCGTGCCCAGCAGTGGGACAATAATGGATTGATGATGAAAGTTATTAAACGTCAAATCAAATCAGTATTTATTTGCAAACTAGCTGACCTGGCAAACTTTGTACCGCTTCAAGATCTATTTATCAAATATATTTCATATAAAATACTTATAGCCTATGTTACTCGTGGATAATGTAGCTTTCGAATGGTAAAAGAATTTTTAAAATCGGTCCAGTAGTTTTTGAGCCTATTCATTGCAACCAAACAAACAAACAAAGTTTTCCTCTTTATAATATTAGTGTAGATAAGTTTATACAATGTACTATGACATATTTGTTTTAAGCTATTGCATAGCTTCTATCGCGGGCCTTGAGCGTGGAGACTGAATCCAGAAATTCCGTAACGAAAAAACCTAACACCCCCCACTCCGACCGGCACAGCGGTGATACTTTTTAGAAGCGATCTGTGCGCCCCGGGGCGCACACGCCAGTTGACGGGTTAATGACTTTTGCATACTGCATAAATAAAATAAATATATAATTGTAATTGCATAAGTTGATAAAAAAAGCTATGCAATAGCTTTAAGGCGGCAGTCTCCGAGTGCCACACATATTTTTTGATTTAGTTTAGTACTTCTTCTGTTGTATGTTATTTTCATAATAATAATCACTGGATAATAATTTATTTACAACTATAGATAAGTACCTATAGATATCTCACCGCCTTGTAATTGAAGGAAGACATTGGATGATGTAAACGGCTGACAACTCTGTCAGCCGTTTAAAGGCTGCCATGGTATAATTTAGGGGGAACAGTGCCGACATGCGCAGTTAAGACACGAAATCGAAGAAAAGTGCGAAGAAATATCGTTTCATTCGTAAATTATCTAAAAACTACATTTTTTTAATATTTTTCAAACACGAAAATAGATGACAGTGACAATTGTCAAAAGGTTACATTTTCTTGTTAAGAGCGAGTAATCTTTACTAATCTATGTTTACAACATAATTTTATATCAGTAAGTCGCTAGTCTGCTATACTACAAGCAAGCTAGAATCTGCTACTTCTTTATCTAAATATATATAACTCAAGTGCGTTGATACATCACTATGTCAGTCAGTCACTGACATAGTGATCTATCAACGCACAGTCTAAACCACTGGACGGATCGGGCTGAAATTTGGCATGCAGGTAGATGTAACGACGTAGGCATCCGCTAAGGAAGGATTTTGATCAATTCTACTCCCAAGAGGATAAAATAGGGGATGAAAGTTTGTATAAATCTTCTTAGTTAATAATAATTATAGTTCAAAAAACTAACAAAACACGCTTTTATGATAAAATCAACTAACAAGTAGAAAATAATTTTCAATCTAAGAATCAATTAAGGAACAGTAAATAGTATAACTGTGGAAAAGGCGTGGGGTGCTCCATTTATCAGGTTCGAAAAGCGCAAATGTTTATAAGGACAATGGTACAAAATTATTAAAATCGTGTATTGTCGTCGGTTTTTGATAATTCTTCAAAATTTTGAATTAAACTGAACGTTCAAAGTGGATAGAAATCGGGCTCATAGATTCCGTTACTGTTACGTACATACATACATACATACAAACGTACAACCCAAGCTAATAAAAGCGTGTTAATATTACTTCGTAACGCGAGCGAAGCCGCGGGCAAAAGCTCGTCATTAATATCTTTGTTTTGAATAGTCATTTTACACATGGAAAAAAAACTTTTTTATAATATAGGAGTAGCAGACGAGCATGCAGTCCACCTGAAGGTAAGTGGCTGCTGCTGCCCATGAACATCTGTAATCAACCCCAAATAGGATTAGATATTACTACTTGAGTTCGGTCACAGATGCGCCGCTACCCTTGAAGACTAAGCTGGAACGCCTCAGAAATGTATGTACATAGAAGGATGTGGCCTTCAAACCAGGACACAGCAGCGCTTAACACTGATGTTATTAGGTAGAAATAGGTGTGGCGGTGGTGCCGCCGGAGTCGAACCACAAGAGGTTCTACCACCTTCCAAAATATAAAAATGTATACAGCGCCATCTAATGTAACATTTCAAAAACAAAAATATGATATTGTTATTACGCGTGTTATATATTGGCCTTAATCACCATAATTAGAAATTCGCCTTAAACAAAATTACTAGAAAGACATCCGATCCTGCACCGCCGCCGTGCCGTGGGAACGCTGACTCCGCACCACCGCTCCGTTTCCATCGTACAGTCCCGAAGGTGGGAATTCACTCTGGGCGCTAACATTGCCCCAGCAAGTCACTTAGGATAGTTAGTTTTAATTTAGGTTAGATTTAATCCAAAACATGTAATATTCTGTTTTGATTAAATACATATACTTAAGTAATTCGGTCTTTCTGTATCCTGGCTGCTGCAACCCGACGCATTATATAACTCGCGTGACTCCACGTGACCCGTGATTGTAGACTTTTTAAATTATTCTAATTAAATACTTTATCTAAGTCTAATTAGACCAAAGTCCGTTGGTTTAGTATCTTTGTATAATAATTGTATTAATTTTAGAGTACTTGTGCCCTGCGGTTTCACCCGCATTTAAAAGTATAAATCGGAGATTCTTGGCTTTATTTTTTTTGCGCGGATCCCTAATTATTTTTCTGAAATAAAAGTAGCCAAAGTTACTCTTTAGAACATCAGCTAACTGTCAGTGAAAGTCCTGTCAAAATCGGACCAGATGCTTCAGAGATTGGCCAGAACAAAAAGACAGACACACAAAAAATATATATTTTTTTCGTTTATAAGTATAGTCCGCGTAAAACTGCTAGTCCGCTCTGAATATAGAAATGCATCGCGTCGCCATAGCAAATTTTAAGACTACACCTGCTCGCAACAACTTCAGAGCGGACTAGCAGCTTCGCGCCTACTACGCCATATATATTTTCATATGCATATAGAGAAAAGCTGTTGTGAATCACCACCAAAAAAGACGCTATTCGACCGCTATGTATCCGCTATATATACCAATCCGGATCAGGTTTTGCCTTTTTGAAAGCCTATATTACAACACGGGTTGTAGTATATAATAAACTAGTTTTTGCCCGCGGCTGCGCCCGCGTTTAAAAGAAAATAATATAACATGCTAATATAACATAAAACTGAAAATTAGTACCTTCTACTTTGCTGAAGATCGTCACTTGATTAAATGCATAGTTTTCGATTTAACCCTTACTAATATCGATTAAAATAATCGATGTTTTGGGTCTAAAAGATCGATTCTCCGATTAATCGATCTTAGATCGCCATCCCTAGTTTCCGTGGGATTTCCGGGATAAAAACTATCCTATGTCCTTTCTCGGGTCTCAGACTATCTTTGTACAAAATTTCATTAAAATCCGTTTAGTAGTTTAGGCGTGAAGAAGAGACAACCAGACAGACAGACAGACAGAGTTACTTTTGGATTTATAATATTAGTAAGGATTTGAAATTTTTTGACAGTTTCCGTCCAAAACCAGAGAAAACCATACCATAAAATCTTGCATAACTCGAGTCTTTCTAAACCAATATCAATTTTCTTTTGTTCATATACATTACAAACAGACACTTCAAAATTTATTTTATTTGTATAGAAGAAGTCGTGATTGAGGAAAATGAAAACATACTTAGATATTACATGCATACAAACTTCAAAATAAAGTTAATGAATAACAGGTATTGTTTTTTCTAAACAATCTCTGTACCTGATCTTAATCTATTTTAAATTCAAACTAAACATGTTTAGTACGTGATATTGTTTTATTACAAGTCATTTTTAGCAAAAATGGTAAAAACGAAACCCTATTACTAAGACCTCGCTGTCTGTCCGTCTGTCACAGGGCTCTATCTCTGTACCCGTAATAGATAGACACTTGAATTTACAGAGGATGCATGACGGTGGCCGCTATAACAACAAATACTAAAATTAAAATAAAGTTGAATATTAAAGGCGGTCTCCATATAACAAACCAGTATTTTTCGGCATTTGTCGATGTAACTGTTAAACCATACTAGAAAGACTGTTGAAATTTTTAGAATCCGTTTACTACTATAACTACTATTATAATAAATACAAATAAGAACAACAAAACATATTTTAATATGGTTATTTTGTAAAAATAAGTAAGATTTTTAAATACTGCTTTTTCATAACTTTTTTAATACGAAATTTGAATTTATATTTCCTTCAAAATCAAAAATTTGCGATAATTAGACTTATATAATATACTAGTGGTGCCCGCGGATTTGCCCACATTTTAAAGAAATAATATGACATACATTAAACGGAAAATTTGTACCTGCATTGGAATGACAGTGGTGCCATCTGTCGAAAATTGGTCTTACCAACTCCCACGCCCTCATGGGCTTTTGGACAACAACTTTGCTAAAGATCATCAAATGCATAGTTTCCGATTCTATAACTACTTAAGCATTAAAAATTAATTAAAGAAACCTTTTCCCACGGACTAAATTGTGAATCTAAACCATTCTCAAGTTTCCTTGAACACTCACTACAAATGTTGTCAAAATCAGTCCAGTCGTTTAGGAGGAGTTCAGTGACATACACATGCACATAAGAAATATATATATATATATATATAAAGATATTAATACACTACCACATACTTACCTATTTATTGTTAATAATTATTTAATTATTCTGCGCCATTTTATAGCAACTCACACTCACAAATAAACTATTGTAATATAAAAATAACATCTGGTCGCAAGTTCTAATCATTATTCAAATGACCATATGACCTATGCTCTGTAATAATAATAATAATATCAATTTAATTATTTAACTTTAATAACATTGTAGTTAATATAATAAAATATTAAAATGATAATAGAGTTATTAATCTTAACCCATGTAGTATTTCTTTACAAATAAAAAAAATGTGAGCCGTCACGGGACGCCTGGCAGATGTGAAACATCGACATTATTTTGTTAAAGTAATATGCAGAAAATAACATATTGTGATAGGAACTAAATATGTCATAATGATAAAATAAAATATTACGATTTTTTTCCAGATAACGATGACTATTTATTGAATTCGATTGCGCATGGCGACGCGTCGCCACACCGTACACACTACTGCATATAGACTGTATATATATACCATCGTAGAGCATGGCGACGAGTCGCCACGGCATGCGTCGTCACGCCAGAAATCGGTTTTACGTGCGGCTATAGATGTTTCACATCAATAAAATCATTTTTATTTTTATTTTTAGGGTTCCGTACCCAAAGGGTAAAAACGGAATACTGTTACTAAACCTCCGCTGTTTGTCCGTCTGTCCGTCTGTCACAGGGAGCCTACCGTTATATTTTAAAAACCATCATAGTTCAGGAAAGTTTTATTTCTTCTTAAAACAGTAAAATATTCCGTCATACACAGTTGAACAAACTTAAACCCTTATTAATTTTTCGCTTATCCATTGTATAAAACCAACTGAAATTGTCATATTTTGCTTAAAAAGTTAAATTTCCTGCCAAAAAAGTAAAATTATGATTAAAATAATAGATATTGTGTTAAGATATGGTAGTACCCCCCCCAGGTCTCTCTTGAACGGTAGTAGGTATTTATTTATACAGGGTGAATTTTTTAAACGGGCCTTCAAGGCCAAATCCGAAACTATAAGGATTAGCGAAATATGCTGAAAGGAGTTACGAGGCCGATTTTGATAAAAACTGCATCATTACTTTTTTTAAATATCTTTTTCCCTAGCCGGGAATCGAACGAGTTCATTTTGAAAAAAAATACACCCTTTATATTATTCCACTATCTGATAGAGTTGCTTATAAGGATCAAATTCTGGGAAGTAATGTTATGTGACAAATTCAAGGAAAAGGATTTTTTAAAGAAAATACATATTTTTTGCTTACTCATGCCCGTTATTAATATTTAATCTATCCTTGCCTACAAAAGATCGAAATTTGATAGTCTGGTAGTACAATGGTGGTAGAATCCATTCTGATTCGACTCTGGCGGCACCACCGTCACACATATTTATACCTAATAACAACAGTGTTAGGTGCTGCTGTGTTCCGGTTTGAAGGGTGTGGTAAGTTAGATAGACTTTTCCGAGGCGTTCCAACTTAGTCCTCAGGGGTAGCGGCGCACCTGAGGCCGATTTCAGGTAGGAATATCTGGGGTTGATTACAGATCTCCATGGGCGGCAGTAGCCACTTAGCATCATTTGAACCGCATGCTCGTCTGCTACTCCTATATTATGGAAAAGGTACTTACTTTGAAAATCAGGAACGCCTAGTATAAAGTATTGAATTCTAAAAACCTTGAATTTTTAACAAAGTACTACTGTACTACTTAGGTTGTATTACTTGTAGTGTAATTAATTAATTATTAAAAATAAATAGGTAATTATGTGGTACTGCATTGATATATATTATAAAAGTCTTATGTACGCAAATTTATGATTTAAAAAAATATAAATTCAAATTTCGTATTAAAAAAAATATGAAAAGGCAGTATTAAAAAATCTTACTTATATTTACCATATTAAAATATGTTTTATTTCTCTTATTTGTATTTATTATAATTGTAAAAATTTCAACTTTCTTCCTAGTACGGTTTCACAGTTACATCAAAAAATACCGGTTTGTTGTATGGAGACCCCCTTTAATATTCAACTTTATTTTATTTTTAGTATTTGTTACATGTATTTTTATCACATAACATAACAAATCATAGAAATATTCGCGGGCTTAAGTTTATAACAATATTGATTTTACAATAGAACAACATACTTAATTATTAAATCTTAATAACTAAAACACTTACTAATTAACAGTAAAATCGTAAATAATTTTATAATATACTTACTAATTTTAAACTTAAACACTTAAAATCACGTACAATCACTAAACACTACAAAAATCACTTGTGACACACTTTCAAAACGTCCTTTCAAAAACACTACCAAGTGCGAAGTAACCGTAACACACATTGGTGTGGTTATAAAGTGTTTAAAGTTAGTCCAATTTAAACTTTAGTACCCAAACTTAAGGTTTTAAAAGCAATGACTGGTGTCAACCGGCCGGTTATACAAACCAGTATAAATTGACCCCAGGTAGTATGAATTTCAACTATATTGCATTGACAATAAAGACACAAATGTATATTATAAGTAGCCAATGGTCAATTCAGAATAAGGCTGTTTACACGCGAAATTACTGAACTAACTAAATTGTGATTTAACTAATGTAAGTAACTCAACTCTCGCATAGTTTTATTATAGTCAGTGGTCAATGCAGAGTAAGGCTGTTTGCTGTCGAAGTTACTGAACCAACTAAAGTGTGATTTAACTAAATTAATGTTAGTAACTCAACTCTCACACATTTTTATTATGATTTTCCGAGTTCGGAGTTCATATGTATATATTTAGATATGTAATATGTATGTATGTCCCATTCTTTGGTCCAGCAGCTCCAGCGGTTTGACGGACTTTAGTATAATATTGCTAGATTCATCTTACTGTCGTTAGTTCTGGTAATTTAATATGTGCAAACAAAGCTTTCGAGAGGTAGATGTGTGACCGCTTTTGCCTAATCAAGGGCTTCCGTCAGAACCCCTTTGGTTCATTGTATAGCAGTATTCAAGGTTTGTGGGCCTTATCTAAACAATTTGAAATTGTAGGATAATACAGCATGGCGGAGGAGGCCTCTACCAGTTATGGAATTCATGCCCAACTATAGGACATTATTAGTTACTAGCTAACCTGGCAAACTTTGTACCGCCTCAAAATCTATTTATCAAATATATTTCATATAAAATATAGCCTATGTTACACGTGGAAAATGTAGCTTTCGAATGGTGAAAGAATTTTTAAAATCGGTCCAGTTGTTTTTGAGCCTATTCATTACAACCAAACAAACAAACAAAGTTTTCCTCTTTATAATATAAGTGTAGATAAACCAGCAAAAACATAGCATATTATAAATGTTAGTTTAGTAAGTTTTTTCTAAGAAATTAAACAAATAAGTAACTCAGTCTGTAAACTGCCTAATTTAAAACATAGAACGATTCCAACTTTATTCCTTTGTAATAAAAACTATATTATTATATTATAATGTTGAGTCACACCAGATAGCGTTTCAAACTCTGCTACCTTGAGATAAGATTGATAATCCCTTATCTACTATTAGTAGGTCGATTACGGTAATTGTTGATAATAACTAGACTGGAATTATGTTTTATAGCTAATAATTAGTATTTTATACTGGAATTACGCAATCCTTCAAGATATCATTAAATTAGCCCTATTATGGAATTACTAGGTTCAGATGCGCTGTCCCTGTAGTACCGGGATCAGAATAGGGCTACGGTATCCCCTGCCTGTTGTAAGAGGCGACTAAAAGGGGCTTCCGGGGTTGCGGGCGGCAAGAGTGGGAGCTCGAACCGCCCGGCCAGCGACCCCGGGAAGGACGGCGGTGTGTGTCGCATACCGTCGTGTACAACAGACGGTGTAGCGAGCGGCATGCTCACCTGGACGGAGCCCGACGGGGCAGCGCGCTAAGAGGATTCCGGTTGCGTTCCGTTGGAGATCCCGGAGCCCTCTACGCAGCGCCGAGGACGGCGACCAGGGAGGTTTTAGTGCGGTAAGAATCCCACATAACACTGTGTCGCTCCCACGGCACCGGGTACCTTTTGAAGGTTTCCCCTTCGTAATAAAAAAAAATATTGATTATAAATAAGGGATAGCACCTAATATTTAAAGTAGTGTGTTTCATAATTTATTATTCGATTTATGTTATAAACTTAAATAAATACTCTGAATTACATGTTGTACCAATCTAACGCCAACGCCACCTGTTGACATATTCATAAAACTGTATCTCTATCAGCTTGACCGAAAAGTATCACATCCTTATACAACAACTACCGCCACCTATGATGACTACGATGAAACATAGCTTAGTATCTGCTTGTACATAGATGGCGCTAGTCATTTTTAAGATAAATCTATAACTTACTAGCTGACCCGGCAAACTAAATAAAAATGTTAATTGTAAACAACCCTTATCACTGAAAAATAGATAGTAGCCGATTCTCAGACCTACTGAATATGCATATAAAATTTGGTGGATGATCTTTAGCAAAGTTGATGTCCATGAGCCGACGAAGGTTTCAAAGTTGGTACGACCAACTGGCGCCAGATGGCGTCACTGTCATTCCATTGAAGGTATTGTTCAGTTCATTGTTCAGTTTTATGTATGTTAGTATGTTATATTATTTTCTTTTAAACGCGGGCGAAGCCGCGGGCAAAAACTAGTTTTATATAACACGATTATCTTTTGCTCACGGCTTCTTTCGCGGTCAGAAGTTTGTATTTATCCCTCGGGAACGGTACTTTTTTCGAAATAAAATGTACCCTATGTCCTTTTCTGAACCTCTGACGACGTGTGTGTAATATTTCATGACAATCGGTTCAATATTTCATGTAGTTAGCGTGAAAACGTAGAAAAACAAACAAATAAACTAAACAACAAATAAATGCTTTGAAGGTGGTAGAACCCTTTGTGGTTCGACTCCACCACACCTATTCACCTATTTCTGCCTAATAACAGCAGTGTTAGGTTAGTCTAACTCGTCTTTTACTCTTATGTTATAAAATGCAAATGTGCCCTTAGAATATTAGCTTTTTTTTTATAAAATGTAGGAGTAGCAGACGTGTTTGTCCACCTGATGGTAAGTGGCTATTGCCCATGGACATTCGTAATCAACCCCAGTTAGGACTAGATATTCCTGCCTGAGCTCGGCCACAGGTGCGCCGCTACCTCTGAGGACTAAGCTGGAACGCCTCGGAAAGTATGTCTCCCTTATCACACTTCTAACCATAACACAGCAGCGCTTCACACTACTGTTATAACAGACTAGCAGAACCCGCGGCTTCGCCCGCATACAAAAATAGAATATGACATACAAATAACTGTAATTGCAAATTCGTACCTCTAACCATTTTAACGATAAAGTAGCTTTTATATTTCATTTATAAAAGCTTTATTTCATATTTGTTTCGTCACTGTGTACCTAAATTGGTCTAGCTTTCTTCAGAAACATACACTAAAACTTTATTTAGTGGCCTGTAATGAAATTTCGTTAAAATATAAGTTTCATGTAGGATACCATAGGATGATACCATGTAGGATAGGATTTCATAGGAACCGTCCATGTTATTCTCTGATCCATAAAGTACTTACCACTATGCAAAAATCCCTTGGTATGTGAAAAACAAAACACAAATGTATTCATGGGAACCGTATGGCAACTCTTTGGTGGCAACCGTATGGCAAGTTGTTAACGCACTAAAACCCCCTCTCACAACTTTTGGTGCTTAGCTTAAGGTAAGCGGCCTCACATACAGTGGTTTTTTTCAAGGTCGCTGGCTGGGCGGTTAGAGCTCCCAAAATTGCCGCAACCCCAGAAGTCCCCCTTTAGTCTCTTACTACAGGCAGGGGATACTCTACCTCTGTTCTAGCCCAAAATTTTAATCCAAAGTCTATGTGTCTACCACTTCACCATCACTAATCCACGTATAACCACAACTATACCCCACGGCAGGAACAAAATGTCGGCAAGCAATGTATCCAAGTGGTTGGGATGTAATCAGTATACCAAAATGCTCCATGTGAATAAAATTACGCATTATCATATATGACATTTGTACCCGTCCACGTTGTGGTGTAGTTGTGCTTAGTGAACAGACCTGTCGGAAATTTCGTTTCTAACTTCGAACCTAAAAGATTCACGTATACATTACTATACATATACCGTATAACAATTATTTTATCAAAACATTCCTATGTACATATGTATCAATAAATATTTCATCAGCTAATTTCTGAAAGTTAGTATTTAACACCAGCGGTCGGTAACCCGTGACACATGTGTGGATTGTGGCCCGCGACTCTCCCTTGTGGCCCGCGGGTCTGCGCGTTACTAAAAAACTGCTGTTCTGCACTTCAGCACGCGCAATACATTCCCATGTTAAAAACGTTATACGTTACGTCATGACTCGGAATTCTTAACGGACGGCATTCTTAACCTTTAGATATTATTAATATTTATTACGGAACGAGTGTGTGTGTATAGCAGGGATAGCCTAGAAACTGGACAAGAACCTGGTTAAGAAACTGGACCTCTCGATCGAGGGGTCCGTGGTTCAAATCCCAACGCCCCACTTGTGATTTTTCAGTTATGTGCATATAAAAAATAAACTATCAAATGCTAAACGGTGAAGGAAAACATCGTGAGGAAACCTGCATACCTGAGAGATGAATAAAAAAAATACGTGTGGCACTCGGAGACTGCCCCGGTAAAGCTATTGCATAGCATTTTTTATCAACGTCTCCACGCTCAAGGCCCGCGATGGAAGCTATGCAATAGCTTAAAAATATCTCAAAGGTATGTGAAGTCTACCAATATGCACTTGGCCAGCGCGGTGGACTATGGCCTAATCCTTCTCATTATGAGAGGAGACCCGTGCCCAGCAGAGGGACAGTAATGGGTTGATGATGATGAGGGTGTGTGTGTTGCAACACGGTTTATCGGTCGCAAGAGTTCAAAATTACATTTTGGATAAAACCAACGACCAAAAATCATACACAGCGTATTACGATGGAGGAGTTGTGCCCAGATCACCCCTCTCCCCCTTTGGCTACGACTGTGGTCTCCACGGTTCAGAATCTCACACAATATATATCAATTTTCAAAACTTTACGTTGTGTCCCTGTGGCCTAATAGGAAAGGCCCGGTTGTTGGTGCCGGAGATTGTGGGTTCGAATCCCACCAGGGAACACAGATTGTCACATATACCGGTTCCACCAAACACCGTTTTTGTGCTTTTTTTAATTTTGAGAAAGAAACATCATTAACGATGCATTTTTTTATAAATATTATATTAAGTAAGTCATTTTTATATATTGAAAATATGTTTTTTCTATGTTATTTCAATGTAGCAAAAAAGTATGTAATTAAATTTTATTATAAATATTAAAATTTTTGAAATATATAAAAATATTACAGAGTGTATAAAAAATTGTCTCACAAGTGTATTAGGTATATAAGTTACATAAATATTGAAAACAACGCACTCTCGTGAAATTCGTGAGAACCCTTCCCAAAAACAAAACGCTCGTTGTAATGTGCTTTACACTAGTGTTTTGCGAAGGGGTAACTTCGTCCCTTAAATGTTCACAAGAGTGCGTTGTACTCAATATTTGTGAAATATTCTTTTAGGATAACTTTTATAATGTAAAACATAACCTTCCTTACAATGCGATAAAAATAATAAAATATTTTATTTATAAATTGTTATTCTGACAAAAAAAAAATGTAAGCCAAGTCAAACCCGCACCCGGGGTTGCATACCACCAAATTTTATTTTATTTCTAGAATTTATTATTATAGCAGCCATTGAAGTACATACAATGTCAAAATTTGAACTGTCTACCTATAACGATTCAACAGTTTGAAAAATACCCTTTTTTGTTTTTAACTTTTTTAATTTTTAATATTTGTTGTACGTGATTTAGTTATAAGTATATATGTGATATGGACCTTGTTGGCTGAAATAAAGGAATAAATAAAAATAAATTTACCCTTTGGGTACGGAAATTAAAAAAAGTTAAAACAAAAAGGGGTCCCCCTTTTTGTTTTTAACTTTTTTTAATTTTTAGTATTTGTTGTTATAGCGCCTACCGTTATATATTCTCTGTAAAAAAATCAAGTGTCTATCTGTTACGGTTCCAGAGATAGAGCCCTGTGACCGATGGACAGACAGCGGAGTCTTAGTAATAGGGTTCCGATTTTACCCTTTGGGTACGGAACCCTAAAAATGAATTAGTTTCATGACATATAATATTTAACATTTTAAATTTTATATATTAAATTAGTTTATATTTTTTAATTTTACTTCTAAGATATGCTCAACATTTGGTACGCAATATGTTAAAAGGATTTACCATTAAAACCATTTTTATCTTGTTACGTTCGGGCCCAGAAATGTATGTAATAAGTTCAGTTTCCTTTACATAATTGTATCTGGAAGTCTGGAATATCTGTCTAGTCTAAGCGATTTTTTTTAAACAAAAGTCGATATTATGTCATTTTCTATTGTACATTACTCTCTTATTTGCTTTAAACTGATAGTGAATTGGATGCATTTCAATTAAACAACTTTATGGTAAAATGTTACGCCAATAATGTATTGACATAATGCTATTTTTAAATATTACAGGAGATTCTGGCTATCCGCTTCGCCCATGGCTGATGACCCCATTTTTAAATGTACAGCCTAATACACCTCAGGCACTCTATAATCAAAAACATGGCACAGCCCGAGTGTGTATTGAAAATACATTTGGAAGGCTAACAATCGTTGGCGGTGCTTGTGCAATAATATTGGTAAATATATTTATTTTATAATAAACCTCTATTTTCTTATCAGTATATCCATAGAATTGAAAAGATTTTGAAATTTATTCCCAAATGTATAAATTACATGTAAAAAGTAGTTAGTAATACAATTTCGACATTACTTTATAAATATTTTATTTTATAGATAACACTACCGAAGATGAACCAGTTGATGTTATAGAAGGTATAGGTGGAAGGTATGCAACGGATTTAATAAGAGGAAGAGCCTACAGAGATCGATTAATATTAAGTTTTATACAGCATAGTGATTAAAAATATATTTTTTAAAATAACCTCCATATTTTAATTTTTTCCTTAATAAATATAGTTTAAATAAACTAAGAACACTGACATATATGAAATAATCAAATTTTCTACTTAATTAACATAAGAAAATAGGACTAATCAATAAACCAAAGTTTGGAAAATCCAAAAGTGCACGACTCATAATGCTCATTTAATTATGAAATATAAAAAAAAAACAAAAAAAAACTTAAGTCGTTCAAAATTAATTGCCGAAAAAACAGCTGTAGTAGGAAGAAGGTACTGCACAAACGCCCCTGGTGGAATAAATGTACATAATATCTATAGATATATACAGTCTTGTAGTTTTCGTTTTTTATTAATTGCAATTAAACGACACTGAATTAATTAATCATTCGCATTCAGTGACCTACAATCGTCGATTAGAATTAAAAAAAAAAAAATTAACTCAAATGATGGATTTTTTCACAAGTTACAGTGTTTTCAGGTTTCACACATGACGGACAGGAAATTTTTTGGACCTATTTTGGTGTTTTTTTCCAATTCTATTGCAGTAAATCAATTTTTAAAAAGTATGGAATTAATCTCCTTTAATTTTCTCGACAATAGTATGCAAAATATCTTGATTCCGTGAACTATCAAGGCTATAATAATAAAAATAGCCGCCAAAATGAAGCGAAAAAATTTTTTCGATCGTAAAGCACTCTCTGATGCTTCGCATCATGAGTCGTGCAAAATAATGATAACTGAATGATATCTATGCCTAAAATATTTATATACATGTAATTATCTCAAAAGTACGCGTTTCCCGAGAATTGATGACGTCATGAGCGGTCACGTCATCACGTGTCGTAACGCCTGCGTCATTTGTTCATAAACTCCCTCCACCGGCACACGTATACATACTCCGATAACGAATGAAACAATTCGGTTAGTTTCAAACACTATCGTAATAATAACATACCAGTTGCTATTTTCGTCAACCACATTGATCATGACGGATTCACGTGACTCCTTGGAGGAGAAATTGCAAGCTGCTCGTAGAGAAGAGAGGCTCCGTAAAGAAGATGAGCGTCGGGTTTATGAGCTTCGCCGACTAGAAGAACAAATACAAGAATATGCGGCTGAATGTCGCAAACAAGAATCAAAAGCTATGGAACAACTCGAGGCAGCCAAGCAACGGGCCGCCGAAGCTCAAAGAGAAGCACAGTGGGCTCAAGCAGGGGCAGTGGTGGCTATTCTGGCCGCAGTCGGGAGAGTGTTCTACAAATGAAGTGTTGTACTCATTTCGCCATTCCGATCCACGAGTGTTTCGTTATCATTGGTGTTTTCAATTTTATCGTATGACTAGCTGACCCGGCAAACTTTGTACCGCATCAAAATCTATTTATCAAATATATGTCATATAAAATAAAATAATAATTTTATCGTACTTATGATGTATGAAATTCTCACTGTGCAATATAATAAAAAAGCGTCGGATTTTCTGACATATTAGCATACATCGCTTGTCAAAATAAATAAATGGATAACTGTTAATCTTTATTTGTTTCACTGTTTCCCTCCTGACTTTTTCAATAAGTACGGAAACCCTGGCAGGCAGCTCCGACGGTCGCAGTAACATATGGTAAAAGTTGGTTAACTTATGAAAAATAGGTAGGCGGTGCAATCGAAGCGATCTTCGTAGGCTTCGAACACTTTGACACTTCGCTCGACTAGTATCTGTAATCTGTTACATTCTGCAATATGATAGCACGTATACCACGTCCAAAAACGTTGCAGAGGTCGCTGTAACAAGTGATGCAGGCTCCTGATGGGCAAGTAATGCAGGTGACTTGTGTGCAAGCGATGCAGGACTGTCGTGTACACGTAATGATAGTATTTATTTATTTATTGAAAAGTCGCACCAACAAGGTGAACTGATGCATACAAATTATTTTGATAAAACATTGAGACATTTTTAAGTGCCATCTCAATTACAGGTGCGAACAGCTTGAGCAACTACATACTAAACAATATTTTATAGTTATATTATAAAATGCTATTAGGAAAAAAATGTAAAAAATTAACAATATTCAAAAAGCTATATATACATTAGTGATAACATAACTCACAACATGATTACAAATTAAATAACATCAACATTGAGAATATAGATTAAGATGTGATATTTTTAATTTAAATTAATTATAGTTTGAATAAATTATATTATTAGATAATTATTATTATTATATTATTCGATAAATGAAAATGATTATATAATTAAACAATTTAGAACTATACAGCAAGATGAACACAGTAACTTTACACAGATTAACTTTAAATAATGGCATTCTTCGTATTAGGTATTCAGTCGAGGATAAATGTTACACAATGAGCCCGAAAACATTGTATATATAGTTCATTATCAGTGTATTAATAGGCATATGACGTTCCCAAACGCAGTTTCGTTGGTTTGTACCGATTCATGTAATATGTGATAAATTGTATTTAGATAAACATCTTAGGCTCCAAGATGTGATTCACAGGCCTCCCTGCGCTATGATTCGGGTACAAGAACTAACGCGGCTGATTCATTCACACCTTTTTGAAATCAGAGACAGAGAAGATCTGCGAGCGCACGTGTGGGGTATACGCGTGTTGAATTTTTTATTAACCCTTAAGTACACGCGCGATTTCTATTAACGTTACGTCACGCGTGGGGTCTAAAAGTACCCCATGAGTGTTTCCAATATGTTTTGAAAATTATCGAAACACAAATGTAGGATACATTAAGGGATGCTTTATTATTTATATAATGTATGTATTCAATTACATAAATAAACATAGGTACTTATTTATGTAAATGGATATGTCGGACGTACGTATAAGGAAAACGTTGTCAAAATTAACTGAATGATCACATTTCTTTGTTTTTGAGCGTTGATAACATGATCAACAAATTCTTTTAGTAGCGTTCCAGAAGTCAATGCGTAACCTTTCTTATCCGTACACTTGGGTATTGTTATTTACTGGAATGCCGTACACCACGATAGAAATTGACACACCGTCACTTTTCTTGGCATCTCTTTCTCTCTAGTAGATTGTCTATACGAGTTGACATATCTCTTTCTCATTCTTTGTTGGTCTTTAGCGTAGCGAAAAAATTCTAAGTCTATGGCTCATGCACAGTACAAATATGGAAATAGCGTCAGTTATTCTCAGAAAAATACGATAATTATTATTATTACACTTTTAAATACGGAAAGCAGTGTAAAATTGATACAACTTGTGATACAACTAGGGAATGCAATCCCGATCTCGCGGGATCCCAATCTCGCGAGATCCCGTGTAATTTTTCGGGTTCAATCCCGAAGCATAACGTGACGAGATCTCGTTCGAGATTGACGGGATTGTGGAGAAACAAGAGGGAGATATTATACGCACTGGCCAATACGCACTTGGCCAGCGCGGTGGAGTATGGCCTAATCCTTCTCATTATGAGAGGAGACCCGTGCCCAGCAGTGGGACAATAATCAGTTGTTGATGATGAGTGTGTGTGTACTGTGTGTTGCATCACGGTTTACCGGTCGCCAGGGGAACCAGACGGGACCACTCAACTTCTATATACTTTTCCCCTGTATTATCACTAATGCACAAGAGTTCAAAATTACATTTTGGATAAAACCAAGGACCAAAAATCATACACAGCGTATTACGATGGAGGAGTTGTGTCCAGATCACCCCTCTCCCCCTTTGGCTACGACTGTGGTCTCCACGGTACAGAATCTCACACAATATATATCAATTTTCAAAACTTTACGTTGTGTCCCTGTGGCCTAATAGGAAAGGCCCGGTTGTTGGTGCCGGAGATTGTGGGTTCGAATCCCACCAGGGAACACATATTCCAATTCCTGTCGGTTCCACCAAACACCGTTTTTGTGTTTTTTTTAATAAAAAAACCATCAAGAATGTATTTGTATTTGTGAAACAACGCATTTTTCTGATAAATATCAAATATAATAATAGGTGACTTTTTATATTTCAAATGCGTTTTTTTTCTATGTTATATTGATTTAGTAAAAAAGCATGTCACATTTATTTTGATTTTTGGAAATAGATACAAATATTACCGAGTATATACAAAATTGTCTCACATGTGTATTAGGTATATTTCATAAATTTTGAAAACAACGCACTCTCGTGAGATTCGTGCGAACCCTTCGCAATAACATAACGCTAGTTGTAGTGTGCTTTAAACTCGGTGTTTTGCGAAGGGTTAACTTCATCCCTTTAAAGTTCGCAAGAGTGCGTTGTATTCAATATTTGTGAAATTTTGATATTGTTTAAATGTTCATTTCTTTGTTTAGTAATAATGTTAGATTAGTTAAAATGATTCTATTAAAAGACTGAATCATCGATGTGTTTTTCAATCATCCCGTATACCCTTTTAACGTAAATACATTTTTATATAATACTAGCTGAGCCGGCAAACGTTGTGGTGCCATATAAATAAACAAATGTTAAGGATGAACAACCCTTATCACTTAGGGGTATGAAAAATAGATAGTAACCGATTTTCAGACCTACTGAATATGCATATGAAATTTGGTGAAAATCGGTTAAGCTGTTTCGGAGGAGTGCGCTAACTAACACTGTGACACAAGAATTTTATATACAAGAGAGAAGTAGCAGACAAATATGCAGTCCACCACATGGTAAGTGAGTACTGCCGCCCATGGACATCTGCAATCAACCAGACAAAACTAGATTCCCACCTGAGGCCACCGCTACACCTAGTCCGGTATAATACCAGCAGTATTAAGCGCTGCTGTGTTCTGGTTCAAAAGGTGTGGTAAGGGAGACATACTTTTCCGAGGCGTTCCAGCTTAGTCATGGGTAGCGGCGCATCTGTGGCCGACCTCAGGTAGGAATATTTATTCTTATCTGAGGTTGATTATAGATGTCCATGAGCGTCAGTAGCTACTTATCATCAGGTGGACTGCATGCTCGTCTGCTACTCCTATATTATAAAAAAAATGTAGATATATTAAACACAACACACGGACATGTCTATGACACAGTCACACCCTATTTTTTATGACATTTAAGTAACAAACAAACTTGCAGTCCATCTGATCTTAAGTCACTCTCACCCTTTTTTTTGTTAACGAGGGTGAAACCTTCAAAAGGTACCCGATGCCGTGAGAGCGACACAGGGTTATGTGGGACTCTTACTGCACTAAAACCCCCCGGAGGCCGTCCTCGGCGCTACGTAGAATACTCCTGGATCTCCAACGGAACGCAACCGGAGTCCTCTTAGCGCGGTGCCCCGTCGGGCTCCACCCAGGTGAGCTTGATGCTCGCTACACCGTCTGGTGTGCACGACGGTATGCGACCACACATGCCACCGTCCTTCCCGGGGTCGCTGGTCGGGCGGTTTGAGCTCCCAACCGCAGTCCGCAACCTCGAAAGCCTCCTTTTAGTCGCCTCTTACGACAGGCAGAGGATACCGGAGCCCTATTCTGGTCCCGGAACTACAGGGACAGAGTCACTCCTACCCAGGGATATCTGTAACCAACTGCATATAGAATAGGTTCTACCTGAAGCCGATCACACTTTTCGACTCTTATCGCTGTGTACCACCTTCAAATAGTTTTGCAAAGTAGTTTTAATTCTAACTTAATAGCATGGATTTTTTAAAACAATAAGTGCTACCTAACGTGTTACGTCGACAGCTACGACAAAGCTGTCTTCATCCATTAAGTATAATGTTGACAGCTACGGAAGCCTGCTTTCATCTCTTCAATTTCGCAAGAAATCCGCAAGATGGCGTTTTAACCAATTTGCATCTTAAATGTGAACTTTCAACATATCTCACGACAAATATTTCAAAAACAAAAATGATAACTTTAAAGCACAATTTATAAAGTGTGTAGCCAAAAGGGGTAGTTAAAGCCCCGGAAGAAATACTACCCCTATTCCATATCTGCCTCCCCCCCTCGATCATTTTTGCTTTGCAACTATAAATTTGCAGAAGTTAAAAAAAATAAAAAAAAGTGTTACAAAATTACACAATATATGCCACTTTTCGAAACATTACCATGTGTCCCTGTGGCCTAATAGGAAAGGCCCGGTTGTTGGTGCCGGAGACTGTGGGTTCGAATCCCACCAGGGAACACAGATTGCAATTTATGTACGTTCCACCAAACACCGTTTTTGTGTTTTTTTTTAATAAAAAAACCATCAAGAATGTATTTGTATTTGTGAAACAACGCATTTTTCTGATAAATATCAAATATAATAATAGGTGACTTTTTATATTTCAAATGCGTTTTTTTTCTATGTTATATTGATTTAGTAAAAAAGCATGTCACATTTATTTTGATTTTTGGAAATAGATACAAATATTACAGAGTATATACAAAATTGTCTCACATGTGTATTAGGTATATTTCATAAATTTTGAAAACAACGCACTCTCGTGAGATTCGTGCGAACCCTTCGCAATAACATAACGCTAGTTGTAGTGTGCTTTAAACTCGGTGTTTTGCGAAGGGGTAACTTCATCCCTTTAAAGTTCGCAAGAGTGCGTTGTATTCAATATTTGTGAAATTTTGATATTGTTTAAATGTTCATTTCTTTGTTTAGTAATAATGTTAGATTAGTTAAAATGATTCTATTAAAAGACTGAATCATCGATGTGTTTTTCAATCATCCCGTATACCCTTTTAACGTAAATACATTTTTATATAATACTAGCAGAACCCGCGGCTTCGCCCGCGTAAATTAATATGATATGACATACAAACAACTGTAATCGTAAATTTGTACCATTAACAATTTTAACGATAAAGTAGCATTAATATTTAATTAATAAAAGCTTTTTTTTCGTCACTGTGTACCTAAATTGGTCAAGGTTTCTTCAGAAACATACACTAAAACTCTAATTAGTGGACTGTAATGAAACTTTATTTAAAATATAAGTTTCATGTAGGATACAATATTTATTATTTACACTATTCGTCCATAAGAACCGTCCATCTATGGGGCCTTACATACAGTGGTTCTTTCCAGGGTCTCTGCCTGGGCGGTTAGAGCTCTCATTCTTACCACCCGCAACTCCAGAAGTCCCCCTTTAGTCTCGTACGACAGGCAGGGGATACTGTAGCCCTGTTCTAGTTCAAAATTTTAATCCAAGATCTATGTATCTATCACATCACCATCACTAATCCACGCATAACCACAACCATACCCCACGGCAGGACAAAATGTTGGCACATAGTGTGTCCAAAGTAGTTGCGACGTATCTAATCAGTATACCAAAATGTAGGCCAATTTGAATAAACATACGCATTATCATATATAAAATTTGCACCCGTCCACGTGGTCGTGCATTTGTCTGAATAGACGTTATCTGAAATTTCACGTTTCTAAGTTCGAACCTAAAAGATTCCCGTTTACATACACATAACACTTCCTTTACCTCCTTAGTAGAATTTCAAAAATATCCTATGTAACTACATATGCATCAATAAATACTTTATCAGCAAATTTCTGGAATCTAATATTCAACACCAGCGGTCGGCAACCCGATACCCACGGGGGGTGTGTGGCCCGCGGGTCTGTGCGTTACTAATAATTGGCCAAGTGCAAGTCAAACCCGCAACTGGAGGGTTCAGTACAACCAAAATTTTCATTTTTTTAAATTTCTAGTATTTAATATTGCAGCAGCCATTAAAGTACACACATTGTGAAAATTTGACCTGTCTACCTCTAACGGTTCAAAAGTTAGTTGAAAAATAACGAATAGCAGTTTGTTGTATGGGGTCCCCATTTTGTTTTCAACTTTTTTTTTTATTTTTAGTATTTGTTGTTATAACAGCCACCGTTATGCAACCTCTGTAAAAAATTCACATGTCTATCTATTACGGTTCCAGAGATAGAGCCCTGTGACACACGGACAGACAGCGAAGTCTTAGTAATAGGGTTCCGTTTTTATCCATTAGGTACGGAACCCTAAAAAACCGCTGTTCTGCACTTCAGCACGCGCAATACATTGCCATGTTAAAAATAAATGTTACGACGGCCCGTGGAATTTCGCCCTACACTAAACTTCTCTGCACTCTGTTCTTTTTCCAGACACGCCAAAGGAAGTAACTTCAATAACGGTTTTTAAAGAAACTTTCTTTACTTATAGCACCCTAATGGGGTTGATTGTTGAGTTGCTAAAAATGCTGAAACAGATGTGTAAACAGAAAGGCATGATGCATACACCCTTTTATAGCAGTCTTAAGGGTTGATCTAAAAAAAAACAGTGACTCAGATGCTTCATTAAGTCCAATGATAGTTTTTCATAGTGGTTGCTTCCAAATTCACGGATTATAAAATATATAAAGTTTCAACCCCTATTTAACGACCTCAAGGGTTGATTTGGTGTGTGAAAATGGAAAAATAGTGATATATTATTTACAACCAGAAAGTAAAGTACCAATTTTCATAGAGTTTGCTTCGAAATCTGCGGACTTATAAACGAAGTTTCCATCCCTATTTTACCTTCTTAAGGGTAGATTTTCCATAAAGGTTGTTAAATAAGCTCTATTATTTCGAACCAGAACGCTAAATGCTGTTTTTACAATCCTTGTTTCCAAATGAACGGATTTTAAAATAAAGTTCTATTCCCTATTAATCGAACTTAAGGGTTGATTTTCCAAAAACGGTAAAATAGGTGTTCTATTATTTACAATCAGAAAGCTGAAAACCAATTTTCATAGACTTTGTTTCAAAATCTGCGGACTTTCAACAAACTTTCAACCCCTATTTTACCCTCTTAAGGGTAGATTTTCCATAAATGGTGTTAGAAAGTTCTATTATTTCCAACAGGAAAGCCAAATGTAAATTATTTATAGACCTTGCTTCCGAATTAACGTAGTATGAAATAAAATTCCAACCCTCATTTAACGACCTTAAGGGATGATTTTCCAAAAACAATGAAATAGGTGATTAATTATTTTCTATCGAAAACCCAAATACCGATTTTTATATAGTTTACATCAAAACTGGGGGACTCTCATACAAACCTACAACCCGTATTTAACCCAAATAAGGGTTGATTTTCCAAAAACGATAGAATTAAAGTTCCACTATATCTTACCAGTGAGGCAATGGCTAACTTTGATAGTGCTGGCTTTCAAATCGGAAATTTTTAAAATAAGCTGTCAACCCTTATTTTACCAACTTAAGGGTTGATTTTCCAAAAATGGTGAAATAGGTGTTTAATTATTTTCTTTCGAAAACCCAAATACCGATTTTCATAGAGATTAGATCAAAACTGAGGGATTTTCATACAAACATACAACCCTTATTTAACCCACATAAGGGTTAATTTTCCATAAACCGTAGAATTAAAGCTCCACTATATCTAACCAGTAGAGCAATGGCTAACTTTCATAGTTCTGGCTTTCAAATTGGCAAATTTTATAATAAGCTGTCAACCCTTATTTTACCAACTTAAGGGTTGATTTTCCAAAAATGGTGAAATAGGTATTTAATTATTTTTAATCGAAACCCCAAATACCGATTTTCATAGAGTTTACATCAAAACTGGGGGAATTCCATACAAACTTACAACCCTTATTTAATCCACATAGGGGTTGATTTTCCAAAAACGGTAGAACTAAAGTTCTATTATATCTAACCAGTAAAGCAATGGCTAGCTTTCATAGTGCTGGCTTTCAAAATGGCAAAATTTAAAATAAGCTGTCAACCCCTATTTAACCACCTTTAGGGTTGATTTTGAAAAAAACCCTTACATTAGATTTTTATTACTTTAAATCAGAAAGCCAAATATCAATTTTCATCCAGTTTGCTTTAAAACTGACGGACTTTCATATTAACTTTCAACCCCCATTTAACCCCCTTAATGGTGTAATATCAAAAAATCCGTTCTTAGTGCGCATCTACATTATAAAATGAAGCTATATTCCAAATTTCTTGATTGTAGCTTCAGTAGTTTCGGCAAAACCTTGATTAATACGTTTCGAACGTGAGTATCCTTTCGCTTTTATATATATAGATAATTAAAATATTATAATAATTATACATAATTTAATTTTTTGAAATATATAGAAATATTACAGAGTGTATACAAAATTGTCTCACAAGTGTATTAGATATATAAATTTCATAAATTTTGAAAACAACGCACTCTCGTGAAATTCGTGCGAACCCTTCGCAATAACGTAACGCTCGTTGTAGAGTGCTTTACACTCGGTATGTTGCGAAGGGTTAACTTCATCCCTTGAAAGTTCGCAAGAGTGCGTTGACTTCAATGTGCATGAGATAAAGATATTCTTATTCATTTATTTTTGTACACCTTAAACTATGGGTTACAAAGGGTAAACTTAATGCCTAATGACATTCTCTGCCAGTCGCAGTCCGTCTACCACATAGGCATAAACAAAATAATAAAATAACAAGAAATACAAACTGTAAAAAACATACAATATCTACATATTATAATAAAATGCCAAGCGATCATCATGAGTAGTTCAAGATTGTTGGCAAGGGTCGACTATAGTTTCATCATCATCAACCCATTACTGTCCCACTGCTGGGCACGGGTTTCCACTCATAATGAGAAGGATTAGGCCATAGTCTACCGCGCTGGCCAAGTGCGTTTTGGTAGACTTCACATACCTTTAAGTTTTTTTTTAATTTCTCAGGTATGCAGGTTTCCTAACGATGTTTTCCTTCACCGTTTAGCAAGTGATAATTAATTTCTAATACGCACATAAATTTGAAAAATCAGAGGTGTGTGCCTGGAATTTGAACCTCGGACCCCTCGATAGAGAGGCCGAGTTTCTTAACTACTAGGCTATCACTGCGGTAATAGTTTACTATAACTATATAGTTTTATATTCAAACAAATTCAGATTTCTTAATCAGTAAAGAATCTCGGTCTTTGTATTGACAACTCCCTGACTCGTCATCCGCAAGTTGTGGAAGTATGCCGGAAGGTCAACGCTGCTCTACGATCACTATATCGTCTGAAACACTTTCTTCCAGTTAAGACAAAGTCTAATGTTTGTCTATACTCTTATTCTGCCTGTCATTGAGACTGAGAGGAGACCCGTGCCCAGCAGTGGGACAGTGATGGGTTGATGATGATGAGTGTGTGTGTGTTGCATCACGGTTTACCGGTCGCCAGGGGAACCAGACGGGACCACTCCACATCTATATACTTTTCCCCTGCATTATCACTAATGCACAAGAGTTCAAAATTACATTTCGGATAAAACCAACGACCAAAAATCATACACAGCGTATTACGATGGAGGAGTTGTGCCCAGATCACCCCTCTCCCCCTTTGGCTACGACTGTGGTCTCCACGGTTCAGAATCTCACACAATATATATCAATTTTCGAAACTTTACGCTGTGTCCCTGTGGCCTAATAGGAAAGGCCCGGTTGTTGGTGCCGGAGATTGTGGGTTCGAATCCCACCAGGGAACACGTATTGTCACATATACCGGTTCCACCAAACACCGTTTTTGTGTTTTTTTTAATTTTGAGAAAGAAACATCATTAACGATGCATTTTTTTATAAATATTATATTAAGTAAGTCATTTTTATATATTGAAAATATGTTTTTTCTATGTTATTACAAGTATCATATTAGTAAAAAAGTATGTAATTAAATTTTATTATAAATATTTAAATTTTTGAAATATATAAAAATATTACAGAGTGTATAAAAAATTGTCTCACAAGTGTATTAGGTATATAAATTTGATAAATATTGAAAACAACGCACTCTCATGAAATTCGTGCGAACCCTTCGCAAAAACAAAACGCTCGTTGTAGAGTGCTTTACACTCGGTGTTTTGCGAAGGGGTAACTTCATCCCTTGAAAATTCACAAGAGTGCGTTGTATTCAATATTTGTGAAATATTCTTTTAGGATAACTTTTATAATGTAAAACATAACCTTCCTTACAATTCGATAAAAATAATAAAATATTTTCTTTATAAATTGTTATTCTGACAAAAAAAAAATTGTAAGCCAAGTCAAACCCGCACCCGGGGTTGCATACCACCAAATTTTATTTTATTTCTAGAATTTATTATTATAGCAGCCATTGAAGTACATACAATGTCAAAATTTGAACTGTCTACCTATAACGATTCAACAGTTTGAAAAATACCCCTTTTTGTTCTTAACTTTTTTAATTTTTAATATTTGTTGTACGTGATTTAGTTATAAGTATATATGTGATATGGACCTTGTTGGCTGAAATAAAGGAATAAATAAAAATAAATTTACCCTTTGGGTACGGAAATTAAAAAAAGTTAAAACAAAAAGGGGTCCCCCTTTTTGTTTTAACTTTTTTAATTTTTAGTATTTGTTGTTATAGCGCCTACCGTTATATATTCTCTGTAAAAAAAATCAAGTGTCTATCTGTAACGGTTCCAGAGACCGATGGACAGACAGCGGAGTCTTAGTAATAGGGTTCCGATTTTACCCTTTGGGTACGGAACCCTAAAAATGAATTCGTTTTATGACATATAATATGTAACATTTTGAATTTTACATTAGTTTATATTTTTTAATTTTACTTCTAAGATATGCTCAACATTTGGTACGCAATATGTTAAAAGGATTTACCATTAAAACCATTTTTATCTTGTTACGTTCGGGCCCAGAAATGTATGGAATAAGTTCAGTTTCCTTTACATAAATGTATCTGGAAGTCTGGAATATCTGTCTAGTCTAAGCGATTTCTTTTAAACAAAAGTCGATATTATGTCATTTTCTATTGTACATTACTCTCTTATTTGCTTTAAACTGATAGTAAATTGGATGCATTTTAATTAAACAACTTTATGGTAAAATGTTACGCCAATAATGTATTGACATAATGCTATTTTTAAATATTACAGGAGATTCTGGCTATCCGCTTCGCCCATGGCTGATGACCCCATTTTTAAATGTACAGCCTAATACACCTCAGGCACTCTATAATCAAAAACATGGCACAGCCCGAGTGTGTATTGAAAATACATTTGGAAGGCTAAAAATCGTTGGAGGTGCTTGTGCAAAGACAGAGTTTTGAACTAGAAGCCTAAAAAATGTGCCCAAATCATTGAAGCGTACTGTGTGCTCCATAATATGGCAATAGATTTTATTGTACCTGAACCAGATAATATTGGTAAATATATTTATTTTATAATAAACCTCTATTTTCTTATCAGTATATCCATAGAATTGAAAAGATTTTGAAATTTATTCCCAAATGTATAAATTACATGTAAAAAAAAAATGTGAGCCGTCACGGGACGCCTGGCAGATGTGAAACATCGACATTATTTTGTAAAAGTAATATGCAGAAAATAACATATTGTGATAGGAACTAAATATGTCATAATGATAAAATAAAATATTACGATTTTTTTCCAGATAACGATGACTATTAATTGAATAAACATTTATTTTCAGTAAATATCGTACAGTCGATTACGCATGGCGACGCGTCGCCACACCGTACACACTACTGCATATAGACTGTATATATATACCATCGTATAGCGTGGCGACGCGTCGCCACGGCATGCGTCGCCACGCCAAAAATCGGTTTTACGTGCGGCTATAGATGTTTCACATCAAAAGTAGTTAGTAATACAATTTTGACATTACTTTATAAATATTTTATTTTATAGGTAACGCTGCCGAAGATGAACCAGTTGAAGTTATAGAAGATACAGGTGGAAGGTATGCAACGGATTTAATAAGAGGAAGAGCCTACAGAGATCGATTAATATTAAGTTTTATACAGCATAGTGATTAAAAATATAATTTTTATAATAACCTCCATATTTTAATTTTTCCTTAATAAATATAGTTTCAATAAACTAAGAACACTGACATATATGAAATAATCAAACTTTCTACTTAATTAACATAAGAAAATAGGACTAATCAATAAAAATAATAATAACTGAATGATATCTATGCCTAAAATATTTATATACATGTAATTATCTCAAAAGTACGCGTTTCCCGAGAATTGATGACGTCATGAGCGGTCACGTGTCGTAATGCCTGCGTCATTTGTTCATAAACTCCCTCCACCGGCACACGTATACATACTCCGATAACGAGTGAAACAATTCGGTTAGTTTCAAACACTATCGTAATAATAACATACCAGTTGCTATTTTCGTCAACCACATTGATCATGACGGATTCACGTGACTCCTTGGAGGAGAAATTGCAAGCTGCTCGTAGAGAAGAGAGGCTCCGTAAAGAAGATGAGCGTCGGGTTTATGAGCTTCGCCGACTAGAAGAACAAATACAAGAATATGCGGCTGAATGTCGCAAACAAGAATCAAAAGCTATGGAACAACTCGAGGCAGCCAAGCAACGGGCCGCCGAAGCTCAAAGAGAAGCACAGTGGGCTCAAGCAGGGGCAGTGGTGGCTATTCTGGCCGCAGTCGGGAGAGTGTTCTACAAATGAAGTGTTGTACTCATTTCGCCATTCCGATCCACGAGTGTTTCGTTATCATTGGTGTTTTCAATTTTATCGTATGACTAGCTGACCCGGCAAACTTTGTACCGCATCAAAATCTATTTATCAATTTATTTCATATAAAATATAGTCTATATTAATTGTAAATAATGTAGCTTTCGAATGGTAAAAGAATTTTTAAAATCGATCCAGCAGTTTTTGAGTCTATTTATTACAACCAAACAAACAAACAAAGTTTTCCTCTTTATATTATTAGTGTAGATGTATGAAATTCTCACTGTGCAATATAATAAGATAGCGTCAGATTTTCTGACATATTAGCATACTCGTTTACTACTATCGCTTCTCAAAATAAATAAATGGATAACTGTTAATCTTTATTTGTTTCACTGTTTCCTTCCTGACTTTTTCAATAACGGAAACCCTGGCAGGCAGCTCCGACGGTCGCAGTTCTCGTGGCTTTGTGTCCATTGCACGTACGAGTAACATATGGTAAAAGTTGGTTAACTTATGAAATATAGGTAGGCGGTGCAATCGACGCGATCTTCAGTTCAGTTTCAATAATCAGTTGTTGATGATGAGTGTGTGTGTACTGTGTGTTGCATCACGGTTTACCGGTCGCCAGGGGAACTTCTATATACTCTTCACCTGCATTATCACTAATGCACAAGAGTTCAAAATTACATTTTGAATAAAACCAACGACCAAAAATCATACACAGCGTATTACGATGGAGGAGTTGTGTCCAGATCACCCCTCTCCCCCTTTGGCTACGACTGTGGTCTCCACGGTTCAGAATCTCACACAATATATATCAATTTTCAAAACATTACGTTGTGTCCCTGTGGCCTAATAGGAAAGGCCCGGTTGTTGGTACCGGAGACTGTGGGTTCGAATCCCACCAGGGAACACGGATTGTCATATATACCGGTTCCACCAAACACCGTTTTTGTGTTTTTTTTTAATTTTGATAAAGAAAAATCATTAATGATGCATTTTTTATAAATATTATATTAAGTAAGTCATTTTTATATATTGAAAATATGTTTTTTTTCCATGTTATTTCAATGTAGTACAAAAGTATGTAATTCAACTTTATTATAAAAATTTAATTTTTTGAAATATATAACTATATTACAAAGTGTATACAAAATTGTCTCACAAGTGTATTAGGTATATAAATTTCATAAATTTTGGAAACAACGCACTCTCGTGAGATTCGCGAGAATCCTTCGCAATAACGTAACGCTAGTTGTAGTGCTTTAAACTCGGTGTTTTGCGAAGGGTTAACTTCATCCCTTTAAAGTTCGCAAGAGTGCGTTGTATTCAATATTTGTGAAATTTTGATATTGTTTTAATGTTCATTTCTTTGATTAGTAATAATGTTAGATTAGTTAAAATGATTCTATTAAAAGACTGAATCATCGATGTGTTTTTCAATCATCTCGTATACACTTTTAACGTAAATACATTTTTATATAATACTAGCTGACCCGGCAAACGTTGTGGTGCCATATAAATAAACAAATGTTAAGGATGAACAACCCTTATCACTTAGGGGTATGAAAAATAGATAGTAACCGATTCTCAGACCTACTGAATATGCATATAAAATTTGGTGAAAATCGGTTAAGCCGTTTCGGAGGAGTGCGGTAACTAACACTGTGACACAAGAATTTTATATACAAGAGAGAAGTAGCAGACAAATATGCAGTCCACCACATGGTAAGTGAGTACTGCCGCCCATGGACATCTGCAATCAACCAGACAAAACTAGATTCCCACCTGAGGCCACCGTTACACCTAGTCCGGTATAATACCAGCAGTGTTAAGCGCTGCTGTGTTCTGTTTCAAAAGGTGTGGTAAGGGAGGCATACTTTTCAGAGGCGTTCCAGCTAAGTCTACAAGAGTAGAGGCGCATCTGTGGCCGACCTCAGGTAGGAATATTTATACATATTTGGGGTTTATGGTAGATGTCCATGAGCGGCAGTAGCCACTTATCATGAGGTGGACTGCATGCTCGTCTGCTACTCCTCTATTATAAAATAAAATGTAGATATATTCACACACAACACACGGACATGTCTATGACACAGTCACACCCTATTTTTTATGAAATTTAAGTAACAAACAAACTTGCAGTCCATATGATCTTAAGTCACTCTTACCCTTTTTTTTGTTAACGAGGGTGAAACCTTCAAAAGGTACCCGATGCCGTGAGAGCGACACAGGGTTATGTGGGACTCTTGCCGCACTAAAACCCCCCGGTGGCCGTCCTCGGCGCTGCGTAGAAGACTCCAGGATCTCCAACGGAACGCAACCGGAGTCCTCTTAGCGCGGTGCCCCGTCGGACTCTACCCAGGTGAGCTTGATGCTCGCCACACCGTCTGGTGTGCACGACGGTATGCGACCACACATACCGCCGTCCTTCCCGGGGTCGCTGGCCGGGTGGTTTGAGCTCCCACTCTTGCCGTCCGCAACCCCGGAAGCCCCCTTATAGTCGCCTCTTACGACAGGCAGAGGATACCGGAGCCCTATTCTGGTCCCGGAACTACAGGGACAGAGTCACTCCTACCCAGGGATATCTGTAACTAACTCCATATAGAATAGGTTCTACCTGAAGCCGATCACACTTTACTACCAAAAGTTGTAAAATTCACCTTAAATTCCCTTCAGGTTTAAGTAGACTCAGTATCAGTATCATTCAGTAATATTCGCAGATTTTATAAATATTATGTAAGTCACGTTTAGTTCTCAATAACACACAATATATTCCACTTTTCGACTCTCATCGATGTGTCCCTGTGGCGTAATAGGAAAGGCCCGGTTGTTGGTGCCGGAGACTGTGGGTTCGAATCCCACCAGGGTACACATACGTCCGATTATATACCACTAGACAGTTACGTTTTTGTTTTTTTTTTTCTATTCGTTTTGTATATAAAATGCTGGAAATTCTTTTGCAATAAAATAATAATAATTTGCAATTTTTGGTGCAATGAATTTTTTTAAACGTAAAAAAATTATAAGTGCTCTTAGACTTTAATTAGTATACAGAAAATATTTTTTTAATATAAGAATTTATAAAGAGTTTATTTTTAAACTTTTTAAATATTTTTTCGTAATAGGGAACCTATTAATATATAATTTTAAAACTTACACTAAATTAGTGGTGCCCGCGGCTTCGCCCGCATTTTAAAGATATAATATGACGAGGTACATAAAACGGAAAATTTGTATCTGTATTGGAATGACAGTGGTGCCATCTGTCGAAAATTGGTCTTACCAACTCCCAAACCCTCGTGGGCTCTTGGACAACAACTTTGCTAAAGATCATCACTTGATCAAATGCATAATTTCCGATTCTATAACTACTTACGAATTAAAAATTAATTAAAAAAACCTTTTCCCACGGGCTAAATTGTGAAACTAAACCATTCTCAAGTCCCCTTGAACACACACAACAAATTTCATCAAAATCAGTCCAGTCGTTTAGGAGGAGTTCAGTGACATACACACGCACATAGGAAATATATATATAAAGATTAGGATTTTTTTAAAAACAGTAAGCGCCACCTAGCGTATTACGTCGACAGCTACGGGAAGCTGTCTTCATCCCTTAAGTATAATGTGACAGCTACGGAAGCCTGCTTGCATCCCTTCGATTTCTTAAGAAATCCGCAAGATGTCGTTTTAACATATTTGCATGTTAAATACTTTTGGTTACGTAAGATATCGTGAAAAACAAAAATGCTAATTTTACAACATAATTAATACAGCATAATAGGGTATCGCCAAAGGGGAAGTAAGGATCAAAAGATGTAGTTATATAAAAAAATGAAATACAACCACTATTCCATATCTGTCTCCCCCTCGATCATTTGCTAACGACGCCTTTGCAATTCATTTTCAGTAGTTTAAAAAAATAATAAAATATAGAACAAAACTGCACAATATATGCCACATTTCGTCGATTTACGTTGTGTCCCTGTGGCCTAATAGGGAAGGCCCGGCTGTTGGTGCCGGAGACTGTGGGTTCGAATCCCACCAGGGTACACAAAATCCTTCATAAGTCCACCAGACAGTTTCGTTTTATTTTTTTTTATACTTTATTTTTTAATGCTCAAAAACATATTTGCACATATATACATTTTGAAACCAGCCCTAAATTAGTACATTTTATAAAACAGTAAACGCCACCTAACGTGTTACGTCGACAGCTACGGGAGGCTGCTTCCATCCCTTCAATTTCGCAAGAAATTCACAAGATGACATTTTTACAAGGTGAAGAACAAGCAATAAAGGTATTAGAGCTCGATAAGGAGAGAAAACATTTTTTCGATTCATGGACTTATCTTGGTTCGACATACAAATATTCTAATTTCCAATTCTGTATCTACTCAGAAGTGGTTACGCGTCTTTGATTACTATCCTGACAGGCGGCAGTGACCACTTTCCAGGTATACAGCATCCTCGTTTCGTACTTTGATAATTAAACCGAACGAAAATTACCTGTATTGATTGTGCGTGCCTCCATATATTCATCCCGCAAAATGTTATACTCGTATGATCTTCTAAACTATAAGTCCAATTTACATGCTATAAAGATCAAATTTTATCTACATTAAACGCTTGGTTTTTTGAAACAGTTTATTTTGTTAAGGTTTAATATTTGGTATCTATTAAAACCCTTTTAAAATGAACTTAATGTTTGTCTTCTTTTTAAATCATAAACACAGTTATTGTGGAGTACGCAACAAATATTTTCAAGGTGTACAATACTGTAGAACACTATTTTAATTTATCTGGTAGGCTTTAGGCAGCGTTCGTAATGTAAGCTCAAAAAATGTGTTTATATACGAAGTCTGTAAAATTATCAGTGTTTTTTTTAGTATGTTATACTTATATGTATTATACATAAAAACCTCCCTGTTGAATCACTCTGTCTATTAAAAAAAACCGCATCAAATTCCGTTGTGTAGTTTTAAAGATCTAAGCAAACATAGGGACAGGCAGCGGGAAGCAACTTTGTTTTATAATATGTAGTGAAGATTTCAATGTAATAAAACTTAATATTATTGAATAAATATTAATCATTTCATGGATATCTGGCTCGGGATCGAACCCGGAAGCCTTTGCGCGTCAATCCGCAATGCAATCCTCATGGTCATAGATAAAGACGGGTTATTCAAACAGTCTTTTTGGCGTCTTTTTTTTTCGGATTATCTAATGAACCGGTATAGAAAGATTTGAACCATTGTATTTGCTTATGGCTTGTTTTATTGTTTAACCTAACGATTAAGCAGACGTGCTATCTGATGGAAAGTAGTCAACGCCATGATTCGCCAATGCATCGCCGGCTTTGTATGAGATCTCTTTTTGCACATCTTTTCAAGAGCCCCATGTCATAGCGCTCCGGGAATACCTCAGGAGGAAGCTTATAACACTATGATAACCAATTTTAAAAGTAAAAAATAAATGAAAATATGGTGATACGAATCCTTCCGTGCACGATTTCACCTCGCACTCGGCTATTTTTTTACTGATTAAGTACAATCAATTTATCATGCCTTATTAGTTCATGTTTACTCACAATATATGCCAGATTTCGTCAATTTACGTTGTGTCCCTGTGGCCTAATAGGAAAGGCCCGGTTGTTGGTGCCGGAGACTGTGGGTTCGAATCCCACCAGGGAACACAGATTGCAATTCATATCGGTTCCACCAAACACCGTTTTTGTGTTTTTTTTAATAAAAAAACCATCAAGAATGTATTTGTATTTGTAAAACGATGCATTTTTCTGATAAATATAAAATATAATAATAGGTGACTTTTTATATATATTTCAAATGCGTTTTTTTTTTCTATGTTATATTGATTTAGTAAAAAAGTATGTCACATTTATTTTGATTTTTGGAAATATATACAAATATTACAGAGTGTCTACAAAATTGTCTCACAAGTGTATTAGGTATATAAATTTCATAAATTTTGGAAACAACGCACTCTCGTGAAATTCGCGCGAACCCTTCGCAATAACGTAACGCTCGTTGTAGTGTGCTTTAAACTCTGTGTTTTGCGAAGGGTTAACTTCCTCCCTTAAGAGTCCACAAGACTGCGTGGTATTCAATATTTGTGAAATTTTGATATTGTTTTAATGTTCATTTCTTTGATTAGTAATAATGTTAGATCAGTTAAAATGATTCTATTAAAAGACTGAATCTTCAATGAGTATTTCAATCATCCCGTATTCCCTTTTAACATAAATACATTTTTTATATAATATAGAAGTAGCAGACAAATATGCAGTCCACCACATGGTAAGTGAGTACTGCCACCCATGGACATCTGCAATCAACCAGACAAAACTAGATTCCCACCTGAGGTCACCGCTACACCTAGTCCGGTATAATACCAGCAGTGTTAAAGCGCTGCTGTGTTCTGGTTCGAAAGGTGTGGTAAGGGAGGCATACTTTTCCGAGGCGTTCCAGCTTAGTCATGGGTAGCGGCGCATCTGGCCGACCTCAGGTAGGAATATTTATTCTTATCTGGGGTTGATTATAGATGTCCATGAGCGGCAATACCCACTTATCTTTAGGTGGACTGCATACTTGTCTGCTACTCCTATATTATAAAAAAATGTAGATATATTCACGCACAACACACCGACATGTCTATGACACAGTGACCCCTTATTTTTTATGACATTTAAGTAACAAACAAACTTGCAGTCCATCTGATCTTAGTCATTCGTAGTCACTCTCACCCTTTTTTTGTTAACGAGGGGAAACCTTCAAAAGGTACCCGGTGCCGTGAGAGCGACACAGGGTTATGTGGGACTCTTGCCGCACTAAAACCCCCCGGTGGCCGTCCTCGGCGGTGCGTAGAGGACTCCGGGATCTCCAATGGAACGCAACCGGAGTCCTCTTAGCGCGGTGCCCCGTCGGGCTCCACCCAGGTGAGCTTGATGCTCGCTACACCGTCTGGTGTGCACAACGGTATGCGACCACACATGCCGCCGTCCTTCCCGGGGTCGCTGGCCGGGCGGTTTGAGCTCCCACTCTTGCCGTCCGCAACCCCGGAAGCCCCCTTATAGTCGCCTCTTACGACAGGCAGGGGATACCGTAGCCCTATTCTAGTCCCGGGACTACAGGGACAGAGTCACTCCTACCCAGGGATATCTGTAACCAACTCCATATAGAATAGGTTCTACCTGAAGCCGATCACACTTTTCGACTCTCATCGCTGTGTACCACCTTCAAATAGTTTTGCGAAGTAGTTTTAATTCTAACTTAATAGCATGGATTTTTTAAAGCAATAAGTGCCACCTAACGTGTTACGTCGACAGCTACGACAAAGCTGTCTTCATCCCTTAAGTATAATGTTGACAGCTACGGAAGCCTGCTTTCATCTCTTCAATTTCGCAAGAAATCCGCAAGATGGCGTTTTAACCAATTTGCATCTTAAATGTGAACTTTCAACATATCTCACGACAAATATTTCAAAAACAAAAATGATAACTTTAAAGCACAATTTATAAAGTGTGTAGCCAAAAGGGGTAGTTAAAGCCCCGGAAGAAATACTACCCCTATTCCATATCTGCCTCCCCCCCTCGATCATTTTCTTTGCTTTGCAACTATAAATTTGCAGAAGTTAAAAAAAAAGAAAAAAAGTGTTACAAAATTACACAATATATGCCACTTTTCGAAACATTACCATGTGTCCCTGTGGCCTAATAGGAAAGGCCCGGTTGTTGGTGCCGGAGACTGTGGGTTCGAATCCCACCAGGGAACACTTGCGCGTATAATAGTTGGGTTCCACCAAACACCGTTTTTGTGTTTTTTTTTTAAATAAAAAAAACCATCATGAATGTATTTGTAAAACAACGCATTTTTCTGATAAATATCAATTATAATAATAGGTGACTTTTTATACTTCATTTGCGTATTTTTTTCTGTTATATTGATTTAGTAAAAAAGCATGTCACATTTATTTAGATTTTTGGAAATATATAAAAATATTACAGAGTGTGTACAAAATTGTCTTACAAGTGTATTAGGTATATAAATTTAATAAATTTTGAAAAGAACGCACTCTCGTGAGATTCGCGCGAACCCTTCGCAATAACGTAACGCTAGTTGTAGTGTGCTTTACACTCGGTATGTTGCGAAGGGTTAACTTCATCCCTTAAGAGTCCACAAGACTGCGTTTGTATTCAATATTTATGAAATATTGTTTTAGAATAAGTTTTATTATGTAAAACATAACCCTTCCTTACAATGCGATAAAAATTAATAAAATAATTTACTTATAAATAGTTATTCCGACAAAAAAATAATAATAAGCCAAGTCAAACCCGCACCCGGGGTTGCATACCACCATTCTTTTATATTTCTAGATTTCATTATTATAGCAGTCATTGAAGTACATACAATGTCAAAATTTGAACTGTCTACCTATAACGATTCAACAGTTTGACAAATACCACTTTGGACCCCTTTTTATTTTTTTATTTTTACCCGACTGCCAAGGAAGGGTTATGTTTTTCGCGCGTATCTTGTATGTTTGTCTTTCTTTATTTGATCCGATCTAACAAACGGCTGGACGAATTTCGACAGTTAAGGTGTCATTATATACGTCTCAATGACCCGACTGTTCTTAGATAAGTGTTAGAAAAAAATAAATAAAATGGCGGATTTTTGGCGCGAAATAGTAACACATTTAAAAAAAAAGTTAACCGAACCTATTGAGTAGGGTATCAGATGAAAGGAAATTAAACGGAGATTATAAAAACATATTTGTATATATATAAAACAGCAAGGTTACTGACTGACTGACTAACTACATGACTTTTTTACTTTTTAGAAATCAAAGTATCACCAAAACCACTCGACTTAGAGTTCCGAAATTTTGCACAAAGGTTCGCTATATAGCGTAAATAAGTACTAAGAAAGGCCTTTTGCAAATTCTACCCCTAAGAGGGTAAAATAGGGGAAAACAGTTTTTTTGAAATCATTTAATTTTGAAGCAACTGCTCTAAAATTTAGTATTTGGCTTTCTGGATAGGAACAAGGACACACCTATTTATCCCCATCCGAAAAATTAACCCCGTAGAGGGTAAAATAAGGGTTAAAAGTTCATTTAAACAATCGTCAATTTTTTAGCAAGCACTATGAAATTTTGTATTTGGTTTGTTAGATAAAAATAATGAAATTCTACTCATTAGGAGGTAAAATAATGACCAGTACTTTGAATTACTGAATTTATATATTTTATGGAGTGTAAATGGTGGATTGTTTTTGCAAAATAGTAACACGTTTTAATAAAGGTTAACCAAACCTATCGAGTAGGATATCAAAATAAAGGAACTTAAAAGATATTACAAATACATTATATAATATATACATATATATAAAACATCGAGATGACTGTCTAACTAAATGAGTAGTGTTGCTGTGATTAAGATCAACGCAAAGGAAAACCGCAGATCTTTAGAGTGCTCGAAATTTTACTCTTTATATAGCGTATATGAGCACTACGAGGATAAAATAGAATAATATTGTTTGATCATATTTTGATTTTGAAGCAGATACCTACTATGAAACTATGTATTTGGCTTTCTGGATAAAATTAATAAAACGCCTATTTCACCGTTTTTGGAAATTCTACTTTAGTAGAATTTTATAGTGCAGTCGGGTTTTTTGATTTTTTAATTAATTACTTGTTAGTATTTGTTGTTATAGCGCCTACCGTTATATATTATCTATAAAAAAATCAAGTGTCTATCTGTTACGGTGGAATCGAAGTCGACCCTGGGTGATGTCGATAACATGTGGTAGGCATAAATAAGAAATACAAACTGTGAGAAAAAAGAACATACAATATCTAAATATAATTATAATTGAGATAACATAAATATTTAAATTTTGTAAAACTATAGATATGTATATAAACAACATTCTAAACTAAACTATATATATTATACACCTAAATAAAAAACTTTATAAAAATACTAACTATAATTAAATATAATAGGCTTCATCCAAATTGTTGTCCTTCGGAAGAGTTCCCAAAACACTGGCGACATTACCCCGCTGAATAGCTAAGCTAATTCTTTGTCCGAGGTAAGCGCCAGCCCTTTGGTCATTGGTGCACTCGATCAATCGCTTGGAAAGATGTTTATAGAAAGATCGAGCGTCAGAACCCCACGGTCCCATTGTCTCCACGCCAAACGGCAAAAATATGTAGTCTCTACTGAGACTTGCATACTTCTGCAGTTTGCGTATCTCAGCGTCGGTAGCCACAACAGCAGCTGCCCTTGATGATAACGTAAGATGGGACGGTGCCAGTGTGTCAACGCACGTAGCATCCCACACAAGACACCTCCCATTCTTCCACGGTATCAATGTCAAACCGTCAGGCGTCCTGCCATCGTCACGCACAACACCGTTCGGCTCTAATTGAGCCGGTACGTTGACGGTAGCAAGAGCCCTGCGGATGACATCATTCAAGGAAGCGTGGCGCGATTGGCGACCGGCGCTGCGCCGACAAGAGAGACCGTGGTGTCCCAAGTGGTCTACCTGAACTCCACAAGGACAACAATGTGGATGATTTAAAGTTAAACCCAGTCGCAGGCTGACAGCAATGGAAAACGACGTGTTATCCAAAACCGTACCAAGATTACTCGACGGAATTGCATGTAACCAAAACCCCGACTCTTTGACAGAAACAGCCAGCAGACGAGCACGCTCAGCAGAACATGTACTTGAGTCTAATAAACTAGTATGAGTCTTTCTGCAGAGCGGCTCGTCCCAGAGTCTTTGAACTGTCAAGTCTAAAGGGGGGGATATGCCATGGCAAGCTTGGGACCACGCGTCCCTAGCCTCCGCACAGTACGAGATTTCTGTACGGCCTAAAGATGCATCTGTAATTTTTTGAAAAAGAGAACTCGTACTGTGAACAGAAGACAGGAAAGCAGGTAAAGCAACCGATGAAGCTTTCCTGATCCCGAGACCTCCAAAACGTATGGGTAAGGAGGCCTGGGACCAGGATCGATCATCTAATTAATATCTTAATAATATCTTAATTAATATCTTCATCATTATAATAAATAAATATATAATACAAATATAATATATATAAATAAATATATACAACACAGTGGGTTGATGGTGATGTGTATGTGTGTTGCAACACGGTTTACCGGTCGCCAGGGGAACCAGACGGGACCACTCCACATCTATATACTTTTCCCCTGCATTATCACTAATGCACAAGAGTTCAAAATTACATTTCAAATAAAACCAACGACCAAAAATCATACACAGCGTATTACGATGCAGGAGTTGTGTCCAGATCACCCCTCTCCCCCTTTGGCTACGACTGTGGCCTCCACGGTACAGAATCTCACACAATATATATCAATTTTCAAAACTTTACGCTGTGTCCCTGTGGCCTAATAGGAAAGGCCCGGTTGTTGGTGCCGGTGATTGTGGGTTCGAATTCCACTAGGGTACACAACATGCCTACATAAATCCACTAGACAGTTTCGTTTTTGCAGACAGTGCATACCGAAATCGATGCGCGTAGGTATAACTTGCGTTCCGTACGTTGTATGAAGATAGAATACTGTATAGATACTTATACTGTGTTTAAAGTATGCAGACAAACCCTTTCAAGCCCCATAATTGGAGGTCATCTGAGGGCATACGAATCGTTTCGGTTGTAAATCTCAATACTGGGATTGGCCCTAAAGGTTAAGGTCATTTTATACCATGTGCGATGCGATATCTTTATAGATAGATACTTAAATTTACAAAGATATGGCGTAAACAAGAAATGGTAAAAATAAAAAGAATTAAGGAAAAGACGCTTTCTACACTCACATCCCTACAATAGGATTGCCTATGTCATAGGTGCCATGGACACAAACACAAATACATAAACACCCAGACCCAGAAATGATACCCAAATTCAGATCTTTGTCTGGCCGGGGATCGAACCGGAAACCCTTTTCGCGTCAATCTGTAGTACAATGCGGGTTGTTGTGGATAAATATGGGTATTCCCAACATAGGTTTTTGTTTTTGCGTTTTTTGGTTTATCTATTGAACCGGTATAGGAAGATTTGAACCTTTATAGGTATACAATTCACATTATCACAATGTTTTTTTTTATTGTTTAACCTAAGGGTTAAGCAGACGTGCTACCTGATGGAAAGTAGTCAACGCCACCTATGGACAATTGCAACACCAGAGGATTCGCCAATGCGTCGCCGGCTTTGTATGAGATCTCTTTTTGCACATCTTTTCAAGAGCCCCATGTCATAGCGCTCCGGGAATACCTCAGGAAGAAGCTCATTTGACTATGATAACAAATTTTAAAAATAAATATAAATGAAAAACTGGTAATACGAATCCTTCCGTTCACAATTGCAACTCGCACTCGGCAATTTTTTTATTTTTACTGATTACAATCAATTTTTACGCCTTATTAGTTTATATTTATTTTATTTATTTATTTATTTATTTAATTTTGAAACACCTTAAACTAAGGGTAACAAGGGAGAACTTAATGCCTAATGGCATTCTCTGCCAGTCAACCCTGGGCGATGGCGACATTATGTGGTAGGCATTTACACATAAGTAAAATAAAATGTAATATATTATATATACACATACATATATATATATATATATATATATATATATTTACATATATATGCTACTCCTATATTATAAAAAAAATGTAGATATATTCACGCACAACACACGGACATGTCTATGATACAGTGACACCTTATTTTTTATGACATTTAAGTAACAAACAAACTTGTAGTCCATCTAATCTGAAGTCACTCTTACCCTTTTTTTTGTTAACGAGGGAGGAACCTTCAAAAGGTACCCGGTACCGTAAGAGCGACACAGAGTTATGTGGGACTCTTACCGCACTAAAACCCCCCTGGTGGCCGTCCTCGGCGCTGCGTAGAAGACTCCGGGATCTCCAACAGAACGCAAACGGAGACCTCTTAGCGCGGTGCCCCGTCGGGCTCCGCCCAGGTGAGCTTGATGCTCGCCACTCCGTCTGGTGTGCACGACGGTATGCGATCACACATGCGACCGTCCTTCCCGGGGTCGCTGGTCGGGCGGTTTGAGCTCCCAACCGCAGTCCGCAACCTCGAAAGCCTCCTTTTAGTCGCCTCTTACGACAGGCAGAGGATACCGGAGCCCTATTCTGGTCCCGGAACTACAGGGACAGAGTCACTCCTACCCAGGGATATCTGTAACTAACTCCATATAGAATAGGTTCTACCTGAAGCCGATCACACTTTTCGACTCTCATCGCTGTGTACCACCTTCAAATAGTTTTGCGAAGTAGTTTAAATTCTAACTTAATAGCATGGATTTTTTAATACAATACTCGTAAGTGCCACCTAACGTGTTACGTCGACAGCTACGGAGGCTGTCTTTATCTCTTAAGAGTATGTTGACAGCTACGGAAGCCTGCTTTCATCCCTTCAATTTCGCAAGAAATCCGCAAGGTGGCGTTTTAACCAATTTGCATCTAAAATGTGAACTTTCAACATATCTCACGACAAATATTTCAAAAACAAAAATGATAACTTTAAAACACAATTTATAAAGTGTGTAGCCAAAAGGGGTAGTTAAAGCCCCGGAAGAAATACTACCCCTATTCCATATCTGCCTCCCCCCCTCGATCATTTTCTTTGCTGTGCAACTATAAATTTGCAAAAGATAAAAAAATACAAAAAAATAAGTGTTAGAAAATTACACAATATATGCCACTTTTCGAACGATACGATGTGTCCCTGTGGCCTAATAGGAAAGGCCCGGTTGTTGGTGCCGGAGATTGTGGGTTCGAATCCCACCAGGGAACACATATTCCAATTCCTGTCGGTTCCACCAAACACCGTTTTTGTGTTTTTTTTTAATAAAAAAACCATCAAGAATGTATTTGTATTTGTGAAACAACGCATTTTTCTGATAAATATCAAATATAATAATAGGTGACTTTTTATATTTCAAATGCGTTTTTTTTCTATGTTATATTGATTTAGTACAAAAGCATGTCACATTTATTTTGATTTTTGGAAATAGATACAAATATTACAGAGTATATACAAAATTGTCTCACATGTGTATTAGGTATATTTCATAAATTTTGAAAACAACGCACTCTCGTGAGATTCGTGCGAACCCTTCGCAATAACATAACGCTAGTTGTAGTGTGCTTTAAACTCGGTGTTTTGCGAAGGGTTAACTTCATCCCTTTAAGGTTCGCAAGAGTGCGTTGTATTCAATATTTGTGAAATTTTGATATTGTTTAAATGTTCATTTATTTGTTTAGTAATAATGTTAGATTAGTTAAAATGATTCTATTAAAAGACTGAATCATCGATGTGTTTTTCAATCATCCCGTATACCCTTTTAACGTAAATACATTTTTATATAATACTAGCTGAGCCGGCAAACGTTGTGGTGCCATATAAATAAACAAATGTTAAGGATGAACAACCCTTATCACTTAGGGGTATGAAAAATAGATAGTAACCGATTCTCAGACCTACTGAATATGCATATGAAATTTGATGAAAATCGGTTAAGCTGTTTCGGAGGAGTGCGCTAACTAACACTGTGACACAAGAATTTTATATACAAGAGAGAAGTAGCAGACAAATATGCAGTCCACCACATGGTAAGTGAGTACTGCCGCCCATGGACATCTGCAATCAACCAGACAAAACTAGATTCCCACCTGAGGCCACCGCTACACCTAGTCCGGTATAATACCAGCAGTGTTAAGCGTTGCTGTGTTCAGGTTAAAAAGTAACGGAGACGTACTTTTCCGAGGCGTTCCAGCTAAGCCTTCAAGCGTAGAGGCGCACCTGTGGCCTTTTTCAGATAGGAATATTTCATCCTATCTGGGGTTGATTATAGATGTCCATGAGCGGCAGTAGCCACTTATCATCAGGTGGACTGCATGCTCATCTGCTACTCCTATATTATAAAAAAATGTAGATATATTCACACACAACACACGGACATGTCTATGACACAGTCACACACTATTTTTTATAACGTTAAAGTAACAAACAAACTTGCAGTCCATCTGATCTTAAGTCACTCCTACCATAGTAAAGAAAGAGTAGTAGGTTAGCTAAGGCCGCTTGGCAAGAGAATTGCCTGTTCTTGCAATGATGCATAGGGCTGTCACTTTTATTTTTAGTTAAATATTATTTGCGTATTATGAAAGCAAGGTTTAAATAACGTAATATAATAAAATGTTGTACCAATTCATAAATGGGTTATAAATAAAACATTTTAAATATAATATCTCTAACTATAATATCTGTGAATTCAAATGCTAAATTCAGAAAACAGAATTCACGCGATCATACGCGTGGCGCAGCCCGGTCTGAGGCAACTCTCGGCCACTCTCGTCTATTTAATTGTGTGCGTAAAAAGTGCGTGCTTACACGGCGCCCGCTACTTACGCACACAATCAAACCGGCAGAGGCCGACTTGTATGAAGCTGTGCTACTACTCTTTCTTTACTATGCTCCTACCCAGGGATAACTGTAACCAACTCCATATAGAATAGGTTCTACCTGAAGTCTATCACACTTTACTACCACAAGTTGTAAAATGCACCTTACATTCCCTTCAGGTTTAAGTAGACTCAGTACCAGTGTCAGTCAGTAATATTCGCAGATTTTATAAATATTATGTAAGTCACGTTTAGTTCTCAATAACACACAATATATTCCACCTTTCGACTCTCATCACTGTGTCCCTGTGGCCTAATAGGAAAGGCCCGGTTGTTGGTGCCGGAGACTGTGGGTTCGAATCCCACCAGAGAACACGATGTTGAAAATGATTACTTCCACCAGACACCCGTTTTAGTATTTTTTTTTAATTTTGAAAAAGTAACATCATTAACGATGCATTTTTTTAATAAATATTATATCAAGTAAGCCATTCTTATATATTGAAAAATTTATTTTTCAATGTTATTTCAATTTAGTAAAAAAGTATGTAATTAAATTTTTATTATATTTATAATTAAAATATTATAATAATTATATATAATTTAAATTTTTGAAATATATAGAAATATTACAGAGTGTATACAAAATTGTCTCACAAGTGTATTAGATATATACATTTGATAAATTTTGAAAACAACGCCCTCTCGTGAAATTTGCGCGAACCCTTCGCTATAACGTAACGCTAGTTGTAGAGTGCTTTAAACTCGGTATGTTGCGAAGGGTTAACTTCATCCCTTAAGAGTCCACAAGACTGCGTTGTATTCAATATTTGTGAAATAAAGGTATTGTTTTAGGATAAGTTTTATAATGTCAAATATAACCCTTCCTTGCAATGAGATAAATTAATTAAAAATTTTATTTATAAATTTTTATTCTGACAAAAAAGAATAATAAGCCAAGTCAAACCCGCACCCGGGATTGCATACTACTATTTTTTTATTTCTATACTTTATTATTATAGCAGCCATTGAAGTACATACAATGTCAAAATTTGAACTGTCTACATGTAACGATTCAACAGTTTGAAAAATACCACTTTGTTGTATGGGGACCCCATTTTTGTTTTAAACTTTATTTTTATTTTTATTTGTTGTTATTGCGCCTTCCGTTATATATTCTTAGTAAAAAAATCAAGTGTCTATCTGTTACGGTTCCAGAGATAGAGCCCTGTGACCGATGGACAGACAGCGGAGTCTTAGTAATAGGGTTCCGATTTTGCCGTGTTCCGGTTTGAAGGGTGTGGTAAGGGAGGGAGACTTTTCCAAGGCGTTCCAGCTTAGTCCTCAGGGGTAGCAGCGCATTTGATTACAGATGTCCATGGGCGGCAGTATCCATTTACCATCAGGTGGACTGCATGCTCGTCTGCTACTCCTTTTATATATAAAAAAAAACCCCTTTGGGTACGGAACCCTAAAAATGAATTAGTGTTATGACATATAATAACCTTTTTTAATTTTACATAAGTATATATATTTTAATTTTACTTCTAAGATATGCTCAATATTTGGTATGTAATTTGTTAAAAGGAGGATGAATATGGTGGGCCAAAAAAGTGGTTTAGTACATATTTCTGAAGTTGGCGTTCAATATATTTCGTTTGATAACGGCGTAAACAGCGTATCCAATATGAGCGCCGACTTCAGAAATATGTACTAAACCAACATTTATATCAATTATGTTTTACTTTGTAGTGACATAGAAGTCGGTTTTATTTTTTTGTTAATTTTTTTTCTACCTTTTTAGTGATGATATGCTAACGTTTGTATTAATATTATGTAAAATTGTATAAAGGTGATCATGAATAAAGGTAAGGTCTGAATTCATACGGATTGGACCCACCTGCTCGCAGGGCGCTACCGCGCCCTTCTCGCTTAGTTTTACATTGTCTTATATGTTCCAACCTAACCTAACCAATTCAATACGAAACACTATAGACGAGGCTATATGAGATACTATATTATTGGCTAGGTTAGGTAGGAACAGAAAAGTAAATAAATCAAACTAGGTGGTAAAACTCTGCGAGTGAGTCGGTTCAATTTACCTTAATTCAATAGTTAAGAAAAACTACAACGTATTCATTAATCATATTTTATATTTGTAAGAAGTAATTGTCGAGTTACTGGGGTTTAGGTCAGCAGTGTCCCTGAGTCACTAGAATTGAAGACTTGAAGGTCAAAGTTATCAGGGTTAAGACCTTGAAGGTCAAAATTTTCATCCTATGTGTCTGCTTAGTGACGTTAATACATATATGAAAGCACAAAATGGCTAACTCCTATGGTTTAGCTTGGAAGTACACCAGCATTATCAGAGTGAAAGAGTTGAAGATCATTTTTTTCATTACACGTACCTGCTTAGGACCTGTAAAATATGCGTGAAAGCACTAAATGGCTTATTCATGTGGTTTAGGCTGGAAGTACCTCTGCATCATCAGATCTAAGGAGTTGAAGGTCAAATTTTTCATCATATATCTCTGTCTAGCAACTTCATTACAACAAATGTCTAATCTATATACTTTACATGGGAGGCACCTTTGCATTGAATGTTATATCTTCCATCATATGTCTCTACTCAAAGACCTTATCATATATTCGTAAGCTCCAAATGGATAACTTGTATGGTTGAGGCAGGAGGCACTTCTGCATTACCAGGATTGAAGAGTTGAAGGTCGAATTTTCCATCATATCATGTTAATCTAGATACTCAATATTCATTTTAAGTTTCATGAGAATTGAGTGGGCAGAAGGTAAGTTGTCATAAAATATGTAAAAAGCAGGGGTAGTGATGATGATTTGGAAATCATAACCCCATAACTTAAGTTCTAATCATCAGAGCATACTAATGTTAAAATTGAAGTTGCTTAAGAAATACTCGACTTATTGAAGTTTATTTGAAATCTGTTTTTTCCAATTTTCCGGGAAAACTGGCAAACCTTTTAAAATTTCCTCGAAATGGGACCCTCTGTAAAACTAGCCGCATACAATGGTGTATGAATCATATCGATCGGTCGCGGCATCGCGAAACATACATAAAACATATACGACCAAATTGAGTAAGCTCCTCCTTTTTTGAAGTCGGTTAAAAAACACAAATTTACAAATTATTCTCCTGGTAATAGTAACAATATACTTAAATTATATATTAATTCAATAATTATATAATTATAATTATATAAGCATTTTTAATAGAAATCTTGAATAATATATTTCATGATATTGAGTTATCAGGTCAATATCATGAAATATATTTTGAAAAAAATATGGCAATTAAAAAATGGAAAAGAAAGCAATAGTTATTATGAAAAAAAGACACAACCACAGAGTTTCTTATCAGATCTCCTCAGTTGACGTCGCGTTTCGATCTGGTAGTAGTATAAGAAAAAAATTATAACTGACAATTTGTAAGTGCCTCCACAGGCATATACAAAATAAATAAGTATATTTAATTTCATTTCATTTTTAATAGGCCAGAGTGACCCACACGAGGTAACAGGGTAATTCATATTCATAATTCATAAACTATCATTGTGTTAAGGCGAAGTCTATTCACGCGAACTTTGTTAACTTTACAAGTTACATGTAAGTAATCTGTGATTTTTATCTTAATAGTTCACAATGGCACACAATGTATTCCACATTTCGACTCTCATCGCTGTGTCCCTGTGGCCTAATAGGAAAGGCCCGGTTGTTGGTGCCGGAGACTGAGGGTTCGAATCCCACCAGGGTACACGCTGTAACGATAACTGCAAAGGTTCCACCGAACACCGTTTTTGTGTTTTTTTTTTAATAAAAAAACCATAATGAATGTATTTCTAAAACGACGCATTTTTCTGATTAATATGAAATATATGTTAAGTTACGATAGGTAAGTTTTTATATTTCAAATGCGTTTTTTTTCTATGTTATATTGATTTACTAAAAAAGTATGTCACATTTATTTTGATTTTTGGAAATATATAGAAATATTACAGAGTATATACAAAATTGTCTCACAAGTGTATTAGGTATATAAATTTCATAAATTTTGAAAACAACGCACTCTCGTGAAATTCGTGCGAACCCTTCGCAATAACGTAACGCTAGTTGTAGAGTGCTTTACACTCGGTATGTTGCGAAGGGATGAAGTTAATTCATCCCTTAAGAGTCCACAAGAGGGCGTTGTGTTCAATATTTGTAAAATAAAGATATTGTTTTATGATAAGTCTTATAATGTAAAATATAACCCTTCCTTGCAATATGATAAAAAATAATTAAAGATTTCATTTATAAATTGTTATTCCGATAAAAAAAAAACAATATAATAATTGGCCAAGTGCAAGTTGAACCGCACCCAGAGGGTTCCATACCACTAAAATGACATTTTTTTGGAATTAGGATTCCGTTTTTACCCTTTGTGTACGAAACCCTAAAATGAATTAGTGTTATGACATATAATATTTAACATTTTGAGTTTTACATACACTATTCAGTAGCGCACAAGGATCAAAATTATATTTCGGATTAAACCAGTGACCTAATACTCATACAATAATAATAATTAGTTTTTAAAATCAATTTATTTCAGCTCTAAAATATTCGAAAGCTATGTAATTTACATGAGGGATTAATAACATGGAACCTTTAAATTCACACCATTTTTATCTTGTTACATTCGGACTCAGAAATGTATGGAATCAGTTCAGTTTCCTTTACATAAATGCAAATATCTGCAAAACTAAGAGATTTTTTTACAAAGATTAGAACAAAAGTCGATATTATGATAGGCCTTAGTACGTATGACTGACGTAAGGTAAAATTGTTATTTACTATTTCAGACATTCTGTATATTATTAATTATCATTATTTTGAGGCAAAGTCTATACTTGCAAAATTTGTTAATTTTACAATTTACATGTAATAAATATGCTAAAACAGTTCTCAAAAACACACAATGTATTCCACTTTTCGACTCTCATCGTTGTGTCCCTGTGGCCTAATAGGAAAGGCCCGGTTGTTGGTGCCGGAGATTGTGGGTTCGAATTCCACCAGGGAACACGATGTTGAAAATGATTACCCTTCCACCAGACACCCGTTTTTGTGTTTTTTTTTTTATAAAAAAAAAAAACATCGTGAATTTATTTGTATTTGTATAACGATGCTTTTTTACTGATAAATTTGAAGTATAATAAGTAAGTGATTTTTATATACTGAAAATATGTATTTTTTATTTAGTAAAATAGTATGTCACATTTTTTTTTATTTTTTGAAATAAATAGAAATATTATAGAATGTGTACAAGTGTATTAGGTGTCACAAGTGTATTAGGTATATAAATTTCATACATTTTTGTAACAATGCACTCTCGTGAGATTCGTGCGAACCCTTCGCAATAACGTAACGCTAGTTGTAGTGTGCTTTAAACTCGGTGTTTTGCGAAGGGTTAACTTCATCCCTTGAAAGTTCGCAAGAGTGCGTTGACTTCAATATTTATGAAATAAAGATATTTTTATTCATTTATTTTTGTACACCTTAAACTAAGGGTTACAAAGGGTAAACTTAATGCCTAATGACATTCTCTGCCAGTCGCAGTCTGTCTACCACATAGGCATAAACAAAAAAAAAATAACAAGAAATACAAACTGTAAAAAACCAAGTGCGTTTTGGTAGACTTCACACACCTTTAAGTTTTTTTTTAATTTCTCAAGTATGCAGGTTTCCTAACGATGTTTTCCTTCACCGTTTAGCAAGTGATAATTAATTTCTAATACGCACATTGTTTGACGTTCTTTGATTGACGTTCTTTATTTAACATATAATTTACTTTATGTCACAAATAGATGTCTCTGTACCAAAATTAGAACACGGTGACGAGATTTTTTACTGGGCATATATATACCCCAAAGAAATAAATATCAGTGCTCATTTGGAAAAGTTGTTTCATTGCGTTTGCTCCCCTTTGGACCCTTGGACATTATTTTGGTCCTTACGTGTCGGATTTATTCAGACTTCGTCAGGCAAGCGGAACAGACGTGTTGATAATTATTTACTAAAATTACTAATTGTTATTCAAAGCAAATTAAACTCACAGTCGTTCACTTCAAAGTACTTTTCATAACTAGTAGCAAGTGCATCATTACGACGTTGTTATTATCCACTGCGACACTCAAGCCACCATCCTCACCCCCGCGAGAAAGAGACAAGTGAAATAATTCATCCTGCTTCATCGTCCGAGCTCCGAGTATACCAAGTAAAGTATACCGTTACTATTATTAACATGAGTGTTGTCCGATCGCCACCGAAGGGATCTAATACATGTGACGATAGCAATAGAAATTTGATAGCAACTACGAGTCACATAAACAATGCTGGTGGTTCTCAACCAGACTTAAGGCATATTAACCTCTCCGAAGTAGGTTCGCCACAAATAACTTTCCGACATAAGAGAAAATACTTGGAGGACAATCTTGAAACCAAATTTGACAGCTTTCAAACAAAAATAATGTCGCTCTTGTCGGACATGGCTAAATCTCAAGAAGAAAACTTTCACAAACTATCAAAAGATGTATCATCAATTAAAGATCAAATGAATGAGATAAAAGTAACAACAGAATTACTGGTCAAGGAACAAGAGATGCTGAAGTCCGAGTTAGCAAATATTAACACATTTAAGATAGAAATGGAACGAAAAGTTGAATCTCTTGAAAGTGATGTTAAAGCAATGCAATCAACCGTGATGTCTTCTACGGGCCTACCCTCACAGCCTGGTGACTACGAACATCTATTCTCAGAAATTCATGAACGATCCCAAAGAGAAAAAAATATAATTATAAGTGGAATAGGCGAGTTACAATCATCTACTAACATTGATGACAGGCGCAAACATGACAAAACTGAAGTAACCAAGATAATAAATAAGATCGTTCCCGAAGCCATTCAGCCTACTAAAACTATACGCCTAGGAAAATACAATCCTAGCAAATGTCGACCTATTAAAGCAATCTTTGAAAGAGCCCAAGATGTGAAATTAATTCTGAGAAATAAATCAAGCATTAAATCTGAGACCTGTAAAATTTACTCTGATGAAACACCGAACCAAAAGAAATATAGGCAAAGTTTGACAGACGAACTAAACCGCCGCATACAGGAAGGTGAAAAAAACTTAACTATTAAGTATATAAATGGTATTCCTCGAATAATTGCTACACAATCAAAAAACTAACCGTAGACAACAATACAGATGCACTTATATCTAATGATATTACACACAGGGCTACAAATACTTACGCCAACTTAGTAACGGACGCAAAAGCATTAAAATTTTTATATGCAAATGTACGCAGCTTAGTGAAGCCAGGAAAGTTTGATGAATTAACATGTATTGTACAAAGTATGTCTAGTATCATACATATTATAGTGCTTACAGAAACATGGATCAAATCGGAATCTGAAGCCACGAAATTTACGCTACCAAAATACACCCACTATTATAATTTTCGCAATAATACTAGAGGAGGTGGAGTGTCTATATATGTACACGAATCTATGAAACATAACTTTATAGAAGAGTTATGTGAACAGGATAACCATTATCTATGGATACATCTGAATAAATACTGTTTGGATATTGGGGTTATATACAAACCAGAAAGGACCAACCACAACGATTTTATGGAAACATATACACTACAGCTACAAAAAAGAAAAAGGATTATACTATTTGGTGATTTTAACTATAACCTGCTCAACCCGGATCGCTACACAAAGAACTACATAAACATGACATCTGAAAATGGTTTAAAAATATTAAATAGCACTGCTGCAAAATATTGTACACGCGAAACATCTACAACGAAATCTACCCTGGATCATATATGTACTAACATAAAAAATCATAAATTCACCTTAACGGTTGTAGAGGCTGCAATGTCAGATCATAAGCAGATGTATTTAGAAGTAGGAAAATATACACCAACATACAAGAAGAAAGTAAAGTACCAAGGCATAGACTACAAAAAGCTATACTCGGCCGTAGAACAAAGCATATTAATAAAAAATTGCGGGAATGATTACGAACATCTAGAAAAATCATTAAAAAAAGCAGTTCAAAATAGTACCATCACAAAAGTAAAAATTCAAAATTCACCGCGATCTGATTGGATAAATAAAGACGTTATATGTGATATAAATAGAAGGAACGAATTATGGTACACACACAAACAAAATCCTAACGACGAAATTATTAAAAGACAGTTTTTGGACGCAAGAAAAGAAGTCGGAGAAAAAATTCAAATAATGAAAAGTAGATATTATTATAAGGCTTTTAAAAACTGCGAGGGAAATTCCTTAAAGATGTGGAAGCTAATTAACATCTTAGCAAACAATAAAACAAACTCAAAATCTGCTCCCCTTCAACTAAACACATTAACAGGACCTATAACTGATATTGCCGAAATATGTAATTGTTTTAATAATTACTTTGTAAACGTAGGAGTAAATTTAGCGAACCAGATTAATATCAAACATAACAGTATTAACAGACACACTCAACCACAGACATCCTCATCTAAAATTGATAATATCGAATTATATCATCTGGCTCTCACTTCCGAGAATGAGATCAGCAAGATAATTGAAAATCTTAAACCGAACACTAGTACTGGAATGGATGGTATAAGTTGTAAAGCTATTAAATGCGTAAAAAATCTAATTATCAATAAACTAGTTGCTAATATCAACCAGTGCTTAATAGACGGCCGTTTTCCTGATTCTCTTAAGATAGCAAAGGTCAGCCCAATATATAAATCCGGAAAAAAATCTGATCCTGAAAATTATCGTCCAATTTCAGTCCTTTCAACGATATCCAAAATTTTTGAAAAAGTTATCTACAATCGCTTGGATAACTATCTAAAATCTATAAATTTCTTATCTAGTAAACAATACGGCTTTCGTCCTAAAACAAATACCCTCGCTGCCACAATTGACCTTATTACAAACATTAAGAATAACATCGATGATAAACGTATAGCTCTTGGTGTTTTCATTGACTTAAAAAAGGCATTCGATACAATCAGCCACGAACTACTCCTCCTAAAATTATATGACATTGGAATCAGAGGGAAAGCTCTTGAAGTATTTCGATCCTATTTATCCAGTAGATATCAAGTCGTTAAAATTAGTGGTGTCGTAAGCAAGCCCGAACCAATAACCTACGGGGTCCCGCAAGGCTCAATTTTAGGGCCTTTGTTATTCTTAATCTACATTAATGACATTCATAGCCTAAACTTGAAAGGCGATATAACACTTTATGCAGATGATACCAGTCTATTTTACTTTGGTAACAAAATTGAGTCCATCACAAATCAAGCCCAAGGTGACTTAGATCGTCTTTACTCGTGGTTCCAGGATAACTTACTTACCGTTAACATTTCCAAAACAAATTATATAATTTTCAGTGCGAAAAATAAAAAAATAGAGTGTTACCAACCTCTTACGATTAATGGGAAACCATTAACAGAAGTTGCTACAGAGAAATACTTAGGCCTAATCTTGGATAATCGCCTCACATGGAAACCCCATTTAGAAAAACTACAATCTAAACTATCCTCACTCATGGGCACACTTCGCGGGACATCACGTTGTTTCCCAAAGCCAGTTCGTTACATCATATACAACTCCATGGTTAAGCCACATCTTGACTATCTAATAGAGATTTGGGGTTCAGCAGCAAAGACACACCTAAAATCCTTACAAATAACACAAAATAAAATGATTAAACAACTATTTCATTATAACTATTTAACTCCTACAGATAAAGTATATAAAGATACAAAATTAATGACTCTTCTCCAAACATACAAATATAATACATGTATGCTAGTTCATAAAATCTTAAATAAAAACATACACTCCAAAATATCATTCACTAAAAAAGGACAAATACTTAAACATAAAACTAGACAAAGCAACAACATATGTCTTAGGCCGCCGCGAACTAGTTACGGAAAGAAAAACATATTATATGAAGGAGCGCAGATGTATAATAAACTTCCTAGCGACATTAAACAAATACAATGTTTTGCACTATTTAAAAAAAACACTTAAGTTCCACATCTTGAAGGATTTTGTAAGACACTAAGTAATTATTTATTAAACTCTAAATAAATATATGTTTTAATTAAAAACTTCCGGTAACACTAAATATGTTAATAATCAATAATTAAACTTAATTCATTATTATATTTTTCCATCACAATTTCTATTTAAACGAGTTCTATCAATGTCTATCTAAACCATACTTAATAAAGTAGAAGCATTTTTGATTTTTACCCACATGTAAATTGTTAAACTGCTAACCGTACCTTGTAATATTCCACTATTCTTATTGTTAATAATGCAAACCTACCTACAATTGTAAAATCTCAAGAATTTTATTTTGTTCCGATGCTTGATGTATTTATTTGAAAATGAACATGTATTTTCTTATGGAAGTGAGTTGTACTCTTTTAGAAAATAAATATCTTAAACCGTATATTAAGACTAGTTTTCCATGTCCGGGTCCAATTTTTGTTAAGGCACAGAAACCAGTGGCCAATTGTCACTGAAGTGCCTGAGTGCTGCACGAGTTGCAGCCTCACCCCAGCAGCGACCGCCGAAGGTGCTGCCGCGCGTCGCTCCGCACAAGGAGTCGACGGATTGTTCTGGCAGAGGGTGCCACTTGGAGGTGGTGTCAAGGAAGCAGACGCAATAAGATGTGGAATCGGATGAAGCCTTAAATGGAATATCAAGTGGAGTAAACAACAAAGGTGGTTACTTGGCAACAGCGTGAGTTGACTTTGAATAATTTGTGCTGTGCTCAAACAATTTTCAACTTTATCTTTTCGGTCAGTAGAGTCATTTTATTGTGTGTGTCCTTACTAAAGACTTGTAATTTTTTAGGTAGATATTGGACTTAGAATATTTTCATTAAAATTGTTCAGACGTGGAATCCATGTCCAATTTTCTATTTCTTTAAATTAATTTTAAAAACACTTGTAAAACTTGCAATTTTCTTTCCTTAATATGTTTATGCTGTGCTGATTTTAGTTTAAGTCAAAAACACTTGTAATTTTTTCGGTTCAACGAAAATACAATATTTAAATTTAAAATAATTATAAAATTATGGAGTCTTTCCTGAAGGTCCAGTTTGAGAACAAAAAGTTAATTGAGAAGGCGAGAATTAATTTTAAAAAATCACCAAAGGATAGGCTTACTCAAGTCTATCTAGAAACGCGTTTAGAATCACTTGAAGACCGCTGGAAAGATTTCATTAAAATACATAAAAATATTATAGAAGTAGCTACTGATGACGATTTAAATAATTCATATTTTACGAAGGAAATGTATGACCAAACAGAGGAATTTTATTTTATGTATAAGACTGAGTTAAAGGAGTGCATGCGTGGTAGCACGTCTGTAAGTAGTGAAGGTAAACAGGTTAAAGCAAATAATAGTAACGTAAAGCTACCAAAAATTTCTTTGCCAACATTTTCAGGACAATACACAGAATGGACGACGTTCCGTGATTTGTTTCTCTCACTTATTGATAAAAATGATGCATTAGATGACGTTCAGAAGTTACATTATTTAAAGAGTCATTTATCAGGGGAAGCAGAACAACTGCTACGCCACACTCCAGTAACTGCTTCAAATTATAAAGAATGTTGGTCAATTTTAACAAAGCGTTATAATAATAAACGGTTTTTGTCTAATTGTATGTTAAAACGTCTTTTTAATCAACCGACAATTTCCAAAGAATCTTCATTAGCAATAAAAAATCTGGTAGATACTACTGTGGATTGTCTTCATGGCTTGCGCACACTTGATATTAATCTTAACTCTTGGGATACTATTATTGTTTTTATTATAAGTGCCAAACTAGATTTTCAATCTCGTAAGCTATGGGAGTCACAGATTAGCGCAGGCGACGAACTAGCTACATTTGATGATTTCAAAGATTTTTTAGAATCTAGGTTTAGATCGTTAGAGTACTTAGATAGTAAGCCGGAAAAGCCTAATGTCAACCGATATAATACAAAGTCGTTCCATGTAGCTTCTCAAATATGTATGTTATGTTCCGGTGACCATAAGTTATGCCATTGCAAGGACTTTGCAAAAAAGGACACTGACTCTCGTCGTGAGTTCGCTCGAGTTAATAAAATATGTTTTAATTGCTTGTCTAAAACTCACAATGTTTATTCTTGCCGCCAAGCCACTAGATGCCATTTATGTAAGAAAAGGCATCACACACTACTTCACCCTAAATCTATCACTACTGCTGCAACAATTAATACAAATAATTTTGTTGCACCAGTAGCCGCATCATCCAACCAAATTGAGCCCACCGCTGGTGTATGTTGTTACGCAGATGTTCACAACCATGGACTGTTAGCCACAGCCTTGGTCGACGTCGAGTCAAAGACTGGATCACCAATTGTTTTAAGGGCCCTGATGGATCAGGGCTCTCAGGACTCTTTTATTACAGAGTCCGTGGTTCAGTTGCTCGGCCTGAAGAAAACATCAGCTCACACTGACATTATTCGACTAGGCGATGATGAAGGTGCTACAATGCCCTCTAAATGGATAGTAAGTTTTAAAATACAATCACGCCTAGATCCCAATTTTGTTTTACCCGTCAGTGCTTATGTGTTGAGAAGACTCACATCACTTCTTCCTGAAAGGAAGATTATTCAGGTTTTACCATCATCGTTTGCATCCTTAGAATTAGCTGACCCATCGTTCAATACTCCTGGGAAGATTGACTTACTGTTGAGTACGCGTGTAGTGGGCGAGATTCTTCAGGAAGGTTTAGTTAAAGGTCCACCTGGTACACCTATTGCGCAGAAAACTAAGCTTGGGTGGATTTTATCAGGCGAAGTCAGCAAAACGATGACAGTACCAGTATGTTGCAGCGTAGTCGCACGTACAAATGTTGACGAGCTTTTGCGAAAGTTTTGGGAGTTAGAATCCGACGAGTCTTCAACCCGACATCAGGTCATACTGACAGAAGAAGAGCAGAGATGCGAAGACTTCTACTCTAGCTCAACTATACGTGATGCTACCGGAAGATACATTGTCAAGCTGCCCTTCAAATCTGAAGAGCCGCAGAGTCAATATGGTAGATCAGAGGAGATAGCTCGAAAACGTTTCCACATACTGGAGAAGAAGTTTATGAAAAATCCTGAACTGGGAATGCAGTACAAGTCTGTCATTCAAGAGTATCTTCAACTGGGACATGCTGAGATTGTTCCCCAGTCGGAAATTGAGAAGATTGCGGTATATCTACCGCATCACGCCGTGGTACGCGAAGATAAGAGTACCACTAAGGTCAGGGTCGTCTTCGACGCTTCTTGTTCGGGATGCAATGGAGTTTCGTTGAATGATGATTTGATGGTAGGCCCTACCTTACAACCCGATTTACGTCATACCATCATGCGTTGGCGTTGCCATCCAATATGTTTAGTTGCTGACATCGTGAAGATGTATCGTCAAATAAAAGTGTCCGACGAACATGTGGATTATCAGCGTATCTTATGGCGCGAAAGCCCAGATACTGAATTGCTACATTTGAGGTTATTACGTGTCACATTTGGTACGTCCTCAGCTCCTTACCTTGCAGTTCGCACTCTTCAACAGGTAGCATATGATGAAGGAAAAGATTTCCCTTTAGTGTCAGAAAGAGTTTTAAAGGACTTCTACGTTGATGATTTTCTCTCAGGTTGTGAATCTGTGACGGGAGGTGAACAGATTTATCATCAAATGAATGAGATGCTCGGTCGAGGAGGTTTCCAGCTTCAGAAGTGGTCGAGCAATAGCAACGATCTTCTGACTAAATTACAATCCTCAGAATCGAAAGATGACGAAACTCTTCATTTTGAAATAAATGCGTCTTTGAAAATTTTAGGATTGAAGTGGAACAGAAGTTCAGACGAATTCCAGTATGCTGTCCATCTCCCTCCACTGGAAACACCCGTAACCAAGCGAAGGGTGATCTCTGATATTGCACGCCTTTACGATCCTCTTGGTTGGATTGCACCTGTAATAATAACAGCTAAGCTGTTCATCCAACGACTGTGGCTCTCAGGCATTGATTGGGATGAAGAATTGCCTAATTGCCTATTAAGAGATTGGCTGGATTACAGAAGTAACCTTCATAATCTTCAGAGCTTTCGTCTGTCAAGATGGATTCATACAAGTCGTCAAGACAAGTCTCTTGAATTGCACGGGTTTTGCGATGCTTCTTTAAATGCATACTCAGCTGTGGTCTACACGCGATCTATTGATTCGAATGGCTATGTTCACGTCAGTCTAGTAGCTTCGAAAACTAAAGTGGCTCCCATCAAACAGGTTTCTATACCACGTTTGGAATTGTGCGGCGCTGTGCTGCTTTCAAAACTTCTGCTAGAAGTTTCAGACACTTTAGGAATTGTGAGGGATAATATACAGGCTTGGACTGATTCTTCAGTGGTACTTGCTTGGTTGAGTAGCCACCCCAGTCGTTGGAAAACTTTCATAGGCAATCGAGTGTCAGAGATTCTTAGAGTTATGAATAATAATCAATGGTTTCATATCCAGTCAAAGGAAAACCCAGCAGACTGCGCATCACGTGGAGTGAATCCGTGTGATTTAGAAAAACTTGATTTATGGGTGTCCGAACCTAGTTGGTTTAGAAATGAAGTGATTTAATATAAGAAGAGTTCATTACTTAATTTAGAAGAAAGAAAATCAAATGTTGTAGCTAATTTAGTGAAAGAGCAAGGGGAAAAAGATGATTTTATATCGAGATTTTCGAATTTACATAGATTTATTCGAGTAACTGCTTATTGTAGAAGATTTTTGAAATTAAAGAATAAGTCAAAATTTACTTTGAATTTAACTTTTGATGAAATAAATGAAGCATTATTAACGTGCATTAGAAAATGTCAATTTGATTATTTTGGAGACGAGATAAATAATTTGAAGACAACAGGTAAAGTCAATAAGAAAGGAAAAATCACTTCATTGTGTCCTTATTTACTCTGACATTCGAGAAGATGACCACGGTTCTTGCACAAATAGAGGCGTGTCTAAATTCTAGGCCCCTCTCTGCTATCAGCTGTTCTGCAAAGGATCCATGTCCCTTAACCCCTGGACATTTTTTGGTTAGGGAACATTTGTTACTAGTTCCTGATGCTAATTTTGAAAACTTAAGCAACTTAAAAAGGTGGCATTTGACTCAAAGTATGGTCCAGGACTTTTGGCGCAGACGGTCTCGTGAATATCTGGTTCAATTTCATCAAAGGCATAAATGGTCACGCGATTAGCCTGAACCAAACGTGGGTGATGTAGTGTTAGTCATTGAGGATGACTTGCCTCCTGCAAGATGGCTTCACGGGCTTATTGTCGAAAAACATTGCGGTCCAGATCACATTACGAGAGTCGTGTCTTTACGTTGCAAAGGGTCTATAATAAAAAGACCTATTTCAAAACTAATTGTATTACCCATAGCATGTTAAAAAATCATATTTTCTTATTAGATTATTCTATGGTGTAATTTTAAGGCTATTATTTTTTATTTCAATTGAATGTTTCAATTTACTTTTAAGTTATTAAAATTGTATACAGTCCGCTTATTTCGAAGTGCCCAATTGTCAACGTTTTTAATGGTGGGCGGTAATTTGGAGACATGATGTAGTTAATTAACTTTAAGATTATGGACATTTTGTCCATGGTGGGCGGAATGTTTGACGTTCTTTGATTGACGTTCTTTATTTAACATATAATTTACTTTATGTCACAAATAAATGTCTCTGTACCAAAATTAGAACACGGTGACGAGATTTTTTACTGGGCATATATATACCCCAAAGAAATAAATATCAGTGCTCATTTGGAAAAGTTGTTTCATTGCGTTTGCTCCCCTTTGGACCCTTGGACACACATAAATTTGAAAAATCAGAGGTGTGTGCCTGGGATTTGAACCTCGGACCCCTGGAAAGAGAGGCCGAGTTTCTTAACCACTAGGCTATCACTGCGGTAATAGTTTACTATAACTATATAGTTTTATATTCAAACAAATTCAGTTTTCCCAATCAGTAAAGAATCTCGGCCTTTATATTGGCAACTCCCTGACTCGTCATTCGTGGAAGTATGCCGGAAGGTCAACGCCACTTTACGATCACTATATCGTCTGAAACAGTTTCCAGTTAAGACAAAGCTAATGTTTGTCAATACTCTTATTCTTCCTATTATTGATTATGCAGATGCGTGCTACTTAGATCTGACCGAAGGACTTCTTAATTTACTAGAGCGCCTTCTCAATAACTCTATTCGATTCATATTTGGTCTTCGAAAATTTGATCATGTCTCTCTATTTCGCCGTCAACTTAAATGGCTTACTATTCGACAGAGCCGTAAGTTGAGGGTTCTCTTCTTTCTTTATCCTATCTTACATGATACTAACACTCCTTCTTATCTGAAGAATTCCTTCCAGTACCGGTATTTAACACTCGCCAAAATGCTTCAGTCTTCCCATCATTTAAAAGCAGATATTCCATCACATAATAGTGGTTTCTTCCGGTGTTTGCGAAACTTGGTGTTTGGCGAAGGGTTAACTTCATCCCTTAAAAGTTCACAAGAGTGCGTTGTATTCAATATTTGTGAAATATTGTTTTAGGATAAGTTTTATAATGTAAAACATAACACTTCCTTATAATGAGATAAAAATTAATAAAATATTTTATTTATGTATTGTTATTCCTACAAAACAAACAATATAATATGCCAAGTGCACGTCGAAACCCGGAGGGTTCTGTACTACCAAAATTTTCATTTTTTTAATTTCTAGTATTTATTAAAATAGCAGCCAATTAAGTACATACAATGTGAACATTTTAACTGTCTACCTATAACGATTCAACAGTTCAAAAAATACCAGTTTGTTTTATGGGGACCCCTTTTTGTATTTAACTTTTTGTTATTTTAAGTTTTTTTAACTTAACTTATCTGAATCATTAAACATTTAATAAAAACATTTTTTTTAAATACACATTTGCAAATTTCTTCATTAATTTTACTAAAATTCGAATATTTTGAATACCGAGTGTTTTCTAAAACACAAGTCATCTTGATATATATTTAAAAAACATGATGGCAATTAAAAAAGGGAAAAATAGAGCAATAATTTATATCAAAAAAAGACAAAACCACCGAGTTTCTTATCAGATCTTCTCAGTTGAGGTTGCGTTCCGAACCGGTAGCGTAAGAAAGAAATTGTAACTGACAATTTTTAAGTGGCGACAAACCGCCCCCGATGTCTCTCCAGCTAGTGCCATCTCTTACTTAGCGCACTCAAACCAACCCTCCACTGGCCATCCGCGGTATGGCCATCGTGACAAGTCAAACGTCCTCGAGTGCTGTTCCTGTAAGGCAGAAAAACAAACGGCGAATATTAGGATTTCCGCTCGGCCAATCCTGATTAACTCGTATTAAGGTTATTCGCCACGCTAAAACTAAAAGACTAATGATGAATAGTTTATTTCAAATCACATGAATCTCTCAACGTACAATACAACCGTACTCAATTTCGACCTCTTCTACATTACTATCACTTTTCTAATTAAACAAAATTTTACACAAAATCGATCGGTCGTATGGTCTTTATAAGATTCCACATTTTCTACAACACCATTTAAACAAAAGAATTAGTCCCTTAACATTAAACTCAAACGCGTAAAATAAATTGTAACGAATTATTATTATAGATATATATATTTCTTTCTTTTCTTTTTATAAACTCAAGAGCTTAGCTGACCAATACCTTCTAATTACTAAAATTACTTAGACCAAATAGATCAAATAATTAGAGACATTTAAGCACTACATGTGATCGATGGATACGCATAGCCCAGTAACCTCCTGTTACTTTTTATTAACGCAAATCCACTCACATGAATACACATAGTTTCTACTGAAACTAGACCTCCGCCATAGCTGCCTGCCCACCGCATACTACGGCTACACGACAACCTCTGTACAGTCCGATCAACATGTTTACTCAAGTTCTCAAGTCATTATTGTAACTACTTTAAATGAATTTAGTCAGCTTAGCACCAATTACCCCGTAATATACCCTATTTGTATGTAGAAAAATAAAATGACAGAATCTGGAAGTTCATCAAGGACCCAAAATTTAAATGTTCTAACCTAAATCACCTTCACCTTGCTCAATACAACACACCGTTAAATTCAAACACGAGCGCCACTGAACGCTACGGTATCGTATCTTCGCTGAACCCATATCACAAACACATCTATTGAGCCTTTACCGAAGAAAACTCTATTCGCTTCATCAGAAAAAGAAATGAGGGACCTAATGAATCTGCTTGACAGTACAAGCTTAGACTTTGGTCTTTTGTTAAACAGGAGCAAAACTAAAATTATGATGATCGACCGTTCTGAGTCACTACAACGAACAAATCTGCTCAGCGACTTCGAAATCGTCAAGGAATTTCAATACCTGGGGTCAGTCATTAATGATAAAGGAAACTGCGAAACTCAGCATCGGTATGGCTAAAACGGCAATGAACCAACTTACCAGGGTCTGGAAGGACAGGAATATTACTAAGCGTACAAAAGTTCACTTAGTTCGTACGCTCGTCTTTTCCATATTCCTTTACGCATCGGAATCTTGAACGCTGAAAGTAGCAGACAGACAAAGAGTGGACGCATTTGAGATGCGGTGCTGGCGGCGAATGCTAAGAATCCCGTGGTCAGCCTTCCGGACCAACGCATCCATCTTAAAAGAATTACACCTAGAGCATTCCCAACGTCTCTCCAGCATTTGCCTGCACCGCATACTTAAATACTTCGGTCATATAGCCCGAAGAAATAATAACAACCTAGAAAAGCTATTGGTGACAGGCAAAGTGGAGGGCAAAGACCCAGAGGACACAGCCCAAAACGATGGTCAGACCAGGTATCGGACCATCTAAAGATACCGGTCAGCGAGGCGATACACCAGGCCACTAATCGCAATCTCTGGAAAGACGCTATAAAGCAAAGAAGTCACGATCCTCAGCATTGAGGGACCGACTATAGAGAGAGAGAGAGAGAGAGTCTCCATTGAGCAACGTGTAGACTATTAAAATTGCATTAATACGACAAAAAAAAAATTCACAAGAAATAATGAGTGGGTACACTCAAAATCGTAAAATTCCTAATTCGTAAGTAAATTCTTTCCAAACAGTGGTCAGATCCTGGTAGCCAAATTATTAACAAACCGTCAAGTACCTCAATTTTTAAAGTATAAAGTCACTTACCGAAAAGGCTCCTACCAACTCACCGCCTTCATTTTACCAGTCAAAAAGTATCTTGGTTTTACCAGTCAAAAAGTATTCTGCCTTATAGCGTAACATTAGCCACCTTCCGGTACGTTCGCGGTCAACACAAGTCCAGCGTCGTCTCAATACTACCAATAAACAGCTATAGTAGATTCTTATCATGTGAACACTCAAACATTAGGTGAACATTATAAAATTACAAGATAGAAATAAATTTAAACAATAGACCACCCAAGTGATTATAAGTATCAAAATGGCAACGTGTCGCCCGTATGAAATAAACTTCATACTACACTAGGGTCCACCCCAAAATTGCACTGTTCCATACGTTCAGTCCCGCCATAATTAAAGCATCCAATGGCTGTCATACGCTTTACCAACGGCGTGGCTTCCTAAGGCTTCGTTCAAAGCAATACCAGGAAAATCACCAAACACGCGCGCCAAATGTGCGCGCCATTGCCCCGAACCAATAAACGTCACCATTGATCTCCATCATGACCATGTGGACACGTAGGTCCATCCCACCGCTGCTGTCGGCGATATCCCACTACCGCACTTTATTAATAAACTGAACGAAACGACTTTAATATGAGAATCACTTTTATTCACTTTTATTTACAATTCAGGCAGAGTAACGGCTTACACGACTGATTAAATGCGAATGAACCACACTCTACCAGCGCGTGGACTTAAATACTACCACAGTATAAGGATATACAGTATTTTATCTTCATACAAACGCACGAAACGCAAGCCACGCCTACTCGCCTCGAGGTAAGTAAACACTCGGTACACGCAGTGTCGTGAATGTGCCACGGTGACGAGCGGGTGATGTGACGGTTTTGTAAGATATTTTGTTGTTTCAAGAATAATATGGCGAAGAAAAGTTATAGATTATATTGTGTTGTTTTTGGTTGCTTCAATTCGTCAATAACACATCCAGATATAACATTTTTTAAACTGCCTGGAAACTCCGAAAGGTAAGACAATTACAATGATTTTTATGTTAATACTAGATACTTAATCTACTAGGTACTACTACTACTAAATTAGATTAGTTTTTAATTAATACAATTTGATATTTTAAAAAAATACGTATGATTGTTGTAATTTTGGTTCAGTAGACAGGTGTCAGAGCTTGTTATTTGAGGTTATCCCTCTTCTGAATTAATAGAATAAAACTATTTCTTCGACCAATTTACAACTTTTATTATTCCCGCGCAAAATAAAACTCGAAACTGTTGATAAACGAAGGGCTTGCTTGCACAACGCACGCGTCGTATTTATTCGTCGTCGCGCGGCGCAACAAAGGCTGAGGGCGTGGCTTAGCGGCCTTTCGGCACCCGTTTGTTCGCGCGATATGCCGCCGAGGGACTATTCTGAATGAGGTAATATAAATATTAGAAAATGAGAATTGATCTTAATTTATTTAGATCAATATTTTATTATTGTTGTATTATTTTAAGATCGTCAAAAATAAGAAACTACCATTTGAAAGGTATTTTCTTGATAGGTCAACACCTTTGTTTACATTTTGGACACCCAATTATGAATCGGAGTATAGATTATAATTAGAGATGCGCCGAATATTCGTTTGGTATTCGGTTTTCGGCGTATTCGGCATCTTTTTTGGTATTTGTATTCGGCCGAATTATTCGGTTTTGGTGCCGAATATATTCGGTTCGAGTAGGTATGTCTACTTTCGTGTATACACGACACGGTACATAACTAAAACACAAAACTTCTTATGTAAGATTTATGTTATATTTTAAGTCAAAGAAATCCTATGATAATTTAATAACATAAAGCAATTAAACTTCAAATCAACATTTATTTTGAAACCTTAAAAGAACATATTTATTACTTACGAGCTGTGCCCCGCGGTTTCACCCGCGTTAAAAGTGTAAATACTCTGAAGTTTTCATGGGATTTAACTTTTTTGCGCTTATCCCTAATTCTTTTTCCAAAATTAATGTAGCCTATGTTACTGTCTATAACATCAGCTAATTGCCAGTGAAAGTCCCATCAAAATCAGTACAGCCATTTTAAAGATTAGCCGGAACAAACCAAATTTGAAATAATTTTTTTTTTCGTTAAAAGTACCGTATGTACCGTATATTTTATATTTTCCTTTTATGTTATATGGTCTTAGTAAAATGTTGTTATTTTGACATTACAAACAGACACTTAAATTTTAATTATTTGTATAGATTCTAAAGTTAGTATAGTTAACATTTATTTTAAACCTCAAATCAGTATTTCTTTTTACAACTTAAATCAAAGTTTTAATGAACACAGGTAACTGGCAAATTGACAATAATGGACACTATAAAAGAAATATTAGAACCTGTTTACGCGGCAAAACAATGAATTGGTAAACCGAATCATTCGGCCGAATATCCAGTTCGGTGAAAGTTAAACCGAATAATATTCGGTATTCGGTTATTCGGTGAAACCACTATTCGGCGCATCTCTAATTAAAATTATTATTAAATATTGTATTAAATATTTAAACTAAATTTTGCATAATTTATGTTAATTTATAAGCTATCATGTCGAACATATTTCATATTTTATTGTTGTAACTGTCAAGTACCCAATTATAAGAATAGTTTTTATTACGTAATATATACATATTAAAAAACATAACATGCATTTTCATTCAACACTTTCTATATAATTAACTATAGCATTCATTTGTATAAATAAAAAATACAACATTTACAATCAAAAAATTAAAAAGAAAGTCAAGTATGCAGATGTAATTAAAAAACTGTAGGCAGGCAGCCCTAACGCGTTACCGTGCCCAGCGCAACCGTAGGTATCTAATTCAAGGACAGGGCCGAGTTAAATTACTGTATAATCCTTATACTGTGATACTACTCGAGTGACAAACAGCGTAAGAACTACCCTCTCACATCACTTGTTTTGTTATAACAAGTGCCGTGATTCACAATAAATTTAACTCTTAATAAAATAACATTATATTTAAAATATTGTTTTAAAAATACGAGAATAAATATTTAATATTATTATAATTCATATAATTTATTTGGTATGACTAACAAAGTGTGTTGAAGTACTACCGGAAGTCGTCCATATTTTAATCTAAATATTAATTCCACATTGACAATCAAAATTAACATGATAAGCATTAATATTATATATTATAAAATGTCTCGCCGCCCATATATACAGAAAATATTTTTTCAATATAATAATTTATAAAGAGTTTATTAATAAACTTTTTAAATATTTTTTCCTAATAGGTTCCAATTTTAAAACTTGCATTAAATTAGTATTTTTTTTAAAACGGGAGGCTGTCTTCATCCCTTAAGTATAATGTTGACAGCTACGGAAGCCGGCTTCCATCCCTTCGATTTCGCTAAAAATCCGCAAGATGGCGTTTTAACATATTTGCATCGTAAATATGAAATTTTAATATATATCTCTCATCAAACATTTTCATAAACAAAAATTATAATTTTAAAACACAACTAATAAATTGTATAGCCAAAAGGGGGATAGGGGGATACAAAGGGGTAGTTAAAGCCCTGGAAGAAATACTACCCCTATTCCATATCTGCCGCCCCCTTCGATCATTTGCTAATGACGCCTTTGCATACTTGCAAGGCAATTTGCAATTTGTAGAAGTTAAAAAAAAGAATAAAAACTATAACAAAGTTACACAATATATGCCACTTTTCGAAAAATTACGTTGTGTCCCTGTGGCCTAATAGGAAAGGCCCGGTTGTTGGTGCCGGAGACTGTGGGTTCGAATCCCACCAGGGTACACACACGTCCGATTATATACCACTAGACAGTTACGTTTTTGTTTTTTTTTTCTATTCGTTTTGTATATAAAATGCTGGAAATTCTTGTGCAATAAAATAATAATAACTTGCAATTTTTGGTGCAATATTTTTTTTTAAATGTAAAAAAATTATAAGTGCTCTTAGACTTTAGTTAGTATACAGAAAATATTTTTTTAATATAAGAATTTATAAAGAGTTTATTTTTAAACTTTTTAAATATTTTTTCGCAATAGGGAATTATACTATTAATATATAATTTTAAAACTTACACAAAACTAGTGATGCCCGCGGCTTCGCCCGCATTTTAAAGATATAATTCGACGAGGTACATAAAACGGAAAATTTGTATCTGTATTGGAATGACAGTGGTGCCATCTGTCGAAAATTGGTCTTACCAACTCCCAAACCCTCGTGGGCTCTTGGACAATAACTTTGCTACAGATCATCACTTGATCAAATGCATAATTTCCGATTCTATAACTACTTACGAATTAAAAATTAATTAAAAAAAACCTTTTCCCACGGACTAAATTGGGAATCTAAACCATTCTCAAGTCCCCTTGAACACACACAACAAATTTCATCAAAATCAGTCCAGTCGTTTAGGAGGAGTTCAGTGACATACACACGCACATAAAAAATATATATATAAAGATTAGGATTTTTTTAAAAACAGTAAGCGCCACCTAGCGTATTACGTCGACAGCTACGGGAAGCTGTCTTCATCCCTTAAGTATAATGTGACAGCCTGCTTGCATCCCTTCGATTTCGTAAGAAATCCGCTCAAGATGTCGTTTTAACATATTTGCATGTTAAATACTTTTGGTTACGTAAGATATCGTGAGAAACAAAAATGATAATTTTACAACATAATTAATACAACATAATAGGGTATCGCCAAAGGGGAAGTAAGGATCAAAAGATGTAGTTATATAAAAAAATGAAATACAACCACTATTCCATATCTGTCTCCCCCTCGATCATTTGCTAACGACGCCTTTGCAATTCATTTTCAGTAGTTTAAAAAAATAATAAAATATAGAACAAAACTGCACAATATATGCCACATTTCGTCGATTTACGTTGTGTCCCTGTGGCCTAATAGGAAAGGCCCGGTTGTTGGTGCCGGAGATTGTGGGTTCGAATCCCACCAGGGAACACCATCTAGAAAATGTTAACGCTTCCACCAGAGACCCGTTTTTGTGTTTTTTTTTATAAAAAAAAAATATCGTGAATTTATTTGTATTTGTATAACGATGCTTTATTACTGACAAATTTGAAGTATTGATAAGTGATTTTTATATAAAAAATATGTATTTTTTATTTAGTAAAATAGTATGTCACATTTTTTTTTTTATTTTTTGAAATAAATAGAAATATTATAGAATGTGTACAAGTGTATTAGGTCTCACAAGTGTATTAGGTATATAAATTTCATAAATTTTGAAAACAACGCACTCTCGTGAAATTCGTGCGAACCCTTCGCAATAACGTAACGCTAATTGTAGAGTGCTTTAAACTCTGTGTTTTGCGAAGGGTTAACTTCATCCCTTGAAAATTTACAAGAGTGCGTTGTATTCAATATTTGTGAAAGAATGATATTGTAATATATGATCAAAAAAATAAATCTACCAATACGCACTTGGCCAGCGCGGTGGACTATGACCTAATCCTTCACACTCTAAGAGGAGACCCGTGCCCAGCGGTGGGACAGTGATGGGTTGATGATGATGAGTGTGTGTGTGTTACAACACGGTCGCCAGGGGAACCAGACGGGACCACTCCACATCTATATACTTTTTTCCCCTGCATTATCACTAATGCACAAGAGTTCAAATATACATTTCGGATAAAACCAACGACCAAAAATCATACATAGCGTATTACGATGGTGGAGTTGAACGCCCAGATCACCCCTCTCCCCCTTTGGCTACGACTGTGGTCTCCACGGTTCAGAATCTCACACAATATATATCAATTTTCAAAACATTACGTTGTGTCCCTGTGGCCTAATAGGAAAGGCCCGGTTGTTGGTGCCGGAGATTGTGGGTTCGAATCCCACCAGGGAACACGACTTGCTATCTGTACTTGTAGGTTCCACCAAACACCGTTTTTGTGCTTTTTTTTTAATTATGAAAAAGAAACATCTTTAACGATGCATTTTTTTATAAATAATATATTAAGTAAGTCATTTTTATATATTGAAAATGTTTTTTTTTTCTATGTTATTTCAATGTAGTAATAAAGTATGTAATTAAATTTTATTATAAAAAATTAACTTTTTGAAATCTATATAAATATTACAGAGTGTATACAAAATTGTCTCACAAGTGTATTAGGTATATAAATTTCATAAATTTTGGTAACAACGCACTCTTGTGAAATTCGTGCGAATCCTTCGCAATTCCGTAACACTCGTTGTAGTGTGCTTTAAACTCGGTATGTTGCGAAGGGTTAACTTCATCCCTTAAGAGTCCACAAGAGGGCGTTGTATTCAATTTTTGCGAAATAAACATATTGTTTTAGGATAAGTTTTACTATATGAAACTAACCCTTCCTTGGGATGATATTATTTAGCAGTTTAAGTTAGCGTATCTTAAATAATTATAGTTCAAAAAACTAAAAAACACGCTTTTATGATAAAATCAACTAAAAAGTAGAAAATAATTTTCAATCTAAGAATCAATTAAGGAACAGTAAATAGTATAATTGTGGAAAAAGTGTGGGGTGCTTTTCGAACCTGATAAATGGAGCACCCCACACTTTTTCCACAATTATACTATTTACTGTTCCTTAATTGATTCTTAGATTGAAAATTATTTTCTACTTTTTAGTTGATTTTATCATAAAAGCGTGTTTTTTAGTTTTTTGAACTATAATTATTTATTAATTTTTAGTATTTCTCGTTATAGCGACCACCATTATTCATCGTTTGTAAAAAAAATCAAGTGTCTATCTATTACGATTTAAGAGATAAAGCCCAACGACAGACGAACAGACCGCAAAGGGTTTCGTTTTAAGCTTTGAGTACGGAATCCTAAAAATCATTCTAAAAGAGCGCATTATAGATATGTTTCAGAACATTTGAGTTATAGGGAAATAACATTATTATTTTCTAAACTAAAAATCACGATATGTAAGTTACGCCTATTGAAACTAAATAGCAATAATTATTTGCAATCTAAAGTTGCGATGAACTTTGCTGAAGGTGTTTGAAAAATCTCGCCTCGAAAATCGTTAATCCAGAGGATGACAATGGTACAAAACTATTAATGTTTAAAATATTGAATTGTCATCGGTCCTTAATAAGTATGCCAAATTTCGAGTTAATCCGACGTTTTGAAGGGGGTTAAAATCATGTTCAAAGATTCCGTTACATACAAACATACTAACATACCAACATACCAACATACATACGTCTGAAGCTAATAAAAGCGTGTTAATTAGGCTAGATTGTAATTAGTATAAAGTACCTACTATTCACTCGGTACTTTATAAAAACAAAAAAAATATCATTCCACCAAAAAAAGAATAATAGATTTTCTGTTTTTCTGAGGGTAGGTGTCAAACTAAAAAAAATCTGTTTCTTTCCATCCAATATTTAATTCTATTTTGTTATCATCGTTAATAAGAAGCTTGGATATTAACGATATCACATTTATTACGGACGACAGCGGCCCATAAACATAGTTTTTAATGTATAATGATAATAGAAAATAAGACATTTTATTGTAATAGATACGTCGTACTTAAATGATAAGAATAGATGTAAGAGTAGGATAGCGATAGAGTGTAAGCATAGAATTGTAAGAGTAAGACAGGCGATGTTAGAGAGGGACGGCAATAGGACGCGGTTGCTAACTGAGCTTGCGCCTGTTGCGGTACCCAAAATAAGTACTTAAGCTCGCCTTTTTGTATGTAATTGTGTATACGCCTCGGAATAAAACAAGAAGAAAAGAACTGAAGATTTAAGTTGGAGTTTTATTTGGAAACCCATAATCTACAACATTTTTATAACGTTACATTAAAGTAATAATTGACTCATTGGATACTACAGTTTAAAAACAGATGCGGGTAGGTGAAGTGGGGACGACACCTTGGCGGCGCTCGAGTTAACAGAGAGCAACATTCTGGTCGGAGACTTCAGCAAGAACAGTCGAATAACGGAGATACTTGTGTAGTTATAATACTTCTAATCACTAGTGTGAACTTACTTACGTATAGTTATTATATCGTTACTCTGTACCTTTTATGTGACTATAAGATTACACGACTTCAAGACCTTCAAGATGACTTTCATTTATAATTTATTTTGGTTTAAATAATCATAAATATTTTTTAAAGTTTTATTTTGATTAATTATTAGGGCGAAGACATTTTGGCATATAAAATGCCCAATTTAGTTAACTACTAAAATAGTTTTACCTGCACCATCCCTCAGCATAGCCACAACATTTTGTGTATATCACATTTGTCATTGTCATTTTGCAATTTATTCGCAATTGGCTTGCACTATTGGAGTACATAAAAATGGCAAATGTCTCCGAATTGGAATTAAATTGGAACCGAAGAATGGCAGATTTCGAAGAACGGCTTAAAGCTGCTATTACTCCAACTAATCCCACGGTGGTGCAACTTGCACAGGATTCCAAGCATTCAAGGACCTTGTGGGAAACATGCTGAGTATGCTCCACAGACCTATATCTAAATAGATGACACATGTACCTTCATTTGTATGAAAACCAAGCGTGCCACTTTTTTCCGATCGACTGACACTTGTCAAGAAGGTTTTAGAGATGATGGATGTAGAATTCTCTGTCCGAGAGAAAATCGATTCACAAGTTGTGTCGATTCAGAAGATTTTCGATTTCCAAATCGATTTTTATAGAAATAAAAATCGATTTTGAAATCGAAAATTCGAAAATTTTTAAAAAGTTTTCTTATTTTTATAGGGCGTTTGTTAAAATGTGTGTAGTTCATAAAGTTTTAGTTTGTTGTTAATTTTTATAATGAATCAGACAATACGTGTGCAGTGTGTGCGTTGATAACCTGATATAGTTAACCCAAAGTGAACAAGATGGCGTTACAGGTAACGTAGGGGTGTTGATTTCTTGTATTTGGACCCCCTTTTATATTCATATTTTGTTTATTTTTAGTATTTGTTGTTATAAGTGCCCACGATTTATATACATTGTAAAAATTTCAAGTGTCTATCTATTACGGTTTAAGCGGTAGAGGCCTGTGACAGACGGACAGACGGACAGACAGCGGAGTCTTAGTAATAGGGTTCCGTTTTTACCCTTTGGGTACGGAACCCTAAAAAGGGGGTCCCCATACAACAAAGTGGTATTTATCAACCTGTTGAATCGTTATAGGTAGACAGTTCAAATTTTGACTTTGTATGTACTTCAATGGCTGCTAAAGTATAGAAATAAAAAAATAGTAGTATGCAACCCCGGGTGCGGGTTTGACTTGACTTATTATTCTTTTTTGTCAGAATAAAAATTTATAAATAAAATCTTTAATTAATGTTTATCTCATTGCAAGGAAGGGTTATATTTTACATTATAAAACTAATCATAAAACAATATCTTTATTTCACAAATATTGAACACAACGCACTCTTGTGGACTTTTAAGGGATGAAGTTAACCCTTCGCAACATACCGAGTGTAAAGCACTCTACAACGAGCGTTACGTTATTGCGAAGGGTTCGCGCGAATTTCACGAGAGTGCGTTGTTTTCAAAATTTATGAAATTTATATACCTAATACACTTGTGAGACAATTTTGTATACACTCTGTAATATTTTTATATATTTCCAAAAATCAAAATAAATGTGACATACTTTTTTACTAAATCAATATAACATAGAAAAAAACGCATTTGAAATATAAAAACTTACTTAATATTATATTTCATATTTATCAGAAAAATGCGTCGTTTTAGAAATACATTCATTATGGTTTTTTTATTAAAAAAAAACACAAAAACGGTATTTGGTGGAACCTTTACAGTAATATCGTTATGACGTGTTCCCTGGTGGGATTCGAACCCACAGTCTCCGGCACCAACAACCGGGCCTTTCCTATTAGGCCACAGGGACACAACGTAAATGGACGAAATGTGGCATATATTGTGCAGTTTTGTACTATATTTTATTATTTTTTTAAACTACTGAAAATGAATTGCAAAGGCGTCGTTAGCAAATGATCGAGGGGGAGACAGATATGGAATAGTGGTTGTATTTCATTTTTTTATATAACTACATCTTTTGATCCTTACTTCCCCTTTGGCGATACCCTATTATGTTGTATTAATTATGTTGTAAAATTAGCATTTTTGTTTCTCACGATATCTTACGTAACCAAAAGTATTTAACATGCAAATATGTTAAAACGACATCTTGCGGATTTCTTACGAAACCGAAGGGATGCAAGCAGGCTGTCACATTATACTTAAGGGATGAAGACAGCTTCCTGTAGCTGTCGACGTAATACGCTAGGTGGCGCTTACTGTTTTTAAAAAAATCCTAATCTTTATATATATATTTCTTATGTGCGTGTGTATGTCACTGAACTCCTCCTAAACGACTGGACTGATTTTGATGAAATTTGTTGTGTGTGTTCAAGGGGACTTGAGAATGGTTTAGATTCACAATTTAGTCCGTGGGAAAAGGTTTTTTTTAATTAATTTTTAATTCGTAAGTAGTTATAGAATCGGAAATTATGCATTTGATCAAGTGATGATCTGTAGCAAAGTTGTTGTCCAAGAGCCCACGAGGGTTTGGGAGTTGGTAAGACCAATTTTCGACAGATGGCACCACTGTCATTCCAATACAGATACAAATTTTCCGTTTTATGTACCTCGTCATATTATATCTTTAAAATGCGGGCGAAGCCGCGGGCATCACTAGTTTTGTGTAAGTTTTAAAATTATATATTAATAGTATAATTCCCTATTACGAAAAAATATTTAAAAAGTTTAAAAATAAACTCTTTATAAATTCTTATATTAAAAAAATATTTTCTGTATACTAACTAAAGTCTAAGAGCACTTATAATTTTTTACATTTAAAAAAAATTATTGCACCAAAAATTGCAAGTTATTATTATTTTATTGCACAAGAATTTCCAGCATTTTATATACAAAACGAATAGAAAAAAAAACAAAAACGTAACTATCTAGTGGTATATAATCGGACGTGTGTGTACCCTGGTGGGATTCGAACCCACAGTCTCCGGCACCAACAACCGGGCCTTTCCTATTAGGCCACAGGGACACAGCGTAATGTTTCGAAAAGTGGCATATATTGTGTAACTTTGTTATAGTTTTTATTCTTTTTTTTAACTTCTACAAATTGAAAATTGCCTTGCAAGTATGCAAAGGCGTCATTAGCAAATGATCGAAGGGGGCGGCAGATATGGAAGAGGGGTAGTATTTCTTCCACGGCTTTAACTACCCCTTTGTGTCCCCCTATCCCCCTTTTGACTATACAATTTATTAGTTGTGTTTTAAAATTATCATTTTTGTTTATGAAAATGTTTGATGAGAGATATATTAAAATTTCATATTTACGATGCAAATATGTTAAAACGCCATCTTGCGGATTTTTAGCGAAATCGAAGGGATGGAAGCAGGCTTCCGTAGCTGTCAACATTATACTTAAGGGATGAAGACAGCCTCCCGTTTTAAAAAAAATACTAATTTAGTGCAAGTTTTAAAATTGGAACCTATTACGAAAAAATATTTAAAAAGTTTATTAATAAACTCTTTATAAATTATTATATTGAAAAAATATTTTCTGTATACTTACAAAATTCTAAGCACTTATAATTGTTTTAGGTTTCATAAAAATACTTGTAATAATTTGCAAAAAAATCAAGCATTATATATACAAAACAAATAATAGAAAAGCAAAAACGAAACTGTCTCGTGGATTTCTACTTATTGCCCAACTGTGCCCTGGTGGGATTCGAACCCACAGTCTCCGGCACCAACAACCGGGCCTTTCCTATTAGGCCACAGGGACACAGCGCTGAGAGTCGAAATGTGGAATACATTGTGTGCCATTGTGAACTATTAAGATAAAAATCACAGATTACTTACAAGTAACTTGTAAAGTTAACAAGGTTCGCGTGAATAGACTTCGCCTTAACACAATGATAGTTTATATACAGGTTGTCATAGATGGTGAATTACCCTGTTACCTCGTGTGGGTCAATCAAATCCAATCCAATTTATTTCGTATAGGTCTGTGGGGGCACTTAAAAATTGTCAGTTACAATTTCTTTCTTACGCTACCGGTTCGGAACGCAACCTCAACTGAGAAGATCCGATAAGAAACTCGGTGGTTTTGTCTTTTTTTGATATAAATTATTGCTCTATTTTTCCCTTTTTTAATTGCCATCATGTTTTTTAAATATATATCAAGATGACTTGTGTTTTAGAAAACACTCGGTATTCAAAATATTCGAATTTTAGTATAATTAATGAAGAAAATTGCAAATGTGTATTTAAAAAAAATGTTTGTATTAAATGTTTAATGATTCAGATAAGTTAAGTTAAAAAAAACTTAAAATAACAAAAAGTTAAATACAAAAAGGGGTCCCCATAAAACAAACTGGTATTTTTTGAACTGTTGAATCGTTATAGGTAGACAGTTAAAATGTTCACATTGTATGTACTTAATTGGCTGCTATTTTAATAAATACTAGAAATTAAAAAAAATGAAAATTTTGGTAGTACAGAACCCTCCGGGTTTCGACTTGCACTTGGCATATTATATTGTTTGTTTTGTAGGAATAACAATACATAAATAGAATATTTATCTCATTATAAGGAAGGGTTATGTTTTGCATTATAAAACTTATCCTAAAACAATATTTCACAAATATTGAATACAACGCACTCTTGTGAACTTTTAAGGGATGAAGTTAACCCTTCGCAAAACACCAAGTTTCGCAAACACCGGAAGCAACCACTATTATGTGATGGAATATCTGCTTTTAAATTATGGGACGACTGAAGCATTTTGGCGAGTGTTAAATACCGGTACTGGAAGGAATTCTTTAGATAAGAAGGAGTATTAGTATCATGTAAGATATAATAAAGAAGGAAGAGAACCCTCAACTTACGGCTCTGTCGAATAGTAAGCCATTTAAATTGACGGCGAAATAGAGAGACAATATGATCAAATTTTCGAAGACCAAATATGAATCGAATAGAGTTATTGATAACGCGCTCTATTACATTAAGAAGTCCTTCGGTCAGATCTAAGTAGCACGCATCTGCATAATCAATAACAGGCAGAATAAGAGTATTGACAAACATTAGACTTTGTCTTAACTGGAAGAAAGTGCTTAAGACGATATAGTGATCGTAGAGCAGCGTTGACCTTCCGGCATACTTCCACAACTTGCAGATGACGAGTCAAGGAGTTGTCAATACAAAGGCCGAGATTCTTTACTGATTGAGAAATCTGAATTTGCGTACCGTTATATAAAAAAAAATGGTTGCCTGTAAAGTCGGTTTTACGGGCGAAGATTTTACGTGACAACGTCTTTTTCTCGGTAGAATATTTATTGATATGAATATAATTAAATTGCACAATAGGAACAAGGAATTGAATGAAAATAAGAATTGCACAAATTTTAACTATAGAAATATATTTTGTTTAGTCTCTAGTGCTGCGCGCGCGGCAGACCGATCATAGTTGAGTGGGAGAGAGACGCAAGGCATTCGGCGGGCCTCTCTCTCGTTCGGTGACTCATCGTAACGTTACCGGGCGTTACACTTTTTCATAAGTGACTCCCAGCCGCAACCTAATTTAAGACGTTGTCACGTCAATAGGTGGTAGTATACTATAATCGACCCTTGCCAACAATCATGCACTACTCATGATGATCGCTAGGCATTTTATTATTATACTCGTATGTAGATATTGTATGTTTTTTTATAGTTTGTATTTCTTGACGACCCGCGTGGCGGAGCGGTCACCATACCGGTCTGACACGCAGAGGGTCCCGGGTTCGATCCCCGGCCAGACGGATATCTAAATGATGAATTTAGATTTCTGTTTCTGGGTCTGGGTGTTTGTGTATTTGTCTATGTGTGTGTCCATGGCACCCACGATACAGGGAATCCTAGTGTGGGGCTGTGAGTGTAGAAAGCGTTTGTTTGTTTGTTTGTTTGTTTGTTATTTTATTATTTTGTTTATGCCTATGTGGTAGACAGACTGCGACTGGCAGAGAATGTCATTAGGCATTAAGTTACACTTTGTGACCCTTAGTTTAAGGTGTACAAAAATAAATGAATAAAAATATCTTTATCTCATGAATATTGAAGTCAACGCACTCTTGCGAACTTTCAAGGGATGAAGTTAACCCTTCGCAAAACACAGAGTTTAAAGCACTCTACAACGAGCGTCACGTTTTTGCAAAGTACTCGCACGAATTTCACGAGAGTGCGTTGTTTTCAAAATTAATGAAATTTATATACCTAATACACTTGTGAGACCTAATACACTTGTACACATTCTATAATATTTCTATTTATTTCAAAACATAAAAAAAATGTGACATACTATTTTACTAAATAAAAAATACATATTTTCAGTATATAAAAATCACTTACTTATTATACTTCAAATTTATCAGTAAAAAAGCATCGTTATACAAATACAAATAAATTCATGATGGTATTTTTTTATAAAAAAAAAACACAAAAACGGGTGTCTGGTGGAAGGGTAATTATTTTCAACATCGTGTTCCCTGGTGGGATTCGAACCCACAGTCTCCGGCACCAACAACCGGGCCTTTCCTATTAGGCCACAGGGACACAACGATGAGAGTCGAAAAGTGGAATACATTGTGTGTTTTTGAGAACTGTTTTAGCATATTTATTACATGTAAATTGTAAAATTAACAAATTTTGCAAGTATAGACTTTGCCTTAAAATAATGATAATTAATAATATACAGAATGTCTGAATTAGTAAATAACAATTTTACCTCGCGTCAGTCATACGTACTAAGGCCTATCATAATATCGACTTTTGTTCTAATCTTCGTAAAACAATCTCTTAGTTTTGCAGATATTTGCATTTATGTAAAGGAGACTGAACTGATTCCATACATTTCTGGGCCCGAATGTAACAAGATAAAAATGGTGTGAATTTATAGGTTCCATGTTATTAATTCCACATGTAAAAGATATAGGTTTCGAATATCTTAGAGCTGAAATAAACTGGTTTTAAAAACTAATTATTATTATTGTATGAGTATTAGGTCACTGGTTTAATCCGAAATATAATTTTGATCCTTGTGCGCTACTGACTAGTGTATGTAAAACTCAAAATGTTAAATATTATATGTCATAACACTAATTCATTTTAGGGTTTCGTACACAAAGGGTAAAAACGGAATCCTAATTCCAAAAAAATGTCATTTTAGTGGTATGGAACCCTCTGGGTGCGGTTCAACTTGCACTTGGCCAATTATTATATATATTTTTTTATCGGAATAACAATTTATAAATAAAATCTTTAATTAATGTTTATCTCATTGCAAGGAAGGGTTATATTTTACATTATAAAACGAATCATACAACAATATCTTTATTTCACAAATATTGAACACAACGCACTCTTGTGGACTCTTAAGGGATGAAGTTAACCCTTCGCAACATACCGAGTGTAAAGCACTCTACAACGAGCGTTACGTTATTACACTTGTGAGACAATTTTGTATATACTCTGTAATATTTTTATATATTTCCAAAAATCAAAATAAATGTGACATACTTTTTTACTAAATCAATATAACATAGAAAAAAACGCATTTGAAATATAAAAACTAACTTATTATTATATTTCATATTTATCAGAAAAATGCGTCGTTTTAGAAATACATTCATTATGCTTTTTTTATTTAAAAAAAACACAAAAACGGTGTTTGGTGGAACCGATATGTATTGCAATCTGTGTTCCCTGGTGGGATTCGAACCCACAGTCTCCGGCACCAACAACCGGGCCTTTCCTATTAGGCCACAGGGACACAACGAAAATCGACGAAATGTGGCATATATTGTGCAGTTTTGTACTATATTTTATTATTTTTTTAAACTACTGAAAATGAATTGCAAAGGCGTCGTTAGCAAATGATCGAGGGGGAGACAGATATGGAATAGTGGTTGTATTTCATTTTTTTATATAACTACATCTTTTGATCCTTACTTCCCCTTTGGCGATACCCTATTATGCTGTATTAATTATGTTGTAAAATTAGCATTTTTGTTTTTCACGATATCTTACGTAACCAAAAGTATTTAACATGCAAATATGTTAAAACGACATCTTGCGGATTTCTTAAGAAATCGAAGGGATGGAAGCAGGCTTCCGTAGCTGTCAACATTATACTTAAGGGATGAAGACAGGCTCCCGTAGCTGTCGACGTAACACGCTAGGTGGCACTTACTGTTTAAAAAAATACTAATTTAGTGCAAGTTTTAAAATTGGAACCTATTACGAAAAAATATTTATAAAGTTTATTAATACACTCTTTATAAATTGTTATATTGAAACAATATTTTCTGTATACTTATAAAAGTCTTAGCATTTAATTTTTTTTTATTTCAAAAAATTAATTGTAATAATTTTCAAAAAATTCCAGCATTATATATACAAAACAAATAATAGAAAAACAAAAACGAAACTGTCGGGTGGCTTTAAGAAGGAATTTTGTGTAACCTGGTGGGATTCGAACCCACAATCACCGGCACCAACAACCGGGCCTTTCCTATTAGGCCACAGGGACACAACGATGAGAGTCGAAATGTGGAATACATTGTGTGTAACTATTTTATGATATTGATTACATGTCATTTGTAAAAATAACATATTTTGCATGTAGATACTTTGACTTAAAATAATGAGAAATAGTTAATAGCCATGTTACCTCGCGTGAGTCACACTAAGGCCTAGCATAATATCGACTTTTGTTTTAAAAGAATCTTTTAGTTTTCCAGATATTTGCATTTATGTAAATTTTAACAAATTGCGCACCAAATATTGACGTACTGTCTTAGAAGTGAAATTAAATATACTTTGTAAAATTATATATATGCATATATAATTTATAATATATAATTATATATATGTTTATATAATTTTACATATACATTGGCGTGCAAAAGTTTCGGGCCACCCAGATTTTTTCATTTGATTGATAGATTTCAATTGAAAGAATCATTCCTCCATTCATTTATTGTTTGAAATATACGAACGAGTTAGAATATACTCAGAAACTTCTAATATTACTTAGATTCATAGAATATTTTATGTTAGTACACGTAAACTGACTTTCGTCGTTGTGCAAAAGTATCGGGCCACTACTCGCGGATGCTCTGTACTCCTAGTTGGTTTACTTTCTCATGGTCGCTGGTTTCAAAATAAGTTACATAAAGGAAAATTAGTTTTTTCTTGATGACTATGCCGAAACACACGAGTATTCAGATTCGTGAAATCGTAGTGAAGCTGTCTTCAGAAGGAAAATGTTCATGTTTTATTGCAGGGTCTTTATCTGTTGGTAAAAGTACTGTAAATTGTATTATTTCTAAATATAAAACAACTAATTGACTGTGTGATAAAAAACGGAGTGGTAGGCCGCGAAAAACTTCGAGTCGTGTCGATAAAATTATAAAAATGAAATGTGTTGTTGATCCGCGCAAAAGCGCAGCCGACGTTGCACAGGAATTGCGAAGTGAAGATGTAGCCGATGTTAGTCGGAGCACGGTGTCACGCCGTCTAAAGGTGGTTGGACTGGTTGGATGGGTTGGTCTCAAGAAACCACTAATTAGCAAAAATAATAAGAAGGCCGGGTTGGACTTCGCGAAAAAATATCAGCACTGGTCAGCATCAGATTGGCGAAAAGTGCTATAATCTGATGAATCTAAATTTCAATTGTTTGGAAGTGATGGTCGGAAGTATGCAAGACGTCCAACAGATACCAGAAATGCTATAAGGTATCAAACTCCTACAGTTAAACACGGTGGTGGGAACATCAAAGTTTGGGGAGCTTTTCTTGCTGATGTCGTTGGTCCGCAGGTAGAAATTCACGGCAATATGGACGCTGTAATGTATAATAATATTTTACTGGATCATATGCTTCCATTTGCAATGAAAAATTTGCCTCGTGGTTGGATTTTTCAACAAGATAACGATCCAAAACACACTTCGCATCTTGTGAAAAATTTTCTTCAGAGCCGAAAAGTCCGTCTTCTAGCCTGACTCCCGCAGTCCCCGGACTTAAATCCCATTAAACATTTGTGGCAAGACGTCAAGGTTCGCGTTGGAACGAAAAGTCACTCCAAAAAGACGGAATTGTGGAATTATTTGCGACAAGAGTGGGAAAAATTGCCAAAAGAACGAATCTCGCGGTTAATCGACTCAAAGCCTCGTCGGTGCATAGCAGTCATTGCTGGTAAGGGCATGGCAACTAAATATTGAGTTGACTGAACGAGTACAAGACTTTTAACCCCATTTCAACTTTATTATTTTTGATTTTTTCGACGAAGTAATATGTGGCCCAATATTTTTGCACAGTCATTAATAAAAAAATGTTGGAAAAAAAATATTCTAAAGTAATATCCATGAGTATAACGCATTATTTTCATATCTAAGCGTCATATCTAAGCGAATATCTGAGAAAATTGATCGTTAATATTTATTTCATTATCATATTTCTGGGCAATATGTACGGAAAATAGGGTGGCCCGAAACTTTTGCACGCCACTGTATATAGGTACTTATGTACAATTAAATACTAAAAATAACAAAAAGTTAAATACAAAAACAGGTCCCCATGCAACAAACTGGTATTTTTTGAACTGTTGAATCGTTATAGGTAGACAGTTAAAATGTTAACATTGTATGCACTTAAATGGCTGCTATAATAATAAACACAAGAAATTAAAAAAATGAAAATTTTGGTAGTACAGAACCCTCCGCGTGCGGTTCGACTTGCACTTGGTATATTATATTGGTTTTCTTTTTGTCAGAATAAAAAATTATAAATAAAATCTTTAATTAATTTATCTCATTGCAAGGAAGGGTTATATTTTACATTATAAAACTAATCCTAAAACAATACCTTTATTTCACAAGTATTGAATACAACGCAGTCTTCTGGACTCTTAAGGGATGAAGAAACCTTCGCAACATACCGAGTTTAAAGCACTCTACAACTAGCGTTACGTTATTGCGAAGGGTTCGCGCGAATTTCACGAGAGGGCGTTGTTTTCAAAATTTATCAAATGTATATATCTAATACACTTGTGAGATAATTTTGTATACACTCTGTAATATTTCTATATATTTCAAAAATTTAAATTATATATAATTATTATAATATTTTAATTATAAATATAATAAAATTTAATTACATACTTTTTTACTAAATTGAAATAACATAGAAAAAAATATATTTTCAATATATAAAAATGGCTTACTTGATATAATATTTATTAAAAAAATGCATCGTTAATGATGTTTCTTTTTCAACATTAAAAAAAAATACAAAAACGGGTGTCTGGTGGAAGTATAAACATGTGCAACTGCGTGTTCCCTGGTGGGATTCGAACCCACAGTCACCGGCACCAACAACCGGGCCTTTCCTATTAGGCCACAGGGACACAACGTAAACTGACGAAATGTTGCATATATTGTGAGTAAATATAAACTAATAAGGCGTAAAAATTGATTGTAATCAGTAAAAATAAAAAAAATTGCCGAGTGCGAGTTGCAATTGTGAACGGAAGGATTCGTATTACCAGTTTTTCATTTTTTTTTTTTTTAATTTGTTATCATAGTCAAATGAGCTTCTTCCTGAGGTATTCCCGGAGCGTTATGACATGGGGCTCTTGAAAAGATGTGCAAAAAGAGATCTCATACAAAGCCGGCGACGCATTGGCGAATCCTCTGGTGTTGCAATTGTCCATAGGCGGCGTTGACTACTTTCCATCAGGTAGCACGTCTGCTTAATCGTTAGGTTAAACAAAAATAAATAATAGTTAAAAAAAACTAAAAAATACGCTTTTATAAAAAATTCGACCAAAAAATGAAAAATAAATAATAATTTAAAAAAACTAAAAAAATACACTTTTTATAGAAAATCCAACTAAAAAATAGAAAATATTTTTTTTTAAATTTGAATTAAGAATAGTGTTGATAAGATAAAAATATTTTTTATTGTAAAAAAAGCGTAGGGTGCATGGTTGCAATAGTTATAAATATTTTATTGATAGATATTGAGTAGAAGGATTATCATTTTGATAATATCTTAAAAAGCACCCCACGCTTTTTTTACAATAAAAAATATTTTTATCTTATTTACACTGCTTTCTTTCATAATTTATACCATATCCCAGGTCCTCTATCTTGGATAAAAGTAATCACGGAAAAAGGATGATAGAGCATCTTTTAAAAACAGGCGCTGATGGCAATATCTGAGTAGTAGATATAGTCTGTGGCTTGTGTATAATCTATGGTGGCTTGTCAGTTTTAATTGGGAATTACACATGGTGTCAGGTGAAAAAACTGGTAAAAATGGACAATCAAGTGCCTAAATTACAAACGGGCGGCGATATTGCCGATAATTGGGCCCTATTTATTCAGCAATTTCAAATTTATTTAATTGCTAACGAGTTGGAAAATAAAACGGAAAAAGTAAAAGTGGCCATGCTCCTAAACGCTGCAGGTCCAGAAGCGCTGCGAATATACAATTCATTTAAATTAAACGACTCGGGGAAGCAGGTTACAACGACAGAAAGGACTTTCCAGAATGTCGTCGAACTTTTTGAAAAATATTTTGCGCCGCAGAAAAATATTGTATTCAGTCGTTACCAGTTCTTCAAAAGGGTGCAAGAAGATGGTGAATGTTTTGACTCATTTCAAACAAGCATTAAACTCTTAGCCTGTAAATGCGAGTTTGGAGAACAATTGAATTCGTTAATACGGGATCGCATTGTCATTGGAGTGAAAGACGTAGTGTTGCAGGAGAAATTGCTTGCCCTGGGGGATTTAAGTTTAGAAAAAGCAATACAGATTGGCAGAGCATTTGAACAAAATAAGAAAGAAAAAGAAATTATGCAAAGTGATAGCGTGAGTAATAGTCTTTTTCTTGTAAAAAATGACAAAGAAAAGAGACTTAAGAAAAGCAAATTTGAGTGTTATAAATGTGGCAAATTCCATGGTATTAATGAATGCCAAGCTTATGGAAAGACTTGTTATAAATGTGGAAAGCTCAATCATTTTAAAAACATGTGTGCTAAAAATAATGCAAGGAAATGGAAAGAAGACAGTAGAAATGTTCAGGAGGTAGAAACTAGCATGATGAGTGATAATGTAGATAGCTTGCGAATAGAACAGATCCAAATGAAAAATAAAAGAGAAGATTGGATACATGAGGTGTATATTGAAGAAATTGGGAATATTAAATTTAAACTTGATTCAGGAGCAGATATTAATGTGCTGCCCTATCATCTTTATCAGAAATTAAACCCAAGAAAAATAAGATTGAAGAAAAATAAACAGAAGGTTACTACTTATGGAGGTTTTGTCATCGTACCAGTCGGAGTAATTAGTATTAAATGCAAACCAATGGGAAGAAATGATACAATAATAGAATTTACAGTTGTAAAAGGTGACACAACACCAATTCTGGGTAGGGACACTTGTGTTCAGTTGTCTCTAATTAAAAGAGTTTACCAAGTTTCTAATAACTTAACAGAGGGTGGTAAGTTTTTAGAACAATATAAAGATGCTTTTACAGGTTTAGGCAAATTACCGTTTGAATATAAAATAAGATTGTCAGAAAAAGCAGTTCCTATTGTAAAACCAGTACGTAGGGTCCCTGAAATTTTAAAGCCTAGATTGAAAGAGACATTAAATAACTTAGAAGCTCAGGAAATTATATCTAAAGTAACAGAACCTACAGAGTGGGTTAATGATTTAATTATTGTTGAAAAACCAAATGGATCTTTACGTTTATGTTTATGTCCTTTAGAATTAAACAAGTATGTTATGAGAGAACATTTTAATATTCCTACAATAGAAGATTTAACTGCAAATCTCTCTGGCATGAAATATTTTACAGTTATTGATATGAAAGACGGGTTTCATCAAATAGTATTGGAGGATAGCTCTACTTTTTTGTGTACATTTAATACACCATTTGGTAGGTATAAATTTAATAGGTTACCTTTTGGCCTTTGTTCCAGCCCGGAAATATTCCAAAGAGAAAACACTAAAATATTTGGAGATATTAAAGGAGTCCAAGTTTACTATGATGACATAATTATAGCTACAAAAACCAAAGAGGAACATGATGTAGTTCTTAAAACGGTTATGGAACGTGCACTTAAATATGGTGTTAAGTTTAATCCTACTAAACTTCAATATAAAATTCCTAAAGTATGTTATTTAGGGTTTGTTTTTTCAGAATTAGGGATTCAAGCAGATAAAAAACAAGTTGATTCAATATTAAATGTGGATAAACCAGAAAACAAGAAATCTTTACAAAAGTTTCTAGGTATGATTACTTTCTTGCACAAATTTATTCCTAATCTATCTAATGTGGCTGCGCCACTGAGAAAGTTGCTTAAGAAAGATACTAAATGGAGCTGGAATATAGAACAACAAAATGCATTTAATCTATTAAAAAAATTAGTAAGTGAAGCTCCAACACTCAGTTATTTTGATTTAAATAAAGAAATTATTGTTCAAACTGATGCTAGTAAAGACGGCTTAGGAGGGTGTTTAATGCAGGAAGGTAGACCTATTGCTTTTGTCTCAAGAAGTTTGTCATCTGCTGAACAAAATTATAGTATGGTAGAAAAAGAACTGTTAGGGGTCTGTTTTGCTATTTCTAAATTTCATCAGTTTATTTATGGGCATAAATTTAAAGTACAGACAGATCATAAGCCATTAGTGCACATTATTATTAAAGAAATTCATAAATCAACTAATAGGATTCAACGTATGTTACTTAAATTACTGAAATATACATTTACAATTGAATATGTTCCAGGGAAATTTATGTTTATATCAGATTATTTGTCAAGAAATTATTTGAAAGATAAAATATATGATGATCCAGACATGTCGGATATTGTTCATACTATTACATTAGAAGAGTACTTGCCAATAAGTAAAGTTAAACTAAGAATGTTTCAAGATGAAACCACAAAAGATGCTATGTTATCAAAAGTTCTTAACTTTGTTAGTAAAGGTTGGAAAAATTATTGTAAAACAGATCATGAACTGCATCAGTTTTATAAAATAAAAGACCAGTTGTTAATAAAAGATAATATAATATTTTATAATGACAAAGTAGTTGTACCCAGGAGTATGTATACTGACATGCTTAAACAAATTCATGGTAATGCTCATTTAGGAATTGATAAATGTAAAAAACGTGCGAGAAATTTACTATATTGGCCTAAAATGTCAACAATGATTGAGATGTATGTTAAATCATGTAAACTTTGTGAAAAATATCAATCCAGTAACCGTAAGGAAACTATTATACAACATAAAATACCTGAATTGCCTTATATGAAACTAGGAATGGATATTGCTGAGTATGGTGGAAAATCTTACTTAATTGTAGTAGATTATTTTTCAAAATGGTTTGACATAATTGCTATTGAGAACAAGTCAGTTGAGATAATAATAACAAAGTTAAAACAATTATTTTCTGTTCATGGAATTCCTAGTCAAATAGTATGCGATAATAGTCCGTTTAATTGTGTTTTATTGGTTAAATTTTGTAAAGAGAGAAATATTGATTTAATTCATTCATCTCCATATTATCCCAAGTCTAATGGATTAGCAGAAAAAGCGGTGGGAATAGCAAAGCATATGATAAAAAAATGTGATTCAGAACAGGAATTGTATGAAGCCTTGCTTGAATATAGAGTATCACCAGTTGCGGGAACTGATTATTCACCATCAGAAATGTTGATGGGACGTTTATTAAGATCAAAATTACCTGCAGTAAAAAAGCAGCTACAGCCTAAAGTAATTATTTGTGATGCGTTTAAACAGCAAATGAATAGGAATAATAAAGTAAAAAAGTATTATAATGTAAATGCTTCTTTTAAAAGAGACTTTAAAAAAGGGGATAAGATTGTTGTAAGAAATCCAATTAATAAAACTTGGGAGCCAGGTGTGATTATAGATAAAACTGACAATCCTAGGTCATACAGAGTTGTCAGTAGTAAAGGTAAAATTTTAATTAGAAATTCTCTGCATATAAAACATTCTAAGTCTGATTCACATTGTGTAGATTTTAGTTCTATTCCAGATGTGTCTGATGTTATAAGAGAAACTGTAGAAATAAATAGAAATATTGTAAGACCAGAAGAATGTAATGATGATAATGTTACTGAAGAATTGCCAGATGCTCGATCACCATTGCAACATTCATTTTCATCGTTACATAATTCTAAGTCACCAGGTTTCAAAAATGAAAATAACATTAGTACTTCCAAATATGGAAGAGTCATAAGAAAACCGTCATACTTAGTTGATTATTGTGATTAAATTTATTCATGTTAACACGTTAGCTGCGGAACGCGGCTTAAAACACCTCGTCCATGTCTGGTCGTTATAGCGGTAAGAAAAAACTTGAACTTCTCTGTGGTGCGAGAGGCATAACTTCCGTCTGGTTCAGTGTAGGAGAGTGATAACTATATGTTTGTGATGTACTACTGATTCCTAGTTCTATGGTACACCAAACTCATGTCGGGTTTGTTAGACCTCGTGCCGCACTGAACAAATAATAATGCTAACACAGTGCGGAACGAGGTTGCGAACGCCTCGTTTGCCCACGCACCTCGTACCGCACGCCACGCTAGCTTCACGTTGTTAGTGTTGTGCAATGCAGTCGACGAAGTAGGACCGCTGTCTTTGTGTTGAAAATTATCATGTCGAAACGTTGCCGAAAAAAGTTGATCATGGAGGAAGATGAAGAAAAACCGGTTGAAAAATCTGAGCCAAAATCAGAATACAGGAAGATATTTCAAAAACACGTAAGTCACAAATATACTCTGTCTAGGTGAAAGTCCAGTAGTGAGACTTGGCAGGCTAGGCGTATATCCGTATAGTAAGAAATTACATTATAGATAATTACGTTTCCTGTTATGGTTCAAACAAAAGTTAAGTAGCTACATTATTGATATAGGAAACGTAGGCAAAATCGTTACCGAGTATTCCGATTACTCTTTACCCTAATCTACTCGCTCCTACTTTTCAGAATCCACTGCAAAGAAAGCACATCATCTCGATAAGGGTCCAAAGAAGAAGAGATGTGTCGGATGCTACGAAAAACTCCGCACATTCTTGACATGTCGTGAGGCAGACAAAAAAACCAAAAACAAATCTCACGGAATGCACTGTTTGCAAAAAACCATATTGTCTGACATGTTTCAATGAAAAACATACATAACTTTTCCCCTTTTTTGTATTCATTATGTCCATAACGTTGATAAATAAAAACAATAAAATAGAATCGATATTTATTTTCCCATCACTAAATTATATGGAAACCTGCCATTTTTCAGTGCGGTCCGAGATGCATTAGATCCCACATTTTATTTTACCCATAGAATCTAAACTAACTAATTTGACCAAGGGCGGCGGCAGATCTAGGTTAATCAACTCATTGTTAATAATAATCAAGACAAAAGCCGTCCATTTTGTCTTATTTGGCGCCAAAAAAAGGATTTTAGTCTCCTTCGGGCGGTGGGATTTAATACGCCTCGTGCCGCTACAATGTCGGGTATAGGACGAGGTTTAAAACAACTCGTAACGCAGTAATGGAAAGTACAGAAAAATCTGTGCCGCTGGGAACGTGTTAAAGAGGGAGATGAGTAGTAGATATAGTCTGTGGCTTGTGTATAATCTATGGTGGCTTGTCAGTTTTAATTGGGAATTACACAATATCTACTCAAGAGAAAAACGGTCAACTGCTTTACATCTAGCCATTTCAAAAGGACGTCGTCCAACCATCGATTTAATATTACAGCATGATGATGTTAATATCAAAAATAATTCTAGAATTTCTTCTCTTTGTGTTGCTGGTGCCTGCAGAGATTTTAAAACTGTTAGTAGTTTAATTAATTTTACAGCTCGAGTTAATAATATAAGTTGTGACTATGACGATGAGCTGAAATCATATATGCCTTTACATTTGGCAGCAAGAAATGGGAACAATGAAATAGTGGAAATCTTGTTAAAGGAAGGTGCAGATGTTGAAGTGCTGAATGAATAAGGATGATGAGACACCGCTTCATGATGCTATTAACAACGGACGCGTCGAAGTTGAGGTCAGGTCAGGTCAGGTCAGGTCAGGTCAGGTCAGGTCAGGTCAAGGTCAGATCAGGTCAGGTCAAGGTCAGGTCAGGTCAGGTCAGGTCAGGTTAGGTTAGGTGATCGGCGCGCCTGGTAGATTCCTTTATTGGTCTTAACGCAGACCTTCCGGGTCTCAGGAAAACAAAAATCGCTGATCCTGATTATCCTAGTAAGGATAACGGGTCAGAATGTTTAAAATATTGAATTGTTATCGGTCCTTAATAAGTATGCCAAATTTCAAGTTAATCCGACGTTTTGAAGGGGGTTAAAATCATGTTCAAAGATTCCGTTACATACTAACATACCAACATACATACGTCTGAAGCTAATAAAAGCGTATTAAAAAGAAGCCATAAGAAAATACAACGCTTCAAACTTTTATATACCGGTTCATTAGATAATCCAAAAAAAACGCCAAAAAAAACTGTTTTGAATAACCCGTCTTTATCTATGACCATGAGGATTGCATTGCGGATTGACGCGCAAAGGCTTCCGGGTTCGATCCCGAGCCAGATATCCATGAAATGATTAATATTTATTCAATAATATTGAGTTTTATTACATTGAAATTTTCACTACATATTATAAAACAAAGTTGCTTCCCGCTGCCGGTCCCTATGTTTGCTTAGATCTTTAAAACTACACAACGGAATTTGATGCGGTTTTTTTAATGGACAGAGTGATTCAACAGGAAGGTTTGTATGTATAATATAAGTATAACATACTAAAAAAAACACTGATGATTTTACAGATTTTGTAAATAAACACATTTTTTGGACTTACATTACGAACGCTGTCTGAACCCTACCAGATAAATTAAAATAATGTTCTACAGTATTGTACACCTTGAAAATATCTACAAATGAGTCTGCGATGGCATGTGTCTATCTTTGTGGCGTACTCCAGAATAACTGTGTTTATGATTTAAAAAGAAGACAAAAATTAAGTTCATTTCAAAAAGGGTTTTAATAGATACCAAATATTAAACCTTATCAAAAAAAATTGTTTCAAAAAAATCAAGCGTTTAATGTAGATAAAATTTGATCTTTATAGCATGTAAATTGGACCTATAGTTTAGAAGATCATACGAGTATAACATTTTGCGGGATGAATATATGGAGGCACGCGCTATCAATACAGGTGATTTTCGTTCGGTTTAATTATCAAAGTACGAAACGAGGATGCTGTATACCTGGAAAGTGGTCACTGCCGCCTGTCAGGATAGTAATCAAAGACGCGTAACCACTTCTGAGTAGATACAGAATTGGAAATTAGATTTTTTGTATGTCGAAACAAGATAAGTCCATGAATCGAAAAAATGTTTTCTCTCCTTATCGAGCTCTAATACCTTTATTGCTTGTTCTTCACCTTGTAAAAATGTCATCTTGTGAATTTCTTGCGAAATTGAAGGGATGGAAGCAGCCTCCCGTAGCTGTCGACGTAACACGTTAGGTGGCGTTTACTGTTTTATAAAATGTACTGTGCAAATATTTTTTCGAGGATTAAAAAATAAAGTATAAAAAAAAAACAAAAACGAATCTGTCTGGTGGATTTATGTAGGAGTTTTGTGTACCCTGGTGGGATTCGAACCCACATTCTCCGGGACCAACAACCGGGCCTTTCCTATTAGGCCACAGGGACACAACGTAATGTTTCGAAAAGTGGCATATATTGTGTAACTTTGTTATAGTTTTTATTCTTATTTTTAACTTCTACAAATTAGTTGCAAAGGCGTCATTAGCAAATGATCGAAGGGGCCGGCAGATATGGAATAGGGGTAGTATTTCTTCCAGGGCTTTAACTACCCCTTCTGACCCCCCTATCCCCCTTTTGGCTACACACTTTATTAGTTGTGCTTTAAAATTATCATTTTTATTTATCAAAATGTCTGATGAGAGATATATTAAAATTTCATATTTACGATGCAAATATGTTAAAACGCCATCTTGCGGATTTTTAGCGAAATCGAAGGGATGGAAGCAAGCTTCCGTAGCTGTCAACATTATACTTAAGGGATGAAGACAGCTTCCCGTAGCTGTCAACATTTTACTTAAGAGATGAAGACAGGCTCCCGTAGCTGTCGACGTAATACGCTAGGTGGCGGTTACTGTTTAAAAAAAATACTATTTAGTGCAAGTTTTAAAATTGGAACCTATTACGAAAAAATATTTAAAAAGTTTATTAATAAACTCTTTATAAATTATTATATTGAAAAAATATTTTCTGTATACTTACAAAATTCTAAGAACTTATAATTATTTTAGGTTTCAAAATAAATAATTGTAACAAGTAATTAATTTAAAAAATCAAAAACCCGACTGCACCAAAAAGGCTGAAGTAGAATTTCCAAAAGCAGTGAAATAGGCATTTCACTATTTTCGGTCATTATTTTACCTCGTTAGAGGTAGAATTTCATTATTTTTATCCAACAAGCCTAATACAAAATTTCATAGTGTTTGCTTCAAAATTGACGATTGTTCAAATGAACTTTTAACCCTTATTTTACCCTCTACGGGTTTGATTTTTCGGAGAGGGATAAATAAGTGCGTCCTTGTTCCTATCCAGAAAGCCAAATACAATATTTTATAGTAGTTGCTTCAAAATTAAAGGATTTCAAAAAAAACTGTTTTCCCCTATTTTACCCTCTTAAGGGAAGAATTTCCAAAAGGCCTTTCTTAGTACTTATTCACGCTATATAGTGAACCTATGTGCAAAATTTCAGAACTGTAAGGTCCTTGGTTTAGGCTATACGTTGATTTCTGAAAAATGAAAAAGGCATTTACTTAGTCAGTCAGTCAGTCACCTTGCTGTTTTATATATAAACAAATATGTTTTTTTAATCTCCGTTTAATGTCCTTTCATTTGATACCCTACTCAATAGGTTCGGTTAACTTTTTTTTTAAATGTGTTACTATTTCGCGCCAAAAATCCGCCATTCTGATTTTTTTTTAGTAATATCTATCTAAGGACACTCGGGTCATTGAGATAAATATAATGACACCTTAAGTGTTGAAATTCATCCAGCCGTTTGTTAGATCGGATCAAATAAAGAAAGACAAACATACAAGATACGCTCGAAAAACATAACCCTTCCTTGGCAGTCGGGTAATAATTTGCAAAAAATTCAAGCATTATATATACAAAACAAATAATAGAAAAACAAAAACGAAACCGTCTGGTGAATTTCTACTTATTAGCCAAGTGTGCCCTGGTGGGACTCGAACCCACAGTCTCCGGCACCAACAACCGGGCCTTTCCTATTAGGCCACAGGGACACAACGTAATTTGACGAAATGTGGCATATATTGTGAGTAAATATGAACTAATAAGGCATGATAAATTGATTGTACTTAATCAGTAAAAAAATAGCCGAGTGCGAGGTGAAATCGTGCACGGAAGGATTCGTATCACCAAATTTTCATTTATTTTTTAATTTTAAAATTGGTTATCATAGTGTTATAAGCTTCCTCCTGAGGTATTCCCGGAGCGCTATGACATGGGGCTCTTCAAAAAGGTGCAAAAATCGGATCTCATGTGGATGATTTGAAGCAGGCGATGCATTGGCGAATCCTCTGGTGTTGCAAATGTCCATGAGCGGCGTTGACTACTTTCCATCAGAGAGCACGTATGCTTAATCGTTAGGGTAAACAATAAAACAAGCCATAAGCAAATACAATGGTTCAAATCTTTCTATACCGGTTCATTAGATAATCCAAAAAAACGCCAAAAAAAACTGTTTTGAATAACCCGTCTTTATCTATGAGCATGAGGATTGCATTGCGGATTGACGCGCAAAGGCTTCCGGGTTCGATCCCGAGCCAGATATCCATGAAATGATTAATATTTATTCAATAAGTTTTATTACATTTATTCATTAAGTTGAGTTTTATTACATTGAAATCTTCACTACATATTATAAAACAAAGTTGCTTCCCGCTGCCTGTCCCTATGTTTGCTTAGATCTTTAAAACTACACAACGGAATTTGATGCGGTTTTTTTAATAGACAGAGTGATTTAACAGGGAGGTTTTTATGTATAATACATATAAGTATAACATACTAAAAAAACATTGATAATTTTACAGACTTCGTATATAAACACATTTTTTGAGCTTACATTACGAACGCTGCCTGAACCCTACCAGATAAATTAAAATAGTGTTCTACAGTATTGTACACCTTGAAAATATTTGTTGCGTACTCCACAATAACTGTGTTTATGATTTAAAATGAAGACAAAAATTAAGTTCATTTTAAAAGGGTTTTAATAGATACCAAATATTAAACCTTATTAAAATAAATTGTTTAAAAAAAATCTAGCGTTTAATATAGATAAAATTTGATCTTTATAGCATGTAAATTGGACTTATAGTTTAAAAGATCATACGAGTATAACATTTTGCGGGATGAATATATGGAGGCACGCGCTATCAATACAGGTGATTTTCGTTCGGTTTAATTATCAAAGTACGAAACGAGGATGCAGTATACCTGGAAAGTGGTCACTGCCGCCTGTCAGGATAGTAATCAAAGACGCGTAACTACTTCTGAGTAGATACAGAATTGGAAATTAGAATTTTTGTATGTCGAACCAAGATAAGTCCATGAATCGAAAAAATGTTTTCTCTCCTTATCGAGCTCTAATACCTTTATTGCTTGTTCTTCACCTTGTAAAAATGCCATCTTGTGAATTTCTTGCGAAATTGAAGGGATGGAAGCAGCCTCCCGTAGCTGTCGACGTAACACGTTAGGTGGCGTTTACTGTTTTATAAAATGTACTAATTTAGGGCTGGTTTCAAAATGTATATATGTGCAAATATTTTTTTGAGCATTAAAAAATAAAGTATGAAAAAAAAACAAAAACGAAACTGTCTGGCGGACTTATGAAGGATTTTGTGTACCCTGGTGGGATTCGAACCCACAGTCTCCGGCACCAACAACCGTGCCTTTCCTATTAGGCCACAGGGACACAACGTAAATCGACGAAATGTGGCATATATAGTGCAGTTTCGTACTATATTTTATTATTTTTTTAAACTACTGAAAATGAATTGCAAAGGCGTCGTTAGCAAATGATCGAGGGGGAGACAGATATGGAATAGTGGTTGTATTTCATTTTTTTATATAACATCTTTTGATCCTTACTTCCCCTTTGGCGATATACTATTATGTTGTATTAATTATGTTGTAAAATTAGCATTTTTGTTTTTCACGATATCTTACGTAACCAAAAGTATTTAACATGCAAATATGTTAAAACGACATCTTGCGGATTTCTTGCGAAATTTAAGGAATGCAAACAAACTTCCCTAGCTGTCAACATTATACTTATGGGTTGAAGACAGTTTCCCGTAGCTGTCGACGTAATACGCTAGGTGGCGCTTACTGTTTTAGAAAAATTACTACTTTAGTGCAGTTTTAAAATTGGTGAAATACTTTTAAAAAGTTGAATAATAAACTCTTTATAAATTCTTGTATTGAAAAATTATTTTCTGTATACTTACAAAAGTCTTAGCATTTAATTTTTTTTTTATTTCAAAAAATGAATTGTAATAATTTTCAAAAAATTCAAGCATTATATATACAAAACAAATAATAGAAAAACAAAAACGAAACTGTCTCGTGGATTTCTACTTATTTCCCAACTGTGCCCTGGTGGGATTCGAACCCACAGTCTCCGGCACCAACAACCGGGCCTTTCCTATTAGGCCACAGGGACACAACGTAAACTGACGAAATGTTGCATATATTGTGAGTAAATATAAACTAATAAGGCGTAAAAATTGATTGTAATCAGTAAAAATAAAAAAAATTGCCGAGTGCGAGTTGCAATTGTGGATGGAAAGATTCGTATCACCAGTTTTTCATTTATTTTTTATATTTCATTTATTTGTTATCATAGTCAAATGAGCTTCTTCCTGAGGTATTCCCGGAGCGCTATGACATGGTGCTCTTGAAAAGATGTGCAAAAAGAGATCTCATACAAAGCCGGCGACGCATTGGCGAATCCTCTGGTGTTGCAATTGTCCATAGGCGGCGTTGACTACTTTCCATCAGGTAGCACGTCTGCTTAACCCTTAGGTTAAACAATAAAAAAAAACATTGTGATAATGTGAATTGTATACCTATAAAGGTTCAAATCTTCCTATACCGGTTCAATAGATAAACCAAAAAACGCAAAAACAAAAACCTATGTTGGGAATACCCATCTTTATCCACAACAACCCGCATTGAATTACGGATTGACGCGCAAAGGGTTTCCGGTTCGATCCCCGGCCAGACAAAGATCTGAATTTGGATATCATTTCTGGGTCTGGGTGTTTATGTATTTGTCTTTGTGTGTGTCCATGGCACCCATTACATAGGCAATCCTAGTGTAGGGCTGTGAGTGTAGAAAGCGTCTTTTCGTATTTTTTTTTCCATTTCTTGTTTACGCCATATCTTTGTAAATTTAAGTATCTATCTATAAAGATATCGCATCGCACATGGTATAAAATGACCTTAACCTTTAGGGCCAATCCCAGTATTGAGATTTACAACCGAAACGATTCGTATGCCCTCAGATGACCTCAAATTATGGGGTTTAAAAGGGTTTGTCTGCATACTTTAAACACAGTATAAGTATCTTTACAGTATTCTATCTTCATACAAACGTACGGAACGCAAGTTATACCTGCGCGCGGCTACTTCGGTATGCACTCGGTATGCGAACAGGCGCGAATGTGCCGCAGTGATATGTGGTCAGTGTGACGTTTTTAGGCAGTGTTTTTTACTTAAACAATTATATAGCGTCTGTACTAGTAGGTCCCATCATGAATTGTTTCTTTTTTTAAAGATCGGTATTTCGATTTTTTACCGAGCAAAATACCTGGATTCATAAATAAATAAATGGACATGACGAAGGAAAATTACATACGAATGATAATTTAGCAAAAGCTATTCTTGTTGAACATAACTATACTTTTCATACCTACTAAACTACTTGCAACTTATTACTTATTATAACTTATTCATTTACTTATTATTTTCCACTAAAACAAAATGTCAGTCAACGTTTCGCCTACTAAGGAGCGGCTATGTAAAGGCTAAAATATAATATTTACAATAAAAAAAACTATAAGAAAGTATATCTTATGTAATAAAAAGTTCACATTTAAGATGGAAATATGTTACAACGCCATCTTGCGAAATTCTAGCGAAATTTAAGGAATGCAAGCAAACTTCCCTAGCGTTCAACATTATACTTAAGGGATGAAGACAGGCTCCCGTAGCTGTCGACGTAACACGCTAGGTGGCGCTTACTGTTTTAGAAATTTTACTAATTTAGGGTCATTTTCAAAATTCGTATGTGCAAATATCGAGCATTAAAAAATAACCACCTTCTTTTTGAAGTCGGTTAAAAATAAAAACTAACAAAAACGAAACTGTCTAGTGGATTTATAAAGGCAATTTGTGTACCCTGGTGGGATTCGAACCCACAGTCTCCGGCACCAACAACCGGGCCTTTCCTATTAGGCCACAGGGACACAGCGTAAAGTTTTGAAAATTGATATATATTGTGTGAGATTCTGAACCGTGGAGACCACAGTCGTAGCCAAAGGGGGAGGGGGGTGATCTGGGCGTTCAACTCCTGCATCGTAATACGCTGTGTATGATTTTTGGTCGTTGGTTTTATCCGAAATGTAATTTTGAACTCTGTGCATTAGTGATAATGCAGGGAAAAGTATATGGATGTGGAGTGGTCCCGTCTGGTTCCCCTGGCGACCGGTAAACCGTGTTGCAACACACATACTCATCACCATCAACCCACTGTGTTGTATATATTTATTTATATATATATTATATTTGTGTTATATATTTATTTATTATTATTATATTTAGATATTGTATGTTCTTTTTTCTCACAGTTTGTATTTCTTATTTATGCCTACCACATGTTATCGACATCACCCAGGGTCGACTTCGATACCATACATTTCTGGGCCCGAACGTAACAAGATAAAAATGGTTTTAATGGTAAATCCTTTTAACAAATTGCGTACCAAATGTTGAGCATATCTTAGAAGTAAAATTAAAAAATATATAGATACTTATGTAAAATTGGCTACTTGACACTTTTTGGGAAAGTGTTTTAATGAATTCATATACGTATTATATATGCCTTTCATTGATTATTTTTTCGAAAAAAGGGCTATTTATTAAAAAAAAACGAAATTTCTTTACGGCAAACGGAACGTTGCCCTAAAACAGGCGGTCAAGTGTCATTTCGAGGCAAAACGTCACTACGCTATAAACAAACAACGCTACACTGACGGCTACATCCAGTACGTAATCTTCAGAAGTAAATTGGGAGTTATTTAGCTTTTATAACTAAAATTGGAACAAATTACAAATTATGAGAAGTGTGAACAAGTGTGTACAAGTACGACCGCTAAATATCCAAACAAATTTGCTTACACACGTTTCTAAATCAAAATCTCCTAAACGTTAAAAAAACTTGCAGACAAAGGATTTAAGCATATAAGAGAAGTATTAATGAGAAAAAGGAATAAGGAGTGATTCGTCTACTCTAAATCATCAAAAACGGATGTAATCAGAAATAAACAACAAGTTGAAGTATTCTTATATTTAATATATTATATAGAAGTCTACGATAAGAATAGAGTTAATAGAGGAAATGAATTATAAGACGTCTATGAGAATTCTCTATTTTAAGGCCTCATTCTGTAATTAATAAGAAACAAACTATTTCGATGACTTTGTTATTATTGATTGTGCACTGATTAAGTTACAGGACTGTATAATTAAAAATACATGATTTGCTAATATTAGTATTTTATTAACCGTTTTCTTTGTTTATTTGGTTTATATGGTTCTATTAGTGAGTACACACAGTAGAACTTTTGCATATATTTATCATATGTTACAGTTACAATAATTACTACAGATCACCTAAGCTAAATTTTTGTGCTGCTTGCGTGTCTGCTTTTCTTCATTACTAAAATTATTTTCCGTAACAAATGGATATATATTTTTATCACTGTCATTTTCAGAATTAAATTGCAATGCAATAATAGGAACTGTATGGTCACTTTTCTTCCTTCATCTTGTTAGGTAGGTTACGCAAGTAAAGAAGTACTATTTCCCGTGTCCTTTACTTTATGTATTTCAGACTGGTACCCACTTTCGAAACTTTTGGCTCCTCACTTCTTCTAGGCAGGACAGTCATCACATTTTCATTTTCATTGATGTACCTTGTGTTCAGGACAACTTTTACTTTTCATGAAACACAAACTTGCCTTCCTCTTAAACTGCACATACTCTATAACGTCGTCACAATACGACTGTCGGGAAGATCTGTAAATATAAATATAACCAATTAATAACCTTAAAGCAGTTCACATAAGAATATAAGTACATTTAAAACAATCTTAATAATCACTTGAAGACAACCTTTCTTCTGTCTGAAGTCAGTTAAGATATGTTTTAATTGTCCGATATGATTAAATGTAAATATAAATAATGTTTTACTTACGTTGTTTATTTGATATTTCCATAGGTTATCTCACGGAAGTTTTTGTATCCATTTTGATTTATTGCACTGCATATATGGATCTTCTTTAAGGAAGTTCACGCTATCAGCTTTAATATAGTATGGCTTCATTTCGGTTCACAACATAAATTCAACCAACTCTAACAGCAAACGATTTAATTATTATTTGTCTTGTTTGGTTTTGACTTTTGACTTTTGACTTTTGGATGTGGTGACGTCACATGACATTTGAGGCAGCACTGTCGCCGTTTTGGGATTTAAAATCCACAGATAAAAAATCGAAAATTTCTTTTTAAAAATTAAAATACTTAGAACGTATTAAAAAATAAACTAAATACTGCATAATTTATGTTTACTTATAAGCTATCATATCCCACATATTTCATATTTTATTGTTATAACTGTCAAGTACCCAATTCAAAATGTTAAATATTATATGTCATAAAACTAATACATTTTAGGGTTCCGTACCCAAAGGGTAAATTTATTTTTATTTATTTATTTATTTCAGACAACAAGGTCCATAGCACATATACCTTACAGACTAACCTACATACTAATATATACTTATAACTAAATCACGTATTTACGGCAACGTGAGACGCGAGTCTGGTGACTTCCGGGGGTCCTCTCCGTCCACGGAACTTCCGGAACACAACTCCCTTCGGCCTCAGCTCCTCCTTCAGTAAAATCGGAACCCTATTACTAAGACTCAGCTGTCTGTCCATCGGTCACAGGGCTCTATCTCTGGAACCGTAACAGATAGACACTTGATTTTTTTATAGAGAATATATATCAGTAGGCGCTATAACAACAAATACTAAAAAATAAAAAAAGTTAAAAACTAAAAGGGGTCCCCATACAACAAAGTGGTATTTTTCAAACTGTTGAATCGTTATAGGTAGTTCAAATTTTGACATTGTATGTACTTCAATGGCTGCTATAATAATAAATTCTAGAGATTAAAAAAAAAAAAGTGTGTGTGTGTCAGCTACGACGCACGATTGGAGTTTACTCCTTACGAACGATAATTATGATATATATCGAATAGAAAAAAAGGGTAAATTAACGCATCTGCTAAAATGATAAGAGAAACAAACATATATCTGTAATTATTCGGATTATTTATATTACTTCAAAAATAGAAATGGGTCGTAATAATTTAATATAAGTATTACAAAATATTATATAAATATAAAATATATTTAATCAATTGATTAAAAATAATAATAATAAAAACACTTAAAAAAAACTTGTTTTTTGGATTCTTCTTCATTATCATCTAAATCAATTTCTTGCATATTTTCAAATATTTTTTCAACTTTAATCACTTGATGATTTGTTTAATAGTACATAAAAATACACGTATCAATGCATAGAAGTACAAGAAAACTTTAAAATCAAAACATTAAAACTTGATGGTTAGGTTGCTGTTTATGTACGTTGTATATAGATGTATATATGGGCGCATCATAGATATATTATACTACCCTACGTCAGTAGGATAATATATCTATGGGGCGCATGGGTATAATAGCGCCATCTAGTGGCAAGTTTTATAAATTGTAAGTTTGCAAGTTTATCAATCTATGTATTTTGGTTCCAAATATTATAATGGTAACTTAATATAATTGTTTATATTAAAGTAAATTTTAATATAATATAATTATTTATATTTAAAACAGTGTTAAACGTTTTATAACTTAAAACTTAATAATTATAATTTCTTTGCCATCTATAAAATATCCTTGTTGCAATTTACGGATGCAATTTACGGATGCAATTTATATGAGACTCAATAAACATGTTATTATATGTAATTTGGATTGTTTCTGAATGTTTTATCATTCTAGAATTCATTTAAAACGTATTGCTAATTTTATATAACTTATTTTGAACATAATTCATTAGCAATAATTCTGTAATAAATATTAAATAATACTGTTTTGATTTTGCCCGTTTATCGTTGATAGATGGTGCTGATCAATAATGCATCCATTTTTATAAGTTAAATTAATATATCAGTAACTTACAAAAGCCTCTTTATGTTAAAAACTTATTTTGCTAATATTATATCTTATTCAATTACTTACTGATTTTATATGTTACTCTTCTTTAAAAACGTTCATAAAAGATTGTTAATCATATTATATGGCGCCAATGTTCATATTTTTCACAGTGTTTATAAATGATCAAACCTATAACTTAATTTATGCAAAAATGTAAACAAATTAGTTAATGACGTTTTAATGTTTTATATATTGCTAATTATTTTTATTGTAATAATTACTTTCATATGGGATTTGAACTTACTGTATTTTAAATTAATAAAAGCACTCTTGATTCATATTTTGGTTACCGTTACGCCTCAACTTTTCGTGTTACACTTGATTTTACTCCTCATAAAATTTCCGTACCGGGCCCATAGATAAGTAAAGATATCTCACCGCCTTGTAATTGACGAAGTCAAAAACAAAATCAAACAGCTTACGGGTTTCATGCATGTACACGAAATTACGCACACACTCACGTAAAACAGTTTACGGTTTTTCCCATAACGTTTCCGACCGTCGTGGTGTAATTAACTCGGAAAAATGCCGACATGTGCAGTTAAATTGTGCAAACACAGCACGGAATCTAAGAAAAAGCGCGGAGAAGTATCATTTCATTCGTAAGTGGTCTAAAAACTACATATTTTTAATATTTCACAAACACGAAAATAGATAACATTGACAGTACTAAGTGTTGCCAGTACCTCATTGTGAATTACTTTACATGTGGGAAATAACTTGCAAGTAAAATTAGATATTGATTATGTGTTTTATTTAAATTTAACAGAAATAATAGCTACGTACGAGTAACATAAAATTGAAATATTATAATATTATTAAATTATAATTAAATTTTTGAAATATTTTTTTCAGTCGAATCATAAGGGGTAAATAATAATAATAATCACCTTCAAAATATTCATACGTAAATATCGACGTCACTTTACTTTTGGAAGGAATACATTGTCTCTTTCTTGTCAGTAACTTAATCATGGCGGACCAAACACGAAAAATAATGAAACAGTAATATCTCCTCATTTACTTGTGATTTGTGATTCCATGAAGCTTGTTTATTTATTATTTTTTTTGTTTAATTTGTACATTTACGGATTTAGTTAATCGTTGTTATAGCAATTGTATATTTTATGTTTGTTGTTGTCACTGTCATATATTTTCTTCTGTATATTTTTTGTTAATTTTTAATATATTTTATTGCTTATTAGTTATGGTGTGCGTTGAGTGTATATCATAAATAAACATTACTTTCGTAATACACATTTAATTTAATCCCTTTTCCCTTGCTACTCTAAGCGCCTACTAAATTATACTACTAAGAAAACAATTCGTAATGTGGTGTAGATACAGACGACGGGATTGGTCATTTTATTGTTTGAATTATTGACAAATAGAACCTTTTTAGAGAAAGTTTACGTATAAATAACGAATACTACGTAATTTACATAATAAATAAATACGTATTTCAAACATTTTAGGGAGACTAGAACGGAGATGTGGCAACACTTTATTATTACGCACACAATTCCAACTGTCAAAACTGGCTTCATTTACTTGTATGGAGTGAGTTATCTTTACTAATCTATGACCGGGCCTTATAACTCAAATCGTTTCTTAAGGAGTAAACTCCAAAAATGGTGGTATGCAACCCCGGGTGCGGGTTTGACTTGGCATATTATTATTTTTTGTCAGAATAACAATTTATAAATAAAATATTTTATTATTTTTATCACATGGTAAGGAAGTTGTATGTTTCACATTGTAAAACTTATCCTAAAAGAATATTTCACAAATATTGAATACAACGCATTCTTGTGAACATTTAAAGGAATGAAGTTAACCCTTCGCAAAACACCGAGTGTAAAGCACATTACAACGAGCGTTTTGTTTTTGCGAAGGGTTCGCACGAATTTCACGAGAGTGCGTTGTTTCCAAAATTTATGAAATTTATATACCTAATACACTTGTGAGACAATTTTGTATACACTCTGTAATATTTTTATATATTTCCAAAAGTCAAAATAAATGTGACATACTTTTTTACTAAATCAATATAACATAGAAAAAAAACGCATTTGAAATATAAAAACTTACCTATTATTATATTTCATATTTATCAGAAAAATGCGTCGTTTTAGAAATACATTCATTATGGTTTTTTTATTAAAAAAAAAACACAAAAACGGTGTTTGGTGGAACCGACATGAATGAATCTGTGTTCCCTGGTGGGATTCGAACCCACAGTCTCCGGCACCAACAACCGGGCCTTTCCTATTAGGCCACAGGGACACAACGTAAATCGACGAAATGTGGCATATATTGTGCAGTTTTGTACTATATTTTATTATTTTTTACTACATCTTTGATCCTTACTTCCCCTTAGGCGATACCCTATTATGTTGTATTAATTATGTTGTAAAATTAGCATTTTTGTTTCTCACGATATCTTACGTAACCAAAAGTATTTAACATGCAAATATGTTAAAACGACATCTTGCGGATTTCTTACGAAATCGAAGGGATGGAAGCAGGCTTCCGTAGCTGTCAACATTATACTTAAGGGATGAAGACAGCTTCCCGTAGCTGTCGACGTGACATGCTAGGTGGCGCTTACTGTTTTAAAAAAAATCCTAATCTTTATATATATATTTCTTATGTGCGTGTGTATGTCACTGAACTCCTCCTAAACGACTGGACTGATTTTGATGAAATTTGTTGTGTGTGTTCAAGGGGACTTGAGAATGGTTTAGATTCACAATTTAGTCCGTGGGAAAAGGTTTTTTTAATTAATTTTTAATTCGTTAGTAGTTATAGAATCGGAAATTATGCATTTGATCAAGTGATGATCTTTAGCAAAGTTGTTGTCCAAGAGCCCACGAGGGTTTGGGAGTTGGTAAGACCAATTTTCGACAGATGGCACCACTGTCATTCCAATACAGATACAAATTTTCCGTTTTATGTATGTCATATTATATCTTTAAAATGCGGGCGAAGCCGCAGGCACCACTAGTTTTGTGTAAGTTTTAAAATTATATATTAATAGGTTCCCTATTACGAAAAAATATTTAAAAAGTTTAAAAATAAACTCTTTATAAATTCTTATATTAAAAAAATATGTTCTGTATACTAACTAAAGTCTAAGAGCACTTATAATTTTTTTACATTTAAAAAAATTCATTGCACCAAAAATTGCAAGTTATTATTATTTTATTGCAAAAGAATTTCCAGCATTTTATATACAAAACGAATAGAAAAAAAAAACAAAAACGTAACTGTCTAGTGGTATATAATCGGACGTGTGTGTACCCTGGTGGGATTCGAACCCACAGTCTCCGGCACCAACAACCGGGCCTTTCCTATTAGGCCACAGGGACACAACATAGTGTTTCGAAAATTGGCATATATTGTGTAACTTTGTTATAGTTTTTATTCTTTTTTTTAACTTCTACAAATTGCAAACTGCCTTGCAACTATGCAAAGGCGTCATTAGCAAATGATCGAAGGGGGCGGCAGATATGGAATAGGGGTAGTATTTCTTCCACGGCTTTAACTACCCCTTTGTATCCCCCTATCCCCCTTTTGGCTACACACTTTATTAGTTGTGTTTTAAAATTATCATTTTTGTTTATCAAAATGTCTGATGAGAGATATATCAAAATTTCATATTTACGATGCAAATATGTTAAAACGCCATCTTGCGGATTTTTAGCGAAATCGAAGGGATGGAAGCAGGCTTCCGTAGCTGTCAACATTATACTTAAGGGATGAAGACAGCTTCCCGTAGCTGTGGACGTAACACGCTAGGTGGCACTTACTGTTTAAAAAAAATACTAATTTAGTGCAAGTTTTAAAATTGGAACCTATTATGAAAAAATATTTAAAAAGTTTATTAATAAACTCTTTATAAATTGTTATATTGAAACAATATTTTCTGTATACTTATAAAAGTCTTAGCATTTAATTTTTTTTTATTTCAAAAAATTAATTGTAATAATTTTCAAAAAATTCAAGCATTATATATACAAAACAAATGATAGAAAAACAAAAACGAAACTGTCTCGTGGATTTCTACTTATTTCCCAACTGTGCCCTGGTGGGATTCGAACCCACAGTCTCCGACACCAACAGCCGGGCCTTTCCTATTAGGCCACAGGGACACAACATAAACTGACGAAATGTTGCATATATTGTGAGTAAATATAAACTAATAAGGCGTAAAAATTGATTGTAATCAGTAAAAATAAAAAAATTGTCGAGTGCGAGTTGCAATTGTGAACGGAAGGATTCGTATCACCAGTTTTTCATTTATTTTTTATTTTTAAAATTTGTTATCATAGTCAAATGAGCTTCTTCCTGAGGTATTCCCGGAGCGCTATGACATGGGGCTCTTGAAAAGATGTGCAAAAAGAGATCTCATACAAAGCCGGCGACGCATTGGCGAATCCTCTGGTGTTGCAATTGTCCATAGGCGGCGTTGACTACTTTCCATCAGGTAGCACGTCTGCTTAACCCTTAGGTTAAACAATAAAAAAAAAACATTGTGATAATGTGAATTGTATACCTATAAAGGTTCAAATCTTCCTATACCGGTTCAATAGATAAACCAAAAAACGCCAAAACAAAAACCTATGTTGGGAATACCCATCTTTATCCACAACAACCCGCATTGTATTACGGATTGACGCGCAAAGGGTTTCGGGTTCGATCCCCGGCCAGACAGAGATCTGAATTTGGATATCATTTCTGGGTCTGGGTGTTTATGTATTTGTCTTTGTGTGTGTCCATGACACCCATGACATAGGCAATCCTATTGTAGGGCTGTGAGTGTAGAAAGCGTCTTTTCCATAAATATTTTTATTCTTTACTTTAGCATTTCTTGTTTACGCAATATCTTTGTAAATTTAAGTATCTATCTATAAAGATATCGCATCGCACATGGTATAAAATGACCTTAACCTTTAGGGCCAATTCCAGTATTGAGATTTCCAACCGAAACGATTCGTATGCCCTCAGATGACCTCCAATTATGGGGTTTGAAAGGGTTTGTCTGCATACTTTAAACACATACTGTGTTTATAGTATCTATTATCTATACAGTATTCTGTCTTCATACAAACATACGGAACGCAAGTTCTACCTATGCGCCTCGATTTCGGTATGCACTCGGTATGCGAACAGGCGCGAATGTGCCGCAGTGATATGTGGTCAGTGTGACGATTTTAGGAAGTGTTTTTTTTTTTATTTAAACAATTATATGGCGTCTGTACTACACTCGCGGGCAAACGAATCGACTCACACTCCAAACACGCACTCAAAGCCGCTGCATTTGAAAACGCAGATGTATTTTTGTTACAAAATTACTTTTTCTTAAAGCTTAAAAATTTAGCTTTCGAATGATATCATTACCATAAAACTCAGTACAATACTTTTTTTTTTAAATTGGTGCCGAATTGAAGTAGCGAGAATTGTGCTCGTTGTCATACCCACTATTTGCGGACTGTAATTCTGTATAAAAGGCCATTGTGTTGTCATAAAGTTATCACATGTTGACCTGTACACATCTCCACTGCCTGCGCTCATTATTTCGACGACATCATGGATACAACACCGGAATAGAGCGCTCAAGTTGCTGCGTTGTTGCAACAGGGCCTTTATCCAGGTCTAGAGTACAGCGTCCAGTTGATTCAAATGGATATGTTTCACAAAGATAATTGTCATCTTTATATCTTCATTAACTACATTTTTCGGCAAGTTAGGTAAATTATAAGCCATCGCAGTAAAACACACTATTTACTATTCGCAACGAACTATGTAATTGTTTTCAAATACATGTGGAATATTTTCTTGAACCTAATGTGTAACCATATAAGATTTCACTCAACCTACTCTTGATTTTAACCCAAAAATCTGAGTTCTATCGTCGATTCTATTGTCGAAAACATGTTTTTATTTGCATGCGAAGAAAACATGTTTTTCACTATGTTGTTTGATAACAGCGACTACTTTTGATTACTGGTATAGCAAAGAATAATAAAGACTAATGTGTTAAAGTGTTCAAGTTGCAGTAAACCTAGGATAGTGGGAGCTCAAACCGCCCGGCTAGTGATCCCGGGAAGGACGACGGTATGTGTGGTCGCATTCCGTCGTGCCCACCAGACGGTGTGGTGACACAAAGTCACCTGGGCGGAGCCCGACGGGGCAGTGCGCTGAGAGGACTCCGGTCGCGTTCCTTTGGAGATCCCGGAGTCCTCTACGCAGCGCCGAGGACGGCCACCGGGGGGGTTTTAGTGCGGTAAAAGTCCCACATAACCCCGTGTCGCTCCCACGGCACCGGGTACCTTTTGAAGGTACCCCCTCGAAAAGAAAAAAAAAAAAAAAAAGATATTTAAACCGCAATAAGTAAAGTTCCTTGCTAGAGTTTATAAAAAAAATATTGGGTGGACCTTCAGGTTATATATAAATAGGTTCTTAAACATATCTTCAGGTTATATAAACGTCGGTTCTTTAACACATTTAAAATGAGGACGCGTAAAGAGAAATAAATGTAAAACTGGTCTCCTACAGCCTCCTATAGCGTAAATGTAGCTACTTCTAGATATGGCTTTATTATTAGGAGGTATGTTGTAAAATCAGGCACAATTTCTGGATAGAAAATACTTTTTTATTTTATGTTATTGTCATTGATTATAAACTAAAATTTAAACGATTGATAGATGTTTGATGCGCGTCTGTAAAAATATAAAATTTATAAAACTTCAAAGTTAGGTAGAGCTTTCCAGATGACACGTAAATGTAGTTGGACGGCCCTATATAGTTGGTAGCTGCCGATCATCAAGTTCTCAATATGGTTCTAACATAGTATAAACAGCAAATATGGTATAACAATTGCTTTTGCCGCAAAGAAAACACTCGCGAGTCAAAACAAGAAAATTGTGGAAATATGAGGATTTGCTGATTAAATCCTAACAGATGCGAAGTCGCTGGTAATGGGTTGTTGTATGCAACTCCAAACGTCGTGTTTGTATTGCCACAATATAGAAAATAAAGTACATAAATGTTGGAAATTAAGTTAAGGAACAGTAATAATGAACAGCGAAATATCACCAAAAAATGTCAATTTCTCAAATCTTTGAAGCTCGGTAGAGCCCTAAAGATGTAATTTTATAATTTTTTAATAATCTACGCTCAATTACGCAACTTTTCAGGGGTCTGCTGGCCTGTGGCTGGCGTAGAGGTGCAAGGTTAGCTGGAACGCCTCGGAAAAGTACGTCTGTCTTCCTTACTTTTCAACCAGAACACAGCAACGCTTAACACTGCTGGTATTATACCGGACTAGGTGTAGCGGTGGCCTCAGGTGGGAATCTAGTTTTGTCTGGTTGATTGCAGATGTCCATGGGCGGCAGTACTCACTTACCATGTGGTGGACTGCATATTTGTCTGCTACTTCTCTCTTGTATATAAAATTCTTGTGTCACAGTGTTAGTTAGCGCACTCCTCCGAAACAGCTTAACCGATTTTCACCAAATTTCATATGCATATTCAGTAGGTCTGAGAATCGGTTACTATCTATTTTTCATACCCCTAAGTGATAAGGGTTGTTCATCCTTAACATTTGTTTATTTATATGGCACCACAACGTTTGCCGGGTCAGCTAGTATTATATAAAAATGTATTTACGTTAAAAGGGTATACGGGATGATTGAAAAACACATCGATGATTCAGTCTTTTAATAGAATCATTTAAACTAATCTAACATTATTACTAAACAAAGAAGTGAACATTAAAACAGTATCAAAATTTCACAAATATTGAATACAACGCACTCTTGCGAACTTTAAAGGGATGAAGTTAACCCTTCGCAAAACACAGAGTTTAAAGCACTCTACAACGAGCGTTACGTTATTGCGAAGGATTCGCACGAATCTCACGAGAGTGCGTTGTTTTCAAAATTTATGAAATTTATATACCTAATACACTTGTGAGACAATTTTGTATATACTCTGTAATATTTGTATATATTTCCAAAAATCACAATAAATGTGACATACTTTTTTACTAAATCAATATAACATAGAAAAAAAATGCATTTGAAATATAAAAAGTCACCTATTATTATATTTCATATTTATCAGAAAAATGCATCGTTATACAAATACAAATACATTCTTGATGGTTTTTTTATTTGAAAAAAAAACACAAAAACGGTGTTTGGTGGAACCCAACTAGTATATGCTTATGTGTTCCCTGGTGGGATTCGAACCCACAATCTCCGGCACCAACAACCGGGCCTTTCCTATTAGGCCACAGGGACACAACGTATACTGACGAAATGTTGCATATATTGTGAGTAAATATAAACTAATAAGGCGTAAAAATTGATTGTAATCAGTAAAAATAAAAAAATTGCCGAATGCGAGTTGCAATTGTGAACGGAAGGATTCGTATCACCAGTTTTTCATTTATATTTATTTTTAAAATTTGTTATCATAGTCAAATGAGCTTCTTCCTGAGGTATTCCCGAAGCGCTATGACATGGGGATCTTGAAAAGATGTGCAAAAAGAGATCTCATACAAAGCCGGCGACGCATTGGCGAATCCTCTGGTGTTGCAATTGTCCATAGGCGGCGTTGACTACTTTCCATCAGGTAGCACGTCTGCTTAACCCTTAGGTTAAACAATAAAAAAAAACATTGTGATAATGTGAATTGTATACCTATAAAGGTTCAAATCTTCCTATACCGGTTCAATAGATAAACCAAAAAACGCAAAAAAAAAAACCTATGTTGGGAAAACCCATCTTTATCCACAACAACCCGCATTGTATAACGGATTGACGCGCAAAGGGTTTCCGGTTCGATCCCCGGCCAGACAAAGATCTGAATTTGGGTATCATTTCTGGGTCTGGGTGTTTATGTATTTGTTTTTGTGTGTGTCCATGGCACCCATGACATAGGCAATCCTAGTGTAGGGCTGTGAGTGTAGAAAGCGTCTTTTCCTTCTTTTTATTTTTACCATTTCTTGTTTACGCCATATCTTTGTAAATTTAAGTACCTATCTATAAAGATATCGCATCGCACATGGTATAAAACGACCTTTAGGGCCAATCCCAGTATTGAGATTTACAACCGAAACGATTCGTATGCACTCAGATGACCTCAAATTATGGGGTTTAAAAGGGTTTGTCTGCATACGTTAAACACAGTATAAGTATCTTTACAGTATTCTATCTTCATACAAACGTACGGAACGCAAGTTATACCTGCGTGCGGCTACTTCGGTATGCACTCGGTATGCGAACAGGCGCGAATGTGCCGCAGTGATATGTGGTCAGTATGACGTTTTTAGGCAGTGTTTTTTATTTAAACAATTATATAGCGTCTGTACTAGTAGGTCCCATCATGAATTGTTTCTTTTTTTAAAGATTGGTATTTCGATTTTTTACCGAGCAAAATACCTGGATTCATAAATAAATAAATGGACATGACGAAGGAAAATTACATACGAATGATAATTTAGCAAAAACTATTCTTGTTGAACATAACTATACTTTTCATACCTACTAAACTACTTGCAACTTATTACTTATTATAACTTAATCATTTACTTATTATTTTCCAGTAAAACAAAATGTCAGTCAACCTTTCGTCTACTAAGGAGCGGCTATGTAAAGGCTAAAATATAATATTTACAATAAAATATTTGTCGTGAGATATGTTGAAAGTTCATATTTGAGATGGAAATATGTTAAAACGCCATCTTGCGGATTTTTAGCGAAATCGAAGGGATGAAAGCAGGCTTCCGTAGCTGTCAACATTATACTTAAGGGATGAAGACAGCCTCCCGTAGCTGTCGACGTAATACGCTAGGTGGCGCTTACTGTTTTAGAAAAATTACTACTTTAGTGCAGTTTTAAAATTGGTGAAATACTTTTAAAAAGTTGAATAATAAACTCTTTATAAATTCTTGTATTGAAAAATTATTTTCTGTATACTTACAAAAGTCTAAAGATCTTATAATTTTGTTGCGTTTAAAAAAATATTGAAATAATTTGCAAAAAATTCAAGCATTATATATACAAAACAAATAATAGAAAAACAAAAACGAAACCGTCTGGTGAATTTCTACTTATTAGCCAAGTGTGCCCTGGTGGGACTCGAACCCACAGTCTCCGGCACCAACAACCGGGCCTTTCCTATTAGGCCACAGGGACACAACGTAATTTGACGAAATGTGGCCTATATTGTGAGTAAATATGAACTAATAAGGCATGATAAATTGATTGTACTTAATCAGTAAAAAAATAGCCGAGTGCGAGGTGAAATCGTGCACGGAAGGATTCGTATCACCAAATTTTCATTTATTTTTTAATTTTAAAATTGGTTATCATAGTGTTATAAGCTTCCTCCTGAGGTATTCCCGGAGCGCTATGACATGGGGCTCTTCAAAAAGGTGCAAAAATCGGATCTCATCTGGATGATTTGAAGCAGGCGATGCATTGGCGAATCCTCTGGTGTTGCAAATGTCCATGAGCGGCGTTGACTACTTTCCATCAGAGAGCACGTATGCTTAATCGTTAGGTTAAACAATAAAACAAGCCATAAGCAAATACAATGGTTCAAATCTTTCTATACCGGTTCATTAGATAATCCAAAAAAACGCCAATAAAACTGTTTTGAATAACCCGTCTTTATCTATGACCATAAGGATTGCATTGCGGATTGACGCGCAAAGGCTTCCGGGTTCGATCCCGCGCCAGATATCCATGAAATGATTAATATTTATTCAATAATATTAAGTTTTATTATATTGAAATCTTCACTACATATTATAAAACAAAGTTGCTTCCCGCTGCCCGTCCCTATGTTTGCTTAGATCTTTAAAACTACACAACGGAATTTGATGCGGTTTTTTTTAATAGACAGAGTGATTCAACAGTGGCTATCGAATTATCAGTAACCCTGTATACGCATATCTATCTATCCATACGCATGATTATACATGAAACTGCACCCGTCCAGTTGTCGTGTATTTGTCTGAATAGACGTTATCGGAAATTTCTCGTTTCTAACTTCGAACCTAAAATATTCCCGTATACATACATATAACACTTCTTTTACCTCCTTAGTAGAATTTCAAAAACATTCCTATGTACATATGCATCAATAAATACTTTATCAGAAAATATCTGAAAGCTAATGTTCAACAGTGTTGAATATTAGAATACTAAATTATACTAAATTACATAGACTTTGCTCTAAAATCTGCGAACTTCTAAACAAAGTTTCTACCCCTATTTTATCCTCTTAAGGGTAGATTTTCCATAAACGTTGTTAAAGAAGATCTATTATTTCGTACCAGAAAGCTAAATGCTATTTTTACAATCCTTGTTTCCAAATTAACGGATTTTAAAATAAAGTTATATTCCTTATTAATCGAACTTAAGGGTTGATTTTCCAAAAACGGTAATATAAGTGTTCTATTATTTTCAATCAGGAAGCTGAATACCACTTTTCATAGACTTAGTTTCAAAATCTGCGGACTTCCCAACAAACTTTCAACCCCTATTTTACCCTCTTAAGGGTAGATTTTCCATAAATGGTGTTAAAAAAGTTGTATTATTTCCAACAGGAAAGCCAAATGCAAATTTTTATAGTCCTTGCTTCCGAATTAACGGAGTTTGAGATAAAATTCCAACCCCCATTTAACGACCTTAAGGGATAATTTTCCAAAAACAATGAAATAGGTGATTAATTATTTTCTATCGAAAACCCAAATGCCGATTTTCATACAGTTTACATCAAATTTGGGGGACGTTCATACAAACTTACAACCCTTATTTAACCCACATAAGGTTGATTTTACAAAAACGGTAGAATTAAAGTTCCACTATATCTAATCAGTAAGGCAATGACTAACTTTCGTAGTGCTAGCTTTCATATTGGCAAATTTTAAAATAAGCTGTCAACCCCTATTTTACCAACTTAAGGGTTGATTTTCCAAAAACAATGAAAATGGTGTTTAATTATTTTCTACCAAAAAGCTAAATACAGATTTTCATAGAGATTAGATCAAAACTGGGGGATTTTCATACAAACTTACAACCCTTATTTAACCCACATAAGGGTTGATTTTCCATAAACAGTAGAATCAAAGTTCCACTATATCTAACCAGTAGAGCAATGGCTAACTTTCATAGTGCTGGCTTTCAAATTGGCAAATTTTAAAATAAGCTGTCAACCCTTATTTTACCAACTTAAGGGTTGATTTTCCAAAAATGGTGAAACAGGTATTTAATTATTTTCTATCAAAAGCCAAATACCGATTTTCATAGAGTTTGCATCAAAACTGGGGGACTTTCATACAAACTTACAACCCTTATTTAACCCACATAGGGGTTAATTTTCCAAAAACGGTAGAACTAAAGTTCTATTATATCTAACCAGAAAAAACAATGGCTAACTTTCATAGTGCTGGCTTCCAAAATGGCAAAATTTAAAATAAGCTGTCAACCCCTATTTAACCACCTTTAGGGTTGATTTTGGAAAAACCCCTAGATTTGATTTTTAAACTTTACTTTGCTTTAAAACTGACGGACTTTCATACTAACATTCAACCCCCATTTAACCCCCTTAGCGGTGGAATATCAAAAAATCCGTTCTTAGTGCGCATCTACATTATAAAATGAAGCTACATTTTAAATTTCGTGAATGTAGCTTAAGTAGTTTAGTCAAAACCTTGATTAATACGTTTTGAACGCGAGTATCTTTTCGCTTTTATATATTTAGATACATATAAGTATAACATACTAAAAAAAACACTGATAGTTTTACAGATTTCGTAAATAAACACATTTTTTGAGCTTACATTACGAACGCTGCCTGAACCCTACCAGATAAATTAAAATAGTGTTCTACAGTATTGTACACCTTGAAAATATTTGTTGCGTACTCCACAATAACTGTGTTTATGATTTTAAAAGAAGACAAAAATTAAGTTCATTTTAAAAGGGTTTTAATAGATACCAAATATTAAACCTTATTAAAATAAATTGTTTCAACAAAATCTAGCGTTTAATGTAGATAAAATTTGATCTTTATAGCATGTAAATTGGACTTATAGTTTAGAAGATCATACGAGTATAACATTTTGCGGGATGAATATATGGAGGCACGCACTATCAATACAGGTGATTTTCGTTCGGTTTAATTATCAAAGTACGAAACGAGGATGCTGTATACCTGGAAAGTAGTCACTGCCGCCTGTCAGGATAGTAATCAAAGACGCGTAACCACTTCTGAGTAGATACAGAATTGGAAATTAGAATATTTGTATATCTTGGATAAGTCCATGAATCGAAAAAAATGTTTTCTCTCCTTATCGAGCTCTAATACCTTTATTGCTTGTTCTTCACCTTGTAAAAATGTCATCTTGTGAATTTCTTGCGAAATTGAAGGGATGGAAGCAGCCTCCCGTAGCTGTCGACGAAACACGTTAGGTGGCGTTTACTGTTTTATAAAATGCACTAATTTAGGGCTAGTTTCAAAATGTATGTATGTGCAAATATTTTTTTGAGCATTAAAAAATAAAGTATAAAAAACAATAAAACGAAACTGTCTGGTGGACTTATGAAGGATTTTGTGTACCCTGGTGGGATTCGAACCCACAGTCTCCGGCACCAACAACCGGGCCTTTCCTATTAGGCCACAGGGACACGATGTCAATCGACGAAATGTGGCATATATTGTGCAGTTTTGTACTATATTTTATTATTTTTTTAAACTACTGAAAATGAATTGCAAAGGCGTCGTTAGCAAATGATCGAGGGGGAGACAGATATGGAATAGTGGTTGTATTTAATTTTTTTATATAACTACATCTTTTGATCCTTACTTGCCCTTTGGCGATACCCTATTATGTTGTATTAATTATGTTGTAAAATTAGCATTTTTGTTTTTCACGATATCTTACGTAACCAAAAGTATTTAACATGCAAATATGTTAAAACGACATCTTGCGGATTTCTTAAGAAATCGAAGGGATGCAAGCCGGCTTCTGTAGCTGTCACATTATACTTAAGGGATGAAGACAGCTTCCTGTAGCTGTCGACGTATCACGCTAGGTGGCGCTTACTGTTTAAAAAAAAACTAATCTTTATGTATATATTTCTTATGTGCGTGTGTATGTCACTGAACTCCTCCTAAACGACTGGACTGATTTTGATGAAATTTGTTGTGTGTGTTCAAGGGGACTTGAGAATGGTTTAGATTCACAATTTAGTCCGTGGGAAAAGGTTTTTTTAATTAATTTTTAATTCGTTAGTAGTTATAGAATCGGAAACTATGCATTTGATCAAGTGATGATCTTTAGCAAAGTTGTTGTCCAAGAGCCCACGAGGGTTTGGGAGTTGGTAAGACCAATTTTTGACAGATGGCACCACTGTCATTCCAATACAGATACAAATTTTCCGTTTTATGTATGTCATATTATATCTTTAAAATGTGGGCGAAGCCGCGGGCACCACTAGTTTTGTGTAAGTTTTAAAATTATATATTAATAGGTTCCCTATTACGAAAAAATATTTAAAAAGTTTAAAAATAAACTCTTTATTAATTCTTATATTAAAAAAATATTTTCCGTATACTAACTAAAGTCTAAGAGCACTTATAATTTTTTTACATTTAAAAAAAATATTGCACCAAAAATTGCAAGTTATTATTATTTTATTGCATAAGAATTTCCAGCATTTTATATACAAAACGAATAGAAAAAAAAAACGAAAACGTAACTGTCTAGTGATATATAATCGGACGTGTGTGTACCCTGGTGGGATTCGAACCCACAGTCTCCGGCACCAACAACCGGGCCTTTCCTATTAGGCCACAAGGACACAACATAATGTTTCGAAAATTGGCATATATTGTGTAACTTTGTTATAGTTTTTATTCTTTTTTTTAACTTCTACAAATTGCAAACTGCCTTGCAAGTATGCAAAGGCGTCATTAGCAAATGATCGAGGGGGGCGGCAGATATGGAATAGAGGTAGTATTTCTTCCACGGCTTTAACTACCCCTTTGTATCCCCCTATCCCCCTTTTGGCTATACAATTTATTAGTTGTGTTTTAAAATTATCATTTTTGTTTATGAAAAAGTTTGATGAGAGATATATTAAAATTTCATATTTACGATGCAAATATGTTAAAACGCCATCTTGCGGATTTTTAGCGAAATCGAAGGGATGGAAGCAGGCTTCCGTAGCTGTCAACATTATACTTAAGGGATGAAGACAGCCTCCCGTTTTAAAAAAAATACTAATTTAGTGCAAGTTTTAAAATTGGAACCTATTACGAAAAAATATTTAAGAAGTTTATCAATAAACTCTTTATAAATTGTTATATTGAAACAATATTTTCTGTATACTTACAAAATTCTAAGCACTTATAATTGTTTTAGGTTTCAAAAAAATACTTGTAATAATTTGCAAAAAAATCAAGCATTATATATACAAAACAAATAATAGAGAAGCAAAAACGAAACTGTCTACTTATTGCCCAACTGTGCCCTGGTGGGATTCGAACCCACAGTCTCCGGCACCAACAACCGGGCCTTTCCTATTAGGCCACAGGGACACAGTGATGAGAGTCGAAATGTGGAATACATTGTGTGCCATTGTGAACTATTAAGATAAAAATCGCAGATTACTTACAAGTAACTTGTAAAGTTAACAAAGTTCGCGTGAATAGACTTCGCCTTAACACAATGATAGTTTATATACAGGTTGTCATAGATAGTGAATTACCCTGTCACCTCGTGTGGGTCACACTGGCCTATTAAAAATGAAATGAAATTAAATATACTTATTTATTTTGTATATGCCTGTGGAGGCACTTACAAATTGTCAGTTATAATTTTTTTCTTATACTACTACCAGATCGGAACGCGACGTCAACTGAGAAGATCTGATAAGAAACTCAGTGGTTTAGTCTTTTTTTCATAATAATTATTGCTCTCTTTGTAATTTTTTATTGCCATATTTTTTTTTTAAATATATTTCATGAAGTTGACTCATGTTTTAGAAAACACTCGGTATTCAAAATATTCGATTTTAGTAAAATTATTGAACAAAATTGCAAGTTTCTATTTTAAAAATGTTTATATAATGGTAATTCTAATGTTATTGCATTAATATTTAAGTGTATTGTTAATATTACCAGGAGAATAATTTGTAAACCATAGTATTTTTTATTAATTGTAACCTTATTACCTAATGAAGGACATGTGCATAGATCAGTAAAGATAACTCACTCCTAACAAGAAGATGTAACCAGTTTTGACAATAAAATTGTCACTGATAGATCGATAAATAGATTATTTATTCCAAAAAGTTAAGCAACAAAAACAAATTATAATACATATAATGAATAATGAAATCCAGAGACATACATACAAAAACAAACGAAATAACATATGAACTAAATTTTCTTAAGAAATAAAGTTACACAAAATATATAAACACTGAAAATAATAAAATAAAAAACAAACAAACGAAAATAAAAACCAAAAAAATATACATAATCGAGTGTTGCAGCTAAAGACTATGAAAAGGGTTCCGGAGCTCAGAAAAAACCGAGATCGAATCGCCGCAACTGATTTTAGATAATTTACGAATGAAACGATATTTCTCCGCTCTTTTTCTTTGATTTCTTGTCTTAATTGCGCATGTCGGCATTGTTCCGCCGTGTAGATCACACCATAACAGCCATTAAATGGCTGACGCAATTGTCAGCCGTTTAAGCCATTTAATAGCTTTATTTAATTACAAGGCGATGAGATATCTATACTTATCTATGGGCATATGTGACATAATGAAACTCGAAACTAATGTAACAATTTTATTATGTTAGAAGTGAAATTAAAAAATATAATAAGTAAAATTCAAAATCTTAAATATTTATATTTCATGACACTAATTCATTTTTATATAGTTTTTTTTTATCGGAATAACAATTTATAATAGAGAAATTTTATTAATTTTTATAACATTGCAAAGAACAGTTATGTTTTACAGAATAAAACTTACCCAAAATAATATTTTTATTTCCCAAATATTGAATACAACGCACTCTTGTGGACTCTTAAGGGATGAAGTTAACCCTTCGCAAAACACCGAGTTTAAAGCACATTACAAGTAGCGTTACGTTATTGCAAAGGATTCGCACGAATTTCACGAGAGTGCGTTGTTTTCAATATTTATCAAATTTATATACCTAATACACTTGTGAGACACTTTTGTATACACTCTGTAATATTGTTATATATTTCAATTTTTTTTTATAATAAAATTTAATTACATACTTTTTTACTACATTGAAATAACATAGAAAAAACATATTTTCAATATATAAAAATGACTTACTTAATATAATATTTATAAAAAAATGCATCGTTAATGATGTTTCTTTCTCAAAATTAAAAAAAGCACAAAAACGGTGTTTGGTGGAACCGGTATATATGACAATCCGTGTTCCCTGGTGGGATTCGAACCCACAATCTCCGGCACCAACAACCGGGCCTTTCCTATTAGGCCACAGGGACACAATGTAAAGTTTTGAAAATTGATATATATTGTGTGAGATTCTGAACCGTGGAGACCACAGTCGTAGCCAAAGGGGGAGAGGGGTGATCTGGGCGTTCAACTCCTCCATCGTAATACGCTGTGTATGATTTTTGGTCGTTGGTTTTATCCGAAATGTAATATTGAACTCTTGTGCATTAGTGATAATGCAGGTGAAAAGTATATAGATGTGGAGTGGTCCCGTCTGGTTCCCCTGGCGACCGGTAAACCGTGATGCAACACACATTACACACACACTCATCATCATCAACCCATCACTCACAACGCACTCTTGTGAACTTTTAAGGGATGAAGTTAACCCTTCGCAAAACACCAAGTTTCGCAAACACCGGAAGAAACCACTATTATGGGATGGAATATCTGCTTTTAAATTAAGGGACGACTGAAGCATTTTGGCGAGTGTTAAATACCGGTACTGGAAGGTTTAGTAACATAGAGTATTAGTAACATAGAGTAAGATAGAATAAAGAAGGAAGATAACCCTAAACTTACGCCTCCGTCGAATATTAAGCCATTTAACTTGGCGGCGAAATAGAGAGATATGATCAAATTTTCGAAGACCTAATATGAATCGAATAGAGTTATTGATAAGGCGTTCTATTACATTAAGAAGTTCTCCGGTCAGATCTGAGTAGCACACATCTGCATAATCAATAATAGGAAGAATAAGAGTATTGACAAACATTAGCTTTGTCTTAACTGGAAGAAAGTGCTTAAGACGATATTGTGATCGTAGAGTGGCGTTGACCTTCCGGCATACTTCCACAACTTGCGAATGACGAGTCAGGGAGTTGTCAATACAAAGGCCGAGATTCTTTATTGATTAAGAAATCTGAATTTGTTTGAATATAAAACTATATAGTTATAGTAAACTATTACCGCAGTGATAGCCTAGTGGTTAAGAAACTCGGCCTCTCTATCGAGGGGTCCGAGGTTCAAATCCCAGGCACACACCTCTGATTTTTCAAATTTATGTGCGTATTAGAAATTAATTATCACTTGCTAAACGGTGAAGGAAAACATCGTTAGGAAACCTGCATACCTGAGAAATTAAAAAAAAACTTAAAGGTATGTGAAGTCTACCAAAACGCACTTGGCCAGCGCGGTAGACTATGGCCTAATCCTTCTCATTATGAGTGGAAACCCGTGCCCAGCAGTGGGACAGTAATGGGTTGATGATGACGAAACTATAGTCAACCCTTGCCAACAATCTTGAACTACTCATGATGATCGCTTGGCATTTTATTATAATATGTAGATATTGTAGGTTTTTTACAGTTTATATTTCTTGTTATTTTATTATTTTGTTTATGCCTATGTGGTAGACAGACTGCGACTGGCAGAGAATGTCATTAGGCATTAAGTTTACCCTTTGTAACCCTTAGTTTAAGGTGTACAAAAATAAATGAATAAAAATATCTTTATCTCATGAATATTGAAGTCAACGCACTCTTGCGAACTTTCAAGGGATGAAGTTAACCCTTCGCAAAACACAGAGTTTAAAGCACTCTACAACTAGCGTTACGTTATTGCGAAGGGTTCGCACGAATTTCACGAGAGTGCGTTGTTTTCAAAATTAATTAAATTTAAATACCGAATATACTTGTGAGACAATTTTGTACACACTCTATAATATTTCTATATATTTCAAAAAATAAAAAAAATGTGACATACTATTTTACTAATACGAAATAACATAGAAAATACATATTTTCAATATATAAAAATCACTTAATTATTATATTTCAAATGTATCAGTAAAAAAATGCTCGTTATACAAATACAAATAAATTCATGATGGTTCTTTTTAATTAAAAAAAAGCACAAAAACGGGTGTCTGGTGGAACTAAATGCAATCAGTACGTGTACCCTGGTGGGATTCGAACCCACATTCTCCGGCACCAACAACCGGGCCTTTCCTATTAGGCCACAGGGACACAACGATGAGAGTCGAAAAGTGGAATACATTGTGTGTTTTTGAGAACTGTTTTAGCATATTTATTACATGTAAATTGTAAAATTAATAAATTTTGCAAGTATAGACTTTGCCTAAAATGATGATAATTAATAATATACAGAATGTCTGAAATAGTAAATAACAATTTTACCTTGCGTCAGTCATACTAAGGCCTATCATAATATCGACGTTTGATTAAAAAAAATCGCTTAGACTTCCAGATATTTATGTAAAGGAGACTGAACTGATTCCATACATTTCTGGGCCCGAACGTAACAAGATAAAAATGGTTTTAATGGTAAATACTTTTAACAAATTGCGTACCAAATGTTGAGCATATATTAGAAGTAAAATTAAAAAATATAAACTTTGTAAAATGTAAAATTCAAAATGTTAAATATTATATGTCATAAAACTAATACATTTTTAGGGTTCCGTACCCAAAGGGTAAATTTATTTTTATTTATTCCTTTATTTCAGCCAACAAGGTTCATATCACATATATACTTATAACTAAATCACGTACAACAAATACTAAAAAATAAAAAAAAGATAAAAACAAAAAGGGGGTGCCCCATACAACAAAGTGGTATTTTTCAAACTGTTGAATCGTTATAGGTAGACAGTTCAAATTTTAACATTGTATGTACTTCAATGGCTGCTATAATAATAAATTCAAGTAATAAAATATAATTTGGTGGTATGCAACCCCGGGTGCGGGTTTGACTTGGCTTACAATTTTTTTTTGTCAGAATAACAATTTATAAATAAAATATTTTATTATTTTTATCGCATTGTAAGGAAGGTTATGTTTTACATTATAAAACTTATCCTAAAACAATATTTCATAAATATTGACTACAACGCACTCTTGTGAACATTTAAGGGACGAAGTTACCCCTTCGCAAAACACCGAGTGTAAAGCACACTACAACGAGCGTTTTGTTTTTGCGAAGGGTTCGCACGAATTTCACGAGAGTGCGTTGTTTTCAAAATTTATCAAATTTATATATCTAATACACTTGTGAGACAATTTTGTATACACTCTGTAATATTGTTATATATTTCAAAAATTATTTTTTTTATAATAAAATTTAATTACATACTTTTTTACTACATTGAAATAACATAGAAAAAAACATATTTTCAATATATAAAAATGACTTACTTAATATAATATTTATAAAAAATGCATCGATAATGATGTTTCTTTCTCAAAATTAAAAAAAGCACAAAAACGGTGTTTGGTGGAACCGGTATATATGACAATCCGTGTTCCCTGGTGGGATTCGAACCCACAGTCTCCGGCACCAACAACCGGGCCTTTCCTATTAGGCCACAGGGACACAACGTAAATTGACGAAATGTTGCATATATTATGAGTAAATATAAACTAAAAAGGCGTAAAGATTGATTGTAATCAGTAAAAATAAAAAAAATGCCGAGTGCGAGTTGCAATTGTGAATGGAAGGATTCGTATCACCAGTTTTTCATTTATTTTTTATATTTCATTTATTTGTTATCAAAGTCAAATGAGCTTCTTCCTGAGGTATTCCCGGAGCGCTATGACATGGGGCTCTTGAAAAGATGTGCAAAAAGAGATCAAATACAAAGCCGGCGACGCATTGGCGAATCCTCTGGTGTTGCAATTGTCCATAGGCGGCGTTGACTACTTTCCATCAGGTAGCACGTCTGCTTAACCCTTAGGTGAAACAATAAAAAAAAAACATTGTGATAATGTGAATTGTATCTTCCCATAGATATATTATACTAATACATTGGCAATCGAAAAGAGTCAGAGCATAGTATATGTGTGTGTTAGAGCGAGATAGACAGGCGAGACCATTCACGTATAGGCTATCAGCCTGTATCAGCCTGACGTTTATTACCGTAAAAATAAACTCGCTTATTTTTAAAGATTTTTAATCAAAAATAGTTAAAACAGTGCTTATTAAGAATGTTTGGCCATAGTTACGTGTGCACAAGAAAACCCACAAAAATACTCATTTCACATGTAAGTACTACATTAATTGTTTAGCTATTTAAATGCAATATTTTACACTTATTACGAAAGTGTTATATACCAAAAGATAGGAAAAATCTTCGAATTTTATCACATAAACACTAGAAATGCATAGAAATACAAATAAAAAATTAATAAATACGTGAATAGTTGCTATTTCTTATCAAATTTTTGGTGTTGCGTATTGACAATATCGATAAAATATTATCGATATTTCTAATTCAATAATATTTCTAAGTATATAGTTTAAATAGGTTGCGTGCAACTTATATAAAATCTTATACGACCTTACTTAAGTTTGTAATTTTTTTTGTTTGTTAGGGCTAATTTTCGGAAATATTGAACCGATCATGAAAATTCTTTCACAGTCAGAAAGTTACACTATTCAGAAGTGCTATAGGCTATATTTTATTATGATTGAACAAAAAGTTCAAAAATATTATGAGTAACGTTCATAGTTTTTTAACCCCCTTACACCTGCCAAAAGGTATGAAAACTCCATAAACTGCATCAATTTATTATACAGGTAGCAAGTAACTACTGTAATTTGTTTCATAGCTACATATATGCGCACATTGATGTTTATATTTTTTTTATTTATTGGCGGTCTTCACCAGTGTAATTAATCTTTAGCGATTGTATCCTCTTTAAGTCACTGACTGAACAAACTAATAAACAAATTTGTTATTGATATCTTTATTTAATCGATATCGATACATTATTAGCAGTAACACTAGCGATGCACACTTTGGCATTTCACACACACATAAACAATCAGTTTTTAGTCTCGCTTGACGTTTCATATTGCCAATCTACCCTACGTCAGTAGGATAATATATCTATGTATCTTCCTAAACCGGTTCAATAGATAAACCAAAAAACGCAAAAAAAAACCTATGTTGGGAATACCCATCTTTATCCACAACAACCCGCATTGTATTAGGGATTGACGCGCAAAGGGTTTCCGGTTCGATCCCCGCCCAGACAAAGATCTGAATTTGGGTATCATTTCTGGGTCTGGGTGTTTATTTATTTGTCTTTGTGTGTGTCCATGGCACCCATGACATAGGCAATCCTAGTGTAGGGCTGTGAGTGTAGAAAGCGTCTTTTCCTTAATTCTTTTTATTTTTACCATTTCTTGTTTACGCCATATCTTTGTAAATTTAAGTATCTATCTATAAAGATATCGCATCGCACATGGTATAAAATGACCTTAACCTTTAGGGCCAATCCCAGTATTGAGATTTACAACCGAAACGATTCGTATGCCCTCAGATGACCTCCAATTATGGGGCTTGAAAGGGTTTGTCTGCATACTTTAAACACAGTATAAGTATCTATACAGTATTCTATCTTCATACAAACGTACGGAACGCAAGTTATACCTACGCGCATCGATTTCGGTATGCACTGTCTGCAAAAACGAAACTGTCTAGTGGATTTATGTAGGCAACGCAGTCCTCTTTACAGACTGATGTTAGTAGTATTACTAACAATCATTTTTTAAATTAAATATACTGACAACAGAAATACCACATAAAACTATATTAAGTAAATGTACTGAACAAGGTATTTCTGGCAAAAATAAAATAAAAAGTGGAATATTAAAAATCTTTCACCAGAATATACAAGGTCTTGCGAGTAAAGAATTAGAACTGGAATTATTTTTAGAAAAATATAAATATGACATAATGTGTATAACTGAACATTGGTTAAGAAATCACGAATTGCTTATACGTTATAAAAATTATATTATAGCCAGTTCATTCAACCGTAAGTCTGCAATTCATGGTGGTACCTTAATATTACTGAGAAATAATATTAAATTTAAAGAACGTTTAGACATTGTGGACCTTTCGGTTGAGCGTTCTATAGAATTGTCTTGTGTTGAGCTGGAGAAACATATTGTGGTTTGCGTATACAGGCCCCCTTGTAATGATAACTATTATTGTTTTGAAACTGTTATGGAGGATGTTTTAAACATAATTTCCAAAAGTAATAAATTAATTATAATATGTGGAGATTTTAATGTAAATATCTTGCACAATAGCTTATTAACAACTAAATTATTGTCTTTATTTAAATCATTTAACTTAAACAATGTTTTTTGTGAACCTACAAGGGTGACAACATCTTCAGCTACATGTATTGACAACATTTTTTGTAATTGTAATATTATAGATAAGTCCATAATAAATTGCATTCAGTCGGATCACAGTGGCCAAAGTGTTCATATTCTCTGTAATAATCACACAGAAAATAAAGTATTTTTGGAATATAGACTAATAACAAAAATGCGTCTAAAAAAGTTTAACCAGCAGCTATTAAATAGATTAAAATTTTTAAATTATAGTAACAATGTCAATAGTGTTTATTCAAATTTCTTTAAAATAATAAATACGGAGTTTAAAAAAATATTTATACTTAAAAAATATCAGAAATCAGTCGGTTTTAAATTCAATGAATGGGCTACTAAGGGTATTCGTATAAGTCGGGAAACTCTTTTTGACTTGTATAATGAAAGGGCCAATAGTCCTAGCCCCAAGCTTAACGAGCATGTTCGAAGGTACTCTAAATTGTTTAAAAGGGTTTGCAAAATTGCTAAGTCAAATTATTATCATAACAAAATAAAATCATCCGATAATAAAATAAAGGCAGTATGGAAGGTAATAAATGCCGAAGCGGGTAAGTCAAATATGTATACTGATGATATAACTCTTAATACTGAAAAAGGCATTGTCACATCACATAAGGATGTGGCACAAGAATTTGAATCCTTCTTTACTAATATTCCCATGAAAACTACACAATTTCTAAAGTCTTCGCCTGCTCTTTCTGTAAATTTCCTTAAAGAAAATGTAAAAAGTTGCAGTGATAGATTTATATTTAGACATGTTAATAGCAAAGAAGTAATTAAAGTGTTCAAAGATATAAATATTAAAACTACTGAGGATTTATGGGGAATGTCTATAAAAATTTGTAGTTTTATTATTGAGACTATAGCTCCTTACTTAGCCAAAATTTTTAATTTATGCGTAGATCATGGTTGCTTTCCTGATCTAATGAAACAAAGTAAGGTCATTCCTCTATTTAAGTCTGGTGACAACAAAGATCCTAGTAATTATAGACCAATTTCTGTTTTGCCTGTTTTTAGTAAAATATTTGAAAAACTAATACTTAATCAATTATTAGTGCACTTTAATTTTTATAATTTATTCCATAATAAACAGTTCGGCTTCACCAAAGGTAGATCAACCGTTGATGCGGGTGTTGAATTAATGCGAAACATTTTTGACGCTTGGGAAGATGCGCAGGATACTATAGGTGTATTCTGTGATCTTTCTAAGGCATTTGATTGTGTAGAACATAAAACTCTCTTGTTAAAGTTGGAATATTATGGTATACGCGGTACGTCTCTAAAACTGCTTAGGTCTTATCTAGATAATAGAGTACAACGAGTTCAGGTTAAGGGACACAAATCGTTAGGTTCTGGTGTTAAAGTAGGCGTCCCACAAGGCTCTATTTTGGGGCCATTCTTGTTTTTGGTATACATTAATGATCTACCGTATGTAATGCAGGACATATCAAAGGTTGTGTTGTTTGCTGACGATACTTCCTTAATATTTAAAGTTAAAAGACAAGCTAACGACGTGAGCGCTGTCAATAAAGCACTTGACATAATTCACAACTGGTTTAGCGCAAACAATCTTGTATTAAATAATAAAAAGACTAAATGTGTCCGATTTGCTCTGCCTAATGTTAAAAAGCTGACGATGAATGTTACCCTTAACAATGATCACTTAGAATTTGTAGATGAAACAGTTTTCTTAGGGATAAATTTAGATTCTAAACTACAATGGAGCCCTCAGATAGCAAAGTTATGTAGTAGACTTAGTTCGGCAGCCTATGCGGTAAAGAAGATAAGACATCTTACCGATATACCAACCGCTAGGCTTGTTTACTTTAGTTATTTTCATAGCATTTTGTCTTACGGTATTCTGCTGTGGGGTAACGCTGCTAGCATAGATGTCATTTTTATACTTCAAAAACGTGCAATTAGAGCCATTTATAGTCTTCGCCCCCGTGAGTCCTTACGAGAACTGTTTAAATCTATAAATATTTTGACAGTGCCTAGTCAATATATTTATGAAAATATCTTATATGCTCGCAAAAATTATTCTTCTTTGGAAAAAAAATATAATAGGCACAGTCATAATACTAGAAATAAAGATAAATTGGCCATACCTCAATTTAGATTAAGCAAGGTGTGTAATTCTTTTATAGGGAACTGTATTCGTTTCTACAATAAAATACCAAAAGACATTACCGATCTATCCGAGAAAAGGTTTAAATCTACTATAAAATTAACTTTATGTAAAAAAGCTTATTATAATGTAAATCAGTACTTAAATGATAAATCCGTATGGTATGACAACTCCAGCTCCAACATCAAAAATTAATTATATGTACCACTATGTAAAATTGTATATTATTTACTCTTTAAAAGATGCAAATATGCACACGTATGGAGTTTCTTGCGCCGCTTCTTCTCCATAGCGAAATACTTTCCGAAGCGGTGGTAGTTTGTTGACTTTCAAAAAGTATTCTATATGAATCAATTTTGAATAAATGAGATTTGAATTTGAATTTGAATTTGAACATGTTGTGTACCCTAGTGGAATTCGAACCCACAATCTCCGGCACCAACAACCGGGCCTTTCCTATTAGGCCACAGGGACACAGCGTGAAGTTTTGAAAATTGATATATATTGTGTGAGATTCTGAACCGTGGAGACCACAGTCGTAGTCAACGCAACGTGAGACGCGAGTCTGGTGACTTCCGGGGGTCCTCTCCGTCCACGGAACTTCCGGAACACAACTCCCTTCGGCCACAGCTCCTCCTTCAGTAAAATCGGAACCTTATTACTAAGACTCAGCTGTCTGTCCATCGGTCACAGGGCTCTATCTCTGGAACCGTAACAAATAGACACTTGATTTTTTATTGAGAATATATAACGGTAGGCGCTATAACAACAAATACTAAAAATAAAAAAAAATAAAAAGGGGTCCAAAGTGGTATTTTTCAAACTGTTGAATCGTTATAGGTAGACAGTTCAAATTTTGACATTGTATGTACTTCAATGACTGCTATAATAATTAAATCTAGAAATATAAAAAAATGGTGGTATGCAACCCCGGGTGCGGGTTTGCCTTGGCTTATTATTCTTTTTTTGTCAGAATAACAATTTATAAATAAAATATTTTATTATTTTTATCGCATTGTAAGGAAGGGTTATGTTTTACATTATAAAACTTATCCTAAAACAATATTTCACAAATATTGAATACAACGCACTCTTGTGAACTTTTAAGGGACGAAGTTAACCCTTCGCAAAACACCAAGTTTCGCAAACACCGGAAGAAACCACTATTATGGGATGGAATATCTGCTTTTAAATTAAGGGACGACTGAAGCATTTTGGCGAGTGTTAAATACCGGTACTGGAAGGTTTAGTAACATAGAGTATTAGTAACATAGAGTAAGATAGAATAAAGAAGGAAGATAACCCTAAACTTACGCCTCCGTCGAATATTAAGCCATTTAAGTTGGCGGCGAAATAGAGAGATATGATCAAATTTTCGAAGACCAAATATGAATCGAATAGACTTATTTAGAAGGCGCTCTAGTATATTAAGAAGTGCTCCGGTCAGATCTGAGTAGCACACATCTGCATAATCAATAACAGGCAGAATAAGAGTATTGACAAGCATTAGACTTTGTCTTAACTGGAAGAAAGTGCTTAAGACGATATTGTGATCGTAGAGTGGCGTTGACCTTCCGGCATACTTCCACAACTTGCGAATGACGAGTCAGGGAGTTGTCAATACAAAGGCCGAGATTCTTTATTGATTAAGAAATCTGAATTTGTTTGAATATAAAACTATATAGTTATAGTAAACTATTACCGCAGTGATAGCCTAGTGGTTAAGAAACTCGGCCTCTCTATCGAGGGGTCCGAGGTTCAAATCCCAGGCACACACCTCTGATTTTTCAAATTTATGTGCGTATTAGAAATTAATTATCACTTGCTAAACGGTGAAGGAAAACATCGTTAGGAAACCTGCATACCTGAGAAATTAAAAAAAAACTTAAAGGTATGTGAAGTCTACCAAAACGCACTTGGCCAGCGCGGTAGACTATGGCCTAATCCTTCTCATTATGAGTGGAAACCCGTGCCCAGCAGTGGGACGGTAATGGGTTGATGATGATGAAACTATAGTCAACCCTTGCCAACAATCTTGAACTACTCATGATGATCGCTTGACATTTTATTATTATATGTAGATCCTTATAGTTTTTGATATTGTATGTTTTTTTACAGTTTGTATTTCTTGTTATTTTATTATTTTGTTTATGCCTATGTGGTAGGCAGACTGCGACTGGCAGAGAATGTCATTAGGCATTAAGTTTACCCTTTGTAACCCTTAGTTTAAGGTGTACAAAAATAAATAAATAAAAATATCTTTATTTCATAAATGTTGAATACAACGCACTCTTGTGAACTTTCAAGGGATGAAGTTACCCCTTCGCAAAACACCGAGTTTAAAGCACTCTACAACGAGCGTCACGTTTTTCCAAAGAGTTCGCACGAATTTCACGAGAGTGCGTTGTTCCCAAAATTAATGAAATTTATATATCTAATACACTTTCGAGACAATTTTGTACACACTCTATAATATTTCTATATATTTCAAAAAATAAAAAAAATGTAACATACTATTTTACTAATACGAAATAACATAGAAAATACATATTTTCAATATATAAAAATCACTTAATTATTATATTTCAAATGTATCAGTAAAAAAATGCTCGTTATACAAATACAAATAAATTCATGATGGTTCTTTTTAATTAAAAAAAAGCACAAAAACGGGTGTCTGGTGGAACTAAATGCAATCAGTACGTGTTCCCTGGTGGGATTCGAACCCACAGTCTCCGGCACCAACAACCGGGCCTTTCCTATTAGGCCACAGGGACACAGCGATGAGAGTCGAAAAGTGGAATACATTGTGTGTTTTTGAGAACTGTTTTAGCATATTTATTACATGTAAATTGTAAAATTAACAAATTTTGCAAGTATAGACTGACTCAGAATAATGATAATTAATAATATACAGAATGTCTGAAATAGTAAATAACAATTTTACCTTGCGTCAGTCATACGTACTAAGGCCTATCATAATATCGACTTTTGTTCTAATCTTCGTAAAAAAATCTCTTAGTTTTGCAGATATTTGCATTTATGTAAAGGAGACTGAACTGATTCCATACATTTCTGGGCCCGAATGTAACAAGATAAAAATGGTGTGAATTTAAAGGTTCCATGTTATTAATTCCACATGTAAAAGATATAGGTTTCGACTATCTTAGAGCTGAAATAAATTGATTTTAAAAACTAATTATTATTATTGTATGAGTATTAGGTCACTGGTTTAATTCGAAATATAATTTTGATCCTTGTGCGCTACTGACTAGTGTATGTAAAATTCAATATGTTAAATATTATCGGTCTTATTCATAAAAAATGCTTATAGAAGGTTTTAAGCACTCATTAGTTAAAGTGTTCAATAAGCTTATAAAACGTTCTATAAAATTGTTTATTCATAAACGTTCCATAAACCTTCTATAACTAATGTGTCGCTAAAGTCAACTATAAATGAAAATGTTGCCATTATAGTGAAGTTCGGCGAACAAATTGACGAATATCCATAGATAAACATCATTAAATGACATTATTTCGTACTAAAAAATACTCTGTCTTGACATTCTTGTCAATGGGCTGTCGATAAAACCAAATCACATGTCAGTGTCATTGTATTTGTAAATACCGCGAATTTGAAAATATTTTATTTGTTAAAATGGGATGTGAAGCAAAAGTTGTTAAAAGATAAAGGAGTGAAAATTGGTTGGATATTAATGTTTTATGTAATATTGATATAATTATATAAAGTTAAATTCAATTAAGTTTCGTTTTGTAAACATTCGCAATATCTTATGGCAGTAAACCCTGTATTTCAGAAGGTGTACCAGGACCTCTGCGATCTAATTTACGATCATTACGTACGAGATCAATTATAAAATTTACTGTCGATTTATTAAAGCGATAACGCTTCCTATAGTCTAATGAAAACAGATCACTCTTTGGTGCAATGTTCTTCGAAGTGGACGGTTTTCTACATTTTTAATAATCTAAGCTTTGTAAAATTTGCATTGTAATTTAAAATAGTGATATAATAATGTTATTTATCGGATATTAAAATAAATTATTTCAAGTTTGTATACAAAATGGACATTGACATAATTTATTAAAAACGTATTGTCAAATTAGGTTAGTAATCACGAATCAGCTGTTTAGAGTCGGCCATCTTTGCCTTATAGCACTGTTATAGTAGGGTTCTGGCCTCTATAAGTTATAGAAGGCTTATAGAACGGTTTAGTGCCTAAAATGCGTTTATGAATAACACTTTTTGACAATCGTACTATAGCAACGTTATAAGTGTGCTATAACTTTTTATGAATAAGACCGTATATGTCATAACACTAATTCATTTTAGGGTTTCGTACACAAAGGGTAAAAATGGAATCCTAATTCCAAAAAAATGTCATTTTAGTGGTATGGAACCCTCTGGGTGCGGTTCAACTTGCACTTGGCCAATTATTATATTTTTTTTTATCGGAATAACAATTTATAAATAAAATCTTTAATTAATGTTTATCTCATTGCAAGGAAGGGTTTAATTTTACATTATAAAACGAATCATAAAACAATATCTTTATTTCACAAATATTGAACACAACGCACTCTTGTGGACTCTTAAGGGATGAAGTTAACCCTTCGCAACATACGGAGTGTAAAGCACTCTACAACGAGCGTTACGTTATAGCGAAGGGTTCGCACGAATTTCACGACAGTGCGTTGTTTTCAAAATTTATGAAATTTATATACCTAATACACTTGTGAGACAATTTTGTATACACTATGTAATATATTTATATATTTCCATAAATCAAAATAAATGTGACATACTTTTTTACTAAATCAATATAACATAGAAAAAAAACGCATTTGAAATATAAAAACTTACCTATTATTATATTTCATATTTATCAGAAAAATGCGTCGTTTTAGAAATACATTCATTATGGTTTTTTTATTAAAAAAAAAAACACAAAAACGGTGTTTGGTGGAACCTTTACAGTTATCGTTACGGAGTGTTCCCTGGTGGGATTCGAACCCACAGTCTCCGGCACCAACAACCGGGCCTTTCCTATTAGGCCACAGGGACACAACGTAAATCGACGAAATGTGGCATATATTGTGCAGTTTTGTACTATATTTTATTATTTTTTTAAACTACTGAAAATGAATTGCAAAGGCGTCGTTAGCAAATGATCGAGGGGAAGACAGATATGGAATAGTGGTTGTATTTCATTTTTTTATATAACTACATCTTTTGATCCTTACTTGCCCTTTGGCGATACCCTATTATGTTGTATTAATTATGTTGTAAAATTAGCATTTTTGTTTTTCACGTAACTTACGTAACCAAAAGTATTTAACATGCAAATATGTTAAAACGCCATCTTGCGGATTTTTAGCGAAATCGAAGGGATGGAAGCAGGCTTCCGTAGCTGTCGACATTATACTTAAGGGATGAAGACAGCTTCCCGTAGCTGTGGACGTAACACGCTAGGTGGCGCTTACTGTTTAAAAAAAATACTATTTTAGTGCAAGTTTTAAGATTGGAACCTATTACAAAAAAATATTCAAAAAGTTTATTAATAAACTCTTTATAAATTATCATATTGAAAAAATATTTTATGTATACTTACAAAATTCTAAGCACTTACAATTTTTTTAGGTTTTAAAAAAAAATAATTGTAATAATTTGCAAAAAATTCAAGCATTTTAATTATATACAAAAAAAATAACAAAAAAACAAAAACGAAACTGTCTCGTGGATTTCTACTTATTTCCCAACTGTGCCCTGGTGGGATTCGAACCCACAGTCTCCGGCACCAACAACCGGGCCTTTCCTATTAGGCCACAGGGACACAATGTAAAGTTTTGAAAATTGATATATATTGTGTGCGATTCTGAACCGTGGAGACCACAGTCGTAGCCAAAGGGAGAGGGGGGTGATCTGGGCGTTCAACTCGTCCATCGTAATACGCTGTGTATGATTTTTGGTCGTTGGTTTTATCCCAAATGTAATTTTGAACTCTTGTGCATTAGTGATAATGCAGGGGGAAAAGTATATAGATGTGGAGTGGTCCCGTCTGGTTCCCCTGGCGACCGGTAAACCGTGTTGTAACACACACACACTCATCATCATCAACCCATCACTGTCCCACCGCTGGGCACGGGTCTCCTCTTAGAGTGTGAAGGATTAGGCCATAGTCCACCGCGCTGGCCAAGTGCGTATTGGTAGATTGATTTTTTGAATCATATAGAAATATTACAATATCATTCTTTCACAAATATTGAATGCAACGCACTCTTGTGAACTTTTAAGGGATGAAGTTAACCCTTCGCAAAACACTAAGTTTCGCAAACACCAGAAGAAACCACTATTATGTGATGGAATATCTGCTTTTAAATTAAGGGACGACTGAAGCATTTTGGCGAGTGTTAAATACCGGTACTGGAAGGAATTCTTCAGATAAGAAGGAGTGTTAGTATCATGTAAGATATAATAAAGAAGGAAGAGAACCCTCAACTTACGGCTCTGTCGAATAGTAAGCCATTTAGGTTGACGGCGAAATAGAGAGACATGATCAAATTTTCGAAGACCAAATATGAATCGAATAGAGTTATTGATAACGCGCTCTATTACATTAAGAAGTTCTCCGGTTAGATCTAAGTAGCACACATCTGCATAATCAATAATTGGAAGAATAAGAGTATTGATAAGCATTAGCTTTGTCTTAACTGGAAGAAAGTGCCACAGTACAGTAAAGACGATACAGTGATCGTAGAGTGGCGTTGACCTTCCGGCATACTTCCACAACTTGCGAATGACGAGTCAGGGAGTTGTCAATACAAAGACCGATATTCTTTACTGATTGAGAAATCTGAATTTGTTTGAATATAAAACTATATAGTTATAGTAAACTATTACCGCAGTGATAGCCTAGTGGTTAAGAAACTCGGCCTCTCTGTCGAGGGGTCCGAGGTTCAAATCCCAGGCACACACCTCTGATTTTTCAAATTTATGTGCGTATTAGAAATTAATTATCACTTGCTAAACGGTGAAGGAAAACATCGTTAGGAAACCTGCATACCTGAGAAATTAAAAAAAATCTTAAAGGTATGTGAAGTCTACCAAAACGCACTTGTCCAGCGCAGTGGACTATGGCCTAATCCTTCTCATTATGAGTGGAAACCCGTGCCCAGCAGTGGGACAGTAATGGGTTGATGATGATGAAACTATAGTCGACCCTTGCCAACAATCTTGAACTACTCATGATGATCGCTTGGCATTTTATTATAATATGTAGATATTGTAGGTTTTTTACAGTTTGTATTTCTTGTTATTTTATTATTTTGTTTATGCCTATGTGGTAGACAGACTGCGACTGGCAGACAATGTCATTAGGCATTAAGTTTACCCTTTGTAACCCTTAGTTTAAGGTGTACAAAAATAAATGAATAAAAATATCTTTATCTCATGAATATTGAAGTCAACGCACTCTTGCGAACTTTCAAGGGATGAAGTTAACCCTTCGCAAAACACAGAGTTTAAAGCACTCTACAACTAGCGTTACGTTATTGCGAAGGGTTCGCACGAATTTCACGAGAGTGCGTTGTTTTCAAAATTAATTAAATTTAAATACCGAATATACTTGTGAGACAATTTTGTACACACTCTATAATATTTCTATATATTTCAAAAAATAAAAAAAATGTGACATACTATTTTACTAATACGAAATAACATAGAAAATACATATTTTCAATATATAAAAATCACTTAATTATTATATTTCAAATGTATCAGTAAAAAAATGCTCGTTATACAAATACAAATAAATTCATGATGGTTCTTTTTAATTAAAAAAAAAGCACAAAAACGGGTGTCTGGTGGAACTAAATGCAATCAGTACGTGTTCCCTGGTGGGATTCGAACCCACAATCTCCGGCACCAACAACCGGGCCTTTCCTATTAGGCCACAGGGACACAACGATGAGAGTCGAAAAGTGGAATACATTGTGTGTTTTTGAGAACTGTTTTAGCATATTTATTACATGTTAATTATAAAATTAATAAATTTTGCCTAAAATGATGATAATTAATAATATACAGAATGTCTGAAATAGTAAATAACAATTTTACCTTGCGTCAGTCATACTAAGGCCTATCATAATATCGACGTTTGATTAAAAAAAAACGCTTAGACTTCCAGATATTTATGTAAAGGAGACTGAACTGATTCCATACATTTCTGGGCCCGAACGTAACAAGATAAAAATGGTTTTAATGGTAAATACTTTTAACAAATTGCGTACCAAATGTTGAGCATATATTAGAAGTAAAATTAAAAAATATAAACTTTGTAAAATGTAAAATTCAAAATGTTAAATATTATATGTCATAAAACTAATACATTTTAGGGTTCCGTACCCAAAGGGTAAATTTATTTTTATTTATTCCTTTATTTCAGCCAACAAGGTTCATATCACATATATACTTATAACTAAATCACGTACAACAAATACTAAAAAATAAAAAAAAGATAAAAACAAAAAGGGGGTGCCCCATACAACAAAGTGGTATTTTTCAAACTGTTGAATCGTTATAGGTAGACACTTCAAATTTTAACATTGTATGTACTTCAATGGCTGCTATAATAATAAATTCTAGAAATAAAATATAATTTGGTGGTATGCAACCCCTGGTTTGACTTGGCTTACAATTTTTTTTGTCAGAATAACAATTTATAAATAAAATATTTTATTATTTTTATCGCATTGTAAGGAAGGGTTATGTTTTACATTATAAAAGTTATCCTAAAACAATATTTCATAAATATTGAATACAACGCACTCTTGTGAACATTTAAGGGACGAAGTTACCCCTTCGCAAAACACCGAGTGTAAAGCACACTACAACGAGCGTTTTGTTTTTGCGAAGGGTTCGCACGAATTTCACGAGAGTGCGTTGTTACCAAAATTTATCAAATTTATATACCTAATACACTTGTGAGACAATTTTGTATACACTCTGTAATATTTTTATAGATTTCAAAAATTTAATTTTTTATAATAAAATTTAATTACATACTTTATTACTACATTGAAATAACATAGAAAAAAAACATTTTCAATATATAAAAATGACTTACATAATATATTATTTATAAAAAAATGCATCGTTAAAGATGTTTCCTTTTCAAAATTACAAAAAAAGCACAAAAACGGTGTTTGGTGGAACCGGTATATGTGACAATCCGTGTTCCCTGGTGGGATTCGAACCCACAATCTCCGGCACCAACAACCGGGCCTTTCCTATTAGGCCACAGGGACACAATGTAAAGTTTTGAAAATTGATATATATTGTGTAAGATTCTGAACCGTGGAGACCATAGTCGTAGCCAAAGGGAGAAAGAGGTAATCTGGGCGTTCAACTCCTCCATCGTAATCTGTGGTAATACGCTGTGTATGATTTTTGGTCGTTGGTTTTATCTGAAATGTAATTTTGAACTCTAAAGTGATAATGCAGGGGGGAAAGTATATGGATGTGGAGTGGTCCCGTCTGGTTCCCCTGGCGACCGTGTTGTAACACACACACACTCATCATCATCAACCCATCACTGTCCCACCGCTGGGCACGGGTCTCCTCTTAGAGAGTGAAGGATTAGGCCATAGTCCACCGCGCTGGCCAAGTGCGTATTGGTAGATTGATTTTTAATCATATAGAAATATTACAATATCATTCTTTCACAAATATTGAATACAGCGCACTCTTGTGAACTTTTAAGGGACGAAGTTAACCCTTCGCAAATCACCAAGTTTCGCAAACACCGGAAGAAACCACTATTATGTGATGGAATATCTGCTTTTAAATTAAGGGACGACTGAAGCATTTTGTCGTGTCTAAAATACCGGTACTGGAAGGAATTCTTCAGATAACAATGAGTATTAGTATCATGTGAGATAGGATAAAGAAGGAAGAGAACCCTAAACTTACGACTCTGTCGAATATTAAGCCATTTAACTTGGCGGCGAAATAGAGAGATATGATCAAATTTTCGAAGACCAAATATGAATCGAATAGAGTTATTTAGAAGGCGCTCTAGTATATTAAGAAGTGCTCCGGTCAGATCTGAGTAGCACACATCTGCATAATCAATAACAGGCAGAATAAGAGTATTGACAAACATTAGACTTTGTCTTAACTGGAAGAAAGTGTTTCAGACGATATAGTGATCGTAAAGTGGCGTTGACCTTCCGGCATACTTCCACAACTTGCGGATGATGAGTCAGGGAGTTGTCAATACAAAGACCGAGATTCTTTACTGATTAAGAAATCTGAATTTGTTTGAATATAAAACTATATAGTTATAGTAAACTATTACCGCAGTGATAGCCTAGTGGTTAAGAAACTCGGCCTCTCTATCGAGGGGTCCGAGGTTCAAATCCCAGGCACACACCTCTGATTTTTCAAATTTATGTGCGTATTAAAAATTAATTATCACATGCTAAACGGTGAAGGAAAACATCGCTAGGAAACCTGCATACCTGAGAAATTAAAAAAAAACTTAAAGGTATGTGAAGTCTACCAAAACGCACTTGGCCAGCGCGGTAGACTATGGCCTAATCCTTCTCATTATGAGTGGAAACGCGTGCCCAGCAGTGGGACAGTAATGGGTTGATGATGATGAAACTACAGTCGACCCTTGCCAACAATCTTGAACTACTCATGATGATCGCTTGGCATTTTATTATAATATGTAGATATTGTAGGTTTTTTACAGTTTGTATTTGTTGTTATTTTATTATTTTGTTTATGCCTATGTGGTAGACAGACTGCGACTGGCAGAGAATGTCATTAGGCATTAAGTTTACCCTCTGTGACCCTTAGTTTAAGGTGTACAAAAATAAATGAAGAAAAATATCTTTATCTCATGAATATTGAAGTCAACGCACTCTGTGAACTTTTAAGAGATGAAGTTAACCCTTCGCAAAACACAGAGTTTAAAGCACTCTACAACTAACGTTACGTTATTGCGAAGGGTTCGCACGAATTTTACGAGAGTGCGTTGTTTTCAAAATTAATGAAATTTATATATCTAATACACTTGTGAGACAATTTTGTACACACTCTATAATATTTCTATATATTTCAAAAAATAAAAAAAATGTGACATACTATTTTACTAATACGAAATAACATGGAAAATACATATTTTCAATATATAAAAATCACTTAATTATTATATTTCAAATGTATCAGTAAAAAAATGCTCGTTATACAAATACAAATAAATTCATGATGTTTCTTTTTCAAAATTAAAAAAAAATACAAAAACGGGTGTCTGGTGGAAGTATAAATATTTGTAACGGCGTGTTCCCTGGTGGGATTCGAACCCACAGTCTCCGGCACCAACAACCGGGCCTTTTCTATTAGGCCACAGGGACACAACGATGAGAGTCGAAATGTGGAATACATTGTGTGTTTTTGAGAACTGTTTTAGCATATTTATTACATGTAAATTGTAAAATTAACAAATTTTGCAAGTATAGACTGCCTCAGAATAATGATAATTAATAATATACAGAATGTCTGAAATAGTAAATAACAATTTTACCTTGCGTCAGTCATACGTACTAAGGCCTATCATAATATCGACTTTTGTTATAATCTTCGTAAAGAAATCTCTTAGTTTTGCAGATATTTGCATTTATGTAAAGGAGACTGAACTGATTCCATACATTTCTGGGCCCGAATGTAACAAGATAAAAATGGTGTGAATTTAAAGGTTCCATGTTATTAATTCCTCATGTAAAAGATATAGGTTCGACTATCTTAGAGCTGAAATAAATTGATTTTAAAAACTAATTATTATTATTGTATGAGTATTAGGTCACTGGTTTAATTCGAAATATAATTTTGATCCTTGTGCGCTACTGACTAGTGTATGTAAAATTCAAAATGTTAAATAGTATATGTCATAACACTAATTCATTTTAGGGTTTCGTACACAAAGGGTAAAAACGGAATCCTAATTCCAAAAAAATGTCAATTTTAGTGGCTTGGTACCCTCTGGGTGCGGTTCAACTTGCACTTGGCCAATAATTATATTGTTTTTTTTTTATCGGAATAACAATTTATAAATAAAATCTTTAATTAATGTTTATCTCATTGCAAGGAAGGGTTATATTTTACATTATAAAACTAATCGTAAAACAATATCTTTATTTTACAAATATTGAACACAACGCACTCTTGTGGACTCTTAAGGGATGAAGTTAACCCTTCGCAACATACCGAGTTTAAAGCACTCTACAACGAGCGTTTTGTTTTTGCGAAGGGTTCGCACGAATCTCACGAGAGTGCGTTGTTTCCAAAATTTATCAAATGTATATATCTAATACACTTGTGAGACAATTTTGTATACACCTGTAATATTTCTATATATTTCCAAAAATCTAAATAAATGTGACATACTTTTTCACTAAATCAATATAACATAGAAAAAAAACGCTTTTGAAATATAAAAAGTCACCTATTATTATATTTGATATTTATCAGAAAAATGCATCGTTATACAAATACAAATACATTCTTGATGGTTTTTTAATTAAAAAAAAAACACAAAAACGGTGTTTGGTGGAACCGACATGAATGAATCTGTGTTCCCTGGTGGGATTCGAACCCACAGTCTCCGGCACCAACAACCGGGCCTTTCCTATTAGGCCACAGGGACACAACGTAATCTGACGAAATTTTGCATATATTGTGAGTAAATATAAACTAATAAGGCGTAAAAATTGATTGTAATCAGTAAAAATAAAAAAATTGCCGAATGCGAGTTGCAATTGTGAACGGAAGGATTCGTATCACCAAATGTTCATTTATTTTATAACTTTTAAAATTTGTTGTCATAGTGTAATGTCATAGTGTCCTGAGGTATTCCTGGAGCGCTATGTAACGGGGCTCTTCAAAAAGGTGTTGCAATTGTCCATAGGCGGCGTTGACTACTTTCCATCAGGTAGCACGTCTGCTTAACCCTTAGGTTAAACAATAAAAAACAAACATTGTGATATAATGGTTCAAATCTTCCTATACCGGTTCAATAGATAAACCAAAAAACGCAAAAAAAATCTATGTTGGGAATACCCATCTTTATCCACAACAACCCGCATTGTATAATGGATTGACGCGCAAAGGGTTTCCGGTTCGATCCCCGGCCAGACAGAGATCTGAATTTGGATATCATTTCTGGGTCTGGGTGTTGTGGTCAGTGTGACGTTTTTAGGCAGTGTTTTTTTATTTAAACAATTATATAGCGTCTGTACTAGTAGATCCCATCATGAATTATTTATTTTTTTAAAGATTGGTATTTCGATTTTTTACCGAGCAAAATACCTGGATTCATAAATAAATAAATGGACATGACGAAGGAAAATTACATACGAATGATAATTTAGCAAAAGCTATTCTTGTTGAACATAACTATACTTTTCATACCTACTAAACTACTTGCAACTTATTACTTATTATAACTTATTCATTTACTTATTATTTTCCACTAAAACAAAATGTCAGTCAACGTTTCGCCTACTAAGGAGCGGCTATGTAAAGGCTAAAATATAATATTTACAATAAAATAAACTATAAGAAAGTCTATCTTATGTAACCAAAAGTTCACATTTCAGATGGAAATATGTTACATCGCCATCTTGTGGATTTCTTGCGAAATTTAAGGAATGCAAGCAAACTTCCCTAGCTGTCAACATTATACTTATGGGATGAAGACAGTTTCCCGTAGCTGTCGACGTAATACGGTAGGTGGCGCTTACTGTTTTAGAAAATTTACTACTTTAGTGCAGTTTTAAAATTGGTGAAATACTTTTAAAAAGTTGAATAATAAACTCTTTATAAATTCTTGTATTGAAAAATTATTTTCTGTATACTTACAAAAGTCTAAAGAACTTATAATTTTGTTACGTTTAAAAAAATATACGTTTTTTGATAATATATCATTTTCAATTTGTGTCTGCCTGCGTTTAGGTATGAAAACAAATGAGCCACATCGCTGTCTCTGTGGTGAAAATGTCAGCCAGTTTGGCCACCACGGACTATCTTGCCGCCGCAGTGCTGGTCGCTTGTCGCGTCATGCGTGTGTCAACGTTATCATCCGAAGGGCCCTTGTTACAATCAACGTGCCGGCTTGCCTTGAGCCGAATGGTATTGCACGTGATGATGGCAAGCGGCCCGACGGTATGACTCTCGTTCCCTGGAAACAGGGGAGGTCACTTGTATGGGATGCGACTTGCGTGGATACGCTGGCTCCATCCCATATTTCAGTGACCTCGACGCATGCAGGAGGTGCGGCAGAGGCGGCTGAATCTGTTAAGCGGCGCAAAATATGCAGCCTTGGGGGATGGCTACATATTTGTGCCGTTTGCGGTAGAGACTCTGGGTCCGTGGGGGCCAGAAGCACGACGGTTCTTCAAAGAAATGTCGTCGCGTCTGGTTGACGTTTCTGGAGACCCAAGAGCTGGTGCGTACTTTGGCCAAAGAATAAGTTTGGCCATACAACGCGGCAACGCAGCCAGCATTCTTGGGACTCTACCGGGAGGCAGTGATTTGGACTCATTGTTTTATATTTAATTATTTAAGTTTTAATATTTCTTTTTTTGTTTAAATTATATTTTTTGTGTATATTGTATATATATTTTAAGTTTGTAAATAAATAGATATATTATATATAATTATTAACATAGAAGTTATTTAATATAGCTAGACTTACTGTTACTTTAGTATTTTAGTAATATTAAAAAATATTGAAATAATTTGCAAAAAATTCAAGCATTATATATACAAAACAAATAATAGAAAAACAAAAACGAAACCGTCTGGTGAATTTCTACTTATTAGCCAAGTGTACCCTGGTGGGATTCGAACCCACAGTCTCCGGCACCAACAACCGGACCTTTCCTATTAGGCCACAGGGACACAACTTAGAGTTTTGAAAATTGATATATATTGTGTGAGATTCTGAACCGTGGAGACCACAGTCGTAGCCAAAGGGGGAGAGGGGTGATCTGGGCACAACTCCTCCATCGTAATATGCTGTGTATGATTTTTGGTCCTTGGTTTTATCCGAAATGTAATTTTGAACTCTGTGCATTAGTGATAATGCAGGGGAAAAGTATATAGATGTGGAGTGGTCCCGTCTGGTTCCCCTGGCGACCGGTAAACTGTGATGCAACACACATACTCATCACCATCAACCCACTGTGTTGTATATATTTATTTATATATATTATACTAGGTATCGCGTGGGTGCGCGAGCTGCAAGCAGCTCGCGGAGAAATGTCTTGTTTAATTTTGCGTGCAAGATTTTTTACAATTTTTGTTTCTCTATATTTATTGAAAATTTGTTATTTTTAGGGGTCGTTTGTAAAGGATATGAGTTAATATTTGCAAAATACCAAGAATTTGGGTCCTGAATTTTTTGTCTATAAGCCATACATTTTAAAAACATAATTAGGAGACAATACCTTGAAATATTACATACAAAAATACCTATTTATAAAACTTGTTATTTTGTGTAGTCTATATATACAGCAACTTGAAAAATTACATAAAATAGTTCATATCGACCCAGGAATGCGTTATTGCTGGTACTCCAAAAAATCTGGAAATACGTTATGTACATATTTGGAATCAGATTTTTTTTCTGTGTTGAATGATCTAACACTCGTAGCTCTAAGAGCATTTTAAATTCATTTACAGCGTAGAAAATTTCAATGAAATGTTTTTTTTCGACCTTAAAATGCAGTAACCCTGTAAAAATCCTTCGTTTTATTGTACTGCGCCTATTACACTAATTTCACTATCAGAACATTTAAACACAGCACGGGTTACAGCGTTGTTCCGGTCCGAGAATTTTAGTCCCTGCTCAGTTACAGTAGTAGTATTTTAGGTATAAATTGAATATTATAATTACAGTCTTTGTTTAGAATATAAATAAATTGTAAAAAATTACGCGATTAAAGGGAAAAAGCGCTAGGTATACTTAAAATTATTTTCTACCCATTTTTTTAACGCGGGGAAATCCAGAAGAGCATCCATGAGGATTGCATATCAGATTAGAAGATCGGAGGAACAGAGGGGGTACGTCAGACTCTTACCAACTAAAACTCCGCGGCGTTCCTCAGGACGTTCAGAGGCGGGTCACGAGAAAACGTTTGCCGGGCCGTCTATTCGAGGCAATTGTCACAGTGATGGCACCTGGCCATCGACACCCGCCCGATCCGGCACAGATAATTCCAGAAACAACCATATACCTAAAGTACTTGTGTCCGACGGAAAGACAGCCCTCGCCCTCGCGCTTACCTAAGCACTACTTCAATAACGGACGAATTGCCTCAATAGTCCTCAGGACGGCGCTAGGACGCACGAACCTTGAGTTCCACGTCTCGGTAACCCATTGGCGCAGCTCAGCTCTGTGTCTCTTCAGTTCCTGTCGCACTGGCGGGCGGCCAGTATCAGTGTGCTTCCTCGCGCTACTAACGTAGAGACGCAAAGGTCTTCGCTCCCAAATCCCAGGGCAAATTTCCCGCCAACACGTAGGCTGCCTCACATGAAAATCTACCCAAGGTCGCCGCCGACCTTAGGCGCTGAGGGGTCCATCCAAAGCGGGGTCCGACATTTCACCGGCTATCCAGGATGAATTTCAGATACGTCCGCAACGGCCTCACGGCGGTACGAACTCCGGAGACGACGATATGAGCATCCTGGGGCGGCGCCTTTCGAGGGCCATGCCATGAAGCATCGCCATGATCGCCATGAAGCACAGCCTCGGATTTTTCAAGATTTTTAAACACAACCGCCGTATGCGGCCCACTATGAATACCGTACTGGCGGTGACGCGCAGGAAAGCATCCCCAAGGTTTCCGCTACAGGCAATCATTAGGGAAGGGGAGCTCTTTGCAGCACTCAGTTTTAGCCGATATTCCACAAGAGAGGACCCAGCATCAAACCCTGTGGAACTCCGCACGACATTTCCCGCCGACACCACTGGTCTTGGCCAGGGTATTCGACCATACGCCTAAATAAGTAGTCCCCAACAATCTTCTCCGGGGGGAACATGTTGGTCATATCAAGTGATACCGCCAACATATCCTCACCCCGGGTAACTGTATTCTTCGCCAGGGACTTCACCTACTTAGGTATCGCCACCTATATAGGTTCTCTACGTAGCGTAAATAAGTACTAAGAAAGGCCTTTTGAAAATTCTAACCCTAAGAGGGTAAAATAGGCGATGTCAGTTTTTGAAATCCTTTCATTTTGAAGCAACTACTAAAAAATTTAGTATTTGACTTCCTGGATAGGAACAAGGACATACCCATTTATACCCTCCCTAAAAATAAACCCCGTAGAGGGTAAAATAGGGGTTGAAAGTTCATTTGAACAACCGTCAATTTTGAAGCGAACACTATGAAATTTTGTATCTGGCTTGCTGGATAAAAATAATGAAATTCTACCCCTAAAGAGGTAAAATAATGTCTGGAACTTTGAATTACTGAAGTTATATATTTTATAGAGCATAAATGGTGATTCTTTTTCGCGAAATAGTAACACGTGTTAAAAAAAGTTAACCAAACCTATCGAATAGTGTATCAAAATAAAGGAAATCAAAAGGAGATTACACGTACATTATGACAGTACAGTCTGACTAAATGAGTAGTGTTACTGTGCCAGAGTTCTACGCAAAGGAAACCGCTGAACTTTAGAGTGCTGGAATTTTACTCATAGGTTCTTTATATAGCGTACTAAATGAGCACTACGAGGATAAAATAGCCTTTTTAGTGATTTTTTAATTTAATTACTTGTTTTTTATTTTCTTTTATGTTCTAACCTAACCTAACCTAACCTAACAAATTCTACATACCTACTATATTTTTCTGTACTAATGTTACAAAAGTAAAAGATTATTTTTTTATCATGATTCAAATATATATAGTGATTGAAGGTGGTAGAATATTTTGTGGTAAGACTCCGGCGGTACCACCGCCACACCTATTTCTGCCTCATAACAGCAGTGTTAAGCGCTGCTGTGTTCTGGTTTGAGGGGTGTAGGCAAGGGAGACATACGTTTCCGAGACGTTCCAGCTTAGTCCTCAGGGGTAGCGGCGCACGTGTGGCCGACTCTAGGTAGGAATATATAATCCTATCTGAGGTTGATTACAGACGTCCATAGGTAATAGCCACCCACCATCAGGTGGACTGCATGCTCGTCTGTTACTCCCATATTGTGAAGTGTAAAAAAGTGAGCGCTAAATGGCCGAATAGACAGGTGGTATCCCTGTATCATCAGGATAAAGGAGTTTAATATTGAATATATGCGCAAGCACAAATAATTTACTTTTATTAAGTTGAAAATAATTGTATATTAACAGGGTTGAGTAGGTTAAATTTGTGGTCAGTACATGGATGGGTGACCGCCACGTAATGTTATTGTCTCCTCAAACGTTTTCGTGCTTTTAAATTTACGTTCAGCTGCTGGTTCCAGATGTTAACATATAAGTCTGGTGAAAATTTCAAAAAATATTGTTTTAAAAATTAACCGTTTTAATGTTATTGGATATCCACAACCACTGTTTTTCTTATATGAACTAAAAGGATTTACTTTACCTATTCGACTTTCGTTATTATATCGGACCATCGAATCTATATAACCTGTAAGAATCTAGACTGTATTTTGAACTTCACGTCAAATTCAATTCTGGGAATTCTGGAATATCAAATTCTGGGAAGTAATGATAAATGACAAACTAAAGGAAAAGCGTAAATTTTAAGAATATACATATTTTTTCATATTAATTTGGCAGTTAAGTTCCCGCCATTCATTAATTTAAACATCTCGCGTATTAACAATGTTTTTGGTCTAATATTTCAAATCATTCAGAAGCGGACGTTTTGTTCTTCTAGAATTTATATTTTTATGTTTGACTTAGTTAAGGTTATTTTTAGGACCATTGTAATAGATTTTCAACTTGCTCTGCGCGGAGTTTCGTTTAATACAAATGTAAAATTGACAATTTGGGAGAATGACTTTTTCAAGTAAAATCCTAGTGATTACTTAACAAAAAGATATAGAAAATCATATGTAACGTTGAAACGAAGTTGTAAAAAATAAAAAATAAAAATTTACGTATTAATAAATTATCTATTTTTATTAAAAATATAAATCCTAGAATCCTATCCTAAACAGGATAGAGGGAGATGAGGGCCCAGTGCCATCATTGAGGACACTACGAGGATTCCGCATAGCACACGCTGCAGTACTGCCCAGCGTGGGAGTCTCAGCGGCGGATCCTCGTGTCAAAAGTGGGACCGGACCTGTCTCCAGCGCCATTGTTGGATAGCTCCAAGATATAGCATGATCACCTGCGACATTTTCAAATCCACGAAGGAAGAAGCCGAGCGAGCTAGGGAGCGCACAGCTCGGAGGAGGAGTCGCCGTGGGCGTAGATAACGCCCATCTGTTCCCGTAGTTCTGGGACCAGAATAGGGTATCCTCTGCCTGTCTTTAGGGGCGAGTAAAGGGGCTTCCGGGATTGCGGGTGGCAAAAGTGAGAGCTGGAACCACCCGTCGCATACCGTCGTGCACGCCACACCGAGTGGTGAGCGTCATGCTCACCTGGGCAACCTGGGCCCGACGGGGCAACCCGCTAAGAAGACTCCGGTTGCGTTCCTTTGGAGATCCCGAAGTTCTCTATGCGGCGCCGAGGATAACTACCGGGGGGGTTTTAGTGCGGTAAGAATCCCACATAACCCCGTGTCGCTCCCACGGCATAGGGTACCTTTTGAAGGTTTCCCCTCTTGTCAACAAAAAAAAAGGTGTATCTTGAGGGAAGTATTATAGGTACCTTTTTATGTAATATAGGAGTAGCAGACGAACATACAGTTCAGACAGTAGCCACTTACCATCAGGAGGACTGATAAAGCCTTGTACTAAAGTAAAAATATTGTTTAGAAGAAACAGACGAGGAAGATGTTGATGTATAAGAAGAGTGATAACGTAAGAGGCAAATTAATCAATGATGAGATGAAAGGTTTTATGAGTTGAGTTGAGGCGTTAAAAAATCAGAAAAGTTTAATTATAACGTTTAAGTGAAAATTATTTAAAATTACGTATTACGTATAATGTAGGATTTTTTTCTTAAGTTATTTCAATTATATTTAAAACGTTAAAGAATTACATTTTCATTACCTGCAATAAAAAATAAAGTAAGATTTTAAAGAGTTTTAGTTTTAGACCAGATCCCTAAATACGTATTTTTATTTTAATACTAGATGACCCGGTGAACTTCGTACCACCTAATTATGAGTGACTATCTGTACCTCGTGGTTTCACTCGTGTAATTTATGTATTATGTCCATAAACTACTGGTAAATATTAGGAAATGGCCACAGGAGAACAGGAAAATAAATTATTGTTAACGTGAAAATCCCAGAGGAGTTGTTGAATGACATCCGAATTGCCAATGCTAACTGCTTTTTTTCATAATTTATACCATATCCCAGGTCCTCTATCTTGGATAAAAGTAATCACGGAAAAAGGATGATAGAGCATCTTTTAAAAACAGGCGCTGATGGCAATACTCAAGAGAAAAACGGTCAACTGCTTTACATCTAGCCATTTCAAAAGGACGTCGTCCAATCATCGATTTAATATTACAGCATGATGATGTTAATATCAAAAATAATTCTAGAATTTCTTCTCTTTGTGTTGCTGCTGCCTGCAGAGATTTTAAAACTGTTAGTAGTTTAATTAATTTTACAGCTCGAGTTAATAATATAAGTTGTGACTATGACGATGAGCTGAAATCATATATGCCTTTACATTTGGCAGCAAGAAATGGGAACAATGAAATAGTGGAAATCTTGTTAAAGGAAGGTGCAGATGTTGAAGTGCTGAATGAATAAGGATGATGAGACACCGCTTCATGATGCTATTAACAACGGACGCGTCGAAGTTGAGGTCAGGTCAGGTCAGGTCAGGTCAGGTCAGGTCAGGTTAGGTTAGGTGATCGGCGCGCCTGGTAGATTCCTTTATTGGTCTTAACGCAGACCTTCCGGGTCTCAGGAAAACAAAAATCGCTGATCCTGATTATCCTAGTAAGGATAACGGGTCAGAATGTTTAAAATATTGAATTGTCATCGGTCCTTAATAAGTATGCCAAATTTCGAGTTAATCCGACGTTTTGAAGGGGGTTAAAATCATGTTCAAAGATTCCGTTACATACTAACATACCAACATACATACGTCTGAAGCTAATAAAAGCGTATTAAAAATACAATTAAATAAAATTCACTCTACCTCTCTGCACTCTGTTATTTTTTTACCGACTTCAAAAAGGAGGTGGTTATCAATTCGGCCGGTATCTTTTTTTTATGTATGTACACGAATTACTCCGCCGTTAGTGAACCGATTTTAATAATTATTTTTTTATTGTGTTATTTTTTATTGTAGGTTCTAATGAAATTACAAAGTCAGTTCATCATTGACTATTTAAGGGTCTGATAATGTGGCTCGGAGACAAAATATGTAACTCCTCAACCGATGGGGATATTTGAGTTGTGTTTGAAGATATTTGGTGTAAGTTCTAACGAAATTGCAAAGTCAGTTCATCATTGACTATTTAGGGGTCTGATAATGTGGCTCGGAGACAAAATATGTAACTCCTCAACCGATGGGAATAATTGAGTCGTGTTTGAAGATATTTGGTGTAGGAGGTTCTAATGAAATTGCAAATCATTGACTATTTAGTTAGGTTAGGTTGGAACACATAAGACAATATAAAACTAAGCGGGCAGGGCGCGGCAGCGCCCTGCGTGCGGGCGGTTCCAATCAATGTAAATTCAGACCGTACCTTAATTCATGATCACGTTTATACAATTTTATATTGTATTAATATAAATGTTATTATGTCATCACTAAAAGGGTAAAAAAATTTTTAACAAAAAATACAACCGACTTCTATGTCACTACATAGTAAAAAATAATTCAAATAAATGTTGGTTTAGTACATATTTCTGAAGTCGCCGCTCAATATATTTCGTTCGAATTATTTTTTACTTTGTAGTGACATAGAAGTCGGTTGTATTTTTTTGTTATTTTTTTTACAAACACGCGAAAAGAAGTACCTATAACTTCAATAACGGTTTTTTTTAAAGAAAGTTTATTTACTTATAGTACTCTAATCGGGTTGTTGAATAACTAAAAATGCTGAAACAGGTGTGTAAATAGAAAGGCGATTTATAACAGTCTTAAGGATTGATCTAAAAAAACAAACAGTGACTCAGATGCTTCATTATGTCTTATGATAATTTTCTTAGTGCTCCAAATTAACGGATATTAAATTAAAGTTCCATACCCGATTAAATGTCCCTAAAGGTTGATTTTCCAAAAACGGTGAAAAATGTGTTCTATTATTTTGAATCAAAAAGCTAAATTCCAATTTTCATAGACTTTGCTTCAAAATCTGCCGATTTCTAAACGAAGTGTCTTCTAAAGCCAAATGCAAATTTTTACAGTTTTTGCTTCCAAATTAACGGATTTTAATATAAAATTCCAACCCCTACTTAACCATCTTAAGGGTTGATTTTGCAAATATCGTAAAATAGATATTTAATTACTTTATATCGAAATCCCAAATACCAATTTTCATATAGATTTGCATCAAAACTGGGGGACTTAAATACAAACTTTCAACTCTTATTTATTCACGGAAACGCGGTCGAACAGGATAAAAAGTATCCTATGTCCGTCTCCTGGTTCTAAGCTACCTCTCCCTCCACCAATTTTCAGTCAAATTGGTTCAGCCGTTGTTGAGTTATAAAATGCTTCTCGAAAACGCGGTCGAACGGGATAAAAAGTATCCTATGTCCTTTTCCTGCTTCTAAGCTACCTCGCGATTAATTTTCAGTGAAATCGGTTCAGCCGTTCTTGAGTTATTAAATGACTTCACGGAAACGCGGTCGAACGGGATAAAAAGTATCCTATGTCCGTTTCCTGGTTCTAATCTACCTCTTTACCAATTTTCAGCTAAATCGGTTCAACCGTTCTTGAGTTATAAAATGACTTCAAGGAAATGCGGTCGAACGGGATAAAAAGTATCCTATGTCCGTCTCCTGGTTCTAAGCTACCTCTCCACCAATTTTCAGCCAAATCGGTTCAGCCGTTCTTGAGTTATAAGTGGAGTAACTAACACGACTTTCTTTTATATATATAGATTAATTTTGTTTATGCCATAACTTACAGCATTTTTTTCGCGTAAAAAAATAAACTCATCGGATTATAGTTTTTTAAAGTAACAATGAATTAAAAATATGATGTTTACAGCATATACGCTTCCCAAAAAAAGAGATTCCATATGCATAGTGCACATTTTTTTCGTAATGGTACAGTATATACCTAAGTACCATTAAGCGCCTCATACAATAATTATAGTTAAAAAAACTAAAAAACACGCTTTTATGATCAACTAAAAAGTAGAAAATAATTTTCAATCTAAGAATCAATTAAGGAACAGTAAATAGTATAATTGTGGAAAAAGTGTGGGGTGTTTTTCGAACCTGATAAATGGAGCTACTATAATTATTTATTAATTTTTAGTATTTCTCGTTATAGCGACCACCATTATTCATCGTTTGTAAAAAAATCAAGTGTCTATCTATTACGATTTCAGAGATAAAGCTCAACGACAGACGAATAGACCGCAGAGGGTTTCGTTTTAACCTTTGAGTACGGAATCCTAAAAATCATTCTACAAGAGCGCATTATAGATATGTTTCAGAACATTTGAGTTATAGGGAAATAACATTATTATTTTCTAAACTAAAAATCACGATATAAAAGTTACGCCTATTGAAACTAAATAGCAATAATTATTTGCAATCTAAAGTTGCGATGAACTTTGCTGAAGGTGTTTGAAAAATCTCGCCTCGAAAATCGTTAATCCAGAGGATGTTGATAAGGACAATGGTACAAAACTATTAATGTTTAAAATATTGAATTGTCATCGGTCCTTAATAAGTATGCCAAATTTCGAGTTAATCCGACGTTTTGAAGGGGGTTAAAATCATGTTCAAAGATTCCGTTACATACTAACATACCAACATACCAACATACATACGTCTGAAGCTAATAAAAGCGTGTTAAAAAAATGATGTCAAATGGTGGAAACAGTCTGAAACATTCGATAATCCTATTGAAAATGCATTTGTATGAAAACAATTCTTTTGATTATGGCAACATTGGATATTGTATTTTTACGTAACGATCATTTAAAGTAAAGTTTATCCTCTATCAACGGTTCTCCCTCAACTATTCAAAAAGTGAAAATCATGAAAAAAAATCTGTATGCCAGTATTGCCAGTTGATTAATACGAAAATGGTCAAATGTCATTACGGTATCATGAAAATGTCCAAATAAACATCATAGATTATGGCCCTTCTTTAGTAAATTTTATATTTTAACCCTCTTTAATAACTCACAAAAATTGTAGAAGATTATTACATTTTATATCCTTTACTTGAGTACATACGACATCCACAAAATCTGTTTCTCTGTGTCTGCTAATAAATAATTATAAATTATTACGTAAGAAGAGAATCTAACATCTTAAGTCCCTTCCCACTATGTGCATGGTAGGGCACACTCCAAAAAGAATAATCACGAGTAAAATTCATATAGGTAACGTAAGCCACAAACAATTTAACACATACAAACAATTTAACTCAAATAAATAGAATACTCAAAAACTCAAGTCATAAATAATTTCAAACCAGTTATTGCTTTCTTAACATACCAATAAGTTAGCTAATTAAGATTGAATCATATATGTACCTTTTTAAAAGACTCATAAATAAATTTCGAAATATACTTATACTTATAAACCCTGTAATCGATAACCATTACTTCTCTCCAAAAATTTGAAACAATTTGTCTTGCTTTTCTTCTTTTATATCTTAAGACTCTTCTATGAACTCTGACTATGAATTCTTCTCTTTCGAAATGGTAACAAGTGATTTAAATACTTTAGTGTTGAATGCCCAGTCCATTATTATTACATTCCAAAGACCACAGGTATTCTCCATTGTTTGATCCAATATAAACATGAAAACAAAAATAAAACTTGCAATTAATTCTATTTAAAAATGTAACTAAATAAGTACAAGCCGTAACCATACTTTTCCAATTGTTAGTAACGTAATGGATACTTAGGAATAACGCAAATAGAACAAAAATTCAATAACCTAATCCCTTTATTATTATTATACGGATAATATAATGTTAAACAATATAACATCGATAACTTTAAAAATCAATATTACTTTCGAATATTATCAGCACAATAAGCCCTAGTTCTAATATAGGACTGTTTATCATTATTCGTAATATACGTATAAATATTTAACACAAACTCCGAAACGTTAAGTGTTAAATGTATGACAAAATATTAATAATTTGAAGCCTGCAAAAGTTGCCTTATAACATTAAAGTTCTTTTAAACAAATATAACATTTGCTCATAACAACGCTACTGCCATTTTATATCTCAACTGTGTAAGTAAGAACTTCTAATATGATTAATATTTAAAAATGAAATTATGATTTATATCAAAATAAGGTAAAATGAAAACATAAATATTTGACCCAATCAAATTCCTGTAAAACGGCCGGCTAGGCTACTACATGCCTATTTAGTAAACTCAGATAGCAAACTTAAGACAATCTGTACCAACCAACATTTGTATCGATTCTTAATTTGTTGTATTTAAATATATCCAATAAATTAACTTACGCAGTTTTACGCAGGCGATCCCACTGGCTAAATTGTTGGGGGTGTCTCCAATGAAAGGCTTGAATCAAGCTAGTTATTTTTATTTAATTCCAAGACATCCACAAACATCGTCCTTGACATCTGCCGTTTCCCGCCATAATACCCTTTTATTTATTTTTTAAATCACGAGTACAGCGTTACAGCCAATTAAATATGTGGCCAGCATTATTTTTCGAGTGAAAGGTTTTAAACTAATTTTAATTTAATTTATTTTTATAATGTTGAACTAACGCAGTAAGGTATAATAATAAATGTGACCTTACAATAAATACTAAGAAAAAATGTAAAATGGTGCCGGTCATCGTGGTGGTGGTCATTAAAGTGAGAGAAGAGCCTGAAACATTGCATACAAAAATGCATATGTATGAAAAAATATTTTTTTGTTTGACAATTTTGATATATTTTTTAAACAAAATGATTTTTTTTCAGACTATAAATACCTACAAACACCTCATACTTTGTAATGATATCAAAAGAATACAAGTTTGAAATATTACATGCATATGAACTTTTGTATGACAACACTGATATAATTTTTCACCATAATATTCAAACTGTTAAAATCGACCTCATTAATTAGAATGACGTCAGAAGGAGACAGCAGCTTGAAATATTACATACAAAAATGCACATGTATTTTTAATTTTTTTTGTATGGCAACACTAAAATATTTTTTTATCGAAATCTGCAGAATATTAGTACCTCTAAACCTCTCATACATTCTAATGATATCAATACAAGACAACAGCTTGAAATATCGCATATAAAAATACATACATATGAAAATTATTATTTTTTGTATGGCAACACTTAAATATTTTGTTACCAAAAGGTAAAGTCTATTAGTACCCACAATCGCGTCATACATTATAAGGTTGGCAAAAATATAGTAAAGCTTGAAATATTACATACAAAAATGCATATGTATGAAAATTATTATTTTTTGTATGGGAACACTGAAATATTCTTTTACCCAAATGTTAAAACTGCGTCTCATACATTGAAATGACATCAAAAGGAAATAACAGCTAGAAATATGACATACAAAAATGCACTTGTATGAAAATTATAATTTTTTATATGGCAACACTGAAATATTTTTCCACCAATTTACACAGTCTATAAGTACCATTAAACGCCTCATACAGAAAACTGACGTTTAGTGATGTTGGGCATGGTGGTGGTGGTCTTTAAAGGGACACAACAGCCCGAAACACCACATACAAAAATACAAATGTATGAAAATTATTATTTTTTGTATGGCAACACTAAAATATTTATTTATCGAAATGTGCGCAATATTAGTACGTACAAACGCCTCATACATTCTAATGTTACCAATACAAGACAACAGCTTGAAATATTACATACAAAAATACATATGTATGAAAATTAATATTTTTTGTATGGCAACACTAAAATATTTTTTTACCAAAATGTGCAGTCTATTAGTACATACAAACGCGTCATACATTATAACGTTGTCAAAAATTTACAACAGCTTGAAATGTGATATACAAAAATGCACATGTATGAAAATTATTATTTTTTGTATGGCAACACTGAAATATTTCGTTACACATTGGTACAGTCTATAAGTGCCATTAAGCGCCTAATACAAAAAAATGACCTCAAATGGTGGCAACAGCCTGAAATCTTCGATAATCCTGCAGAAAATGCATTTGTATGAAAACATTTTTTTTGTATATGGCAACATTGGATTTTCGATTTTTTACATAGGGTCCATTTGAAATAAAAAATATCTCCCATACATTACTTATATGCTCTGTCTACGGTTTTCGGCCCAGTACTCAAAAAGTGAAAATCGCGAAAAAAAATTCTGTATCCCAGTGTTGCCAGTTAATTAAGATGAAAATGGTCAAATGTCATTACGGCGCCCAAAAAAAATTGTCCTGTGAAGAAATTTCATTAAAAATATTTCTCCTTCTACTTTTTACATTTTTGAATGAAAAGTTCCAAAAAATGTATGAACGATGAAAAAAAAAACTTTACCTGGCAACACTTCGAGCCGAGCTCCATGACCGCCCGATACAAAGCGACTCGCTCAAATGTTGCCAACCTCAAAATATTTCACTTCGAAAAATGCATTTTTTCGTACATTTTACAAAATGGCTGACACAAGGTGCGCCATCTGATTTAAAAAAAATAATATTGCCATATGATAAAATTGAGGATACAATCCGGCCAATAAATCAAAAATATCGAAAAAATATTAATAAAACCATCGCGCTACGACCCCACAAACACACCTCGAAAAATGAAAGATTTCAAACTCAAATATCTCGGCGGCCATCTTGTTTTTCCAATTTTTTCTAATTTTATCGTAACAGTCGTCCCACAATTAGCCGAAAATGACACCAATCTCAGGTAGGCGCGCAGAATAAAAAAAAAGTTGAAAATCGCAGGAGGGCCGCCATCTTGAATTTTGTATGTTTCCCATTTTTCCTATAACCACCATAATATACCGAAAAAAAATCGCATACATTATTACTACCCCCCACCAATAGTTTAGGCTGGGCTACTCGAAATGTCAAAAAAGTGAAAAAAAAAATCTAGCTCCCAGTGTTGCCAGTTAATTTAGATGAAAATGGTCAAATGTCATTACGACCCCCCTGACAAATACCCATGTAAAATATTTTCATTAAAAATGTTTCTCCTTCTACTTTTTACATTTTTGAATGGAAAGTTCCAAAAAAAGTATGAACGAAGAAAAAAAATCCTAAACCTGGCAACACTCCAAGTCACGCTCCACAACCGCCCCATACAAGGCGATTCGATGAAATGTTGCCAACCTCAAAATATTTCACTTAAAAAAATGCGATTTTTCATACATTTTACAAATTGCCTGACGAACGATCCGCCATCTGGTTAAAAAATTAAATAAATCCGATTTGGTAAAATTGAGCATATATCCCAGAAAAAAAGAAAAAGAAATCGAAAAAATATTTAAAAAAACACATCAGTGCCACCCCGCAAACACACCTCGAAAAATGAAAAATTTCAAATTCAAATATCTCGGCGGCCATCTTGTTTTTTCAACTTTTACTAATTTCATCGTAACAGGCGACCTCAAATTAGCCGGAAACGATACCGATCTTGGGTAGGTGCAAAATAAAAAAAAAAAGTTGTCCAATCCAGCTCGGCCGCCATCTTGAATTTTGGAAGTTTCATATTTTTCCCATAGACATGGAGGCAAACAAAAAATTCCACTCCTACATCAAACCCACCCCCCACCACTCCTTCAGGTCGAGGAAGTCGATTTTTCGTAAAACTGAAAAAAAAATCCTGCGGCCAGTGTTGCCAGTCGACATCGACGAAAATGGTCAAATGTCATTACGACAGCCAAAAAAAATATTCCAGTGAAAAATTTTCATCAAAAATATTTCTCCTTCTACTTTTCATATTTTTGAATGAAAAGTTTGAAAAATTGTAAGAGTGGGGAGAAAAAAACTCAAACCTGGCAACACTTCGGGCCGAGCCCCACGACCGCCCCAAACAAAGCAAATCGCTCAAACGTTGCCAACCTCCGAATATTTCACTTCAAAAAATCGGTTTTTTTCATACATTTTACAAATCGCCTAACAGACGACCCGCCATCTTGTTGAAAAAAAAATTAAATCCGATTTGGCAAAATTGAGGATATATCCGAGAAAATTTAAAAAAATGGCAACAAAATATTAAAAATCCCAAGAGATACGACCTCCGAAAAACACCTCGAAAATTGAAAAAATTCAAACTCAAATATCTCGGCGGCCATCTTGGTTTTTCATTATTTTCCAATTTCATCGTAACACCCACCTGAATATTATTCGAAAAGGAAACAAACATCGTAATAAAGTCAATAAATAAAAAAGTTAAAATTTTTAAGTCGGCCGCCATCTTGAATCTATGGCATCTCATATTTTTCCCTTTGCCTCGGGGGGGAGAGGAGAAAACCCGCCATAGACAACAAAGTCGCTCCTAGACGGCAACATGGAGAACGGCATGTCAGTCAGTCAGTGGTAAGTTCAGGATTATATATATACTAGGTATCGCTTGTGTGCGCTCGCTGCTAAAGCAGCTCGCGAAACGGTTGTCTTCTTTAGTTTTGCGTGCAAATTTTTTTTACATTTTTTACCCGATATTGAAGTTTTATTAATTCTGCTTGGGGCTGTTTGGAAAAGATATGAGTTAATATTTGCAAATTACCAAGAATTTGGGTCGTGATTTTTTTGTCTATAAGCCATACATTTTAAAGACATAATAAGGAGACAAAAGCTTGAAATATTATATACAAAAATAACTATTTATAAAAATTGTTATTTCTTGTATGACAACACTAAAATATTTTTTTACCAAAATCATGCCAAAATGTGTAGTCTATTAGTACATAAAAACGCGTCATACATTATTTCTATATATTATATTATCTATATTAATTCTATACTTATAATAAATCTGTAGAGAGGTCAATTCTGTACAAGAAATATATTTCCAAAATAACTATCAGGGGGTATTTAGGGATCGATACTGATGTCAAGAATGCAATCATTAAAATTTTTGTCTGTCTGTCTATATAACCGTTATAGAAAAAAAAACTACTCGACGGATTTTAACGAAACTTGATACAATTATTTTTCATACTCCTGAGCTGGTTATAGTATACTTTTCATCACGCTACAATCAATAGGAGCAGAGCAGTGCAGAAAATATACCTCTTATATTATATCCTTCTTTTGTAAATCGTACTCGTATATCATATTTATCCTGTCCATCCTTTGAAAATATCCAAATATACCTAATAGATTATGGCCCTTCTTTAGTAAATCTTATATTTTACCCCTCTTTTAAAGTCACAAAAATGTTGAAGATTAATACATTTTGTATCCTTTATTTGACTACATACCACATCCACAAAATCTGTGTCTGTGTCTGTTAATAAATAATTATAAATTAATACGTAAGAATAGAATCTAACATCTTACGCCCCTTCCTGCTATGTGCATGGTAGAGCTACACTCCAAAAAGAATAATCACGGGTAAAATTCATATAGGTAACTTAAGCCACAAACAATTTAACACATACAACGAATTAAACTAAAATAAATAGAATACTCAAAAACTCAAGTCATAAAAAAATTTCAAACCAGTTATTGCTTTCTCAACATACCAATAAGTTAGCTCATTAAGATTAAATCATATACATTTTTAAACGACTCATAAATTAATTCCGAAATATATACTTATAAACCCTGTAACCGATAACCATCAAATTCTCTCCAAATAATCTAAACAATTTGTCTTGCTTTTCTTCTTTCATATCTTATGAATCGTAATTCTTCTCCTTCGAAATGGTAACAGGTGCTTTTAATAGTGTTGAATGCCCAGTCCGTTATTATTACATTCCAAAGACCACAGGTATTCTTCATTGTTTGATCCAATATTAACATGAAAACAAAAATAAAACTTGCAATTAATTCTATTTAAAAATGTAAGTAAGTAAGTACAAGCTGTAACCATACTTTTCCAATTGTCCGTAACGTAATGGACACTTAGGAATAGAACAAACTTTTTATAACCTAATCCCATTATTATTATACGGATAATATAATGTTAAACAATATAACATCGATAATTTTAAAATTTAATAATTACATTCGGATATTATCCGCACAATGAACCCTAGTAAATATTTAACATATACTCCAAAACGTGAGGTGTTAAATGTATCACGAAATATTAATAATTTGAAGCCTGCAAAAATTGTCTTATAACATTAAAGTTCTTCTAAACAAATGTAACATTTGCTCATAACAACTGTACTGCCATTTTATATCTCGACTGTGTAAGTAAGAACTTCTAATATAGTGTTATTATGATTTATATCAAATTAAGGTAAAATGAAAACAAAAACATTTGACCCAAAATCAAATCAAATTCCTGAAAAACGCCTACTATATATCTATTTAATAAACTCAGATAGCAAACTTAAAACAATCTGTGCCAACCAACATTTGTATCGATTCTTAATTTGTTGTATTTAAATATATCGAATAAATTAACTTACGCAGTTTTACGCACCCGATCCCACTGGCTGAATTGTTGGGGGTATCTCCAATGGAAGACTTGAATCAACCTAGTTATTTTTATTTATTTCCAAGACCTCCACAAACATCGTCCTTGACATCTGCCGTTTCCCGCCATAATACCCTTTTGTTTATCTTTTTAAATCACGAATACAGCGTTGTGTAAATATGTGGCCAGCATTATTTTTCGAGTGAAAGGTTTTAACCTAATTTTAATTTTATTTATTTTTATAATGTTAATAATGTCTCGCCTGTCTATCTCGCTCTAACACATACGTATACTATGCTCTGACTCTTTCGGATTGCCAATCTATTAGTATAATATATCTATGGTTCAAACTGTTAGTAGCTAACAACGCCACGTATTAGGTAATAACTTCAAAAGGAGACAACAGTTTTAAATATTACATACAAAGATGCATGCGTATAAAAAATATTATTTTGTGTACGGCACCACTGAATTTTTTTTTACCACAATGTGAAATCTATTAATACCTACAAACGCATCGTACATTTTAATGTTGTCAAAATATACAACAGCTTGAAATATTTAATAGAAAATACATATGTATGAATATTATTATTTTTTGTATGGCCACACTAAAATATTATTTTATAAAAATGTGCAGAATATTAGTCTTACAAACGCCCCATACATTCTAAAGATATCAACAGAAGACAACAGCTTGAAATATTGCATACAAAAATACATATATATGAAAATTATTATTTGTTGTATGGCAACACTTAAATATTTTGTTACCAAAATGTGAAGTCTATTAGTACCTACAATCGTGTCATACATTATAAGGTTGTCAAAAATATACAAATGCTTGAAATATTACATACAAAAATGCATATGTATGAAAATTATTATTTTTTGTATGGGGACACTGAAATATTATTTTACCCAAATGTTAATACTTCTAGTATCTACAAACGCCTCATACATTGGAATGACATCAAAAGGAAACAACAGCTTGAAATATGACATAAAAAAATACACTTGTATGAAAATTATTATTTTTTATATGGCAACACTGAAATAATTTTCCACCAATTTATACAGTCTATAACTACCATTAAACGCCTCATACAGAAAACGGACGTTTAGTGATGCTGGGCTTGGTGGTGGTGGTCTTTAAAGGGAGACAACAGCACGAAACACCACATACAAAAATACAAATGTATGAAAATTACTATTTTTTGTATGGCCACACTAAAATATTTTTTTATCAAAATGTGCAGAATATTAGTACCTACAAACGCCTCATACATTCTAATGATATGAACAGAAGACAACATCTTGAAATATTGCATACAAAAACACATATATATGAAAAATATTATTTTTTATATGGCAACACTTAAATATTTTGTTACCAAAATGTGAAGTCTATTAGTACCTACAATCGCGTCATACATTATAAGGTTGTCAAAAATATACAAAAGCTTGAAATATTACATACAAAAATGCATATGTATGAAAATTATTATTTTTTGTATGGGAACACTGAAATATTATTTTACTCAAATGTTAATACTTCTAGTATCTACAAACGTCTCATACATTGGAATGACATCAAAAGGAAACAACAGCTTGAAATATTACATACAAAAATACATATTATATGAAAATTATTATTTTTTGTATGGCAACACTGAAATATTTTTCCACCAATATGTACAGTCTATAAGTACCATTAAATGCCTCATACAGAAAACTGACGTTAAGTGATGCTGGGCATGGTGGTGGGGGTCTTTAAAGGGAGACAACAGCTCGAAACACCACATACAAAAATTCAAATGTATGAAAATTATTATTTTTTGTATGGCAACACCAAAATATTTTTTAATCAAAATGTGCACAATATTAGTACCTACAAACGCCTCATACATTCTAATGATACCAATACAAGACAACAGCTTGAAACATTACATACAAAAATACTTATGTATGAAAATTAATATTGTTTGTATGGCAACACTAAAATATTTTTTTACCAAAATGTGCAATCTATTAGTACATACAAACACGTCATACATTATAACGTAGTCAAAAATTCACAACAGCTTGAAATATGCCATACAAAAATGCACATGTATGAAAATTTTTATTTTTTGTATGGCAACACTGAAATATTTTTTTACACATTGGTACAGTCTATAAGTGCCATTAAGCGCCTCATACAAAAAAATGACGGCAATTGGTGGCAACAGCCTGAAATCTTCGATAATCCTGTAGAAAATGCATTTGTATGAAAACATTTTTTTTGTATATGGCAACATTGGATTTTCGATTTTTTACATAGGGTCCATTTGAAATAAAAAATATCTCCCATACATAACTTATATGCTCTGTCTACGGTTTCCGCCCAAGTACTCAAAAAGTGAAAATCATGAAAAAAAAATCTGTATCCCAGTGTTGCCAGTTGATTAAGATGAAAATGATCAAATGTCATTACGGCACCCAAAAAAAATAGTCCTGTGAAAAAAATTCATTAAAAATATTTCTCCTTCTACTTTTTACATTTTTGAATGAAAAGTTCCAAAAAATGTATGAAAGATGAAAAAAAAAACTTCACCTGGCAACACTTCGAGCCGAGCTCCATGACTGCCCGATACAAAGCGACTCGCTCAAATGTTGCCAACCTCAAAATATTTCACTTCGAAAAATGCATTTTTTCATACATTTTACAAAATGGCTGACACAAGATGCGCCATCTGATTTTAAAAAAATAATATTGCCATATGATAATATTGAGGATACAATCCGGCCAATAAAACAAAAATATCGAAAAAATATTAATATAACCACCGCGCTACGACCCCACAAACACACCTCGAAAAATGAAAGATTTCAAACTCAAATATCTCGGCGGCCATCTTGTTTTTCTAATTTTTTCTAATTTTATCGTAACAGTCGTCCCACAATTAGCCGAAAATGACACCAATCTCAGGTAGGCGCGCAGAATAAAAAAAAATTGAAAATCGCAGGGGGCCGCCATCTTGAATTTTGTATGTTTCCCATTTTTCCTATAACCACCATAATATACCGAAAAAATATCTTATACATTATTACTACCCCCCACCAATAGTTTAGGCTGGGCTACTCGAAATGTCAAAAAAGTGAAAAAAAAAATCTAGCTCCCAGTGTTGCCAGTTAATTTGGATGAAAATGGTCAAATGTCATTACGACCTCCCTGACAAATACCCATGTAAAATATTTTCATTAAAAATGTTTCTCCTTCTACTTTTTACATTTTTGAATGGAAAGTTCCAAAAAAAGTATGAACAAAGAAAAAAAACCTAAACCTGGCAACACTTCAAGTCACGCTCCACAACCGCCCCATACAAGGCGATTCGCTGAAATGTTGCCAACCTCAAAATATTTCACTTCAAAAAATGCGTTTTTTCATACATTTTACAAATTGCCTGACGAACGATCCGCCATCTGGTTAAAAAAATAAATAAATCCGATTTGGTAAAATTGAGCATATATCCGAGAAAAAAAACGAAAAAAATCAAAAAAATATTTAAAAAAACACATCAGTGCCACCCCGCGAACACACCTCGAAAAATGAAAATTTTCAAACTCAAGTATCTCGGCGGCCATCTTGTTTTTTCAACTTTTTCTAATTTCATCGTATCAGTTGCCCTGAAATTAGCCGGAAACGATACCGATCTTGGATAGGTGCAAAATAAAAAAAAAAGTTGCCCAATCCAGCTCGGCCGCCATCTTGAATTTTGAAAGTTTCAGATTTTTCCCATAGACACGGAGGCAAACAAAAAATTCCACTCATACATCAAACCCACCCCCCACCACTCCTTCAGGTCGATGAAGTCGATTTTTCGTAAAACTGAAAAAAAATTCCTGCGGCCAGTGTTGCCAGTCGATATCGACGAAAATGGTCAAATGTCATTACGACAGCCAAAAAAAATATTCCTGTGAAAAATGTTCATCAAAAATATTTCTCCTTCTACTTTTCACATTTTTGAATGAAAAGTTTGAAAAATTGTAAGAGTGGGGAGAAAAAAACTCAAACCTGGCAACACTTCGGACCGAGTCCCACGACCGCCCCGAACAAAGCAAATCGCTCAAACGTTGCCAACCTCCGAATATTTCACTTCAAAAAATCCGTTTTTTCATACATTTTACAAATCGCCTAACAGACGACCCGCCATCTTGTTGAAAAAAAAATAAATCCGATTTGGCAAAATTGAGGATATATCCGAGAAAATTTTAAAAAATGGCAACAAAATAATAAAAATCCCAAGAGATACGACCTCCCAAAAACACCTCGAAAATTGAAAAATTTCAAACTCAAATATCTCGGCGGCCATCTTGGTTTTTCATTTTTTTCCAATTTCATCGTAATACCCACCCGAATATTATTCGAAAAAGAAACAAACATTATCATAAAGTCAATAAATGAAAAAGTTAAAAATTTTAAATCGGCCGCCATCTTGAATCTATGGCATCTCATATTTTTCCCTTTGCCTCGGGGGGGAGAGGAGAAAACCCGCCATAGACAACAAAGTCGCTCCTCGCCGGCATCATGGAGAACGGCATGTCAGTCAGTCAGTGGTAAGTTCAGGATTATATATATATAACTAGGTATCGCGTGGGTGCGCGAGCTGCAAGCAGCTCGCGGGGAAATGTCTTGTTTAGTTTTGCGTGCAAGATTTTTTACAATTTTTGTTTCTCTATATTTATTGAAAATTTGTTAATTTTAGGGGTCGTTTGTAAAGGATATGAGTTAATATTTGCAAAATACCAAGAATTTGGGTCCTGATTTTTTTGTCTATAAGCCATACATTTTAAAAACATAATGTAGAGACAATAGCTTGAAATATTACATACAAAAACACCTATTTATAAAACTTGTTATTTTGTGTAGTCTATTAGTACATACAAACGCGTCATACATTATAAGGCGTTCAAAAATATACAGCAACTTGAAAAATTACATAAAATAGTTCATATCAACCCAGGAATGCGTTATTGCTGTTACTCCAAAAAATCTGGAAATACGTTATATACATATTTGGAATCAGATTTTTTTTCTGTGTTGAATGATCTGACATTCGTAGCTCTAAGAGCATTTTAAATTCATTTACAGCGTAGAAAATTTCAATGAAATGTTTTTTTCGACCTTAAAATGCAGTAACCCTGTGAAAATCCTTCGTTTTATTGTACTGCGCCTATTACACTAATTTCATTATCAGAACATTTAAACACAGCACGGGTTAAAGCGTTGTCGCGGTCCGAGAATTTTTGTCCCTGCTCAGTTACAGTAGTAGTATTTTAGGTATAAATTGAATATTATAATTACAGTCTTTGTTTAGAATATAAATAAATTGTAAAAAATTACGCGATTAAAGGGAAAAAGCGCTAGGTATACTTAAAATTATTGTTTCTACCCATTTTTTTAACGCGGGAAATCCAGAAGAGCATCCATGAGGATTGCATATTAGATCAGAAGATCGGAGGAACAGAGGGGGTACGTCAGACTCTTACCAACTAAAACTCCGCGGCGTTCCTCAGAACGTTCGGAGGCGGGTCACGAGAAAACGTTAGCCGGGCCGTCTATTCGAGGCAATTGTCACAGTGATGGCACCTGGCCATCGACACCCGCCCGATCCGGCACAGATAATTCCAGAAACAACCATATACCTAAAGTACGTGTGTCCGACGGAAAGACAGGACGCCCTCGCGCTTACCTAAGCACTACTTCAATAACGGACGAATTGCCTCAATAGTCCTCAGGACGGCGCTAGGACGCACCAACCTTGAGTTCCACGTCTCGGTAACCCATTGGCGCATCTCAGCTCTGTGTCTCTTTAGTTCCTGTCGCACTGGCGGGCGGCCAGTATCGGTGTGCTTCCTCGCGCTACTAACGTAGCGACGCAAAGGTCTTCGCTCCCAAATCCCAGGGCAAACTTCCCGCCAACACGTAGGCTGCCTCACATGAAAATCTACCCAAGGTCGCCGCCGACCTTAGGCGCTGAGGGGTCCATCCAAAGCGGGATCCGACATTTCACCGGCTATCCAGGATGCATCTCAGATACGTCCGCAACGGCCTCACAGCGGTACGAACTCCGGAGACGACGATATGAGCATCCTGGGGCGGCGCCTTTCGAGGGCCATGCCATGAAGCATCGCCATGATCGCCATGAAGCACAGCCTCGGATTTTTCAAGATTTTTAAACACAACCGCCGTATGCGGCCCACTATGAATACCGTACTGGCGGTGACGCGCAGGAAACCATCCCCAAGGTTTCCGCTACAGGCAATCATTAGGGAAGGGGAGCTCTTTGCAGCACTCAGTTTTAGCCGATATTCCACAAGAGAGGACCCAGCATCAAACCCTGTGGAACTCCGCACGACATTTCCCGCCGACACCACCGGTCTTGGCCAGGGTATTCGACCATACGCCTAAATAAGTAGTCCCCAACAATCTTCTCCGGGGGGAACATGTTGGCCATATCAAGTGATACCGCCAACATATCCTCACCCCGGGTAACTGTATTCTTCGCCAGGGACTTCACCTACTTAGGTATCGCCACCTATATAGGTTCTCTACGTAGCGTAAATAAGTACTAAGAAAGGCCTTTTGAAAATTCTACCCCTAAGAGGGTAAAATAGGCGATGTCAGTTTTTTGAAATCCTTTCATTTTGAAGCAACTACTAAAAAATTTAGTATTTCACTTCCTGGATAGGAACAAGGACATACCCATTTATCCCCTGCCTAAAAATAAACCCCGTAGAGGGTAAAATAGGGGTTGAAAGTTCATTTGAACAACCGTCAATTTTGAAGCGAACACTATGAAATTTTGTATCTGGCTTGCTGGATAAAAATAATGAAATTCTACCCCTAAAGGGGTAAAATAATGTCTAAAACTTTGAATTACTGAAGTTATATATTTTATAGAGCATAAATGGTGATTCTTTTTCGCGAAATAGTAACACGTGTTAAAAAAAGTTAACCAAACCTATCGAATAGTGTATCAAAATAAAGGAAATCAAAAGGAGATTACACGTACATTATGACAGTACAGTCTGACTAAATGAGTAGTGTTACTGTGCCAGAGTTCTACGCAAAGGAAACCGCTGAACTTTAGAGTGCTGGAATTTTACTCATAGGTTCTTTATATAGCGTACTAAATGAGCACTACGAGGATAAAATAGCCTTTTTAGTGATTTTTTAATTTAATTACTTGTTTTTTATTTTTTTTTATGTTCTAACCTAACCTAACCTAACAAATTCTACATACCTCCTATATTTTTCTGTACTAATGTTACAAAAGTAAAAGATTATTTTTTTATCATGATTCAAATATATATAGTGATTGAAGGTACATTCTACATTTTGTGGTAAGACTCCGGCACCACCGCCACACCTATTTCTGCCTCATAACAGCAGTGTTAAGCGCTGCTGTGTTCTGGTTTGAGGGGTGTAGGCAAGGGAGACATACGTTTCCGAGACGTTCCAGCTTAGTCCTCAGGGGTAGCGGCGCACGTGTGGCCGACTCTAGGTAGGAATATATAATCCTATCTGAGGTTGATTACAGACGTCCATAGGCGGCAGTAGCCACTTACCATCAGGTGGACTGCATGCTCGTCCGTTACTCCCATATTGTGAAGTGTAAAAAAGTGAGCACTAAATGGCCGAATAGACAGGTGGTATCCCTGTATCATCAGGATTAAGGAATTTGATATTGAATTGCAAACTCAAATAACTTACTTTTATTAAGTTGAAAATAATTGTATATTAACAGGGTTGAGTAGGTTAAATTTGTGGTCAGTACATGGATGGGTGATTGCCACGTAATGTTACTTGTCTCCTCAAACGTTTTCGTTCTTTTGAATTTACGTTCAGCTGTTGGTTCCAGATGCTAATATATAAGTCTGGTGAAAACCTCAAAAAATATTGTTTAAAAATTAAAAGGTTTAACTTATTGGATATCCACGTCAAATTCAATTCTGATAATTCTGGAATATCAAATTCTGGGAAGTAATGATAAATGTCAAACTAAAGGAAAAGCGTAAATTTTAAGAATGTACATATTTTTTCATATTAATTTGGTAGTTAAGTTCCCGCCATTCATTAATTTAGACATCTTGCGTATTAACAATGTTTTTGGTCTAATATTTCAAATCATTCGGAAGCGGACGTTTTGTTCTTCTAGAATTTATATTTTTATGTTTGGCTTAGTTAAGGTTATCTTTAGGACACTTATAGTAGATTTTCAACTTGCTCTGCGCGGAGTGTCGTTTAATACAAATGTAAAATTGACAATTTGCGAGTATGACTTTTTCAAGTAAAATCCTAGTTACTTAACAATGGCACATGGAAAATCATATGTAACGTTGAAACGAAGTTGTAAACAATAAAAAATAATAAATTACATATTAATAAATTATCTATTTTTATTTAAAATATAAATCCTAAAAACGGCGGGAACTTAGTTGCCAACCTATTAATTATACTAAGCCGCATGTCACGGTCATAACATCGAAGAATTAGTTGATTAACACGATAGCTGCGGAACGCGGCTTAAAACAACTCGTCCATGTCTGGTCTTTATAGCGGTAAGAAAAAACTTTAACTTATCTGTCGTGCGAGAGGCATAACTTCCGTCTGGTTCAGTTTAGGAGAGAGATAACTATATGTTTGTGAAGTGCTACTGATTCTTAGTTCTATGGTACTTACACCAACCTAATGTCGGGTTTGTTAGACCTCGTGAGTCGTGCCGCACTGAACGAATAATAATGCTAACACAGTGCGGAACGAGGTTGCGAACGCCTCGTTTCCCCACGCACCTCGTACCGCACCCCACGCTAGCTTCACGTGGTTAGTGTTGTGCAACGCAGTCGAGGCTGCGCACGCGACAACCGCTGTCGTTGTGTTGAAAATTATCATGTCGAAACGTTGCCGAAAAAAGTTGATCATGGAGGAAGATGAAGAAAAACCGGTTGAAAAATCTGAGCCAAATCAGAATACAGGAAGATATTTCAAAAACAGCTAAGTCACAAATATACTCTGTCTAGGTAAAAGTTCAGCAGTGAGACTTGGCAGGCTAGGCGTATATCCGTATAGTAAGAAATTACATTATAGATAATTACGTTTCCTGGTATGGTTCAAACAAAAGTTAAGTAGCTACATTATTGATATAGGAAACGTAGGCAAAATCGTTACCGAGTACTCCGATTACTCTTTATCCTAATCTACTCGTTCCTACTTTTCAGAATCCACTGCAAAGAAAGCACATAATCTCGATAAGGGTCCAAAGAAGAAGAGATGTGTCGGATGCTACGAAAAACTCCACACATTCTTGACATGTCGTGAGGCAGACAAAAAACCAAAAAAAAATTCACGGAATGCACTGTTTGCAAAAAACCTTATTGTCTGACATGTTTCAATGAAAAACATCCATAACTTTTCCCCTTTTTTTGTATTCATTCTGTCCATAACATTGATAAATAAAAACAATAAAATAAAATCGATATTTATTTTCCCATCACTAAATTATATCGAACCTGCCATTTTTCAGTGCGGTCCGAGGTTTTATTTTACCCACATTTTATTTTACCCGTAGAATCTAAACTAACTAATTTGACCAAGGGCGGCGGCAGATCTAGGTTAATCAACTCATTGTTAATAATAATCAAGACAAAAACCGTCCATTTTGTCTTATTTGGCGCCAAAAAAGGATTTTAGTCTCCTTCGGGCGGTGGGATTTACTACGCCTCGTGCTGCCACAATGTCGGGTATAGGACGAGGTTTAAAACAACTCGTAACGCAGTAATGGAAAGTACAGAAAAATCTGACGCTGGGAACGTGTTAACCAACAAATTCTTCAATGTTATGACTTATGTATACTCCTAAGAATTAAATATAAGTCATATGTTATGTATAATCTTTAAGGATCAGTATGCCAATATATGAAAAAAAATATATATTTTCAGAATTTGATCCTTATAAGAGACACTATCAGGTAGTGAAATAATATAGAGCATGTATTATTTTTCAAAATTAACTCATTCGATTCTCGGCTAAGGTAGAAAATATTCTAAAAAACTAATGATGCAGTTTTAGTTTTTATCAAAATCGACCTCGGAACTCCTTTCAGCATTTTTCGCTACTCCTTATAGTTTCGGATTTGGCTCTGAAGGCCTATTTGAAAAATTCACCCTGTATAGGTGTATCTGGAGGTTGCTAGCATGATCGGCTATTGGGACCACATATCATAAGCCAACGGTTGGTCAATGCTATCGTACTGAACTTTCGGCTTGGCTCTTCGCGAAAGGTCATGCAACATACCGGTTGACCCAGATACTCACCGGACATGGCCGTTTCGGTGAGTATCTAAACAGGATAGAGGGAGATGAGGGCCCAGTGCCATCATTGAGGACACTACGAGGATTCCGCATAGCACACGCTGCAGTACTGCCCAGCGAGGGAGTCTCAGCGGTGGATCCTCGTGTCAAAAGTGGGACCGGACCTGTTTCCAGCGCCATTGTTGGATAGCTCCAAGATATAGCATGATTACCTGCGACATTGTCATGTAAACGAAGGAAGACGCCGAGCGAGCCAGGGAGCGCACAGCTCGGAGGAGGATTCGCCCGGACCAGAATAGGGTTACGGTATCCTCTGCCTGTCTTAAGAGGCGACTAAAAGGGGCTTTCGGGGTTGCGGGTGGCAACAGTGAGAGCTCGAACCGCCCGGGTTACGACACCGGGAAGAAGGGCAGTATGTGTGGTCGCATACCGTCGTACACCAAACGAACTGGTGAGCGTCATGCTCACCTAAGCGGAGCCCGACGGAGCAATGCACTAAGAGGACTCCGGTTATGTTCCTTTGGAAATCCCGAAGTCCTCTACGCAGCGCCAAGGACAACTACCGGGGGATTTTAGTGCGGTAAGAATCCCACATAACCCCGTGTCGTTCCCACGGCATAGGGTACCTTTTGAAGGTTTCCCCTCTTCTCAACAAAAAAGGTTTATCTTAAGGGAAGTATAATAGGTACCTTTTTATGTAATATATAGCAGACGAACATGCAGTCCAGACAGTAGCCACATACCATCAGGAGGACTGATAAAGCCTTGCACTAAAATAAAAATATTATAAATAATTTCAAACCAGTTATTGCTTTCTTAACATACCAATAAGTTAGCTAATTAAGATTGAATCATATATGTAACTTTTTAAACGACTCATAAATAAATTTCGAAATATACTTATACTTATAAACCCTGTAATCGATAACCATTACTTCTCTCCAAATAATTTAAACAATTTGACTTACTTTTCTTCTTTCATATCTTATGACTCTTCTATGAACTCTGACTATGAATTCTTCTCCTCCGAAATGGTAACAAGTGATTTAAATACTTTAGTGTTGAATGCCCAGTCCATTATTATTACATTCCAAAAACCACAGGTATTCTCTATTGTTTGATCCAATATAAACATGAAAACAAAAATAAAACTTGCAGTTAATTTTATTTAAAAATGTAACTAAGTAAGTACAAGCTGTAACCATACTTTTCCAATTGTTAGTAACGTAATGGACACTTAGGAATAACGCAAATAGAACAAAATTTCAATAATCTAATTCCTTTATTATTATTATTATACGGATAATATAATGTTAAACAATATAATTACTTTCGAATATTATCAGCACAATAAGCCCTAGTACTAATATAGGACTGTTATAATTATTCGTAATATACGTATAAATATTTAACACATACTCCGAAACGTTAAGTGTTAAATGTATGACAAAATATTAATAATTTGAAGCCTGCAAAAGTTGCCTTATAATATTAAAGTTCTTCTAAACAAATATAACATTTGCTCATAACAACGGTACTGCCATTTTATATCTCGACTGTGTAAGTAAGAACTTCTAATATAGTGTTCTTATGATTTATATCAAAAAAAGGTAAAATGAAAACATAAATATTTGACCCAATCAAATTTCTGAAAACGGCCTGCTAGGTTACTACATACCTATTTAATAAACTCAGATAGCAAACTTAAGACAATCTGTACCAACCAACATTTGTATCGATTCTTAATTTGTTGTATTTAAATATATCCAATAAATTAACTTACGCAGTTTTACGCAGGCGATCCCACTGGCTAAATTGTTGGGGGTGTCTCCAATGAAAATCTTGAATCAAGCTAGTTATTTTTATTTAATTCCAAGACCTCCACAAACATCGCTCTTGACATCTGCCGTTTCCCGCCATAATACCATTTTCTTTTTTTTTTAAATCACGAGTACAGCGTTACAGCCAATTAAATATGTGGCCAGCATTGATTTCGAGTGAAAGGTTTTAAACTAATTTTAATTTAATTTATTTTTATAATGTTGAACTAACGCAGTAAGGTATAATAATAAATGTGACCTTACAATAAATACTAAGAAAAAATGTAAAATGGTGCCGGTCATCGTGGTGGTGGTCATTAAAGTGAGAGAAAAGCCTGAAACATTGCATACAAAAATGCATATGTATGAAAAAATATTTTTTTGTTTGACAATTTTGATATATTTTTTTAACAAAATGATTTTTTTTCAGACTATAAATACCTACAAACACCTCATACTTTGTAATGATATCAAAAGAATACAAGTTTGAAATATTACATGCATATGAACTTTTGTATGACAACACTGATATAATTTTTCACCATAATATTCAAACTGTTAAAATCGACAAACACCTCATTAATTGGAATGACGTCAGAAGGAGACAGCAGCTTGAAATATTACATACAAAAATGCACATGTATTTTTTTTTGTATGGCAACACTGAAATATTTTTCCACAAATTTGTACAGTATATATGTACCATTAAACGCCTCATACAGAAAAAATACATTAAATGGTGCCGGTCCTTAAAGGAAATTTTGCATATAAAAATACATACATATGAACATTATTATTTTTTGTATGGCAACACTTAAATATTTTGTTACCTAAAGGTAAAGTCATTAGTACCCACAATCGCGTCATACATTATAAGGTTGGCAAAAATATAGTAAAGCTTCAAATATTACATACAAAAATGCATATGTATGAAAATTATTATTTTTTGTATGGGAACACTGAAATATTCTTTTATCCAAATGTTAAAACTGCTAGTATCGACAAACGTCTCATACATTAGAATGACATCAAAAGGAAACAACAGCTTGAAATGTGACATACAAAAATGAACGTGTATGAAAATTATTATTTTTATATGGTAACAATGAAATATTTTTTCACAAATTTGTACAGTCTATAAGTACCATTAAACGCCTCATACAGAAAACTGACGTTTAGTGATGCTGGGCATGGTGGTGGTGGTCTTTAAAAGGAGACAACAGCCCGCAACACCACATACAAAAATACAAATGTATGAAAATTATTATTTTTTGTATGGCAACACTACAATATTTTTTTACCAAAATGTGCACATTATTAGTATCTACCAATGCCTCATACATTTTAATGGCATCAATACAAGACAACAGCTTCAAATATTACATACCAAAATACATATGTATGAAGATTATTATTTTTTGTATGGCAACACTTAAATATTTTGTTACTTAAATGTGAAGTCTATTAGTACCTACAATCGCGTCATACATTATAAGGTTGTTAAAAATTCACAAAAGCTTGAAATATTACATACAAAAATGCATATGTATGAAAATTATTATTTTTTTGTATGGGAACACTGAAATATTTTTTTACCCAAATGTCTTAACTGTTAATATCAACAAACGCTTCATACATTGGAATGACCTCAGAAGGAAACAACAGTTTGAAATATGGCATACAAAAATGCACTTGTATGAAAATTATTATTTTTTATATGGCAACACTGAAATATTTTCTCACCAATTTATACAGTCTATAAGTACCATTAAACCCCTCATACAGAAAACTGACATTTAGTGATGCTGGGCATGGTGGTGGTGGTCTTTAAAGGGAGACAACAGCCCGAAACACCACATACAAAAATACAAATGTATGAAAATTATTATTTTTTGTATGGCAACACTAAAATATTTTTTATCAAAATATGTAGAATATTAGTACCTACAAACGCCTCATACATTGTAATGACATCAAAAGGAAACAAAAGCTTGAAATATGACACCCAAAAATGCACTTGTATGAAAATTATTATTTTTTATGTGGCAACACTAAAATATTTTTCCACCAATTTACACAGTCTATAAGTACCATTAAACGCCTCATACAGAAAACTGACGTTTAGTGATGTTGGGCATGGTGGTGGTGGTCTTTAAAGGGAGACAACAGCCCGAAACACCACATACAAAAATACAAATGTATGAAAATTATTATTTTTTGTATGGCAACACTAAAATATTTTTTAATCAAAATGTGCGCAATATTAGTACGTACAAACGCCTCATACATTCTAATGTTACCAATACAAGACAACAGCTTGAAATATTACATACAAAAATACATATGTATGAAAATTAATATTTTTTGTATGGCAACACTAAAATATTTTTTTACCAAAATGTGCAGTCTATTAGTACATACAAACGCGTCATACATTATAACGTTGTCAAAAATTTGCAACAGCTTGAAATGTGACATACAAAAATGCACATGTATGAAAATTATTATTTTTTGTATGGCAACACTGAAATATTTCGTTACACATTGGTACAGTCTATAAGTGCCATTAAGCGCCTCATACAAAAAAATGACCTCAAATGGTGGCAACAGCCTGAAATCTTCGATAATCCTGTAGAAAATGCATTTGTATGAAAACTTTTTTTTTGTATATGGCAACATTGGATTTTCGATTTTTTACATAGGGTCCATTTGAAACAAAAAATATCTCCCATACATTACTTATATGCTTTGTCTACGGTTTCCGCCCAAGTACTCAAAAAGTGAAAATCGCGAAAAAAAAATCTGTATCCCAGTGTTGCCAGTTAATTAAGATGAAAATGGTCAAATGTCATTACGGCGCCCAAAAAAAATTGTCCTGTGAAGAAATTTCATTAAAAATATTTCTCCTTCTACTTTTTACATTTTTGAATGAAAAGTTCCAAAAAATGTATGAACGATGAAAAAAAAAACTTTACCTGGCAACACTTCGAGCCGAGCTCCATGACCGCCCGATACAAAGCGACTCGCTCAAATGTTGCCAACCTCAAAATATTTCACTTCGAAAAATGCATTTTTTCGTACATTTTACAAAATGGCTGACACAAGGTGCGCCATCTGATTTAAAAAAAATAATATTGCCATATGATAAAATTGAGGATACAATCCGGCCAATAAATCAAAAATATCGAAAAAATATTAATAAAACCATCGCGCTACGACCCCACAAACACACCTCGAAAAATGAAAGATTTCAAACTCAAATATCTCGGCGGCCATCTTGTTTTTCCAATTTTTTCTAATTTTATCGTAACAGTCGTCCCACAATTAGCCGAAAATGACACCAATCTCAGGTAGGCGCGCAGAATAAAAAAAAAGTTGAAAATCGCAGGAGGGCCGCCATCTTGAATTTTGTATGTTTCCCATTTTTCCTATAACCACCATAATATACCGAAAAAAAATCGCATACATTATTACTACCCCCCACCAATAGTTTAGGCTGGGCTACTCGAAATGTCAAAAAAGTGAAAAAAAAAATCTAGCTCCCAGTGTTGCCAGTTAATTTGGATGAAAATGGTCAAATGTCATTACGACCCCCCTGACAAATACCCATGTAAAATATTTTCATTAAAAATGTTTCTCCTTCTACTTTTTACATTTTTGAATGGAAAGTTCCAAAAAAAGTATGAACGAAGAAAAAAAATCCTAAACCTGGCAACACTTCAAGTCACGCTCCACAACCGCCCCATACAAGGCGATTCACTGAAATGTTGCCAACCTCAAAATATTTCACTTCAAAAAATGCGATTTTTCATACATTTTACAAATTGCCTGACGAACGATCCGCCATCTGGTTAAAAAATTAAATAAATCCAATTTGGTAAAATTGAGCATATATCCGAGAAAAACAACGAAAAAAATAAAAAAAATATTTAAAAAAACACATCAGTGCCACCCCGCGAACACACCTCGAAAAATGAAAAATTTCAAACTCAAGTACCTCGGCGGCCATCTTGTTTTTTCAACTTTTTCTAATTTCATCGTATCAGTCGCCCTCAAATTAGGCGGAAACGATACCGATCTTGGATAGGTGCAAAATAAAAAAAAAAGTTGCCCAATCCAGCTCGGCCGCCATCTTGAATTTTGAAAGTTTCAGATTTTTCCCATAGACACGGAGGCAAACAAAAAATTCCACTCATACATCAAACCCACCCCCCACCACTCCTTCAGGTCGATGAAGTCGATTTTTCGTAAAACTGAAAAAAAATTCCTGCGGCCAGTGTTGCCAGTCGACATCGACGAAAATGGTCAAATGTCATTACGACAGCCAAAAAAAATATTCCTGTGAAAAATGTTCATCAAAAATATTTCTCCTTCTTCTTTTCATATTTTTGAATGAAAAGTTTGAAAAATTGTAAGAGTGGGGAGAAAAAAACTCAAACCTGGCAACACTTCGGACCGAGCCCCACGACCGCCCCGAACAAACCAAATAGCTCAAACGTTGCCAACCTCCGAATATTTCACTTCAAAAAATCCGTTTTTTCGTACATTTTACAAATCGCCTAACAGACGACCCGCCATCTTGTTGAAAAAAAAAATAAATCCGATTTGGCAAAATTGAGGATATATCCGAGAAAATTTAAAAAAATGGCAACAAAATATTAAAAATCCCAAGAGATACGACCTCCCAAAAACACCTCGAAAATTGAAAAATTTCAAACTCAAATATCTCGGCGGCCATCTTGGTTTTTCATTTTTTTCCAATTTCATCGTAACGCCCACCCGAATATTATTCGAAAAAGAAACAAACATCAGCATAAAGTCAATAAATGAAAAAGTTAAAAATTTTAAATCGGCCGCCATCTTGAATCTATGGCATCTCATATTTTTCCCTTTGCCTCGGGGGGGAGAGGAGAAAACCCGCCATAGACAACAAAGTCGCTCCTAGAAGGCAACATGGAGAACGCATGCCATTCCTTACAGGATTATATATATATAATAATAACTAGGTATCGCTTGTGTGCGCTCGCTGCTAAAGCAGCTCGCGAAACGGTTGTCTTCTTTAGTTTTGCGTGCAAAATTTTTTTACATTTTTTCCCCTATATTGAAGTTTTATTCATTCTGTTTGGGGCTGTTTGGAAAAGATATGAGTTAATATTTGCAAAATACCAAGAATGGTCGTGATTTTTTTGTCTATAAGCCATACATTTTAAAGACATAATAAGGAGACAAAAGCTTGAAATATTACATACAAAAATAATTATTTATAAAAATTGTTATTTCTTGTATGACAACACTAAAATATTTTTTTACCAAAATGTGTAGTCTATTAGTACATACAAACGCGTCATACATTATTTCTATATATTATATTATCTATATTAATTCTATACTTATAATAAATCTGTAGAGAGGTCAATTCTGTACAAGAAATATATTTCCAAAATAACTATCAGGGGGTATTTAGGGATCGATACTGATGTCAAGAATGCAATCATTAAAATTTTTGTCTGTCTGTCTATATAACCGTTATAGAAAAAAAAAACTACTCGACGGATTTTAACGAAACTTGATACAATTATTTTTCATACTCCTGAGCTGGTTATAGTATACTTTTCATCACGCTACAATCAATAGGAGCAGAGCAGTGCAGAAAATATACCTCTTACATTATATCCTTCTTTTGTAAATCGTATATCATATAGGATAAATATGCATCCATCCTTTGAAACTATCCAAATATACCTAATAGATCATGGCCCTTCTTTAGTAAATCTTATATTTTACCCCTCTTTTAAAGTCACAAAAATGTTGAAGATTAATACATTTTGTATCCTTTACTTGACTACATACTACATCCACAAAATCTGTGTCTGTGTCTGTTAATAAATAATTATACATTAATACGTAAGAAGAGAATCTAACATCTTACGCCCCTTCCTGCTATGTGCATGGTAGGGCTACACTCCAAAAAGAATAATCACGGGTAAAATTCATATAGGTAACTTAAGCCACAAACAATTTAACACATACAACCAATTAAACTCAAATAAATAGAATACTCCAAAACTCAAGTCATAAAAAAATTTCAAACCAGTTATTGCTTTCTCAACATACCAATAAGTTAGCTCATTAAGATTAAATCATATACATTTTAAACGACTCATAAATTAATTCCGAAATATATACTTATAAACCCTGTAACCGATTTTTTGTATGGCAGCACTGAAATATATTTTCACCCAAATGTTCAAACCATAGATATATTATCCTACTGACGTAGGGTTCAAACTGTTAGTAGCTAACAACGCCACGTATTAGGTAATAACTTCAAAAGGAGACAACAGTTTTAAATATTACATACAAAGATGCATGCGGATAAAAAATATTATTTTGTGTACGGCACCACTGTTTTTTTTTTTACCACAATGTGAAATCTATTGATACCTACAAACGCATCGTACATTTTAATGTTGTCAAAATATACAACAGCTTGAAATATTTAATAGAAAATACATATGTATGAAAATTATTATTTTTTGTATGGCCACACTAAAATATTATTTTATAAAAATGTGCAGAATATTAGTACCTACAAACGCCTCATACATTCTAATGATATCAATAGAAGGCAACAGCTTGAAATATTGCATACAAAAATACATATATATGAAAATTATTATTTTTTGTATTGCAACATTAAAATATTTTTTTACCAAAATGTGCAGTTTATTAGTACATACAAACACGTCATATATTATAGGGTTGTCAAAAATATACAACAGCTTGAAATGTGACATACGAAAATGCATATGTATGAAAATTATTATTTTTTGTATGGGAACACTGAAATATTCTTTTACCCAAATGTTAAAACTGCTAGTATCTACAAACGCCTCTTACATTGGAATGACATCAAAAGGAAACAACAGCTTGAAATATGACATACAAAAATGCACTTGTATGAAAATTATTATTTTTTATATGGCAACACTGAAATATTTTTCCAAAAATCTGTACAGTCTATGAGTACCATTAAACGCCTCATACAGAAAACTGACGTTTAGTGATGCTGGGCATGGTGGTGGTGGTCTTTAAAGGGAGACAACAGCCCGAAACACCATATACAAAAATACAAATGTATGAAAATTATTATTTTTTGTATGGCAACACTAAAATATTTTTTAATCAAAATGTGCACAATATTAGTACGTACAAACGCCTCATACATTCTAATGTTACCAATACAAGACAACAGCTTGAAATATTACATACAAAAATACATATGTATGAAAATTAATATTTTTTGTATGGCAACACTAAAATATTTTTTTACCAAAATGTGCAGTCTATTAGTACATACAAACGCGTCATACATTATAACGTTGTCAAAAATTTACAACAGCTTGAAATGTGACATACAAAAATGCACATGTTTGAAAATTATTATTTTTTGTATGGCAACACTGAAATATTTCGTTACACATTGGTACAGTCTATAAGTGCCATTAAGCGCCTAATACAAAAAAATGACCTCAAATGGTGGCAACAGCCTGAAATCTTCGATAATCCTGCAGAAAATGCATTTGTATGAAAACATTTTTTTTGTATATGGCAACATTGGATTTTCGATTTTTTACATAGGGTCCATTTGAAATAAAAAATATCTCCCATACATTACTTATATGCTCTGTCTACGGTTTTCGGCCCAGTACTCAAAAAGTGAAAATCGCGAAAAAAAATTCTGTATCCCAGTGTTGCCAGTTAATTAAGATGAAAATGGTCAAATGTCATTACGGCGCCCAAAAAAAATTGTCCTGTGAAGAAATTTCATTAAAAATATTTCTCCTTCTACTTTTTTACATTTTTGAATGAAAAGTTCCAAAAAATGTATGAACGATGAAAAAAAAAACTTTACCTGGCAACACTTCGAGCCGAGCTCCATGACCGCCCGATACAAAGCGACTCGCTCAAATGTTGCCAACCTCAAAATATTTCACTTCGAAAAATGCATTTTTTCGTACATTTTACAAAATGGCTGACACAAGGTGCGCCATCTGATTTAAAAAAAATAATATTGCCATATGATAAAATTGAGGATACAATCCGGCCAATAAATCAAAAATATCGAAAAAATATTAATAAAACCATCGCGCTACGACCCCACAAACACACCTCGAAAAATGAAAGATTTCAAACTCAAATATCTCGGCGGCCATCTTGTTTTTCCAATTTTTTCTAATTTTATCGTAACAGTCGTCCCACAATTAGCCGAAAATGACACCAATCTCAGGTAGGCGCGCAGAATAAAAAAAAAGTTGAAAATCGCAGGAGGGCCGCCATCTTGAATTTTGTATGTTTCCCATTTTTCCTATAACCACCATAATATACCGAAAAAAAATCGCATACATTATTACTACCCCCCACCAATAGTTTAGGCTGGGCTACTCGAAATGTCAAAAAAGTGAAAAAAAAAATCTAGCTCCCAGTGTTGCCAGTTAATTTGGATGAAAATGGTCAAATGTCATTACGACCCCCCTGACAAATACCCATGTAAAATATTTTCATTAAAAATGTTTCTCCTTCTACTTTTTACATTTTTGAATGGAAAGTTCCAAAAAAAGTATGAACGAAGAAAAAAAATCCTAAACCTGGCAACACTTCAAGTCACGCTCCACAACCGCCCCATACAAGGCGATTCACTGAAATGTTGCCAACCTCAAAATATTTCACTTCAAAAAATGCGATTTTTCATACATTTTACAAATTGCCTGACGAACGATCCGCCATCTGGTTAAAAAATTAAATAAATCCAATTTGGTAAAATTGAGCATATATCCGAGAAAAACAACGAAAAAAATAAAAAAAATATTTAAAAAAACACATCAGTGCCACCCCGCGAACACACCTCGAAAAATGAAAAATTTCAAACTCAAGTACCTCGGCGGCCATCTTGTTTTTTCAACTTTTTCTAATTTCATCGTATCAGTCGCCCTCAAATTAGGCGGAAACGATACCGATCTTGGATAGGTGCAAAATAAAAAAAAAAGTTGCCCAATCCAGCTCGGCCGCCATCTTGAATTTTGAAAGTTTCAGATTTTTCCCATAGACACGGAGGCAAACAAAAAATTCCACTCATACATCAAACCCACCCCCCACCACTCCTTCAGGTCGATGAAGTCGATTTTTCGTAAAACTGAAAAAAAATTCCTGCGGCCAGTGTTGCCAGTCGACATCGACGAAAATGGTCAAATGTCATTACGACAGCCAAAAAAAATATTCCTGTGAAAAATGTTCATCAAAAATATTTCTCCTTCTTCTTTTCATATTTTTGAATGAAAAGTTTGAAAAATTGTAAGAGTGGGGAGAAAAAAACTCAAACCTGGCAACACTTCGGACCGAGCCCCACGACCGCCCCGAACAAACCAAATAGCTCAAACGTTGCCAACCTCCGAATATTTCACTTCAAAAAATCCGTTTTTTCGTACATTTTACAAATCGCCTAACAGACGACCCGCCATCTTGTTGAAAAAAAAAATAAATCCGATTTGGCAAAATTGAGGATATATCCGAGAAAATTTAAAAAAATGGCAACAAAATATTAAAAATCCCAAGAGATACGACCTCCCAAAAACACCTCGAAAATTGAAAAATTTCAAACTCAAATATCTCGGCGGCCATCTTGGTTTTTCATTTTTTTCCAATTTCATCGTAACGCCCACCCGAATATTATTCGAAAAAGAAACAAACATCAGCATAAAGTCAATAAATGAAAAAGTTAAAAATTTTAAATCGGCCGCCATCTTGAATCTATGGCATCTCATATTTTTCCCTTTGCCTCGGGGGGGAGAGGAGAAAACCCGCCATAGACAACAAAGTCGCTCCTAGAAGGCAACATGGAGAACGCATGCCATTCCTTACAGGATTATATATATATAACTAGGTATCGCGTGGGTGCGCGAGCTGCAAGCAGCTCGCGGGGAAATGTCTTGTTTAGTTTTGCGTGCAAGATTTTTTACAATTTTTGTTTCTCTATATTTATTGAAAATTTGTTAATTTTAGGGGTCGTTTGTAAAGGATATGAGTTAATATTTGCAAAATACCAAGAATTTGGGTCCTGATTTTTTTGTCTATAAGCCATACATTTTAAAAACATAATGTAGAGACAATAGCTTGAAATATTACATACAAAAACACCTATTTATAAAACTTGTTATTTTGTGTAGTCTATTAGTACATACAAACGCGTCATACATTATAAGGCGTTCAAAAATATACAGCAACTTGAAAAATTACATAAAATAGTTCATATCAACCCAGGAATGCGTTATTGCTGTTACTCCAAAAAATCTGGAAATACGTTATATACATATTTGGAATCAGATTTTTTTTCTGTGTTGAATGATCTGACATTCGTAGCTCTAAGAGCATTTTAAATTCATTTACAGCGTAGAAAATTTCAATGAAATGTTTTTTTCGACCTTAAAATGCAGTAACCCTGTGAAAATCCTTCGTTTTATTGTACTGCGCCTATTACACTAATTTCATTATCAGAACATTTAAACACAGCACGGGTTAAAGCGTTGTCGCGGTCCGAGAATTTTTGTCCCTGCTCAGTTACAGTAGTAGTATTTTAGGTATAAATTGAATATTATAATTACAGTCTTTGTTTAGAATATAAATAAATTGTAAAAAATTACGCGATTAAAGGGAAAAAGCGCTAGGTATACTTAAAATTATTGTTTCTACCCATTTTTTTAACGCGGGAAATCCAGAAGAGCATCCATGAGGATTGCATATTAGATCAGAAGATCGGAGGAACAGAGGGGGTACGTCAGACTCTTACCAACTAAAACTCCGCGGCGTTCCTCAGAACGTTCGGAGGCGGGTCACGAGAAAACGTTAGCCGGGCCGTCTATTCGAGGCAATTGTCACAGTGATGGCACCTGGCCATCGACACCCGCCCGATCCGGCACAGATAATTCCAGAAACAACCATATACCTAAAGTACGTGTGTCCGACGGAAAGACAGGACGCCCTCGCGCTTACCTAAGCACTACTTCAATAACGGACGAATTGCCTCAATAGTCCTCAGGACGGCGCTAGGACGCACCAACCTTGAGTTCCACGTCTCGGTAACCCATTGGCGCATCTCAGCTCTGTGTCTCTTCAGTTCCTGTCGCACTGGCGGGCGGCCAGTATCGGTGTGCTTCCTCGCGCTACTAACGTAGCGACGCAAAGGTCTTCGCTCCCAAATCCCAGGGCAAACTTCCCGCCAACACGTAGGCTGCCTCACATGAAAATCTACCCAAGGTCGCCGCCGACCTTAGGCGCTGAGGGGTCCATCCAAAGCGGGATCCGACATTTCACCGGCTATCCAGGATGCATCTCAGATACGTCCGCAACGGCCTCACAGCGGTACGAACTCCGGAGACGACGATATGAGCATCCTGGGGCGGCGCCTTTCGAGGGCCATGCCATGAAGCATCGCCATGATCGCCATGAAGCACAGCCTCGGATTTTTCAAGATTTTTAAACACAACCGCCGTATGCGGCCCACTATGAATACCGTACTGGCGGTGACGCGCAGGAAACCATCCCCAAGGTTTCCGCTACAGGCAATCATTAGGGAAGGGGAGCTCTTTGCAGCACTCAGTTTTAGCCGATATTCCACAAGAGAGGACCCAGCATCAAACCCTGTGGAACTCCGCACGACATTTCCCGCCGACACCACCGGTCTTGGCCAGGGTATTCGACCATACGCCTAAATAAGTAGTCCCCAACAATCTTCTCCGGGGGGAACATGTTGGCCATATCAAGTGATACCGCCAACATATCCTCACCCCGGGTAACTGTATTCTTCGCCAGGGACTTCACCTACTTAGGTATCGCCACCTATATAGGTTCTCTACGTAGCGTAAATAAGTACTAAGAAAGGCCTTTTGAAAATTCTACCCCTAAGAGGGTAAAATAGGCGATGTCAGTTTTTTGAAATCCTTTCATTTTGAAGCAACTACTAAAAAATTTAGTATTTCACTTCCTGGATAGGAACAAGGACATACCCATTTATCCCCTGCCTAAAAATAAACCCCGTAGAGGGTAAAATAGGGGTTGAAAGTTCATTTGAACAACCGTCAATTTTGAAGCGAACACTATGAAATTTTGTATCTGGCTTGCTGGATAAAAATAATGAAATTCTACCCCTAAAGGGGTAAAATAATGTCTAAAACTTTGAATTACTGAAGTTATATATTTTATAGAGCATAAATGGTGATTCTTTTTCGCGAAATAGTAACACGTGTTAAAAAAAGTTAACCAAACCTATCGAATAGTGTATCAAAATAAAGGAAATCAAAAGGAGATTACACGTACATTATGACAGTACAGTCTGACTAAATGAGTAGTGTTACTGTGCCAGAGTTCTACGCAAAGGAAACCGCTGAACTTTAGAGTGCTGGAATTTTACTCATAGGTTCTTTATATAGCGTACTAAATGAGCACTACGAGGATAAAATAGCCTTTTTAGTGATTTTTTAATTTAATTACTTGTTTTTTATTTTTTTTTATGTTCTAACCTAACCTAACCTAACAAATTCTACATACCTCCTATATTTTTCTGTACTAATGTTACAAAAGTAAAAGATTATTTTTTTATCATGATTCAAATATATATAGTGATTGAAGGTACATTCTACATTTTGTGGTAAGACTCCGGCACCACCGCCACACCTATTTCTGCCTCATAACAGCAGTGTTAAGCGCTGCTGTGTTCTGGTTTGAGGGGTGTAGGCAAGGGAGACATACGTTTCCGAGACGTTCCAGCTTAGTCCTCAGGGGTAGCGGCGCACGTGTGGCCGACTCTAGGTAGGAATATATAATCCTATCTGAGGTTGATTACAGACGTCCATAGGCGGCAGTAGCCACTTACCATCAGGTGGACTGCATGCTCGTCCGTTACTCCCATATTGTGAAGTGTAAAAAAGTGAGCACTAAATGGCCGAATAGACAGGTGGTATCCCTGTATCATCAGGATTAAGGAATTTGATATTGAATTGCAAACTCAAATAACTTACTTTTATTAAGTTGAAAATAATTGTATATTAACAGGGTTGAGTAGGTTAAATTTGTGGTCAGTACATGGATGGGTGATTGCCACGTAATGTTACTTGTCTCCTCAAACGTTTTCGTTCTTTTGAATTTACGTTCAGCTGTTGGTTCCAGATGCTAATATATAAGTCTGGTGAAATCCTCAAAAAATATTGTTTAAAAATTAAAAGGTTTAACTTATTGGATATCCACGTCAAATTCAATTCTGATAATTCTGGAATATCAAATTCTGGGAAGTAATGATAAATGTCAAACTAAAGGAAAAGCGTAAATTTTAAGAATGTACATATTTTTTCATATTAATTTGGTAGTTAAGTTCCCGCCATTCATTAATTTAGACATCTTGCGTATTAACAATGTTTTTGGTCTAATATTTCAAATCATTCGGAAGCGGACGTTTTGTTCTTCTAGAATTTATATTTTTATGTTTGGCTTAGTTAAGGTTATCTTTAGGACACTTATAGTAGATTTTCAACTTGCTCTGCGCGGAGTGTCGTTTAATACAAATGTAAAATTGACAATTTGCGAGTATGACTTTTTCAAGTAAAATCCTAGTTACTTAACAATGGCACATGGAAAATCATATGTAACGTTGAAACGAAGTTGTAAACAATAAAAAATAATAAATTACATATTAATAAATTATCTATTTTTATTTAAAATATAAATCCTAAAAACGGCGGGAACTTAGTTGCCAACCTATTAATTATACTAAGCCGCATGTCACGGTCATAACATCGAAGAATTAGTTGATTAACACGATAGCTGCGGAACGCGGCTTAAAACAACTCGTCCATGTCTGGTCTTTATAGCGGTAAGAAAAAACTTTAACTTATCTGTCGTGCGAGAGGCATAACTTCCGTCTGGTTCAGTTTAGGAGAGAGATAACTATATGTTTGTGAAGTGCTACTGATTCTTAGTTCTATGGTACTTACACCAACCTAATGTCGGGTTTGTTAGACCTCGTGAGTCGTGCCGCACTGAACGAATAATAATGCTAACACAGTGCGGAACGAGGTTGCGAACGCCTCGTTTCCCCACGCACCTCGTACCGCACCCCACGCTAGCTTCACGTGGTTAGTGTTGTGCAACGCAGTCGAGGCTGCGCACGCGACAACCGCTGTCGTTGTGTTGAAAATTATCATGTCGAAACGTTGCCGAAAAAAGTTGATCATGGAGGAAGATGAAGAAAAACCGGTTGAAAAATCTGAGCCAAATCAGAATACAGGAAGATATTTCAAAAACAGCTAAGTCACAAATATACTCTGTCTAGGTAAAAGTTCAGCAGTGAGACTTGGCAGGCTAGGCGTATATCCGTATAGTAAGAAATTACATTATAGATAATTACGTTTCCTGGTATGGTTCAAACAAAAGTTAAGTAGCTACATTATTGATATAGGAAACGTAGGCAAAATCGTTACCGAGTACTCCGATTACTCTTTATCCTAATCTACTCGTTCCTACTTTTCAGAATCCACTGCAAAGAAAGCACATAATCTCGATAAGGGTCCAAAGAAGAAGAGATGTGTCGGATGCTACGAAAAACTCCACACATTCTTGACATGTCGTGAGGCAGACAAAAAACCAAAAAAAAATTCACGGAATGCACTGTTTGCAAAAAACCTTATTGTCTGACATGTTTCAATGAAAAACATCCATAACTTTTCCCCTTTTTTTGTATTCATTCTGTCCATAACATTGATAAATAAAAACAATAAAATAAAATCGATATTTATTTTCCCATCACTAAATTATATCGAACCTGCCATTTTTCAGTGCGGTCCGAGGTTTTATTTTACCCACATTTTATTTTACCCGTAGAATCTAAACTAACTAATTTGACCAAGGGCGGCGGCAGATCTAGGTTAATCAACTCATTGTTAATAATAATCAAGACAAAAACCGTCCATTTTGTCTTATTTGGCGCCAAAAAAGGATTTTAGTCTCCTTCGGGCGGTGGGATTTACTACGCCTCGTGCTGCCACAATGTCGGGTATAGGACGAGGTTTAAAACAACTCGTAACGCAGTAATGGAAAGTACAGAAAAATCTGACGCTGGGAACGTGTTAACCAACAAATTCTTCAATGTTATGACTTATGTATACTCCTAAGAATTAAATATAAGTCATATGTTATGTATAATCTTTAAGGATCAGTATGCCAATATATGAAAAAAAATATATATTTTCAGAATTTGATCCTTATAAGAGACACTATCAGGTAGTGAAATAATATAGAGCATGTATTATTTTTCAAAATTAACTCATTCGATTCTCGGCTAAGGTAGAAAATATTCTAAAAAACTAATGATGCAGTTTTAGTTTTTATCAAAATCGACCTCGGAACTCCTTTCAGCATTTTTCGCTACTCCTTATAGTTTCGGATTTGGCTCTGAAGGCCTATTTGAAAAATTCACCCTGTATAGGTGTATCTGGAGGTTGCTAGCATGATCGGCTATTGGGACCACATATCATAAGCCAACGGTTGGTCAATGCTATCGTACTGAACTTTCGGCTTGGCTCTTCGCGAAAGGTCATGCAACATACCGGTTGACCCAGATACTCACCGGACATGGCCGTTTCGGTGAGTATCTAAACAGGATAGAGGGAGATGAGGGCCCAGTGCCATCATTGAGGACACTACGAGGATTCCGCATAGCACACGCTGCAGTACTGCCCAGCGAGGGAGTCTCAGCGGTGGATCCTCGTGTCAAAAGTGGGACCGGACCTGTTTCCAGCGCCATTGTTGGATAGCTCCAAGATATAGCATGATTACCTGCGACATTGTCATGTAAACGAAGGAAGACGCCGAGCGAGCCAGGGAGCGCACAGCTCGGAGGAGGATTCGCCCGGACCAGAATAGGGTTACGGTATCCTCTGCCTGTCTTAAGAGGCGACTAAAAGGGGCTTTCGGGGTTGCGGGTGGCAACAGTGAGAGCTCGAACCGCCCGGGTTACGACACCGGGAAGAAGGGCAGTATGTGTGGTCGCACACCGTCGTACACCAAACGAACTGGTGAGCGTCATGCTCACCTAGGCGGAGCCCGACGGGGCAATGCACTAAGAGGACTCCGGTTATGTTCCTTTGGAAATCCCGAAGTCCTCTACGCAGCGCCAAGGACAACTACCGGGGGATTTTAGTGCGGTAAGAATCCCACATAACCCCGTGTCGTTCCCACGGCATAGGGTACCTTTTGAAGGTTTCCCCTCTTCTCAACAAAAAAGGTTTATCTTAAGGGAAGTATAATAGGTACCTTTTTATGTAATATATAGCAGACGAACATGCAGTCCAGACAGTAGCCACATACCATCAGGAGGACTGATAAAGCCTTGCACTAAAATAAAAATATTATAAATAATTTCAAACCAGTTATTGCTTTCTTAACATACCAATAAGTTAGCTAATTAAGATTGAATCATATATGTAACTTTTTAAACGACTCATAAATAAATTTCGAAATATACTTATACTTATAAACCCTGTAATCGATAACCATTACTTCTCTCCAAATAATTTAAACAATTTGACTTACTTTTCTTCTTTCATATCTTATGACTCTTCTATGAACTCTGACTATGAATTCTTCTCCTCCGAAATGGTAACAAGTGATTTAAATACTTTAGTGTTGAATGCCCAGTCCATTATTATTACATTCCAAAAACCACAGGTATTCTCTATTGTTTGATCCAATATAAACATGAAAACAAAAATAAAACTTGCAGTTAATTTTATTTAAAAATGTAACTAAGTAAGTACAAGCTGTAACCATACTTTTCCAATTGTTAGTAACGTAATGGACACTTAGGAATAACGCAAATAGAACAAAATTTCAATAATCTAATTCCTTTATTATTATTATTATACGGATAATATAATGTTAAGCAATATAATTACTTTCGAATATTATCAGCACAATAAGCCCTAGTACTAATATAGGACTGTTATAATTATTCGTAATATACGTATAAATATTTAACACATACTCCGAAACGTTAAGTGTTAAATGTATGACAAAATATTAATAATTTGAAGCCTGCAAAAGTTGCCTTATAATATTAAAGTTCTTCTAAACAAATATAACATTTGCTCATAACAACGGTACTGCCATTTTATATCTCGACTGTGTAAGTAAGAACTTCTAATATAGTGTTCTTATGATTTATATCAAAAAAAGGTAAAATGAAAACATAAATATTTGACCCAATCAAATTTCTGAAAACGGCCTGCTAGGTTACTACATACCTATTTAATAAACTCAGATAGCAAACTTAAGACAATCTGTACCAACCAACATTTGTATCGATTCTTAATTTGTTGTATTTAAATATATCCAATAAATTAACTTACGCAGTTTTACGCAGGCGATCCCACTGGCTAAATTGTTGGGGGTGTCTCCAATGAAAGTCTTGAATCAAGCTAGTTATTTTTATTTAATTCCAAGACCTCCACAAACATCGCTCTTGACATCTGCCGTTTCCCGCCATAATACCATTTTCTTTTTTTTTTAAATCACGAGTACAGCGTTACAGCCAATTAAATATGTGGCCAGCATTGATTTCGAGTGAAAGGTTTTAAACTAATTTTAATTTAATTTATTTTTATAATGTTGAACTAACGCAGTAAGGTATAATAATAAATGTGACCTTACAATAAATACTAAGAAAAAATGTAAAATGGTGCCGGTCATCGTGGTGGTGGTCATTAAAGTGAGAGAAAAGCCTGAAACATTGCATACAAAAATGCATATGTATGAAAAAATATTTTTTTGTTTGACAATTTTGATATATTTTTTTAACAAAATGTTTTTTTTTTCAGACTATAAATACCTACAAACACCTCATACTTTGTAATGATATCAAAAGAATACAAGTTTGAAATATTACATGCATATGAACTTTTGTATGACAACACTGATATAATTTTTCACCATAATATTCAAACTGTTAAAATCGACAAACACCTCATTAATTGGAATGACGTCAGAAGGAGACAGCAGCTTGAAATATTACATACAAAAATGCACATGTATTTTTTTTTGTATGGCAACACTGAAATATTTTTCCACAAATTTGTACAGTATATATGTACCATTAAACGCCTCATACAGAAAAAATACATTAAATGGTGCCGGTCCTTAAAGGAAATTTTGCATATAAAAATACATACATATGAACATTATTATTTTTTGTATGGCAACACTTAAATATTTTGTTACCTAAAGGTAAAGTCATTAGTACCCACAATCGCGTCATACATTATAAGGTTGGCAAAAATATAGTAAAGCTTCAAATATTACATACAAAAATGCATATGTATGAAAATTATTATTTTTTGTATGGGAACACTGAAATATTCTTTTATCCAAATGTTAAAACTGCTAGTATCGACAAACGTCTCATACATTAGAATGACATCAAAAGGAAACAACAGCTTGAAATGTGACATACAAAAATGAACGTGTATGAAAATTATTATTTTTATATGGTAACAATGAAATATTTTTTCACAAATTTGTACAGTCTATAAGTACCATTAAACGCCTCATACAGAAAACTGACGTTTAGTGATGCTGGGCATGGTGGTGGTGGTCTTTAAAAGGAGACAACAGCCCGCAACACCACATACAAAAATACAAATGTATGAAAATTATTATTTTTTGTATGGCAACACTACAATATTTTTTTACCAAAATGTGCACATTATTAGTATCTACCAATGCCTCATACATTTTAATGGCATCAATACAAGACAACAGCTTCAAATATTACATACCAAAATACATATGTATGAAGATTATTATTTTTTGTATGGCAACACTTAAATATTTTGTTACTTAAATGTGAAGTCTATTAGTACCTACAATCGCGTCATTATAAGGTTGTTAAAAATTCACAAAAGCTTGAAATATTACATACAAAAATGCATATGTATGAAAATTATTATTTTTTTGTATGGGAACACTGAAATATTTTTTTACCCAAATGTCTTAACTGTTAATATCAACAAACGCTTCATACATTGGAATGACCTCAGAAGGAAACAACAGTTTGAAATATGGCATACAAAAATGCACTTGTATGAAAATTATTATTTTTTATATGGCAACACTGAAATATTTTCTCACCAATTTATACAGTCTATAAGTACCATTAAACCCCTCATACAGAAAACTGACATTTAGTGATGCTGGGCATGGTGGTGGTGGTCTTTAAAGGGAGACAACAGCCCGAAACACCACATACAAAAATACAAATGTATGAAAATTATTATTTTTTGTATGGCAACACTAAAATATTTTTTATCAAAATATGTAGAATATTAGTACCTACAAACGCCTCATACATTGTAATGACATCAAAAGGAAACAAAAGCTTGAAATATGACACCCAAAAATGCACTTGTATGAAAATTATTATTTTTTATGTGGCAACACTAAAATATTTTTCCACCAATTTACACAGTCTATAAGTACCATTAAACGCCTCATACAGAAAACTGACGTTTAGTGATGTTGGGCATGGTGGTGGTGGTCTTTAAAGGGAGACAACAGCCCGAAACACCACATACAAAAATACAAATGTATGAAAATTATTATTTTTTGTATGGCAACACTAAAATATTTTTTAATCAAAATGTGCGCAATATTAGTACGTACAAACGCCTCATACATTCTAATGTTACCAATACAAGACAACAGCTTGAAATATTACATACAAAAATACATATGTATGAAAATTAATATTTTTTGTATGGCAACACTAAAATATTTTTTTACCAAAATGTGCAGTCTATTAGTACATACAAACGCGTCATACATTATAACGTTGTCAAAAATTTGCAACAGCTTGAAATGTGACATACAAAAATGCACATGTATGAAAATTATTATTTTTTGTATGGCAACACTGAAATATTTCGTTACACATTGGTACAGTCTATAAGTGCCATTAAGCGCCTCATACAAAAAAATGACCTCAAATGGTGGCAACAGCCTGAAATCTTCGATAATCCTGTAGAAAATGCATTTGTATGAAAACTTTTTTTTTGTATATGGCAACATTGGATTTTCGATTTTTTACATAGGGTCCATTTGAAACAAAAAATATCTCCCATACATTACTTATATGCTTTGTCTACGGTTTCCGCCCAAGTACTCAAAAAGTGAAAATCGCGAAAAAAAAATCTGTATCCCAGTGTTGCCAGTTAATTAAGATGAAAATGGTCAAATGTCATTACGGCGCCCAAAAAAAATTGTCCTGTGAAGAAATTTCATTAAAAATATTTCTCCTTCTACTTTTTACATTTTTGAATGAAAAGTTCCAAAAAATGTATGAACGATGAAAAAAAAAACTTTACCTGGCAACACTTCGAGCCGAGCTCCATGACCGCCCGATACAAAGCGACTCGCTCAAATGTTGCCAACCTCAAAATATTTCACTTCGAAAAATGCATTTTTTCGTACATTTTACAAAATGGCTGACACAAGGTGCGCCATCTGATTTAAAAAAAATAATATTGCCATATGATAAAATTGAGGATACAATCCGGCCAATAAATCAAAAATATCGAAAAAATATTAATAAAACCATCGCGCTACGACCCCACAAACACACCTCGAAAAATGAAAGATTTCAAACTCAAATATCTCGGCGGCCATCTTGTTTTTCCAATTTTTTCTAATTTTATCGTAACAGTCGTCCCACAATTAGCCGAAAATGACACCAATCTCAGGTAGGCGCGCAGAATAAAAAAAAAGTTGAAAATCGCAGGAGGGCCGCCATCTTGAATTTTGTATGTTTCCCATTTTTCCTATAACCACCATAATATACCGAAAAAAAATCGCATACATTATTACTACCCCCCACCAATAGTTTAGGCTGGGCTACTCGAAATGTCAAAAAAGTGAAAAAAAAAATCTAGCTCCCAGTGTTGCCAGTTAATTTGGATGAAAATGGTCAAATGTCATTACGACCCCCCTGACAAATACCCATGTAAAATATTTTCATTAAAAATGTTTCTCCTTCTACTTTTTACATTTTTGAATGGAAAGTTCCAAAAAAAGTATGAACGAAGAAAAAAAATCCTAAACCTGGCAACACTTCAAGTCACGCTCCACAACCGCCCCATACAAGGCGATTCACTGAAATGTTGCCAACCTCAAAATATTTCACTTCAAAAAATGCGATTTTTCATACATTTTACAAATTGCCTGACGAACGATCCGCCATCTGGTTAAAAAATTAAATAAATCCAATTTGGTAAAATTGAGCATATATCCGAGAAAAACAACGAAAAAAATAAAAAAAATATTTAAAAAAACACATCAGTGCCACCCCGCGAACACACCTCGAAAAATGAAAAATTTCAAACTCAAGTACCTCGGCGGCCATCTTGTTTTTTCAACTTTTTCTAATTTCATCGTATCAGTCGCCCTCAAATTAGGCGGAAACGATACCGATCTTGGATAGGTGCAAAATAAAAAAAAAAGTTGCCCAATCCAGCTCGGCCGCCATCTTGAATTTTGAAAGTTTCAGATTTTTCCCATAGACACGGAGGCAAACAAAAAATTCCACTCATACATCAAACCCACCCCCCACCACTCCTTCAGGTCGATGAAGTCGATTTTTCGTAAAACTGAAAAAAAATTCCTGCGGCCAGTGTTGCCAGTCGACATCGACGAAAATGGTCAAATGTCATTACGACAGCCAAAAAAAATATTCCTGTGAAAAATGTTCATCAAAAATATTTCTCCTTCTTCTTTTCATATTTTTGAATGAAAAGTTTGAAAAATTGTAAGAGTGGGGAGAAAAAAACTCAAACCTGGCAACACTTCGGACCGAGCCCCACGACCGCCCCGAACAAACCAAATAGCTCAAACGTTGCCAACCTCCGAATATTTCACTTCAAAAAATCCGTTTTTTCGTACATTTTACAAATCGCCTAACAGACGACCCGCCATCTTGTTGAAAAAAAAAATAAATCCGATTTGGCAAAATTGAGGATATATCCGAGAAAATTTAAAAAAATGGCAACAAAATATTAAAAATCCCAAGAGATACGACCTCCCAAAAACACCTCGAAAATTGAAAAATTTCAAACTCAAATATCTCGGCGGCCATCTTGGTTTTTCATTTTTTTCCAATTTCATCGTAACGCCCACCCGAATATTATTCGAAAAAGAAACAAACATCAGCATAAAGTCAATAAATGAAAAAGTTAAAAATTTTAAATCGGCCGCCATCTTGAATCTATGGCATCTCATATTTTTCCCTTTGCCTCGGGGGGGAGAGGAGAAAACCCGCCATAGACAACAAAGTCGCTCCTAGAAGGCAACATGGAGAACGCATGCCATTCCTTACAGGATTATATATATATAATAACTAGGTATCGCTTGTGTGCGCTCGCTGCTAAAGCAGCTCGCGAAACGGTTGTCTTCTTTAGTTTTGCGTGCAAAATTTTTTTACATTTTTTCCCCTATATTGAAGTTTTATTCATTCTGTTTGGGGCTGTTTGGAAAAGATATGAGTTAATATTTGCAAAATACCAAGAATGGTCGTGATTTTTTTGTCTATAAGCCATACATTTTAAAGACATAATAAGGAGACAAAAGCTTGAAATATTACATACAAAAATAATTATTTATAAAAATTGTTATTTCTTGTATGACAACACTAAAATATTTTTTTACCAAAATGTGTAGTCTATTAGTACATACAAACGCGTCATACATTATTTCTATATATTATATTATCTATATTAATTCTATACTTATAATAAATCTGTAGAGAGGTCAATTCTGTACAAGAAATATATTTCCAAAATAACTATCAGGGGGTATTTAGGGATCGATACTGATGTCAAGAATGCAATCATTAAAATTTTTGTCTGTCTGTCTATATAACCGTTATAGAAAAAAAAAACTACTCGACGGATTTTAACGAAACTTGATACAATTATTTTTCATACTCCTGAGCTGGTTATAGTATACTTTTCATCACGCTACAATCAATAGGAGCAGAGCAGTGCAGAAAATATACCTCTTACATTATATCCTTCTTTTGTAAATCGTATATCATATAGGATAAATATGCATCCATCCTTTGAAACTATCCAAATATACCTAATAGATCATGGCCCTTCTTTAGTAAATCTTATATTTTACCCCTCTTTTAAAGTCACAAAAATGTTGAAGATTAATACATTTTGTATCCTTTACTTGACTACATACTACATCCACAAAATCTGTGTCTGTGTCTGTTAATAAATAATTATACATTAATACGTAAGAAGAGAATCTAACATCTTACGCCCCTTCCTGCTATGTGCATGGTAGGGCTACACTCCAAAAAGAATAATCACGGGTAAAATTCATATAGGTAACTTAAGCCACAAACAATTTAACACATACAACCAATTAAACTCAAATAAATAGAATACTCCAAAACTCAAGTCATAAAAAAATTTCAAACCAGTTATTGCTTTCTCAACATACCAATAAGTTAGCTCATTAAGATTAAATCATATACATTTTAAACGACTCATAAATTAATTCCGAAATATATACTTATAAACCCTGTAACCGATTTTTTGTATGGCAGCACTGAAATATATTTTCACCCAAATGTTCAAACCATAGATATATTATCCTACTGACGTAGGGTTCAAACTGTTAGTAGCTAACAACGCCACGTATTAGGTAATAACTTCAAAAGGAGACAACAGTTTTAAATATTACATACAAAGATGCATGCGGATAAAAAATATTATTTTGTGTACGGCACCACTGTTTTTTTTTTTACCACAATGTGAAATCTATTGATACCTACAAACGCATCGTACATTTTAATGTTGTCAAAATATACAACAGCTTGAAATATTTAATAGAAAATACATATGTATGAAAATTATTATTTTTTGTATGGCCACACTAAAATATTATTTTATAAAAATGTGCAGAATATTAGTACCTACAAACGCCTCATACATTCTAATGATATCAATAGAAGGCAACAGCTTGAAATATTGCATACAAAAATACATATATATGAAAATTATTATTTTTTGTATTGCAACATTAAAATATTTTTTTACCAAAATGTGCAGTTTATTAGTACATACAAACACGTCATATATTATAGGGTTGTCAAAAATATACAACAGCTTGAAATGTGACATACGAAAATGCATATGTATGAAAATTATTATTTTTTGTATGGGAACACTGAAATATTCTTTTACCCAAATGTTAAAACTGCTAGTATCTACAAACGCCTCTTACATTGGAATGACATCAAAAGGAAACAACAGCTTGAAATATGACATACAAAAATGCACTTGTATGAAAATTATTATTTTTTATATGGCAACACTGAAATATTTTTCCAAAAATCTGTACAGTCTATGAGTACCATTAAACGCCTCATACAGAAAACTGACGTTTAGTGATGCTGGGCATGGTGGTGGTGGTCTTTAAAGGGAGACAACAGCCCGAAACACCATATACAAAAATACAAATGTATGAAAATTATTATTTTTTGTATGGCAACACTAAAATATTTTTTAATCAAAATGTGCACAATATTAGTACGTACAAACGCCTCATACATTCTAATGTTACCAATACAAGACAACAGCTTGAAATATTACATACAAAAATACATATGTATGAAAATTAATATTTTTTGTATGGCAACACTAAAATATTTTTTTACCAAAATGTGCAGTCTATTAGTACATACAAACGCGTCATACATTATAACGTTGTCAAAAATTTACAACAGCTTGAAATGTGACATACAAAAATGCACATGTTTGAAAATTATTATTTTTTGTATGGCAACACTGAAATATTTCGTTACACATTGGTACAGTCTATAAGTGCCATTAAGCGCCTAATACAAAAAAATGACCTCAAATGGTGGCAACAGCCTGAAATCTTCGATAATCCTGCAGAAAATGCATTTGTATGAAAACATTTTTTTTGTATATGGCAACATTGGATTTTCGATTTTTTACATAGGGTCCATTTGAAATAAAAAATATCTCCCATACATTACTTATATGCTCTGTCTACGGTTTTCGGCCCAGTACTCAAAAAGTGAAAATCGCGAAAAAAAATTCTGTATCCCAGTGTTGCCAGTTAATTAAGATGAAAATGGTCAAATGTCATTACGGCGCCCAAAAAAAATTGTCCTGTGAAGAAATTTCATTAAAAATATTTCTCCTTCTACTTTTTACATTTTTGAATGAAAAGTTCCAAAAAATGTATGAACGATGAAAAAAAAAACTTTACCTGGCAACACTTCGAGCCGAGCTCCATGACCGCCCGATACAAAGCGACTCGCTCAAATGTTGCCAACCTCAAAATATTTCACTTCGAAAAATGCATTTTTTCGTACATTTTACAAAATGGCTGACACAAGGTGCGCCATCTGATTTAAAAAAAATAATATTGCCATATGATAAAATTGAGGATACAATCCGGCCAATAAATCAAAAATATCGAAAAAATATTAATAAAACCATCGCGCTACGACCCCACAAACACACCTCGAAAAATGAAAGATTTCAAACTCAAATATCTCGGCGGCCATCTTGTTTTTCCAATTTTTTCTAATTTTATCGTAACAGTCGTCCCACAATTAGCCGAAAATGACACCAATCTCAGGTAGGCGCGCAGAATAAAAAAAAAGTTGAAAATCGCAGGAGGGCCGCCATCTTGAATTTTGTATGTTTCCCATTTTTCCTATAACCACCATAATATACCGAAAAAAAATCGCATACATTATTACTACCCCCCACCAATAGTTTAGGCTGGGCTACTCGAAATGTCAAAAAAGTGAAAAAAAAAATCTAGCTCCCAGTGTTGCCAGTTAATTTGGATGAAAATGGTCAAATGTCATTACGACCCCCCTGACAAATACCCATGTAAAATATTTTCATTAAAAATGTTTCTCCTTCTACTTTTTACATTTTTGAATGGAAAGTTCCAAAAAAAGTATGAACGAAGAAAAAAAATCCTAAACCTGGCAACACTTCAAGTCACGCTCCACAACCGCCCCATACAAGGCGATTCACTGAAATGTTGCCAACCTCAAAATATTTCACTTCAAAAAATGCGATTTTTCATACATTTTACAAATTGCCTGACGAACGATCCGCCATCTGGTTAAAAAATTAAATAAATCCAATTTGGTAAAATTGAGCATATATCCGAGAAAAACAACGAAAAAAATAAAAAAAATATTTAAAAAAACACATCAGTGCCACCCCGCGAACACACCTCGAAAAATGAAAAATTTCAAACTCAAGTACCTCGGCGGCCATCTTGTTTTTTCAACTTTTTCTAATTTCATCGTATCAGTCGCCCTCAAATTAGGCGGAAACGATACCGATCTTGGATAGGTGCAAAATAAAAAAAAAAGTTGCCCAATCCAGCTCGGCCGCCATCTTGAATTTTGAAAGTTTCAGATTTTTCCCATAGACACGGAGGCAAACAAAAAATTCCACTCATACATCAAACCCACCCCCCACCACTCCTTCAGGTCGATGAAGTCGATTTTTCGTAAAACTGAAAAAAAATTCCTGCGGCCAGTGTTGCCAGTCGACATCGACGAAAATGGTCAAATGTCATTACGACAGCCAAAAAAAATATTCCTGTGAAAAATGTTCATCAAAAATATTTCTCCTTCTTCTTTTCATATTTTTGAATGAAAAGTTTGAAAAATTGTAAGAGTGGGGAGAAAAAAACTCAAACCTGGCAACACTTCGGACCGAGCCCCACGACCGCCCCGAACAAACCAAATAGCTCAAACGTTGCCAACCTCCGAATATTTCACTTCAAAAAATCCGTTTTTTCGTACATTTTACAAATCGCCTAACAGACGACCCGCCATCTTGTTGAAAAAAAAAATAAATCCGATTTGGCAAAATTGAGGATATATCCGAGAAAATTTAAAAAAATGGCAACAAAATATTAAAAATCCCAAGAGATACGACCTCCCAAAAACACCTCGAAAATTGAAAAATTTCAAACTCAAATATCTCGGCGGCCATCTTGGTTTTTCATTTTTTTCCAATTTCATCGTAACGCCCACCCGAATATTATTCGAAAAAGAAACAAACATCTGCGTAAAGTCAATAAATAAAAAAGTTAAAAATTTTAAATCGGCCGCCATCTTGAATCTATGGCATCTCATATTTTTCCCTTTGCCTCGGGGGGGAGAGGAGAAAACCCGCCATAGACAACAAAGTCGCTCCTAGACGGCAACATGGAGAACGGCATGTCAGTCAGTCAGTGGTAAGTTCAGGATTATATATATATAATACAGGATTATATATATATAACTAGGTATCGCGTGGGTGCGCGAGCTGCAAGCAGCTCGCGGGGAAATGTCTTGTTTAGTTTTGCGTGCAAGATTTTTTACAATTTTTGTTTCTCTATATTTATTGAAAATTTGTTAATTTTAGGGGTCGTTTGTAAAGGATATGAGTTAATATTTGCAAAATACCAAGAATTTGGGTCCTGATTTTTTTGTCTATAAGCCATACATTTTAAAAACATAATGTAGAGACAATAGCTTGAAATATTACATACAAAAACACCTATTTATAAAACTTGTTATTTTGTGTAGTCTATTAGTACATACAAACGCGTCATACATTATAAGGCGTTCAAAAATATACAGCAACTTGAAAAATTACATAAAATAGTTCATATCAACCCAGGAATGCGTTATTGCTGTTACTCCAAAAAATCTGGAAATACGTTATATACATATTTGGAATCAGATTTTTTTTCTGTGTTGAATGATCTGACATTCGTAGCTCTAAGAGCATTTTAAATTCATTTACAGCGTAGAAAATTTCAATGAAATGTTTTTTTCGACCTTAAAATGCAGTAACCCTGTGAAAATCCTTCGTTTTATTGTACTGCGCCTATTACACTAATTTCATTATCAGAACATTTAAACACAGCACGGGTTAAAGCGTTGTCGCGGTCCGAGAATTTTTGTCCCTGCTCAGTTACAGTAGTAGTATTTTAGGTATAAATTGAATATTATAATTACAGTCTTTGTTTAGAATATAAATAAATTGTAAAAAATTACGCGATTAAAGGGAAAAAGCGCTAGGTATACTTAAAATTATTGTTTCTACCCATTTTTTTAACGCGGGAAATCCAGAAGAGCATCCATGAGGATTGCATATTAGATCAGAAGATCGGAGGAACAGAGGGGGTACGTCAGACTCTTACCAACTAAAACTCCGCGGCGTTCCTCAGAACGTTCGGAGGCGGGTCACGAGAAAACGTTAGCCGGGCCGTCTATTCGAGGCAATTGTCACAGTGATGGCACCTGGCCATCGACACCCGCCCGATCCGGCACAGATAATTCCAGAAACAACCATATACCTAAAGTACGTGTGTCCGACGGAAAGACAGGACGCCCTCGCGCTTACCTAAGCACTACTTCAATAACGGACGAATTGCCTCAATAGTCCTCAGGACGGCGCTAGGACGCACCAACCTTGAGTTCCACGTCTCGGTAACCCATTGGCGCATCTCAGCTCTGTGTCTCTTCAGTTCCTGTCGCACTGGCGGGCGGCCAGTATCGGTGTGCTTCCTCGCGCTACTAACGTAGCGACGCAAAGGTCTTCGCTCCCAAATCCCAGGGCAAACTTCCCGCCAACACGTAGGCTGCCTCACATGAAAATCTACCCAAGGTCGCCGCCGACCTTAGGCGCTGAGGGGTCCATCCAAAGCGGGATCCGACATTTCACCGGCTATCCAGGATGCATCTCAGATACGTCCGCAACGGCCTCACAGCGGTACGAACTCCGGAGACGACGATATGAGCATCCTGGGGCGGCGCCTTTCGAGGGCCATGCCATGAAGCATCGCCATGATCGCCATGAAGCACAGCCTCGGATTTTTCAAGATTTTTAAACACAACCGCCGTATGCGGCCCACTATGAATACCGTACTGGCGGTGACGCGCAGGAAACCATCCCCAAGGTTTCCGCTACAGGCAATCATTAGGGAAGGGGAGCTCTTTGCAGCACTCAGTTTTAGCCGATATTCCACAAGAGAGGACCCAGCATCAAACCCTGTGGAACTCCGCACGACATTTCCCGCCGACACCACCGGTCTTGGCCAGGGTATTCGACCATACGCCTAAATAAGTAGTCCCCAACAATCTTCTCCGGGGGGAACATGTTGGCCATATCAAGTGATACCGCCAACATATCCTCACCCCGGGTAACTGTATTCTTCGCCAGGGACTTCACCTACTTAGGTATCGCCACCTATATAGGTTCTCTACGTAGCGTAAATAAGTACTAAGAAAGGCCTTTTGAAAATTCTACCCCTAAGAGGGTAAAATAGGCGATGTCAGTTTTTTGAAATCCTTTCATTTTGAAGCAACTACTAAAAAATTTAGTATTTCACTTCCTGGATAGGAACAAGGACATACCCATTTATCCCCTGCCTAAAAATAAACCCCGTAGAGGGTAAAATAGGGGTTGAAAGTTCATTTGAACAACCGTCAATTTTGAAGCGAACACTATGAAATTTTGTATCTGGCTTGCTGGATAAAAATAATGAAATTCTACCCCTAAAGGGGTAAAATAATGTCTAAAACTTTGAATTACTGAAGTTATATATTTTATAGAGCATAAATGGTGATTCTTTTTCGCGAAATAGTAACACGTGTTAAAAAAAGTTAACCAAACCTATCGAATAGTGTATCAAAATAAAGGAAATCAAAAGGAGATTACACGTACATTATGACAGTACAGTCTGACTAAATGAGTAGTGTTACTGTGCCAGAGTTCTACGCAAAGGAAACCGCTGAACTTTAGAGTGCTGGAATTTTACTCATAGGTTCTTTATATAGCGTACTAAATGAGCACTACGAGGATAAAATAGCCTTTTTAGTGATTTTTTAATTTAATTACTTGTTTTTTATTTTTTTTTATGTTCTAACCTAACCTAACCTAACAAATTCTACATACCTCCTATATTTTTCTGTACTAATGTTACAAAAGTAAAAGATTATTTTTTTATCATGATTCAAATATATATAGTGATTGAAGGTACATTCTACATTTTGTGGTAAGACTCCGGCACCACCGCCACACCTATTTCTGCCTCATAACAGCAGTGTTAAGCGCTGCTGTGTTCTGGTTTGAGGGGTGTAGGCAAGGGAGACATACGTTTCCGAGACGTTCCAGCTTAGTCCTCAGGGGTAGCGGCGCACGTGTGGCCGACTCTAGGTAGGAATATATAATCCTATCTGAGGTTGATTACAGACGTCCATAGGCGGCAGTAGCCACTTACCATCAGGTGGACTGCATGCTCGTCCGTTACTCCCATATTGTGAAGTGTAAAAAAGTGAGCACTAAATGGCCGAATAGACAGGTGGTATCCCTGTATCATCAGGATTAAGGAATTTGATATTGAATTGCAAACTCAAATAACTTACTTTTATTAAGTTGAAAATAATTGTATATTAACAGGGTTGAGTAGGTTAAATTTGTGGTCAGTACATGGATGGGTGATTGCCACGTAATGTTACTTGTCTCCTCAAACGTTTTCGTTCTTTTGAATTTACGTTCAGCTGTTGGTTCCAGATGCTAATATATAAGTCTGGTGAAATCCTCAAAAAATATTGTTTAAAAATTAAAAGGTTTAACTTATTGGATATCCACGTCAAATTCAATTCTGATAATTCTGGAATATCAAATTCTGGGAAGTAATGATAAATGTCAAACTAAAGGAAAAGCGTAAATTTTAAGAATGTACATATTTTTTCATATTAATTTGGTAGTTAAGTTCCCGCCATTCATTAATTTAGACATCTTGCGTATTAACAATGTTTTTGGTCTAATATTTCAAATCATTCGGAAGCGGACGTTTTGTTCTTCTAGAATTTATATTTTTATGTTTGGCTTAGTTAAGGTTATCTTTAGGACACTTATAGTAGATTTTCAACTTGCTCTGCGCGGAGTGTCGTTTAATACAAATGTAAAATTGACAATTTGCGAGTATGACTTTTTCAAGTAAAATCCTAGTTACTTAACAATGGCACATGGAAAATCATATGTAACGTTGAAACGAAGTTGTAAACAATAAAAAATAATAAATTACATATTAATAAATTATCTATTTTTATTTAAAATATAAATCCTAAAAACGGCGGGAACTTAGTTGCCAACCTATTAATTATACTAAGCCGCATGTCACGGTCATAACATCGAAGAATTAGTTGATTAACACGATAGCTGCGGAACGCGGCTTAAAACAACTCGTCCATGTCTGGTCTTTATAGCGGTAAGAAAAAACTTTAACTTATCTGTCGTGCGAGAGGCATAACTTCCGTCTGGTTCAGTTTAGGAGAGAGATAACTATATGTTTGTGAAGTGCTACTGATTCTTAGTTCTATGGTACTTACACCAACCTAATGTCGGGTTTGTTAGACCTCGTGAGTCGTGCCGCACTGAACGAATAATAATGCTAACACAGTGCGGAACGAGGTTGCGAACGCCTCGTTTCCCCACGCACCTCGTACCGCACCCCACGCTAGCTTCACGTGGTTAGTGTTGTGCAACGCAGTCGAGGCTGCGCACGCGACAACCGCTGTCGTTGTGTTGAAAATTATCATGTCGAAACGTTGCCGAAAAAAGTTGATCATGGAGGAAGATGAAGAAAAACCGGTTGAAAAATCTGAGCCAAATCAGAATACAGGAAGATATTTCAAAAACAGCTAAGTCACAAATATACTCTGTCTAGGTAAAAGTTCAGCAGTGAGACTTGGCAGGCTAGGCGTATATCCGTATAGTAAGAAATTACATTATAGATAATTACGTTTCCTGGTATGGTTCAAACAAAAGTTAAGTAGCTACATTATTGATATAGGAAACGTAGGCAAAATCGTTACCGAGTACTCCGATTACTCTTTATCCTAATCTACTCGTTCCTACTTTTCAGAATCCACTGCAAAGAAAGCACATAATCTCGATAAGGGTCCAAAGAAGAAGAGATGTGTCGGATGCTACGAAAAACTCCACACATTCTTGACATGTCGTGAGGCAGACAAAAAACCAAAAAAAAATTCACGGAATGCACTGTTTGCAAAAAACCTTATTGTCTGACATGTTTCAATGAAAAACATCCATAACTTTTCCCCTTTTTTTGTATTCATTCTGTCCATAACATTGATAAATAAAAACAATAAAATAAAATCGATATTTATTTTCCCATCACTAAATTATATCGAACCTGCCATTTTTCAGTGCGGTCCGAGGTTTTATTTTACCCACATTTTATTTTACCCGTAGAATCTAAACTAACTAATTTGACCAAGGGCGGCGGCAGATCTAGGTTAATCAACTCATTGTTAATAATAATCAAGACAAAAACCGTCCATTTTGTCTTATTTGGCGCCAAAAAAGGATTTTAGTCTCCTTCGGGCGGTGGGATTTACTACGCCTCGTGCTGCCACAATGTCGGGTATAGGACGAGGTTTAAAACAACTCGTAACGCAGTAATGGAAAGTACAGAAAAATCTGACGCTGGGAACGTGTTAACCAACAAATTCTTCAATGTTATGACTTATGTATACTCCTAAGAATTAAATATAAGTCATATGTTATGTATAATCTTTAAGGATCAGTATGCCAATATATGAAAAAAAATATATATTTTCAGAATTTGATCCTTATAAGAGACACTATCAGGTAGTGAAATAATATAGAGCATGTATTATTTTTCAAAATTAACTCATTCGATTCTCGGCTAAGGTAGAAAATATTCTAAAAAACTAATGATGCAGTTTTAGTTTTTATCAAAATCGACCTCGGAACTCCTTTCAGCATTTTTCGCTACTCCTTATAGTTTCGGATTTGGCTCTGAAGGCCTATTTGAAAAATTCACCCTGTATAGGTGTATCTGGAGGTTGCTAGCATGATCGGCTATTGGGACCACATATCATAAGCCAACGGTTGGTCAATGCTATCGTACTGAACTTTCGGCTTGGCTCTTCGCGAAAGGTCATGCAACATACCGGTTGACCCAGATACTCACCGGACATGGCCGTTTCGGTGAGTATCTAAACAGGATAGAGGGAGATGAGGGCCCAGTGCCATCATTGAGGACACTACGAGGATTCCGCATAGCACACGCTGCAGTACTGCCCAGCGAGGGAGTCTCAGCGGTGGATCCTCGTGTCAAAAGTGGGACCGGACCTGTTTCCAGCGCCATTGTTGGATAGCTCCAAGATATAGCATGATTACCTGCGACATTGTCATGTAAACGAAGGAAGACGCCGAGCGAGCCAGGGAGCGCACAGCTCGGAGGAGGATTCGCCCGGACCAGAATAGGGTTACGGTATCCTCTGCCTGTCTTAAGAGGCGACTAAAAGGGGCTTTCGGGGTTGCGGGTGGCAACAGTGAGAGCTCGAACCGCCCGGGTTACGACACCGGGAAGAAGGGCAGTATGTGTGGTCGCACACCGTCGTACACCAAACGAACTGGTGAGCGTCATGCTCACCTAGGCGGAGCCCGACGGGGCAATGCACTAAGAGGACTCCGGTTATGTTCCTTTGGAAATCCCGAAGTCCTCTACGCAGCGCCAAGGACAACTACCGGGGGATTTTAGTGCGGTAAGAATCCCACATAACCCCGTGTCGTTCCCACGGCATAGGGTACCTTTTGAAGGTTTCCCCTCTTCTCAACAAAAAAGGTTTATCTTAAGGGAAGTATAATAGGTACCTTTTTATGTAATATATAGCAGACGAACATGCAGTCCAGACAGTAGCCACATACCATCAGGAGGACTGATAAAGCCTTGCACTAAAATAAAAATATTATAAATAATTTCAAACCAGTTATTGCTTTCTTAACATACCAATAAGTTAGCTAATTAAGATTGAATCATATATGTAACTTTTTAAACGACTCATAAATAAATTTCGAAATATACTTATACTTATAAACCCTGTAATCGATAACCATTACTTCTCTCCAAATAATTTAAACAATTTGACTTACTTTTCTTCTTTCATATCTTATGACTCTTCTATGAACTCTGACTATGAATTCTTCTCCTCCGAAATGGTAACAAGTGATTTAAATACTTTAGTGTTGAATGCCCAGTCCATTATTATTACATTCCAAAAACCACAGGTATTCTCTATTGTTTGATCCAATATAAACATGAAAACAAAAATAAAACTTGCAGTTAATTTTATTTAAAAATGTAACTAAGTAAGTACAAGCTGTAACCATACTTTTCCAATTGTTAGTAACGTAATGGACACTTAGGAATAACGCAAATAGAACAAAATTTCAATAATCTAATTCCTTTATTATTATTATTATACGGATAATATAATGTTAAGCAATATAATTACTTTCGAATATTATCAGCACAATAAGCCCTAGTACTAATATAGGACTGTTATAATTATTCGTAATATACGTATAAATATTTAACACATACTCCGAAACGTTAAGTGTTAAATGTATGACAAAATATTAATAATTTGAAGCCTGCAAAAGTTGCCTTATAATATTAAAGTTCTTCTAAACAAATATAACATTTGCTCATAACAACGGTACTGCCATTTTATATCTCGACTGTGTAAGTAAGAACTTCTAATATAGTGTTCTTATGATTTATATCAAAAAAAGGTAAAATGAAAACATAAATATTTGACCCAATCAAATTTCTGAAAACGGCCTGCTAGGTTACTACATACCTATTTAATAAACTCAGATAGCAAACTTAAGACAATCTGTACCAACCAACATTTGTATCGATTCTTAATTTGTTGTATTTAAATATATCCAATAAATTAACTTACGCAGTTTTACGCAGGCGATCCCACTGGCTAAATTGTTGGGGGTGTCTCCAATGAAAGTCTTGAATCAAGCTAGTTATTTTTATTTAATTCCAAGACCTCCACAAACATCGCTCTTGACATCTGCCGTTTCCCGCCATAATACCATTTTCTTTTTTTTTTAAATCACGAGTACAGCGTTACAGCCAATTAAATATGTGGCCAGCATTGATTTCGAGTGAAAGGTTTTAAACTAATTTTAATTTAATTTATTTTTATAATGTTGAACTAACGCAGTAAGGTATAATAATAAATGTGACCTTACAATAAATACTAAGAAAAAATGTAAAATGGTGCCGGTCATCGTGGTGGTGGTCATTAAAGTGAGAGAAAAGCCTGAAACATTGCATACAAAAATGCATATGTATGAAAAAATATTTTTTTGTTTGACAATTTTGATATATTTTTTTAACAAAATGTTTTTTTTTTCAGACTATAAATACCTACAAACACCTCATACTTTGTAATGATATCAAAAGAATACAAGTTTGAAATATTACATGCATATGAACTTTTGTATGACAACACTGATATAATTTTTCACCATAATATTCAAACTGTTAAAATCGACAAACACCTCATTAATTGGAATGACGTCAGAAGGAGACAGCAGCTTGAAATATTACATACAAAAATGCACATGTATTTTTTTTTGTATGGCAACACTGAAATATTTTTCCACAAATTTGTACAGTATATATGTACCATTAAACGCCTCATACAGAAAAAATACATTAAATGGTGCCGGTCCTTAAAGGAAATTTTGCATATAAAAATACATACATATGAACATTATTATTTTTTGTATGGCAACACTTAAATATTTTGTTACCTAAAGGTAAAGTCATTAGTACCCACAATCGCGTCATACATTATAAGGTTGGCAAAAATATAGTAAAGCTTCAAATATTACATACAAAAATGCATATGTATGAAAATTATTATTTTTTGTATGGGAACACTGAAATATTCTTTTATCCAAATGTTAAAACTGCTAGTATCGACAAACGTCTCATACATTAGAATGACATCAAAAGGAAACAACAGCTTGAAATGTGACATACAAAAATGAACGTGTATGAAAATTATTATTTTTATATGGTAACAATGAAATATTTTTTCACAAATTTGTACAGTCTATAAGTACCATTAAACGCCTCATACAGAAAACTGACGTTTAGTGATGCTGGGCATGGTGGTGGTGGTCTTTAAAAGGAGACAACAGCCCGCAACACCACATACAAAAATACAAATGTATGAAAATTATTATTTTTTGTATGGCAACACTACAATATTTTTTTACCAAAATGTGCACATTATTAGTATCTACCAATGCCTCATACATTTTAATGGCATCAATACAAGACAACAGCTTCAAATATTACATACCAAAATACATATGTATGAAGATTATTATTTTTTGTATGGCAACACTTAAATATTTTGTTACTTAAATGTGAAGTCTATTAGTACCTACAATCGCGTCATTATAAGGTTGTTAAAAATTCACAAAAGCTTGAAATATTACATACAAAAATGCATATGTATGAAAATTATTATTTTTTTGTATGGGAACACTGAAATATTTTTTTACCCAAATGTCTTAACTGTTAATATCAACAAACGCTTCATACATTGGAATGACCTCAGAAGGAAACAACAGTTTGAAATATGGCATACAAAAATGCACTTGTATGAAAATTATTATTTTTTATATGGCAACACTGAAATATTTTCTCACCAATTTATACAGTCTATAAGTACCATTAAACCCCTCATACAGAAAACTGACATTTAGTGATGCTGGGCATGGTGGTGGTGGTCTTTAAAGGGAGACAACAGCCCGAAACACCACATACAAAAATACAAATGTATGAAAATTATTATTTTTTGTATGGCAACACTAAAATATTTTTTATCAAAATATGTAGAATATTAGTACCTACAAACGCCTCATACATTGTAATGACATCAAAAGGAAACAAAAGCTTGAAATATGACACCCAAAAATGCACTTGTATGAAAATTATTATTTTTTATGTGGCAACACTAAAATATTTTTCCACCAATTTACACAGTCTATAAGTACCATTAAACGCCTCATACAGAAAACTGACGTTTAGTGATGTTGGGCATGGTGGTGGTGGTCTTTAAAGGGAGACAACAGCCCGAAACACCACATACAAAAATACAAATGTATGAAAATTATTATTTTTTGTATGGCAACACTAAAATATTTTTTAATCAAAATGTGCGCAATATTAGTACGTACAAACGCCTCATACATTCTAATGTTACCAATACAAGACAACAGCTTGAAATATTACATACAAAAATACATATGTATGAAAATTAATATTTTTTGTATGGCAACACTAAAATATTTTTTTACCAAAATGTGCAGTCTATTAGTACATACAAACGCGTCATACATTATAACGTTGTCAAAAATTTGCAACAGCTTGAAATGTGACATACAAAAATGCACATGTATGAAAATTATTATTTTTTGTATGGCAACACTGAAATATTTCGTTACACATTGGTACAGTCTATAAGTGCCATTAAGCGCCTCATACAAAAAAATGACCTCAAATGGTGGCAACAGCCTGAAATCTTCGATAATCCTGTAGAAAATGCATTTGTATGAAAACTTTTTTTTTGTATATGGCAACATTGGATTTTCGATTTTTTACATAGGGTCCATTTGAAACAAAAAATATCTCCCATACATTACTTATATGCTTTGTCTACGGTTTCCGCCCAAGTACTCAAAAAGTGAAAATCGCGAAAAAAAAATCTGTATCCCAGTGTTGCCAGTTAATTAAGATGAAAATGGTCAAATGTCATTACGGCGCCCAAAAAAAATTGTCCTGTGAAGAAATTTCATTAAAAATATTTCTCCTTCTACTTTTTACATTTTTGAATGAAAAGTTCCAAAAAATGTATGAACGATGAAAAAAAAAACTTTACCTGGCAACACTTCGAGCCGAGCTCCATGACCGCCCGATACAAAGCGACTCGCTCAAATGTTGCCAACCTCAAAATATTTCACTTCGAAAAATGCATTTTTTCGTACATTTTACAAAATGGCTGACACAAGGTGCGCCATCTGATTTAAAAAAAATAATATTGCCATATGATAAAATTGAGGATACAATCCGGCCAATAAATCAAAAATATCGAAAAAATATTAATAAAACCATCGCGCTACGACCCCACAAACACACCTCGAAAAATGAAAGATTTCAAACTCAAATATCTCGGCGGCCATCTTGTTTTTCCAATTTTTTCTAATTTTATCGTAACAGTCGTCCCACAATTAGCCGAAAATGACACCAATCTCAGGTAGGCGCGCAGAATAAAAAAAAAGTTGAAAATCGCAGGAGGGCCGCCATCTTGAATTTTGTATGTTTCCCATTTTTCCTATAACCACCATAATATACCGAAAAAAAATCGCATACATTATTACTACCCCCCACCAATAGTTTAGGCTGGGCTACTCGAAATGTCAAAAAAGTGAAAAAAAAAATCTAGCTCCCAGTGTTGCCAGTTAATTTGGATGAAAATGGTCAAATGTCATTACGACCCCCCTGACAAATACCCATGTAAAATATTTTCATTAAAAATGTTTCTCCTTCTACTTTTTACATTTTTGAATGGAAAGTTCCAAAAAAAGTATGAACGAAGAAAAAAAATCCTAAACCTGGCAACACTTCAAGTCACGCTCCACAACCGCCCCATACAAGGCGATTCACTGAAATGTTGCCAACCTCAAAATATTTCACTTCAAAAAATGCGATTTTTCATACATTTTACAAATTGCCTGACGAACGATCCGCCATCTGGTTAAAAAATTAAATAAATCCAATTTGGTAAAATTGAGCATATATCCGAGAAAAACAACGAAAAAAATAAAAAAAATATTTAAAAAAACACATCAGTGCCACCCCGCGAACACACCTCGAAAAATGAAAAATTTCAAACTCAAGTACCTCGGCGGCCATCTTGTTTTTTCAACTTTTTCTAATTTCATCGTATCAGTCGCCCTCAAATTAGGCGGAAACGATACCGATCTTGGATAGGTGCAAAATAAAAAAAAAAGTTGCCCAATCCAGCTCGGCCGCCATCTTGAATTTTGAAAGTTTCAGATTTTTCCCATAGACACGGAGGCAAACAAAAAATTCCACTCATACATCAAACCCACCCCCCACCACTCCTTCAGGTCGATGAAGTCGATTTTTCGTAAAACTGAAAAAAAATTCCTGCGGCCAGTGTTGCCAGTCGACATCGACGAAAATGGTCAAATGTCATTACGACAGCCAAAAAAAATATTCCTGTGAAAAATGTTCATCAAAAATATTTCTCCTTCTTCTTTTCATATTTTTGAATGAAAAGTTTGAAAAATTGTAAGAGTGGGGAGAAAAAAACTCAAACCTGGCAACACTTCGGACCGAGCCCCACGACCGCCCCGAACAAACCAAATAGCTCAAACGTTGCCAACCTCCGAATATTTCACTTCAAAAAATCCGTTTTTTCGTACATTTTACAAATCGCCTAACAGACGACCCGCCATCTTGTTGAAAAAAAAAATAAATCCGATTTGGCAAAATTGAGGATATATCCGAGAAAATTTAAAAAAATGGCAACAAAATATTAAAAATCCCAAGAGATACGACCTCCCAAAAACACCTCGAAAATTGAAAAATTTCAAACTCAAATATCTCGGCGGCCATCTTGGTTTTTCATTTTTTTCCAATTTCATCGTAACGCCCACCCGAATATTATTCGAAAAAGAAACAAACATCAGCATAAAGTCAATAAATGAAAAAGTTAAAAATTTTAAATCGGCCGCCATCTTGAATCTATGGCATCTCATATTTTTCCCTTTGCCTCGGGGGGGAGAGGAGAAAACCCGCCATAGACAACAAAGTCGCTCCTAGAAGGCAACATGGAGAACGCATGCCATTCCTTACAGGATTATATATATATAATAACTAGGTATCGCTTGTGTGCGCTCGCTGCTAAAGCAGCTCGCGAAACGGTTGTCTTCTTTAGTTTTGCGTGCAAAATTTTTTTACATTTTTTCCCCTATATTGAAGTTTTATTCATTCTGTTTGGGGCTGTTTGGAAAAGATATGAGTTAATATTTGCAAAATACCAAGAATGGTCGTGATTTTTTTGTCTATAAGCCATACATTTTAAAGACATAATAAGGAGACAAAAGCTTGAAATATTACATACAAAAATAATTATTTATAAAAATTGTTATTTCTTGTATGACAACACTAAAATATTTTTTTACCAAAATGTGTAGTCTATTAGTACATACAAACGCGTCATACATTATTTCTATATATTATATTATCTATATTAATTCTATACTTATAATAAATCTGTAGAGAGGTCAATTCTGTACAAGAAATATATTTCCAAAATAACTATCAGGGGGTATTTAGGGATCGATACTGATGTCAAGAATGCAATCATTAAAATTTTTGTCTGTCTGTCTATATAACCGTTATAGAAAAAAAAAACTACTCGACGGATTTTAACGAAACTTGATACAATTATTTTTCATACTCCTGAGCTGGTTATAGTATACTTTTCATCACGCTACAATCAATAGGAGCAGAGCAGTGCAGAAAATATACCTCTTACATTATATCCTTCTTTTGTAAATCGTATATCATATAGGATAAATATGCATCCATCCTTTGAAACTATCCAAATATACCTAATAGATCATGGCCCTTCTTTAGTAAATCTTATATTTTACCCCTCTTTTAAAGTCACAAAAATGTTGAAGATTAATACATTTTGTATCCTTTACTTGACTACATACTACATCCACAAAATCTGTGTCTGTGTCTGTTAATAAATAATTATACATTAATACGTAAGAAGAGAATCTAACATCTTACGCCCCTTCCTGCTATGTGCATGGTAGGGCTACACTCCAAAAAGAATAATCACGGGTAAAATTCATATAGGTAACTTAAGCCACAAACAATTTAACACATACAACCAATTAAACTCAAATAAATAGAATACTCCAAAACTCAAGTCATAAAAAAATTTCAAACCAGTTATTGCTTTCTCAACATACCAATAAGTTAGCTCATTAAGATTAAATCATATACATTTTAAACGACTCATAAATTAATTCCGAAATATATACTTATAAACCCTGTAACCGATTTTTTGTATGGCAGCACTGAAATATATTTTCACCCAAATGTTCAAACCATAGATATATTATCCTACTGACGTAGGGTTCAAACTGTTAGTAGCTAACAACGCCACGTATTAGGTAATAACTTCAAAAGGAGACAACAGTTTTAAATATTACATACAAAGATGCATGCGGATAAAAAATATTATTTTGTGTACGGCACCACTGTTTTTTTTTTTACCACAATGTGAAATCTATTGACACCTACAAACGCATCGTACATTTTAATGTTGTCAAAATATACAACAGCTTGAAATATTTAATAGAAAATACATATGTATGAAAATTATTATTTTTTGTATGGCCACACTAAAATATTATTTTATAAAAATGTGCAGAATATTAGTACCTACAAACGCCTCATACATTCTAATGATATCAATAGAAGGCAACAGCTTGAAATATTGCATACAAAAATACATATATATGAAAATTATTATTTTTTGTATTGCAACATTAAAATATTTTTTTACCAAAATGTGCAGTTTATTAGTACATACAAACACGTCATATATTATAGGGTTGTCAAAAATATACAACAGCTTGAAATGTGACATACGAAAATGCATATGTATGAAAATTATTATTTTTTGTATGGGAACACTGAAATATTCTTTTACCCAAATGTTAAAACTGCTAGTATCTACAAACGCCTCTTACATTGGAATGACATCAAAAGGAAACAACAGCTTGAAATATGACATACAAAAATGCACTTGTATGAAAATTATTATTTTTTATATGGCAACACTGAAATATTTTTCCAAAAATCTGTACAGTCTATGAGTACCATTAAACGCCTCATACAGAAAACTGACGTTTAGTGATGCTGGGCATGGTGGTGGTGGTCTTTAAAGGGAGACAACAGCCCGAAACACCATATACAAAAATACAAATGTATGAAAATTATTATTTTTTGTATGGCAACACTAAAATATTTTTTAATCAAAATGTGCACAATATTAGTACGTACAAACGCCTCATACATTCTAATGTTACCAATACAAGACAACAGCTTGAAATATTACATACAAAAATACATATGTATGAAAATTAATATTTTTTGTATGGCAACACTAAAATATTTTTTTACCAAAATGTGCAGTCTATTAGTACATACAAACGCGTCATACATTATAACGTTGTCAAAAATTTACAACAGCTTGAAATGTGACATACAAAAATGCACATGTTTGAAAATTATTATTTTTTGTATGGCAACACTGAAATATTTCGTTACACATTGGTACAGTCTATAAGTGCCATTAAGCGCCTAATACAAAAAAATGACCTCAAATGGTGGCAACAGCCTGAAATCTTCGATAATCCTGCAGAAAATGCATTTGTATGAAAACATTTTTTTTGTATATGGCAACATTGGATTTTCGATTTTTTACATAGGGTCCATTTGAAATAAAAAATATCTCCCATACATTACTTATATGCTCTGTCTACGGTTTTCGGCCCAGTACTCAAAAAGTGAAAATCGCGAAAAAAAATTCTGTATCCCAGTGTTGCCAGTTAATTAAGATGAAAATGGTCAAATGTCATTACGGCGCCCAAAAAAAATTGTCCTGTGAAGAAATTTCATTAAAAATATTTCTCCTTCTACTTTTTACATTTTTGAATGAAAAGTTCCAAAAAATGTATGAACGATGAAAAAAAAAACTTTACCTGGCAACACTTCGAGCCGAGCTCCATGACCGCCCGATACAAAGCGACTCGCTCAAATGTTGCCAACCTCAAAATATTTCACTTCGAAAAATGCATTTTTTCGTACATTTTACAAAATGGCTGACACAAGGTGCGCCATCTGATTTAAAAAAAATAATATTGCCATATGATAAAATTGAGGATACAATCCGGCCAATAAATCAAAAATATCGAAAAAATATTAATAAAACCATCGCGCTACGACCCCACAAACACACCTCGAAAAATGAAAGATTTCAAACTCAAATATCTCGGCGGCCATCTTGTTTTTCCAATTTTTTCTAATTTTATCGTAACAGTCGTCCCACAATTAGCCGAAAATGACACCAATCTCAGGTAGGCGCGCAGAATAAAAAAAAAGTTGAAAATCGCAGGAGGGCCGCCATCTTGAATTTTGTATGTTTCCCATTTTTCCTATAACCACCATAATATACCGAAAAAAAATCGCATACATTATTACTACCCCCCACCAATAGTTTAGGCTGGGCTACTCGAAATGTCAAAAAAGTGAAAAAAAAAATCTAGCTCCCAGTGTTGCCAGTTAATTTGGATGAAAATGGTCAAATGTCATTACGACCCCCCTGACAAATACCCATGTAAAATATTTTCATTAAAAATGTTTCTCCTTCTACTTTTTACATTTTTGAATGGAAAGTTCCAAAAAAAGTATGAACGAAGAAAAAAAATCCTAAACCTGGCAACACTTCAAGTCACGCTCCACAACCGCCCCATACAAGGCGATTCACTGAAATGTTGCCAACCTCAAAATATTTCACTTCAAAAAATGCGATTTTTCATACATTTTACAAATTGCCTGACGAACGATCCGCCATCTGGTTAAAAAATTAAATAAATCCAATTTGGTAAAATTGAGCATATATCCGAGAAAAACAACGAAAAAAATAAAAAAAATATTTAAAAAAACACATCAGTGCCACCCCGCGAACACACCTCGAAAAATGAAAAATTTCAAACTCAAGTACCTCGGCGGCCATCTTGTTTTTTCAACTTTTTCTAATTTCATCGTATCAGTCGCCCTCAAATTAGGCGGAAACGATACCGATCTTGGATAGGTGCAAAATAAAAAAAAAAGTTGCCCAATCCAGCTCGGCCGCCATCTTGAATTTTGAAAGTTTCAGATTTTTCCCATAGACACGGAGGCAAACAAAAAATTCCACTCATACATCAAACCCACCCCCCACCACTCCTTCAGGTCGATGAAGTCGATTTTTCGTAAAACTGAAAAAAAATTCCTGCGGCCAGTGTTGCCAGTCGACATCGACGAAAATGGTCAAATGTCATTACGACAGCCAAAAAAAATATTCCTGTGAAAAATGTTCATCAAAAATATTTCTCCTTCTTCTTTTCATATTTTTGAATGAAAAGTTTGAAAAATTGTAAGAGTGGGGAGAAAAAAACTCAAACCTGGCAACACTTCGGACCGAGCCCCACGACCGCCCCGAACAAACCAAATAGCTCAAACGTTGCCAACCTCCGAATATTTCACTTCAAAAAATCCGTTTTTTCGTACATTTTACAAATCGCCTAACAGACGACCCGCCATCTTGTTGAAAAAAAAAATAAATCCGATTTGGCAAAATTGAGGATATATCCGAGAAAATTTAAAAAAATGGCAACAAAATATTAAAAATCCCAAGAGATACGACCTCCCAAAAACACCTCGAAAATTGAAAAATTTCAAACTCAAATATCTCGGCGGCCATCTTGGTTTTTCATTTTTTTCCAATTTCATCGTAACGCCCACCCGAATATTATTCGAAAAAGAAACAAACATCAGCATAAAGTCAATAAATGAAAAAGTTAAAAATTTTAAATCGGCCGCCATCTTGAATCTATGGCATCTCATATTTTTCCCTTTGCCTCGGGGGGGAGAGGAGAAAACCCGCCATAGACAACAAAGTCGCTCCTAGAAGGCAACATGGAGAACGCATGCCATTCCTTACAGGATTATATATATACTAGGTATCGCTTGTGTGCGCTCGCTGCTAAAGCAGCTCGCGAAACGGTTGTCTTCTTTAGTTTTGCGTGCAACATTTTTTTACATTTTTTCCCCTATATTGAAGTTTTATTCATTCTGTTTGGGGCTGTTTGGAAAAGATATGAGTTAATATTTGCAAAATACCAAGAATGGTCGTGATTTTTTTGTCTATAAGCCATACATTTTAAAGACATAATAAGGAGACAAAAGCTTGAAATATTACATACAAAAATAACTATTTATAAAAATTGTTATTTCTTGTATGACAACACTAAAATATTTTTTTACCAAAATGTGTAGTCTATTAGTACATACAAACGCGTCATACATTATTTCTATATATTATATTATCTATATTAATTCTATACTTATAATAAATCTGTAGAGAGGTCAATTCTGTACAAGAAATATATTTCCAAAATAACTATCAGGGGGTGTTTAGGGATCGATACTGATGTCAAGAATGCAATCATTAAAATTTTTGTCTGTCTGTCTATATAACCGTTATAGAAAAAAAAACTACTCGACGGGTTTTAACGAAACTTGATACAATTATTTTTCATACTCCTGAGCTGGTTATAGTATACTTTTCATCACGCTACAATCAATAGGAGCAGAGCAGTGCAGAAAATATACCTCTTACATTATATCCTTCTTTTGTAAATCCTATATCATATTTATCCTGTCCATCCTTTGAAAATATCCAAATATACCTAATAGATTATGGCCCTTCTTTAGTAAATCTTATATTTTACCCCTCTTTTAAAGCCACAAAAATGTTGAAGATTAATACATTTTGTATCCTTTACTTGACTACATACTACATCCACAAAATCTGTGTCTGTGTCTGTTAATAAATAATTATACATTAATACGTAAGAAGAGAATCTAACATCTTACGCCCCTTCCTGCTATGTGCATGGTAGGGCTACCCTCCAAAAAGAATAATCACGGGTAAAATTCATATAGGTAACTTAAGTCACAAACAATTTAACACATACAACCAATTAAACTCAAATAAATAGAATACTCCAAAACTCAAGTCATAAAAAAATTTCAAACCAGTTATTGCTTTCTCAACATACCAATAAGTTAGCTCATTAAGATTAAATCATATACATTTTTAAACGACTCATAAATTAATTCCGAAATATATACTTATAAACCCTGTAACCGATTTTTTGTATGGCAGCACTGAAATATATTTTCACCCAAATGTTCAAACCATAGATATATTATCCTACTGACGTAGGGTTCAAACTGTTAGTAGCTAACAACGCCACGTATTAGGTAATAACTTCAAAAGGAGACAACAGTTTTAAATATTACATACAAAGATGCATGCGTATAAAAAATATTATTTTGTGTACGGCACCACTGATTTTTTTTTACCACAATGTGAAATATTGATACCTACAAACGCATCGTACATTTTAATGTTGTCAAAATATACAACAGCTTGAAATATTTAATAGAAAATACATATGTATGAAAATTATTATTTTTTGTATGGCCACACTAAAATATTATTTTATAAAAATGTGCAGAATATTAGTACCTACAAACGCCTCATACATTCTAATGATATCAATAGAAGGCAACAGCTTGAAATATTGCATACAAAAATACATATATATGAAAATTATTATTTTTTGTATTGCAACATTAAAATATTTTTTTACCAAAATGTGCAGTTTATTAGTACATATAAACACGTCATATATTATAGGGTTGTCAAAAATATACAACAGCTTGAAATGTGACATACAAAAATGCATATGTATGAAAATTATTATTTTTTGTATGGGAACACTGAAATATTCTTTTACCCAAATGTTAAAACTGCTAGTATCTACAAACGCCTCTTACATTGGAATGACATCAAAAGGAAACAACAGCTTGAAATATGACATACAAAAATGCACTTGTATGAAAATTATTATTTTTTATATGGCAACACTGAAATATTTTTCCAAAAATCTGTACAGTCTATGAGTACCATTAAACGCCTCATACAGAAAACTGACGTTTAGTGATGCTGGGCATGGTGGTGGTGGTCTTTAGAGGGAGACAACAGCCCGAAACACCATATACAAAAATACAAATGTATGAAAATTATTATTTTTTGTATGGCAACACTAAAATATTTTTTAATCAAAATGTGCACAATATTAGTACGTACAAACGCCTCATACATTCTAATGTTACCAATACAAGACAACAGCTTGAAATATTACATACAAAAATACATATGTATGAAAATTAATATTTTTTGTATGGCAACACTAAAATATTTTTTTACCAAAATGTGCAGTCTATTAGTACATACAAACTCATCATACATTATAACGTTGTCAAAAATTTACAACAGCTTGAAATGTGACATACAAAAATGCACATGTATGAAAATTATTATTTTTTGTATGGCAACACTGAAATATTTCGTTACACATTGGTACAGTCTATAAGTGCCATTAAGCGCCTCATACAAAAAAATGACCTCAAATGGTGGCAACAGCCTGAAATCTTCGATAATCCTGTAGAAAATGCATTTGTATGAAAACATTTTTTTTGTATATGGCAACATTGGATGTTCGATTTTTTACATAGGGTCCATTTGAAATAAAAAATATCTCCCATACATTACTTATATGCTCTGTCTACGGTTTCCGCCCAAGTACTCAAAAAGTGAAAATCACGAAAAAAAATTCTGTATCCCAGTGTTGCCAGTTAATTAAGATGAAAATGGTCAAATGTCATTACGGCGCCCAAAAAAAATTGTCCTGTGAAGAAATTTCATTAAAAATATTTCTCCTTCTACTTTTTACATTTTTGAATGAAAAGTTCCAAAAAATGTATGAACGATGAAAAAAAAAACTTTACCTGGCAACACTTCGAGCCGAGCTCCATGACCGCCCGATACAAAGCGACTCGCTCAAATGTTGCCAACCTCAAAATATTTCACTTCGAAAAATGCATTTTTTCGTACATTTTACAAAATGGCTGACACAAGGTGCGCCATCTAATTAAAAAAAAAAAATATTACCATATGATAAAATTGAGGATACAATCCGGCCAATAAATCAAAAATATCGAAAAAATATTAATAAAACCACCGCGCTACGACCCCACAAACACACCTCGAAAAATGAAAGATTTCAAACTCAAATATCTCGGCGGCCATCTTGTTTTTCCATTTTTTTCTAATTTTATCGTAACAGTCGTCCCACAATTAGCCGAAAATAATACCAATCTCAGGTAGGCGCGCAGAATAAAAAAAAAGTTGAAAATCGCAGGAGGGCCGCCATCTTGAATTTTGTATGTTTCCCATTTTTCCTATAACCACCATAATATACCGAAAAAATATTTCATACATTATTACTACCCCCCACCAATAGTTTAGGCTGGGCTACTCGAAATGTCAAAAAAGTGAAAAAAAAAATCTAGCTCCCAGTGTTGCCAGTTAATTTGGATGAAAATGGTCAAATGTCATTACGACCCCCCTGACAAATACCCATGTAAAATATTTTCATTAAAAATGTTTCTCCTTCTACTTTTTACATTTTTGAATGGAAAGTTCCAAAAAAAGTATGAACAAAGAAAAAAAAAACCTACACCTGGCAACACTTCAAGTCACGCTCCACAACCGCCCCATACAAGGCGATTCGCTGAAATGTTGCCAACCTCAAAATATTTTATTTCAAAAAATGCGTTTTTTCATACATTTTACAAATTGCCTGACGAACGATCCGCCATCTGGTTAAAAAAATAAATAAATCCGATTTGGTAAAATTGAGCATATATCCGAGAAAAAAAACGAAAAAAATCAAAAAAATATTTAAAAAAACACATCAGTGCCACCCCGCGAACACACCTCGAAAAATGAAAATATTCAAACTCAAGTATCTCGGCGGCCATCTTGTTTTTTCAACTTTTTCTAATTTCATCGTATCAGTCGCCCTCAAATTAGCCGGAAACGATACCGATCTTGGATAGGTGCAAAATAAAAAAAAAAGTTGCCCAATCCAGCTCGGCCGCCATCTTGAATTTTGAAAGTTTCAGATTTTTCCCATAGACACGGAGGCAAACAAAAAATTCCACTCATACATCAAACCCACCCCCCACCACTCCTTCAGGTCGATGAAGTCGATTTTTCGTAAAACTGAAAAAAAATTCCTGCGGCCAGTGTTGCCAGTCGACATCGACGAAAATGGTCAAATGTCATTACGACAGCCAAAAAAAATATTCCTGTGAAAAATGTTCATCAAAAATATTTCTCCTTCTACTTTTCATATTTTTGAATGAAAAGTTTGAAAAATTGTAAGAGTGGGGAGAAAAAAACTCAAACCTGGCAACACTTCGGACCAAGCCCCACGACCGCCCCGAACAAACCAAATAGCTCAAACGTTGCCAACCTCCGAATATTTCACTTCAAAAAATCCGTTTTTTCGTACATTTTACAAATCGCCTAACAGACGACCCGCCATCTTGTTGAAAAAAAAAAATAAATCCGATTTGGCAAAATTGAGGATATATCCGAGAAAATTTAAAAAAATGGCAACAAAATATTAAAAATCCCAAGAGATACGACTTCCCAAAAACACCTCGAAAATTGAAAAATTTCAAACTCAAATATCTCGGCGGCCATCTTGGTTTTTCATTTTTTTCCAATTTCATCGTAACGCCCACCCGAATATTATTCGAAAAAGAAACAAACATCTGCGTAAAGTCAATAAATAAAAAAGTTAAAAATTTTAAATCGGCCGCCATCTTGAATCTATGGCATCTCATATTTTTCCCTTTGCCTCGGGGGGGAGAGGAGAAAACCCGCCATAGACAACAAAGTCGCTCCTAGACGGCAACATGGAGAACGGCATGTCAGTCAGTCAGTGGTAAGTTCAGGATTATATATATATAATACAGGATTATATATATATAACTAGGTATCGCGTGGGTGCGCGAGCTGCAAGCAGCTCGCGGGGAAATGTCTTGTTTAGTTTTGCGTGCAAGATTTTTTACAATTTTTGTTTCTCTATATTTATTGAAAATTTGTTAATTTTAGGGGTCGTTTGTAAAGGATATGAGTTAATATTTGCAAAATACCAAGAATTTGGGTCCTGATTTTTTTGTCTATAAGCCATACATTTTAAAAACATAATGTAGAGACAATAGCTTGAAATATTACATACAAAAACACCTATTTATAAAACTTGTTATTTTGTGTAGTCTATTAGTACATACAAACGCGTCATACATTATAAGGCGTTCAAAAATATACAGCAACTTGAAAAATTACATAAAATAGTTCATATCAACCCAGGAATGCGTTATTGCTGTTACTCCAAAAAATCTGGAAATACGTTATATACATATTTGGAATCAGATTTTTTTTCTGTGTTGAATGATCTGACATTCGTAGCTCTAAGAGCATTTTAAATTCATTTACAGCGTAGAAAATTTCAATGAAATGTTTTTTTCGACCTTAAAATGCAGTAACCCTGTGAAAATCCTTCGTTTTATTGTACTGCGCCTATTACACTAATTTCATTATCAGAACATTTAAACACAGCACGGGTTAAAGCGTTGTCGCGGTCCGAGAATTTTTGTCCCTGCTCAGTTACAGTAGTAGTATTTTAGGTATAAATTGAATATTATAATTACAGTCTTTGTTTAGAATATAAATAAATTGTAAAAAATTACGCGATTAAAGGGAAAAAGCGCTAGGTATACTTAAAATTATTGTTTCTACCCATTTTTTTAACGCGGGAAATCCAGAAGAGCATCCATGAGGATTGCATATTAGATCAGAAGATCGGAGGAACAGAGGGGGTACGTCAGACTCTTACCAACTAAAACTCCGCGGCGTTCCTCAGAACGTTCGGAGGCGGGTCACGAGAAAACGTTAGCCGGGCCGTCTATTCGAGGCAATTGTCACAGTGATGGCACCTGGCCATCGACACCCGCCCGATCCGGCACAGATAATTCCAGAAACAACCATATACCTAAAGTACGTGTGTCCGACGGAAAGACAGGACGCCCTCGCGCTTACCTAAGCACTACTTCAATAACGGACGAATTGCCTCAATAGTCCTCAGGACGGCGCTAGGACGCACCAACCTTGAGTTCCACGTCTCGGTAACCCATTGGCGCATCTCAGCTCTGTGTCTCTTCAGTTCCTGTCGCACTGGCGGGCGGCCAGTATCGGTGTGCTTCCTCGCGCTACTAACGTAGCGACGCAAAGGTCTTCGCTCCCAAATCCCAGGGCAAACTTCCCGCCAACACGTAGGCTGCCTCACATGAAAATCTACCCAAGGTCGCCGCCGACCTTAGGCGCTGAGGGGTCCATCCAAAGCGGGATCCGACATTTCACCGGCTATCCAGGATGCATCTCAGATACGTCCGCAACGGCCTCACAGCGGTACGAACTCCGGAGACGACGATATGAGCATCCTGGGGCGGCGCCTTTCGAGGGCCATGCCATGAAGCATCGCCATGATCGCCATGAAGCACAGCCTCGGATTTTTCAAGATTTTTAAACACAACCGCCGTATGCGGCCCACTATGAATACCGTACTGGCGGTGACGCGCAGGAAACCATCCCCAAGGTTTCCGCTACAGGCAATCATTAGGGAAGGGGAGCTCTTTGCAGCACTCAGTTTTAGCCGATATTCCACAAGAGAGGACCCAGCATCAAACCCTGTGGAACTCCGCACGACATTTCCCGCCGACACCACCGGTCTTGGCCAGGGTATTCGACCATACGCCTAAATAAGTAGTCCCCAACAATCTTCTCCGGGGGGAACATGTTGGCCATATCAAGTGATACCGCCAACATATCCTCACCCCGGGTAACTGTATTCTTCGCCAGGGACTTCACCTACTTAGGTATCGCCACCTATATAGGTTCTCTACGTAGCGTAAATAAGTACTAAGAAAGGCCTTTTGAAAATTCTACCCCTAAGAGGGTAAAATAGGCGATGTCAGTTTTTTGAAATCCTTTCATTTTGAAGCAACTACTAAAAAATTTAGTATTTCACTTCCTGGATAGGAACAAGGACATACCCATTTATCCCCTGCCTAAAAATAAACCCCGTAGAGGGTAAAATAGGGGTTGAAAGTTCATTTGAACAACCGTCAATTTTGAAGCGAACACTATGAAATTTTGTATCTGGCTTGCTGGATAAAAATAATGAAATTCTACCCCTAAAGGGGTAAAATAATGTCTAAAACTTTGAATTACTGAAGTTATATATTTTATAGAGCATAAATGGTGATTCTTTTTCGCGAAATAGTAACACGTGTTAAAAAAAGTTAACCAAACCTATCGAATAGTGTATCAAAATAAAGGAAATCAAAAGGAGATTACACGTACATTATGACAGTACAGTCTGACTAAATGAGTAGTGTTACTGTGCCAGAGTTCTACGCAAAGGAAACCGCTGAACTTTAGAGTGCTGGAATTTTACTCATAGGTTCTTTATATAGCGTACTAAATGAGCACTACGAGGATAAAATAGCCTTTTTAGTGATTTTTTAATTTAATTACTTGTTTTTTATTTTTTTTTATGTTCTAACCTAACCTAACCTAACAAATTCTACATACCTCCTATATTTTTCTGTACTAATGTTACAAAAGTAAAAGATTATTTTTTTATCATGATTCAAATATATATAGTGATTGAAGGTACATTCTACATTTTGTGGTAAGACTCCGGCACCACCGCCACACCTATTTCTGCCTCATAACAGCAGTGTTAAGCGCTGCTGTGTTCTGGTTTGAGGGGTGTAGGCAAGGGAGACATACGTTTCCGAGACGTTCCAGCTTAGTCCTCAGGGGTAGCGGCGCACGTGTGGCCGACTCTAGGTAGGAATATATAATCCTATCTGAGGTTGATTACAGACGTCCATAGGCGGCAGTAGCCACTTACCATCAGGTGGACTGCATGCTCGTCCGTTACTCCCATATTGTGAAGTGTAAAAAAGTGAGCACTAAATGGCCGAATAGACAGGTGGTATCCCTGTATCATCAGGATTAAGGAATTTGATATTGAATTGCAAACTCAAATAACTTACTTTTATTAAGTTGAAAATAATTGTATATTAACAGGGTTGAGTAGGTTAAATTTGTGGTCAGTACATGGATGGGTGATTGCCACGTAATGTTACTTGTCTCCTCAAACGTTTTCGTTCTTTTGAATTTACGTTCAGCTGTTGGTTCCAGATGCTAATATATAAGTCTGGTGAAATCCTCAAAAAATATTGTTTAAAAATTAAAAGGTTTAACTTATTGGATATCCACGTCAAATTCAATTCTGATAATTCTGGAATATCAAATTCTGGGAAGTAATGATAAATGTCAAACTAAAGGAAAAGCGTAAATTTTAAGAATGTACATATTTTTTCATATTAATTTGGTAGTTAAGTTCCCGCCATTCATTAATTTAGACATCTTGCGTATTAACAATGTTTTTGGTCTAATATTTCAAATCATTCGGAAGCGGACGTTTTGTTCTTCTAGAATTTATATTTTTATGTTTGGCTTAGTTAAGGTTATCTTTAGGACACTTATAGTAGATTTTCAACTTGCTCTGCGCGGAGTGTCGTTTAATACAAATGTAAAATTGACAATTTGCGAGTATGACTTTTTCAAGTAAAATCCTAGTTACTTAACAATGGCACATGGAAAATCATATGTAACGTTGAAACGAAGTTGTAAACAATAAAAAATAATAAATTACATATTAATAAATTATCTATTTTTATTTAAAATATAAATCCTAAAAACGGCGGGAACTTAGTTGCCAACCTATTAATTATACTAAGCCGCATGTCACGGTCATAACATCGAAGAATTAGTTGATTAACACGATAGCTGCGGAACGCGGCTTAAAACAACTCGTCCATGTCTGGTCTTTATAGCGGTAAGAAAAAACTTTAACTTATCTGTCGTGCGAGAGGCATAACTTCCGTCTGGTTCAGTTTAGGAGAGAGATAACTATATGTTTGTGAAGTGCTACTGATTCTTAGTTCTATGGTACTTACACCAACCTAATGTCGGGTTTGTTAGACCTCGTGAGTCGTGCCGCACTGAACGAATAATAATGCTAACACAGTGCGGAACGAGGTTGCGAACGCCTCGTTTCCCCACGCACCTCGTACCGCACCCCACGCTAGCTTCACGTGGTTAGTGTTGTGCAACGCAGTCGAGGCTGCGCACGCGACAACCGCTGTCGTTGTGTTGAAAATTATCATGTCGAAACGTTGCCGAAAAAAGTTGATCATGGAGGAAGATGAAGAAAAACCGGTTGAAAAATCTGAGCCAAATCAGAATACAGGAAGATATTTCAAAAACAGCTAAGTCACAAATATACTCTGTCTAGGTAAAAGTTCAGCAGTGAGACTTGGCAGGCTAGGCGTATATCCGTATAGTAAGAAATTACATTATAGATAATTACGTTTCCTGGTATGGTTCAAACAAAAGTTAAGTAGCTACATTATTGATATAGGAAACGTAGGCAAAATCGTTACCGAGTACTCCGATTACTCTTTATCCTAATCTACTCGTTCCTACTTTTCAGAATCCACTGCAAAGAAAGCACATAATCTCGATAAGGGTCCAAAGAAGAAGAGATGTGTCGGATGCTACGAAAAACTCCACACATTCTTGACATGTCGTGAGGCAGACAAAAAACCAAAAAAAAATTCACGGAATGCACTGTTTGCAAAAAACCTTATTGTCTGACATGTTTCAATGAAAAACATCCATAACTTTTCCCCTTTTTTTGTATTCATTCTGTCCATAACATTGATAAATAAAAACAATAAAATAAAATCGATATTTATTTTCCCATCACTAAATTATATCGAACCTGCCATTTTTCAGTGCGGTCCGAGGTTTTATTTTACCCACATTTTATTTTACCCGTAGAATCTAAACTAACTAATTTGACCAAGGGCGGCGGCAGATCTAGGTTAATCAACTCATTGTTAATAATAATCAAGACAAAAACCGTCCATTTTGTCTTATTTGGCGCCAAAAAAGGATTTTAGTCTCCTTCGGGCGGTGGGATTTACTACGCCTCGTGCTGCCACAATGTCGGGTATAGGACGAGGTTTAAAACAACTCGTAACGCAGTAATGGAAAGTACAGAAAAATCTGACGCTGGGAACGTGTTAACCAACAAATTCTTCAATGTTATGACTTATGTATACTCCTAAGAATTAAATATAAGTCATATGTTATGTATAATCTTTAAGGATCAGTATGCCAATATATGAAAAAAAATATATATTTTCAGAATTTGATCCTTATAAGAGACACTATCAGGTAGTGAAATAATATAGAGCATGTATTATTTTTCAAAATTAACTCATTCGATTCTCGGCTAAGGTAGAAAATATTCTAAAAAACTAATGATGCAGTTTTAGTTTTTATCAAAATCGACCTCGGAACTCCTTTCAGCATTTTTCGCTACTCCTTATAGTTTCGGATTTGGCTCTGAAGGCCTATTTGAAAAATTCACCCTGTATAGGTGTATCTGGAGGTTGCTAGCATGATCGGCTATTGGGACCACATATCATAAGCCAACGGTTGGTCAATGCTATCGTACTGAACTTTCGGCTTGGCTCTTCGCGAAAGGTCATGCAACATACCGGTTGACCCAGATACTCACCGGACATGGCCGTTTCGGTGAGTATCTAAACAGGATAGAGGGAGATGAGGGCCCAGTGCCATCATTGAGGACACTACGAGGATTCCGCATAGCACACGCTGCAGTACTGCCCAGCGAGGGAGTCTCAGCGGTGGATCCTCGTGTCAAAAGTGGGACCGGACCTGTTTCCAGCGCCATTGTTGGATAGCTCCAAGATATAGCATGATTACCTGCGACATTGTCATGTAAACGAAGGAAGACGCCGAGCGAGCCAGGGAGCGCACAGCTCGGAGGAGGATTCGCCCGGACCAGAATAGGGTTACGGTATCCTCTGCCTGTCTTAAGAGGCGACTAAAAGGGGCTTTCGGGGTTGCGGGTGGCAACAGTGAGAGCTCGAACCGCCCGGGTTACGACACCGGGAAGAAGGGCAGTATGTGTGGTCGCACACCGTCGTACACCAAACGAACTGGTGAGCGTCATGCTCACCTAGGCGGAGCCCGACGGGGCAATGCACTAAGAGGACTCCGGTTATGTTCCTTTGGAAATCCCGAAGTCCTCTACGCAGCGCCAAGGACAACTACCGGGGGATTTTAGTGCGGTAAGAATCCCACATAACCCCGTGTCGTTCCCACGGCATAGGGTACCTTTTGAAGGTTTCCCCTCTTCTCAACAAAAAAGGTTTATCTTAAGGGAAGTATAATAGGTACCTTTTTATGTAATATATAGCAGACGAACATGCAGTCCAGACAGTAGCCACATACCATCAGGAGGACTGATAAAGCCTTGCACTAAAATAAAAATATTATAAATAATTTCAAACCAGTTATTGCTTTCTTAACATACCAATAAGTTAGCTAATTAAGATTGAATCATATATGTAACTTTTTAAACGACTCATAAATAAATTTCGAAATATACTTATACTTATAAACCCTGTAATCGATAACCATTACTTCTCTCCAAATAATTTAAACAATTTGACTTACTTTTCTTCTTTCATATCTTATGACTCTTCTATGAACTCTGACTATGAATTCTTCTCCTCCGAAATGGTAACAAGTGATTTAAATACTTTAGTGTTGAATGCCCAGTCCATTATTATTACATTCCAAAAACCACAGGTATTCTCTATTGTTTGATCCAATATAAACATGAAAACAAAAATAAAACTTGCAGTTAATTTTATTTAAAAATGTAACTAAGTAAGTACAAGCTGTAACCATACTTTTCCAATTGTTAGTAACGTAATGGACACTTAGGAATAACGCAAATAGAACAAAATTTCAATAATCTAATTCCTTTATTATTATTATTATACGGATAATATAATGTTAAGCAATATAATTACTTTCGAATATTATCAGCACAATAAGCCCTAGTACTAATATAGGACTGTTATAATTATTCGTAATATACGTATAAATATTTAACACATACTCCGAAACGTTAAGTGTTAAATGTATGACAAAATATTAATAATTTGAAGCCTGCAAAAGTTGCCTTATAATATTAAAGTTCTTCTAAACAAATATAACATTTGCTCATAACAACGGTACTGCCATTTTATATCTCGACTGTGTAAGTAAGAACTTCTAATATAGTGTTCTTATGATTTATATCAAAAAAAGGTAAAATGAAAACATAAATATTTGACCCAATCAAATTTCTGAAAACGGCCTGCTAGGTTACTACATACCTATTTAATAAACTCAGATAGCAAACTTAAGACAATCTGTACCAACCAACATTTGTATCGATTCTTAATTTGTTGTATTTAAATATATCCAATAAATTAACTTACGCAGTTTTACGCAGGCGATCCCACTGGCTAAATTGTTGGGGGTGTCTCCAATGAAAGTCTTGAATCAAGCTAGTTATTTTTATTTAATTCCAAGACCTCCACAAACATCGCTCTTGACATCTGCCGTTTCCCGCCATAATACCATTTTCTTTTTTTTTTAAATCACGAGTACAGCGTTACAGCCAATTAAATATGTGGCCAGCATTGATTTCGAGTGAAAGGTTTTAAACTAATTTTAATTTAATTTATTTTTATAATGTTGAACTAACGCAGTAAGGTATAATAATAAATGTGACCTTACAATAAATACTAAGAAAAAATGTAAAATGGTGCCGGTCATCGTGGTGGTGGTCATTAAAGTGAGAGAAAAGCCTGAAACATTGCATACAAAAATGCATATGTATGAAAAAATATTTTTTTGTTTGACAATTTTGATATATTTTTTTAACAAAATGTTTTTTTTTTCAGACTATAAATACCTACAAACACCTCATACTTTGTAATGATATCAAAAGAATACAAGTTTGAAATATTACATGCATATGAACTTTTGTATGACAACACTGATATAATTTTTCACCATAATATTCAAACTGTTAAAATCGACAAACACCTCATTAATTGGAATGACGTCAGAAGGAGACAGCAGCTTGAAATATTACATACAAAAATGCACATGTATTTTTTTTTGTATGGCAACACTGAAATATTTTTCCACAAATTTGTACAGTATATATGTACCATTAAACGCCTCATACAGAAAAAATACATTAAATGGTGCCGGTCCTTAAAGGAAATTTTGCATATAAAAATACATACATATGAACATTATTATTTTTTGTATGGCAACACTTAAATATTTTGTTACCTAAAGGTAAAGTCATTAGTACCCACAATCGCGTCATACATTATAAGGTTGGCAAAAATATAGTAAAGCTTCAAATATTACATACAAAAATGCATATGTATGAAAATTATTATTTTTTGTATGGGAACACTGAAATATTCTTTTATCCAAATGTTAAAACTGCTAGTATCGACAAACGTCTCATACATTAGAATGACATCAAAAGGAAACAACAGCTTGAAATGTGACATACAAAAATGAACGTGTATGAAAATTATTATTTTTATATGGTAACAATGAAATATTTTTTCACAAATTTGTACAGTCTATAAGTACCATTAAACGCCTCATACAGAAAACTGACGTTTAGTGATGCTGGGCATGGTGGTGGTGGTCTTTAAAAGGAGACAACAGCCCGCAACACCACATACAAAAATACAAATGTATGAAAATTATTATTTTTTGTATGGCAACACTACAATATTTTTTTACCAAAATGTGCACATTATTAGTATCTACCAATGCCTCATACATTTTAATGGCATCAATACAAGACAACAGCTTCAAATATTACATACCAAAATACATATGTATGAAGATTATTATTTTTTGTATGGCAACACTTAAATATTTTGTTACTTAAATGTGAAGTCTATTAGTACCTACAATCGCGTCATTATAAGGTTGTTAAAAATTCACAAAAGCTTGAAATATTACATACAAAAATGCATATGTATGAAAATTATTATTTTTTTGTATGGGAACACTGAAATATTTTTTTACCCAAATGTCTTAACTGTTAATATCAACAAACGCTTCATACATTGGAATGACCTCAGAAGGAAACAACAGTTTGAAATATGGCATACAAAAATGCACTTGTATGAAAATTATTATTTTTTATATGGCAACACTGAAATATTTTCTCACCAATTTATACAGTCTATAAGTACCATTAAACCCCTCATACAGAAAACTGACATTTAGTGATGCTGGGCATGGTGGTGGTGGTCTTTAAAGGGAGACAACAGCCCGAAACACCACATACAAAAATACAAATGTATGAAAATTATTATTTTTTGTATGGCAACACTAAAATATTTTTTATCAAAATATGTAGAATATTAGTACCTACAAACGCCTCATACATTGTAATGACATCAAAAGGAAACAAAAGCTTGAAATATGACACCCAAAAATGCACTTGTATGAAAATTATTATTTTTTATGTGGCAACACTAAAATATTTTTCCACCAATTTACACAGTCTATAAGTACCATTAAACGCCTCATACAGAAAACTGACGTTTAGTGATGTTGGGCATGGTGGTGGTGGTCTTTAAAGGGAGACAACAGCCCGAAACACCACATACAAAAATACAAATGTATGAAAATTATTATTTTTTGTATGGCAACACTAAAATATTTTTTAATCAAAATGTGCGCAATATTAGTACGTACAAACGCCTCATACATTCTAATGTTACCAATACAAGACAACAGCTTGAAATATTACATACAAAAATACATATGTATGAAAATTAATATTTTTTGTATGGCAACACTAAAATATTTTTTTACCAAAATGTGCAGTCTATTAGTACATACAAACGCGTCATACATTATAACGTTGTCAAAAATTTGCAACAGCTTGAAATGTGACATACAAAAATGCACATGTATGAAAATTATTATTTTTTGTATGGCAACACTGAAATATTTCGTTACACATTGGTACAGTCTATAAGTGCCATTAAGCGCCTCATACAAAAAAATGACCTCAAATGGTGGCAACAGCCTGAAATCTTCGATAATCCTGTAGAAAATGCATTTGTATGAAAACTTTTTTTTTGTATATGGCAACATTGGATTTTCGATTTTTTACATAGGGTCCATTTGAAACAAAAAATATCTCCCATACATTACTTATATGCTTTGTCTACGGTTTCCGCCCAAGTACTCAAAAAGTGAAAATCGCGAAAAAAAAATCTGTATCCCAGTGTTGCCAGTTAATTAAGATGAAAATGGTCAAATGTCATTACGGCGCCCAAAAAAAATTGTCCTGTGAAGAAATTTCATTAAAAATATTTCTCCTTCTACTTTTTACATTTTTGAATGAAAAGTTCCAAAAAATGTATGAACGATGAAAAAAAAAACTTTACCTGGCAACACTTCGAGCCGAGCTCCATGACCGCCCGATACAAAGCGACTCGCTCAAATGTTGCCAACCTCAAAATATTTCACTTCGAAAAATGCATTTTTTCGTACATTTTACAAAATGGCTGACACAAGGTGCGCCATCTGATTTAAAAAAAATAATATTGCCATATGATAAAATTGAGGATACAATCCGGCCAATAAATCAAAAATATCGAAAAAATATTAATAAAACCATCGCGCTACGACCCCACAAACACACCTCGAAAAATGAAAGATTTCAAACTCAAATATCTCGGCGGCCATCTTGTTTTTCCAATTTTTTCTAATTTTATCGTAACAGTCGTCCCACAATTAGCCGAAAATGACACCAATCTCAGGTAGGCGCGCAGAATAAAAAAAAAGTTGAAAATCGCAGGAGGGCCGCCATCTTGAATTTTGTATGTTTCCCATTTTTCCTATAACCACCATAATATACCGAAAAAAAATCGCATACATTATTACTACCCCCCACCAATAGTTTAGGCTGGGCTACTCGAAATGTCAAAAAAGTGAAAAAAAAAATCTAGCTCCCAGTGTTGCCAGTTAATTTGGATGAAAATGGTCAAATGTCATTACGACCCCCCTGACAAATACCCATGTAAAATATTTTCATTAAAAATGTTTCTCCTTCTACTTTTTACATTTTTGAATGGAAAGTTCCAAAAAAAGTATGAACGAAGAAAAAAAATCCTAAACCTGGCAACACTTCAAGTCACGCTCCACAACCGCCCCATACAAGGCGATTCACTGAAATGTTGCCAACCTCAAAATATTTCACTTCAAAAAATGCGATTTTTCATACATTTTACAAATTGCCTGACGAACGATCCGCCATCTGGTTAAAAAATTAAATAAATCCAATTTGGTAAAATTGAGCATATATCCGAGAAAAACAACGAAAAAAATAAAAAAAATATTTAAAAAAACACATCAGTGCCACCCCGCGAACACACCTCGAAAAATGAAAAATTTCAAACTCAAGTACCTCGGCGGCCATCTTGTTTTTTCAACTTTTTCTAATTTCATCGTATCAGTCGCCCTCAAATTAGGCGGAAACGATACCGATCTTGGATAGGTGCAAAATAAAAAAAAAAGTTGCCCAATCCAGCTCGGCCGCCATCTTGAATTTTGAAAGTTTCAGATTTTTCCCATAGACACGGAGGCAAACAAAAAATTCCACTCATACATCAAACCCACCCCCCACCACTCCTTCAGGTCGATGAAGTCGATTTTTCGTAAAACTGAAAAAAAATTCCTGCGGCCAGTGTTGCCAGTCGACATCGACGAAAATGGTCAAATGTCATTACGACAGCCAAAAAAAATATTCCTGTGAAAAATGTTCATCAAAAATATTTCTCCTTCTTCTTTTCATATTTTTGAATGAAAAGTTTGAAAAATTGTAAGAGTGGGGAGAAAAAAACTCAAACCTGGCAACACTTCGGACCGAGCCCCACGACCGCCCCGAACAAACCAAATAGCTCAAACGTTGCCAACCTCCGAATATTTCACTTCAAAAAATCCGTTTTTTCGTACATTTTACAAATCGCCTAACAGACGACCCGCCATCTTGTTGAAAAAAAAAATAAATCCGATTTGGCAAAATTGAGGATATATCCGAGAAAATTTAAAAAAATGGCAACAAAATATTAAAAATCCCAAGAGATACGACCTCCCAAAAACACCTCGAAAATTGAAAAATTTCAAACTCAAATATCTCGGCGGCCATCTTGGTTTTTCATTTTTTTCCAATTTCATCGTAACGCCCACCCGAATATTATTCGAAAAAGAAACAAACATCAGCATAAAGTCAATAAATGAAAAAGTTAAAAATTTTAAATCGGCCGCCATCTTGAATCTATGGCATCTCATATTTTTCCCTTTGCCTCGGGGGGGAGAGGAGAAAACCCGCCATAGACAACAAAGTCGCTCCTAGAAGGCAACATGGAGAACGCATGCCATTCCTTACAGGATTATATATATATAATAACTAGGTATCGCTTGTGTGCGCTCGCTGCTAAAGCAGCTCGCGAAACGGTTGTCTTCTTTAGTTTTGCGTGCAAAATTTTTTTACATTTTTTCCCCTATATTGAAGTTTTATTCATTCTGTTTGGGGCTGTTTGGAAAAGATATGAGTTAATATTTGCAAAATACCAAGAATGGTCGTGATTTTTTTGTCTATAAGCCATACATTTTAAAGACATAATAAGGAGACAAAAGCTTGAAATATTACATACAAAAATAATTATTTATAAAAATTGTTATTTCTTGTATGACAACACTAAAATATTTTTTTACCAAAATGTGTAGTCTATTAGTACATACAAACGCGTCATACATTATTTCTATATATTATATTATCTATATTAATTCTATACTTATAATAAATCTGTAGAGAGGTCAATTCTGTACAAGAAATATATTTCCAAAATAACTATCAGGGGGTATTTAGGGATCGATACTGATGTCAAGAATGCAATCATTAAAATTTTTGTCTGTCTGTCTATATAACCGTTATAGAAAAAAAAAACTACTCGACGGATTTTAACGAAACTTGATACAATTATTTTTCATACTCCTGAGCTGGTTATAGTATACTTTTCATCACGCTACAATCAATAGGAGCAGAGCAGTGCAGAAAATATACCTCTTACATTATATCCTTCTTTTGTAAATCGTATATCATATAGGATAAATATGCATCCATCCTTTGAAACTATCCAAATATACCTAATAGATCATGGCCCTTCTTTAGTAAATCTTATATTTTACCCCTCTTTTAAAGTCACAAAAATGTTGAAGATTAATACATTTTGTATCCTTTACTTGACTACATACTACATCCACAAAATCTGTGTCTGTGTCTGTTAATAAATAATTATACATTAATACGTAAGAAGAGAATCTAACATCTTACGCCCCTTCCTGCTATGTGCATGGTAGGGCTACACTCCAAAAAGAATAATCACGGGTAAAATTCATATAGGTAACTTAAGCCACAAACAATTTAACACATACAACCAATTAAACTCAAATAAATAGAATACTCCAAAACTCAAGTCATAAAAAAATTTCAAACCAGTTATTGCTTTCTCAACATACCAATAAGTTAGCTCATTAAGATTAAATCATATACATTTTAAACGACTCATAAATTAATTCCGAAATATATACTTATAAACCCTGTAACCGATTTTTTGTATGGCAGCACTGAAATATATTTTCACCCAAATGTTCAAACCATAGATATATTATCCTACTGACGTAGGGTTCAAACTGTTAGTAGCTAACAACGCCACGTATTAGGTAATAACTTCAAAAGGAGACAACAGTTTTAAATATTACATACAAAGATGCATGCGGATAAAAAATATTATTTTGTGTACGGCACCACTGTTTTTTTTTTTACCACAATGTGAAATCTATTGATACCTACAAACGCATCGTACATTTTAATGTTGTCAAAATATACAACAGCTTGAAATATTTAATAGAAAATACATATGTATGAAAATTATTATTTTTTGTATGGCCACACTAAAATATTATTTTATAAAAATGTGCAGAATATTAGTACCTACAAACGCCTCATACATTCTAATGATATCAATAGAAGGCAACAGCTTGAAATATTGCATACAAAAATACATATATATGAAAATTATTATTTTTTGTATTGCAACATTAAAATATTTTTTTACCAAAATGTGCAGTTTATTAGTACATACAAACACGTCATATATTATAGGGTTGTCAAAAATATACAACAGCTTGAAATGTGACATACGAAAATGCATATGTATGAAAATTATTATTTTTTGTATGGGAACACTGAAATATTCTTTTACCCAAATGTTAAAACTGCTAGTATCTACAAACGCCTCTTACATTGGAATGACATCAAAAGGAAACAACAGCTTGAAATATGACATACAAAAATGCACTTGTATGAAAATTATTATTTTTTATATGGCAACACTGAAATATTTTTCCAAAAATCTGTACAGTCTATGAGTACCATTAAACGCCTCATACAGAAAACTGACGTTTAGTGATGCTGGGCATGGTGGTGGTGGTCTTTAAAGGGAGACAACAGCCCGAAACACCATATACAAAAATACAAATGTATGAAAATTATTATTTTTTGTATGGCAACACTAAAATATTTTTTAATCAAAATGTGCACAATATTAGTACGTACAAACGCCTCATACATTCTAATGTTACCAATACAAGACAACAGCTTGAAATATTACATACAAAAATACATATGTATGAAAATTAATATTTTTTGTATGGCAACACTAAAATATTTTTTTACCAAAATGTGCAGTCTATTAGTACATACAAACGCGTCATACATTATAACGTTGTCAAAAATTTACAACAGCTTGAAATGTGACATACAAAAATGCACATGTTTGAAAATTATTATTTTTTGTATGGCAACACTGAAATATTTCGTTACACATTGGTACAGTCTATAAGTGCCATTAAGCGCCTAATACAAAAAAATGACCTCAAATGGTGGCAACAGCCTGAAATCTTCGATAATCCTGCAGAAAATGCATTTGTATGAAAACATTTTTTTTGTATATGGCAACATTGGATTTTCGATTTTTTACATAGGGTCCATTTGAAATAAAAAATATCTCCCATACATTACTTATATGCTCTGTCTACGGTTTTCGGCCCAGTACTCAAAAAGTGAAAATCGCGAAAAAAAATTCTGTATCCCAGTGTTGCCAGTTAATTAAGATGAAAATGGTCAAATGTCATTACGGCGCCCAAAAAAAATTGTCCTGTGAAGAAATTTCATTAAAAATATTTCTCCTTCTACTTTTTACATTTTTGAATGAAAAGTTCCAAAAAATGTATGAACGATGAAAAAAAAAACTTTACCTGGCAACACTTCGAGCCGAGCTCCATGACCGCCCGATACAAAGCGACTCGCTCAAATGTTGCCAACCTCAAAATATTTCACTTCGAAAAATGCATTTTTTCGTACATTTTACAAAATGGCTGACACAAGGTGCGCCATCTGATTTAAAAAAAATAATATTGCCATATGATAAAATTGAGGATACAATCCGGCCAATAAATCAAAAATATCGAAAAAATATTAATAAAACCATCGCGCTACGACCCCACAAACACACCTCGAAAAATGAAAGATTTCAAACTCAAATATCTCGGCGGCCATCTTGTTTTTCCAATTTTTTCTAATTTTATCGTAACAGTCGTCCCACAATTAGCCGAAAATGACACCAATCTCAGGTAGGCGCGCAGAATAAAAAAAAAGTTGAAAATCGCAGGAGGGCCGCCATCTTGAATTTTGTATGTTTCCCATTTTTCCTATAACCACCATAATATACCGAAAAAAAATCGCATACATTATTACTACCCCCCACCAATAGTTTAGGCTGGGCTACTCGAAATGTCAAAAAAGTGAAAAAAAAAATCTAGCTCCCAGTGTTGCCAGTTAATTTGGATGAAAATGGTCAAATGTCATTACGACCCCCCTGACAAATACCCATGTAAAATATTTTCATTAAAAATGTTTCTCCTTCTACTTTTTACATTTTTGAATGGAAAGTTCCAAAAAAAGTATGAACGAAGAAAAAAAATCCTAAACCTGGCAACACTTCAAGTCACGCTCCACAACCGCCCCATACAAGGCGATTCACTGAAATGTTGCCAACCTCAAAATATTTCACTTCAAAAAATGCGATTTTTCATACATTTTACAAATTGCCTGACGAACGATCCGCCATCTGGTTAAAAAATTAAATAAATCCAATTTGGTAAAATTGAGCATATATCCGAGAAAAACAACGAAAAAAATAAAAAAAATATTTAAAAAAACACATCAGTGCCACCCCGCGAACACACCTCGAAAAATGAAAAATTTCAAACTCAAGTACCTCGGCGGCCATCTTGTTTTTTCAACTTTTTCTAATTTCATCGTATCAGTCGCCCTCAAATTAGGCGGAAACGATACCGATCTTGGATAGGTGCAAAATAAAAAAAAAAGTTGCCCAATCCAGCTCGGCCGCCATCTTGAATTTTGAAAGTTTCAGATTTTTCCCATAGACACGGAGGCAAACAAAAAATTCCACTCATACATCAAACCCACCCCCCACCACTCCTTCAGGTCGATGAAGTCGATTTTTCGTAAAACTGAAAAAAAATTCCTGCGGCCAGTGTTGCCAGTCGACATCGACGAAAATGGTCAAATGTCATTACGACAGCCAAAAAAAATATTCCTGTGAAAAATGTTCATCAAAAATATTTCTCCTTCTTCTTTTCATATTTTTGAATGAAAAGTTTGAAAAATTGTAAGAGTGGGGAGAAAAAAACTCAAACCTGGCAACACTTCGGACCGAGCCCCACGACCGCCCCGAACAAACCAAATAGCTCAAACGTTGCCAACCTCCGAATATTTCACTTCAAAAAATCCGTTTTTTCGTACATTTTACAAATCGCCTAACAGACGACCCGCCATCTTGTTGAAAAAAAAAATAAATCCGATTTGGCAAAATTGAGGATATATCCGAGAAAATTTAAAAAAATGGCAACAAAATATTAAAAATCCCAAGAGATACGACCTCCCAAAAACACCTCGAAAATTGAAAAATTTCAAACTCAAATATCTCGGCGGCCATCTTGGTTTTTCATTTTTTTCCAATTTCATCGTAACGCCCACCCGAATATTATTCGAAAAAGAAACAAACATCAGCATAAAGTCAATAAATGAAAAAGTTAAAAATTTTAAATCGGCCGCCATCTTGAATCTATGGCATCTCATATTTTTCCCTTTGCCTCGGGGGGGAGAGGAGAAAACCCGCCATAGACAACAAAGTCGCTCCTAGAAGGCAACATGGAGAACGCATGCCATTCCTTACAGGATTATATATATACTAGGTATCGCTTGTGTGCGCTCGCTGCTAAAGCAGCTCGCGAAACGGTTGTCTTCTTTAGTTTTGCGTGCAACATTTTTTTACATTTTTTCCCCTATATTGAAGTTTTATTCATTCTGTTTGGGGCTGTTTGGAAAAGATATGAGTTAATATTTGCAAAATACCAAGAATGGTCGTGATTTTTTTGTCTATAAGCCATACATTTTAAAGACATAATAAGGAGACAAAAGCTTGAAATATTACATACAAAAATAACTATTTATAAAAATTGTTATTTCTTGTATGACAACACTAAAATATTTTTTTACCAAAATGTGTAGTCTATTAGTACATACAAACGCGTCATACATTATTTCTATATATTATATTATCTATATTAATTCTATACTTATAATAAATCTGTAGAGAGGTCAATTCTGTACAAGAAATATATTTCCAAAATAACTATCAGGGGGTGTTTAGGGATCGATACTGATGTCAAGAATGCAATCATTAAAATTTTTGTCTGTCTGTCTATATAACCGTTATAGAAAAAAAAACTACTCGACGGGTTTTAACGAAACTTGATACAATTATTTTTCATACTCCTGAGCTGGTTATAGTATACTTTTCATCACGCTACAATCAATAGGAGCAGAGCAGTGCAGAAAATATACCTCTTACATTATATCCTTCTTTTGTAAATCCTATATCATATTTATCCTGTCCATCCTTTGAAAATATCCAAATATACCTAATAGATTATGGCCCTTCTTTAGTAAATCTTATATTTTACCCCTCTTTTAAAGCCACAAAAATGTTGAAGATTAATACATTTTGTATCCTTTACTTGACTACATACTACATCCACAAAATCTGTGTCTGTGTCTGTTAATAAATAATTATACATTAATACGTAAGAAGAGAATCTAACATCTTACGCCCCTTCCTGCTATGTGCATGGTAGGGCTACCCTCCAAAAAGAATAATCACGGGTAAAATTCATATAGGTAACTTAAGTCACAAACAATTTAACACATACAACCAATTAAACTCAAATAAATAGAATACTCCAAAACTCAAGTCATAAAAAAATTTCAAACCAGTTATTGCTTTCTCAACATACCAATAAGTTAGCTCATTAAGATTAAATCATATACATTTTTAAACGACTCATAAATTAATTCCGAAATATATACTTATAAACCCTGTAACCGATTTTTTGTATGGCAGCACTGAAATATATTTTCACCCAAATGTTCAAACCATAGATATATTATCCTACTGACGTAGGGTTCAAACTGTTAGTAGCTAACAACGCCACGTATTAGGTAATAACTTCAAAAGGAGACAACAGTTTTAAATATTACATACAAAGATGCATGCGTATAAAAAATATTATTTTGTGTACGGCACCACTGATTTTTTTTTACCACAATGTGAAATATTGATACCTACAAACGCATCGTACATTTTAATGTTGTCAAAATATACAACAGCTTGAAATATTTAATAGAAAATACATATGTATGAAAATTATTATTTTTTGTATGGCCACACTAAAATATTATTTTATAAAAATGTGCAGAATATTAGTACCTACAAACGCCTCATACATTCTAATGATATCAATAGAAGGCAACAGCTTGAAATATTGCATACAAAAATACATATATATGAAAATTATTATTTTTTGTATTGCAACATTAAAATATTTTTTTACCAAAATGTGCAGTTTATTAGTACATATAAACACGTCATATATTATAGGGTTGTCAAAAATATACAACAGCTTGAAATGTGACATACAAAAATGCATATGTATGAAAATTATTATTTTTTGTATGGGAACACTGAAATATTCTTTTACCCAAATGTTAAAACTGCTAGTATCTACAAACGCCTCTTACATTGGAATGACATCAAAAGGAAACAACAGCTTGAAATATGACATACAAAAATGCACTTGTATGAAAATTATTATTTTTTATATGGCAACACTGAAATATTTTTCCAAAAATCTGTACAGTCTATGAGTACCATTAAACGCCTCATACAGAAAACTGACGTTTAGTGATGCTGGGCATGGTGGTGGTGGTCTTTAGAGGGAGACAACAGCCCGAAACACCATATACAAAAATACAAATGTATGAAAATTATTATTTTTTGTATGGCAACACTAAAATATTTTTTAATCAAAATGTGCACAATATTAGTACGTACAAACGCCTCATACATTCTAATGTTACCAATACAAGACAACAGCTTGAAATATTACATACAAAAATACATATGTATGAAAATTAATATTTTTTGTATGGCAACACTAAAATATTTTTTTACCAAAATGTGCAGTCTATTAGTACATACAAACTCATCATACATTATAACGTTGTCAAAAATTTACAACAGCTTGAAATGTGACATACAAAAATGCACATGTATGAAAATTATTATTTTTTGTATGGCAACACTGAAATATTTCGTTACACATTGGTACAGTCTATAAGTGCCATTAAGCGCCTCATACAAAAAAATGACCTCAAATGGTGGCAACAGCCTGAAATCTTCGATAATCCTGTAGAAAATGCATTTGTATGAAAACATTTTTTTTGTATATGGCAACATTGGATGTTCGATTTTTTACATAGGGTCCATTTGAAATAAAAAATATCTCCCATACATTACTTATATGCTCTGTCTACGGTTTCCGCCCAAGTACTCAAAAAGTGAAAATCACGAAAAAAAATTCTGTATCCCAGTGTTGCCAGTTAATTAAGATGAAAATGGTCAAATGTCATTACGGCGCCCAAAAAAAATTGTCCTGTGAAGAAATTTCATTAAAAATATTTCTCCTTCTACTTTTTACATTTTTGAATGAAAAGTTCCAAAAAATGTATGAACGATGAAAAAAAAAACTTTACCTGGCAACACTTCGAGCCGAGCTCCATGACCGCCCGATACAAAGCGACTCGCTCAAATGTTGCCAACCTCAAAATATTTCACTTCGAAAAATGCATTTTTTCGTACATTTTACAAAATGGCTGACACAAGGTGCGCCATCTAATTAAAAAAAAAAAATATTACCATATGATAAAATTGAGGATACAATCCGGCCAATAAATCAAAAATATCGAAAAAATATTAATAAAACCACCGCGCTACGACCCCACAAACACACCTCGAAAAATGAAAGATTTCAAACTCAAATATCTCGGCGGCCATCTTGTTTTTCCATTTTTTTCTAATTTTATCGTAACAGTCGTCCCACAATTAGCCGAAAATAATACCAATCTCAGGTAGGCGCGCAGAATAAAAAAAAAGTTGAAAATCGCAGGAGGGCCGCCATCTTGAATTTTGTATGTTTCCCATTTTTCCTATAACCACCATAATATACCGAAAAAATATTTCATACATTATTACTACCCCCCACCAATAGTTTAGGCTGGGCTACTCGAAATGTCAAAAAAGTGAAAAAAAAAATCTAGCTCCCAGTGTTGCCAGTTAATTTGGATGAAAATGGTCAAATGTCATTACGACCCCCCTGACAAATACCCATGTAAAATATTTTCATTAAAAATGTTTCTCCTTCTACTTTTTACATTTTTGAATGGAAAGTTCCAAAAAAAGTATGAACAAAGAAAAAAAAAACCTACACCTGGCAACACTTCAAGTCACGCTCCACAACCGCCCCATACAAGGCGATTCGCTGAAATGTTGCCAACCTCAAAATATTTTATTTCAAAAAATGCGTTTTTTCATACATTTTACAAATTGCCTGACGAACGATCCGCCATCTGGTTAAAAAAATAAATAAATCCGATTTGGTAAAATTGAGCATATATCCGAGAAAAAAAACGAAAAAAATCAAAAAAATATTTAAAAAAACACATCAGTGCCACCCCGCGAACACACCTCGAAAAATGAAAATATTCAAACTCAAGTATCTCGGCGGCCATCTTGTTTTTTCAACTTTTTCTAATTTCATCGTATCAGTCGCCCTCAAATTAGCCGGAAACGATACCGATCTTGGATAGGTGCAAAATAAAAAAAAAAGTTGCCCAATCCAGCTCGGCCGCCATCTTGAATTTTGAAAGTTTCAGATTTTTCCCATAGACACGGAGGCAAACAAAAAATTCCACTCATACATCAAACCCACCCCCCACCACTCCTTCAGGTCGATGAAGTCGATTTTTCGTAAAACTGAAAAAAAATTCCTGCGGCCAGTGTTGCCAGTCGACATCGACGAAAATGGTCAAATGTCATTACGACAGCCAAAAAAAATATTCCTGTGAAAAATGTTCATCAAAAATATTTCTCCTTCTACTTTTCATATTTTTGAATGAAAAGTTTGAAAAATTGTAAGAGTGGGGAGAAAAAAACTCAAACCTGGCAACACTTCGGACCAAGCCCCACGACCGCCCCGAACAAACCAAATAGCTCAAACGTTGCCAACCTCCGAATATTTCACTTCAAAAAATCCGTTTTTTCGTACATTTTACAAATCGCCTAACAGACGACCCGCCATCTTGTTGAAAAAAAAAAATAAATCCGATTTGGCAAAATTGAGGATATATCCGAGAAAATTTAAAAAAATGGCAACAAAATATTAAAAATCCCAAGAGATACGACTTCCCAAAAACACCTCGAAAATTGAAAAATTTCAAACTCAAATATCTCGGCGGCCATCTTGGTTTTTCATTTTTTTCCAATTTCATCGTAACGCCCACCCGAATATTATTCGAAAAAGAAACAAACATCTGCGTAAAGTCAATAAATAAAAAAGTTAAAAATTTTAAATCGGCCGCCATCTTGAATCTATGGCATCTCATATTTTTCCCTTTGCCTCGGGGGGGAGAGGAGAAAACCCGCCATAGACAACAAAGTCGCTCCTAGACGGCAACATGGAGAACGGCATGTCAGTCAGTCAGTGGTAAGTTCAGGATTATATATATATAATATAATATAATATAAAATAAATAATATAAAATTTGTATTATATATTTATTTATTATTATTATATTAAGATATTGTATGTTCTTTTTTCTCACAGTTTGTATTTCTTATTTATGCCTACCACATGTTATCGACATCACCCAGGGTCGACTTCGATTCCAGACATTTCTGGGCCCGAACGTAACAAGATAAAAATGGTTTTAATGGTAAATCCTTTTAACAAATTGCGTACCAAATATTCAGCATATCTTAGAAGTAAAATTAAAAAATATAAAGATACTTATGTAAAATTCAAAATGTTAAATATTATATGTCATAAAACTAATTCATTTTTAGGGTTCCGGACCCAAAGGGTAAATTTATTTTTATTTATTTATTTATTTCAGACAACAAGGTCCATAGCACATATATCTTACAGACTAACATACATACTAATATATACTTATAACTAAATCACGTATTAGCGGCGACGTGAGACGCGAGTGACTTCCGGGGGTCCTCTCCGTCCACGGAACTTCCGGAACACAACTCCCTTCGGCCTCAGCTCCTCCTTCAGTAAAATCGGAACCTTATTACTAAGACTCAGCTGTCTGTCCATCGGTCACAGGGCTCTATCTCTGGAACCGTAACAGATAGACACTTGATGTTTTATTGAGAATATATAACGGTAGGCGCTATAACAACAAATACTAAAAATAAAAAAAAAATAAAAAGGGGTCCAAAGTGGTATTTTTCAAACTGTTGAATCGTTATAGGTAGACAGTTCAAATTTTGACATTGTATGTACTTCAATGACTGCTATAATAATAAAATATAGAAATATAAAAAAATGGTGGTATGCAACCCCGGGTGCGGGTTTGACTTGGCTTATTATTATTTTTTTGTCGGAATAAATCAAATCAAATCAAATCAATTTTTTTTATTCAAAATAGCTTCTTTACAGATCACTTTTTGAATGTCAAAGCAACTACCACCACTTCACAAGGTGTTTCGTTATGGAGAAGAAGCGGCGAAAGAAACTCCATAACACACATCTTTTAAAAAAAAAATGTTTTTGACAATGTTAACTTAACGTAATGGTACATGTGGAGCTGGAGCTAATTCAGACCACACCGTTTTGTCAGTCAAATAATCACTTACTTTATAGTACGCTTTTTTACATAGCGTTAGTTTAACGACATGTTTAAACTTTTTTTCTGTGAGATTCAAAATATAAACTATTAATAAGTAAATTATTTTATTAATTTTTATCGCATTGTAAGGCAGGGTTATGTTTTACATAATAAAACTTATTCTAAAACAATATTTCATAACTATTGAATACAACGCACTCTTGTGAGCTTTTAAGGGATGAAGTTACCCCTTCGCAAAACACCGAGTGTAAAGCACACTACAACTAGCGTTACGTTATTGCGAAGGGTTCGCACGAATTTCACGAGAGTGCGTTGTTTCCAAAATTTATGAAATTTATATACCTAATACACTTGTGAGACAATTTTGTATACACTCTGTAATATTTTTATATATTTCCAAAAATCAAAATAAATGTGACATACTTTTTTACTAAATCAGTATAACATAGAAAAAAAACGCATTTGAAATATAAAAAGTCACCTATTATTATATTTGATATTTATCAGAAAAATGCGTTGTTTTACAAATACAAATACATTCATGATGGTTTTTTTATTTGAAAAAAAAACACAAAAACGGTGTTTGGTGGAACCCAACTAGTATATGCTAATGTGTTCCCTGGTGGGATTCGAACCCACAATCTCCGGCACCAACAACCGGGCCTTTCCTATTAGGCCACAGGGACACATGGTAATGTTTCGAAAAGTGGCATATATTGTGTAATTTTGTAACACTTTTTTCTTTTTTTTAACTTCTGCAAATTTATAGTTGCAAAGCAAAGAAAATGATCGAGGGGGGGAGGCATATATGGAATAGGGGTAGTATTTCTTCCGGGGCTTTAACTACCCCTTTTGGCTACACACTTTATAAATTGTGCTTTAAAGTTATCATTTTTGTTTTTGAAATATTTGTCGTGAGATATGTTGAAAGTTCACATTTAAGATGCAAATTGGTTAAAACGCCATCTTGCGGATTTCTTGCGAAATTGAAGAGATGAAAGCAGGCTTCCGTAGCTGTCAACATTATATTTAAGGGATGAAGACAGCTTTGTCGTAGCTGTCGACGTAACACGTTAGGTGGCACTTATTGCTTTAAAAAATCCATGCTATTAAGTTAGAATTAAAACTACTTCGCAAAACTATTTGAAGGTGGTACACAGCGATGAGAGTCGAAAAGTGTGATCGGCTTCAGGTAGAACCTATTCTATATGGAGTTGGTTACAGATATCCCTGGGTAGGAGTGACTCTGTCCCTTTAGTTCCGGAACCAGAATAGGGCTACGGTATCCTCTGCCTGTCGTAAGAGGCGACTATAAGGGGGCTTCCGGGGTTGCGGACGGCAAGAGTGGGAGCTCAAACCGCCCGGCCAGCGACCCCGGGAAGGACGGCGGCATGTGTGGTCGCATACCGTCGTGCACACCAGACGGTGTAGCGAGCTTCAAGCTCACCTGGGTGGAGCCCGACGGGGCACCGCGCTAAGAGGACTCCGGTTGCGTTTTATTAGAGATCCTGGAGTCTTCTACGCAGCGCCGAGGACGGCCACCGGGGGGTTTTAGTGCGGCAAGAGTCCCACATAACCCTGTGTCGCTCTCACGGCACCGGGTACCTTTTGAAGGTTTCCCCCTCGTTAACAAAAAAAAGGGTGAGAGTGACTTAAGATCAGATGGACTGCAAGTTTGTTTGTTACTTAAATGTAAAAATATAGGGTGTGACTGTGTCATAGACATGTTCGTGTGTTGTGTTTAATATATCTACATTTTATTTTATAATAAAGGAGTAGCAGACGAGCATGCAGTCCACCTGATGATGAGTGGCTACTGCCGCTCATGGACATCTATAATCAACCCCAGATAGGAATAAATATTCCTACTTGAGGATCACAGATGCGCCGCTACCCATGACTAAGCTGGAACGCCCCGGAAAAGTACGTCTCCCTTACCACACCTTTTGAACCAGAACACAGCAGCGCTTAACACTGTTGGTATTATACCGGAATAGGTGTAGCGGTGGCCTCAGGTGGGAATCTAGTTTTGTCTGGTTGAATGCATATGTCCATGGGCGGCAGTACTCACTTACCATGTGGTGGACTGCATATTTGTCTGCTACTTCTCTCTTGTATATAAAATTCTTGTGTCACAGTGTTAGTTACCGCACTCCTCCGAAACAGCTTAACCGATTTTCACCAAATTTTATATGCATATTCAGTAGGTCTGAGAATCGGTTACCCCTAAGTGATAAGGGTTGTTCATCCTTAACATTTTTTTATTTATATGGCACCACAACGTTTGCCGGGTCAGCTAGTATTATATAAAAATGTATTTACGTTAAAAGGGTATACGGGATGATTGAAAAACACATCGATGATTCAGTATTTTAATAGAATCATTTTAACTAATCTAACATTATTACTAAACAAAGAAATGAACATTAAAACAATATCAAAATTTCACAAATATTGAATACAACGCACTCTTGCGAACTTTAAAGGGATGAAGTTTACCCTTCGCAAAACACCGAGTGTAGAGCACACTACAACTAGCGTTACGTTATTGCGAAGGGTTCGCACGAATTTCACGAGAGGGCGTAGTTTCCAAAATTTATGAAATTTATATACCTAACTAGCAGAACCCGCGGCTTCGCCCGCGTAAAAATTATGATATGACATACAAATAATTGTAATCGTAAATTTGTACTTTTAACAATTTTAACGATAAAGTAGCATTAATATTTAATTAATAAAAGCTTTTTTTTTTCGTCACTGTGTACCTAAATTAATCAAGCTTTCTTCAGAAACATACACTAAAACTGTAATTAGTGGACTGTAATGAAACTTTCTTTAAAATATAAGTTTCAAGTAGGATACAATACTTATTATTTACACTATTACATAGGAACCGTCCATGTTATTTGGGGCCTCACATACATTGGTTCTTTCCACGGTCTCTGGCTGGGCGGTTAGAGCTCCCATTCTTGCCGCCCGCAACTCCAGAAGTCCCCCTGTAGTCTCGTACGATAGGCAGGGGATACTGTAGCCCTGTTCTAGCCCAAAATTTTAATCCAAGGTCTATGTGTCTACCATTACCATCACTAATCCACGCATAACCACCACCATAACCACCGATTCCCGTATACATACATATAACACTTCTTTTAACTCCTTAGTAGAATTTCAAGAACATTCCTATGTACATATGCATCAATAAATACTTTATCAGCAAATTTCTGAAAGCTAGTATTCAACACCAGCGGTCGGCAACCCGACATCCACGGGTGGTGTGTGGCCCGCGACTTTCTCTTGTGGCCCGCGGGTATGCGCGTTACTAATAATTGGGCAAGTGCAAGTCAAAACCGCACCTGGAGGGTTCCGTACAACCAAAATTTTCATTTTTTTTTATTTCTAGTATTTAATATTGCAATTAAAGTACACACATTGTGAAAATTGAACAATTGAACTGTCTACCTCTTACGGTTCAAAAGTTAGTTGGAAAAATATTGAATAGCAGTTTGTTATATGGGGACCCCTTTTTTTTTCAACTTTTTTATCTTTAGTATGTGTTGTTATAGCGGCCACCTTTATACATCCTCTGTAAGAATTTCAAATGTATATCTATTATGGTTCCAGAGATAGAGCCCTGTGACACACGGACAGACGGACAGACAGCGAAGTCTTAGTAATAGGGTTCCGTTTTTATCCTTTAGGTACGGAACCCTAAAAAACCGCTGTTCTGCACTTCAGCACGCGCAATACATTCCCATGTTAAAAATATATGTTACGACGGCCCGTGGAATTTCGCCCTACACTAAACTTCTCTGCACTCTGTTCTTTTTCCAGACACCCCAAAGAAAGTAACTTCAATAACGGTTTTTATAGAAACTTTCATTACTTATAGTATCCTAATGGGGTTGATTATTGAGTTGGTAAAAACGCTGAAACAGATGTGTAAACAGAAAGGCATAATGCATACACCCTTTTATACCCGTCTTAAGGGTTGATCTAAAAAAAAAAAACTTTGGCTCAGATGCTTAATTGAGTCCAATGATATTTTTTCATAGTGGTTGCTTCCAAATTAACGGATTATAAAATAAAGTTCCAACCCCTATTGTTAAATAGGGGTTGGAACTTATGGACCTTAAGGGTTGATTTTCAAAAAATGGAAAAATAAGTGATATATTTATTATTTACAACCAGAAAGCAAAATACCAATTTTCATAGACTTTGTAGTTTCTACCCCTATTATATCATATTAAAGGTAGATTTTCCATAAACGTTGTTAAAGAAGATCTATTATTTTGTACCAGAAAGCTAAAACCTATTTTTATAGTCCTTGTTTCCAAATAAAAGGATTTTAAAATAAAATTCCATCCCCTATTAAACAACCTTAAGGGTTGATTTTAAAAAAACTGTGAAATAGGTGTCCTATTATTTTCAATCAGAAAGCCAAATAACAATTTTCATAGACTTTGCTGAAAAATATGCGGATTTCTAAACGAAGTTTCCACCCCTATTTTAGGTTCTTAAGGGTAGATTTTCCATAAACGGTGTTAAAGAAGCTCTATTATTTCGAACCAGAAAGCTAAATGCTATTTTTACAATCCTTGTTTCCAAATTAACGGATTTTAAAATTAAGTTTTATTTCCTATTAATCGAACTTAAGGGTTGATTTTCCAAAAATAATGAAATAGGTGTTTAATTATTTTCTATCGAAGACCCAAATACCGATTTTCAAACAGTTTACATCAAAACTGGAGGACTTTCATACAAACTTACAACCCCTATTTAACCCACATAAGGGTTGATTTTCCAAAAACGGTAGAATCAAAGTTCCACTATATCTAACCAGTAAGGCAATGACTAAGTTTCGTAGTGCTAGCTTTCAAATTGGCAAATTTTAAAATAAGCTGTCAACCCCTATTTTACCAACTTAAGGGTTGATTTTCCAAAAATGAGGAAATAGGTATTTAATTATTTTATATCGAAAACCCAAATACCGATTTTCATAGAGATTAGATCAAAACTGGGGGATTTTCATACAAACTTACACCTCTTATTTCACCCACATATGGGTTGATTTTCCAAAAACGGTAGAACTAAAGTTCTTTTATATCTAACCAGTAAAGCAATGGCTAACTTTCATAGTGCTGGCTTTCAAAATGACAAAATTGAAAATAAGCTGTCAACCCCTATTTAACCACCTTTAGGGATGATTTTGGAAAAACCCTTAGATTAGATTTTTATAACTTTAAATCAGAAAGCTAAATACCAATTTTCATCCAGTTTGCATTAAAACTGACGGATTTTCATACTAACTTTCAACCCCTATTTAACCCCTTTAACGGTGGAATATCAAAAAATCGGTTCTTAGTGCGCATCTACATTATAAAATGAAGCTATATTCCAAATTTCATGATTCGAGCTTCAGTAGTTTAGCCAAAACCTTGATTAATACGTTTTGAACGTGAGTATCTTTTCGCTTTTATATATATAGATAGATACACTTGTGAGACAATTTTGTATATACTTTGTAATATTTTTATATATTTCCAAAAATCTAAATAAATGTGACATACTTTTTCACTAAATCAATATAACATAGAAAAAAAACGCTTTTGAAATATAAAAAGTCACCTATTATTATATTTCATATTTATCAGAAAAATGCATCGTTATGCAAATACAAATACATTCATGATGGTTTTTTAATTAAAAAAAAAAACACAAAAACGGTGTTTGGTGGAACCGACATGAATGAATCTGTGTTCCCTGGTGGGATTCGAACCCACAGTCTCCGGCACCAACAACCGGGCCTTTCCTATTAGGCCACAGGGACACAACGTAAACTGACGAAATATTGCATATATTGTGAGTAAATATAAACTAATAAGGCGTAAAAATTGATTGTAATCAGTAAAAATAAAAAAATTGCCGAATGCGAGTTGCAATTTTGAACGGAAGGATTCGTATCACCAAATGTTCATTTATTTTATAACTTTTAAAATTTGTTGTCATAGTGTAATGTCATAGTGTCCTGAGGTATTCCTGGAGCGCTATGTAACGGGGCTCTTCAAAAAGGTGTTGCAATTGTCCATAGGCGGCGTTGACTACTTTCCATCAGGTAGCACGTCTGCTTAACCCTTAGGTTAAACAATAAAAAACAAACATTGTGATATAATGGTTCAAATCTTCCTATACCGGTTCAATAGATAAAACAAAAAACGCAAAAAAAAAACCTATGTTGGGAATACCCATCTTTATCCACAACAACCCGCATTGTATTACGGATTGACGCGCAAAGGGTTTCCGGTTCGATCCCCGGCCAGACAGAGATCTGAATTTGGATATCATTTCTGGGTCTGGGTGTTTATGTATTTGTCTTTGTGTGTGTCCATGGCACCCATGACAGGCAATCCTAGTGTAGGGCTGTGAGTGTAGAAAGCGTCTTTTCGTTATTTTTTTTATTTTTACCATTTCTTGTTTACGTCATATCTTTGTAAATTTAAGTATCTATCTATAAAGATATCGCATCGCACATGGTATAAAACGACCTTTAGGGCCAATCCCAGTATTGAGATTTACAACCGAAACGATCGTATGCCCTCAGTTGACCTCAAATTATGGGGTTTGAAAGGGTTTGTCTGCATACTTTAAACACAGTATAAGTATCTATACAGTATTCTGTCTTCATACAAACGTACGGAACGCAAGTTATACCTACGCGCTTCGATTTCGGTATGCACTCGGTATGCGAACAGGCGCGAATGTGCCGCAGTGATATGTGGTCAGTGTGACATTTTTTATGCAGTTTTTTAATTTAAACAATTATATAGCGTCAGTTATAGTAGTTCCCATCATGAATTGTTCCTTTTTTTAAAGATTGGTATTTCGATTTTTTACCGAGCAAAATACCTGGATTCATAAATAAATAAATGGACATGACGAAGGGATATTACATACGAATGATAATCTAGCAAAAGCTATTCTTGTTGAACATAACTATACTTTTCATACCTACTAAACTACTTGCAACTTATTACTTATTATAACTTAATCATTTACTTATTATTTTCCACTAAAACAAAATGTCAGTCAACCTTTCGCCTACTAAGGAGCGGCTATGTAAAGGCTAAAATATAATATTTACAATAAAAAATACGTGTGGCACTCGGAGACTGCCGCGGTAAAGCTATTGCATAGCAATTTTTATGCTATGAAAACGCTCAGAAGGAATTCCAGAAATCCATTTACATTAATACATCTTTATCCACTATTTTATCATATCTCCATTATATAAGACATTGCAAATCTCAGCTGACATTTCATAACTCCAAGCAAGACTGAACATTATAAAATAGAAAAGTATTTAATAGGTGACGTAAAGTATTAACAACCAGCAATATAAATGGATCAATGCGATGTGCCTGTAACATTTGGCCGAATGTAAATGTTGATGATTATGGTTAGCTCTATAAAATATACCTCACGCAATTTTAAGATTTCCGCACGGATTATAAAAAAAATGTGTATTACTGCCATCTGTTTTCAAGTTGACGAATTAAGGTGTTAGGAATTTTCGTTACGGAATTTCTCGATTCGGTCGCCGCGCTCAAAGCCCGCGATAAAAGCTATGCAATAGCTTAATAAACTATAAGAAAGTCTATCTTATGTAACCAAAAGTTCACATTTGAGATGGAAATATGTTACAACGCCATCTTGCGGAATTCTTGACAAATTTAAGGAATGCAAGCAAACTTCCCTAGCGTTCAACATTATACTTAAGGGATGAAGACAGGCTCCCGTAGCTGTCGACGTAACACGCTAGGTGGCGCTTACTGTTTTAGAAAATTTACTAATTTAGGGTCATTTTCAAAATTCGTATGTGCAAATATCGAGCATTAAAAAATAACCACCTCCTTTTTGAAGTCGATTAAAAATAAAAACAAGCAAAAACGAAACTGTCTAGTGGATTTAAGAAGGAATGTTGTGTACCCTGGTGGGATTCGAACCCACAATCACCGGCACCAACAACCGGGCCTTTCCTATTAGGCCACAGGGACACAGCGTAAAGTTATGAAAATTGATATATATTGTGTGAGATTCTGAACCGTGGAGACCACAGTCGTAGCCAAAGGGGGAGAGGGGTGATCTGGGCACAACTCCTCCATCGTAATACGCTGTGTATGATTTTTGGTCCTTGGTTTTATCCGACATGTAATTTTGAACTCTGTGCATTAGTGATAATGCAGGGGGAAAAGTATATGGATGTGGAGTGGTCCCGTCTGGTTCCCCTGGCGACCGGTAAACCGTGATGCAACACACACACACTCATCATCATCAACCCATCACTGTCCCACCGCTGGGCACCGGTCTCCTCTTAGAGTGTGAAGGATTAGGACATAGTCCACCGCGCTGGCCAAGTGCGTATTGGTAGACTTCACATACCTTTGAGACTTTTTTATTGATCTCTCAGGTATGTAGGTTTCCTCACGATGTTTTCCTACACCTCTTAGCAAGTGATAATTAATTTGTAATACGCACAAAACTTTGAAAAATTACAGGTGGGGCGTTGGGATTTGAACCACGGACCCCTCGACCGAGAGGTCCAGTTTCTTAACCACTAGGGGCTACCCCTGCTTTACACACACGCTCGCATCCTCCGAATAGATCCTCCCGAAGTCCTCCGTAATAAATATTAATAATATATATTTCTTATGTGCGTGTGTATGTCACTGAACTCCTCCTAAACGACTGGACTGATTTTGATGAAATTTGTTGTGTGTGTTCATGGGGACTTGAGAATGGTTTAGATTCACAATTTAGTCCGTGGGAAAAGGTTTTTAATTAATTTTTAATTCGTAAGTAGTTATAGAATAGGAAACTATGCATTTGATCAAGTGATGATCTTTAGCAAAGTTGTTGTCCAAGAGCCCACGAAGGTTTGGGAGTTGGTAAGACCAATTTTCGACAGATGGCACCACTGTCATTCCAATGCAGGTACAAATTTTCCGTTTTATGTATGTCATATTATTTTTTTAAAATGCGGGCGAAGCCGCGGGCACCATTAGTATTAATAATATCTATAGGTCGTCCCGTTAAGAATTCCGAGTCATGACTGTCCGGTTTATGTGTGTAATCAGAGAAACTTCAAATTACAAATTTTGAATGTATTCTTTATGTTATAATAGTATTTCAATCAGTCCGAAATGCTGAACATGTTGTGTAATATATTGAGCGCTTCAGGAACACAGCAGCATGTAGTCCACGTGTTGGTGGCTACTGCCGTCCATGGACATCTGTAATCATTTATTTATTTATTTATTGTTAATTACAACGATACATGATGCACTTACACTAATTAACATGTCAAATTCAATGTCATAATATACAATAATTATATAATATACGTCAGTAAGAAATTTAATATCACATCATACCTCCACAAGATTAGATTCCTACCTGAGGTAGGTCACACATGCGCCGCTACCTCTGAAGACTAAACTAGAACGCCTCGGAAGTATGTTTTCCTTAACACAACCTTCAAACCAGAACACAGCAGCGTTTAACACTGCTATTATGAGGCAGAGAGTCGAACCACAAGGTGTTCTACCACCTTCTAAGAGCTGATAGACGTCTACGAAAAAAAATTGACATTTATTCTATCCTGCCCGTGCGAAGCGCGGCCGGGTTGCTAGTTACATTATGATATTATAATAAGTTGTATCATAACACAATATGTTTATTTCGCAAAAATTGAATACAACGCACTCTTGTGGACTCTAAAGGGATGAAGTTAACCCTTCGCAAAACACTGAGTTTAAGGCACACTACAACGAGCGTTACGTTATTGCGAAGGGTTCGCGCGAATTTCACGAGAGTGCGTTGTTTTCAGAATGTATGAAATTTATATATCTAATACACTTGTAAGACAATTTTGTATACACTGTGTAGTATTTCTATATATTTCAAAAAATAAAAAAAAATGTGAAATACTATTTTAATAATTCGAAATAACATAGAAAATACATATTTTCAAAATATAAAGATCACTTAATATTATATTTCTAATTTGTCAGTAAAAAATGTATCGTTATACAAATACAAATAAATTCATGATGGTTCTTTTTAATTAAAAAAAGCACAAAAACGGGTGTCTGGTGGAACTAAATGCAATCAGTACGTGTTCCCTGGTGGGATTCGAACCCACAGTCTCCGGCACCAACAACCGGGCCTTTCCTATTAGGCCACAGGGACACAGCGATGAGTGTCTAAATGTGGAATACATTGTGTGTTTTTGAGAATTGTTTTAGCATATTTATTACATGTAAATTGTAAAATTAACAGACTTTGCCTCAAAATAATGATAATTAATAATATACAGAATGTCTGAAACAGTAAATAACGATTTTAACTTACGTCAGTCATACTAAGGCCTATCATAATATCGACTTTCGTTTAAAAAAAAACGCTTAGACTACCAGATATTTGCATTTATGTAAAGGAGACTGAACTGATTCCATACATTTCTGGGCCCGAACGTAACAAGATAAAAATGGTTTTAATGGTAAATCCTTTTAACAAATTGCATACCAAATTTGGGCGTATCTTAGAAGTAAATTGAAAAAATATATATGTACTTATGTAATATTCAAAATGTTAAATATTATATGTCATAACACTAATTCATTTTTAGAGTTCCGTACCCAAAGGGTAAATTTAATTTTATTTATTTATTTATTTCAGACAACAAAGTCCATAACACATATACCTTACAGACTAACCTACATACTAATATATACTTATAACTAAATCACGTATTTGCGGCGACGTGAGACGCGGGTCTGGTGACTTCCGGGGGTCCTCTCCGTCCACGGAACTTCCGGAACACAACTCCCTTCGGCCTCAGCTCCTCCTTCAGTAAAATCGGAACCCTATTACTAAGACTCCGCTGTCTGCCCATCGGTCACAGGGCTCTATCTCTGGAACCGTAACAGATAGACACTTGATTTTTTTACAGAGAATATATAACGGTAGGCTCTATAACAACAAATACTAAACTTAAAAAAAGTTAAAAAAAAGGGGTCCCCATACAACAAAGTGGTATTTTTCAAACTGTTGAATCGTTATAGGTAGACAGTTCAAATTTTGACATTGTATGTACTTTAATGGCTGCTATAATAATAAATTCTAGAGATTAAAAAAAAAAATTGGTGGTATGCAACCTCGGGTGCGGGTTTTACTTGGCTTATTATTTTTTTCAATTGGAATATCAATTTATAAGTAAATTATATTATTAATTTTTATCGCATTGTAAGGAAGGGTAATGTTTTACATTATAAAACTTATTCTAAAACAATATTTCACAAATATTGAATACAGCGCACTCTTGCGAACTTTAAAGGGATGAAGTTAACCCTTCGCAAAACACCGAGTTTAAAGCACATTACAACGAGCGTTACGTTATTGCGAAGGGTTCGCACGATTATTATAATTGATATTTATCAGAAAAATGCGTTGTTTTACAAATACATTCATGATGGTTTTTTTTATTTAAAAAAAAAAACACAAAAACGGTGTTTGGTGGAACCCAACTATTATACGCGCAAGTGTTCCCTGGTGGGATTCGAACCCACAGTCTCCGGCACCAACAACCGGGCCTTTCCTATTAGGCCACAGGGACACATCGTCATATTTCGAAAAGTGGCATATATTGTGTAATTTTGTAACACTTTTTTCTTTTTTTTAACTTCTGCAAATTTATAGTTGCAAAGCAAAGAAAATGATCGAGGGGGGGAGGCAGATATGGAATAGGGGTAGTATTTCTTCCGGGGCTTTAATTACCCCTTTTGGCTACACACTTTATAAATTGTGCTTTAAAGTTATCATTTTTGTTTTTGAAATATTTGTCGTGAGATATGTTGAAAGTTCACATTTAAGATGCAAATTGGTTAAAACGCCATCTTGCGGATTTCTTGCGAAATTGAAGAGATGAAAGCAGGCTTCCGTAGCTGTCAACATTATACTTAAGGGATGAAGACAGCTTTGTCGTAGCTGTCGACGTAACACGTTAGGTGGCACTTATTGCTTTAAAAAATCCATGCTATTAAGTTAGAATTAAAACTACTTCGCAAAACTATTTAAAGGTGGTACACAGCGATGAGAGTCGAAAAGTGTGATCGGCTTCAGGTAGAACCTATTCTATATGGAGTTAGTTACAGATATCCCTGGGTAGGAGTGACTCTGTCCCTGTAGTTCCGGGACCAGAATAGGGCTACGGTATCCTCTGCCTGTCGTAAGAGGCGACTATAAGGGGGCTTCCGGGGTTGCGGACGGCAAGAGTGGGAGCTCAAACCGCCCGGCCAGCGACCCCGGGAAGGACGGTGGCATGTGTGGTCGCATACCGTCGTGCACACCAGACGGTGTGGCGAGCGTCAAGCTCACCTGGGTGGAGCCCGACGGGGCACCGCGCTAAAAGGACTCCGGTTGCGTTCCGTTGGAGATCCTGGAGTCTTCTACGCAGCGCCGAGGACGGCCACAAAACAAAACCCCCCCCGTTTTAGTGCGGTAAGAGTCCCACATAACCCTGTATCGCTCTCACGGCACCGGGTACCTTTTGAAGGTTTCCCCCTCGTTAACAAAAAAAAAGGTAAGAGTGACTTAAGATCAGATGGACTGCAAGTTTATTTGTTACTTAAATGTCAAAAAAATAGTGTGTGACTGTGTCATAGACATGTCCGTGTGTTGTGTGTGAATATATCTACATTTTTTTATAATATATGTGGTGGACTGCATATTTGTCTGCTACTTCTATCTTGTATATAAAATTCTTGTGTCACAGTGTTAGTTACCGTACTCCTCCGAAACGGCTTAACCGATTTTCACCAAATTTTATATGCATATTCAGTAGGTCTGGGAATCGGCTACTATCTATTTTATACCCCTAAGTGATAAGGGTTGTTCACCATTAACATTATTTTATTTATAAGGCAACACAACGTTTGCCAGGTCAGCTAGTATAGTATAAAAATATATTTATGTTAAAAGGGAATACGGGATGATTGAAATACACATTGAAGATTCAGTCTTTTAATAGAATCATTTTAACTGATCTAACATTATGACTAATCAAAAAAATGAACATTAAAATATTAAAATAACATTAACTGTAAAAAATATGAATCACAAAAAGAGATTTTGAGAAAAATACAATTTAAGGACATTTTACAACGACACGGCAACATTATTTTACTAAAATGAAGTTGCAAATGCGAAAAAATATCGAATAAAATTCCTCGAAATTTTACAGTTTTACCCTATTTTAATTAATCATGCAATACAATATACAGATTTTTTTACAGAAAATAATATTTGAACTTAGCCAAATGGTTTCGAGTTATAACTTAGTTATTCCTAAACTTAGTTAAATATAATTGGTAATACAGTTCTGTTCAAAGCAAGAATTTTAAGGATGCTTATTATATTTGAAATTGTATAGTCCGCGCCAAACTGCTAGTCCGCTCTGAAGTTGTTGCGAGCAGGTGTAGTCATACAATTTGCTATGGCGACGCGATTCATTTCTATATTCAGAGCGGACTAGCAGTTATACGCGAACTGTACTTAATTAAAAATTTTAATCATTTTAAAAACACGTGTAATTTCTACCCAAATAAATAGTTTTTTGACGATATATGTATTTATTTATGTAAATACACATTTTATATGTACGTACATAAATATATACAGGGTGAATTTTTAAAACGGGCCTTCAGGGCGAAATCCGAAACTATAAGGATTAGCGAAAAATGCTGAGAGAAGTTACGAGGCCGATTTTGATAAAAACTAAAACTGCATCATTACTTTTTTAAAATAACTTTTTCCCTAGCCGGGAATCGAACGAGTTCATTTTGAAAAAAAATACACCCTCTATATATTCCACTATCTGATAGTGTTGCTTATAAGGATCAAAATCTGGGAAGTAATGATAAATGACAAACAAAAGGAAAAGCCTCAATTTTAAGAAAATACATATTTTTTATATTAATTTGGCAGTTAAGTTCCCGCCATTCATCAATTTAAACATTTCGCGTATTAACAATTTTTTAGCTCAATGTTTCAAATCATTCGAAATGAACGTTTTGTTCTTCAAGAATTTATATTTTTATGTCCGACTTAGTTAAGGTTACTTTTAGGACCATTATAATAGATTTAACTTGCTATGGGCCGAGTTTCGTTTAATACAGGTGTAAAATTGACAATTTACGAGAATGTCTTTTTCGAGTCAAATCCGAGTGATAACTAAACAAAGAGATATAGAAAATTATATTTACTGTTAAAACGTAGTTATAAACAACAAACAATAACAATTTACTATTTAATCACTTATCTATTTTTATTAAAAAATAAATCCTAAAAACGGCGGTAATTTACTTGCCAAACTATTACTTACTCATACTAAGCCGTATGTCACGGTTATAACATCGAATAATTAGTTGATTAACCAACAAATTCTTCAATGGTATGACTTACGTATGTTTCTAAAGAATTACACATAAATCATTTGTTATGTATAATCCTTAAGGATTAGTATGGCAATGTATGGAAAAATATGTATTATCTTCAAAATTTTCCTTTTTCTTTAATTTGTCACATAACATTACTTCCCAGAATTTGATCCTTATAAGCGACACTATCAGATGGTGTAATAATATAGAGGGTGTATTTTTTTTAAAAATGAACTCGTTCGATTCCCGGCTAGGGAAAAAGATATTTTAAAAAAGTAATGATGCAGTTTTAGTTTTTATCAAAATCGGCCTCGTAACTCCTTTCAGCATTTTTCGCTAATCCTTATAGTTTCGGATTTGGCCCTGAAGGCCCGTTTTAAAAATTCACCTGTATATCTACATATGTATATATTTATGGCCACCTGAAGTCAAATTAACCTTGACAATTTTGAACTTGATTGTAAAAAATATAACATCAAAAAAATTGATTTGAACAGAGCAAAAACTTACATTTTACGTACAAATAAACAATTTCTTTTTGCATTGCAGATTTCGACACTTAAAACTAGAAAGATTTACAACAATAATTATTATTAAAACTGGTCTAAAGACATTTTATTTTTGTTCAAATCTGACATGACGCAAAAACATCGCATCGCATAAAAAATGGCGCAGAAAATCTCTTTTTTATTGAAATTGTTTGTGAATGGTATAAAAACAATATCAATAATAATTAAAAAATGTATTTTAAAAATTTTCCCAAGAGTTTATTATTCAAAAATATATAATATCTTTAGCCCAGAATAAACTGAACAACACACAAATTTATCAACAACAAAATTAGTTCATTAATTATTTGAATTAAAAATCGTCATTTAATAAACAATCAGATATCTTTAAAACAATTTTATATTAATAAAATGTTTAAGAAAATTTCAAAATGGCCGACCATGACCAGTACAATACGTAATTTTAAAATATTTATAATCACAATAACATTATTATGAAGAATACATTTGCACCAAGAATAATAATAATTAAATAGACACAAATTGCTACGAATCTAAAATTATTTCTTAATATTTACAAAATATACTGATTTGTGACACGAATATACTTCATATTACATTAGGAGACATATTTTGCCCACTGCTGGGCCCGTGGGCAAGACATGTGGCTCATGAATCCCATAACTCTCATTTTGTTATTGTGTAAATTCCATGCGTTTAACATTTAGATATTCGCCGAATACAGACGAATCTTCTGGAAGAATATTTAATGCCATACTCGGTATTCGGTACTTGCCACTAATATTCATCCATTTTCGACGCGATGTGGTGTATTAGCGTGAATCATAAGTCGTAGAGTATTCGTGCGCGGCGTTCACATACTTGTACATTTGGCAAATTATTAGGTGAATTGTTCGCGAATATCTAAATGTTCCATTAAAAATAGAAAAACATTTTTATACAATGATGCAATTATATATTTTCTTTTCCAACTTTTAATTCAATCATACATTTATTTTGAATATTCTCAAAATTGATGTCTCCCAATTTCAAAATAAAAAAATATAAAATTAAGTTACAGCTTATAAATACACATTATTTATACATAAATTGTTTATTTAAAATAATAATAATTATTATAAGTATAAAGATCGAGCATTTTAAGTTTTAATATAATGAAATAATATAAAATATAATTTGTTTCAATAAATATTGTAAAGGTAGAACCGGGTAGGCACCACCGTCACACCTATTTCGTGAAGCAGTCCTTCGCATCTGTGATCGGCTTCAGGTAGAACCTATTCTATACGGAGGTGGTTACAAGATGTCCATACAGTGACTTACCTTCAGGTGGACTCATGCTACTTCTATGTCATGAAAAGAAAATTAACGCAAAAATTACTTTTTTAGTACATTATTTATTATAACAAGTTATATAACCATTATAAGAAGTAATTTTGGTCATTTTAATACAAAAATGTCTAAAGATCTACTTGGCACGATACTACAATGTTATTTTACACTCACAATAATGGCAAGTTTAAAAAGTCAATTCCCGCGCTTTTGCTGAGAAATGTCATTCTTTTTACAAATTACAGTATAATTGTAATTTACGTATTGTAGGGCGCTACACACATACAATAATATTGACAATACTTACAGATTATTGTCAATAATATTGCCAACAAGTAATTAATTTAAAAAATCAAAAACCCGACTGCACCAAAAAGGCTGAAGTAGAATTTCCAAAAGCAGTGAAATAGGCATTTCATTATTTTGATCCAGAAAGCCAAATACAAAGTTTCATAGTAGGTGTCTGCTTCAAAAACAAAAAATGTCAAACAATATTATCCTATTTTATTTTATCCTCGTAGTGTTCATTTACGCTATATAAAGAACCTATGTGTAAAATTCCAGCACGCTTAAGTTCAGCGGTTTCCCTTTGCGTTGATCTCTGGCACATCAACTCTCTCATTTAGTCAGACAGTCATCTCGATGTGTATATACGAGTATATATGTACTAGCTGACCCGGCAAACGTTGTGTTGCCATATAAATAAAAAAAATGTTAAGGATGAACAACCCTTATCACTTAGGTGTAAAAAAAATAGATAGTGGCCGATTCTCAGACCTACTGAATATGTATATAAAATTTGGTGAAAATCGGTGAAGCCGTTTCGGAGGAGTACGGTAACTAACACGAGAATTTTATATATAAGATATATTATATAATGTGTGTGTAATCTCCTCTTCATTTCCTTTATTTTGACACCCCACTCGATAGGTTTGGTTAACTTTTTTAAAACGTGTTATTATTTCGCGAAAAAATTCACCATTTACGGTCTATAAAATATATAACTTCAGTAAATCAAAGTTTCGGTCATTATTTTACCTCGTTAGAGGTAGCATTTCATTATTTTTATCCAACAAGCCTTATACAAAATGTCATAGTGTTTGCTTCAAAATTGACGATAGTTCAAATGAACTTTTAACCCTTATTCTACCCTCTACGGGGTTGATTTTTCGGAGGGGGATAAATAAGTGCGTCCTTGTTCCTATCCAGAAAACCAACTACAAAATTTTATAGTAGTTGCTTCAAAATTAAAGGATTTCAAAAAAACTGTTTTCCCTTATTTTACCCTCTTAAGGGTAGAATTTCCAAAAGGCCTTTCTTAGTACTTATTCAAGCTATATGGAGAACCTGTGTGCAAAATTTCAGAACTGTAAAGTCCTTGGTTTAGGCTGTACGTTGATTTCTAAAAAATGAAAAAGTCATTTAGTTAGTCAGTCAGTCAGTCACCTTACTGTTTTATATATATACAAATATGTTTTTATAATCTCCGTTTAATTTCCTTTCATTTGATACCCTACTCGATAGGTTCGGTTAACTTTTTTTTTTATATGTGTTACTATTTCGCGCCAAAAATCCGCCATTTTGATTTTTTTTTACTAACACCTCTCTAAGGACACTCGGGTCATTGAGACAAATATAATGACACTTTAACCGTTGAAATTCATCCAGCCGTTTGTTAGATCGGATCAAATAAAGAAAGACAAACATACAAGATACGCGCGAAAAACATAACCCTTCCTTGGCAGTCGGGTAAAAACATTGATATTAAAATGACATTTACCACGTTCCACTTACAAATTGCAACGACCACGCTATATTATTATTTCTTAATTTGAAATAACCAGCGATCGTTACATGCATTTAGTGGAATCCCGCCAAATACAAAATATTTTGTGCTATTTTTGTATAATGTGCGTCATTTGGAACACTTTAAGGTAGAATTTAATTTATTGGTTTACAAATCTTAAAAATTACGAACCTTATCAAATATCTAAAATCATGGACAAATTATGTACAATGGTAAAAGTTATTTAAGAGTATATTTTTGATTAAACATACTTATTACATAAATTCAATAATCTCATTTGAAAATCGAATAATAAGAGAGCATTTCTTTTTTTGGAAATATCAAGTAAAAGTTGTATCACAAAATGTACGATAGAATATCGACTTTCGACAACAAAAATGTCAATTTTGTATTACAACTTTTATAAAGACAAGTTACAAAAAAAATATAATACAGATGTAAAAGAGCTTTCATAAGCATTTTTATGTGCGTATTTTTTCGTACAAATAAAAATACCACAGATTAAGCTCGACTTTGAATTTCTAGAAATTAAAACAGACTAGACCACAAAAAATATAGTCCGACAATCTTTTCAATACGTGTAGTGGTTTTCGAAAATAGTAATTTTTCGTCAGTTGCATGAGCGATTTTCCAATTTCCCTGCGTCTAGCTGAAAAGCAAGGAAATTGACAATCGCGGCTATCAAAAGTAGCTACTTTGACGATTTTTGATACAGTTGTGAAGATTACGTAATGTTTAGATCCTCGCCGAGTATAGACGAATCGCGTGTTACCCGTCGGATTATTCGTGAGTGACTAAATTTTGATCATATTGCTTTCACCGTTAACGGCATAAAAAATAAAAAAAAAATCAAGTAAAACAGAATTAAAAAATAATAATGTCATATTTTTGATCTGTTACCGAACCAGTCGCGTTTTTTGATGTCTCATACTTCTTAATCAAAACAGAATTAAAAAAAAAAACAATTTTTAATCTGTCATATTCTTATCTGTTACTTCCGAACCTACCTTTTTTATCTGTCATATTTTTAATCACTTTCGAACTAGTCATTTTTATAAAAAAAAGCCTCTATCATCCGTCATATTTTTATCTATCACATGCGAACCTGTCACCTTGTTAATCTGTCACATTTTTCAAACCAATAAATTTTTAATCTGTCATATTTTTATCTGTCAATTCCGAACCTGTCACTCATCTGTCATACGTTATCTGTGAGCGCAGCTGTCAGTCCGCGCCCTGTTTCTCGGAGCCGCTCTGCCAGCCGGAGTCCATGGTGTTGGTGTCGCTGTAGCAGTGGTGGTGGTTGCTCCGCAGCTCCTCCTTGCCCTCCCGCACCGCCTCGTACTGCGAGTCCGGACCCAGGCACTTCGGGTCTGGCTCGTTAGAATACACCGTATCTGGACCCTCTGGCCCTTCTGGAGTTATAGGAGGGAAGTCCTTCCCGGAATCGCTGCTGGATTGCCTAGGGTGGTTCGGTAGGTTCTTAGGGCTAGTCCTAGGCATCCGTAAAGGGCTGATATGCGACCGCATTTTAGGGCTGCCCTCGATTCGTATACTAGAGTTCAGATCAGACATCCGCCGGTCTTCAAATCGTTCGATGACTCGCTCACTCAATCTCGAGTCGTTCAGTCTGTCTTTTTCACTCATTCGCTCCACTCTTGAGTCGTTCAGTCTGTCTCTGTCACTCATGCGTTCCAATCTAGAGTCATTCAATCTATCTTTCTCACTGAGTCTTTCCACTCTCGAATCGTTCAATCTATCCCTGTCACTCATTCGATCCAATCTAGAATCATTCAATCTTTCCTTCTCGCTCAATCTTTCGACTCTAGAATCATTCAGTCTGTCCCTGTCACTCATACGCTCCAATCTCGAATCGTTCAATCTATCTTTCTCACTCAATCTTTCAACTCTTGAATCATTCAATCTATCTCTGTCACTCATACGCTCCAATCTTGAGTCGTTTAATCTATCCTTCTCACTCAATCTCTCAACCCTAGAATCATTCAGTCTATCCCTGTCACTCATACGTTCCAATCTTGAATCATTCAACCTATCTTTCTCGCTCAATCTTTCAACTCTAGAATCGTTCAATCTATCTCTGTCACTCATTCTCTCTAACCTTGAATCGTTCAATCTATCCTTCTCACTCAATCTCTCAACTCTAGCATCACTCAATCTATCTCTATCACTCATCCGCTCCAACCTATCCCGATCACAAATCCGTTCTATCCTCGGATCATTCAATCTATCGCGGGACTCATTCAACCGATCAACCAAATCATTCCTTCGATCCAACCTATCATTCAATCGATCCCTCGAATCCCTATCCGTCCTATCCAACCTATCCCTCGAATCGGTCATACGTTCACTGATCCGCGATTCGTGCATTCGCTCAATTCTTTGATCAATCCGATCGGTGATTCTGATCGAGTTGTTCAAATCAGCTCTGATTGAGTTGTTCAGATCATTTCTGATTGAGTTGTTCAGATCTGTTCTGATTGTGTTCTCTCGTTTGTCTTTATGTTTGTCGTTTCGTGGTCTTCGTTTGGAGCCGACTTGGGGTTGAGGGCGTTGTTGGCGGGTGAGGGTGAAGGAACCCGTGTCGGATTCTGATGTGGATTCGGGGTGGTTCTCGATTGTACCCACCAGGGCTGATACGTTGGGGTTGAGGCAACAATCCGCCTGGAAAGATAAGAAAAGAAAGATAAAAAATGCAACATGAAAACATTTTTTGCACAATTTTCAACAAGCATGTTTTTATATTGCACGTTTTAGAAATGTGGTAGAATCCTATGTGGTTCGAATCGGTACACCAGTGTTAAGAGCTATTGTGTACTGGTTTATATTTTATTTATCCAATGCACTACAGCTTCTGTGGCCGACTTCTGGTTGGAGATTCCTATTTTGAGAGAGGATTTTTTATTATAATATAGAAGTAGTAGACGAGCATGCAGTCCACCTGATAAGAGGGTACTGCCGCCCATGGACATCTGTAATCCACCCCTGATAGGATTAGATATTGCTACCTGAGGTCGGGCACAGATGCGCCGCTACCCCTGAGGACTAAGCTGGAACGCCTCGGAAAGTCTATCTCCCTTACCACACCCTTCAAACCGGAACACAGCAGCGCTACACTGCTGTTATAACAGAAATAGGTATAATGTTATTACCTTAACAGAGACGTTACAACAACTGGACACGTCAGCGAAGTATACTTCTGACTCCGCATTTTGGTTCGTTCCACGATGACAGTCTTGCATTGATGATCTGTAAATAAGAAAATATTTTTATATGAAATTATCATGATAGTTAAGCCTTGTAGCTAGGAGCCTGATGAACAAAAAGCAAATTTTATCGATCCACATAAGAAAACAGAGCAGCGATAGCCTAGTGGTTAAGAGACTCGGTCTCTTGATTGAGGGGTCCGAGGTTCAAATCCCAGGTACGCACCTCTGATTTTTCAAAGTTATGTGCGTATTAGAAAATAATTATCACTTAAATGGTGAAGAAAAACATCGTGAAAAAGTCTACAGACCTGAGAAATCTTTAAAATGTTTTCAAAGGTATGTGTAGTCTACCAATACGCACTTGTCCAGCGCGGTGGGCTATGGCCTAATCCTTCTCATTCTGAGAGGAGACCCGTGCCCAGCAGTGAGACAGTGATGGATTACTTACCGTATGGGAGAATGCTTATCATTCTGGAAGCCCAGATTCTCCTTCCCTTGTTTCTGACAGGAGTCACTGCTTTGATCTGAAACTGAAAAACCAAAATTATATCGGAAATTCATATGTAAATCATATTTTTTTCGTTACGTTGCAATCCACCTGATGGTAAGTGGCTACCGCCGTATGGTCATCTGTAATCAACCCGAAGGTGGTAGAACTCTTTGTGGTTCGACTCCGGCGGCACCACCGCCACTCCTATTTCTACCTAATAACAGCAATGTTAGGCGCTGCTGTGTTCCGGTTTGAAGGGTGTGGTAAGGGAGACAGACTTTTCCGAGGCGTTCCAGCTTAGTCCTCAGGGGTAGCAGCGCATCTGTGGCTGACAACTAAACTAAAAACATTAAATAATTTAATTATTAATAATTGGCGTAAGTTGAAACGCCTCGGATAAGTCTCTTCCTTACCACTCGAAAAACAAAAGAAAGAAACAGAGATAGAAAGAAATTTCTTAAAAAAGAAAGAAAGAATTTTCTTTCTTTCTTTCTTTCTTTCTTTCTTTCTTTCTTTCTTTCTTTCTTTCTTAAAACAAAAGCACTTAATATAAATCAAAACTAACCTTTACTAGCACTTTTCTGATGTAAGCACTCGATCGCTATATTCTCATCCATTCTGCAGTCCCTTAGGTTCCCTGCACTCATCCCTAGGGACCTCTGACATCCCCTATAGGGTACTAAGTGACCCCTTAAGGTATTAAACCTTTCTTGCCCTAGATGGGCCATTTCTTGCAAACGGGCTATCTCATTGGGATCAGTTGGGTACATCTGCGACATATGACTTATATCCGGGTTAATCCGACTTATATCTGGGTTTAGACGGCTTATATCCGGGTTGATGCGACTTATATCTGGGTTAAGGCGACTTATTTCTGGATTAAGGCGCGCTATATCCGGATTGAGTCGTACATCGGGGTTTAGTCTTATATCTGGGTTCAGGCGACTTATATCCGGGTTCATCCGACTTATATCTGGGTTAAGGCGGCTCATCTCTTGCATGTTTTGGGGCATGTGTAGATAGGAGTTTCGGCATGTGTGTGTTTGGACGTTTGTGTGTTCGTGTACTGGGATGGAGTTTCTGTGGACGTCTATGTGGTGGTGATGGAGCAATGTTGCCGCGGCTGGGTCCTGATGATGGAGGTGATGTCTGGAAAGATAAGAAGATACGTAAATGGAGTACTCTTTTCCGAGAAAAACTTTTGTGAGGCGTTCCAGCTGTCCTTATGGGTAGCGGTGCATATGTGGTGGAGCTCAGGTAGGAATATAATCCTATCTGGGGTTGATTACATATGACCATGGACGGCAGTACCTACTTATCAGGTGGACTGTTTGGTCGTTTATTCTCATATTATTTATAATCGACTGCTACTCCTATATAAATATATATATTAAAATGAATAATAACACTTTTAACACTCACGTGTCTGGGTACACACAAATATACACCTAAACCTACAACAAACATCTACCATTTACATATTTTTCTCACCAGAGAACGCGGTTATTATTACAATACAATACAATACAATACTCTTTATTGTACACCAAATTTATACTAAGAAATACAAAATAAACATTAATTAAAGGTACAACTGGCGGCCTTATCGCTAAATAGCGATATTATTATTTATATATTAAATGAAAAAAGAGTATGAATCGCCTATTTATTAAAGAAGTGAAATTATTACAAAAATAATAACAAAATGATATACGACACGACGAGTAATCGATAAGACATAAGGAAATGCAACATTTACTACTCAACTTCACTGTGTGGTTTATATTCGTCGTTTCTATAAGTATCATTCTAAAAGAAGAATAACTTCAATAAATATAGCTCAAAAAACTAAAAAACACACTTTTATTATAAAATCAACTAAACAATAATATAACAAGAAAATAATTTTCTGAGCATGTTGATAAGAACAATGGTACAAAATTATTAAAATCGTGTATTGTCATCGGTTTTTGATAATTCTTCAAAATTTTGAATTAAACTGAACGTTCAAAGTGGATAGAAATCGGGTTCAAAGATTCCGTTACGTACCGTACGTTCCGTTACGTCCGTTGTTACGTACATACACATACAACCCAAGCTAATAAAAGCGTGTTAAAAATAAAAATAGCTACGAACCTACTCCCACTCCGCCCTTGGGGGCTGTAGGGCGGAGGCGGTCCCCACACACCGGTGGTAGCGTCAAAGCTCGCGCTAGCTTCAGAGAAGCCCTCCTGAAACTGGTTGCCACTGAAGCTCGCGGTCTGGGGGAAGCTGCCCTGAGCCTGGAAGTTGCTTGTGCTTTGCGCGAACGCCTGTGTTTGAGCGAATGTGCCTGAGGTTTGTGCGAAGTTGCCTGTGGATAAAAATAATTAATTATATTTATTTATTATTATTACGACTTACGGTTTATATAGCAAGAAATAAGCAATGGATTTATAAAGTTTATAAATAAAATTTACAAAGAAATAAATGAATGTGCCTTTAAGTAAAATATAACTTTATTTTTTTACAATCCCAAAAAAAGTCACTCAAAAAAAATATTTATTGTTTGCCCCTCTGAGAACTCTTTTTTATTATATTATATAAATCGAGCATAAAAATTTAAAATGAGTTAAAAAAACACTAATAATTATGTTGTTCAAAATATTTTTTAGGAAATTTGAATCAAAATAAAATTTACTTGGAGCGGACTGCCCCTCCTACCCTTCCGCCTTAGTCCGCTAGAGTATCTCAGGTTATTTTAATTGAATGTCAAAAACATACCCGAGTTACCCCAATCTAAGATTATTTTATTGAATGTTAATAACATAACATGATGTGGTTGCTGATGACTGGAAGCTGATCATGTCTGTATGCTTGGAGTTCTGTGAGTTGTCTGTGTGTTAGATCTGTCTAGTTAGTGTAAGTGACCTCGGCCGTTTTAATTAGATCAATAAAATAAATAAATAAATAACCGAGGTCCCCCCAATCTAAGATTATTTTATTGAATGTTAATAACATAACATGATGTGGTTGCTGATGACTGGAAGCTGATCATGTCTGTATGCTTGGAGTTCTGTGAGTTGTCTGTGTGTTAGATCTGTCTAGTTAGTGTAAGTGGCCTCGGCCGTTCTAATTATATCAATAAAATAAATAAATAAATAACCGAGGTCCCCCCAATCTAAGATTATTTTTATTGAATCTTATTGAATGTCAATAACATACCCGAGTTCCTCCCAATTAAGATTATTTTTAATGAAACTTATTGAATGTTAATAACATACCGGAGTTCCCCCCAATCTAAGGTTATTTTTATTGAATCTTATTGAATGTCAATAACATACCCGAGTTACCCCCAATCTAAGATTATTTTATTGAATCTTATTGAATGTTAATAACACACCCGAGTTCTCCCCAATCCAACATTATTTTTATAGAATGTCAATAACATACCCGAGTTACCCCCAATCTAAGGTTATTTTTATTGAATGTTAATAACATACCCGAGTTACCCCAATCTAAGATTACTTTTATTAAATCTTATTGAATGTCAATAACGTACCCGAGTTCCCCCCATCTAAGATTGATTTTATTTAATCTTATTGTATGTCAATAACATACCCGAGTTTCCACGCTGGAAGTTCTGGTTGAAATTCGGGTAGGCTCGCTCGTCGTACTGCTGCGGCTGTTCAGTCTCGCAGAAGCCGTACGCACTGTCACCTGATTGCGGTACTCCCATGCGGCATCTGGAACTGATATACATTTTGTTAGGAGTTAAGTTTGTTGTAATGAGTAGGAGTTTTCAACCCTTCTATTATATTTTACGTCGTCTACTTGTCCCTGTCCCACTGCTGGGCACGGGTCTCCTCTCAAAATGAGAAGGATTAGGTCATAGTCCACCGCGCTGGACAAGTGTGTGTGTTTGTGTGTTTTTTGTAATATAGGAGCACACGAGCATGTAGTCCCCCTGACGGTAAAACTACTGTCGCCTATGGACATCTGTAATCAACCCTAGATAAGATTAGATTCCTACTTGAGGTCACAGATGCGTCTAACCCTAAGGACTAAGCTGGAACGCCAGAACAAAGTAGCGCTACACTGCTGTTATAAGGCAAAATTGGAGTGGAGGTGGTGCCGCCGGAGTCGAACCACAAAGGGTTCTACAACCTTCTATTTGTGAAAGACTAGTCTTGGTGACCGTATTAAACCTGCGAGGTACTTAGCACTAACCTAACCTAACCCAACTTTGATATTAACATAAACATTCTCATTATAATTTTTGATAAACTTTAATAAACTGTTCATATTTTTGTAGTCTTACTTCTGGCTATTTCCTCTGGGCCACGGGAACCAGCTCCACGGGGACGTTTTGCGTCCTGTTCCCGGATTCGGGGAATACAGGTTACCTATACGACCTGGAATACAAAATACAAAATATATACTTATTGTTTTGAAAATCATTGCACTTGTACTGCAGTCGAAATGTCGAATAAATGGCGAAGTTAGATTCGAAGCAGAACATAGAGGGTTCTGCACTATCAAATTTTTAATGTTTTTTTTAGTATTTCTTTTATTTTTTTTTTAATTTTCACTGTCTTCGTTACTTGCTACGAAAATGCAAAAAAAAAATAGTTTTATTTCAATTTTAGTACTTTTTTTGTTATAACGGCCAAGGCGATACACACTGTAAACTTCTAGTGTGCATTACGGTCAATACAGACGGACAGATAGCGAAGGCTTAGCAATATAGGGTTCAGTTCTTGCCCCTTAGATGCAGAACCCTAAAAATGTATAATGGTATAGTCCGCGCAAAACTGCAAGTCCGCTCTGAATATAGAAATGAATCGCGTCGCCATAGCAAATTGTATAACTACACCTGCTAGCAACAACTTCAGAGCGGACTAGCAGTTTGGCGCGGACTATACTACAGTCGAATTAAAAGGACCTTACTTACCAGGTGCCCAGAAGCGATGCTGCAAACTAAAGTCCCAAGCGGGTTGAGTTGTGTGGCATTGCGTACAACAACTGCAGTTGTTCTGCAAGGAAATTACAAGATAAAATTTTTGATGTGAAACATCTATAGCCGCACGTAAAACCGATTTCTGGCGTGGCGACGTCGCCACAGCATGCGATAGTATATATATACAGTCTATATGCAGTAGTGTGTACGGTGTGGCGACGCGTCGCCATGCGCAATCGAATTCAATAAATAGTCATCGTTATCTGGAAAAAAATCGTAATATTTTATTTTATCATTATGACATATTTAGTTCCTATCACAATATGTTCTTTTCTGCATATTACTTTTACAAAATAATGTCGATGTTTCACATCTGCCAGGCGTCCCGTGACGGCTCACATTTTTTTATTTAGTATTTATTATCATAGCAGCCGTAGAAGTAAATGCAATGTGAAATTTAAAACTGCCCACCTACGAGTGTTATGGTTCATTCGCGAAGAACGCTGTAATATAGCAGTTGTATGGGGACCCCATTTATTTTTTTGATTTCCTTTTATTTTTAGTAATTGTGATTATTATAGCGGCCACCGTTATACGTACTTTGAAAAAAAAAATCAAGTGTAGCTATTAAAGTTATTTAAATAGACCTTTGGTTACGGAACCCTAAAACTGTAAAAAATTGAAGAAAAACAAAGGAAGTGAGAAAGTTTCGTTTAATATTCAATCCAATAAATTAATTCGATTAAAAAGTATGGTAATGGGAGATATATGGATGGGAGATGTATGGTAGGAGATATGGAATAAGAGATATATAGGTAGAGTTGCAGCTCACCTGTACAGGTCTGCCAGCGGCTGCGGGCTGGCCGGTGGGCGGGCGGTACAGCGACCTGCATCGCAACTCCAGCTGTTCCCAGTACATCTTCTTGCGTTCATGGCTGGAAATCACATACACTATTAATAATTGACAATTTCAAATTTAATATAATTTTATTTCATTATTAAAATTTAATTCAATGCATTCCAATGTAAGTTAATTCCATTTAATTCGACTTTTTATATTATTCTTAGCTTTTGACATTATTTTTTTTAATGTAATATTTTAAAAATGTATAAACTTGTAATTATAATTTTGATTGTAAACTCATTTTCTTTTCTTCTGTCTGTATATGTTAAATAAATAAATGATAAGTATTTTTTATACCAAAACTACAATATTATTTGTATCTCAATATTGGACTTCGGTATCAACTGGAGGAGGCCTGAAGCATACGTCAATAAGATTTGGTAAAGTACAGATTTGTGGCGAACCCGTATAGGATTCTTTTAAACCGTCCACAACACTTTTAAAAAGGTATAATGATTATTCCATTGATAATACCCAAGAAAGCCTGAGCGGTACCGAGCCTACGAAGCGCTTTACATACGCCTGTTAATTTCCAATCTATCCAATGTTTACCTATCAAAGATTAAAACTTAACATTGTCAATAAATTGTTAAGTAGGCAAAGGACTCTTTGAAGGACAAGAAATTCAATAGATTGGTTATTAATAATAGGCAATAGACGGCAAATTATGATCGCAAAACATTAGCTCAGTATTAAATGCTCCCGTTTTTATATGACACTTGTTAGTAATAATCAACCTTAGCCAATTTTTGCCTACCAAAGTTCAAATATGACAGTATAGGTAGGCAAAAATTGGGGTTATATTGATTATTACGAACGAACGTTAGACAATAAATAATAGATAAGTACATAGTACACTTTTTTTGTAAATCGATCTTTCATGTTTCAATAAAAAATAAATTCCCAATAAAATGTCAGGGGTCATGAAAAATGAATTGTTATATTTGTGACATTTACTCTAAGACGTTTTTCTGCATTTTCACGTCGACAAATTTTCTCTTTTTATATGAGATTATTTAGTTATGAAAATAGGTGACATATCATACTTGATATGTAGGAAATTAAAACACTTTTTAACATAAAATAAAAAATGGTCAGTTTATACATACCTGAGCAGCTGATAAGCCAGCATACAACTGAAGATGCAGACGAGCACAGCGGAGACGGACAGCGCGAACACACCGCGCAGGCACCAGTACAGCGCCCCGTGCACCACGCCGCAGTCCGTCACACCCTCGAACACACAGCGCACTGCTGGCAACACAGTGTGTTAGGCGTGATGTGTGATAATGGCAGATGGGTTAGTTTGAAGGTGGTAGAACCCTTTGTGGTTCGACTCCGGCGGCACCACCGCCACACCTATTTCTACCTAATAACAGCAGTGTAGCGCTGCTGTGTTCCGGTTTGAAGGGTGTGGTAAGGGAGACAGACTTTTCCGAGGCGTTCCAGCTTAGTCCTCAGGGGTAGCGGCGCATCTGTGGCCGACTTTAGGATATCTTATCCTATCTGGGGTTGATTACAGATGTCCATGTTCGACCCCGACCACCGCCACACCTATTTGTGCCTCATAACAGCAGTGTTAAGCGCTGCTGTGTTCTGGTTTGAAGGGTGTGGTAAGGGAGATACTTTTCCCGAGGCATACCAGCTTAGACCTCAGGGGTAGGTGCATTTATAGGCGACTTCAGGTAAGAATCTAATCTTGTCTGGGGTTGACTACAGATGTCCATGGGCGGCAGTAGCACTTACCATCAGGTGGATTGCATGCTCGTCTACTACTCCTATATTTAAAAAAAAGTGTTGCAATATGAGATATGATTTACGCTGTATGCCAAATAAAACGTGCTGTATGCTTATGTCATATGCATTATGCGATTTGCTTCATGCTGTATTCGATAGGCTATACACGACATGTGATATTGTATATGTTATATATTCTATCCTTATGTTTTCAAAACGGATAGTTCTCAGGGCTATTGTAACCACTCTCAGGTAGGAGTCCTATCTGAGGTAGATTACAGATGCACGGTCTGAATAAACACCCAGTAGGATCCACCAACTCACCATCGTCATCAGAGCCGCTATGCTGGGAGTCCGGAGACATGGAGTAGCAAGTACAGGATCTGGCCAACTTCGTGTATTCGCAGAACTTTAGGGTCTGTAATCTGGAAAGGCATAGGATAGGTTTTAGTATTTGTATTATTTTTACTTAGACATAGTCATCATTTAAGAGATACTCTTCCTTACGTTCAATGGAAAAAATACTAAAACGACTTTTCTTAAAGTGTGTTCCTTACGTTAAATGAAAAAGACTGATTTTCTGCACCGAAAAGACTATAAAATTTGTGAATGATACTCAGAATGAGTTCACAGAGGCTAATTATAAATTAAAGTATCCATGTTATAAATTATAGTGTTTAATAGTATCTAATAATTATTAAAGGTATACTTTTAACGCATTAGGGTATCCTGTAATGTTAAATGTAAGTTTGTAAGAAATAATTAAATAAATGTGTTTCATTTCTAACATTTACATACTAACGCATGTTTGTGTTTGCGTTTGTTTCTTTGTTCGTGTGTTTGTATATTTCCTACTCTTTCACATATTAACTACATAACTGATTTTCATGAAATTTTGCACACACGTTATCAGGGGTTCAAAAAAGGTCATAATGTACCTTTTATCCCAAAAAAGTACCGTCTCTAAGGGATAGATAAATAAAAGAGTAAAAGGTAGTTAAAATAGTACTTTGGCCAAAGAAAAAGTTTGGCCATACAACGCGGCACAGCCAGCATTCTTGGGACTCTACCGGGAGGCAGTGATTTGGACTCATTGTTTTATATTTAATTTTTTAAGTTTTATTATTTATTTTTTTGTTTAAATTATATTTTTTGTATATATTGTATATAGATTTATAGTTTGTAAATAGATAGATAGATTAAAAATAATTACGTTACTTAAAAAAAAAACAAAAAAAATAGTACCACTCACCTATTCATATGTATCACAGTAGTGGTAATGGTGACCAACACACACATCAGAGCACACACCAGGCAGCAAGCTCCGACCACTTTTATCTGTAAGACATAGATATTATTGTCCCACTGCTGGGCTTCCTCACAGACGTCCAACCCACAATACCCTTATTGACCTGCAAAGACCATACACCATCAAGGATTGGTAGTCTTCACAAGCCTTAAAGAACTAATGCTCATTATTAATAATTAATCTATCCAAGTTTTGCCTACTAAAGATCTAGATTTGAGAGAAAAGAAAGATATAAATATTTATTTGTAAAAAAATACTACAGCAATCGACAATCTTTGTTATTAATCAATAGTCAACGATCTTTGGAAGACAAAACATTGGATAGATTGTTTATTAATAACAGGCGTTAATTGTAAAGATTCTTACAATACATTTATAAATATGTAGTGAAGTGTCTATCATGAATCCCGATAAGGATGTTTTATAAAATTTACAAATATTTACTTCGGACTATGACTATATTTTTCAAAACAAAAGGCCTTAATTACTTTGACCTGATATTTAAGGATTCTTCGTGTTATAGGTATCATGGATACACAAAAACAAGTAAAAATATATGTTGTTTTTTTTTCGTTAAACCTAAATTATAAAATGTAATCAGGTTGAATGTTAAAAAATCGAAAATAATAAAAATAAAATATCTTTAAGCAACATACTTTTCTTACCATATAGCTGTATCTGTTTCTCCGACGCGCCAAACTCATTATACATACGCCAGTCAACACCAACTGTAAGAAAAAGTGAAATATTAGATCAATAATTTAAAGTATTATTTGTGCAGGACTTATTATCTACAGGCCGTTATTAAAGATCAATCTTTCAAATGTTTTCTACCAAATATCGTAATTTGACAATTCTTCCGTGCGCCTATGATTTACAATGAATTTATAAATTTTTAATAACTAAAAATTAATTAGACGATGTCTATTTATGAATAAATTGTGTAATTTAGATTTTTGGTAGGCAAAACATTAAAAGGTTGATTAAATAATAATTTAATAAGTAATAAAGGTTGTAACTAAACATAGTGAAATTTCGACTTTTTTAAACAAAAATAACTCAACTTAAGAACTAAGGAAACTAATCTAACCTAACCTAACCTGTTCTACAGAACTTAAAAGAAAAGCCAACTTAACTAACCTTACCTATAGGACCTAAAAAAAACTAAGAAACTAACCTAGTAAAAGAAGTAACTAACCTAAAGATAGAGCCAAAGAACCTAAAACTATACTTAAAAACCTAAAAAGAACTAATTAAACTAAACTTAAACAACTAAAAAACCTAAATTAAGAGCCAAAGGCCCAAAAATTATCCTAAAGAAACTAAAAAGAACTAAAAAAACTAAGCAACCTAGACAGTCTAAGATAATCTTAAGATCCTACCACCGTGAATGCAGCTAGCACAGCAGCAGACAGAAGAAACCTAAAGAATATAAACAGCTGACTACCCACCATAGCAGCGGGTACAGCGGCCGGCACGGTCTCCAGATGCTGCGGCGAGGCGGTGTACGCGCGCAGCAGGATGTGCTGCGCGGCCAGCAAGCCGCCCAGCGCCGCCGCCAGCGCGCCGCACCCCACGCACCACCACGCGTACTTGCGGCGGCGGCAACCTGTCTCATTCCCGTTGCAGCCCACTGATGCTGGAAGAGGAAGATATTGACATAAACATAATTAGTAATTGTAATACCTACTAACTTAAATTTTATATTTGCATGCTTTTTAGCAAAGAGCCCATTGTATCAATTGAACACCTATTGTATAACCTTATTTGCAATTAACTGAATTGATTTGATCTGGTTTGATTTAAGGGAGATTGTAGGAATAACACAATTAAAAGGCAAACTCTCACACGTATTCCATATTTTTAATATATTTTAAAAATACGGAGATATATATATATATATATATATATATATATATATATATATATATATATATTTTGTTCTTATGTCTGTGAGAGCCTTACCTATTGAGCTTTTTTCTCGATTTCGTTATACTAGTAGGTACCTACAGAAATATATCCAATCTCAAAATTTGTCTATCGATTATGAGACAAAGTCAAACGTTGAAAACAGCCAGTTTTTCGTATAGGGACGTCTTTTTATTTATTTGTTGTATTTATTATAGCGGCCACAGTATTACATCATCAATGAATCTATCACTAACCACTGTTAACAAAGATAACATAGTTCTAGTATTGTCCACACCTTTTTAACATCTTTATTTGTTTTTCTTATTTTCTCGCACAACATCCGTCAAACGAAAATGTCTGACAAAACAATACTCCAGAATCTTATGAAACTGCAAACAAAGCCGCGTGACCTCAACACTATTTGCGGCCTTTTGTTTAATTAAACCGTAAAGAGATGTCAAGTCTTTCTGCATTTAGGAAAGTTTTGTATTCTAGAATATTTTTTTTTTTTATAATATACGAATAGCAGACGAGCATGCGGTCCACCTGATGGTAAGTGGCTACTGCCGCCCATGGACATCTGTAATCAACCCCAGATGAATTAGATATTTCTACCTGAGGCCGGCCACAGATACGCCGCTACCCCTGAGCACAGATTAATAAATAGTTATGCCCTGAGGACTAAGCTGGAACGCCTCGGAAAAGTCTGTCTCCCTTACCACACCCTTCAAACCAGAACACAGCAGCGCCTAACACTGCTGTTGTAAGGCAGAAATAGGTGTGGCGGTGGTGCCGCCGGAGTCGAACCACAAAGGGTTCTACCACTTTCAAAATATATCTAGGAATTATTAAAAAACTGCCTAAAACTAAATGAAATTCAAGCAACCCCTATTTTATATGGAGTTACAGTCCATTGGCGACACTGACTATTCACTATCAGTTTTTGCCTTCTTAAATTGTTAAGTTAAACCAGTTTTTTCCTACCCACTTTTACGCAAAAATTGGCTAAGATTGATTATTATTAATTTATTACCAACTGGAGTTAGTCGCAACCAATTTTTGCAAAATTAGTATTACACACACTCATATGCACGCATACATATATTTAGTGACTATATCTATAATGTCAAATATAATTTCATTTTTAACCGACTTCAAAAAGGAGGTGGTTATCAATTCGGCCGGTAACTTTTTTTTTTTATGTATGTACACCAATTACTCCGCCGTTAGTGGACCGATTTTAATAATTCTTTTTTTATTGTGTAGAGACGAGCTGGAAGTTGGTCCCATTTAAATATGGTTAGGATCCATCGATTGGTTCTGGAGAAAAAGAGGGGAACTCCTCCACCCATGTAAATATAACAGCCATAACTTCGCCGTTTATGAACCTATTTTAATGCCTTTAATTTCGTGTGTGGACAATTGCTACAAGTTGTTCCCATTTAAATATGATGTCGGCGCTCATATTAGACACGCTGTTTACATCGTTATCCAACGAAATATATTGAGCGCCGACTTCAGAAATATGTACTAAACCAACATTTATTTGAATTATTTTTTACTTGGTAGTGACATAGAAGTCGGTTGTATTTTTTGTTAAAAACTTTTTTAGCTATTATTTTAACACATTTTGTGCAGTACCTTTGCATGGAATGTTATTTATAAGTCTTTTGTATCAAGTTATCTATATGTGCATAAATAAATAAATACTTAGTATACGATAGCATAAATAAATATAGCTGTGGATTTAGTAAATAAATAAATAAGTAGTTTGACGTGTTTTGCCTACTTAAATTGTTAAGTTATGCCAATTTTTGCCTACCCAGTAATAGGCAAAAATTGGCTGAGATTGATTGTCATTTATTTATTACTAACTTTTATTTATTACTAACTAGCGTTATTGACTAGCGTTGTGTTGTGTTCCGATTATACCGTAGAATAACGCCCGTTAGAAATATAATCAATGTTAACCAATTTTTGCCTAACAATTTTTTTTAAATTGACCATTTTCGTAGCAATAATGAAGATTGATTATTGATTAGTAATAGGCATGAAAACCTATTCTAACTGATAATTTGCAACTCATCCCCCTTTATCAATATTTACATAACGTTCTAAGTATGTTAATTTTTAATCCATTTTTACGATTTTTAAACGAATAATTTGTAAAATCTTAAGAATTTTGTTTGTATCTATGCTTGATGTATTTATATAAAAATCAAGATGTATTTTCTTATATAAGTGAGTTGTACTCTTTTTAGAAAATAAATATCTTTAACCCAATAATTCAGATTCTAGTTCATTAAAAAAAGTTACCAAAATATGGCGGCGGCGGCACATAGTGTTGTGCGACATCAGCTGCTATGGTCGACTGTTGCGTTGCTGTCGACACTTGATACTGTAGTACTTGCATAACGCACGTTTGCATAGCCTTTTTATTGTTATTTTAAATTTCCAGTACGCACATCACTAATTAACGCGATTTATTAATTTTCTCGTCACAACATTTTTTTCATATTTGTGAACGCATCTTTATAAACCGCGCTTTTGGTCTGACATCTCATTTTGATTTTGCGCGTATTTTTTTTATAAATACAAATTAAAAATGTTTTATAGTTATTCTATGCATTTTGAAATCAACAACGAACAAAACAACACTTATATTATTTATACAGTTAAAACAACTTAATAAATCACTTTTCACAACACAATTAAATTAACAATCATTTTCTGAACGCACTATTACAATTAAAATAATATTGCTCACTTCCGGCTAATTTACCGCCAAATTTTTTTCTTTTTCACGACAAAAGTCAACAATACTATACAGCCAAGTTTGAATTGCGCGCCATTTAATAAAATCGATATTCTCTCCAAAGGAACAATGACCCCTTAAAAACAACACTTGTATTTACATTATTTAAACGACACTTTACTATATTACTTTTGAAGGCAGAATATTGTTATTTTACTCTGTTTTTATTAAATTTCGTTATTGTCGTAGGATAAAATTTCCCTCCTTTGTGTACGAAATCGTAAAATCGAAGCAATATTAGTTATCTACACTAAACATTACATTTAAAGCACTTTAAACACTGGATTTTGGTTATTTACGAACACATTGATATTAAAATCGTGGTTTTTATGTTAATATTTTGTAAATCTGATTTATTTATCAAGCTACGGATTGACTAGGTTATGAATTACAATGGCGGCCGCGCAGGCGCAATGGCGTTCAGGTAAAAGGTCTTAAATTGAACGAATTACGAATGGAAATGCTTATGGATTTTGTGTAACGCATAAACAGGTAGACCACATGCGTATTAGATGTTTGGGAAACGGAGGTTGAATAGAATAGGTGCGTTGCGAAAAAAATTCAAAAGATTTCTCCTCTTTATTCAGTTGCACTATTGGGTTTCAATACAATAGTTTTTGACTTTGTAAGTTTTAGATATATTACGATGAAATAGAAAGATACATGAATTTCTCCCAGTTCCAATGGGTTTTAATTCTTTCAGATGGGTAAGTAGGTCAAATTGAACTAAAATTTTAACGTGGTTGAATCGAAACGTCATATAAAGAGTTTGTTAAGTTACTCGTATAGTAATAAAGAAGCAGAGTTAAACCTTACGATTGAAATGAGTATGAAAATTTTTGAAACATTGATTATAATTTTGGAAATAAATTAATTCGAATCTCGGTTAACAGATTTTTTTATACAGAATAGTCATCTGATTCGGCCTCGTAATTCTTTGGAGCTATTTTCGCTGTTCCTTATAGATTCGGGTTGGGCCATACTTGAAAATTTCACCCTGTATACTTGTAATATACATTATACCTACACATACATAAGTAATATATATACTTAGCGTGTACATAATTCATTAGACATCTAAATGAAACAGCCAAAAAAATACGCCGGTCGTAATTCAACTATCCATCATTTACAAACTTTACAATAAGGTATCGCCCCAGTTGGGTAATTTTTTCATGGTATTATTTTTTGTTATTATTAACAAGGATACGACAGGTTTTGTTACAAAGTGTGACAGGTAGCCCTCCATTGTATATTTACACTTGATTTCGCGCTCCTTACAAATCTTACATCAATTGTTACATCTTTCGTGGGAAAACTTACGATTTAAAATATCCATTATTCATTTTAAAGAATTTGGACATTTCGCATCACTATGGCGACCATGTTGTCATGTTGGTCAATGACATCCCGCGCTTTTTATGTCGACCATTTTTTTAATTGGACTGGTTTTCTTAATTGACCGGAAATTACATAAAAAACAATGAATGGTATTGAAGGTTTAGATTTTTGTATTAATAATAAGATTTACGAGCTTAATATTTTTTATGTATTGTAATTTATTCTTCATTTTAAAATTTCATTTTTTATAAATAAAATATATAAAAGTATATAGATATAGAAAAATATTGAAAGACAAAAGAGATGCAACACATGATTAAATTATGTGATTCGTTTTTTGAAAAAATCCTCTTTCAACACAATGTGATCGAAGAACACAATATATTATTTATATTTATTTTCGTCATCGTCACCATAATGTAATTTATCCTCCCATCCAAACTATCTTCTATTTTCAACTTCTTTTTTAATTCAACATGACACTTACATCTATCAAACCAGATACTATTTAAAAGATGATTCTATTAATAAATTCGGAAATCATGACAGTCTACACAAAACGAAAGCCAGGTTATAAAGAACTAAGGTAATAATAACTTGTACGACATAAAAAGCGAAATACAGAATAACCGATATCGACAGTTTTGAAAACTTGACACTGACAGTATTCCGCCATATTGAATATTTCAATGAGGAATGCTTATTTTAAATATTTTTAAACAGGAATACTTTAGATTATAAAAATATATGTGTCATATTCTTCAATTCTACAATTTTTTCTCGCTTTTTTGATATACTGTACATGAGATGGCCGAAAATGAAACATCTCCTTTAAACTATTCTTACGGTCACTATCTTCAATAATAGGAAAAACGTTTAACATAAATTCGTTTAGCTAAACGGTTATCAAAATTCATGAGAACGGTAATTTCATGGATGAAATCCCTACCTAAATGTTTTTCTGCTCTGAATAATTTGACTTAGTATGAAATTCGTAGCGATTATAGAGTTAGATAAGTTTAAACATTTCCTGTTACGATCCCAAGGTATGTAGAGTTAGCAAATCACAGAAATATAACTCGCAAAGTACGGGTCGAACTCGCACATAGAGGTTTCCGTACCATCATTGTTCGTGTTCATTATTTTTTACTTATTTTTATTCATTTTATTATTTACAACAATACTTAATTATATGACACAAAAATAGATGGCGTTGGGGTGATGATGAATAATACGTAAAATTTTTAATAATACCCAAGTATTATTTGCCGCAACGCCATCTATTTTTGTGTGACATAACTAATTATGTCACTAATCTTCAAAAATACTGAACCGATCATGAAAATTCTTACACAATCAGAAAGCTACACTATTCAGGATACTATAGGCTATATTTAATTATGATTGAACAACAAGCATATAGAATATAATAAAATAGTTACCATTATTCCGTCTGTTAGTAGCGAGAACACTGGCAGGGGGTCGGGGGGGTAGCGCTGGGGGGGTGTCGGTTTTGGCGGGCGCTGGGGGTCCGGGGTCGTCGGCGCTGGCGTACTGTGGTGATGACGGCTTGCAGGTACACGCTACTTGGTACTGGAAGGTATTAAATGAATTAGAAGGTAGTATCTAAATGGATTTAAATCAAGCTTAATTGGTTAAAAACTCTTACTTACGAGGAAGTAGAAAATCTGATACAAGGTTCAATTACATAGGAAAAAATAAATGAATAATACGCACAAACACACACACACACACACACACAAGTCACACACACGTACACACCGTATAATACTTTAAATATTTGTATTCAATGTTTTTCTATGTACAATGCTGGAAGAGCGGGGCTCACCTAACACAAGTAAGTAACATTACTTATCAGGTGGGCTCCAATAACTTTATATATAAGGAAAAACATTGTAGAGAAGTATTTTTTTTTTTTGATACAAATATGTCATCTATACATATAAATAAAATTGGAGTGTCTGTTTTTAATATTGAAATAACAGCTTTTTACTACATGCATATTCAAACATATGGTACATAAACCAAAATAACATTATACAATTTTTGTCTGTCTGTCTGTTTGTTCTGGCTAATCTCTGAAATAGCTGAACCGATTTTGACGGGACTTTTATTGGCAGATAGCTGATGTAATAAGGAGTAACTTAGGCTACTTGTATTTTAGAACTAGCTGTGCCCCGCGGTTTCCCCCGCGTTATTTCTTTTTAAACCGCGGGGCGAAGCTAGTTAGTATATAAATATGTAAAGCGGGCCACTCATACGTCTACCACAGGGACAATCTAGGGTGCATGGTGGTTGTGTCGATATGGGAAGTATTTCTACACACTTGCCTGCCGTGCAGTGTAACAGAGTATGTAGACCTGCTTAGATTATGGCGGCAGGGGCGATCTAGAGACCAAGAGTGGTCTTACACCCCTGCCACCGTACCGTAGGGTCAATCTTGGAGATATAACAGCAGTGTTAGGCGCTGCTGTGTTCCGTTTTGAAGGGTGTGGTAAGGGAGACAGACTTTTCCGAGGCGTTCCAGCTTAGTCCTCAGGGGTAGCGGCGCATCTGTGGCCGACCTTAGGTAGAAATATCTAATCCTATCTGGGGTTGATGACAAATGTCCATGGGCGGCAGTAGCCACTTATCATCAGGTGGACTGCTTGCTCGTCTGTTACTCCTATATTATAAAAAAATCATCTCTGCTTGCCTACACACAATTAAGGGACATACTTAATCTTACACACTAAATTCCCCTAACGGCAGGTGTATGAGTAACCCAAATTGCTGTGTGCTTAGTAATAAAATTGCTTCATATTACACAGACTGCTAGCTCACCCCTTTCTCATGAAGAGGAAAAGCATGCAGTCCATCTTTTAGTAAGTGGGCAATATCACATCGAAATCTCTAATGAATGTCAGATAGGATTGGAGTCTTACTATTGGTTGATCTACACTAATATTATAAAGAGGAAAACTTTATTTGTTTGTTTGGTTGTAATGAATAGGCTCAAAAACTACTGGACCGATTTTAAAAATTCTTTCACCATTCGAAAGCTACATTATCTACGAGTAACATAGGCTATATTTTATATGAAATATATTTGACAAATAGATTTTGAGGCGGTACAAAGTTTGCCGGGTCAGCTAGTTAAGGATAAGTTGCTGTCACTACGGACTTAGCCGGGTATCCTACATTAATCTCTCCCTTAACTCACCCTTCAAACCAAAACAATGCAGCGTTACACTGCTATAAAGAAATAAGTGAGGCGGCATCGGGAGTCGAACCACTAAGAGCCTTTGAAATTGTCATGTTTCTTATTTCACTTTTTGTACATTAATTAACTTTGGAACTGGTCGGCAGGTAGTTTTAAAAAGATGTTACCTTATGTAGATCGGAAGTGACGGAGGCGCCAGTGTCGCACTCTGGGCACGCGGGCGAACTGCGGCCTGACGTCACGTCCGCTAGCGACATCTCGTGGCTGATGCTGGAACAAATAGAAAAATAAATTATTAATAGTCTCATAATTGTATACTGTGTAGTCCGGGTAAAACAGCTAGTCCGCTCTTAATATAGGAATGAATCGCGTCGCCAAAGCAAATTGTATGACTACACCTCCTCGCAACTGGCATATACTCGTATGTACATTTTTAGAAGAATTTACTTGTCATAATTGTCTTCGAATACATCGTAATGCATTATCAGTATCAAGTCTGCGATTTTTTTACTAGCCGGCTTATCCGGGGTACAAAGTGTAACGAGGAGTTCAACAGCTGGCATTTATAATGAGGCTTTGGTCCTTATTAGTCTCACGGTTTTGTCCATCCTAACAAATGTGAGACGCCTGATACGTACTCCACTGCTTCAATGTGTATTTGTGGAGAGGATTGGGACAGTGGCCAACCAGAGTCAGATTTTAAGCCGTCCATAAAGCGTCCAATGAGGTTTATTATCACAGGATAGGACAGGTAGGACAAGGGTGTTCGACTCGACGGGTCCGAGGTTGGAACCTAGGCATGCACCTCTGATTTTTTAAAGTTAAATACATATTCCAAATTAATTACTTGTTTTAACGTAAAATTGTAAGGAAACATGATGCCCAGGGAGATAAGATAAAAGTTTTCAAAGTTATGCGAAGTCTACCAATTTGTGTTTGGCTAACGTGGCCACTATGGCCTTAACCTTCTCATTTTAAGAAGAGACCCTTGCCCAGCAGTAGGACAGTAATAGATTGATGGTGATCCTATGTTAAGAATTGACCGATGACTTTACATGCCCTAAGGCAGAAATAAGTGCGTTTTATTATTTTTTGGTATCGTAAACATAGACGGAGATAGAAAAATGTGTCCTTTAAAATATTAAACATACATACAGACAATTCATTTTAACGCAAACTTTTATATAAATAAACTTGTGTTACGTCATTATGTGTAAGAAAGACATGCTTCCAAGACACGACAAGTCATTTAACTCATAATTACCTTTTAATAAACAAAAAGGCAATAGAGACAAAACATATCAATACTGGAAGCCATCTTGCAAAAAGTGCATTGCTGCCAACATTCCGAACAAGATGGCGGTTACAGCTGAGTTGACCGCGCATCCGGCCAGCTGTGCCTACCGAGGTTTATCCGCTACTGCTAAACATCTGTCAAATATGTGTGTTATTTTGTAATTTTAGGCCGGAATCTATATCGCAAAATGCAAATGAGGCAAAAGTTGGTAATATTTTCGAAATTACCTAACGTTAGGTCGTTATTTTGAATAAAAACAACGAATGAAATTGTACATTTATTTTTTGTTTCTTTCTTCAAGTATAAGCTCAGTTATCTTCAAACAGTTTAAACTATAAAAAATGTTATCTTTATATAAATTTTTAAGTAACAATATACGGTCTATTTAGTATCCAAATGGCATCTGAAAGCAACCCCAGATTGGATTACGCCTGTTGTTGATAATGAATCTATTCAATGTTTTGCCTAGGAAAGATCGACATTTGATAATCACTACATACCAGAAAATATCAAATTTGATCTTTTGTAGGGAAATTTTGGACAGAGAATGTCTTAATTGCTGACGTTAGAGTCGATCACAGAGTAACTATCTTCGAGGACTTATCTAAGACGCCTCACATTTTTTTGTCCACGAGGGGGAAACCTTCGAAAGGTACCCAATGCCGCGGGAGCGACACAGGATTATGTGGGACTCTTACCGCACTAAAGCCCCCCCGGTGGCCGTCCTCGGCGCTACGTAGAGGGCTCCGGGATCTGCAAAGGAACGCAACCGGAGTCCTCTTAGCGCGTTGCCCCGTCGAGCTCTGCCCAGGTGAGCTTAACGCTCGCCGCACCGTCTGGTGGGCACGACGGTATGCGACCACACATTCCGCCGTCCATCCCGGGGTCACTAGCCGGGCGGTTCGAGCTCCCACTCTTGCCACCCACGACCCCGGAAGCCCCCTTTTAGTCGCCTCTTACGACCGGCAGGGGATACCGTAGCCCTATTCTTGTCCCGGAACTACAGGGATAATATGCCTTAACACACCCTTCAAACCAGAATACAACAGCTGGACTTTAAAAAGCAGAAATTAAACTACGTACTCAGGTTACCACATTTAGAAACTAATATAGAAGATAATTGATGCAAGACTGTTCTAAAATAATGGTTTAATAAAGTATTAATTAATCCACAATGTTCAAGTATTACAATGGTGCTTGAAATGACCACGTATTTCTCACGGTCAACGTAAGTATTGAGACAGTAATGTTGACATAAACTTAACGTAGTAACAGAATAGACATCTATGGCCGATTATTTAGCTATGGCTTGAGGAATATTTAGCGAGTAACATCTATTATTAATATTCAATCTATTGAAAGAAAAAGATCGAAGTATAATTTCTTCTTGAATTAGGTATAATAAAGATGAACATTTGTCAATTTTAGTTAACTTCGTAGTTGATGCAGTTGTCAAAATTCGACGGTATACAAATAGATTAGTTAAGATTACTCACTCCTAACAAGAAAATGTACCCAGTTTTGAGAATTGAAATAATTGCGTAAAAAAGTTTTGCCACGTCTCCGTGCTAAAATGTCCCTAAAATATTTGAAATAATTATTTATTTGTTACGTAAATTATTAGTATTAGTTATTTATTCGTACATTTTCTCTAAAAATGTTTTTATTTGTCAAGAATTCAAAACAAGAACTTACTAATAAGCCGTTTGTGGCTTTATTCAATTTCAGGGCGGCGAAGTATCTTTACTAATCTATGGGTATACAATCGAATTTTAATAGACTTTTAGGGTTCTATGGTTCCAAAGAGTAGAAACGGAACCTTATTACTAAGCCTCCGCTGTCTATCCGTCGGTCACAGTACTCTATCTCTTGAAGTGTAATAGATAAACACTTGATATTTTAGAGAGTAGGTACGTATAACGGTGGACGCCATAGCAACAAATACTAAGTAAAAATAAAAAAAGCTTCAAAATAAATGGGGATCCCAATATCCCCATACAAGAAAGTTACTACAATTTTCTGCGTTTTTCACTTTTTCTATTGACCCGTAATAGGTGTAGATTTCAAATGCTACTAAAACAAATACTGAAAAAAAAATGAATAAACATTTGGAAATACGAAACCTTCCGTGCGAGAGTTCTTGCACTTGGCCAATAGACATGATGACAAATTGTGAACTTCCCTTCTATAATGTAGGTACATGTCTACTGATTCCAGAAATAGTATTATTTCGGCAATAAATTCAGTATTAACGGAAATATTAGCATTATTAAAACAAATTTTGAATTCAGCGTAAAAAGGGTCACGGGTGTCATGGCGTCCGCGAGTGACGTCACGCTTCGTTATCCTATAGAAAAGTTCAATCAATACGGTGACACGCTAAAAAAATAACGTCATTTCGCCCCGGTTAGCATTTTAGACAAGATGGCCGACTTCATTATTTTACACTTTTATTTTATTGAAAATAGACCTAATGAATCCTAAAGTTTTTATTAAAACTGGGCTATTTTTGAGAATGCTTTCAACAAATTGTTTTTAAGTAAATCATTTATTCTTCTATTTTTTAATACTGTCATATGTCGGTCAATAGAATTAAAAGTTCTACAGTGCAATCCCCGTACAATGACAAAAACAAATAATAAGGACTAACATCTCACATGACATAAATAAAATCCTATGATACATGGCGTCCATGGGGTCGGCGACCGGACAATCATTCAATCTACTCAATGGACTCTGTGTGAGTCACATATCTGTTATGATACGGATTAGGACAAAGGACTGTTTTTAAGACAAGTATAGTCCGCGCCAAACTGCTAGTCCGCTCTGAAGTTGTTGCGAACAGCTAGTCATACAATTTGAATTTGATAATAACTCCTCCGTCGTACCATACTTATTCAATTAAGTAAGTATCACAATAAAAAACTAATTTAAATTAAATCAAATCAAAAATACTGAAAGTAGATTCTTTACAAAACTCTTTATGAACGCCAATAAATGTACTTTATGTACACCACTTTGTCACATGTTTTGTTATGGATAAAGAATTATTTTCGAAATAAAAATCTCCATTTTTATTCTCAGTATTATTGAAGTTGAAACGTTTTAAAATTTCAATCCGTGTTGGTGTTAAACAGAAAAACTAATCTGCCCTTTGTCCTAAAATTAGCATCGCACGAAAACGGATCACGTTTTTGAACTATTTTTTAACCTTATCTAATTTGTGAAAGACGTTTAATGTCATTAACCTATTACTGCCTATTTCTAATGCTACGAGTAGCTAGTGATATCGTCGTCAACCCATTACTGTCCCACTGCTGGGCACGGGTATCCTCTCAAAATGAGTGATAGCCTAGTGGTTAAGAGACTCGGTCTCTCGATCGAGAGGTCCGAGGTTCAAATCCCAGGCACGCTCTGATTTTACAAAGTTATGTGCGTATTAGAAATTAATTATCACTTGCTAAACGGTGAAGGAAAACATCGTGAGGCAACTTGCATACCTGAGAGATTTATAAAAAAAATCTCAAAGGTATGTGAAGTCTACCAATACGCACTTGGCCAGCGTAGTGGACTATGGCCTAATCCTTCTCATTATGAGAGGAGACTCGTGCCCAGCAGTGGGACAGTAATGGGTTGTTGATGAGGCCATAGTACACCGCGCTGGCTTAGTGCGTATTGGTGGAAGTAACATACAAGCATACAATCCACCCGATGGCTAGTACCGACGTGTGCCCAAGGACACCTGTAATCAACTTCAGATAATATTGTCTTACTTGAGATCGGCCACAGATACACGTTGCTACCCTTAAGACAAAGTTCACCGCGGATAAGTATGTCTCCTCCCACACCCTTCAAACCAGAAGACAGGAGCGCTTAACACTGCTGTTATAACAGAAATAGGTGTGGCGGTGTCGCCGGAGTCGAACCACAAAGAAATTTACCTTTTAAACACACATAGAGACACGCATTTTTTTTTAAGGCAAATCGTGTACTCGGGCCAACTTCATTCACAAAAACACAGTAAGGACAACAAAAGACAGTTAACATTGTTAAGGGACTACCTGTAAAATCCTTTTTAAAACCCTTATGTATAGAAAGTACATTTTGCGGCCTACCTGGCGGCCATTGTCTATGGTAGATTTATTTTTATCTGTGAAAAGAATGTCGATGGTAGATTTATCTATGAAAAGAATGGATTCGACGTACTATATAAAAAATAACTGTTGACCGATTTCTTTCAATTTCATACAAGATCTGTATATATTTAAAAGTTTTGAGTATGTATTCCCAGAGCGCTATGACATAGGGCTCTTCAAGAAGCAAAAATAGCTCTCCTTCAAAGCCGGCGATGCAATGGCGACTCCTCTGGTGTTTCAAATGTCCATAGGCGACGGTGACTGCTTTCCATCAGGTAGCCCGTCTGCCTTTGCAGGTTTAATTATATAAAAATAATTTATATACTAGCTTTCGCCTGCGACTTCGTTCACGCAGATTTTCATGTTAGATTTTAAGCTAAACATCTGTTTAATAATAAAATATGAAAAAGCAATAGATTTTCTGGTCTACACGTAATAGTAAGTGGATACAGTCCGCGTAAAACTGCTAGTCCGCTCTGAATATAGAAATGAATCGCGTCGCCATAGCAAATTGTATGACTACAGTAGCTAGCAACAACTTCAGAACGGACTAGGAGTTTGGAGCGGATTATACCTGATAGTGGTAATATTATGATACATATCTTCGGATAAAAATCTTTCAATTAGGTTATGTTCCAGTTATTTTATATTATTGAAGTAGGCATATATAAAAGCAATGTAGCGCAGCTGTGTTCCGCTTTGAAGGGTGCTAAAGGAAAAATCCGAGACGTTCCAATTTAGTCTTCAGGTAATTTGGTCCACAGGGATAACAGGGGGCATCTCTAGCTAACTTTAGGTAAGACTCAATGCTATCTGAGATTGATTTTAGAAAGAGCGGCTGTCACCACTGACCATTAGATGGACTACATGCTCTTGCTGCTAAATATAAGAAAGAAACATTTTTTTTTATAATATAAGAGTAGCAGACGAGCATGCAGTCCACCTGATGGTAAGTGGCTACTGCCGCCCATGGACATCTGTAATCAACCCCAGATAGGATTAGATATTCCTACCTGAGGTCGGCCACAGATGCGCCGCTACCCCTGAGGACTAAGCTGGAACGCCTCGGAAAAGTCTGTCTCCCTTACCACACCTTTCAAACCGGAACACAGCAGCGCCTAACACTGCTGTTATTAGGTAGAAATAGGTGTGGCGGTGGTGCCGCCGGAGTCGAACCACAAAGGGTTCTACCACCTTCAAAAATATTCCAAAAACGGTCAATCTATCATATCATATGAATTTTTTACGCGATATTATCGATTAACTAAAGTAATAACTCAACATATTGACGCAATAAAAGTTAAGAATAATGGCTCATAAAATAGTGATGACACGTAAATAATTTTATCGATAATAACAATGATGCACCGGAAAAATCGATAAAAGTTTGTATTTTACGATTTAATAAAAAATTAAGGCTACTTTTCTTTACAATTTTAAATTTAAGGCTATTTTGTTTTACTTTTTATATTATACTAGCTGACCCGGCAAACTTTGTACCACCTCAAAATCTATTTATCAAATATATTTCATATAAAATATAGCCTATGTTACTCGTGGATAATGTAGCTTTCGAATAGTGAAAGAATTTTTAAAATCGGTCCAGTAGTTTTTGAGCCTATTCATTACAATCAAACAAACAAACAAACAAAGTTTTCCTCTTTATAATATTAGTATAGACTAGCTGACCCGGCAAACGTTGTGTTGCCATATAAATAAAAAAAAATGTTAAGGATGAACAACCCTTATCACTTAAAGGTATGAAAAATATATAGTAGCCGATTCTCAGACCTACTGACTATGCATATAAAATTTGGTGAAAATCAGTAAAACCGTTTCGGAGGAGTACGGTAACTAACATTGTGACACGAGAATTTTATATCTATACTAATATTATAAAGAGGAAACATTTTGTTTGTTTGTTTGTTTGATTATAATGAATAGGCTCAAAAACTACTGGACCGATTTTAAAAATTCTTTCACCATTCGAAAGATACATTATCCACGAGTAACATAGGCTATATTTATATGAAATATATTTGATAAATAGATTTTGAGGCGGCACAAAGTTTGCCGGGTCAGCTAATATAAGATAAAGTACAGTTAATGTCTATTTTCTACACCCGAACTAGTATTATAAATGCGAATGTGTGTTTGTTTGTTACACTTTCATGTCTTAACTACATAACCGATTGACATAAAATTTTGTACCCACGTTGTCAGGGGTTCAGAAAAGGATCTAGGGTACCTTTAATTCCGAAACAATTACATAAGTGTTGTAGATGTAATTAAAAGAAAAAGAAACCCGACCTTCTAGAAAGCAAAAAAAAACACAAATTTGGTGAATAATCAATATTTTCATTTATTACTTTACGTATAAGCGAATGTATTGGCTTTATGAACCCTCTACTACGTTGGGGCCCTGTGCCTTTAGGGTAAAGACGACCCGGGTGCCTTTTATCTCAAAAAAGAATTATTCCCGAGGGATAAATAAAATAACTTATAACATGAGTTTAACGACAATGTTATCAAAGTGATAGTATAGTGGGTAAGAAACTCGGTCCCTTGCTCGAAAGATCTGAGGTTCAAATCCCAGGCACCTCTGATGTTTCAAAGTTATGTGCGTATTAGATATTAATTATCACTTGCTTAAACGGTGAAGGAAAACATCGTGAGGAAACCGGCATACCTTAGAAATCTAAAAAATAGTTTCAAAGGTATGTGAAGTCTACCAATACGCACTTGGCCAGCGCGGTGGAATATGGCCTAAACCTTCTCATTCAAACATAAGACCCGTGCCCAGCAGTGGGACAGTTAATGAGTTGATAATGATGATAATCTTATCAAATTATTGTAGTGTCATCGAGCTCTGACCACGAGCGAAACCACAGGTAAAACTAGTATGTATTTTAAGTACAAATAATTGAAATTTCAAAATGCGTGCCCTTATACTTAAGGGTCTTCAAAACACGGATTCCCATATCCTTTGATTACACTAGAAAAAAATTATATTCGAACTAAACGAAACGTGATACATATAGTTGTCTCGCTTACGCATATGACGTGTGTGTACTCAGCCTTTGTAGAAGCCTAATGCTACTAACAAAGATTTTTTTATTTACCAAAATATATATAAATATAAATATAAATAAATATAATATAAATATAAATAAATAGCGGTTTCTTAACTAATAACCCTACAGTAGGATTGTGGGTATAATGTACACACACAAACACCCAGACCCAGAACAAAAGTATAAATTCATTATTTAGATACCTACCTGGCGGGGGATCGAACCCAGAACCCCAATTAATATTAGGTATCCTTTGGTAATTGTAAAATTCTTGAATGACTCGCAAATTATTGTAACTACTTTCCCCAACTCATCAAGAGATGGCATTTCTGAATCACGCTATTGAAGATTTCTCAACATCTTGCATACATACAAGCTCCGAACTGAGACTGTCGGAGCACAGCCCCCGGGCATGATCACTTAGCCTGGAGGAAGATATCTCTTTACCAAATTAGAGAGGACCTTTGCAGATGGATGAACCCTCTGTGGTTCGATTCCAGCGGCGCCACCGCCACACTTATTTCTGCCTAAACACAACAGTGTTAAGCGCTGCTGTGTTCTGGTTTGATGTGTTGTAAGGGAGACATACTTTTCCGATGCGTTCCAGCATAATCAGGGATAGCGGCCCATCTGTGGCCGACCTCAGGTAGGAATCTAATCCTACCATTAGGTGGACGGCATTCTAGTCTTCTTCTACTCCTATATAATTAAAAAATAGCGACGTATCTGTGGCAGACCTCTGGTAGGCCTCTCTTATCTTATCTGGGGTGGATTATAGATGTCATGGGCGGCAGTAGCCACTTACCATCTGGTGAACTGCTGGTTTCTTACTTCTATACGAAAAGAGAGAAATAGTTAGCAGTAGTATTTTTTCTACCGCTGTTATAGATAGTAGAATTGTACCTCTAATCATCTGTCTGAAAACTTTCGAGTGTTATAACCCGATGTCATGTGGGATGGGGTTGAACCACCCCTTTGAGGCATATTTATGGTTCTCCCGTATTTTATAAGGGCACGTCACTTGGGATGTCAATTAAAATGATTGAAAGGATTTTTTGAGTGTTTTTAGTTATATTTCTAGACAGGGGGGGATGATAGAATAGTGGTGTGAATTTTGACCCCTCACTTTAGGGTTTAAGGTTCAAATCCTAATTAAAAGTGATTCTGTTGAGTGATGTTGTTGTCAACCCATAGCTTTTTTTATAATATAGTAGTAGCAGACGAGCATGCAGTCCACCTGATGGTAAGTGGCTACTGCAGCCCATGGACATCTGTAATCAACCCTAAATAGGATTAGATATTCCTACCTGAGGTCAGCCACAGATGCGCCGCTACTCCTGAGGACTAAGCTGGAACGCCTCGGATTAGTATCTGTCAGAACACAGCAGCGCTTAACACTGCTGTTATAACTAAGAAAAAGATGGAGCGGTGGTACCGCCGGAGTCGAACCACAAAGGGTTCTACCACCTTCAAAAGGTATTTGAAATCTACCAATCCACACTTGGCCAGATATGGACTATGCCCTAAACCACTCTAAGAGAACCGTGCCCAGCAGTGGGATAATATTTGGTTGCTGAACTATTATATCTTTAGGTATCTTAGCTTTCACAATCATGAGAATAGCGTCCATTGTAATCTCTATTACATTTAAACTGTGGGAGAACTTTCCCTCGAATAATTTGGTCACGTAATGTGTTTTCCTAAATGGCAAATTTAGTTGGTAATTGCCATGGTATTATGATAGAGACTGAATAAATAAGACTATAAAACATGAAGGTTGTAAAACCCTTTGAGGTTCGACTCCAGCAACACCACCGCCACACCTATTTCTGTTATAACAGCAATGTTAAGGGAGACATAATTATCCGACGATTTCCAGCTTAATTCTAAGGGGTAGCGGCGTATCTGTAGCCAACCTCAGATAGGAATCTAATCCTATCTGGGGTTGATTACAGATGTCTATGGGCGGCAGTAGCCACTTACCATCAGGTGAACTGCATGCTCGTCTGCTACTCCTATATTATATATAAAAAAACTGATGTCATGATTTTCAAGAACATCCATCCCGTTTCACACAGAGAATATATCAGATTGTATGACTTTTAGAAAGAAATAAGTTTTTTATTCGGATAATGTTCTTATGTCACAATGTTAGTTACCGTACTCCTCCGAAACAGCTTTACCGATTTTCACCAAATTTTATATGCATATTCAGTAGCTCTGAGAATCGGCTACTATCTATCTTTCATAGCCCTAAGTGATAAGGGTTGTTCACCCTTAACATTTTTTATTTATATGGTAACAACGTTTGTTGGGTCAGCTAGTCGTAATACAAAAATGAACGTGTAAAATTAATGTAATTTTACATAATGCTTATTACATTTCAGAACAGCTTACCAATTGGTGTGGAATTCCATTGTATGGGGCTAGTTTGAGAAGTCCAAATAATACGTTTATGTCATACTAGCTGACCCGGCAAACTTTGTACCGCCTCAAAATCGATTTATCAAACATATTTCATATAAAATATAGCCTATGTTACTCGTGGATAATGTAGCTTTCGAATGGTGAAAGAATTTTTAAAATCGGTCCAGTAGTTTTTGAGCCTATTCATTACAATCAAACAAACAAACAAAGTTTTCCTCTTTATAATATTAGTATAGAAGACTACTTTGATAATTAAAAAAATATCAGTCAGCTAAAAACGAAAAGGACAATGCAATACCCAAGTCCAGATGTTGTGATGACCTTTTAAGAGCAGTCAATTGTTAAAACATGGCGGCAATTGGCGAAATTATGTCACTCCGAGACAATAAACTATGACAAAATGAGGTTGTACCCGCGGCTTCGCTCTCTTTAATTGTTTACTTTTATATGATACTAGCTGACCCGGCAAACGTTGTGTTGCCATATAAATAAAAAAATGTTAAGGGTGAACAACCCTTATCACTTACGGGTTTAAAAAATAGATATAATATTTGAAACTGCGATGGTAGCGAAGTCTGTCGAATCCAATGTGAAACATTCCAAAATCAACAACTACTTACGAATTAAAAATTAATTAAAAAGGCCTTTTCCCACGGACTAAATTGTGAATCTAAAACATTCTCAAGTCCCCTTAAACACACACAACAAATTTCATCAAAATCAGTCCATTCGTTTAGGAGGCGTTCAGTGACATACACACGCACATAAGAAATATATATATAAAAATAGGAGAAGCAAACGATCGACCATCAGGTAGACGAATGCAGTCCACATGATGGTAAGTGACCACTGTCGCCCATGGTCATCAGTAATCAACCCCAGATAGGATTAGATTCGTACCTGAAGTCGGGCACAGATGCGCCGCTACCGCTGAGGACTAAGCGGGAACGCCTCGGAAAAGTCTGTCTCCCTTACCACACCCTTCAAACCGGAACACAGCAGCGCTTAACACTGCTGTTAATAGGCAGAAATAGGTGTGGCGGTGGGGCCGCCGGAGTCGAACCACAAAGGGTTCTACCAGCTTCACAAACGTTCACTTCACACATAAGGTGTGATTAATAAGCGATTTAGTAGATTAGCGTGAATGGACTGGGTTTTCAACCTCGGACCCACCAATCAAAACACCGAGTTTCAACCATATATATCACTTTACGTATGTGTTAGATGTGTATGTAGGAATTCTAATATATAATTTCGCAAAGATAAGCTTGCGAATACGTGGAATAGCAACACTAGCGGTCTTTATTTGCATTGAATGATCTAATACGTACCGAATAAAGGATAGCTTTGTTATAAACTCAACAGGAATTACTCGTATCATGTGTTAAGGATTGCGATATGAAGATAACTTTTAAGGAGAGAAATGAATTTTAATTATATTGTTTATGTAAGTCAATCTTATCTTAATATAGATGGTAGTTGAGGTGGATTCGAGGTTCGAATCCCAGGCACGTTCCTAGGATTTTTCAAAATTAAGTGCGTATTAGAAAATAATTATCACTTGCTTAAATAGTGAAGGAAAACATCGTAAGGAGAGCGGCATACCAGGGAAATCTTTAAAAAAAGTTTTCAAAGGTATGTGAAGTCTACCGATACGCACTTGGCCAGCGCGGCGGACTATGGCCTAATCCTTCTCATTCTGTGCCCAGCAGTGGGACAATAATGGCTGACGTCAGTGTGAAGATTTTATATTAAAATCGTGACAAAATCCGCTCAATAGCCCTACATATTCAAATCAATACAAATAAATTTTTGTATTCAAAATAGGTTCTTTACAGAGCACTTTTTGAATGTCAATACAACTACCACCACTTCACAAGGTACGAAACACCTTATGGAGAAGAAGCGGCGAAAGAATCTCCATAACACAATTAAATCCTTACTAATATTATAAATCCGAAAGTAACTCTGTCTGTTTGTCTTTCTGGTTGTCTCTTCTTCACGCCCAAAACACTGAACCGATTTTAATGAAATTTTGTACAAAGGTAGTCTGAGACCCGAGACACAGGGTAGTTTTTATCCCGGAAATCCCACGGGAACTAGGGATGGCGATCTAAGATCGACTAATCGGAGAATCGATCTTTTGGACCCAAAACATCGATTATTTTAATCGATATTAGTAAGCATTGAATCGTAAACTATGCATTTGATCAAGTGATGATCTTTAGCAAAGTTGAAGGTACGAATTTTCAGTTTTATGTATGTTAGTATGTTATATTATTTTCTTTCAAATGCGGGCGAAGCCGCGGGCTAGTATTACCATAACATATATAATTTCTTGGCAATCCTTGTCACAATAAACCACCCAGCTTCGGATATCATAGGTTTGCGAAGGAATGTGAATATCTCGCACGTACTAATTCTCCGTATGCACATGCACATATGCACACACGATAAAAATAGAATTCAATAGGTTTCAAACAATTCGCTTTAGTAATTTGAATTCATTTCTCAAAACGAAGCTTACTTTATAAGCATAATCTTAATTTTATTTTTAAGCGTTTTCAAAAATAACATGACATAGGTACGAGGGCGCGTTTTTAAGTCCGCGGAATGGCGGGGTTGGAGGGATGATAGCGGGCTTGTTAAGGGCGGTACGTGTTAAGTGACTCATAAATAGTATAAATATAAAGTTTTATCACAATTGCATCATTAGTTTTAAAACTATCGACAATTAAACAACTCAATCCGGAAAAACAATTTAAGTATGGAGAAAATCGAGCATCGCGCCGTTATAAAGTTCCTTACCAAGCAAGGAAAGTCTGTGCAAATCATAATGGAAAAGATGTCATCGGTTTACGGGGACTCTTGCCCTGGAAAAACGATGGTTTACAAGTGGAACAACCTTTTTAAGCTAGGCAGGGATTCACTTGAAGACGACCCACGACCCAGACGGTCTGTTGAGGTGACCACTCCGGAAACGATGGCGAAAGTCGAAAAATTAGTACTGGAAGATGCTCGGCTAAAGAAGGAACAGCTTGCAGAAATGGTTGGAGTATCGGATACAAGCATTTTTAAATTTCTGCATGACCATCTTGGCATGACTAAGGTCAGCGCGCGGTGGGTGCCGAGAATGCTCACGCCGCCTCAAAAACAACAGCGCGTTGAATGTTCCCGTGCGTTTTTGGACCTCTGTGGAGAAGATAAAGATATTGTATTGAATCGAATTGTTACTTGAGATGAAACTTGGGTTCACCATTATGAACCTGAGTCTAAACAAGACTTCATGCAGTGGCATAAAAAGGGTACAGCACCTCCTAAAAGGTTTAAGGTGTCACAATCGGCCGGAAAATTCATGGCGACAGTCTTTTGGGATTCAGAAAGAATTTTGTTAATAGATTATAAAGATAAAGGTGTCTCTATAACCGGAAAATATTACGCAACTATCCTGGAGCGGTTAAAAGAAGCCATCAAAGAAAAAAGGCGGGGAAAATCAACCAGAGGTGTCCTGCTGTTGCACGACAATGCGCCCGTACACAAAAGCCGTATTGCACTGGCTGCCCTGCATAAGGTGAGCTTTGATATTTTAAATCACCCACCCTATAGGCCAGACCTGGCTCCCAGCGATTATTATCTCTTTCCAAAAATGAAAAAAGAGCTTCGTGGAAATAAATTTTCTACAGACGAAGAAGTTAAGGACGCAATTTTTCCGACAAGGACGAAACATTTTTTATGAGGGTTTAAATAAATTAATACAAAGATCTTAAAAATGTATTCGTCTTGCAGGAGAATATGTAGAAAAAGAAAAATAATTTTGACATTTTATTTTCCCTCCTTGTCCCTCATTCCGCGAACTTAAAAACGCACCCTCGTACATATAACTGAAAATTTGTAGAGTCCGCGTAAAACTGCTAGTCCGCTCTGAATATAGAAATGAATTGCGTCGCCATAGCAAATTGTATGACTACACCTGCTCGCGCCAACTTCAGAACGGACTAGCAGTTTGGCGCGGACTATACCCTCATTGGAATGACAGTGGCGCCATCTGTCGAAAATTTGTCGTACCAACTCAGAACTTTCGTGGGCTCATGCACAACAACTTTGCTAAAGATCATCACGTGATCAAGCATAGTTTAAGATTCTATAAAGGACATACAAACATTCATTTTTATTTACCTGTGTATAGAAGGGCATGCACTTCAGCTGATGGTAAGTCACTGCCGTATGGACGTAACCAACTCCATTTAAAATAGGTTCTACCTGAAGCTGATCACATGTGTTGCCACGTAAGGACTAAGAAAGGCGCCTTAAACGACCTCCAAAACAGAACTGCTTCTACTGCAGCGCATGGGCATATTTAATGAACCTCAGATAGGATTAGATTCCTACCTGATTCGGCCACAGATGCGCTATCCCTTCAAAATAATAATACAATTTGATAAACCAAGATTGACTAACTATGGGAAAATTCCATAAATTGCATGTAATTATTTAGGTATCATTACTCACGAATTGGATAAAGAAATGTAACTTTCATCTCCATTGTTTCTATCTTTTATCTTTATGTGTTATCTTTATGGCTGTAAAAGATAGGGAACCATGTACATTTCAGGTCACGGATTCTCAAACTTTCAGACAATTTAAGTGTTAGTATAACAATGTATTGTAATATATTTAAATCAAAGTAAGATCAATGTATCGATGGACATTGGACAACTGTAAGCTACCCTAGATAGGATAGAACGTGGATAGAACGTTTGTTCGAGGTTTGTAACAGGTGCATTTCTCTTTGAGAAAAGGGATGGCGATCTGAGATCGATTAATCGAAGGATCGATCTTTTGGGCCAAAATATCGATTATCTTAATCGATATCCAATAATGGATCGATTCAGTGATTCGATCTTTCATCCTAGATAATCGAATGTCGATTTTTTCCAAGTTGGTTGAATGTGTTATAAACATTTTTTTGCTAACGAATACGTATTTTAGTGCTGTTCTGGTCCTGATGGCCTTCTTTTCACAAGAGATCGAAGATCGATTTTGAAAAATTGATTCTTGGGCCTCGATGCTTTTGTGAATCGATTTATTGCACTTCGATTCGAATCTAATCGATCGAAACAATCGATCTTTTTAGGAAAGAATCGCCATCCCTACCTGTGAACTAAGCTGGAGTGCTTCGGATTACTTCGTTTAGTGTCTCCGTAAGGGAGTCCCTTCAAACCAGAACGGCACACGGCGGGGTGACACTACTATTATAAGGCAGAAATAGGCCTGAGCCACGAAGAGTAACCTTTAAAGTCTGAAGAAATCTTCTAGAAAACATAACGTTAAATATTTATAACTACAACAATTTAATCATATCGATAAAGTTGAAAGATTTTGAAGGTGGTAGAACCATGTGTGGTTAGACTCCGGCGACACCACCGCCACATCTATTTCTGCCTAATAACAGCAGTGTTAAGCGCTGCTGTGCTCTGGTTTGAAGGGTGTGGTAAGGGAGACATGCTTTTCCGAGGCATTCTAGCTTAGTCCTCAGAGGTAGCAGCGCATCTGTGGCCGACCGCAGGATATCTAATCCTATGTGGGGTTGGTTACAGATGTGCACGGGCTGCAGTAGCCACTTACCATCAGGTGGACTGCATGCTCGTCTGCTACTCCTATATTATAAAAAAAAAGTATAAGGTGACTGTTATTTACGACAGAATTTGTATTTGATGTATTATATTTTGTTTGTAGCCTTCGGGGCATAACAAATTTTGAATTACAATAGGTATATTTTCTTTATAAGTGTGGTGCAAATCTGTACATTTTATAATACTTTAATCTGTTCACTTTGGTTTTAAATTCACACGCGACATAACGAGAAGCAAAGCGAGCCGAGTTCATTGGCATCTTAACTTTGTGTATCATCTTGCTGTTCCTGTATTCAATGGTGTTGTCATTTAGCTCTATTATCTACAGCTGGGCGAGCTTGTATATTGTCGCATGACGTAATGCAATGTAATGTACCGTAATATTTAAATTTAAATGGACTACAAGATGGCGATACTTGGCGTAACATTTTTTGGAGTTTACTCCTTAAGAAACGATTTGAGTTATAAGGCCCGGTACGGAAATTTTATGAGGAGTAAAATCAAGTGTAACACGAAAAGTTGAGGCGTAACGTAGAAAGAGACAAACATATATATCTGTAGGATTGAACGTGTAAAAGAATGAGATGGAATACATTACACAGCGTATCTCATTCTCGGGGTCTCCTCTTTGCGCGATACTTCGTAGTCTCACTGTATAGTTCACTACCTCCAGTCTGAGAGTTGAATGTGTGCGTATGTTTGTACGTGTGTGTTGCGCGCCTGCGTATTACGAAGTTCTGCCACAACTTGTATACTGCTGCCGAGCACAGGGTATGCATGCTGTATAATAAATGCATATAGTAGCATCTATTGTATACATCTATATACAACGTACATAAACAGCAACCTAACCATCAAGTTTTAATGTTTTTATTATTATTATTATTTATATTATTTTGTAACATACTTTATGTAATACGCATTATTGAAGTAATATAAATAATCCGAATAATTACAGATATATGTTTGTTTCTCTTATCATTTTAGCAGATGCGTTCATTTACCCTTTTTTTCTATTCGATATATGTCATAATTATCGTTCGTAAGGAGTAAACTCCAATCGTGCGTCGTAGCTGACACACACACACTTTTTTAATAAGTCCTAGCACTACAGAAAGTTACACCACACGTTATTACTACATAACACTAAACATTTTATAGTACGGTAAAAATAAAGTTGTAAATAAATAAGTTTTACAGTAGGTAACAAAAGTGTATTGAAATTATTTTTATGTTGGAAATTAACACCACTTCGGTGTTAAAATAAATACCTAAGGATTGTTCGTAAATAGATTAGAAGTACCATTGAAATCAATTCTTAGAAAATATCGTTGAAATAATGCCTACAACTTGGCAGCTGAATATCAGCCGGGAGGCAATGAAATACTTTCAGAGAAATGACAAGAATTTTGCTCCTCACCCCATTGGGATCTTTTTTATTGTAACGACACGACACGGCACCGGCGTCGACATCATAACACCGGCAGCGACTTTCTTTATTTTTTACTTAAACCGATAGATTAGTAAAGATTACTCACTCCTAACAAGAAAATGTACACAGTTTTGAGAATTGATTAGTTGCGTAAAAAAGTTTTGCCACGTCTCCGTGCTAAAACGTCCCTGAAATATTTGAAATAATTATTTATTTATTATGTTAATTACGCAGTATTAGTTATTTATTGTAAATTTTCTCTAACAATGTTTTTATTTGTCAAGAATTCAAAAGAAGAACTTACTAATAAGCCGTCTGTGGCTTCATTCAATTTCAAGGCGGCGAAGTATCTTTACTAATCTATGCTTAAACCTAACGATAAGGCAGGCTACCTGATGCAAAGCGCCATCGCCTATGGTATTTTGCAACAGAACATTTGCCTGTGCGTCGCCGGCATCGAAGAACTATGTTTTGCGCCTTTATTAATGTAAAAAGTTTTTTCTCATAAAAATCATGGAAAATATCTTATTCCTAATTAAACTTATTTATTGAATTAAATTTATTGAATTAAACTTATTTATGAAATATCTGGTACAGTTTGAGAAACAATGACATTTAAAAAAACTTTTACTCTGTTCTAATCTATGAGTCTGTTGATAAACATAGATTTTCCATTCAAGATTTTTAATTTTTAATACTTTTGCATTGACTCATATAACGAAAGTTTTTCAATATCAGTGCGCCATTGTCAAGGGTAGCATGAGTCACCACTCAGAACTTAAATTTAGGTGAGTTTAGAGTTTTGTGTAAATAATATAGAGTTTTATGTAATAAAGACAATAGCAGTAAAAAAATCTGCGAAACGCGCTATTTTAAATAATCGCGTAACAAACATAGTATGAATATGTAGTATTTGCAACTCTAGGAAGGCGTGCTTCTAAGCAAATACTAGAGTCCGTTTATCTCAGAAAGGGCCTAAGGGACATCGCTCAAAAGAAACACCGATGATTCCTTCTCAAAACTCCATTTACAGGGATAATTAAGTCCCACATAACCATTCTTTTCCACAAACGGTCAAGTATCTTGAGAAAAATTTCCCCACAAACAATAAAACGACAAAAAGCCTTGTTAAGAGTCATTAAAATTCATAGTTTCAACAAAAAACTGACCATAGTTTTTATCAGCGGCCCTTTCTTCTAATCTAAAAAGCATAAACCATAAATCTTATCCTAGATCGCTTTTTGCCGCCCACGCGAACTTTTTCGAAACAAAAAAAGGCAAAGTTAAACCCGTGCAGCCTATAAAGTCGAAACTTTCAAAAGTTTATATCTCTATAGTTCACTCTTTGTTGCAATCATGAGAATTGTAACAATAATATTCCCATCAACAACTTAACCAAAACCTTCAAAAGATATGTACTTACAACATTCAACTCACCATAAAATCAAATGTGATCACCAAATCCTGTTTTCGAATCACTTAAACCGTAAAACATCCTTTCGCACGCACAAAACTATTTCAAAACTTTGAACGAAACACATTTCTAAAGATACTTTCAACTCTACTCAACGTAACGTTATGAACGCAGCCATTTTATTCACAAGTAAAGTTATATTAAACGACTTAATTCACGTTTTAAATGTAATTAAATGCAGCGCGTTCGTTGCGCGTCGCGTCGCATTTTGACTGGAGCTGGAGGTGGAGAGTCAAGTCAAGATATTTTTACCTGTGAGAGCAAAAAGTTTGACCGACCACGACTTCGTCCCCACTTAATACATTGTCGACTTAATCTCCACGAACTAAAGCTTGAATCCCTTCGCAGGTCTTAATTGCATTAGTGTGCCCGTAAGCTTGCTTATCGATGCCAAAAAAGCTGCTATATCGTCGTGGATTAAAGTTTAATTCGCTTTGTGTAGCCGTAAAAGCTCAACCATACGCTACAATTCAATGTATAGTGGACAGTTGGTCGGAATCAGAGATTCTTAAAGTTTACAGCCGACGTTAACTGTCAACCTATTTAACGATGATGAATTGATTACGCACGAAACAAAAGAAATGTTTAGGCACTTTTATGTTTTTGTTACGAAACTAGATAGATTTTATGGGTTAAAGAGTTTTTCTTTATTCAACTTTGTTTACGGAAGTTCAGCGCTCAATTTACAGACAAACTCTTTTTATGCACTTCTCATTATATTTTATTGAGAAGAGCATAAAAATAAGTAAATTTATTTTTAATTCAATCAGATTTAGAATGTAAGTGAGAATGGTTAAAGCCATAGTCATATTCTAACCAACTGCAGTTTGTTAGACTTCAAACACCTTCAAACTTGTTTAATAAACTCTGAGATATAGGTTTCCTTGCGATGTTTTCCTTCGGCATTAAAGCAACTATCATAATTTCTAACACAAACATAACTTTGAAAAATCAGTGTTTGTCAAGGATTCGATTGGACCATGAGACGCCGAATCACAAACCTGGGCTACCAATCTAGGCCAAACAACCACCAAAACGTCTACAACGCAATAATAACCTAACGGCATTCTCCCAAACGTGTTCTCCACTCAATTTGAGAAGCACTGACCACGGCCCGTACCCAAACTGGTTTCTACGTAGAAATAAAGCAGCCTTCAATAAGCCATGAATTAACACCGTGTATTGTTATCTAGTTGTAACGTTATTCTCAAGTACAATTTAGTTGCAATATATACCTATATCTAGTTTGGTTTATGTAGACCTGCCTTTTATCAGCAGTAGCGCTGTTCTGGTTTGAAGGGTGTGCTAACACGAGGTCTGGTAGAGTCCTTAGGGGTAACGTCACATGTTGTCAATCCATTAGTGTTCCACTTCTGGCCATAGTCCAACGCGCTGGCTAAGTGCGAATTGAGAGACTTCACAACTTTGAGAACTTTTTTTAAGTTTCAAACAGTGCAAGTATTCTCACGACGTTCCACTTCGTTATTCACCTTCAACGACACATGTGGTTTCAATGAGGACTCTTATCCTATATTATATAGGGTAGAAGTAGAAATGAGTATGCACACCTGCAATTGATGACTGAGGCTCATGGAACCTCCTTTATAGAGAACAAGTTTTACTTGAAACCGATTACAATTTCGTTACTCCTGAAGACTAAGACAGTCGCCATTAATTCGTTACTTCGTTAGTATTCACATCCTTCCACCAAATCACAAGATCTACTGCACTCTACTACACACTACTGTGGTGGTGGTGTCTCTCCGATCTAACTATAGTGGTTCTACCACTCTTTGAATAGTTCTACCGCCTACTGAATAGTTCTACCGCCTTACGAATAGTTTTACCGCCTAACGAATAGTTCTACCGCCGGACGAATAGTTCTACCGCCTAACGAATAGTTCGACTGCCTACTCAATAGTTCTACCATATAATAACAGTAGTCTTACATTTTCGAACTACAAATAATTTTACCAATTATACTGACAGCTTAGCACGCGTTCACCCATTAAATAGCTGAACAAATTTAAGGAATCGAAACTATTCCTCATGATTAACTCTCAGAATGAGAGGGGTTCAGGACTAAGGTCATCGCCTATCTGATCATGTGCAAATTGTTTCACATACATTTTAGTACTTTATAAGATTTCCCAAGCCTGTAAGTTTTTCACTTTTTTCGCCGGTAAAATATTGAAAATTCAAATAACTTGCCTAGGATTTTAAACTTAAAAAAATGCCTGAACAACCAAAATAAATTACCAACCTTTTAGGTAATTCTGCAGTTCACATTTACCTTTATTACATTACCAAAAAATAAATAAAATACGACAAGAAAACCACAAAATATAACATAATATTTATTTCCATTTTCTACTTATAACTAAACTATTATACAAGACTGATTTATAAATTATCTCTGCATTTTAATTTTTACAAATAAATAGTCCTTCGTCAATGACGGTCGAGTAGCAAATGACATTTTAACATCTTCTTTATAACTTCGCGGGTAGTTTCAAATAGTATTACGCAGGCAGTTTAACAAATTTTAAATAAATGATTTTTGTGTTTATTTGTATTTATTGAAGATTTCTAAGCACTGCTTTTAGGCTTCGGTACCCAGGGTTCCACCTTGGCTCTGGTGGTGCTGTATGGAACATACTGGCCAGTAGTGCCTGAAAGGTTTTCGTTGTAGTGCTGCATCCAGGGGTACTTGGGTCTAGATGGATCCTGTGGACAGCGTATAATATTGAATGCATTAAATTATTTTTTTTACGCAATTATTATAGAAAACGAGCATGCAGTGCACCTGATGATAAAATCACTGACATGGGCGTATAAGGATAAAGGTTTGAACAGTTTCTTGGATTTTTAGGGGGATCTTAATGAGACGCGAAAATCACAAATTTTTTCAGCAACCTCTATGATCTGGTTGTGACCGAACCTAATCAAAGCTATAAATGAAATGAAAATTATTTATTGCCAGAATGTAGTAATGGTAAATGGTGACAAATATTTTATATGTTCTTACATTCTACTATAAAAATAGTGTGCAATGTCAAGTTCATAATACAGTAATAATTTTTAGTTAATTTAGTCAATTATGTATATTAATGTCAAATATGTTTAATTTAATTAAATTTGTTTAAATAACATGAAAAAAGTATGTATGTCAATATAGCAGCTGATTATTTTCCTTATATGCAAAGTATTCGCCCAAGTCGTAAAAACATTTATCAAGAAGCCAGTCAGACACTTTATTTTTAAATCTGTAAGAAGTCAATTCTTTAAATTTATTGGGTAGTTTATTATAAACTTTTATAGCGTTTATATACGCATTCCTACTAAACAATTTTAATTTACTTTGTGGCAAATACAGTTTGAATTTATTTCTAGCTGTTACACACCTGCTTACAATTTGCTCGTGGGTTTTAAAATATTCCGGATGTTCCTTAACAAATAGGCAAAGCTCCCTAATATACATACAAGTTAGTGGCAATATTCGATATTTTTTAAATAGCGGCTTACAACTGTCCATAACCCAAGCACCACAAATGGCTCTCACACATCTCTTCTGTGCCCGAAAAGCTTTGATTATATCTACGGAGTTTCCCCATAGCAAAAGACCATACTAAAGTACTGAAGAAACATACGCGTGGTACTCAGTAATTGCTACTTCAGTGGACACCGCAACCCCGTAATCTTTTCAACGCAAAGACGAACCTATCTAACTTGTCACAAACATATTCAATATGTGCCTTCCAATTACAACTCTTGTCTAACATTATATAACACTATATTAACATTATATAGGAATGCGCATGGTTACTGCCATAAATACATCTGTAATCAACCCTAATTAGAATTGGATTCGTCCATGAGTTGGGCCACACATGCAGTGCTCTAAGAACTAAGTTGGAATGCCTCATATCAGTGTTTCTAAATTTCACCACCATTCAAACCAGAACATAGCAATGTTTAGTACTGATGTTATAAAGGAGAAATAAGTGTGATGGTGGTACCTCTACAGTCTTCCCAAGGATCCTAACTTAATTTATAACTAAAGGGTTTCACCATAAATGTTAAAATCTCCACATTTTGAGAAATACTAAGGCACTCGTACACTTGGGGCATTTAGTAGTACCACAATGTGTTCTACCTCCTTATAACACCATTACACTACATAGAAAACTCACCTGGTGTGGAGGTAGATCGGTCTTGTAGTGCAACCAGCCGAACCACTCAGCGGGAACCTGAAAGGAAGACCAGTCGAAAATTAACATCAAATAGTGTATTTATTTTTATTTACAAAGACTGAAGCAGTAATCCTGCAGTCTACCTGATTGTAGATTACTGCCACCCATGGACATCGTAACCAACTCCATATAGATCAGAGGTTGACATGTTAGGACTAAGATGGCCACCTCACCTTTAATCAGTCAGCACCATAGAAACACTAAAAGTGCTACATGCTAGAAATAGGCATAGAGATGGCACCTACCCAGACACATGATACTGGTTCTAACATCTTCAAAATGATTTGAATTTACAACTATATCTATGCAGGAATTAAGTTTTATAAACAATAGTAGCAAATTTGTGTTCATGTAAGCCAAATTGAAATCTGCCAATTTCTAGTGTGAAATATTGTCAAATGTTATGATCTTTGGTAGGTAAAACATTGGTTAGATTAATAATAGTTGACCCATTATTGTCCGCTGCTGGGCATGGGTCTCCTCTCAGAATGAGAAGGATTAGGCCATAGTCCACCGCGCTGGACATAGGTGTGTACCTGGGATTTAAACCATGAACCCCCGAATGACAGATGCATTTCTTAACCACTATGTTATTAATGTTCATTATTATTTTTTTAGAATGATCTCTATATCTGTATGTATTAAAATAATTATAGTTTAAAAACTAAAAACCACGCTAAAATTGCACAAGGAAAATCATTAATCTTGATCTTGACGATCCTGATGTGGTGAATGGGATAAAATTATTTAAATAGTGTATTGTCATCGGTTCTTGATAATTGTTTAAAATTTTTAATTAATCGACCTGTTCAAAGTAGGTACAAATCGAGTTCAAAGTTTCCGTTACATACATACATACATACATACATACAGGTCAAGCCAATAAAAGTGTGGTAAAAATACCAAACATACCTGACTAGCATCGTAGTTCATGTGAAACTTGTCAGAGTATTCCACCCAGCGGTTCCTGCTGTAGAAGTACCGAGGGTTCTCATAGTACTTGTTGCCAAATCTGTCCTCGCCGACCAGTACACCATCCTTCAGCTCATCTTGCCTGAAATAATACATTAAAAATTATTATATTAATCAACTGGTGCCACTGCCACATCTATTTCAACCTAATAACAGCAGTGTTGCCCCTGGTTTGACTATAGCACCAACGCAACATCTATTCTGCTCATAGCAGCAGTGTTAAGCGCTGCTGTGTTCTGGTTTGAAGGTTGTGGTCAGAGAGAGATACATTTCCGAAGTGTTCTAGTGTAGTCCTCAGGAATACCAGCGTCTCCTACTCCTATATTAATAAAATACTGAAGACCAATATGTTATAGGGACATTACATATTTAAAAATATTTAGTTTTTAAGATTAGTGTAAGAAAAGAGCTTTCAGTTACGTAATGGTAAGGAGTCACTGCCATCACATCATTATTTTGTTATGGACATCTTCAACCAACTCCATATAGAACAGGACTGAAGCCGATCACATATGTGTTAGTATTTCTAATGACTGATGACTTCTAATGACTAAGATGATTGGCTCATTTATTATACGTAAATATCCACTTCCTCAGAAGATTATAGACAATATTTTCAGATTATAATTAACAAGAATATTTATAAATTCCCTTTTTTAATTCACAAAGTTATTACCGTACACATCTACATCACTAGTACCAATATATTATCCTAAAAACATATAATACAAATATCTCACACTGCAAACCCTTAAAATTAATAAATACGACGCAAAAAACACATTAGATCTCAGCCAAATATTTAAAATTGACTTGTAAATAGCAAAAACATAACCTATAGAAATTACATAATAAATAGTTTTACCTGTAAAGTTTAAACAGGGAGGCACGGATTCCACCGTTCTGCTTAATTATATTGAAAAAATTAGTAAGTTTATCGAGCGCAAATATTTTCGAAAGCGAATTATTTGCCATTTTTACTTTATTTCAACTATTTGTTGAAATCGAAATTATTGACACTGACAATTTGACATTGACTTTGACGAGTATTTAATGTTGCTACTTCTAAATTCTAAGAATGTACCAAACGTTTAAATAAATAAGATTTACTTATTATTGATTAACTTTCCACAATATTTTATTTTATTTTTATTTTATTGTATTTTGGACACAGACAGTCATGTATTACATTACAACATCTTAAACTAACTTAATATATGTTATTCTAGACTTTGAGTGCCAACAATTTGTGTATTAAAAATACATTAGACAAGTTTTTAAGATATTGAATTGTATCTCAAGGTACATTTTAGTGTGTTTTAGTAGTTACATATTACAAGGTATAATACATTTTTTAAATAAGGATTAATTAACTTTTACTTTAAATTTACTAGTTTTTAAATATTGAATTGTATCTCAAGGAACATTTTAGTGTGTTTTAGTAGTTACATATTATAAGGTATTATACATTTTTCAAATAAGGATTGATTAGATTTTACTTTAAATTTACAAGTTTTTAAATACTGAATTGTGTCTCAAGGTACATTTTATTATGTTTAGTAGTTACATATTACAAGGTATTATACATTTTTTCAAATAAGGATTGATTAACTTTTACTTTAAATTTAGAGATAGATTGACAACAAGTAATTAATTTAAAAAATCAAAAACCCGACTGCACCAAAAAGGTTGAAGTAGAATTTCCAAAAGCGGTGAAATAGGCATTTCATTATTTTTATCCAGAAAGCCAAATACAAAGTTTCATAGTAGGCATAGTAGGCTTCAAAAACAAAAGATGTTCAAACAATATTATCCTATTTTATCCTCGTAGTGCTCATTTACCCTATATAAAGAACCTATGTGTAAAATTCCAGCACGCTTAAGTTCAGCGGTTTTCCTTTGCGTTGATCTCTGGCACAGCAACTCACTTATTTAGTCAGACAGTCATCTCGATGTGTATATTCGAGTATATATGTACTAGCTGACCCGGAAAACGTTGTGTTCCCATGAAAATAAAACAATGTTAAGGGTGAACAACCCTTATCACTTAGGGGTAAAAAAAATAGGTAGTGGGCGATTCTCAGACCTACTACACATGTATATAAAATTAGGTGAAAATCGGTGAAGTCGTTTCGGAGGAGTACGGTAACTAACACGAGAGTTTTATATATAAGATATATTATTTAACGTATGTGTAATCTCCTCTTAATTTCCGTTATTTTGACACCCTACTCGATAGGTTTGGTTAACTTTTTTTAAAACGTGTTACTATTTCGCGAAAAAATCCACCATTTACGGTCTATAAAATATGTAACTTCATTAAATCAAAGTTTTCGTCATTATTTTACCTCGTTAGAGGTAGAACTTCATTATTTTTGTCTAACAAGCCTGATACAAAATTTCAGTGTTTGCTTCAAAATTGACGATTGTTCAAATGAACTTTTAACCCTTATTTTACCCTCTAAGGGGTTGATTTTTTGGAGGGGGATAAATTAGTGCGGCCTTGTTCTTATCCAGAAAGCCAAATATAAAAATTTATAGTAGTTGCTTCAAAATTAAAGAATTTCAAAAAAACTGTTTTCCCCTATTTTACCCTCTTAAGGGTACAATTTCCAAAAGGCCTTTCTTAGTACTTATTCACGCTATATAGAGAACCTATGTGCAAAATTTCACAACTGTAAGGTCCTTAATTTAGGCTGTACGTTGATTTCTGAAAAATGAAAAAGTCATTTAGTTAGTCAGTCAGTCCGTCACCTTGCTGTTTTATATATATACAAATATGTTTTTATAATCTCCGTTTAATTTCCTTTCATTTGATACCCTACTCGATAGGTTCGGTTAACTTTTTTTTTTAAATGTGTTACTATTTCGCGCCAAAAATCCGCCATTTTGATTTTTTTTTACTAACACCTATCTAAGGACACTCGGGTCATTGAAACAAATATAATGACACCTTAACTGTTGAAATTCATCCACCCGTTTGTTAGATCGGATCAAATAAAGAAAGACAAACATACAAGATACGCGCGAAAAACATAACCCTTCCTTGGCAGTCGGGTAAAAAGGATCAATATGACCAATATGTTCATTGTAGGCAGCCAAGCAACGATTGAAAAATGAGTTAGAGGTGAATTGAGTACTCGATATAGGAACAGCAAATAAATTATTAGGTCGGCGAATACTTTTTGACGGTACTTTTAAGCTGATCATTTCCAAAAGGTCAGGGGAATCGATAAAGTTATTTAAAATTTTATACAAAAACATATAGTCTCGCTGTTGCCGTCGAAGATTCAGGGTTAAAATTTCGTGTTTTTTTTAATGAACCACCATACGATAGATTATCGGACCCGACTCTGTACTCTAGAATTCTTAAAAATGTTTTTTGAATTCTTTCAATCCTATTGATGTGACATGCATGGTAAGGACTCCAGATCACAGAGCCGAAGTCCAATATAGATCGTACCAGCGAAAAATATAAAGTTTTATAGGTAAGTGTGCTTTTAAAAGGTTTGCAAGTTCTAAGTAAAAAGCCCAGTTGACGATTCGCTCGTTGAATCATATTATCGTAGTGGTTCTTGAAAGTTAATTTAGAGTCCAAAATAATGCCTAAATCCCGAATTGAACTTGATCTAGAGAGTATTTTATTATTTAAATTGTAGGCATAATTGATATTATTGTGTTTACGGGAGTAAGATATAATCGAACACTTTTCAGGATTTAAGAATAATTGATTTTTAGAACAATAGTCGGCTAAAGAATTTAGATCGTGTTGAAGAGACGCACAGTCACCTTCATTCGTGATTACTCTAAAAATTTTAGCATCATCAGCATATAAAAGTAATTTACTACTGATGAAGTTTTGAATGTCGTTTATATATAGATTAAAGAGTAATGGTCCCAAATGAGAGCCCTGTGGCACGCCAGAGGGCACAGTTTTAAAATCTGACATAAAACCCCTGATAGAAACAGCCTGAGATCTATTACTTATATATGATTTTATCCAACGGAACAAATCCCCATGAATGCCGGCACTCCAAAGTTTGTTTAACAGAACAAAATGACTAATCTTGTCGAAGGCCTTGGAGAAATCGGAATAAATGACGTCTACTTGTAGCTTATTGTCCATTGCTTTTAATAAAAAGTTCGTGAATGTAACTAAGTTAGTATCAACAGATCTGCCGCGAAAGAAACCATGCTGGTTGGGTGTTATATGACTACGAATATGATAGGATAATTGATTAGTTACAATTTTTTCAAGAAGCTTGCCAAGGACGCATAATTTCGAGATGGGTCTGTATTGACTGACGTCATTAGTATTATCGTTTTTAGGTATTGGAGTAATGAGCGCTTTTTTCCAAAGTTCTGGGAAGGTACCAGTTTTAAGTGAACTTTCGAATATGTATGTCACTGGGACTGACAATGCATGTGCACATTTAGATAAAAATAATGGGTGAATACCATCATATCCTGCACCCTTATTGACATTAACACGCTTCAGTTCATTTTTAACGATTTTCTTGTCTATACAAATTGTACTTATATTCAATGACGAGGCTGAATCACTTGTATGTGCGTTGAATTCGAAGCTACTATTACGATCCTCAAGTGAAGGTTGTATAAAAACGGAGTTAAAGTAATTATTAAAAAGATTACAGATTTCTGTACTATCGTTAGACGTTATGTTGTTGTAAGTTAAGTTTTGAGGTATAACATTGTGCCCTGTTTTAGATTTCACGTATGTCCAGAAATACTTTGGGTTGCTTTTAATTTTGTCTTCTGTTATAATTTTATATGTTTCGTAACATTTTTTTTCAAGTTTTTGTGCCCTAGTTCTCAAAAGAGAAAATGTTATATAGTCCATGGGATCCTTATAACGTTTCCATTTACGATGGTATTTACGTTTCTCGTTTAATAATTTTATAAGTGGGCGTGTAAACCACGGGGAATGGTTTGTAGCGAGAGTGGTGCTTCCAAAAGGTATATATTTGTGTATTAACTTATTTAAGATCGAATAAAAATATTCTACAACTGACTCTAAATCACAACGAGACTGAAATTCTTCAAGCCAATTAATTTTTAACAACTCTGAATTTATAGCTTCGTAGTCTGCGCGGTGAAACAAAGGTTTACGTGAATGAGGTTTACTTAAAAATGGTTCTATATATTCTATAGTCAAATCTATATCAATAGCAGGGTGATGTGAATCTTCAGGTGTCAATGGGTTAAAGCTACGTGATACTTGAACACGGGAAGTACAAAACACTAAGTCTAACAGTCTTAAATTTAGATTTTGAATGGAGTTGTATTGTTTTAATTGCGCTAAATTCATGAAATCTGCGGTTAAACAGGCAAGCTCGTCATCGTTGCTAACAATGGACATACTATTTGAATCTACGTTATAATTCCAAATACCATTAGTAACATTAAAATCGCCCACTATCATAAACATATCATTCGGATGGGACGCCATAAAGTTGTAAACATTGTCAAAGAAGGACGTTAATCTTTTAGCGTGATGAGGTCCGTGCGGAATATATGTACAAATTAAATGCAAATAGTTAGTTTCGTTTCGATGTTTGAATACGGTGGCAGCAACGTCGCACCGCTGTCGTAAATGCGCCGGCGCACGCATCTCATTATTTGATGTACATGGAATGCTAACCCACAGCTCCTCAGAGCCGATAAACCCAGAAGGTGCGCCAGCAGTGGATGTCGAACACAGTTCACGGCGCACCGCCACCGCCACGCCGCCCCCCCGCGACCGACCCGTTGCCACTTCGTCCCTGTCTTTGCGATAAATAACAAAGTCATTACTGAAAAATTCGTTACTATAAAAAGAATCGTTAAGCCATGTCTCTGTTAAACAAACAATATCGTATGAACATAGAATTGTTCGTGCAAAAAATTCATTAGATTTAGTGCGCAAACCCCTGACGTTTTGATACGCAATCTTAAACTTTAAGTTGGCCATTTTTTGAAGTAGAAGTCATGTATTCGCCTACAATTTATGAGCTGTAATCCATTATTAGAACTTAAGTAATAATAATCAATAGTATAATTAAAATGTTGTTTGGCTGCTATAAAAACAAAACTTGATTCTAAACTTAATATTAAGTACACTATACTTCTATAACGAAAGTATCTCAAACAAAGGATTTTAATTAATGTTACTTCATACAAACATATAATTTTTAATCGTATAAGAAATAACTTAGTGCAGTAACAAGTTAGACCGTGGATAATACGAAGTGACTTGCATATTTTTTGCGCCTCACAGTGAAACTTAACTACACTAGATATATAAGTGTTATAACCATTACACAGATAAGCTGCATATGAATTACAGGATAGTCACTTTATCTTGGGTATATCACTCTCATTAGAAATATGAATTATTTTGCTTGTTTCACTTTTACGAAGAAAAATTTTGCAGTCTTTTACCCAAACGAACTTATAACCCATTTTCTTACTTGCATCTCTAACGTTCTTCAAAAGTAATTTGTTGCGTGGTGTTAGGTGTTCGTTGATAAAGACAGGCTTAGACGGTCCGTTGAGTCCTAAGTCCGTGGTGTTAATTATACCTCGTTTTTTGTAAGCGGCGAGAAATTCATTTTTACGCCTACGGCTGGTGAGGTGTAAAACAATATTAGGTGGAAGGCTAGCGTTATTCTGTGTGGTGGACGTCGGAAATTTACGGACTCTGTGAATGTGGTCAATGTCTTCTGGGGCTAGGTTCACACCAAGTTTTATAGTCATGGATTCGAGAATTGTATATAGGTTTTCACTCTTACTTATAGGTATACCAATAATTTCCAGATTGTTCAACCGGTCGCGTTGTTCCTTTATGGCAGACTGGTGTTGCAAATAGTGTATGTCGACGGTTGAGTCCTTAAGCTGATTTTCCAACTGCAAGTTCTTGTGTATCAGATCCTTTAATTTATTTTCTTGTTTCCTAATACTATCCGATAAGTCTTGTTGATTCTGATTCAAATCCATAAATTTTGTGCTAATGTCCTCGATAATTTTTTCGAATTCCAAATTTTTTATTTTCACTTCCAAAATGTCACTTTTGATTTCACCTATATCAGATTTTATGTTAACGTAATTATTTTCCTGTTCCTCCTTCATTGCGCTTAATAAACTGTGAATAGATTTTAACTCGTCACGAAATACGTTTAACGTTTCATGTATGCTGTTAAAAGGCGAGCCTTGAGGGGTTTTATAACGGCTCGTAGTTTGCGAGGTGTCACTATCCGAGTCTTTCATCATTTCGCGTTTCTTTTCGTTCTTTTTGTTCCGTGAGCTAACCCAGGTTTTTTCAGGTGCAGGCTGAAGTTTGGGGTCTATCCTAGTTTGAGAGGAATCGCCGGGTAAACGTTGCATGATATATATTGCGCAGTAAAAAATATATTATAAAATAAGCCATGTAACTTTTAAAACTTATAAAAATACCTAACATGGGTAGTTTTATTTAGTATAAAAGCAAAAATCTTCAATATAGATCGCAATACGATCATTGTTTTAGTATTTTCAGCTATATTTTAGTGTTTTCAGCTACTAAAGATAAACATTTATTGCAAGAGTTATCTACTGCAATTATTCCCACGCAGTTTTAACACTTATTCTTGTCACGAAACAATAAAAGGCCAGCAAAGGTATTTAAGGAGTTCAAAGGCAATATTAAACAATAAATTCATGTATAAATAATTATTTTTATTCATATTATTTATTTACAAAAATTTTATACAGCTTTCTTCTTTGACTCGCTTGAGATATCCATTTCACAATCTTCTATGTCTTTATGTTTTCTTTTTTTCTTGGGTTTTTTAGTAACTGTACTCAACTCGCTTCCTTCCTCTGCATCTTTTTTTAACTTTTTCTTTTTCTTTTTAGATACTCCATTTTCATCTATGGCAACACTGTTAGATGTCATTTCCGTATCTTCAAGCAAAGATCTCACATCTTCTAAGTCCAAACTATCATCTACATCTTCCATAAAACAATTTTTATTTTTCTTCTTTTTAACAAATTCTTCTGCATTAACCTCTGAATTATTCTCATTATTTTCTTGTGCAAAACAATGTTTTCTTTTCTTTTTCTTCTTTTTAGATACTGTAGGACCTTCATCACAAGTTAAGCTGGCTTCTTCGACAATTTCATTATCATTTTCTGTCTTCTGTTTCAACTTCTTAGCATGACTGTACCCACTAAACTGTGGTTGCTGGAGCAATAATTGTTCCTGTTGTTCTATTCTTGCTAGTTTCCCCAACGCCTTGAGTCCGTGGCGGGCTCCCCTGTAAATAGAAACATCATTCTGAATTTATAAAGAAAAAATAATTATAGTCCAAAAACTAAGAACCATACTAAAATTGCACAAGGAAAATCGTTAATCCTGATTCCTGATGATCCTGATCAGGAGAATGGGATGAAATTATTAAAATTGCGTATTGTCATTGGTTCTTGATAATTGTTCAAAATTTTAAATTAATTGCATCATTCAAAGTGGGTAAAAATCGATTTCATAGATTCCTTTACATACATACATGTATAGATACAACCCAAGCTAATAAAAGCGAAAGCGAAAAGCAACTCTCTATTTCTTCTTTCCTGTCATTTAAGGAAAAAATCATTGAATCTGTAAAAATATTTTCTAAACACCTTCGATATGATATAGTTTATAAATATTTTTTTATTAATTGGCATAACAGACAAACATGCAATGCACCTGATGGTAAGTGGCTACTGACCCCATGGACATCTATAATCAACCCCAGAAAACATTAGATTCCTATCAGAGTTCAGGCACAGATGCGCCGTTATCCCTTACTACGCTGGACTCCCTCAAAAAAATATGTCTCCCTTACCACACCCTTCAAACCAGAACACAGCAGCTTAACACTGCTGTTATACCGAAATAGGTGTGGAGGTGGTGCCGTCCGAACCACAAAAGTCCCGAACCTTCAGTTTCTTTTTTTTAATTTAACCTTATGGGAGCTCTTTTTACACCTCTCTTGAGTTATACTTACTTATGCGCGGTCCGTCCACCGCACGCCGCAAACAGCTCTTCATCTGTCATTTTGACCACATTCTTGTCTTCACAATCCTCCTCATCCTCCGAAGCCCTCACCCTCTCAACCCTACTCCCTCCGCTCCCCAGCACCGCGGTTCTCACAAAGAAGTCCTTATACTGCTCCTGCGATTCTGATTTATGTTTCTTGTGCAATTTCCAGGTACTGTTGGTGATTTGGAAGTTCGTGCTATCTTTTGCTTTTATCTTTTTTGTGCTGCCGTCTTTTTCTTTGACCTGCAATCATTAAGGGAATATAGCACGACCAGAGATGAACTGAGCAAAAAATCAACGAGTTGCACTCACGGAGAGCTGGCAGAAGTGAAAACTTTCGAAACCTAACCTGAATAATAAAATATCTACACTAATATTATAAAGAGGAAAACTTTGTTTGTTTGTTTGGTTGTAATGAATAGGCTCAAAAACTACTGGACCGATTTTAAAAATTCTTTCAACATTCGAAAGCTACATTATCCATGAGTAACATAGGCTATATTTTATATGAAATATATTTGATAAATAGATTTCGAGGCGGTACAAAGTTTGCCGGGTCAGCTAGTAATAAATAAAAATGGAACTGACATCCATTGACATATTTTTTCTATGCAGACACCGGATGACACCTTGTCATTTGCAGTTTATTTTGCCGTCTTACAAATTTTGGTCTGGATAATGGAGTTTCTACTGTTTTAAGAATTATATTTACTTAACTATAAAAGCATGTTTTAGTTTTTTTAAACTATTTTGTATAGATAAATAGATAAGACTACTAACCTCTATATTGCTAGCAGCCTTATCGTACAAGGCACTCCACCAATGCTCAGTGAAGTCAGCGGCTGCGTCATGACCTATACCGGTCATGCTCCGTTTCAACTTCGGTTTTAATGCCTCCGACATACCTGTCTCGTATTTACCCAGGCCTTTACCTGGAGACAAATAAATTATATATGTTAGATTATGGTTATAGGTGGTTTATGTCCGTAATTCGCGCCAAACTGCTAGTCCGCTCTGAAGTTGTTGCGAGCAGGTGTAGTCATACAATTTGCTATGGCGACGCGATTCATTCCTATATTCAGAGCGGACTAGCAGTTTTACGCGGACTATACCTGACGCACTTGTTGCTGTGTTGTGGTTTGAAGAGTGTGGTAAGGGTTCTTGCTTAGTCCTCAGGGATACCGACTAGTGGCGCATCTGTGGTGTGAGTGTAGTTGTGTGGTCGACTTCGGGTAGGAATCTATTCTTATCTGGGATTGATTACAGACATCCATGCCACTTATCATCAGGTGGACTGCATGCTGGTCTACTACTTTTATTAAAAAAAAACCGGAACTCTAAAACATATTCTACATCCTATGATGAAACGTTGACCATCTCGGATAAAAATTAAGATAAATAACTTTGTCCATAAAATATGTAAACACTACACACTTTCAGAAAACAAATTTTAACATAATTACCGTCAGTCCAGCCATATTTCTCCAGTTGTTTCCTAGCGAAATCCATGATTATTTAATATAATTTAATAACAAAACAATATTTCTAAACATAACCTACAAAATACACATTGTATTTAAGTTCGCAATTCGCACAAAACTTTAAAACGTCAACGTCAATATGATATTGACAAGTTTCGTCGTTTATATAAGAAATAATAACAAAGGTATAACCACAGTATAAGGATATACAGTATTTTATCTTCATACAAACGCACGAAACGCAAGCCACGCCTACTCGCCTCGGGCCGGTACTAACTCGGTACACGAACATTCGTGAATGTGCCACGGTGACGAGCGGGTGATGTGACGGTTTTGTAAGATATTTTGTTGTTTCAAGAATAATATGGCGAAGAAAAGTTATAGATTATATTGTGTTGTTTTTGGTTGCTTCAATTCGTCAATAACACATCCAGATATAACATTTTTTAAACTGCCTGGAAACTCCGAAAGGTAAGACAATTACAATGATTTTTATGTTAATACTAGATACTTAATCTACTAGGTACTACTACTACTAAATTAGATTAGTTTTTAATTAATACAATTTGATATTTTAAAAAAATACGTATGATTGTTGTAATTTTGGTTCAGTAGACAGATGTCAGAGCTTGTTATTTGAGGTTATCCCTCTTCTGAATTAATAGAATAAAACTATTTCTTCGACCAATTTACAACTTTTATTATTCCCGCGCAAAATAAAACTCGAAACTGTTGATAAACGAAGGGCTTGCTTGCACAACGCACGCGTCGTATTTATTCGTCGTCGCGCGGCGCAACAAAGGCTGAGGGCGTGGCCTAGCGGCCTTTCGGCACCCGTTTGTTCGCGCGATATGCCGCCGAGGGACTATTCTGAATGAGGTAATATAAATATTAGAAAATGAGAATTGATCTTAATTTATTTAGATCAATATTTTATTATTGTTGTATTATTTTAAGATCGTCAAAAATAAGAAACTACCATTTGAAAGGTATTTTCTTGATAGGTCAACACCTTTGTTTACATTTTGGATACCCAATTATGAATCGGAGTATAGATTATAATTAGAGATGCGCCGAATATTCGTTTGGTATTCTGTGAGTGTGAGCTGTGCCCCGCGGTTTCACCCGCGTTAAAAGTGTAAATACTCTGAAGTTTTCATGGGATTTAACTTTTTTGCGCTTATCCCTAATTCTTTTTCCAAAATTAATGTAGCCTATGTTACTGTCTATAACATCAGCTAATTGCCAGTGAAAGTCTTAAAGATTAGCCGGAACAAACCAAATTTGAAATAATATTTTTTTCGTTATAAGTACCGTATGTACCGTATATTTTATATTTTCCTTTTATGTTATATGGTCTTAGTAAAATGTGTTATTTTGACATTACAAACAGACACTTAAATTTTAACTATTTGTATAGATTCTAAAGTTAGTATAGTTAACATTTATTTTAAACCTCAAATCAGTATTTCTTTTTACAACTTAAATCAAAGTTTTAATGAACACAGGTAACTGGCAAATTGACAATAATGGACACTATACAAGAAATATTAGAACCTGTTTACGCGGCAAAACAATGAATTGGTAAACCGAATCATTCGGCCGAATATCCAGTTCGGTGAAAGTTAAACCGAATAATATTCGGTATTCGGTTATTTGGTGAAACCACTATTCGGCGCATCTCTAATTAAAATTATTATTAAATATTGTATTAAATATTTAAACTAAATTTTGCATAATTTATGTTAATTTATAAGCTATCATGTCGAACATATTTCATATTTTATTGTTGTAACTGTCAAGTACCCAATTATAAGAATAGTTTTTATTACGTAATATATACATATTAAAAAACATAACATGCATTTTCATTCAACACTTTCTATATAATTAACTATAGCATTCATTTGTATAAATAAAAAAATACAACATTTACAATCAAAAAATTAAAAAGAAAGTCAAGTATGCAGATGTAATTAAAAAACTGTAGGCAGGCAGCCCTAACGCGTTACCGTGCCCAGCGCAACCGTAGGTATCTAATTCAAGGACAGGGCCGAGTTAAATTACTGTATATCCTTATACTGTGGTATAACTGATTATGTCTACTTTACAGATCGTAAAACGGAATGATACCTATCACTAAAATATTTGAATAAACTACTTGTCGTCCATTACTTTTAGAAGTAATAACGCGTTAATAAATTATTTATTTCCATAATAAAGTTGCAAATATTGAAACATTATAAAGTGTAAATATAATGTTTAGTAATAGATCGATTCAGTAAATCGATATTTCATCCTAAAAATCGAAATTCAATTTTTAAATAAATATTACATTCTTTTACAAATGTATTAAACATTTTTTGCTGACAGATACGTATTTGTAGCGATTGTTTAGTTAAAGGATAGCCTTTTTTTTATAATAAACGAGTAGCAGACGAGCATGCCGTCCACCTGATGGTAAATGGCTACTGCCGCCCATGGACATCTGTAATCAACCCCAGATAGGATTAGATATTCCTAAGCTGGAACGACTCTGAAAAGTCTGTCTCCCTTGCCACGTCCTTCAAACCGGAACACAGCAGCGGCTAACACTGCTGTTATTAAGTAGAAATAGGTGTGGCGGTGGTGCCTAGGGATAGCCTACAAGAGATAGGTTACTATACTCTTTGCACAAGAGCTTGCTCTCCCGTGGAAGCTCTACTACGCCCTTCTCCAACCTTTATAAGGTCTTGGAGGAGGATACAGGATCCTCAGTTGAAGAGGTTTATAAACCACATCAGTCTTGCCCACGCACAAAAAAGAGATTAATGCCGCAACCATAGATTAGTAAAGATACTTCGCCGCCTTGAAATTGAATGAAGCCACAAATGGCTTATTATCGTAAGTTCTTTTTTGAATTCTTGACAAATAAAAACATTTTTAGAGAAAATTTACGAATAAATAACTAATCCTGCGTAATTCACATGAATTTACATAATAAATAAATAATTATTTCAAATATTTTAGGGATATTTTAGCACGGAGACGGCAAAACTTTTTTACACAAGTATTTCAATTCTCAAAACTGGGCACATTTTCTAGTTAGGAGTGAGTAATCTTTACTAATCTATGACCGCAACAATAAAAAAAAATACATCTTAGTCATTTATTCCAAATAACTAAAATTTATAAAGAACCAACAGGAATGATAAAATATCACAAAATATTTAAATATTAGATATAAATATTATTTACAAAAAGTATATTCAATTGAATTAGTCAATTAGGTATTAGGTACATTGGTATTTGCACTATGGTAGCATTTTAAAATTAACGCGCGAATTGATGTTGAAAATTTATTTTTTAAAAACATCATCCTCATCCAAATCGTCTAGAGTAGATTCGTTGTTACTGTAAAAAAAGAAAAAAACTTTAAAATAATAATTATTCGATAAAACTTTTAAAAATAAATGCATTCGCGTGCCTATTAGTGCATAGTATGTATAGGATCTTTTTAATTATATATTATACTAGTGGTGCCCGCGGCTTCGCCCGCATTTTATAGAAATAATATGACATACATAAAACGGAAAAATTGTACCTGCATTGGAATGACAGTGGTGCCATCTGTCGAAAATTGGTCTTACCAACTCCCAAACCCTCGTGGGCTCTTGGACAACAACTTTGCTAAAGATCATCACTTGATCAAATGCATAGTTTCCGATTCTATAACTACTTACGAATTAAAAATTAAAAAACCTTTTCCCACGGACTAAATTGTGAATCTAAACCATTCTCAAGTTCCCTTGAACACACACAACAAATTTCATCAAATCAGTTCAGTCGTTTAGGAGGAGTTCAGTGACATACACACGCACATAAGAAATATATGTATGCAGATAATACACATATTATTTGCAAATAAATGATTACAACTTACAATTAATCTTGTTGAGTACAATACCAATTCATATAGTCTTTGGATTGTTTTTTAATGGTAATACACCAGGGTAAATCCTGGGGTACCGCTGCCACACCTATTTCTAGGGTGAAGTAGTTCTGCGTTTCGATGGAAAAGTGTGGATAACTGACCTATGAGCCAACTACCTTAGTCCTCACGAATGGCAATGCATATGATCGGCTTTAGGTAGAACCTGTTCTATATGGAGTTGGTTACAGTCCATACAGCACCACTTATCATCAGGTGGACTGTATTTTGAAGGGTATGAATGGTGTGGAAGGGAGACATACTTATCTGAAGCTTTCCAACTTAGTCCTCAAAGGTAACAATACATTTACAGTCAACTTAGGTACATTCCTCAAGGAATGCATCTAATGCCAACTTAACAACGGAATCTAATCTTATCTGGGATTGGGCGACAGTAGCCACTTACCATCAGGTGGACTGCATGCTCATTCACTTCTGTAAAACAAAAAAATAATATAAAAAAATGCCTTATAAAAATCCATGCCTGATAAAATCTGTCTATATCACATCAAACCTTAACTTCAGGATAGTAATTGTAAGTAGGATCTCGTTTAGACCTTTCCATGTAAGGCAGGCCGTGGGTGTCGGAGGAGGAATAGTTCTCAAACTGCTGTTTGTTGAGTAACTCGGGCTTGAAGTTCATCAGGAAGTATACCCAGCAGCATACTACTTCCTTCTCCAAGGACCTACTGTAAATTTAAAATGAAATTTGATTAATATTCGCGCTTGACGACCCGCGTGGCGGAGCGGACACCATACCGGTCTGACGCGCAAAGGGTCCCGGGCTCGATCCCCGGCCAGACAGATATCTAAATGATGAATTTAAATTTCTGTTCCTGGGTCTGGGTGTTTGTGTATTTGTCTATGTGTGTGTCCATGGCAACCACGACACAGGGAATCCTAGTGTGGGGCTGTGAGTGTAGAAAGCGTTTATTCGTTATTAATAATCTATCTATCTTTGGGGAGGGGAGATCTCCTGCTGTACTGCCGTACTGCAGTACTGCCAGTGATCGTGTCTGGACAGCGGCTGTGCTCCGACAGTTTCAGTTCGGAGCCTATATATATGCAAGATGATGAGAAAACTTCGATTGCGTGATTCAGAATACGTGTAGCGCCATCTCTTGACGAGTAGCGGGAAGTCACCAAATGACTGTGGTTTTTTTAAAGTTCTGTGTGTATTAGAAATAAATTATCATAATGTAGAAAAACATAATTACCAAAATTTCATCCAAATTGGTTCAGTAGTTTTTGAGAAAATCGCAGGCATGCATATTTACATACATAAGGGTTGAATAAAGAACCTCCTTTTTGAGAGTTCTCAAAAATATGTGAAGTCTACCAATTGGCCCGGCCAGTATTATGGTCAATGACCTATATACCTCACTCTGAGTAAAAACCAGAGGCCAGCAACGGGATCCTAATGAACAACGAAATAACTGTATCCTCATTTATCACACTTACTTTCTCTCAATAATGATATCATCCATAGTTCTAATATAGTAGTTGGGGTGGTCCTCCAATATATCCAGTTTACTCAGCATCACATCATCAACTTCGTACACCTCACCTGCCAAGAACACACACAATTTTTATAACACTATAAGTATGTAGAGAATTTTGAAGGTGGTAAAATTCTCTGTGGTTCGACTCTGGCGGCATCACCGCCACACCTATTTCTGCCTAGTCACAGCAGTGTGAAACGCTGCTGTGTTCGTTTTAAGGGAGTGGACCACACCTATTTCTGCCTAGTCACAGCAGTGTTAAGCGCTGCTGTGTTCTGGTTTGAAGGGTGTGGTAAGGGAGATATACTTATCCGAGGCATTCCAGCGTAGTCCTCCGGAGTAGCGGCACATTTGTAACCGAACTCAGAAAGATATTTAGTTTTATTTTATTTTATTTTTGACGACCCGCGTGGCGGAGCGGGCACCATACCGGTCTGACGCGCAAAGGGTTCGATTCCCGGCCAGACATATATCTAAATGATGAATTTAACTTTCTGTTTCTGGGTCTGGGTGTTTGTGTATTTGTCTATGTGTGTGTCCATGGCACCCACGGCACAGGGAATCCTAGTGTGGGGCTGTGAGTGTAAAAAGCGTTTATTTATTATTTATTATCTGGCATTGATAACGGATATCCATTGGAGGCAGTAGCCACTTATCATCAGGTGGACTGCATGCTCATCTGCTACTCCTATGTTATAAAAAAAAGATTACAGCTGTCCATCAGCAGCAATAAGCACTTACCATCAAATTGATTGCTTGACTGTTACTCCTGTTAAAAATAAAAATAAGAAAAATCAAGATGAATCACCTTTAACATTACATCCATTCCCAGGACTGAACAGCAGGAACGGTATATTATATCTCGTAGCAATGATCAGTGGGTATTTAGTCTTCGTGACTCCTGGGGCTACGAACCTGGCCACACCGTGATTGGGGTTCGTGAGCCAGTGGTGATTAGGCTCATGTTGCTTTAGCGTGCCGTAAACGAAGACTTTGTGAGCCATCTAGGTGTAGCATAAGAGTTAATATATAAGTTAATAATTAATTATCACATACTTTAATCGTTAAAGTGAATTTTGAAGAAAGCTATAATCCTCGCCAAACTGCAAGTCCGCTCTGAATATAGAAATGAATCGCGTCGCCATAGCAGTTTGTTTGACTACACCTGCTTGCAACAACTTAAGAGCGGACTAGCAGTTTGGCGCAGACTATACATCTCTAAGCTGGGCTATTTGGAGGAATGCCTGCCCACTCAGAACACAAGAATTTGGGGGTCCAAGGGAGTAGTAGAAATAATATATTGAAAAGTAAAACACGATTAATGAAAGATCACCATTTAAATTTAGTAATATTGAACATATAACTTGGCGTGTTGTGTAAACGAATATATCGGCTTTCCGGTAATTTGGCTTTAAGGTAAAGATGGAATAACTTTTGTGAGTCCTTTTTATCTCGAACCTCGAACCTCCCGATTAAGGGTCGTATTTTTAACCACTATCATTACTTTAACTATCTACCCTGCTATCTACTTCGAGTGGTAATCCCTATAGTCCGCGTAAAACTGCTAGTCCGCTCTGAATATAGAAATGAATCGCGTCGCCATAGCAAATTGTATTACTACACCTGCTCGCAACAACTTCAGAGCGGACTAGCAGTTTGGCGAAGACTATACTTTTAAATATACATACTGAATAAGTGCTTCGGACATTGTACCGTTTTGGATTCCGAACAATAAATTCTGCCAATTTAAACATTAATCTGAAATATATATCTCTGATTAGTATTTAAAAAAATATATTATCACATACTTCACAATTAAAGTTGTTCAAAAAATCCGCCTTTCGCAAAATATTTATAAAAAAATCAATTTTGACACAAAAGAATTTTGACCCCAATTGACATTGACAGTAGTGACACGAGTAATTACGTTCGAAAAATAAAAGAGAAGACACGATCGAATACTTTGATCAATTCAGCAGACATTACTTCTGAAATTAAAAAAATAACTGAACTATACCCAAAAACTGAAGCTAGATATAAAATAATAAAATTTACATAAGAAACTTTACTTTATGCTACAAAATTTTGAAGTTCATTTATGAGACATTAATCGAAAAAAAGTCACTCGATATGATTAGGTTTCCCATGGCACCATTAATGTTGTAAAGAATACTAAAAATATTAAAGTTTAATTAAATATTTTACGCTTTATCTATTGCAATAGGCATTTCCGATAACTACTTTCAATCAAAATCAACATACAACGAAAATGATAAATCGTTTTTCATTTTCCCTCGGGTATGATCGAGCTGTTATTAATCATTCGAGTTATTCGAGTGAAGTTAATTTCACTGACGCTTGATGACGCTGTTTAATTATTTGTCAAAGCAAAGTCACTGTTACTGTTGTCAGTTGAACGTTTTGCGCACTTATGAGGGGTTATCGCGTCCGTGCAAATAAATATTTTGTTGATAGTATGGTTTATCGCTATGTTTGCTAATATCTAGTGACTTGTTGAATATAGTGGTCGCCGTTTTACGTTTTTGTTGTGTAAAGATTTATCGAAAAATCACCAAAATGAGGCTCGCAGGGACAATTTTCACCAATGTGACCAAAATGCTGGACTTCTACTCACAATTCAACCCTTCACCGCTGTCTATAAAGCAGTTTATAGATTTTGGTAAGTGTACATTTGAATTTCGAACACGTTTTAAAAAAATAGTGTCGATACATACTGCTGCCAAATTAGATACAGCAATAAAACATAGTAGGCACATACCATATAAATACACGATAAACAAATATATTATATTTCATATTGGAACATATTTATTTTATAAAAATAATAAAATCGATTTCAGTATTCGCTAAATAATTCTCAAGGCCGATTGGTCAACCCTTTTGGTTTTTATTCCACTTACGCAACATATCCGACCTTATATCGTAAGACATCGCAAGGCGGGAAATGCATTGTGTAAATGTGGAACACTTGTATGTGGCATTTGGACATTAATTTATGTAATTATATTGGCTGCATTTTGAAACCAGTCTTTGTACAACATTAAGAAAGATTAAAAGAAAAAATGTGATATAAACTTTATTTTTTGTGAATAATTCTTGGCATCCAATAATTAGAATTTAAATTAGAACAAAAATTAATAATCATAATACTTTAAGTTCATGGAAATAAAATTAGTCTTACATCTAAACAACAAAAAACCTTTAAAAGGAATATGTAATATTTTTCAAAATGATACTAAAGTAATAAAGTGTTTGTTAATTATTTATATTATACCTTTTATAGTTCCAATTGGATCCATATATTGTAATATAAATAAAAAAATCCTAACATAAAATATTTCATTTAAGTATTTATATGTTATATAAAATAATTATTACTCTTTTCCCATAAGTTTGTTGTTATTCTTTCATAAGATTCAAAAAAATATATGTTTTTTTGTTTTTTTTTGAAAGCTGATGCACCAGAGCTACAAAATAATGGCAAACATACATTGACAAAGTAAAAAGAGCAAGTCACTTAAATTTTTTGGACTTAGTCACCTTTTTCTGTTTAAATAGTTAAATTAGTAAATGATAACATAATCACTAACAATTAAATAATTTTTCACAAACATTGTAGATAATTTATAAATTATAGCTAATGATAATTAAATAGATATTTATACCACTGCCTTATCTTAGTATGAAGGATCAGAAATATGTGGATGTCTTGAAAAAGTAGATTTCATCACAGATTTTTAAATAATACAAAAAAAAATTGCAAAAAAATATCCATCCTATTTTTTTATAAAAAAAATGCATATGTGTTCTTATGTATGTATTTTTGGAAGTGTGAAAATGTGTGTATCAATGTGTAATTTAATCCTTACTAATCCTTACTAATATTATAAATCTGAAAGTAACTCTGTCTGTCTGTGTCTGTCTGTTTAATGAAATTCTGTACAAAGATAGTCTGAGACCCGAGAACGGACATAGGATAGTTTTTATCCCAGAAATCCCACGGGAACTAGGGATGGCGATCTAAGATCTATTACTTAATCAGAGAATCGATCTTTTGGACCAAAAAAAAACGATTATTTTAATCAATATTAGTAAGGATTGAATCGTAAACTATGCATTTGATCAAGTAATGATCTATAGCAAAGTTGTCATCCATGAGCCCACGAAGGTTCCAGAGTTGATACGACCAATTTTCGCCAGATGGCGCCACTGTCGTTCCAGTGAGGGTACGAATTTTCAGTTTTATGTATGTTAGTATGTCATATTATTTTCTTTTAGACACGGGCGAAGCCGCGGGCAAAAACTAGTAAAAAATAAATTTACTGTTTTATAAAACACTTTTAAAACAATTCAGTAGTGGCAATCCCTACAACACTGTTTTTTGGTGGAAATCAAGTCTTGAAGAATATTAAAAGCTAGAAAGAAAAAGTTAAAAAAAGAAAGAAAATAAATATAGTATAAAAAACTAAAAACCACACTTATAAGATAAAATCAACTAAAAATTATAAAATAATTTTCAATCTAGGAATTAATTAAGGAACAGTAAATAGTATAATTGTGAAAAAAGCATGGGTGATCCATTTAACAGTTTTCAAAAAGCGCCTCACACTTTTTCCTATTGATAATTCTTCAAAATTTTGTATTAAATTGAACGTTCAAAGTGGATAGAAATCGGGTTCAAAGATTCCATTACGTAGTTACATACATACATACATACATACTAGTCAAGCTAATAAAAGCGTGTTAAAAATAATCACACTCCAATTCTTTACTTTTTTTTTTTATATAATATAATAGTAGCAGACGAGCATACAGTCCACCTGATGGTAAGTGGCTACTGCCGCCCATGGACATCTGTAATCAACCCCAGATAGCATTAGATATTGCTACATGAGGTTGGCCGCAGATGCGCCGCTACCCCTGAGGACTAAGCTGGAACGCCTCGGAAAAGCCTGTCTCCCTTACCACACCCTTCAAACCGGAACACAGCAGCGCCTAACACTGCTGTTGTTAGGTAGAAATAGGTGTGGCGGTGGTGCCGCCGGAGTCGAACCACAAAGGGTTCTACCACCTTCAAAATAATTACTAATACAATACTATACTGTAAGATAAGAAAGTATTGCATCATAGTGTCTTGTTTACATAACTAAGGCTAAGTTCATAATACTGTAGCAATGTATAATACTGGCTATTGTCTTAGATGAGTAAAGTACGTAGATTGATCACTCCTAACAAGAAAGAGTAACTAATTTTGAGAATTGAAATTATTGCGTAAAGTGTTGCCATGTCTCCGTTCTAAAATGTCTCTAAAATGTTTGAAATACTTATTTATTGTTACGTAAATTACGTAGTATTAGTTATTAATATGTAAATGTTCTTTATTTGTCAAGAACTAAAACAATAAATGATAAAATCATATGTTTGTGCCTTTATACTATTTTAAAGCGGTGAAATACCTTTCTAACACAGAGAATTGGGAATATTATACCTTTAGGTCTATAATATGCAGAGCTGCTTTACGCTAGAAGTAGGTGTAGCTATAATACCTTCTTGATTGAACTATATTGTTCCTACCACCATTAAAAATATATATAGTCTACCATATATCCGCGTCGTCATCTACCCAGAACACCGCCTCGAATCATTAATCCCGATGATCCTAATAAGGCCAATGGGACAATATTATTAAAAACATCTATTTTCATCAGTTTTCGATAATTGTTCAAAATTTTCCATTAAAGTAAAAATCGAGTTCAAAGATTCCAATACATACCTAGATACATATAAGTAATTAATAATTACTTTATGTGTAAATCAAAAAATGAAAAAGTACTTAATCTTTGAGTATTTTAACGACGTAATTTATAATGATATCTAATGTTGATAATAAATTGCATAATTCATATTACATAATGGTCTATCTATTACGTTAATTAATATTTTTTTCTACCTTATTACATTACCTAACATTAAAAAACAATTATGTTTACTTGCAGATTTTTTTAACTAATTAATTAATATATTTTTAATGAGATACCAAAATGCCTTACAATATTACATAATTAAAAAAAAACTAGCAATTATTATAAAAATAAAAATCCGACTACTTTAAAATATAACCTATGGTTACTCCCATAATTTAGATTTTCCATATAATAGAGATTTTCCACATATTAATTAACATGTCGTTGAATCCAACGACACCTCAAATGTAAAAATCCGTCTGACTGCAGGGCGGGCCATTATTTTTTTGTTTACGAGGGGGAAACCTTCAAAAAGTACCCTATGCCGTGGGAGCGAAAGAATGAGATATACATATATACGCTCGCATTGAACATTACATTACCCTCCGCAGACGTTAATTGTTATAAAATAAATTATGTTTAAGATTTAGGCTTAGAACACACGGGACGTTTTTCACCGCGCGCGAGGAAACGCATCACGTGATAGTTCCTTTCATGGCGCGATTATTTCCGATGTGTGCGCAGTTGTCTCTGGTTTCCGATGCAATATTTTAATAAGGCTGAAAGCCAAAAAGCCAAGGCCGTAAAACACCATTTAAAAAAATATATATTTTAATATAATATCAATATCAATACTTGAATATAATAGGAAATAGGAATAGAAGACGAGCTTGCAGTCCACCTTATGGTAAGTGGCTACTGCCGCCCATGGACTTCCGTAATCAACCCCAGATAAGATAAGATTCCTACCTGATGTCGACTACAAATGCGCCGATACCCGTGAGGACTAAGCTAAGCTGTGAACGACACGGAACAGTATGTCTCCTTACCACACCTTTCAAACCAGAACACAGCAGCGCTTAACACTGCTGTTGTTAAGCAGAAATAGGTGTGGCGGTGTCACCGCCGAAGTCGAACCACAGTAGGTTCTACCACCTTCAGAACCACTTACTTAATTGGTACCATTTTACCGCTTACGATAAAAAATACACTCAAACTAAATTTACATAGTAAATATACAACGTAGGTGCGTGCCTTCATTCATGTCAATTGGATCAAATGATTTTCGCGTGACAATTCTTTCGTCATAGGTTACAGACATGTTAATATATTTGTTTACATTAATAATGCATCTTGTCTGGAGTGTAAATGACGTAATTTTTTATAAGATTGAAGTCGCAAACGATTGCAGTCCACCTGGTAGTCTGCGCCAAACTGCTAGTACGCTCTGAAGTTGTTGCGAGCAGGTGTAGTCATACAATTTGCTACGGCAACGCGATTCATTTCTATATTCAGGACTAGTAGTTTCATGCGGACTAGAAGTGGCTACTGCCGCCCATGAACAACTGTAATCAACCCAAGATAGGACAAGATATTCCTACCAGAGGTCAGCGACAGATGCGTCGCTAACCCTGAGGACTAAGCTGGAACGCCTCGGAAAAGTATGTCTCCCTTACCACACCCTTCAAACCAGAACACAGCAGCGCTACACTGCTGTTATAAGCATAAATAGGTGTGGCGGTGGTGCCACTCGTGTCAATCCACAGAGGGTTCTACTTAAAAACTGACCTTCAAATACTACAACAATTTGCTTTATAGTGTAAATACGTCTGATTTATTTGGCATTGATCGCAATATTACGAAGGATATTATTGATAAAATACTGCATGCAATTTTTACTCTTAAACCAATACAAAGTATGGTAACATTTGCTCATCAACTCTCAATATAAAATCAATTTATGAGCTATTACGGTAGGCACGACTTGTAAGTATGTCATTACAATGGCGTCGTGCATTACTGTCCCACTGCTGGGCAAGACTTCTCTCAGAGTGTGGGGTATAGGCCATAGTCCACCGGTGTGGTAAGAGAGACACTTTTCCGAGGCGTTCCAGCTTTGTCCTCAGGGGTAGCGGCGCATCTGTGACCGACCTCAGGTAGGAATATCTAATCTTATCTGGGGTTGATTACAGATGTCCATGGGCGGCAGTAGCCACTTACCATCAGGTGGACTGCGTGTTTCCTATTTCCATTAAAATATTTAGTTTATTTTTATCATAGCATATGTATTTTACGATTTTACATATATGTTATTTTACGATTCACAATTCTACCTTGACTGTAGGTAAATGTGACCACAGAATATATAACACCCGTATATACCCGTATATAATACTGTTATTATGATATTATTTATATTATGTTTAGTATGTGTCGTTAGGTTAGGTGTGAAGTTACTAGTACAGTTCTAAAGAAAAGTGTTTGACAAATAAATAAAATATGATTTGTACACAGTAGCTTAACATATGGAATTATCCTTTGTCATGGATGCCATCATCATCAACCCATTGCTGTCCCACTGCTGGGCACGGGTTTCCTCTCAGAATGAGGATTAGGCCATAGTCCACCGCGCTGGCCAAGTGCGAATTGGTATACTTCACATACCTTTGAAAACTTTTTTTAAAGATTTCTAAGGTACGCAGGTTTCTTCACGATGTTTTCCTTGAAGTTCCTTGAAATACCTTTGAAGCAAGTGATAATTAGTTTTTGATGGTGCCATGGTTCCAAAATTTCAAGTGTAAATCTAGTACGGTTCCAGAGATGAGCTTTGTGACAGACGGACAGACAGCGAAGTCATAATAATAGGGTTCCGTTTTTACCCTTTGGGCACGGAACCCTAATAAAAACAAATAAAAATATAAAGCACTTTCGTAAACAACAGTACGTAATACAATAGCGGCCTAGTTTCAGACAGACAGATAAAACTGTTTGTGGCCGGCTCCAGTATAACAGCACAACGATGTATACAGTAATAATAAATGTTTGTTTGTTTGTGCTTATTTACCATACAGGCGCTGGTTTTGATACCTAACGATTACGGTGTGAGGCTTTATTTAAGTAGTGACGTCACACATTTTTCTTTTGTTATCAATATATATATATCAATATGTATAGGTGCGAATCCGTCATATAAACGCGTTAAAAAATGTCAATTACTAGTATGAAGAAATTATCAAATGTATACGTATGATCTTTAGCAGGCAAAACAATGGATAGATTGATTATCAAAAACGAATTTCTACTGTTTGGGTGGGTTGTTAGATGACTAAGGACCCCTGAGGGCGATGTTAGGAAGCCTCGGAAAACTATGTCTCCCTTACCACGCCCTTCAAACCTGAACACAGCGCTTAACACTGCTGTTATGACAGAAATAGGTGTGGCGGTGGTGCCGTCGGAGTCGCACAAATAGTTATATCTCAACATATGTTTATTAAATGTCATTTCATTAAATTAAACTTAGTATTTCCATCACGATGGTTGCAAAAGGTAACGTACCGACCTTACCCAATTTAAGAAGTGGTTAATGGTTGTACGTGCCGAATTAGTTAAATGTGGTACTGACGTCACACTCATCGATAAGAGGCATACAGAAGAAATATTTCTATACATTGTTATATGTAAAATATTCTACGTATGGTTTGATACCTTCGCGACACTTATTTCTTCTACCTTGTAAGAGTAGTGCAGCTAGGGTTGCCACCTTTATAGGGCTACGGTATCCCCTGCCTGTCGTAAGAGGCGACTAAAAGGGGGCTTCCGGGGTTGCGGGCGGCAAGAGTGGGTAAGCGACCCCGGGAAGGGCGGCGGTATGTGTGGTCGCATACCGTCGTACGCACCAGACGGTGTGGCGAGCGTCAAGCTCACCTGGGCAGAGCCCGACGGGGCAACGCGCTAAGAGGACTCCGGTTGCGTTCCTTTGGAGATCCCGGAGCCCTCTACGCAGCGCCGAGGACGGCCACCGGGGGGGTTTTAGTGCGGTAAAAATCCCACATAACCCTGCGTCGCTCCCACGGCGCCGGGTACTTTTTGAAGGTTTCCCCCTCGTAAAAAAAAAAAAAGGTTGCCACCTTTTTTTCTACAGATAAAGTATATTGATTATTATAGGTAAGAAAAAAAAGTACATAATATCAAAATAAAGTACACTTTGTTTTTCTTTATTAATATATTTAAGGTAAGGGATGTCGCGCTGGCGAGTGACGACATCGATTCAGCACCAATCAATAAATTTCGTTTAAAGAAAAATACTTACAACTAAACTTTTAAATCAAATCATGCGAATTAAAGTATTTTCGTGTACTTTATTGTTCTCATAAAGTATAGAGTACAATTACCTGAAATAACGTACAATACTTTATTATAAAGTACGGGTGGCAACCCTAAGTGTAGCGCTGCTGTTTTCTGGTTTGTTATGTGGTAAGGGCTCGCCCTTTGTATCGACATTTATTCGTGGTATTCCGATTTAATCTTCAAGGGCAGTAATACATGTGTGGCTGCATCTTTACCACAACACAGCTGCCCTACTGCTGTTATAAGGTAGTTTAGCGGTGGTGCCTCCTGATTCGAACCACGAAGGGTTTTGCCATGTTTTAATTCATGTGGATCCCTATAAATAACCCATTACTGTCCAAAAGGATTAGGCCATAGTCTACCGCGCTGGCCAAATGCCAATTGGTAAACTTTACATGCCTTTTGAAAACTTTTTTAACTCCTCTAAGTTGCAGGTTTTCTCGCGACGTTTTCTTTATTATTTAATTAAAAATTAATTAAAATACATTAATAATTAATTTAAGTAGTTAATAATTAATTCAAAAATCTGAAGTGTATGCCTGGGATGCGAACCTTGGATCCCTCGGTCGAGAGGCCGCGTTTTAACCACTACCTAGTGCTTTTTTGCTCCAATTCAAATGGGTCGATATGAGATAAAAATCCGTGTAAAAAACCGGACGTCCACATGCAGTTCAAAGCACCTGTCGCATTGATAGCATCTCAGTCCAAAGTCCAAACAGGTTTCGAAGTAAACAACCCGCGATAACCACGTTCTTGCACTGTATGAGATAGTAAGCATTCTGTTTTTGTTCGGTTAGATTCTGCAGCTGTTTTCAAATGATTCATTAAAGTGAGTAGTTTATTTCATTTCATTAAAGTTAGTAGTTATTAAATGAGCTTCCTCTTTGATTTTAAAAGCGTTTATTTAACTGGTTAGGGAGATATACTTTTCCGAGGCGTTCCAGCTTAGTCCTTAAATGTAGCGGCATGTTTTTGGCCGACCTCAGGTAGGAATATCTAAACCTATCTGGGGTTGATTGCAGATGTCCATGGGCGGCAGTAGTCACTTACTATCAGGTGGACTGCATGCTCGCCTGCTACTCCCATATACAAAAACACAAAGCTTGACTTGTTAGTTCGTTTGTACTGAAGGTCAAATCTTGCGACTGAATTAAACCAATTAATTTCAATCGAATAAGTTGAAAAGTTAATAAGGATAATTGAAGTCTACCAACGTAAAGTCTGCCAATTCGCACTTGTCCAGCGCGGTGGACTATGGCTTAATCCTTCTCACTCTGAGAGGAAACCCGTGCCCAGCAGTGGGACAGTATTAGGTTGATGAAGGATGTGGTAAGGGAGACATACTCTTCCGAGGCGTTTCAACTTAGCCCTCAAGGATGACAACGCATCTGTGGCTCACCTCAAGTAGAACTATAATCTTATCCAGGGTTGTTACAGATGTCCATGTGCAAAAGTAATAACAAAATAAAGAATAATCTTAAAAAAGGCACGGACGAACCGTCAGTGGAAAAAACGTTTTATTAATAAAAAAAAAAGTAATTACCATCAGGTGAACTGCATGATCATGAGCTCCTTTTGTATTATAAGCTCAACTGAATTCTCGTAAAGCGCACATTTGGCAAATCGCTCCAGAAATACCACCCGGAAAACCAAGATCTAGTCATCACAAATGACTGGTCCGAATGACCGGATGTTTCATCTTACGGTGTAAGACTGGACGTATAAATCTACAAGTCAATTAGTTTTGTCGGTACTTGGTTATGTCATGAACTATGACTGCCGTACAACCGCATTTATCAGATGTACTTCATCAGATGTAGAGTAGACTATATAATCTTTACCTCGGAAGGTAGGTAGTCGGTAGAACCTTTTGTGGTTCGACTCCGGCGGCACCACCGCCACACCTATTTCTGCTTAATAACAGCAGTGTTAAGCGCTGCTGTGTTCCGTTTTGAAGGGTGTGGTAAGGGAGACATACTTTTCCGAGGCGTTCCAGCTTAGTCCTCAGGGGTAGTGGCGCATCTGTGGCCGACCTCAGGTAGGAATATCTAATCCTATCTGGGGTTGATTACAGATGTCCATGGACGGCAGTTATCACTTACCATCAGGTGGACTGCATGCTCGTCTACTACTTCTATAAAAAAAAATGTATATATTTCTTATGTGCGTGTGTATGTCACTGAACTCCTCCTAAACGACTGGATTGATTTTGATGAAATTTGTTGTGTGTGTTCAAGGGGACTTGAGAATGGTTTAGATTCACAATTTAGTCCGTGGGAAAAGGATTTCTTAATTAAACAATTCTCGTGTCACAATGTTAGTTACCGTACTCCCCCGAAACGGCTTTAACGATTTTCACCAAATTTGATATGCATATTCAGTAGGTCTGAGAATCGGCTACTCTCTATTTTTCATACCCCTAAGTGATAAGGGTTTTTCACCCTTAACATTTTTTTATTTATATGGCAACACAACGTTTGCCTGATATTTAAAAATATAGATAGGCTACGTGCCCACTAAACGCCAAGTAGTCCATCTCGCGCTTGGACTCGTATAGTTCCCGCCAAACTGCTAGTCCGCTCTGAAGTTGTTGCGAGCAGATGCAGTCATACAATTTGCTATGGCGACGCGATTCATTTCTATATTCAGAGCGGACTAGCAGTTTAACGCGGACTATACTCGTTACTCGAGTAAGACATGGGGTGCCAAGACGATTATGATCCAGATCTAAACTGTAGTTTTCTAGAGAGCCCTTACCGTAGCTCCGATTAAAGAAAATGTTGTTGGATTGTTTAAAGATCAATTTTTTATCGTTTTTTTTTAATTAGGGTTCCGTACCTAAGCTCAAAACGGAATTATATATTATTTGCTGTCTTTTAAACCGTCATAAAACGCACTTGATTTTTTACAGGGTATATAACGGTGGCGGCTATAACAACAAATTTAATAGTGGAAAAAAAACTTGAATATAAATGGGGGTCGTCATACAAAAAACCGGTACTCCGTGTTCGAGTTCGACTCGAACTTGGCTATTTCTTTTAATTTCTCTACTCTTCTTCACTAATACTTATCTCGTAAGTAGTTTACCATCAAACACCTATTCCCGCGACGTAGAAATATATAAACAACTAGCTGACCCGGCAAACTTTGTACCGCCTCAAAATCTATTTATCAAATATATTTCATATAGAATATAGCCTATGTTACTCGTGGATAATGTAGCTTTCGAATGGTGAAAGAATTTTTAAAATCGGCCCAGTAGTTTTTGAGCCTATTCATTACAACCAAACAAACAAACAAAGCTTTCGTCTTTATAATATTAGTATAGATTCGCCATAATTCGCGCGGCGACGTGTTTATATTTAGTACGCTGTACCGACATTGACCTAGAGGAGAGTGGCGACTCGCCAGATTTAGATGTTCCGTATGGAAGATTTTAGTTTTCCAGGTTTAGCTGGTTTTGAAGGTGAAACCCTTTGTCCGATTGTCAACTATTTAGTTTTTACTCTAAGGGCACAGGGCCCCGATGTACTAGAGGCTTCAAAAAGCCCATAAAATCACTTACACCTAACATTTCGAAATGTAAATGATGATCATTGACCAAATTAGTTTTTTATTGGAATTCTGAATGTCGGGTATAGTTTTCTTTTAAGGATTAGGCCATAGTCCACCGCGTTAGCCAAGTGCGTATTAGTAGTCTTCACATACCTTTGAAAACTTTTTTTCTCAGACATGGTGTCCTCACGATGTTTTCCTTCACCGTTTAAGCGAGTGATAATAAATTTTTAATACGCACATAACTTTGAAAAATCAGAGGCCTGGGATTTGAACCTCGGACCTCGATCGAGAGGTTCAACCACCAGACTATCAAGGCTTTAGCGATCACATCACACCGGCATATTACGCAGTTTCAACATAATATTTATTTTAAATACGACACGGTTACGTATGCCCTAACTATAAATAATTACGTTCTTTATAATATTATCGTTTCATTACGACGAATCTTGAATTTTCCATTCTCTTATACGTTTTGTTATCGAATTTTCGAAACATATTATAAACATACTAGCTAACCCAGCAAACGTTGTGTTGCCATATAAATAAAAAAAAATTAGGGTTGTACTACCCCTAACATTTAGGGGGATGAAAAATAGATGTTGGCCGATTCTCATAGATACCGGATAAGCACAAAAAATTTCATCAAAATCGGTCAAGCCGTTTCGGAGGAGTATGGCAACGAAAACTGTGACACGAGAATTTTATATAAACATTTAGGATCCCAGCTTACTCCTCGGGAGTAGCGGCGCATTTGTGGTCGACCTCGTCTTATCCTGTCTGGGGTCGATTCCAGATGTCCATGGTCGTAAGTAGCTACCAACAAGTGGACTGCATGCTCGTCTGCTACTCCTACGAGTATATTATAAGAAATACTTATCCGAGGTAGTCCAGCTTAGTCCTCAGGGGTAGCGGCATTTGTGGGCGACCTCAGGTAGGAATCTAACTCTATCTAGGTTGATTACAGATGTCCATGGGCGGCAGTAACCTTACCATCAGGACTGCTCGTCTGCTACTCCTATATTATAAATGTCCCCACTGCTGGGCACACGTCTGATAGATAAATAAAAGTTAAAAATAGTATATTATTCTATACAAAAACAAGATCGCCTGATGACGTCGCTAAATTAATTTTGCAAACCGGTCTATATGTTATTTGATGCCTACAATCTACATATAATGACAGTAACACACGTTTATATGTCTCGTGTGCGAAATTTAATTAGGCTGTTGGGCCGGAAATATCTTTGTTTTTATTTTATTACTTGTAGGGCCCGTGGCTTCGACTGCGTTTTAAAAAAATAACATGACATACAATAAGTGAAAATTTGTACGTTCATTAGAATGACAGTGGCGCCATCTGTCGAAAATTTGTCGTACCACCTCAGATACCTTTGTGGGCTCATGCCTAACAACTTTGTTAAAGATCGTCATATGATCAAATGCATAGTTTACGATTATATACAGGACATATAGACAAACATTCATTTTTTATATATAATATATAGATGTAGAAGCAGCAAACGAGCAATATATTACAAAGTTAAAAAAACAGTTGAATAACATCTGTAGTCAATTCAAGGTAGGATTAGAGTCCTACCTGAGATCGGCCACAAATGCGTTCCTATCCCTGATTACTAAGTTGCAACGCCTCGAATAAGTATATCTTCCTTAGCATACTTCAAACCAGAACACAGCAATGCTACACTGCTGTTATAAGATGTGGTTGTGTCTCCAGAGTCGAACCATGAAAGGTTCTATCACACAAAAAGCGAAATATGTTTACCATTTGCAGGTGGTATTTTTGAAGGTGGTAGAACCCTTTGTGGTTCGACTCCGGCGGCACCACCGCCGCACCTATTTCTACCTAATAACAGCAGTGTTAAGCGCTGCTGTGTTCCGGTTTGAAGGGTGTGGTAAGGGAGACAGACTTTTCCGAGGCGTTCCAGCTTAGTCCTCAGGGGTAGCGGCGCATCTGTGGCCGACCTCAGGTAGGAATATCTAATCCTATCTGGGGTTGATTACAGATGTCCATGGGCGGCAGTAGCCACTTACCATCAGGTGGACTGCATGCTCGTCTGCTACTCTTATATTATAAAAAAAAAAAAAAAATTAACGCTAATTAACGTTCTAAAAAAAGGTTTTCCTCATAACTTCTCAATTTACTCGAAAGTGTCTTCAAAACAGCAGTTTCCAGGATTATTACGTTCGGAATTGCGTTAATGTGTTCTCCGTATCACAAAGATGACTGTACCCAAATCCAGGTCATTGTCTGGTGCCTACGTGTGGTCTGTCGTGTCGCTGTTTATTGGACCAACTGTACTATTTATTTATACTATAGATACGAGTACTAGCTTTTGCCCGCGGCTTCGTTCGCGGTCAGAGTTTTCCTATCCTTCGGGAAAGGTATGAAAGGTATCCTATGTCCTTTGCTGGACCCCTGATATCGTGTGTACAAAATTTAATGATAATTGGTTGTGTCTAAGACAAGAATGTGTTACAAACAAACAAAGTCACATTCGCATTTATAATATTAGTAAGGATAAGTAGCAAACGAGCATAGAGTATCTGAGCATATACTATCTTTTGCACGACTCATGATGCGAAGCATCAGAGAGTGCTTTACGATCGAAAAATTTTTTTCGCTTCATTTTGGCGGCTATTTTTATTATTATAGCCTTGATAGTTCACGGAATCAAGATATTTTGCATACTATTGTCGAGATAATTTAATGGAGATTAATTCCATACTTTTTAAAAATTGATTTACTGCAATAGAATTGGAAAAAAACACCAAAATAGGTCAAAAAATTTTCCTGTCCGTCATGTGTGAAACCTGAAAACACTGTAACTTGTGAAAAAATCCATCATTTGAGTTAATTTTTTTTTAAAAAATTCTAATCGACGATTGTAGGTCACTGAATGCGAATGATTAATTAATTCAGTGTCGTTTAATTGCAAATAATAAAAAACGAAAACTACAAGACTGTATGTATATCTATAGATATTATGTACATTTATTCCACCAGGGGCGCTTGTGCAGTACCTTCTTCCTATTACAGCTGTTTTTTCGGCAATTAATTTTGAACGACTTAAGTTTTTTTTTTTTTTTTTTTTTTTTTTTATATATTTCATAATTAAATAAGCATTATGAGACGTGCACTTTTGGATTTTCCAAACTTTTTTTTTTTTTTATCTTACTATAGGCTTGCGTTTGGCTGCAACGTTACCTGATGTTAAGTGAGACGCAGGCTTGGGTAAAACACGCTTGCCTAGAAGTAGCCTATTCACCCTTGACTTGAACAATGCCAGGTCGTATGTATCGGGATACAACGAAGGCGGGAGTGTGTTCCATTCTTTGGCGGTTCGCTTATCTGATGGTAAGTGGCTACCGCCGGCCATGGACATCTGTAATCAACCCCAGATAGGATTAGATATTCTTACGTGAGGTCGGTCACAGATGCGCCGCTACTCCTGAGGACTAAGCTGGAACGCCTCGGAAAAGTCTGTCTCCCTTACCACACCCTTCAAAACGGAACACAGCAGCACCTAACACTGCAGTTATTAGGCAGAAATAGGTGTGGCGGTGGTGCCGCCGGAGTCGAACCACAGAGGGTTCTACCACCTTCTAAATCGTCCATAAGCGGCCACTTACCATCAGGCGACTTGCATGTTAGTTTCTTTGTTTGCCACTTAAATTAAATATCTTAAAATCGCACGGGGCCGCGCGGCGTGGGGTTAAAACATTAAGATACGAGTAGTAGATAAATAAGTTATTTACTCGTACAATTATTATTGTAGTATGTTATCAGGCGGGCATATTTTTTTATGATAACAACTGACGTGCCTCCAATGATAGCGAATATTCAATGACAATGATAAACTTGTTGTTGAGAACAATCTGTATAAATAAAAAAGAAATAATCGAAAAGAAAATTTAAGTGCTTACAATATGAAACTAAAATTTAATATAATTGGCCAAGTGCGAGTCGAACTTGTACTAGGAGGGTTCCGTAACAACAAAACTCTTGTTTGGCGATTGGCCACCAATTTTTTTTTATTGTTAGTACATATTTGTTACTGTAACCATTGTTATTCATACTCTAAAGAAACAAGTCTTAGTGTCTATCTATTACGTTTAAAGAGAGGGAGAAAGAAAAAAGAGCCCTATGACAGATAGACATCAGAGGCTTAGTAATAGGATTAAGGTAAAGGTAAAGGTAAGGATAAAGGTGGTAGAACCCTTTGTGGTTCGACTCCGGCGGCACCACCGTCACACCTATTTCTACCTAATAACAGCAGTGTTAGGCGCTGCTGTGTTCCGTTTTGAAGGGTGTGGTAAGGGAGACAGACTTTTCGGAGGCGTTTCAGCCTAGTCCTCAGGAGAAGCGGCGCATCTGTGGCCGACCTCAGGTAGGAATATGTAATCCTATCTGGGGTTGATTACAGATGTCCATGGGCGGCAGTAGCCACTTACCATCAGGTGGACTGCATGCCCGTCCGCTACTCCTATATTACAAAAAATAAAGGATTCCGTTTTTACCCTTTGGGTACGGAACCCTAAAAAGGCAACAGAACAAATTTAGTGTGCGTTTCGGATTAGGTCCTATCGAAATCCCATTGCGCTTATCAACGTATCTAAAATGTCTATATCGAAATTATCAAACTCAATAAGTGACAACATTATCCACTTTAGTTGTCCAAAGTCCATACATATGACAAATAAGTATTGTATCCAGGTTTTACTATATTACATGTACTGCTTTTATTTACTGGTTCTTTAATAATATATGAGTAACAGAGAAGCATGCAGTCCACCTGATGGTAAAACTACTGCTGCCCATGGACATCTGTAATCAACCCCAGATAAGATACTTCCTACCTAAGGTCGACCACAGATGCGCCGCTACCCCTGAGGTCTAAGCTGCAATGTCCCAGATAAATGTCTTTCTTATTACATCAAAGCGGAACACAGCAGTGCTTTAACACTGCCGCTATTAGGCAGAAATAGGTGTGGCGGTGGTGCCGACGGAGTCGAGTCACAAAGGATTCTCTACCATTTATTTATTATTTTTTCTTTGTTTGCCATTTCATTCAAATAGACAGACAAATATCAAGATTTTAAATAGATTGATAAATATTTATCTAGAGCTGAGACAAAACTCGTTGGACTTCGGTCTTTGGGGGTATAAACCACTCGTTGTAGATACAATTTTCGATAATGCCGAGTAATGCTGACGTCACATCTCATGAGACATTTCTTTGTCGAAAATATTTATCTAGAGTAGATAGTTACGTAGACTTTGGACTGAGAGGTGTTTATATATAAATTTGATGTTGGTATATACGGGGTCGTTAAACTATTTATTATTAAATAGTAGCCGACATATGCCCAACTGTTAGTAAGCGGTAGGTTTTGAAAGTAAAACCTCGGTGGTTCGACTCCGGCGGCACCACCGCCACACCTATTTCTGTTATAACAGCAGTGTTAAGCGCTGCTGTGTTACGGTTTGACACCCTCCAAACCGTAACACAGACAGACTTTTTCGAGGCGTTCCAGCTTAGTCCTCAGGGGTAGCGGCGCATCTATGGCCGACCTCAGGTAGGAATATCTAATCCTGTCTGGGGTTGATTACAGATGTCCATGGGCGGCTGCATAGCAACTAACCGTCATGTGGTCCTCCTCTGTTGCTTATATTATTGAGTACAAAAGTATCGGTACATAAAGTACTCAATACTTAACCGTATCGATACTTTTTCGTGTCTAGGATGGTACCACGCGTTGCATACGACGTCCTACCATTCGCGTCTAAGAAGACATATAGACATAATATAGGTACATACGCCTTATTATATTATGCACTGTGACCTTCAGATTATTTAAATAGTTGTGCAATTGATAGTTATACTAAAAATAAAAATAAAAATGAAAAAAAAACAAAAGAAAATTTGGTGGCATAGAACAATCTGTGTGCGATCGACTTGCACTTTGCCAATTATTTCGTGTCTAGTAGGAACGTATCATCATCAATCTTCATCATCATCAACAACCCACTACTGTCCCACTGCTGGGCGCGGGTCTCCTCTCAGAATGAGAAGGATTAGGCCATAGTCCACCGCGCTGGCCAAGTGCATCAATATGCACTACCAATGTAGACTTCACATATCTTTGAGATTTTTTTTGAATCAAAAGGAACGTATAGTCCGCGCCAAACTGCTAGTCCGTTCTGAAGTTGTTGCGAGCAGGTGTAGTCATACAATTTGCTATGGCGACGCGATTCATTTCTATATTCAGAGCGGACTAGCAGTTTGGCGCGGACTCTACTGCGCGTTGCATACGATGTAGGCCATTCGCGACTAAGTAGGCATATAGACATACATACGCCTTTGTTATTATGCACTGTGACCTTCAGGTCATTTAAATGGCCGTGTAATTGATCACGTATGCACTAATGATTGACGTCCGAATGAGGAGACTGTTCTGTCACAGTCTAAAGTAGGTTTAGGATAATCTTTCTGGAATAATCTTAGGGTCGTAATCTTAACATCATTCAAGTCTTAGTCGACAAATCTAGCCAGGGATGCAATCTTCAAATATAGCCAGCGGCGTAACATAATAATCTTGGTAGGATTACAATATTTAAATCTGACTATAAAAGCCTAGCCAAATCTAGCCAGAGAAGCAATCTCCAAATCTTGCTGGAGGTGCAATCTTCGAATCTAGCTGGGGCAGCAATCTTTAAATCTTACTAAAAGAGCAATCTTCGAATTTAGGCAAGGACAAGCACCTTGCCACGAGCTCTTGCCACGAGCACAATCTCCAAACTTGCTAAAAAGGCAACCTACAAATTCCAGGAGCGTAATCTTTAGATCATACCAGGGAAGTAATCTTCAAATTTTACCACGGGCGCAATCTTCAAATATTGCCAGGCGTAATTTAAGATTTTTTTAAGCTCAATCTAAAATTATTGTCATGCCGTCATCTACAAATCTTGTCAGGGGCAATTTTCAAATCTAGTCAAGGAGGCAATCTTAAAATATTGCCGGGTCGGCAATCTTCAAATCTTGCCAGGGGCGCACTTGACCCTATCTGCTACTGATAGCGAATAACAAAAGCGTGTAAAGATTAGCGAAAAGGCGATTTATTATCACTTAACATTATCAATAGCCTTGATACTTAGCCTTTTGTTTCAAAGATAGATTAAATAACAAGATAGCTGTCGATATCTATATCGAATCTTCGGATACTACGCAAGATAATGTAGGTGGTGTATTAGTATTGCTGCGTTGGGTTTATCCAAGGATAACGTAAGATATAAATATGTTGGGTGTCCACCCATTTATAGGTGATTTTCATTTTTACAATTTTTTGGCCGACGGCGAGGGTAATGTTTTTGAGCATATGCATGTTTATTTCTTTATTAGGCATGCTATGCAGGCAAAACGGCTTGATGAATTTTAAAAAGTGGTGTCGTTGGATTCTTGTCAATTATGAGATTGACATAGACTGAAGTTTTAAGCAGTCGGACTTTTTTTTAACAACAATTATTTGTTTGATTTGTAATACTAGACACCATGGACTTACAAGGAGACAAATTGGAAAACCATTTAGTAGGGGAAAAGTATGCACACTTTAGAGTTCTCCAAAAAAATTTATCTCAAAGATTTGACAGGTCTACGAAATCTTGGTCAAATTTAGATCATAACATAGAGTCTAAACCTCTCTTATTTTAGGAGATCTGTGCCCAGAAATAATGATGAGTTGATGATAAATGAGGTGAATCCCTAAATGAGTGTGAATTGTAGCGCGTAGAATATGACACGATGCGCAAATAACAAACATCGTTGTTGTCAAGTTATTGTAGGACGATCAACAGAGTGAAGTGTTTACTACAATAGTTATAGATGATCTTGAGAACTTAATATGATGGTTTAGTCTATACTAATATTATAAAGAGGAAAACTTTGTTTGTTTGGTTGTAATGAATAGGCTCAAAAACTACTGGACCGATTTTAAAAATTCTTTCACTATTCGAAAGCTACATTATCCACGAGTAACATAGGCTATATTTTATATGAAATATGTTTGATAAATAGATTTTGAGGCGGTACAAAGTTTGCCGGGTCAGCTAGTATGTAATAAATCGAATCAAAAATATTTTATTGAAAGTTTTTTGAACGTCAATTAGTCATGGAGAAGAAGTGGCGAAAGAAACTCCATATCACACATCTTTTAAAAAAAATGTTATCTACAGGCATAAATTTAACGTAATGGGACATGTGGACATGGAGCTACTTCAGACCACACCGTTTTATCAGTCAAATAATCGAGTTTATAGCGTTTGTTTAACGACTTGTTTAAACTAACGAATCTAATGATAAAAGAATCTGACGACACCGTGTATGTTAAAATTTGTGAAGTGTTTGGGTGGTATAAAAACAATGTGAGCCGTCACGGGACGCCTGGCAGATGTGAAACATCGACATTATTTTGTAAAAGTAATATGCAGAAAAGAACATATTGTGATAGGAATTAAATATGTCATAATGATAAAAAAAAATATAACCAATTAAAAAATAAATAAATAAATAATAAAATATTACGATTTTTGCGCGTGGCGTCGCCACACCGTACACACTACTGCATATAGACTGTATATATATACCGTCGCCGCGGCATGCGTCGCCTCGCCAGAAATCGGTTTAACGTGCGGCTATAGATGTTTCACATCAAAAAACCCGACAGCCTAAAGATAATTTGACGGAAAAGGAAACTTATGTAGCATATGTCACTTCCACAATTTAGACGAATCCAACGACACTTCATATTAAAATCCGTCAAATCGTTTGGGCGTATAGCGTGTCAAAGATCATGTATTATCATACATACTCAAGCACGAAAAACATTACTCTCCGCAGTCGGGTTTAAAGTGATGTGAATCTCAAAATGTATGCGAAGTATACCGCGTATATGATGTGCAAATAACAAACATTCTTGTTGTCAAGTTATTAGGACGGTGAACAAAGCGTGAAGTGTTTACTACAGAGGCTACATATGATCTTGAGCTTAGTGTGATGGACATATGAATCACGAGTGGAGATAAACACATCTAAGATTAGAAAAGATTTACTGAATAAATCCATGTCCCAGAATTGGATCCTTATAAGCAACACTATCAGATAGGGAAATAATATAGAGGGTGATTTCTTTTTTCAAAATGACCTCGTTCGAGTCCCGGCTAGGAAAAAAATATTTTAAAAAGTAATCAGTTTTAGTTTTTATCAAAATCGGCCTCGTAACTTGTTACAGCATTTTTCGCTAATCCTTATAGTTTCGGATTTGGCCCTGAAGGCCTATTTGAATAATTCACCCTGTGTATTTATACCTAACGATAAGGCAGACGGACTACCTGATGGAAAGCAGTCAACGTCGCCTCTGGACATTTACAACACCAGAGGAGTCGCCAGCATCGCCAGGGCTTCGGAGGAGAACTCTTTTTGCACCCGTCTTAAAGAGCCTCATGTCATACCAACTCCATGCTAGCAACTTAGATCATATAAGGAAATTGTGTATTTGACACGTTGAAACAAAAATAATATTGTGAAATGGTAGAACCAGCTCATTTGAAATAATATCTATTGCGTTACTTTTATCCTTCTCATTCTGAGAGGAGACCCGTGCCCAGCAGTGGGACAGTAATGGGTTGATGATGATGATGATGATGATGCTTTACTGTTTAAAAAAAGTTATAAATGAAATGAATAAATAAGCCTTTGTGTTCCGACTATGGAGGCACCACCGCTACCTACCTAATAACAGCAGTGTTAAGCGCTGCTGTGTTCTGGTTTGAAGTGTGGTAAGGGGACTTATCTAAGCCTAAGATTCTAAGGTGTTCAAACTTAGTCATCAGGTGCAGCAATCCATCAGTGATTGACCTTAGGTAGGGCTCTAGTCTTATTTGGGATTGATTATAGATTTCCATAGGCGACAGCGGCCATTTACCATAAAGTGGATTACATACTTGTTATACTCGTACATTTAATAAAAAGTGAGGTAAATCCCTAATTATAACATAATATGGAATGTGGTAGAACCCTTTGTGGTTCGGCTCCGGCGGCACCACCGCCACACCTATTTCTACCTAACAACAGCAGTGTTAGGCGCTGCTGTGTTCCGGTTTGAGGTGTGGTAAGGGAGACAGACTTTTCCGAGGCGTTCCAGCTTAGTCCTCAGGGGTAGCGGCGCATCTGTGGCCGACCTCAGGTAGGAATATTTAGAATCCTATCTGGGGTTGATTACAGATGTCCATGGGCGGAGTAGCCACTTACCATCAGGTGGACTGCATGCTCGTCTGCTACTCTTATATTATAATAAAAAAATGTAGATTATTATGAGTAAATAATAAACATCGTTGTTGTCAACACTGTACCTATACTATACCGTTCTCTTCTCTCGCCCGAGCGTACCCTTGAAGCCGGCGAAATACCGACACCGATTGTAGGGCTCCGGGGGCTCGCAGCGATGCTTAGGTGAAGGTTTGTCGAATTAAACGAGGTTTTATTACTTATATTGGGAATCGGAGAAAAACAACGTTCCTTTATTTTCTTAGTAGTCAGAAGTAGTGACATATATTTTCTTTTTAAATATACAATAAAGTATAAAAATCGTAAAAATATATAAAAACCTGTCTATTGTCAGCCAGCAGCCTGCATCGCCAACACCGATCGTAGAACAGGCGAGCGCGAGAACGAGAAGTCTAGAAAGCTATCACATTCACGCTTCTCGGGTGTTCTCGGCGTGATTGTGTAGCCGGTGTAAGATAATCGTGAGATCCTTCAATGGACATATGAATCACGAGTGGATTAGATATTTGGATAGATAGACATCTCAGGGTAAAACAGATAGGCTGTTGATATGTCGGCAAAAATTTCTTTGTACTTACTTATAGGGACAAATTTGATTTATCGTTCATTCTAATCCGTACCAAAATGGTAGAAACGGAACTATTATTACAATTACTAAGCTGTCTGTCCGTCCATCACATACCGTTTTTAGGGTTCGGTACCCAAAGGGTAAAAATGGAACCATATTACTAAGACTCCTATGTCTGTCCGTCTGTCACAGGGCTCTATCTCGTGAACCGTAATAGATAGACACTTGAAATTTACAGAGTATGTATAAAGGTGGCCGCTATAACAACAAATACTAAAAATAAAAAAAAAGATGAAAACAAATTGGGGTCTCCATACAGGAAACCGCTATTTCCCGACTTTTTCGCTTTATCTATTGAACCGAACAATGTATTTACTTCAGTGGCTGCTATAATAAGAAATATTGAAAATTAAAAAATAAACTGTTGGCGGTACGGAACACTCCGTTTGCGAGTTTGACTTGCACTTGGCCAATTATTACTTCAATAACGACCCGCGTGGCGGAGCAGTCCTGGAGCCGCGCGAAGGGTCCCGGGTTCGATCCCCGGCCAGACAGATATCTGAATGATGAATTTAGATTTCTGTTTCTGGGTCTGGGTGTTTGTGTATTTGTCTATGTGTGTGTTCATGGCACCCACGACACAGGGAATCCTAGTGTGGGGCTGTGAGTGTAGAAAGCGTTTATTTATTTATTTATAATACGGAACCCTATAAAATGCAAGTATGGATGATAATTTACAATGTGTTTAAGAGAAGGGTAATTAAAAAAAATTGTGAGCCGTCACGGGACGCCTGGCAGATGTGAAACATCGACATTATTTTGTAAAAGTAATATGCAGAAAAGAACATATTGTGATAGGAACTAAATATGTCATAATGATAAAATAAAATATTACGATTGCGCATGGCGACGCGTCGCCACACCGTACACACTACTGCATAGAGACTGTATATATATACCATCGTATAGCGTGGCGACGCCACGGCATGCGTCGCCACGCCAGAAATCGGTTTTACGTGCGGCTATAGATGTTTCACATCAAAAGTCGTGTGTCGTGTTAGTTTTTAATTAATTTATTATTAATTTTGTTCTCAATTAGAACATCCGTAATTCTGTAATATTCACGGGATGTAAACAATTACCTCAATTTGTTTAATCAACGCATTAATTATATTTTAACCTTTAAACAGATGTGTTTAAATACTAAAATTAATATAAATATAGTAGTATAGTCCGCGTAAAACTGCTAGTCCGCTCTGAATATAGAAATGAATCGCGTCGCCATAGCAAACTGTGGCTACACCTGCTCGCAACAACTTCAGAGCGGACTAGCAGTTTGACGCGGATTATACGGAACTCGACGGAGGACGATTGTTTTGTAAGATTGAAGTGGCAAACGAGCATGCAGTCCCTCTAATGGTAAGGCCATTGTATGGACATCTGTGACCAAGTCCATATAGACCAGGTTCTACCTGAAGCCGACCACATGCGTTGCTACTGAGGGCTAAGGTCACCTCATATATATTCAGGTATATCTATTAACGAGCTTCGATAAACCTCCTACATAGAAGGTGGTAGAACCCTTTGTGGTTCGACTCCGGCGGCACCACCGCCACACCTATTTCTACCTAATAACAGCAGTGTTAGGCGCTGCTGTGTTCCGGTTTGAAGGGTGTGGTAAGGGAGACAGACTTTTCGGAGGCGTTCCAGCTTAGTCCTCAGGGGTAGCGGCGCATCTGTGGCTGACCTCAGGTAGGAATATCTTATCTTATCTGGGGTTGATTACAGATGTCCATGGGCGGCAGTAGCCACTTACCATCAGGTGGACTGCAAGCTCGTCTGCTACTCATACATTATAAAAAAAAAATACACGATATTCTATACAAATAAATAAAATCGCAAAATCTGTCTGTAATATCAAAATAACAGCTTTTTCATAATTGCATATCAATGTATATGGATGTTTAAGGAATGTTTGACTAATTTGAATTTTGTATGTAATTTTAATTTATTAACAATTAATATTAAATTTGATTATCAATTTTAATTAATTTGTTTTCACTACACTAACGCCTTAGGTTAGCCTGTAATGTTATATATAAGTTTTGAGTAAATAAATAAATAAATGTATACGATATTATAACATAAAAGAAAACAAAAATAAAATTCTTGTCTAATTATGTGTCTGTTTGTTCTGGCTAATCTGCGAAACGGCTGTTCCGATTTTCACGGGATTTTCACTGAAAGTTAGATGATCTTATAAGGAGTGACTTAGGCTACTTTTATTGTAGAAAAAGCATTAGGGATCCCCGCCCTAAAAATAACATAAAACCCATGGAATCTTAAGTATTTAAAAAAAATAAACGCGGGGAAAACCGCGGGGCATAACTTGTCTACCATATAACTCAAACTTACTTAAACTATAGTTAATTAGGTAACTATCTTGAACTACTTAATACCACAATCCAATCATGTAAGAAACTCGATCCGTCGTTCAACCTTGGCACCTTCTATGCTAACGATAGGTACCAACCTATCTATATATTACCTACGCTAGTAGCTTTTAGGTCAAGGAGAGGTTTAACATATACGAGTAAGATTGAAGTTTATGGTCCCTCGAGCCGGATATAAGAGAGCCGGATAGAAGAGAGGGATGATTTTTTTTATGATATAGGAGTAGAAGACGAGCATGCAGTCCACCTGACGGTAAGTGGCTACTGCCCATGGTCAAGTAATCAACCCCAGATAAGATTATATTCCTCCCTGAGGTCGACGTTAGTTGCGCCGGAACCTAGGACTAAGCTGGATCGCTTCAGAAAAGTATGTCTCCCTTACCAAACCCTTCAAACCAGAACACAGCAGCGCTTAACACTGCTGTTATAACGGAAATAGGTTTTGCTGTGGTGCCACCGGAGTCGAACCTCAGAGAGTTCTAACACCCTCGTTTTGTAGTTTTGGAAAGGGGTTGGGGAAAGGAGCTTGAGCTCCATTAGTTGGTGCCTCAATAGGTGAAAAACAAATTTCTATATCCTCGTTACATAATTATTTCATTTAATTAACCCACTTTATAATCGAACAATAATTAACATTAATTTTAAGTTTAAATTAAATGCTTTCATTATTATGTGTCCTTCTTTCAAGTGCAGTATAAATTACATGAAATAATTATAATGTTATAAAGATAGACGTACTACTTAAAGGTCGAACCCTTCGTTCGACTCCGGCGGCACCACCGTCACTCCTATTTCTGTTATAGCAGCAGTGTTAAGCTGATGTGTTCTGGCTTGAAGGGTGTGGTAAGGGAGATATACTTTTCCGAGACGTTCCAGCTTAGTCCTCAAGGGTAGCGGCGCATCTGTGGCCGACCTCGGGTAGGAATCTAATCTTATCTCGGGTCGATTACAGATGTCCATGAGCGACAGTAGCCACTTTGTATATGGCGGCTTGCATGCTCGTTTGCTAAAGAAATAATGAGTTGCAAATTAAGATTGCAAAAAAGATATTTGAAATTCTTTTCACACAGTAAGTGGAAATTTTGTGTATCATTGATGGAAATCTGCCAACATTCAGGGAAAAATGTTAAATGAATTTAAAGGTGAATAACTTTTTCAAACAATGATCTGATAGACCTTCGATAAGGTCAAGTTCTTTTGAGTTTTGTGTAAGTAACTAGTATAATACAAAGTCATTGAATTATAAATGAAGGTGGTGGACCCTCTGTGGTTCGACTCCGGCGGCACCACCGCCACACCTATTTCTGTTATAACAGCATCGTTAAGCGCAGCAGCGGTAGATTTTAATATAGTTTACTTTCTCCGCCCTGAAACGTTTCTGATTTTAAATAGTATTAATGATAATTGGCCAAGTGTGAGCCGGACTTGCACACGGTGGGTTCCGTATCAACAAATTTTCATTTATTTTTAATATTTATTGTTATAGCGGCCACCATTATAAATCCGAAAGTAACTCCGTCTGTCTGTCTATCTGGTTGTCTCTTCTTCACGCCTAAACCACTGAACCGATTTTAATGAAATTTTGTACAAAGATAGTCTGAGACCCGAGAAGGGTCATAGGATAGTTTTTATCCCGGAAATCCCACGGGAACTAGGGATGGCGATCTAAGATCGATTTATCGGAGAATTGATCTTTTGGACCAAAGAAATCGATTATGTTAATCGATATTAGTAAGGATTGAATCGTAAACTATGCATTTGATCTTTAGCAAAGTTGTTGTCCACAAAGGTTTGAGAGTTGGTGCGACCAATTTTCGCCAGATGGCGCCACTGTCATTCCAATGAAGGTACGAATGTTCAGTTTTATGTATGTTAGTATGTCATATTATTTTCTTTTAAACGCGGGCGAAGCCACGGGCAAAAACTAGTTTGTAATAATAGGGTTCCGTTTTTACCTTTAAATACTATATTGTAAAAAAACATCAAATTTTAACTGTTTCTGAGGACTTCTTAGAATGCCTGTTTAACGTATTCATTGACGCGACTAAAATTTCGATCGGCTATTACTGTAAATTATTAGCGGGCCATAAGACATTTACGTTTACGTCAAAAGTGTAATAAAATAAACCAAATCCTGTGAGAACTTCTATATTCGTAGTTCTAAGGCAATATCTGTTGAACTGATATTGATTTTAGGATAAAAATATCGCGAAGACGGCTTTAGCCGACTGACGATAAAAATATCATCGCATACTAAGAGGCCAAACCCGGAAATCGAAACATTTTGATAAAATATGACGACTAACTTTACTACGCAATATTTATATTTATATGTCATTTATTTTTAAATTAAAATATTCTAAAACGGTACGTGTATCCGAACGCGAAATTGGCGCGAAGTCAACGACATTTAATTTATAATACAGATAAAACAAACGGAGTTGACGTGCAATAAACAAAATTGTATAGAATGTGTTTTGTTTTTATTTTTGTTCGATTGTAGCGAGGGAATTACGTTATCATCGGAGCACATTAAAATTTTAATAGAGTCTAGATTTTTGGCTCACGATTCGAGGTGACCTCTATTGGATACAAGACACGTTTTGTAGTTTTACTCGTCAAATGGATGTCTAAAATTTAAGTATAAAAATATGTGCATACATTTTGCATACAATGCACACTAAGACAGTCTTTAAAAATGTCATCCAAAAGTTAAAATCAATAGGGAATTATTTAATATTGCATATAATTTTTATTATTTTTTAATTTCACTATATGTTCACGTTTTATAAAAATAAATAATGTTAATTGATGAAAGCGTTAGTATTATTTAAAAAATAAAACAAGTAAAATATTGTTTTAAAGGACAATGCCCATGAAAGTATGGACCGCCGTCCAGAGTTGCATCAATATTGAAACTTGTTGTGGACGATGTATAATTAACCAAATACTACCACCAATAATTATTTTTTAGATCAGCACCCGGGCTCTGAAGTTATTTACCGAAATGTTACATAACCTCAAAATCGAAATTATCCGACGATAGATTGATGGTCGGTTTTAACTGATAGTAGGTATCTATAATGTAGTTCGACTAACATATTCCATTTACTTTTAAAGGTAGTAGGTAAAAAACCTAAAATAATCCTAAAAACCTAAAATAATGAATTCCGAGTATAAAATACCGCCATTTTAATGTTTAAGAACAACAATCAACATTTCATCTTATTTTTTCTTAAATGGAATCCCCTGTTCAAAGAAACTATTTTGATCGACAAATTATGTAAAAAAATCAAAAAATAATTTTAATATTACTTTCATTTTGACGCATGAGAAAAATCAGTACCAAGAATGGGCATTCTCCTTTGACATGTTTCAACGCCTCCATGGATTGCGCGCTTTAGGTGACGTCACAGGGTGCTTATAATCGGGGATGACCGAATAAAAAACATGCCAAGTGCTAGTCTAACTCGCACACAGTGGGTTCCGTTCTACCAAATTTTAATTTGTTTTTAGTATTTGATGCTTTGTGAATTTTTAAACTGAATTTCATCCACAATTTCTTAACATTTTTTTTACGAAACATTTCCTGCTCAAAATCAGTTTTTGATACATATTGAGTTACATACACACAAAAATATATATTTTTCTATAGATTGTCCCACCTTCAACATACTAACGATAAACATAAATGATGACTAAAATATTTAGAACATTCAAAGCAGTCGTCCTTATTGCGAAATCGATTTAAATTCGCGCGGTTTTCGCATTCGCAACATGGGGCCATCATGTTTCGTAAGGCCAGACACATATTGGTGTGGTAAAGGACAAATCTGTTTATAAACACGAGGAAGTACAAAGTCCAATGGAATTTACAATGAACGACGTTAGTATTTATGTACGTTTAAAATTGAGGAATGACTGGTCGAATTTTCGGACTTTGTCATATAAGTACGAAAATTTCTAATTATAAACTTAGAAACTTTCGCAGATGACAAAGTCCGAAAATTCGACCCGTCATTCCTCAATTTTAAACTTATTAATATACGTTTAAAATTTACGTGAATTTTTCGGACTTTGTCATCTATGAAAATTTCTACATGTATAATTTTTGCGCATAAAATGAACGCCTTTTCAGCCGGGATACATATTATTCGCTATAACAACGCTATAACAAACTATTCCATTATAATCTTGCACAAAAAATTGTTAGAACTATTATCTTATGTCCCAAACATAGATTAGTAAAGATACTTCGCCGCCTTGAAATTGAATGAAGCCACAAACGGCTTATTTTAGTAAGTTCTTTTTTTTGAATTCTTGACAAATAAAAACATTTTTAGAGAAAATTTACGAATAAATAACTAATGCTGCGTAATTTTCATGATAATTAAATAATTTATAATAATAATTTCAAATATTTTAAGGACACTTTAGCACGGAGACGTAGCAAAACTTTTTTACGCAACTATTTCAATTCTCAAAACTGGGTACATTTTCTTGTTAGGAGTGAGTAATCTTTACTAATCTATGGTCCCAAATTGGACTATCTACCATTGTGGATTGTATTTTTACACGCTTTTTATTAGCTTCACCTGTATGTTTGTATGTTTGTTTGTATGTTTGTTTGTATGTTTGTAACCGACTTCTTTGGGCGCGATTTTGACCCACTTTAAACGGCCAGATTTCGTTCAAACTTTGTAGATTTATTTCACAATTATACTATTTACTGTTCCTTAATTGATTCCTAGATTCATTTAGATTTTCTACCGTTTAGTTAATTTTATCATAAAAGCGTGTTTTTTAGTTTTTTGAACTATATTTATTTATTGTAGACTAAAATTAACAATGTTAATAATGAAAAAAGATTAAAATTTGGGAACAAACTTTCTTTTATATAATAACTATTTTCTGGTCATTTTAACATAGGGTTATTAAGGGAATTATTTCTTTGCATTATTTTTTAATTTAATTTAGAAAATGTACAGCTTCCTCCACTCCTCCAAACTGCATAATATTCCATTATGGAGTTTGTTTTATTGATACAACAAACGAGCATGTAGTCCACCTGAAAGTAAGTGGCCCCTGTTATTATCATCACTGTACTATAATCAAACATAAAGAACTATGGGTGGTCTATCGGAGAATGGCTACAAAGACGCTGTTATAGTTCGCGCCAAGCTGCTAGTCCGCTCTGAAGTTGTTGCAAGTAGGTGTAGTCATACAATTTGCTATGGCGACGCGATTCATTTCTATATTTAGAGCGGACTAGGAGTTTTACGCGAACTATATACACTAAAGTACTTATTCGTGATCGAACTTCTTAGGGCCCCAATGAACTTTTCACGGGTCATACGATTAAATTGGAAATTGTTCTCCCTTACCCTTCAAATGTACACATCGCGATGCGGCTATTAAAAGGCAGAAATAGGGGAAATTCCTTATTTAATTCCCAATCCCGTCATAACGCGATCTCGTGTAACTCGTGGAAATTTCACACGTTGGCAACGGTACGATGGACGTCACACAGCTGTTTCAGTGTTTAGCGTGAAATGTATTAATCTAGCTTTTTATAGAAATGCCTAAAGGGTATGCGGTCTGTCTGATTAGAGGTCACTCCCGCTCGTAGACGCTATAACAACGAATACCAAAAGAAATAAAATAAAATAAATGAAGGTCGGCGACCCGACCGCAATATTCGGTCGTTGTTCGCTTTATCTCATCATCAAACACATTATTGTCCCACTGCTGGGCACGGGTCTCCTCTCAAAATGAGAAGGATTAGGCCATAGTCCACCGCGCTGGCCAAGTGCGAATTGGAAGACTTCACATATCTTTGAAACCTTGTTTTTTAAGTTTTCTCAGGTATGCAGGTTTCCTCACGATGTTTTTCTTCACCGTTTAAGCAAGTGATAATTAATTTCTAATACGCACATAACATTGAAAAATCAGAGTTGCGTGCCTATAATTTGAACCTCGGACCCCTCGACCGTGAGTTATAGGTAGACAATTAAAATGTTCACACTTCATTGCTCTTCATCTCCGCTTGACATAAAGATTGACTGGTAGAAAATGATCAAGCATTAAGTCAGTCGTTGTACTATCTTCTAGGTATATGAATAATTGTCCCTGTAGTCCCGGGACCAGAATAGGGCTATGGTATCCCCTGCCTGGTGGCAGCTCAAATCGCCCAGCAAGCGACCCCGAGAAGGACAGCGGTTTGTGTGGTCGCATATCGCTGTAATCACCAGGGGATGTGAGAGGAGCGTAAAATGCTCTCCCCAGGGCAGCTACTGCTAACCCCTTGCTTGCTAGCCCACATGGCAGAGCCCGATTTAAGGGCATCGCGTTAGGAGGACTCCGATTTTGTTCCGTTGGAGATCCCGGAGATTTCCACCAAACGCCGAGGACGGCCACCGGAGGTGTTTAAGTGCGGTAAAAGTCCCACATAACCCGGCGTCGCTACCATGGCGTCGGGTACCTTTTGAAGGTTTCCCTCTCGTCAACAAAAAAAATGTATATGAATAATAAATAAATCCATTTGTTTCTACGGCTGATGATAATATTTTTTTTATAATATAGGAGTAGTAGACGAGCATACAGTCCACCTGATGGTAAGTGGCTAATGCCGCCCATGGACATATGTAATCAACCCCAGATAGGATTAGATATTCCTACCTGAGGTCGGCCACAGATGCGCCGCTACCCTCGAGGACTAAGCTGGAACGCCTCGGAAAAGTATGTCTCCCTTACCACACCCATCAAAACAGAACACAGCAGCGCCAGTCACTCCTGTTATTAGGCAGAAATAGGTGTGGTGGTGGTGCCACCGGAGTCGAACCACAAAGGGTTCTACCACCTTCCAACACCTTCCAAAGTATAACAAATACTAAACAATACATTAAAATTCGGTGGTACGGAACCCTCCGTATGCGTGTTCGTCTCGCACTTGGCAAATCATCGGATAACGTATTTCTATTTTCCGAATCGACGGCTCGGAAAACAGCTGGTTTATTGTTTAAAGCCATAATCCATTGTCTGTTTAGGGCGATGAATTATAGGGTAATAGATTCTACGTTATTCAATCTGTTTTATGGAAGAGTGTCAGATTGTGGGACTAAATTGAATCTATGAGACCATGATATACGAAGTACGAAGGTGGTAGAATCCTTTGTGGTTCGACTCCGGCGGCACCACCGCCACACCTATTTCTACCTAATAACAGCAGTGTTAGGCGCTGCTGTGTTCCGGTTTGTAGGATGTGGTAAGGGAGACACTTTTCCGAGGGGTTCCAGCTTAGTCCTCAGGGGTAGCGGCGCATCTGTGGCCGACCTCAGGTAGGAATACCTAATCCTGTCTGGGGTTGATTACAGATGTCCATGGGCGGTAGTAGCCACTTACCATCAGGTGGACTGCATGCTCGTCTGCTACTCTTATATTATGAAAAATATAATAGAGAGACTGAAGGAAACGGTTTTATTTTATTGAAAGGTAGAAGTGTAGAACCAAGATGGTCTGACTAGGCAGGTACCCATATTTCTAGCGTGAAACAGCTCTTGCGTTGCAGTGGAAGGGTGTGGATATCGGTTTACACATGAAGGGTGGTTTGAAGGGTGTGGGAAGGATACATACTTTTCAGAGGCGTTCCAGCTTAGTTCTCAGGGGTAGGGCCGTATCTGTGGACGACCTTAGGTAGGAATAGGTATTTAATATTATCCGGGGTTGAATACAGATGACCATGAGCGGCAGTAGCCACTTACCATCAGGTGGACTGCATCTTCTGCTCCTATGTTAAAAAAAAAATGTGAGCCGTCACGGGACGCCTGGCAGATGTGAAACATCGACATTATTTTTTAAAAGTAATATGCAGAAAAGAACATATTGTGATAGGAACTAAATATGTCATAATGATAAAATAAAATATTACGATTTTTTTTTCCAGATAACGATGACTATTTATTGAATAAACATTTATTTTCATTAAATACAAAAATTTACGAATTTATTTCAAATCGTGACTACTTAATTATCGCACAGTCGATTGCGCATGGCGACGCGTCGCCACACCGTACACACTACTGCATATAGACTGTATATATATACCATCGTATAGCGTCGCCACGGCATGCGTCGCCACGCCAGAAATCGGTTTTACGTGCGGCTATAGATGTTTCACATCAAAAATGAAGCGACCATCTTATTCCCCAGAAGTGATAACGCCTTTGTCATCGGCTACACGTTTAACCACGGACCTTGTCATGGACGTGCAAGATGTAAAATGAACTTCCTCCTGAGGTATTCCCAACGCGCTATGACATGGGGCTCTTCAAAAAAGGTGCAAAAAGAGCTCTCATACAAAGCCGGCGATGCATTGGCAACTCCTCTGGTGTTGCAAATGTTCATAGGCGACGTTGATACTTTTCATCAGGTAGCACGTCTGATTTATCGTTAGGCTCAAATATAAAAAAAAATGTGAGCCGTCACGGGACGCCTGGCAGATGTGAAACATCGACATTATTTTGTAAAAGTAATATGCAGAAAAGAACATATTGTGATAGGAACTAAATATGTCATAATGATAAAATAAAATATTACGATTTTTTTCCAGATAACGATGACTATTTATTGAATAAACATTTATTTTCATAAAATACAAAAATTTACGAATTTATTTCAAATCGTGACTACTTAATTATCGCACAGTCGATTGCGCATGGCGACGCGTCGCCACACCGTACACACTACTGCATATAGACTATACTATACTAGACTATACTATATACCATCGTATAGCGTGGCGACGCCACGGCATGCGTCGCCACGCTAGAAATCGGTTTTTCGTGCGGCTATAGATGTTTCACATCAAAAATGAAGCGACCATCTTATTCCCCAGAAGTGATAACGCATTTGTCATCGGCTACACGTATGATCACGGACCTTCTTGTCATGGACGTGCAAAATGTAAAATGAACTTCCTCCTGAGGTATTCCCAATGCGCTATGACATGGGGCTCTTCAAAAAAGGTGCAAAAAGAACTCTCATACAAAGCCGGCGATGCATTGACGACTCCTCTGGTGTTGCAAATGTTCATAGGCGACGGTGACTGCTTTCCATCAGGTAGCGCGTCTGCTTTATCGTGAAAAACGTGTTCAATATGAAGTTAGTTACCTTTATATGTCCACTTAGCAACTTAGCTTAGTCCACTTAGCTTATAAAAAGCAGTGATAGCCTAGTGGTTAAGAAACGCGGCCTCTCAATCGAGTGGTCCGAGGTTCAAATCCCAGGCACGGACCTCTGATTTTCAAATTTATGTGCGTATTACAATTAATTATCATTGCTTAAACGGTGAAGGAAAACATCGTGAGGAAACCTGCATACCATGAGAGATTTATAAAAAAAAATCTTAAAGGTATGTGAAGTCTACCCATACGCACTTGTCCAGCGCGGTGGACTATGGCCTAATCCTTCTCATTCTGAGAGGAGACCCGTGCCCAGCAGTGGGACAGTAATGGGTTGATGATGATGATGATGATGATATGTCCACTTACCATCAGGTGGACTGCAAGATCGCTGCCTACGTTAGTCTAACTATAAAAACGTTACCGGTAACTGTAATTAAACAGTTAGCTGTCCGTGGTTGTATAACATCATGTCTAGGTATCATGTTAATTAGCTAATGACAGTATTGACTATTGATAGTGCGGGTCAGTGCATAATGAGTTGTGACGTCACACGAATTGTTTACCAATGGTATAGGGCTGGCGATTGATTGGTTATGACTAAACAATTTTTTTTTTATGAGCGTTATATAGTTCGTCTATTAAAATAGTTGGCAAATTGCCGACAAATTTCAATTTATTTTTTATTTTCAGTTATCATAGCAACTATAAAAGTAAACGCATTGTGAATATTTTAACTGTTTACTTATAATGGTTTATTGTATGTTGACCCCCACTTATTATCGACATTTTTGATGTGAAACATCTATAGCCGCACGTAAAACCGATTTCTGGCGTGGCGACGTATGCCGTGGCGATACGATACGATGGTGTATATTATTATATACAGTCTATATGCAGATAACTATTACCGAAGTCACTGATTAAACGAATTAAGTAGTCACGATTTGAAATAAATTCGTAAATTTTTGTATTTAATGAAAATAAATGTTTATTCAATAAATAGTCATCGTTATCTGGAAAAAAATCGTATTATATTTTATCATTATGACATATTTAGTTCCTATCACAATATGTTCTTTTCTGCATATTACTCTTACAAAATAATGTCGATGTTTCACATCTGCCAGGCGTCCCGTGACGGCTCACATTTTTTATTTTTAGTATTTGTTGTTGTTGTTGTTAGTCTGACGCGCTGAGGGTCCCGGGTTCGATTCCCGGCCAGACAGATATCTAAATGATGAATTTAGAGTTCTGTTTCTGGGTTGGTTGGGGGTGGTTGGGGTGTTTGTGTATTCGTCTTTGTGTGTGCATGGCACCCACGACACAGGGAATCCTAGTGTGGGGCTGTGAGTGTAGACAGTGTGTGTGTGTGTGTAAACGTTATACAAACTGTAAGAAAACAAGTTTTTATCTATTAAGGTTCAAGATATAGAGCCCTGTGGCAGACGGAGACAGCGGAGGCTTAGTATTAGGATTCCGTTTTTACTCTGGTCACGGAGCCCTTAAAAACCTTGTAATTATCTGTACTACCCATAGATTAGTAAAGATACTTCGCCGCCTTGAAATTGAATGAAGCCACAAAAGGCTTATTAGTAAGTTCTTTTTTTTAATTCTTGACAAATAAAATCATTTTTTGAGAAAATTTACGAATAAATAACTAATACTGCGTAATTTACATAATAAATAAATCAGTATTTCAAATATTTTAGGGACATTTTAGCACGGAGACGTGGCAAACCTTTTTTACGCAACTATTTCAATTCTCAAAACTGGGTACATTTTCTTGTTAGGTGTGAGTAATCTTTACTAATCTATGGTACTACCTATGTATGTATATACCTAACAAACATAGCCAACCTTTGGATACGGACCCCTCATAAAACTTGTAATTAAACAGCAATACATCTAACGTGGCCCTTACGAAGGTTATTTTATTCTCCGGTCGATACCGTGAGCCGTCCCGTTTTGGCGGTAAAAGGCCCTTGACCTTGTGACGGCTTATAAATGTCAGTCAGACTTATACACTTCTAGCTAATTTTGTATATAAGTACCCTTTGATATACCACTAGTAGAAATATACTTTTTTTAAAATATAGGAGTAGCAGTCGAGCATGCAGTCCACCTGATGGTAAGTGGCTTCTGCCGTATGGACATCTGTAATCAACCCCAGATAGGATTAGGTATCCTACCTGAGATCGGCCACAGATACGCCGCTACCCCTTAGGACTAAGCTGGAATGCCTCGGATAAGTATGTCTCCCTTACCACACCATTCAAACCAGAACACAGCAGCGCTACACTGCTGTTGCAAAGCAGAAATAGGTGTGGCGATGGTGCCTGTAAAATCTAACCATGAAGGACTAACAAAAGGGTATAGTTATTACCCGACCGTGGAGGGTCATGTCTTTCGAGCGTACCCATAGATTAGTAAAGATTACTCACTCCTAACAAGAAAATGTACCCAGTTTTGAGAATTGAAATAGTTGCGTAAAAAAGTTTTGCCACGTCTCCGTGCTAAAATGTCCCTAAAATATTTGAAATAATTATTTATTTATTATGTAAATTGTACATTGTAATTGTAAATTACGCAGAAAATTTACGAATAAATTTTTATTCGTAAATTTTCTCCAAAACTGTTTTTATTTGTCAAGAATTCAAAAAAAGAACTTACTATAACAAGCCGTTTGTGGCTTCATTCAATTTCAAGGCGGCGAAGTATCTTTACTAATCTATGAGCGTACCTATGTATGTAAATATAAGTCAAATAAAAACAATTTATTTTTTTGTCTCATTCTTTCACACGACCTACAGCGCAAACTGCTTGACGGATTAACATGTAAGGTGTAATTTCTTCTAAGTTGTGGGAGTGACATACGACTACGAGTAAGCTATACCTATTTTTAAGCTGTCGTGTATTTCTTTTTTTGATGTGAAACATCTATAGCCGCACGTAAAACCGATTTCTGGCGTGGCGACGCTTACCTTTAACTACATAGACAAATGTTCTATAAGGGACAGAGCTATTAGAACAATGTGATAAAACAAGTAATTAATTTAAAAAATCAAAAACCCGACTGCACCAAAAAGGCTAAAATAGAATTTCCAAAAGCAGTGAAATAGGCATTTCATTATTTTTATCCAGAAAGCCAAATACAAAGTTTCATAGTAGGTGTCTGCTTCAAAAACAAAAGATGTTCAAAAAATATTATCCTATTTTATCCTCGTAGTGTTCATTTACGCTATATACAGAACCTATGTGTAAAATTCCAGCACGCTTACGTTCAGCGGTTTCCCTTTGCGTTGATCTCTGGCACAGCAACTCTCTCATTTAGTCAGACAGTCATCTCGATGTGTATATACGAGTATATATGTACTAGCTGACCCGGCAAACGTTGTGTTGCCATATAAATAAAAAAAATGTTAAGGATGAACAACCCTTATCACTTAGGTGTAAAAAAAAAGATAGTGGCCGATTCTCAGACCTACTGAACATGTATATAAAATTTGGTGAAAATCGGTGAAGCCGTTTCGGAGGAGTACGGTAACTAACATGAGAATTTTATATATAAGATATATTATATAATGTATCTGTAATCTCCTCTTAATTTCCTTTATTTTGACACCCTACTCGATAGGTTTAGTTAACTTTTTTTAAAACGTGTTACTATTTTGCGAAAAAATTCACCATTTACGGTCTATAAAATATATAACTTCAGTAAATCAAAGTTTCGGTCATTATTTTACCTCGTTAGAGGTAGTATTTCATTATTTTTATCCAAAAAGCCTGATACAACATGTCATAGTGTTTGCTTCAAAATTGACGATTGTTCAAATGAACTTTTAACCCTTATTTTACCCTCTACGGGGTTGATTTTTCGGAGGGGGATAAATAAGTGCGTCCTTGTTCCTGTCCAGAAAGCCAAATACAATTTTTTATAGTAGTTGCTTCAAAATTAAAGGATTTCAAAAAAAACTGTTTTCCCCTATTTTACCCTCTTAAGGGTAGAATTTCCAAAAGGCCTTTCTTAGTACTTATTCAAGCTATATAGAGAACCTGTGTGCAAAATTTCAGAACTGTAAGGTCCTTGGTTTAGGCTGTACGTTGATTTCTGAAAAATGAAAAAGTCATTTAGTTAGTCAGTCAGTCAGTCATCTTACTGTTTTATATATATACAAATATGTTTTTATAATCTCCGTTTAATTTCCTTTCATTTGATACCCTACTCGATAGGTTTGGTTAACTTTTTTTTTTAAATGTTTTACTATTTCGCGCCAAAAATCCGCCATTTTGATTTTTTTTTACTAACACCTATCTAAGGACACTCGGGTCGTTGAGACAAATATAATGACACTTTAACTGTTGAAATTGATCCAGCCATTTGTTAGATCGGATCAAATAAAGAAAGACAAACATACAAGATACGCGCGAAAAACATAACCCTTCCTTGGCAGTCGGGTAAAAAGACAACTAGTGTTTGACCTTGCGTTTCAAGTGTACGCAAACGTAAATATTGACCATGGAATATAGTGACCAATGATTTATTTTATTTTATCATTATGACATATTTAGTTCCTATCACAATATGTTCTTTTCTGCATACTTTCTTTTACAAAATAATGTCGATGTTTCACATCTGCCAGGCGTCCCGTGACGGCTCACATTTTTTTTTTAAATTTTAACATGTTTTTTTCTAAACTATGCGAGAGTGAGATATACACTATATTTTAAATAATTAGCCTTTTTTTGTTTTTATAATAATTTTGGAAATATCCTTGTTTCAGGATTGAACGCGTGCGAAAGGAAATCATACCTCTTCTTGCGGAAGGAACTTCCTGTCAGGTTAATAGTTTATTTTTTCCTCGTTACTTATAATTCTTTAACAGCTGGCCGGTCACATGAGTAGTATGTATGTGTAAGTAGTAGGCATTTGGCGAAATCGGGTTTTTAATTAATTGCCTAGACATATGATTAAAAGCCGGATAGTGATAAATCTTTACTCTATTTTATCTTATGTATAACATAACGTTTTGTTCATAATATGAAATAATAGTCATAAACGTTACAATGGAATTAATAGGTGAATTTCATAAAAGATTTTTGTAAAAAAAACCTGTTTAAAGCTTTTGCAAAGAAAAATATGTTAACCATATTAGTAATAAATTTAACTGATAATTTTGTAACTACTCGTATAAACCAATCTAAGGATTTGATTATATGATTGGATATTTTATGTGGGTAAATAACAATATAATATTAAAAACAGGTAAATAACCCTCAATAATATTAATGACAAAATTGAATAGATATGTAATTTATTTATTTATTTTAAAATGGCAAACCAACTAAATACACAAACGATTAAAAATAGACACTACACAAAGATAGTTATTATATTATGCGTGCACAGCATTACAAGATACATGTCAATCACAAAAATTAATTAATAATCACAATAAGTGGTAGAACCCTTTGTGGTTCGACTCCGGCGGCACCACCGCCACACCTATTTCTACCTAATAACAGCAGTGTTAGGCGCTGCTGTGTTCCGGTTTGAAGGGTGTGGTAAGGGAAACATTCTTTTCCAAGGCGTTCCAGCTTAGTCCTCAGGGGTAACGGCGCATCTGTGGCCGACAAGTAGAAATATCTAATCCTATCTGGGGTTGATTACAGATGTCCATGGGCGGTAGTAGCCACTTACCATCAGGTGGACTGCATGGTCGTCTGCTACTCCTATATTATATAACAAGAAGTATTTTTGTCATACTTCTCATATAATACCAGATTGTGACATATACCTGCAACATAGAGGTACATTATATGTATGGTCACGGCTAAGAGTGACTCAGTATTAAGGACTCGCACAAGGTTGATTACTGTTGATTATTAACGAATCTTAGATAGGAAAACATAGACAAAGCACCAAAAATTGTATTAAAGCATCTACACTACAACTTGCACTTGTGTGAGTGAGCGCAATAAAAAAAAAAAAAAAGTTTTCAAAGGTATGTGTAGTCTACCAATACGCACTTGGCCAGCGCGGTGGACTATGTCCTAATCCTTCTCACTCTGAGAGGAGACCCGTGCCCAGCAGTGGGACATTAATGGGTTGATGATGAGTGAGCGCAATACTGTATATAGTGTGCCTTGCGAATAGGAACTTTTTATGTGACGTCCTAATATATTTACACTGTAACGACTCACTATATATTTTTTAAATCCTTCTTTAATGTCATCGTCACCGTCATCCAAGATATTGCTTGTATCTGCAATCTACAATATTTACATGATTTATATTGTGCCTATGTATAGTCCGCTCTGAAGTTGTTGCGAGCAGGTGTAGTCATACAATTTGCTATGACGACGCGACTCATTTCTATATTCAGAGCGGACTAGCAGTATTACGCGGACTATGTTTACCTATTTCTGCTGAGTTCCTGTACATTAAATACGCAAATCAGCCTATATTTTCATTAGGATTGTCTACTATTTTAGTCTGAGAAGGAATATAATAAAATTAAAGTACTAAGTCGTGACAACTTAGTAGTACGAATTTAGGTCATTTTCATTACGGTAACAGAATTTAAAAACATTTTCTAAATTTAGTTGAACTCTACGTGGTTATCTCCGGAGGTACCGCCGTTGTGCCTGTTCTTGCCTAATAACAGCAAAGTAGCGCTGCTGTGTTCTGCTTGTAAGTGTTTTAAGGGAGACGTACTAATTCAAGGTGGTCCAACTTGGTCCGCAGTTTAGCAATGCTTTGACTGACCTTTTTTTTTTATAATATCGGAGTAGCAGACGAGCATGCAGGCCACCTGATGGTAAGTGGCTACTGCCGCCCATGGACATCTGTAATCAACCCCAGATAGCATTAGGTATTCCTACCTGAGGTCGGCCAGGTGCGCCGCTACCCCTGAGGACTAAGCTGGAACGCCTCGGAAAAGTCTGTCTCCCTTACCACACCCTTCAAACCGGAACACAGCAGCGCCTAACACTGCTGTTATTAAACCACCACCTGAGATCACCAAAACATTAATTATATTTGGAGTCGATTATAGGTGTCCATGTTATACGAGTAGATGACCACTTACCTTCAGGAGGACGGCATACTCGTTAGCTGCTTCTTCATAAAAAATATCTATTAAATTATTACGAAGTAGTTTTTAACACGCTTTTATTTGCTTGGGTTGTATCTATGTATGTATGTATGTAACGAAATCTTTAATCTCGATTTTTACCCACTTTGAACAGTCCGATTAATTTAAAAATTTGAACACTTATGAAGAACAGATGACAATACACGATTTTAATAATTTTATTCCATTCAACTTATTAGGATCGTCAGGAATCAGGCTTAACGATTTTCCTTGTGCGATTTTAGCGTGGGTTTTAGTTTTTAAACTATAATTATTACCCTAACTTTAACATACGTACTCCAAAGATTGTTTATTAGAAAGAGTGTTTATTAGAAATTCATTATCATTTATCACTTTAACAATGAAAATAACTCAAAAATAATCTTATTCAAAATATTATCATTCGCTAATTCAAAAACATTGTGCCTTTTTATCATTGAATTGCCAACAAAAACTTTATTACGTGAACATAAAAACACCGCTTCATAACAAAACAATACAGAAATAACTCCGGACTTTGTTTTATAAACAAAAACTTTATTCAGTTTTGAACCATTGATTTAAGTTTATAGATGTGGCTTCGAGCTGACTTACAAATGTTGAAACCTTAAAGAATAAAACTATTTTAATCTTCGATCACTAATAAGAACTAGATACACAATCCCATACAAAAATGAACTTAAAAAGTGGCGTCAAATTGACGGTAAAAAAAAAGAAAAAAAAAATTGACGACCGTGGTTTGTCACTTGGACAAGGAATTAGTGGAGACGAACTGTCATTACTTTTAATATTTTTATTAGGTCGAAGTAATTAATTTTAGTGAACATAATAATAATTTATCAATGAAAGTAAGTAATATGCAGTCACAATTTATTATAATAAAAATATAATAAGTTTAAAATTAAAATATAACCGAATACAAGTAATTTAATTAAAAAATCAACAAGCTGTTTACGCCGTTATCCAACGAAATATATTGCCCACGACTAAATAAATATGTAGTAAACCAACATTTATTTCAATTATTTTTACCTGACTGCCAAGGAAGGGTTATGTTTTTCGCGCGTATCTTGTATGTTTGTCTTTATTTATTTGATCGGATCTAACAAACGGCTGGATGAATGTCGACAATTAAGGTGTCATTATATTCGTCTCATGACCCGAGTGTCCTTAGATAGGTGTTAGAAAAAAAATCAAGATGGCGGATTTTCGGCGCGAAATAGTAATATTTCAAAAAAAGTTAACCGAACCTATCGAGTATGATATCAAATGAAAGGAAATTAAACGGAGATTATAAAAACATATAATTTGTATATATATAAAATAGCAAGGTGACTGACTGATTGACTGACTAAATGATTTTTTCATTTTTCAGAAATCAACGTACAGCCAAAACCGCTTAATTTAGAGTTCTGAAATTTTGCACATGGGTTCGCTATATAGCGTAAATAAGTACTAAGAAAGGCCTTTTGGAAATTCTACCCCTAAGAGGGTAAAACAGGGGATGACAGTTTTTTCAAATCCTTTAATTTTGAAGCAACTACTGTAAAATTTAGTATTTGGCTTTCTGGATAGGAATAAAGACACACCTATTTATCCCTTTCCGAAAAATCAACCCCATAGAGGGCAAAATAAGGGTTAAAAGTTAATTTGAACAACCGTCAATTTTGACGCAAACACTATGAAATTTTGTATCTGGCTTGTTGGATAAAAATAATGAAATTCTACCCCTAACGATATAAAATAATTACTAGAACTTTGAATTACTGAAGTTAGATATTCTATAAATCGTAAATGGTGGATGTTTTTCCGAAATAGTAACACGTTTTAAAAAAAGTTAACCAAAACTATGGAGTGGGGTATCAAAATAAAGGAAATTAAAAGGTGATTACACACATATTATATGATATATACATGTGTATAACACATCGAGGTGACTGTCTGACTAAATGCGTAAGTTGCTGCGCCAGACACCAACGTAAAGGGAAACCGCGGATCTTTAGCGTGCTGGAATTTTACACATAGGTTCTTTATATAGCGTAAATGAGCCCTACGAAGATAAAATAGGATAATATTGTTTGAACATCTTTTGTTTTTGAAGCAGATACCTATTATAAAACTTTTTTTTGGCTTTCTTGCTAAAAAATGATGAAACGCCTATTTCACTGTTTTTGAAAATTCTACTTCAGCCTTTATAGTGCAGTCGGGTTTATTATTATTTTAATTAAATTACTTGCTTACTTTGTAGTGACAGAAATCCGTTGTATATTTCTTCTTAAATTTAGAGTTTTTTCCAACACCTATCTAAGGACATTTGGATATTTGAGACGAATATAATGACACCTTAACTGTCGAAATTCACCCAGCCGTATGTTAGATCCGAGGGAATAAAATGCAGTGCAGCTAAAGTCCGCTTATAAAGATACATACAAGATACGTGCAAAAAACATAACCCTTCCTTGGCAGTCGAGTAAAAATAAAAATATGGAATCAACAGGATGCCATTAATTCCCTTGAATAAAGTGAGTTTATTGGAAAACAGTCTTTTCGATGGATTTTTATTTTTTTTCCGTATCTTTTTTGGCTATGTTAAGCAATCTTATTTTAGTGTATCTTTCGACAATAGACTTTATTATAATAATTCTATGACTATTGTCGCGGCAGTTGGATGAAAAGACATCATAAAATATATTAAATAATAATTTAATTTCACTCATTTACTATTTACTCATTGCCTATGTTTAATTATTATACAAAACAAATATTTTTATATAACAAAAAAAAGAAAAAAAAATAATTAAATTAAAGAAAAAAATATAAAACAATAGCGTCTCCATTCAAGTTAGAACAGAGTCACCATGTAACCCGAACAAATCAAGTGGGCTTGCAATAGTAAGAATTGTACGTTTAGTAACAGACTTTACAATTTAAATGGTTTATACATTCTGTTGATTTTTGTTGATAATTTTTAAAACTTAAAAATAAATTATTTACGAACGAAATAGCAGTATTTATAATTGAGTGATAGCAATTACCTACTTATATAATACTTACCGAAAATACGATATTCCATCATTTGTTAGCGTACTAGACGTGTGATTTTTGCAGTTTTGAACGAGCACTGAGGCATGTTTATTCTCCGAACGTTCAAACACTACTAACCTAAAAGCGCACCCAAATGTCTATTTGGGTGCTCTTTTCGTCGCGCCATTTTTTGTCGCTGATTGTGTATCTAGTTCTTATTAGTGATCGAAGATTTTAATCCAATTATTTTCTTTTTTATTCCCACGCGAAATACAACTTAAACGTCAAGAGCTTTTTTTTCTTTTTTTATGCTAACTCATACAATCGTACCTGCCAGTGATTATATAAATAAGAACTTAATATTATAAAAAATAGCACATCACGAAAATAACACGAAATAATTTGAATGAATTTCTAACACTATATAGAAGAAAAATAGTTTTTTCTGAAAAGTCTAAAAATTTAGTTGGTATTTTTTTTAAAGACAATAAAAACAATAGCACACTTTTTATCATATATTTTATGTGTTTTGTATTCGTAGTTTGGTCATGCATTTTCTACGTTTTTTCTTTATCTATTCTTTTAAAAAAAAATTGGGAGCCAGATCATATTAATCTTAAAAGAAAAGTTCTGAAAGATGTGTGAAATTTACCAATCATATCTTTGCGGGGTTATGGCCTAAATATCTCATTCTGAGGTTTTCCTTCACCTTAACGGTGAAGCAAGTAATAATTAATTTTAAAAATCAGAGGCTTTTGGGATCGAACCTCGGACTTCCTTATTGACTGCAAAATGTCTATGTCTACTTCTTACCACTAGGTTATCACTGCTTTTTGCAGTAATTAGTAATCAATTTATCTAATACCTTTAAACGAGCAATTCTTGTATATAAATTTATACCAACGATCTCGGAAACGGCTCTAACGATTTTCTTGAAATTTTGTATTTAGGGGGTTTCGGGGGCGATAAATCGATCTAGCTAGGTTTTATTTTCAGGAAGTGCCGTTTAAAAAAACATATACAGTCGAATTGAGAAACCTCCTGCTTTTTTGAAGCAGGTTAAAAAATCCCGAGCAAAGCTCGGTCATCCAGGTACTAATTAATTAATTAAGCTACTTATCTTTGATAATTCATGTATAATAATTTCGTTGTGTCATTCAAGGCTTATCCATTTATTTATATCAATGATAATATGTCAGTATAGTTATTATCTACGGAGTTGCGTCTTACGTAATAATAACAATGTAATTATCCATCTCCTGTATAAAATTTGCATCTTGTTTATATCTTGTTATTGTAATGCATGTTGATGTTTTAACACGTTTCGTGTCTTCACATGCATTATACATATTATATAGTTATATATTTTGCATATTATATATTTAAATGTACTTAAAATAATAACAATAGTTCGAAACTTTTTTTATAATATAGGAGTAGCAGACGAGCATGCAGTTCACCTGATGGTAAGTGGCTACTGTCGCCCATGGACAGCTAATCAACCCCAGATAGGATTATATTCCTACCGGAGGTTGCCACAGATGCGTTTCTTCAAATAGAACTTCAAAAAAGACGCGATCCTTCAAATCATAACACAGCAGCGCTTAACACTGCTGTTATGACAGAAATAGGTGTGATGGTTGTGCCGTTGGAGTCGAACCACAAAGCGTTCTACCTTAAGTATGATCCTTCGAGCATATGTGTGTGGGCGCGCCGGTAGGTAAATCTACAATGGTATTTCGATTCAACTAATTTAACCAATATTTATAAAAATATAGTTAAAATAATGAAATGAATAAGCGTTAATGCCACCATAGTAACAATAACACCCAAGCAAAACACCAAACAGTTCAGAGCACCACCGTGCCGTGCCCACTATTGGACAACTTCTGATCTGTTGACAGTTGCGCGCCCCTTTTTTATACCATGATACAGGTAGCCAATTGTTAATACGGAGCGGTAGTTCGAAATTAATATCATGTGATTTTAAAAACGGAATATTTATATATGAAATGAAGCATTCTCCCACATGTGCCAGAGTGTTTATTTTTTTATTCAACTGCGTAGGTTTGTTAAAGTTTTTTGTATGTATGTCTCATTCTTTGTCACGCTGCAGCCCAAACGGCTTGACGGATTAACACATGAGTCGTTGGATTCGTATAAGTTGTCGGAGTGACATGGCTATATTTTTAAGCAGGCGGTTTTTTTGTTACTCAAATAAAACCTTATCAATGTACTATCTTAGTATTAAATGTTATCGATGCGTTTAAAGAATGGCGACTTGCGAAAATCGTGAAAATGATTGATCATAATCTTCTTCATAATAATACATGTAAAATTGAATTTTGCTTGTTCATTGTGTGACATTTTTTGTTCAGACTTAAATAAGATAGACTTCTCCAACAACGTAATACAAACAAGATACGAACGAATAAGAACATAATACAAACAAGATAACAACACAAATATTATCAATAGTGTGTAAAGTCTACCAATTCACTTGGCCTAATGTGGACTAGAGCCTGATACTTTTTAGGCTTCCGTATGTAAAGGGTAAAAACCTATTACTAAGTATCCGCTCTCTGTCCGTCTGTCACAGGGCTCTATCTGTTTAACAGCAACAGATAAACAATAGTTTTTTGTAAAGATTATGAATAACGGTGACCGCTAAAACAGCTAGAAGATGGTAGAACCCTTTGTGGTTCGACTCCGGCGGTACCACCGCCACACCTATTTCTACCTAATAACAGCAGTGTTAGGCGCTGCTGTGTTCCAGTTTGAAGGGTGTGGTAAGGGAGACAGACTTTTCGGAGACGTTCCAGCTTAGTCCTCAGGGGTAGCGGCGCATCTGTGCCGACCTCAGGTGGGAATATCTAATCCTATCTGGGGTTGATTACAAATGTCCATGGGCGGCAGTAGCCACTTACCATCAGGTGGACTGCATGCTCGTCTGCTACTCCTATATTATAAAAAAAAATACTAAATAAAAAGTTCGTGGTAACGGAACCTTTTGTGTACGAGTTCGACTGGCACTCGGCCAATTTATTTTTCTTGTTAAATCTCCCAAAAAATTATAACTCCTAACATGCCTTCATAAGTAAACCCATGATTTTTTGACAACCATTACCCCAACTTTTCTACTTTACGCCAGAACATGCGTTACGTTTAACAGACCTTTATTACTAACCTTGCCGGGAAGTGAAATTAAACTATTTATAGACGCGTATCGGACGCGTCCGTGGTCGGCACTAGCGGTGGGTCGTTGAAGTTTTTTCCGTCAACGAAACGTCAACGTTAATTTCCGTTGATCAACTAGTTAATTTCGTCAACGAGTTAACGTGTTACTAATTTCAACTTGCATCAATAATAAACGGTTTTTAACCATGCTGCAACGATCAACGCTTCTCTACTGAAGTGCGGTAAATGTTATTTTAGAAACAATTTGACATAGTGCGTGTTATTAAATATCAATATCAAGAATTGATATAAATATCAATTCTTGATATTTATGACTATTAGGAAATACTTCGATATGTTCTACATAATTGGAGTTCAAATTATGCTATTATACCGACAATCAAGCTTGTCTGCTACTCTTATATTATAAAAAAAAAATTAACGTAAGTTTAATTCTAAACAAAATACAATTTTACGTTGAAAATAACGAAACGTTCCGTTTACGTCGTTGACGTAACGTTGATCCGTTGAACGGTTGATTTAACTTGTTTGTTGATTCAACGACCACCGTTACAAAATACAATTTACGTTGAAAATAACGAAACGTTCCGTTCAACGTCGTTGACGTATTTAACTAGTTAATTTCTATTGGATTAACGTTGATTCGTTGAAAGTGAATCAACGGTTGATTTAACTAGTTCGTTGATTCAACGACCACCGCTAGTCGGCGCAAACGTGTGTGCTATGGCGGTGGCCACCCATTCTGTTTTTTTGGGATATTTCCAAAAATGATTTATTATAGACCTTGTTGAAACATGAAATAGAAGTATCAAAACGAATTCATTAATTCTGAAGGTAAGAAAGTAGTCACTGCTGCTCATTGTTATAAATTTCAGGGTTAGTGTCTTATCTGAGGACCCAGGGAGGATTCTATAAATGTTGCGTATGTGATTTTTTTTATCATATCAATTCATAATCTTGAAGGTGGTAGAACCTTTTGTTGAACAACTTTGGAGACACTACCGTCACGACAATTTCTACCTAATAACTGCAGTGTTAGGAGCTAACGTGTTTCGTTTGTAGAGCGTGGTAAGAGTGATAGACTTTTCCATTCCAGCTTAGTCCTCAGGGGTAGCAGCTAATGATGTGCCGAGTCGGCCATTTTTGGTATTCGAGTACTTTAGTACTCATATAAAAAAGAATCGAGTCAGTACTCGAGTCCAAAGTGTTCACAAAGTACTCGAGTACTTTGCACAACACACAGTCCAATAGCACGGAAGAGCAAAAAAAAAAAAAAAAACGCCACTCACTACACAAAATTAAACAAGTTTTTACTTGTACGAGTAGTAGTTGTAGTGTACGAGTATCGTCAGTATTCGAGTATTACTGGTACTCGAGTATCACTATTGGTACTCGAGTATGCGAGTTTATGTAAGTACTCGAGTACTGATTCGAGACTCGGCACATCTCTAGTAGCAGCACATCCGTGACGAACCTCAGAAATCAAATCATATTTGGGATTTATTACAGATGTCCATGGGCGGCTGTAGCCAATTACTATGATAGTTGGTTGCACACTCGCTGGCCACTTCAAAATTATTATAAGTACAAAAAATATATCGGCAGAATTAGGTCTCAGCATTTTGTCCGAGTGACTAATTTTATATTTTTGTTTGAGCTCGGTGATAATTGTCAAAAAAAATCTGTCAGGATCTGAGACAGTCCCCCATTTGAAGTAATCATGGTAACCCTACACGGAGGTCCGTATTGTAATTGTTGCCAGGATGACGCATACGCGAGCAAGTGCGTTGTGTTAGTATGTGTGTAGGTTTGTTTTGATTTCTTGTTTGTATTGTGACGTCATTTGTTTATATTGTAATGCCGCGTGCACTTGCCAAACCAAAACAAACCGTTTAATATTCGAATGTTCGGAATGTTTGACTTGGTTTGTGTATATTTGCAAGCGCTTGTAGCTGACCCAAAGCAGTTTTTTTTAGCAAATTGTATTTCATTGTCATTCGCTTTACGTATGCAGATGTATGCAGAGATTCAGCTTAATTGGATACCGGGAACTGGGTTAAACTCTATTATTATGAATCAGATCTATTATTTATTACCTCGCTTTTATCAGCTTGGCCTGTAAGTATAGGTATATGTATGTATCGGACTCTTTGAACTCGATTTTTACCCACTTTTAACGGTCCGAAAAATTTAAAATTTTGAACAATTATGAAGAACCGATGACAAAGATTTTCATATATCTTTTTTTAAAAACCATAATTATATTTCAATTATGTATATCAAATACATTAAAAACATAGGTACATCATATACATACATATTATGGAATAATGCTATCTTAATTATTAAAATATATCTAAAATTATATATCTGGCTTTTTATTATTCACAAGTTAGCGAATATAATGAAAGAGAGCGCTGTTGCAACAGAACCTGCTGCAATTTTCGTTACCTCACTTTTCTAATTCATACATCTCTTTCTGATCCCCAGGTTAGCGAACATTATGAAAGAGATAGCGCTGTTGCCAGAGAACCTGCTCCGAATGCCGTCCGTCGGCCTCGTGAACCAGTGGTACGAGAGGTCGTTCGAAGAGATCATACAGTTTGAGAAGATGGAGCCTGAACCAACTGTGTTGACTCAGTAAGTATCTGTTAAGATAATATCATCAACCTATCACTGTCCCACTGGTGGGCTCCTCTCAGAATGAGAAAGATTACGCAATAGTCCATCGCGCTTGACAAGTGCGTATTGGTAGACTTCACACATCCTTGAGTTTTATTTGTATAAATTTCAGGTGTGCAGGTTTCCTCACAAGGTTTTCTTCACTAACGAGTGATCATTTGTAATACACATATAACTTTTAAAATCTAAGGTATTGGGTTTTAACCTAGGACCCACGGACCCCTCGACCAAGAGGCCGAGTTTACTTAACCACTAGGCTACTAGTTCTGAAACACAATCAGCTGTTGCTTCCAAATAGCTTCAAACCCCCTTTTTTGCCTTATTAGTCTTAGCTGCCCTGCAGGCTTCCTGCTCCCTCAAAGCTTATCCTCTCAATGAAACACTGCTCTAAATACATTTTAAACATTAATTCCTTCCTTCCCATTAAACATTAATTTCTGCCTTCAAAAACTCTTCAAACACCTTTGGTTACTTCGCCCTTCACAGATCCCCTGCAGGACTTCAGAATTATGTACTAAAACAACATATATTTGAATTATTTTTACTTTGTAGTGACATAGAAGTCGGTTGTATTCTTTGTTAACTTTTTTATTATGTTTTTTTTTTAATCCGCAGGTTCTGCCAAAGACTGGTCCACATCCGCAACCGCCACGCCGACGTGGTGCAGACGATGGCGCAGGGTGTGCTGGAGCTGAAGGAGTCCCACGAGGTCGACACCGGCACCGAGAACTCCATACAGTACTTCCTGGATAGATTCTACATGAGCCGCATCTCGATACGGATGCTTATAAATCAACATAGTGAGTATTTATATATACAGGGCGAAGTTTTCAAATGGGCCTTTCAAATTTATTAAAAATGAGACTTCCTTTGCTTTGTCATTTATTATTACTTCCCAGATTTTGATCCTTATAAGCGACACTATCCGATTGTGGAATTTCGGCTTTCAGCATTTTCGATAATCCTTATAGATTAGGATTTGGTCCTGAAAGCCCATTATCCTGTATAGTGTATACCGTTTACACATTCAGAAGGGATACCAAAATTTTCTGAATCATGCGAAGGAAGTTTTCATAATATTTTGTACATAATTAGATGTACGAGCTCCGAATTGAGACTTTTGGAGCACGGCCGCTGCCTGGACATGTATAAGATTTTGAGAAAACTTCGATAGCGTGATTCAGAAACGTGTAGCGCCATCTGTTAACGAGTTGTTGTGACTCGCCACAACTAATACTTTTATTTTCATCTTACAGCATTACTCTTCGGCGAGCAGCTGGGTGCTAAACAGGCATCACTTAACGGCATAGGGAACGGCGGTAGACACATAGGGTCGATAGACCCGGCGTGCGACATCGCGGCGGTGGTGCGCGATGCGTACGAGAACGCGAGGTTCCTCTGCGATAGGTACTACCTCGCCTCGCCCGAGCTGGAGCTGCTGCAGAATGGAGGTGAGTTGGTGTATTCATTATTTAACATCGAGTATATTCATTTGTATGGTCCGCGGCAAATTGCTAGTCCGCTCTGAATATAGAAACGAGTCGCGTCGAATAGCAAATTGTAGATATGAGCGTGACGTAGATAGCGCGGGACCCCTCCCGGCACCCCCCGCTGCCCGCTCTCGCCGGCGGGGACATAGCTGCGTTAATGTGCCTTTACGGAGTATATGCTAACATTGCTAACTAACTTCAGAGCGGACTAGAAGTTTGGCGCGGATTATACTTACTCTCGTGCATGCACGTACACGAACACACACATACACACACTCGCACACACACACCTTTTCCTGAGTCACAAGCGTCGCTGAATGGCATAGGGAACGGTGGTAGACACATAGGTTCGATAGATCCGGCGTGCGACTCAACGCATTTGTTGCCGACCTCAGGTAGGCCGCATCTATATGCAATAATAAAGATTTATTTGTGTCTAAATGGACTCATTTGATTTCTGGTTAGAGAAATAGATTTTTAAAATGTAATGAAGCCAATATTTTTCGCTGAGCCTAATAGTTTTTGATATTGCCATCCATGCACACTTGATTTTTTTTTTTTTCTTATTTTTTTTATTTTATTCTTTCTTTTATTTTATTTTGTTCTTTTTTTCCCAGTACCAAGCGGCCGGCCAATGCCAGTGGTGTACGTACCGTCACATCTCTACCACATGCTGTTCGAGCTATTCAAGAACGCCATGCGAGCTGTGATGGAGAGCCATGAGGGTAGCCCGCCGCCTATCCAGGTCAACCTGGTACTGGGTAGGGAGGATGTATCTGTTAAGGTAAGGAGCCAGAAATCCTTGGAAGGTGCGTTAGGGATTATTCAATTACAAAGTAAATAAAGGAAGGGAGGGAAGGGGCTTATTCTCATTGATACGAGGTCTGGGGGAGGTCGAGGTTTCGTCTGCAATATTTATAAATGATTTAAAAAAATTGTGCAAAGTTTTGTAGGTTCTAATTCTAATGTTTACATGAGAGGGGGGGGGGGGAGATATAACTAAAATAAGTACCATACCATTACTAACAATTGAAAATGGGGGAAGTTCCGTTCCTTTATTTGACAACTCTATGCAATGACTCCACCGTGGTTAAAGATTTTGGCTTGGCATACGTTTTTGTTACGATATAGAATTAGCAGACGAACATGTAGTCCACCTGACGGTAAATGACTACTGCCGCCCTTGGATATATGTAATCAACCCCAGGTAGAATTAGACGCGTACTAGAGGTCGGGCAGAGATACGACGTTACCAAAGGACTAAGCTGGAACGCCTCGGAAAAGTCTGTCTCCCTTACCACACCCTTCAAACCGGAACACAGCAGCGCTTAACACTGCTGTTATTAGGTAGAAATAGGTGTGGCGGTGGTGCCGCCGGAGTCGAACCACAAAGGGTTCTACCACCTTCAAAAACTACAACTACAAATATATAACTAATATTACTATACGACTGCGGAGAGTAATGTATTTCGAGTGTATAAGCTTCATTCCGTGACATGCCTTCCAGTCCAAACATATGAAGTGTTGTTGGATCGATGGATTTATCTGAATACGAAAAACATTGCCTATAATTTTTAAGCTGTTGGATCTTTATAATCTAATATATAAAATTCTCGTGTCACAGTTTTCGTTGCCATACTCCTCCGAAACGGCTTGACCGATTTTGATGAAATTTTTTGTGCTTATCCGGTATCTATGAGAATCGGCCAACATCTATTTTTCATCCCCCTAAATGATAAGGGTTGTTCACCCTTAACATTTTTCGGGTCAGCTAGTAATGTGTATGTTCCACCCCCAGATGTCGGACCGGGGGGGCGGCATCCCCCGCAGCGTGACGGACCTGCTGTTCAAGTACATGTACAGCACCGCGCCGCAACCCTCCAAGTCGGATTCACATACTGTGCCTTTAGCTGGTGAGTTTATACACTTGAAGATACTTTATCATTTATTTGTTAATGTATACTAATATTATAAAGAGGAAAACTTTGCTTGTTTGTTTGATTGTAATGAATAGGCTCAAAAACTACTGGACCGATTTTAAAATTCTTTCACCATTCGAAAGCTACATTATCCACGAGTAACATAGGCTACATTTTATATGAAATATATTTGATAAATAGATTTTGAGGCGGTACAAAGTTTGCCGGGTCAGCTAGTATTTAATAATTTATTCAGTATAGTTCCCGCAAAACTGCTAGTCCGCTCTGAATATAATAGAAATGAATCGTGGCGCTATTAACGATTTGCTATTCAATTGTATGACTACACCTGCTCGCAACAACTTCAAAGCGGAGTAGCAGTTTGGCGCGGACTATACCTATACCTATTCAAGTGTTACAAATTTTAGATTATCATATTCTGCTATTAGTGCGATAAAATACAATGTTAATTAAATATTGCGTATAGAAAAACAACCATAAGAATTTTAAATAAAATTAGTTCTACAATTATTACTTAAAAAGACAATAATAATAAAAAATGTTTAATAATAAATATGTTCTTTCTTAAGTACATGTTTCTCATTCCATATAATGTTTTTCTTTACCGAAGTTGATGTATTCAGACCTTCTCAATTTGTTTTAAAGAACCATTAGGCTATTCTACATTTTACCGTGATACCCGAATATTGCTAAATCTAATTGAATTTTACAGATGAATAAATTATCGCAATCACCCAGGGCTTGACTAACAGATAATGCTATTATTAGGAATTAAGTTCAACCTTTGTAAAACTAAGTTACGGTCTTTGAAATTAAACCAATAAATATAAATTTCAGGTTACGGCTACGGTCTGCCAATATCTCGTTTATACGCACGATATTTCCACGGCGATCTGGTGCTGATGTCCTGCGAAGGGTATGGCACTGACGCTGTTATATACTTAAAGGTGAGTTTAAGGAGTACCATTTGATTCGATTCGATTATAAAGATGTAGTTTTTCCTCCCGTTGTTTTTATTCGACTGCTAAGGAAGGGTTTTGTGTTTCGCACATATATTGTATGTTTGCAAATTTCTTTATTACCTCGTATCTTCTAAACTGTATCATTATATTTGTTTTAAAAACCGAAAAGTGCTTAGATATATTAGATTATATTAGATAGATTAGAGGTTTTTAAAAACAAAATACATTTTTCTGCGTGAAATAGTAATATGTATGTTAAGAAAAAATAACCAGACCTATCAAGTAGGGTAGCAAAATAAAGAAAATAAAAAAGGATTACAAAAATATAAGTCTTTTAATTAAAAATAAATTGATTTAAAAAGTTATTGATAACTTAAAAATTGTCTCTTTTTCAATTTTTTTATTCAAAATAGAACCTATTTACAGAATTACAAAAAGTGCTTTGAATGTCAATACATCTACCACCACTTCACAAGGTGTTTCTGCAATCGGGTTTTTGATTTCTAAACTATTATTTGTATTGTAATTCATTTCATTACCACACCCTACATTATAATCTAGTCTACAGCCTACCAAAATAGACTATAACTTACCATTTTATTTACAGGCTCTCTCCAACGAAGCGAATGAGTTGCTACCAATATTCAATCGCACATCATCGAAATTCTACCGCCCGGTACCACAGATAGCTGATTGGTCTGGCTCTTTGAACACAGCGACCATATCACAGTGCAAGAACAAGGATAAGAATAAGGATAATATGTCCCCATCTGTCTCTCATACGCTTTAATGAGTGGCCACCCTTCTCCCAGTTCGGTAGGTAGGTAGGTAATGGGTGCTTTGAAGTTGTGTTGGGGTGAGTAGGAGTGGGGGTTTAAGTGTTGGATACATAAAGTGTAATGAGAATGTGTTGAGTGGGGGAGGGGGTAACCTATTCAATGTAATGAGAGTGGGGGAAAAGGGGGTAAGGAGTTGGAGCTATGGGGGAAGGAGTTGTTGGAGCAGTGTTCTGTTATACTGAGTGGGGGAGTGTGGGGTTCAGAAGTGTGTTGGATACACATATATTGTATAATGAGAGTGGGGGAAAGGGGGGTAAGGAGTTGAAGCTATGGGGGAAGGAGTTGTTGGAGCGGTGTTCTGTTATACTGGGTGGGGGAGTTTGGGGTTCAGAAGTGTGTTGGATACACATATATTGTATAATGAGAGTGGGGGAAAGGGGGGTAAGGAGTTGGAGCTATGGGGGAAGGAGTTGTTGGAGCAGTGTTCTGTTATACTGAGTGGGGGAGTGTGGGGTTTCTAAGTGTCTTGGATACTCATACAGTGTAATGAGAGTAGGGGAGAGAGGGTAAGGAGCTGTTGGAGTTATACTGGGAGTGATCATAGTGAGATTGGAGATGCAGAAGTGTGTTAGACACCTACACACCGTATTGAAAGTGGGGGTGTGGCGGTAAGGAGTTCTTGGAGCTGTGTTGAGTTATACTGTGTTATTATGTGTGTTTGGAGCGATCAGATTAAGATTGGGGCGTTCGGAAACAAGATTGGTTGTAAGCATTGTATATCACAGTGTGATGGATGTGTATGGTGGGTGATATCTGAAATTATTGGGCAGTTTCAACAGAAAGAGTTACTTTCTACTGTTGGTATCTATCACATGTGATACATATGTTTTGTATGTTGTTTATTTGGATGAAGTGTCAGTTATAATACTGATCGGCGAAACAAAGGGTCGGCTAGGCTCTATAATTGATGAACGATTTGCTAAGGGTGTCCAAAATAAATATTTTCGTAAAAAAAAGCTCCTCTTAAATGAATAAAGGCTTTGCTCGCCTAAGTAAAAGGGGTGGGGGGGGGGGGGGGCGGTCGCATAAATAAACATTGAATTGCCCAATGATTTTGGAATAGTCGGGATTTATTATAAGTACTAAATATAACTATGTAACTGTAGTGTAACTTTGTCAGTTTTATTTTTGGTAGTTAAGGTGGGTACTGGGGTACTTGGGTGCGGTTATATTAATATAATTTAATGGCGGTAATATTTTTTGTAGAAAAACTGCTGTTATAAAGTTTTCTCCGTTTTCACCCTACGGAGAACCGAATGCGCGCATCGTAGAGTGCTGAATACATACAAATAGGTTGTTTACATATTCGTGTTCGGCTATTCGTCTATACTCGACGAGGAAGTAACGTTGCATTTTAATTCGGCTAACTTTTAAAAACAAATACTGTGTCTATCGTAGTTCAACGGTTCACAGTTCATAAATGTCAAGAAACGTCATAAAATGTTCCCAGTCAGTACCCACCTTAAAAATGTAATTTAATGGTAAGAATAAGTTTGAATATCGAGTCAAGGCTGTGTTTCTCTTTCGTGCGTGTAAAGAGTAAGTGAGATAGAAGTATATTGGAGATCATGATGAATTCAAATGTATTTGATTAGGTCGCGTCTTAAAAAAATATTTCAAATTTATTTATAATTAGTATACACCCTGTATATTGAAACCTGTACGTGTGTTAGTATTGCTATCCTTTTCAGACATATAATGTAAGAGTGAGATAGAACCCATTCGTGGGGGCGGAGTACAATATTAAATTTAAGGTCGAAATATTATAGTTTTTCAACAAATATTAAATAATTGCACAAAAAATAAAATGTAAATTTTTAACACCCTTTAATATGTAATGCATACTCACGATACGCGGTTTTTAATTCATTAAAAATACAAGAGGAGTTCAAAAAGAGCTCTTCTTCAAAGCCGGCTATGCATTGGCGACTCCTCTGGTGTTGCAAATGTCCATAGGCGACGGTGACTGCTTTCCATCAGGTACCCCGTCTGCCTTATCGCTAGGTATAGTCAGCGCCAAACTGCTAGTCCGCTCTGAAGTTGTTGTACCAGGTTTAGTAATACAGTTTGCTATGGTAACGCGATTCATGCGTTTTTCTTTTTTCAGACGAAAAAGCAATTAGACAAAATGAAATAAAAAATCACGTATCGGGAGTACTCATTATATATAAAATGTTTTAGCACCCTGTATTGTTAGTGAGTACAGAGTGTGTTTTATTGTACATACTGATCATGTGATACTCGATTTAGGTGGTGTTTTGTGATATGCAACGAATGTTACGTACGAATAGATCTAGTAACGCATATTTTATGAAAAGGGCCGAAAAGTAATCAAAATTTTGTTTCTAGGCCAAAAAAAGTTGTTTATAATATTTTTATGCTTATCAATAAAATAATAACCATCATTTTCTAACAAGCAATTTTATTTAGAAAAAGATGGAAATTGATGTTGTGAAAATGGACTGTTTTTCGTCAGCAAACAACGTCTGATTATTTTTTTTTATTATTAATTACTTAGATACCAATATACAGGTTGTTCAATTATTTGAAATTTTAAAATACGATAATTAAAATTTAGTCAACAATTATTGACATTAATCTTTAATTAATTAAGAAACCCATATACGTTTCTTCTATTTTCTTCAATTTGAAGTATATTTTCTTGAATAATTTTCAAAGATATGATTTAACTAGATCTATTAAATGATGGTAGCCAATAAAATAACGAAAAAATAGAGAATATCAAAATTATTCTAAATATTATATAAGTTATGTAATAATTAGTTATATATTTTATAACATAATATAAGACACCATGTATCTTAATCCCAAGAGTCCAAATAACCTTATCAATGAATTTATGAATGAAATTATGAAATGATTTATTGATTGTTTTTTATATGATTTGAGTAGCCAACGAGCTTGCAATCGACTTAAATGGTAACCTAACTGTGGAAACGTATAACCAACTCCATATTGAAAGGTGGTAGAACCCTTTGTGGTTCGACTCCGGCGGCACCACCGCCACACCTATTTCTGCCTTATAACAGCAGTGTTAGGCGCTGCTGTGTTCCGGTTTGAAGGGTGTGGTAAGGGGGACAGACTTTTCCAAGGCGTTCCAGCTTAGTCCTCAGGGGTAGCGGCGCATCTGCGGCCGACCTCAGGTAGGAATATTTAATCCTATCTGGGGTTGATTACAGATGTCCATAGGCGGCAGTAGCCACTTACCATCAGGTGGACTGCATGCTCGTGTGCCACTCTTATATTATAAAAAAAAGACCCGTCTACCGAAATGCAAGACCTGCTTCATGGTAGATATACGTGTGACGGTGTTACCTCCCTGGTCGAACTATATTGGCTCTATCACCTTTCAAATTCTACTAATAGTAAAAATTACAGTAACTATACAGTTAAAAGATATCTGTATACCTTTGAGGGTGTTTGGATCTTTCAGTAGAGTTCTACCGAAAACCCTAATTCTTGTTTGACTCCAGAGGCAACGCCGTCACACCTATTTCTGTAATAACAACAGTGTTAAGCGCTGCTGTGTTCTGGTTTGAAGAGTGTGGTAAGGTAGACATACATATCCGAGGCGTTCCAGCTTAGTCCTCAGGGGCAGCGGCACATACAAATACGCCGCTACCCCTATACAGGGTGAATTTTTAAAACGGGCCTTCAGGGCCAAATCCGAAACTATAAGGATTAGCGAAAAATGCTGAAAGGAGTTACGAGACCGATTTTGATAAAAACTAAAACTGCATCATCAGTTTTTTAAAATATTTTTTTTCTTAGCCGGGAATCGAACGAGTTAATTTTGAAAAAAATTACACCTCTATATTATTCCACTATCTGATAGTGTCGCTTATAAGGATCAAATTCTAGGAAGTAATGTTATGTGACAAATTAAAGGAAAAGGAAAATTTTGAAGAAAATACGTATTTTTCCATACATTGGCATACTAATCCTTAAGGATTATACATAACAAATGATTTATGTATAATTCTTTAGAAACAGACATAAGTCATACCCTTGAAGAATTTGTTGGTTAATCAACTAATTATTCGATGTTATGACTATGACATACGGCTTAGTATGAGAAAGTAATAGTTTGGCAAATAAGTTACCGCCGTTTTTGGGATTTATTTTTTAATGTCTTATCGTTTGTTGTTTTTCAACTTCGTTTCAACGTTAAATATGATTTTCTATATCTCTTTTTTTAGTAAACACTCGGATTTGACTCTAAAAAGTAATTCTCGCAAATTGTCAACTTTACATCTGTATTAAACGAAACTCCGCCCATAGCAAGTAAATTTATTTTAATGGTCCTAAAAATAACATTAGCTAAGTCGAACATAAAAATATAAATTATTGGGAAACAAAACGTCCATTTCGAATGATTAGAAACATTGAGCCAAAAAAAATGTTACTACACGAAATGTTTAAATTGATGAATGGAGGGAACTTAACTGCCAAATTAATATGAAAAAATATGTATTTTCTTAAAATTGAGGCTTTTCCTTTAGTTTGTCATTTATCATTACTTTCCAGATTTTGATCCTTATAAGCAACACTATCAGATAGTGGAATAATATAGAGGATGCATTTTTTTTCAAAATGAACTCGTTCGATTCCCGGCTAGGGAAAAAGTTATTTAAAAAAAGTAATGATGCAATTTTAGTTTTTATCAAAATCGGCCTCGTAACTCCTTTCAGCATTTTTTGCTAATCCTTATAGTTTCGGATTTGGCCCTGAGGGCCCGTTTTAAAAATTCACCCTGTATATTCCTACCTGAGGTCGGCCACAGGGCCGATGTTACTCGTTTGTTATTTTAAAATTTATATTAGTCAATCATACTCATTGGAAAATACTTTGTGTTCAATTGATAATACAAAAAGATGCTACGGCTATTTACATTAGGGAATATATAATGTGTATTTATTTACTTTGAATTGAATAAGTAATATTGCTTTAAACCACTTACTTTAGGATGGTAGACACTTCGAATGCGTGACGATACTGTTTATAAGTAAAATGTAATGTAATATTGTCAAAGTTATGTATAATTATGTATATGTTTTTTTTTTTCGAAAATACTGCAATAATACGCTTTCTACACTCACAGCCCCACACTAGGATTCCCTGTGTCGTGGGTGCCATGGACACACACACAGACAAATACACAAACACCCAGACCCAGAAACAAAAATCTAAATTCATCATTTAAATATCTGTCTGGCCGGGGATCGAACCCGGGACCCTTTGCGCGTCAGGCCGATATGGTGACCGCTCCGCCACGCGGGTCGGTATGTATCTGTGCAGTGGCGTAACTATAGGGTTAGGGTTTGGGAGCCCCAAAAGCTCAAAATTGACCAGAATATATTTCCATTTAATTCAGACATAGTCCGTATTTTGTTAGTATTGATATAGCACTTAAAAACCTATGTACATGTAAATATAAATCAGCGAAAAATTATTTTTCTTGAAATGTTTATAGGTATACTCCGCGCCAAACTTCTAGTCCGCTCTGAAGTTGTTGCGAGCAAGTGTAGTCATACAATTTGCTATGGCGACGCGATTCATTTCTATATTCAGAGCGGACTGGCAGTTTTACGCGGTATACATGTGCATGAAAAAAAAGCCAGGGGGGTTACTACCATCTCTTAAAACAATATTATTTTAAGCATACATTGAAATTTCGTACCAGACCTGTTTTAAGGAGGTCGTGGTACGACACAAAATAATGTTGATGCAATATTGAAATAAAACTTTCCTGAACTATGATGGTTTTTAAAAGATGGTGGTAGGCCCCCTGGACCAATCAATCTCTAATGTACGTATTCGTGATCGAACTTCTTAGGGCCCCAATGAACTTGCCACGGGTCATACAGTATAGTTACGCCACTGTTTGTATGGCCGATGGGCGACATCCCAACGGTACTATAAAATACTACTCATAATAGCAATGTAAGCTTCGTACATCGAATATATTAGTAGAGGATCCCAGTATAGGACCACCTTCACCGAGTAAGTTAATGGATGAAACGTTTTTATAACATTTTCTTTAATATAGGAGTAGCAGACGAACATGCAGTCCACCTGATGGTAAGTGGCTACTGCCGCCCATGGACATCTGTAATCAACCCCAGATAGGACTAGATATTCCTACCTGAGGTCGGCCACAGATGCGCCGCTACTTCCGAGGATTAAGCTGGAACGTCTCGGAAAAGTATATCTCCCTTAGCACACCCTTCAAACCGGAACACAGTAGCGCCTAACACTGCTGTTATGAGGCAGTAATAGGTGTTCACAAAGGGTTCTACCACCTTAAATATGACAAAAAGTATATTGCAAATGGGTTGACTAAAAAATTCAGTCCAGAATATGATTAATATTTTTTTCTCAAACATTTCACTGGTTTCGTTAATTGAAAAATTACATACTGAACAAAAGTATGAAGCCTATATAATATGCAAACGTTAGGTTGACTATTTTTTCCTGTCACAACCAACTTCTTTACCTGTCTATACCCGCTTACCCAAGGGTTGTGACAGGAAAAGAATAGTCAGCTTAACATTTGCATATTCTATAGGCTTCATACTTTCGATTGGTATGTAATTTGTCCATAAACCAGATCAGTGAAATGTTTAAGAATTTATTTTCCTTAAGTCTAAAGAAATCATATTCTGGACTGAATTTTTTTAGACAACCCATTTGCATTATATAATTATCGACATATTTAATTCGACTAAAAATACTTTTCATTCATCAACCAGCTCGGTGAAGGTCGTTTTATATAGGGATCTTAGACCATATTAAAAAAAAGTAGTTAGGAGAACAGAGAATAAGTAATAATAGAAATTTCTTACGTTTTTAGAATGTTGTCTATTTATCTTGTAAGCAAGTTTATAATATTCATTAGTTTCATTGATTTAAACTATTGGGTGATAATATTATTAATATTGTTAATAATTTCTATAATCCATTATAAAGTTGCAAATCAGTAGACTTAAGTTGCAAAGTACAATTTGTCTTAAGGGCTCACTTATGGAGGCATTACTTGGTCTTAAAATTACAGTAAAAATATACAAAGTCGGTATCAAAGTATAGGTAGAAATATCCAAATTAATTTTTATACCATATTTTTTATAGTATGACGTCACAGAATATTAACTTATTTTCTTGGAAACCGTTTTTTAAATAGATGTAGTTATAAAAAGGGTTTGAGTAAATACTCTTTTAAATAGTTTTAAATCCTTTTAAAATTAATCCAGACTAACGCCCGATATTAACAATCGATCTATCCAATGTTTAACCTACAAAAGAACAGCATAAGAAATTAGTTTATCCTAAATTTTATCTTCATACTAGATATACTCAAATTTCGTTATTTAGTAGGTGAAATTTGGATAGATTGAGTATTAATAACGGACCTAAGATTACAGTAGAATTATAAAATACTGCCACATTTTAATACCAAGTGTTGTCAAAATACTAAATATAAAATGGTGATTAATTTTCAGTGCACAATATTCCAATTTGATATTATTTTTATATTATTTTATACTCTGTAGGGATTGAAGTATATTTGATTTTGGATTTTAGTACTTATGCAGTTTTGTTCACGTTGTTTGTATGTTTCTATTTAGAAACTTAGTTCGACTACCGTACTGTAGATGTACCACTGACACATCTACAGCCATAAAACATCCGTGTAAACTACTGTACCCTTACCATGAGTTTTCAAAACATCCCACAATTTTTCGTTACGTTTACTCAATCCATTATTCTGTTCCGTTTGCTTCAGTAGACTGAGTAAACGTAACAATAAGTAAGTGCTCAAGTCTTTTTGTCTCCCTCACATGTTCGCTAAAAAGAGAGACAAAACATAAAGCGCCATTTTGTCAATTTAGACATTTAATGTTACGTTACTGACACTATAGTTCTGAGACAATCCGCTAGGGGCGCTGATTGGAATTTGTATGGGCAAATACGTAAACAAATACCAAAGCAGTCATATTTGTCAAAACGTAAAAACTCATGGTAAGGGTACTGGTCTTGTTTGAAGGGCGTGGTAAGGCAGTCAATAATGAGGTGTTCCAAATTAGTCTTTATAATATTTTATTAAAATGGGCGTGAACGGCCAAATGTAAACTGAAAGACCTAAAAGGAACCAAGGAAAACTGAAAAGTAATCTAAATTATGTTCCGATAACAGGTATTTTTTCGATAACAGTTATTTTTAAAGGAATCTTAGATGCTTATCAGCAAAATCATATGCATCAATTTCTAAAGTTTTTGCCATTGTTAAAAAAATGTGTTGATTAGCATTTAAGATTTTTAATAGATATTAGTTTTTGCTAGCAAACGAAATTTTATTTACTTTTCAGTGTTCCTAAAATAAGGAATAAGTACGTGCGTAAATAATAACCATAAGGTATAGCGAAACTGGTAAAAAAATCTATTTTTCTAACCGGGAATCGAATGCTTGTTTTTGAAAAAAATACACGCTGTATTAATAAAATCGGATAATATACATGACAATTTCTGATGCCAAGAATTATTTTTTGTAAAACTAAATAGTAAATAATAAAAACTTAAATCGACCCTACGACCTGTTCAAACATTTTGTGCTTGTCATTATTACTAGCTGTGCCCCGCGGTTTCACCCGCGTTAAAATGAAATTGGCACAGCTAGTTCTAAAATATAAGTAGCCTAAGTTACATCAGCTACCGTACATAAAGTCCCGTCATAATCGGTCCAGCCATTTCAGAAATTAGCCAGAATAAACACACAGACAGACAGACAAAAATTGTAAAAAATGTTATTTTGGTGTATGTACCATATGTATATTCATATGCATGTAGTAAAAAGCGGATATTTCAATGTTAAAAACAGACACTCCAATTTTATTTATATCTACACTATCTACACTAATATTATAAAGAGGAAAACTTTGTTTGGTGTAATGAATAGGCTCAAAAACTACTGGACCGATTTTAAAAATTCTTTCACCATTCGAAAGCTACATTATCCACGAGTAACATAGGCTATATTTTATATGAAATATACTTGATAAATAGATTTTGAGGCGGTACAAAGTTTGCCGGGTCAGCTAGTGTATAGATAAAGCCATCCACGCCCATTTAAAGAATCATCCTGTATAGTGATATAATTTAGAAGCACTATAAGTTCAAAATTTATGGCCTAAATGTAATTGATGAGCAATATTATTGTTTCTATTTGAAAAATAGTTTTAAAATACAATAATAAATATTAATAATGTAAATTTATTTGAATTAGTGGTAGCGTGTGGACCACGGTACTCCAGAGTAGATAATTAGAGTGAGAGCTGATGGAGCATTTTTCTTTTGTTTTTTTCCTTCCTGGCTGCAGAGGGTAATGTTGTGAGAATATGTCTTAGATAAGTAAAATACATAGATTGATCACTCCTAACAAGAAAGTGTAAACAGTTTAGAAAATTGAAAGTGTTGCCACGTCTCCATTCTAAAATGTCCCTAAAATCTTTGAAATACTTATTTATTACGTAAATTACGTAGTATTAGTCATTTATACTTATATTTTACAAAAAAAAAATCTTTATTTGTCAAGAATGCAAACAATATATGACATAATCATCATTTTGTGGCTTCATTCAATTTCAAGGCGGTGAAGTATCTTTCTATTTTACTTATCAAAGGCGTATGTAATATGTGTGTATGTCTCATTCTTTGTCACGCTGCAGCACAAACGGCTTGACGGATTTTAAGTAAGAGGTGTCGTTGGATTCGTCTTAATCGCGGGAGTGACATAGGCTATATTTTTAAGCAGTTGGGATTTCTCTTTTAATAATTATTGTCTATTTATGTTTTTCGAAAAATGCGTATGCGTGATGATAGTGAATCAAAAACGCTCCATGACGTCTCACCCTAAAGAAATAGATTTGATGTCAACTAAATGGCCCGATACAAGGTTTATAATGTGATGGGTTCGCTTTTAACGTATGTGAGTTATGTGTAGAGTAATAATGGGAGGAATGCCGACTAATCTTAGTTTTTTTTTATTTCTGCTATGGAAGAGCCTTTAATCTAGTGGTCAGATCATAGAAAAGATGGACAAAGCCTCTGTAAATAGATATTAAAGCTTTAATGACTTTCATACAAATTTCATACATGATTTTCATAGCGCACACATCCAAATAACGATAGCGTTTTGTATAAACAGAATCTTTGATAAATTATTTTGTGAAAAGCTTAAAGAAAAAAAGAATTAAAAATATTTGTATGCGTGAGTTTTGTAAAGTACGATAAATTGTATTTTATAAAAAGTTCATCATTCACAAAACAGCTGCTTATAATGCTTAGTCTATCTTTTTTGGTCTGTGATCTGGATATTTTCTCTGAATTATGTCTTATTTTACCGCTTACTTCATAAATTTGTTGTATGTAAATTATTTACATACATTTTTCATTATTTTTGTATGAATGAATGGACATTTTTGTTTATTTTATAATATTATATTGGGTTGAAAGATAAAATAATGCATGATTTATGTGTACATAATTATGTAATGCATTTTTGATAATTTTCTGTATTTTAAGTTGTTATTCCAAAATATTTATGTAATTTAATGGAATAGTATAGTGATGTAATCTAGGGAGAAATTGTTTACTTTTTATGAATAAACTTCTATAATAAAGTATTGTTTTTGATTTTAGTTTAATCAACGAATTATTATAGGAACCTTTAAAAAGTCATAGATTAGTAAAGATTACTCACTCCTAACAAGAAAACGTAACCAGTTTTGACTATTGTAATAGTTGCGTAAAAATTTTTGCCACGTCTCCGTGCTAAAATGTCCCTAAAATATTTGAAATAATTATTATTAAAATTATAATTATTATAATTATTATTATAATTATTCCTCTTCTAGCGGAAATTCAAAAAGAAATGCCTGAAATATTTGACTACATGTGGCAGTGTTATGGTACCCCATCAAAATTATTATTTGGCGATAAAGTTATTGAATCTTGTGTGGGATGTCAGCAAGGCGACCCTCTTGGCCCAGTTATGTTTAGTCTGGCAATACAACCAATTATTACACAACTAAATTCAAAATTTAATGTATGGTACCTTGATGATGGTTCTTTGGGAGGAAATGCATCAACTGTATTGGAGGACCTTCAATTTATAATTGATCGCTTTAACCAAATTGGTTTAAATGTGAAATTTTTTTTTCGGACAAATTATCAGTCGAAAGTTGTCATTATATTTACGAACAATTTAATTTATTATCTCCAAATATAACTATTGTAGATAAAGAAAATTTAACGTTATTAGGTGCTCCAATATTTGAAGATGCATTTTTGCCCATTATAAATTCTAAATTGACACACTTTGAATTAAATTCGGAACGACTTTACGACATAAAACCGCATATGGCTATCTACATTTTACGCCTTTGCCTATTCGCACCTAAATTCTTGTACTTACTTCGTTGTTGTCCTATTTGGAAATTTCCTACGTTTACTCACATTTTAGACTTATCATTAAAAAATTGTGTGTCCAAAATTCTAAATTTACAATTTGATGATCGTTCCTGGATGCAGGCAACTCTTCCGATTAAGTTCGGTGGCATAGGTATCCGCAGGACGGAAAGTTTGGCGCTCCCGGCTTTCCTGGCCTCTTGTCATAGTACGACTACCCTCATCGCCGACATCTTAAACATTTCTATGGATGATGTTCGGGTAGCGTACATGTCGGAGGCTACGGAGGCCTGGAGTGCTTTATTTCCGTCTGAAGATACCTCAATTATAGATAAATCTAAACAATACATTTGGGATATGCCAGCAATTAAATCTGTTTTTGCCTGCCTTCTTGAACGATGTTCGGATAACTTCGATAGGGCCCGTTTACTAGCTGTTGCCCAAAGCGAGTCAGGCTATTGGTTACATGCGCTACCGTCTAGTAATATTGGCACCGTGCTGGATCCAGTTACCTTAAGAATCTCTGTAGGTCTCCGGCTCGGTGCCAAGGTATGCGAGTCTCACTTTTGTCCGTGTGGGCAGGCGGTGGACACGTTGGGTCGGCATGGCTTGTCCTGTACCAGGAGTGCCGGTCGGCTTTATCGTCACGGGACTCTTAACGATCTTATTCGTCGTGCTCTTGCTACCGTTTCTGTACCAGCGACACTGGAACCTTCTGGTCTATTCAGAGACGATGGCAAGAGACCCGATGGTATCACTTTGGTGCCGTGGAGTCTCGGACGACCCCTGGTATGGGACGCGACCTGTGTCGACACTCTAGCCCCATCTCACGTTGGTAATACCTCTGTGAGCGCTGGGGCTGCAGCCGACCATGCCCAGATACTAAAGCGCCGCAAATATAGTAATATATTGGATAATTATTTGTTTGCGGCGCTTGCAGTAGAGACAATGGGTCCATGGTCACCTGACATGAAGAAATTCATGTCAGATATGTCGACCAGACTTGTCCTCGCTTCTGGTGACCAAAGAGCTGGCGGCTACTTCGCCCAAAGATTGAGCCTAGCAGTGCAGCAAGGGAACGCCGCCAGCGTTTTGGGAACCATGCCTCACACGGCAATTTTAGATGGTTTGTTTTATTTATAGTGATTATTGTTTTTATTCCCCTTTTTTGTATATATTATTATGTACATAAATATAGTTATAATATAGTTATTGTAATATGTTTTTTTTATAAATAATGTAATGTAGATATATTTAAAGTTTGTTGCAATAAAGATGTATCAGGTTTTTATTATTTATTTATTATATAAATTACGCAGTATTAGTTATTTATTCGTAAATTATCTCTAAAAATGTTTTTATTTGTAAAGAATTCAAAAAAAGAATTTACAAATAAGCCGTTTGTGGCTTCATTCAATTTCAAGGCGGCGAAGTATCTTTACTAATCTATGAAAAAAGTATGAAAAGTTAATTACGCACATCAATTCGGACACCTTTTGCATTTACTGAATTTTATCAGTTCAGAATTCAGTTGCAATCCATATTTTATTTTAATTATAGTGATCTGGAAGATAAGATTTAAACAGAAAATGGTATTTAAAATCCATAGTTAAAACTTGCAATTTTCTTACCAATATGAGTAGAATCTGTAAAGATTCTTGTTTTAATGCTCGTTGATCAGTTTTACCGCCAAATGCATCATTGCACGTATTATTATGCTATATCGTCTACCAGTGTTAATACCAGACTAGAATTCTTTTTCTATAAATATAATAATATTTTTATCTTACGTCTAAATATGTAATAAATAATATACAAATGTAGGTAATACGATTACGTATTTTCAATTATAACACATTACAAAATAAATCCTTTAGACACTTTGAGATACATAAGGGCTGTATGCTTAATTACTTGCGTCAATATTATTTGAACATGTGTCATTGTCGATCTGTCATTTATTCCACCTTGCGCTGCCAACGCCAGCCAGCTGTCATTCGGCGAAGTGATACTTAGCGAGGTTATGTTCGTAAAGGGAAAATAAATATATAAAGTGTTTGGAAGAAATATAAAAATGAAGATTTATACCAACGATAATAATACAGCAACGCTGAAGTTGCTAATTGCGGCTAACTTAGCGGGAAAGAAGATTGAGTTAGTGCGCTCATCTTTCGAAGGTATTTCAATATTTATTGTTATTATAACATAAATTGCCACATTTCTGGAGGTTTTCAGTCTATAAGGAAGCTTTCGTAGTTCTGTGTGATCTTTTCCTATTTGTTCCAATTTTGAAAGTGTTTTTCTCGTTATTTGAATTCCATTATGTTGCATCAGATCAAGCTTTACCATAATGCTAGTCATACAAAATTTTAATTTTCCTTATTTCTAGTTCCTGTATACAATATTCCCATGAACTAAATTAATTTTCCTGTTATTATTTAAAATTTACGTACATAATCAAATGTTAATCATATTTAAATTAAAATAATAAGTGTTATTTGTTGAAAATAAGTAAATATTATAATCTACATTTAAGTAAAATAGTAGTAATCTAAATTATAGAAAAATTATTGTCATAGGTTACTGAACTCATTGGTAATGTTTTCTTGTTGTTCTTCTTGTCAAATATTTGAAATAAAAAAGAGGTGTCTGAGCTAAGAAAATAAGATTTTATTATTTAAATAATTACACAATCCCATATTTTAACGTTATTAATTTATTGTTGGAATGGGTAATTAAAAATTAAACATCAAATATGAACACTTGAAGGGTAATCCTTTCCTTTTTGTAATGTCGTTAAGAACCTTAAGGGCTATTTACCATGCACTGGCTCACCACTACACCAGCTCCGAGCAGGGCTGCACGTCCGATCCGTATCTCGTACGTCACCAGACTGACTTTGACAGCTACCCTCTACAGCCGCGTTTCCCAACCTGTGGTCCGCGGACCCCTGGGGGTCCGTGAGTATATGTAAGGGGGTCCGCGGTGTCATCTCCGGACCACACATAAATTGCCCATTAAATGCAAAACAGTTGCTAAACGAAAAATCAGTAAACCAGTTTTATTAGAAAAATGTGATGTAAGCTCACGGTATTTTAAAAAATTAAAAAGAATGTATCCAATGATGTATAACACTATTATTAATCTAGAAAAAAAAAGAAAATACATAAATTGGTCTTTCAAATTATGTTTTGGCGGGAATTGCTTTTTTTATTTTTTTTGCTCTTCATTTTATTAAGGGAGTCCGTGAAAAATGTGCTTGATTTCCCAAGGGTCCGTGGACTGAAAAAGGATGGGAAACGCTGTATTAATGATTAGTTAATGAGTTATTTGTATTCCAGCAATGCCCCCTGGGCCCCGGAGCCTACCTCACCTGGAAGTGGACAGTGTACTCCATTTCTTCTCCAGCAACGCAGCAGTGCAGTACCTCTTTCCCATTCTAGATCTCTCTCAGGATGGCAAGTGGTGAGTAGGATTTTTGGATTAATCTAAGCTAGTAATTATGAATATTGTAAATGTTAATTATTGTCCGACTCATGGATTAGTAAAGATTACTCACTCCTAACAAGAAAATGTAACCAGTTTTGGCAATTGAAATTGTCACATTCATCTATTTTCGTGTTTGAAAAATATTAAAAAAATGTAGTTTTTAGATCATTTACGAATGAAACGATATTTCTCTGCACTTTTTCTTCGATTTCGTGTTTTTGCACGTCTTTACTGCACATGTCGGCATTGTTCCGTGTAAATAACACCATGACAGCCATTACACAACTGACAATGTGTCTATGCTCTATGTATTGAAGGTTGTAGAGCCCTTTGTGGTTCGACTCTGGCGGCTGGCGGCACCACCGCCACACCTATTTCAGCCTAATAACAGCAGTGTTAGGCGCTGCTGTGTTCTGTTCTGAAGGGTGTGGTAAGGGAGACATACTTTTCTGAGGAGTTCCAGCTTAGTCCTCAGGGGTAGCGGCGCATCTGTGGCCGACCTCAGGTAGGAATATCTAATCTTATCTGGGGTTGATTACAGAGGTCCATGGACGGCAGTAGCCACTTACCATCAGGTGGACTGCATGCTCGTCTGCTACTCCTATATTATAAATATACAGGGTGAATTTTTAAAACGGGCCTTCAGGGCCAAATCCGAAAGTATAAGGATTAGCGAAAAATGCTGAAAGGAGTTACGAGGCCGATTTTGATAAAAACGAAAACTGAATCATTAGTTTTTTAAATTATTTTTTTTCCCTAGCTGGAAATCGAACGAGTTCATTTTGGAAAAAATACACCCTGTAAGTCTGTATAATATAAAATAGCTGACATAAATCTAAACTACCTATAATTTGTCCCCCAGTAAGCAGATGCTAGAATGGGAAGCGACGCGCCTCCAACCAGCTGTGGCGGCGGTCCTCGCGGCCAAGACAGTGGCGTCTGATCTCAAACAGACTCTGCAGACCATGGTCATTGTCATCGAGAGTACCTTGAAGACCTATGAGTTTATACTTGGGGTGAGTATATAAGATAGTAATAAATCAATCTTAAAAGGCAGTGATAGCCTAGTGGTTAAGAAACTCGGCCTCTCGATCGAGGTGTCCGAGGCTCAAATCCTAGGCACGCACCTATGATTTTTCGAAATTATGTGCGTATTAGAATTAATTATAACTTGCTAAAACGGTGAAGGAAAACGTCGTGAGGAAACCTGCATACCTGAGAGATTTATAAAAAAAAATCTCAAAGCTATGTGAAGTCTACCAATACGCACTTGGCCAGCGTGGTGGACTATGGCCTAATCCTTCTCATTCTGAGAGACCCGTGCCCAGCAGTGGGACAGTAATGGGTTGATGACAAATCAATCTTAATTTTTGTCTACTAAAAGTAAAAATTGTTAAATTAACATTGTTATCTTTGGTTCTACAACAAAAATATATAGAAGCTAATTTATAGGTGAGATGGAAATTGTTCTTACCTATTTTCTGTGTGAAGAATAGTTCGACTGATAGGTTCGAATTCCTGGCATGCCCTCTGGTTATTTGCAGTTATATGCATATTACATAAATTTTTGACGACCCGCGTGGCGGAGCGGTCACCATACCGGTCTGACACGCAGAAGGTCTCGGGTTCCAGCCCCGGCCAGACGGATATCTAAATGATGAATTTAGATTTCTATTTCTGGGTCTGGGTGTTTGTGTATTTGTCTATGTGTGTGTCCATGGCACCCACGATACAGGGAATCCTAGTGTGGGACTGTGAGTGTAGAAAGCGTTCGTTTTTTCTATTCTTTTTATATTTAACCTAACGATAAGGTAGACGTGCTACCTGGTGGAAAGCAGTCAACGTCGCCTATGGACATTTGCAACACCAGAGGATTCGCTAATACATCGCCGGCTTTGTAGGAGAGCTCTTTTTGCACCTCTCTTTAAGAGCTCCATGTTATAGCGCTCCGGGAATACCTCAGGAGGAAGTTTATTCCACATTTTGCACGTACGCGGCAAAAATGACCGTGCAAACCGAAACGTCCCCAACTGGTCCAGTTGATGTGGATGGAACTTCATTCTTCGGCGAGTGGTGCGATGAAGGGAGGATGATGTCGGCACCAGATCAAACAGTTCCTCAGAACACCCACCATTGTATTAATTGTCACTTACTTTGATACTGAAGGAAAACATCGTGGGTAAACTTGCATACCTTCGAGAGATCATATAAAATGTTCACAAAGGTATATGAAGTCTACCAATACGCACTTGGCCAGCGCTGGTAACTATGTTCTAATACTTCTCATTGAGAGGTGACAGTGATTGGTTGATGATGATTATTAATATTGTATATATTTTATTTTTATTTGGGAAACATACAATATTTAATACACACAGTAACTTTCACATAGACATAACAATAACAGCCAAGTTTTTGTCACACAAATAAATTGTTAACTCATGACAAAGTTCTATTGGTCACTCATGAAACATCTGACCGTTTCCAGGACAAGCTCACAGCGGCCGATCTGTCAATATGGAGCACGCTCTACCCGCTGTATTACAATGAGGAGTTGCGGCAGAAATATCTGTACCACTGTAGCAGCATCGCCAGCTGGGCGGATAACATCGCCGCGGCTAAGGCTACTCAGGTCAGTTTTTTTATTGTATACGAGTAGCAGACGAGCATGCAGTCCACCTGATGGTAAGTGGATACTGCCGCCCATGGACATCCGTAATCAACCCCAGATAGGATTAGATATTCCTACCTGAGGTCGGCCACAGATGCGCCGCTACCCCTGAGGACTAAGCTGAAACGCCTCGGAGAAGTCTGTTTCCCTTACCATACCCTTCAAACCGGAACACAGCAGCGCCTAACACTGCTGTTATTAGGTAGAAATAGGTGTGGCGGTGGTGCCGCCGGAGTAGAACCACAAAGGGTTCTACCACCTTCATGTCCACCTACCCACTTCAGTTATTTAGTTTGTAGATTTAGCTGTAATAAATATTCAGTCTATCCAATATTTTGCCTACCAAAGTGAAGGTGGTAGAACTCTTTTTGAATCCACTCCGGCAGCACAAGTTATTAATTCTCGTTATTAATATAAGTGAAGGTGGTAGAACACTGTGTTCGACTCCGGCGGCACCACCGCCACACCTATTTCTGTTGTAACAGCAGTGTTAGGCGCTGCTGTGTTCTAGTTTGAAGGGTGTGGTAAAGGAGACAGACTTTTCTGAGACCTTTAAGCCTCCTCAAGAGTAGCAATGCATCTGTGGCCGACCACAAGTAGGATTCTAATATTATCCAGAGTTGATTACAGATGTCCATGGGCGGCGGTAGCCACTTACCATCAGTTGGACTGTATGCTTGTCTGCTACTCCTATAATATATAAAAAATTATATATTATAGGATATGAAATATAATTTTTTAGGAAGGATTTGAAAATAAATGTTTTAGCAACTTAAGCTTTAGCATAAAACTTAATTTATGTAATCTTATCTTGAATTTTCGTTACAGGAAGCCTTAGCACAATGGGGTGGGTCACCCAACGGTCCGTTCGGTCCCCAATCGATCCTCGGCGCCCCACAACTTGTGCATATGATGTCGCCTGTCATGTAAGTATTTTAGGATTATGTACTCCTAGTACTTTTGGGTTCATGCATAGATTAGTACAGATTACTAGAAAATAAATAATAGTTTAAAAAAACTAAAAAAATACACTTTTTATAGAAAATCCAACTAAAAAATTGAAAATATATTTTTTTTAATTTGAATTAAGAATAGTGTAAATACGATAAAAATATTTTTTATTGTAAAAAAAAGCGTGGGGTGCATGGTGTCAATAGTTATAAATATTTTATTGATAGATATTGAGTAGAAGGATTATCATTTTGATAATATCTTAAAAAGCACCCCATCAGATTCCTTTATTGGTCTTAACGCAGACCTTCCGGGTCTCAGGAAAACAAAAATCGCTGATCCCGATTATCCTAGTAAGGATAACGGGTCAGAATGTTTAAAATATTGAATTGTCATCGGTCCTTAATAAGTATGCCAAATTTCGAGTTAATTCGACGTTTTGAAGGGGGTTAAAATCATGTTGAAAGATTCCGTTACATACTAACATACCAACATACATACGTCTCAAGCTAATAAAGGTATTAATGAAACCAGTTTTGACAATTGAAACTGTCACTGGTTACGCCGCAACGCTTATTCGCTTGTGCATACAATCCCATCCGCAATCATCCAATCCCGACGCACGTACTCCGGTGACGTCTACGATGACGTACTGTATGCACATTGGCCACTAGTCCCAAGGACGGTTGAGTGGGCCTTGAGCTACGCGCACCGCGCCGCAATTGCGTACCTTCTGTTCGCGACCACGTGGCCCTATTTTTCCGCATTTTTCCGCTTTTCACATCGCGCACCGCAAACCGCATACCCGCCTAGAATTAGTGCACAGAATCCAGAGGACCTGCCGAGCTGCAACTACAAGACCACAAGTACGTGCGTTATTCCATAGGGAAAGCTACCCAATTCTTCTTTCTCCGCGCTTTCTCTATTTCGCCTACCTAGTTCCAGTGTGCACAAGTTATAGGCATCAAAACCGCCACCCCAGTCACTGTCATCTATTTTCGTGTTTGAAAAATATTAAAAAATGTAGTTTTTAGAGCATTTACGAATGAAACGATATCTCTTCGCACTTTTTCTTCGATTTCGTGTTGTTTTTGCACCACTTAACTGCAATGCCGATATGGCATTGTTCCGCGTAAATCACACCATGCAATCGGAGACGTAGTGGGAAAACAGTCAGCCATTTTAAGTATGTGTCAGCCATTTGTGACTTCCTTCAATTACAAGGCGGTGAGCTATCTATACTTATACTAGTGGTGCCCGCGGCTTCGCCCGCATTTTAAAGAAATAATATGACATACATAAAACGGAAAATTTGTTCCTTCATTGGAATCACAGTGGTGCCATCTGTCGAAAATTGGTCTTACCAACTCCCAAACCCTCGTGGGCTCTTGGACAACAACTTTGCAAAGGATCATCACTTGATCAAATGCATAGTTTCTGATTTTATAACTTACGAATTAAAAATTAATAAAAAAAAACCTTTTCCCACGGACTAAATTTTGAATCTAAACCATTCTCAAGTCCCCTTGAACACACACAACAAATTTCATCAAAATCAGTCCAGTCGTTTAGGAGGAGTTCAGTGACATACACACGCACATAAGAAATATATATATAAAGATATGTTTTGAACCCGTAAAAGTTAAGTCTTGGGTATTTTTTTAAGAATTCTGCTTAAATCTGTTCCAGGTCTCCAGACGAGGGTCCAGGTGAAGCGGGCCCCACTCCAGAGGAAGTGGACGCGGCCAAGGAAGCTTGGCTGACCGGGGTACAGAACCTGCAACCGCCGCTCAAGGAGGAGAAATTAGTGTTAGTATTATAACATAATGCAATGTGCAATTACCCTCTAAAGTGGCCGAAAAGGGTTACAAAATAGTAAAATAATAAAAAAAGATTTTGAAGGCGGTAGAACCCTTTGTGGTTCGACTCCGGCGGCACCACCGCCACACCTATTTCTACGGCTATGTGAACTTGGCACCCGACTTTGGAAAATTGAACTTTTTTTTTATGATTGTTATAGACTATGGTAAGTAGTTGTTTGTAGTAAAAAATAATTCCTTTGTAGTTGGTCCAAAAAAAATTGGTGACCTTGAAAAAAATTCGAACCCAACATAGAAAAATCGAACGTTTTTTTTATGATTCCTATAGACTATAGTGGGTAGTTCCTTAAAGTAACATTCTTTTGATAAAACTAACTCAGAAACACAACTAAAAGACTTTGAAAAGTAACCCATGACCCCTAGATTCGATCAAGATTCCAATAAAATTATTACAACTACAAACAAAATTATCGCCAATATGAACAAAAAACAAGTACTACAAACTAAACTAATATACTGCAAACAAAACAGAGTTACTACAAACGGAATTATCGCTACTACAAACGAAATAGGGGAACTACAAACAAAAATATCGCTACTACAAACGAAATAGAGCTACTACAAACGAGTTATCGCCAATATGAACAGAGTAGAGTTACTACAAACAGAATTATCGCTACTACAAACGAAATAGGGGAACTACAAACGAAATAGGGGAACTACAAACGAAAATATCGCTACTACAAACGAAATAGAACTACTACAAACAAGTTATCGCCAATATGAACAGAATAGAGTTACTACAAACAGAATTATCGCTACTACAAACGAAATAGATCAACTAAAAACGAAAATATCGCTACTACAAACGAAATAGAACTACTACAAACGAGTTATCGCCAATATGAACAGAATAGAGATACTACAAACAGAATTATCGCTACTACAAACGAAATAGGAGAACTACAAACGAAAATATCACTACTACAAACGAAATAGAACTACTACAAACGAGTTATCGCCAATATGAACAGAATAGAGTTACTACAAACAGAATTATCGCTACTACAAACGAACTCGTTTGTAGTAGTTATATTTCATTTGTAGTAGCGATATTTTCGTTTATAGTAGCTCTATTTCGTTTGTAGTAGCGATAATTCTGTTTGTAGTATTACTCTGTTCATATTGGCGATAACTCGTTTATAGTAGTTCTATTTCGTTTGTAGTAGCGATATTTTCGTTTGTAGTTCCCCTATTTCGTTTGTAGTAGCGATAATTCTGTTTGTAGTAACTCTATTCTGTTCATATTGGCGATAACTCGTTTGTAGTAGTTCTATTTCGTTTGTAGTAGCGATATTTTCGTTTGTAGTTCCCCTATTTCGTTTGTAGTAGCGATAATTCTGTTTGTAGTAACTCTATTCTGTTCATATTGGCGATAACTCGTTTTTAGTAGTTATATTTCGTTTGTAGTAGCGATATTTTCGTTTGTAGTTGATCTATTTCGTTTGTAGTAGCGATAATTCTGTTTGTAGTAACTCTATTCTGTTCATATTGGCGATAACTCGTTTGTAGTAGTTCTATTTCGTTTGTAGTAGCGATATTTTCGTTTGTAGTTCCCCTATTTCGTTTGTAGTAGCGATAATTTTGTTTGTAGTAAATCTATTCTGTCCATATTGACGATAACTCGTTTGTAGTAGTTATATTTCATTTGTATTAGCGATATTTTCGTTTGTAGTTGATCTATTTCGTTTGTAGTAGCGATAATTCTGTTTGTAGTAACTCTATTCTGTTCATATTGGCGATAACTCGTTTGTAGTAGTTCTATTTCGTTTGTAGTAGTGATATTTTCGTTTTTAGTTCTCCTATTTCGTTTGTAGTAGCGATAATTCTGTTTGTAGTAACTCTATTCTGTTCATATTGGCGATAACTCGTTTGTAGTAGTTCTATTTCGTTTGTAGTAGTGATATTTTCGTTTGTAGTTCTCCTATTTCGTTTGTAGTAGCGATAATTCTGTTTGTAGTAACTCTATTCTGTTCATATTGGCGATAACTCGTTTGTAGTAGTTCTATTTCGTTTGTAGTAGTGATATTTTCGTTTGTAGTTCTCCTATTTCGTTTGTAGTAGCGATAATTCTGTTTGTAGTAACTCTATTCTGTTCATATTGACGATAACTCGTTTGTAGTAGTTATATTTCATTTGTAGTAGCGATATTTTCGTTTGTAGTTGATCTATTTCGTTTGTAGTAGCGATAATTCTGTTTGTAGTAACTCTATTCTGTTCATATTGGCGATAACTCGTTTGTAGTAGTTCTATTTCGTTTGTAGTAGCGATATTTTCGTTTGTAGTTCCCCTATTTCGTTTGTAGTAGCGATAATTTTGTTTGTAGTAAATCTATTCTGTCCATATTGACGATAACTCGTTTGTAGTAGTTATATTTCATTTGTATTAGCGATATTTTCGTTTGTAGTTGATCTATTTCGTTTGTAGTAGCGATAATTCTGTTTGTAGTAACTCTATTCTGTTCATATTGGCGATAACTCGTTTGTAGTAGTTCTATTTCGTTTGTAGTAGTGATATTTTCGTTTGTAGTTCTCCTATTTCGTTTGTAGTAGCGATAATTCTGTTTGTAGTAACTCTATTCTGTTCATATTGGCGATAACTCGTTTGTAGTAGTTTTATTTCGTTTGTAGTAGTGATATTTTCGTTTGTAGTTCTCCTATTTCGTTTGTAGTAGCGATAATTCTGTTTGTAGTAACTCTATTCTGTTCATATTGGCGATAACTCGTTTGTAGTAGTTATATTTCGTTTGTAGTAGGGATATTTTCGTTTGTAGTTGATCTATTTCGTTTGTAGTAGCGATAATTTTGTTTGTAGTAAATCTATTCTGTTCATATTGGCGATAACTCGTTTGTAGTATCTCTATTTCGTTTGTAGTAGCGATATTTTCGTTAGTAGTTGATCTTTTTTGTTTGTAGTAGCGATAATTCTGTTTGTAGTAACTCTATTCTGTTCGTATTGGCAATAACTAGTTTGTAGTAGCTCTATTTCGTTTGTAGTAGCGATATTTTTGTTTGTAGTTCCCCTATTTCGTTTGTAGTAGCGATAATTCCGTTTGTAGTAACTCTATTTTGTTTGCAGTATATTAGTTTAGTTTGTAGTACTTGTTTTTTGTTAATATTGGCGATAATTTTGTTTGTAGTTGTAATAATTTTATTGGAATCTTGATCGAATCTAGGGGTCATGGGTTACTTTTCAAAGTCTTTTAGTTGTGTTTCTGAGTTAGTTTTATCAAAAGAATGTTACTTTAAGGAACTACCCACTATAGTCTATAGGAATCATAAAAAAAACGTTCGATTTTTCAATGTCGGGTTCGAATTTTTTCAAGGTCACCAATTTTTTTTGGGCCAACTACAAACGAATTTTTTTTTACTACAAACAACTACTTACCATAGTCTATAGGAATCACAAAAAAAAAGTTCGATTTTTCAAAGTCGGGTGCTGAGATTTTTTTCAAGGTCACCAATTTTTTTTTGGGGCAACTACAAACGAAATATTTTTTACTACAAACAACTACTTACCATAGTCTATAACAATCATAAAAAAAAAGTTCAATTTTCCAAAGTCGGGTGCCAAGTTCACATAGCCCTATTTCTACCTAATAACAGCAGTGTTAGGCGCTGCTGTGTTCCGGTTTGAAGGGTGTGGTAAGGGAGACATACTTTTCAGAGGCGTCCCAGCTTAGTCCTCAGGGGTAGCGGCGCATCTGTGACCGACCTCAGGTAGGAATATCTAATCCTATCTGGGGTTGATTACAGATGTCCATTAACGGCAGAAGCCACTTTATCAGGTGGACTGTATGCTCGTCTGCTACTCCAATATTATATTTAAAAAAATAAAGATAAGAAAACCTAGTCGGGTTTTTGTTGAAATTTGACGCTTTAAAACATTTTGAAGTCTAGTTATGACTTTTTATAGTTATCCGAGGCGTTCCAGCTTAGTTCTTAGGGGCAACGGCGCTTGTGGCCGAGCTCAGGTAGGAATCTAATCCTATCTAGGGTTGATTACAGATGTCCATACAGCAGTAATCTTACCATTAGGCGGACTGCATGCTCATCTGCTACTCCTATATTACATAAATAATTAAAGTTAATCACATCGTAACAATATTGCGCTGCTAACGAAATGCATTTTTATCAATCTGTAGTCTAAACTACTCTAAACCCTCATTCTGAGAGTAAGTCTATGCCCAGCAGTGGGACAATAATGACCTAATGTTATATTTACAGGTTACCAGTGAAAGGCAGGAAGAATGTGCTGATAACGTCAGCCCTACCGTACGTCAACAATGTGCCCCATTTGGGAAACATCATCGGATGTGTGCTGTCCGCTGATATATTTGCGAGGTATTGTTTATTTACCACTATCGATTGCGTCACACGAATATCTTGATATTTTGACCCCGACACAGTTGGCGATTTAAGTGAACCCCACCCTACCACCCCTTCCTAGCGTGACGTCACATATTTTGCAAATTTACATCTGGAAATTGTTAAATTAGAACAGCAGGTCCGAAATTATTTTAGAAAAAAAAATATAATAGAAATAAATATTTTTTCTATATTTTTTTTATTTTTGTAATATGGCTTAGGTATTAATTGTTGCTGAATGCTGAAAGTGTTTTTTTTTTTAGAAAATTACGAAAGACTAAATGACAACTTTAAAAAGTTCTTGTGTACTGAAATTTGTTTCTATAAAATAATTTTAAAATAAATTTTCAGGTACTGTCGAATATGTGACTACAACACGCTATACATATGTGGTACGGATGAATATGGTACCGCTACTGAAACTAAGGTGAGTATTTTTTTATAATAAAGGAGTAGCAGACGAGCATGCAGTCCACCTGATGGTAAGTGGCTACTGCCGCCCATGGACATCTGCAATCAACCCCAGATAGGATTAGATATTTCTACCTGAGGTCGGCCACAGATGCGCCGCTACTCCTGAGCACTAAGCTGGAACGCCTCGGAAAAGTCTGTCTCCCTTACTACACCCTTCAAACCAGAACACAGCAGCGCTATACTTCTGTTATTAGGCAGCAATAGGTGTGACGGTGGTGCCATCCTAGTCGAAACAGAGGGTTCTACCACCTATGCAAAGGCCATTGCAAATGTCATTCCTAATGGCAATCTACAGGTTCGCAACTATCATTTGCTATTTTAATTAATAAACTTATCCTTCTTAACTTAACTTAATCTTAACTTAAACTGATTCTTCCCAGAATTTGATCCTTACAAGCAACACTATCAAATAGTGGAATAATATACAGGGTGTATTTTTTTCCAAACGAGCTTCGATTCCCGGGAAGGGAAAAAGATATTTTAAAAAAGTAATGATGTAGTTTTAGTTTTTATCAAAATCGGCCTAGTAACTCCTTTCAGCATGTTTCGCTAATTCTTATGGTTTCGGATTTGGCCCTGAAGGCCTATTTGAAAAATTCACCCTGTATATTGAACCATAGGAGGTCAGTTCAAATTCTCAAAATGCATTCACTTCTGCGGCTACTGTGATAACAAATAGTAAAAATAAATAGAAATTTGATTGTACGGAACCCTCTGCGTGCGAGTTCGATTCGTACTTGATTCGTTTGTACCTTAGTTGGTTGGTTGGCTATCGTATGGTGACTTCCTTCATAGTCGAAACTAATTCACCCTTATTGTGTTCAGGCTTTAGAGGAGGGTCTAACCCCGCGTCAGATCTGCGACAAGTACTTCGACATCCACAACTCCGTGTACCGCTGGTTCAACATCGGCTTCGACTACTTCGGCAGGACCAGCACCGCGGAGCAAACTGAGTATGTATATGTCGTGTATAGTCCGCGCCAAACTGCTAGTCCGCTCTGAATATAGGAATGAATCGCATCGCCATAGCAAATTGTATGAATACACCTCCACGCAACAACTTCACAGCGGACTTGCAGTTTGGCGCGGACTATACTGTCTTACACACACATACACAGTCAGTCAAACATACACGCGTTAAATATACATTCACACATAAAACATCGTACATGTGGCGAGTTACGAGATGGCGCTACTACTACTACTCCGAATTACGGTATCGATTTTTTCTCAACATCGTCTACATATACAATATGTGTGTGTGGACATGGGCTCCTATTGCCAAACACACATATTGACACACACACGAACACACGTACACACATACACACATGAAAATACACACAGGCGCGCACGCTAATGCACGTACACATATTTAAACAATACACATTTACGAACAGTCAAAAAAATTCACGCATACACTAAAATATATTCAGGTAAACACAAAAAAAAAATGTGAGCCGTCACGGGATGCCTGGCAGATGTGAAACATCGACATTATTTTGTAAAAGTAATATGCAGAAAAGAACATATTGTGATAGGAACTAAATATGTCATAATGATAAAATAAAATATTACGATATTTTTCCAGATAACGATGACTATTTATTGAATTCGATTGCGCATGGCGACGCGTCGCCACACCGTACACACTACTGCATATAGACTGTATATATATACCATCGTATAGCGTCGCCACGGCATGCGTCGCCACGCCAGAAATCGGTTTTACGTGCGGCTATAGATGTTTCACATCAAAACCCAACCATGCTCTCTAAGGCAGTTTGCCAATGATACACACACACACACACACAAGCGCGCACTTACACGCGCACATAATACACATATAAATTGTTTAAGAATTTTTAATCTCACAAAAATACATTCTGACACACCTAAGACCTACTCAATACCTACTTACACACAAACACACATTAACATTGTGTCTTACGAATTCTATTTCACTCTCCTAACATAGTCTCAACGTATCGTAACGTTCTTTTCAATTTAAATTATATTTATTACGAATTTTATTTTTTTAACAGCAATGTAACTTTAATTTTTAATTTTTTAAGTTATTTTTACTTTTACAATTTTTTTTGCAATTGTTATAATTGTTAGTTTTCAAATTATTTAAGCTAATTTTAATTAAACTTTGTGTTTCAGAATCGCACAGAAAATGTTTCTCAAGTTGATGGACAACGGCTTCGTGTCGAAACAGGCGGTGGATCAGCTGTACTGTGAGAAATGCGAGCGGTTCCTGGCTGATAGGTATGTATTGTTTTATAAAACAAACAAGTGTGTTTTCTATGTCATAGTAAATCCTTGCTGTAGATGTCTGTTATTTGATATTTTTTTATAATATAGGAGTAGCAGACGCGTTCAGTTCACCTGATAGTAAGTGGCTACTGTCGCCTCTGGACATCTGTAATCAACCCCAGATAGGATTAGATATTCCTACCTGAGGTCGGCCACAGATGCGCCGCTACCCCTGAGCACTAAGCTGGAACGCCTCGGAAAAGTCTGTCTCCCTTACCACACCCTTCAAACCGGAACACAGCAGCGCCTAACACTGCTGTTATTAGGTAGAAATAGGTGTGGCGGTGGTGCCGCCGGAGTCGAATCAACAAAAATTTATAAAGTTAGGGAAGTTATCAACTTATCGAGGTTCTACTGTATTAGTTTGAGCAGTTTTTATTAGCTCGCAGACTGATTTGTTCAAACAGTTAAGCAGACTTTTAACTGACGTATAGTTCGCGCCAAACTGCTAGTCCGCTCTGAAGTTGTTGCGAGCAGGTGTAGTCATACAATCTGCTATGGCGACGCGATTCATTTCTATATTCAGAGCGGACTAGCAGTTTTACGAAGTATACTTAATCCAATCCAATCCAATGATGAATCAATGCTTCCGCCAATTTTTCCACTCACCCAGAATTATCTAGAATCTAGATTACTTTTAGTTCATCTACATTTAGTTCATCTACATTTAGTTCGTCTACATTTAGTTCATCTACATTTAGTTCATCTACATTTAGTTCATCTACATTTAGTTCGTCTACATTTAGTTCGTCTACATTTAGTTCATCTACATTTAGTTCATCTACATTTAGTTCATCTACATTTAGTTCATCTACATTTAGTTCATCTACATTTAGTCCATCTACATTTAGTTCATCTACATTTAGTTCGTCTACATTTAGTTCATCTACATTTAGTTCATCTACATTTAGTTCATCTACATTTAGTTCGTCTACATTTAGTTCATCTACATTTAGTTCATCTACATTTAGTTCATCTACATTTAGTTCATCTACATTTAGTTCGTCTACATTTAGTTCATCTACATTTAGTTCATCTACATTTAGTCCATCTACATTTAGTTCATCTACATTTAGTTCATCTACATTTAGTCCATCTACATTTAGTTCGTCTACATTTAGTTCATCTACATTTAGTTCATCTACATTTAGTCCATCTACATTTAGTTCATCTACATTTAGTTCATCTACATTTAGTTCGTCTACATTTAGTTCATCTACATTTAGTTCATCTACATTTAGTCCATCTACATTTAGTTCATCTACATTTAGTTCATCTACATTTAGTCCATCTACATTTAGTTCGTCTACATTTAGTTCATCTACATTTAGTTCATCTACATTTAGTCCATCTACATTTAGTTCGTCTACATTTAGTTCATCTAGATTAAAATTATTTCCCAGGTTCGTAGAAGGCACGTGTCCACACCCAGGCTGTCTCTACGACAGCGCCCGTGGAGACCAATGCGACAAATGTGGGAAACTGATCAACGCCATCGAGCTCATAACACCTCGCTGCAAAGTGTGCGCCAACAAACCCCGCGTGAGGCAGAGCGAACAGCTGTTCATAGAGCTGGGACAGGTTGGTGCCACGGATCGTGTATAGACACCGACAGGCGGCAGTGTGGCGAGCTGATCTAGCCATCGACAATAAGTAATCTTTTTTATAGCATAAGAGTAACAGATGAGCATGCAGTTCACCTGATGGTAAGTGGCTAGTGCCGCCCATGGACATCCGTAATCAACCCCAGATCAAATTAGATTGCTACCTGAGGTCGGCCATAGATGCGCCGCTACCCCTGAGGACTAAGCTGGAACGGAAAACTATGTCTCCCTTACCACACTTCAAATCAGAACACAGCAGCGCCTAACACTGCTGTTATAACAGAAATAGGTGTAGCGGTGTTGCCGGAGTCGAAACCCCAGAGGGTTCTACCATTTTCCAAATCTACTTAAATTCCACAAAATATACATTTTGCATAAATAAAATAATCGAAATTTTAAGATTCTATTTTAGCTCAAATACAGGGGGTATTTTAGCTCCATTTTAGCTCAAATACAGGGGGTTCAGTCACTAATTATTAAATTACTTTTAATTAATTATTTAATCCAATCCCATTCACCAGTTGGAACCATCCCTTCGTACTTGGATATCGTCAGCGGAGGGCGGCTGGTCTCCCCCGGCGCGGGCTGTCAGCCGGGCGTGGCTGAGGGACACCCTGCGAGCCAGGGCTGTCACCAGGGACCTTAAGTGGGGTGTGCCGGTGCCCGTGGATAATTATAGGAATAAGGTGAGTGAACTAGTTGTTCGTTCGTTCATTCATTCATTTAGTTATTTATTTATTTAACCCTAGACTACCACTTTATTTGCATGCTGTCTTCATCTATAATTGTAATGCCACTTAACTCTTTTCTCTTTATTTATGACTAGCTGACCCGGCAAACTTTGTACCGCCTCAAAATCTATTTATCAAATATATTTCATATAAAATATAGCCTATGTTACTCGTGGATAATAAAGCTTTCGAATGGAGAAAGAATGTTTAAAATCGGTGCAGTAGTTTTTGAGCCTATTCATTACAAACAAACAAACAAACATAGTTTTCCTCTTTATAATATTTGTGTAGATTACCGCTTTTATTTGGTGTACACTATGTTGCTGATCATGAATATATAAGTAAATTTTAATATATTGTGTTCAGGTATTCTACGTGTGGTTCGATGCGCCTATAGGCTACCTGAGCATAACTCAGTGCGCCACAAAACAGTACGAGAAGTGGTGGAAAGCCGACAAGGAGTATGATGTGAGTATTCGATCTTCAAAATAACGCTTTCTACACACACAGCCCCACACTAGGATTCCTTGTGTCGTGGGTGCCATGGACACATATAGACAAATACACAAACACTCAGACCCAGAAACAGAAATCTAAATTCATAATGTAGATATCTGTCTGGCCGGGGATCGAACCCGGGACCCTTTGCGCGTCAGACTGGTATGGTGTTAATGTTTTATACATAGTTCATCAACAAGGAACTAGATGGCGGTACAAAAAATCATTGTGAATCACAAGAAAAATATTCCTAAATAACATCTTCACAGTGAAGTGAATTGTTAGACAGGGAACCCTTTAAAAATAATTGCAAATTTGAACTGTATATCTTGGTGCTCAACAACTTTAAATTTGTGTTGTATATTGGAACTCTAGTAGTATGTTGAAATTGTAATTTACTTATATTCAAGACTTAGAATATTTTCTCTGAAACCAGGGGAATCCATGCCCGATTTTAAGTTATTTTTATTGTTCTAAAAGACTTGGGAAAATTTATGCTATAAATTAACTTAGATTATTTCGGCGTCATGGAGGCAATAGTTAACTTACAAGTAGATCTAAAGGCGCGTATCATTCGAGCGCAAACTAACTTTAAGAAGTCTCCGAAAGAAAGACTCACAAAAGAATATTTGGAAGGGAGGCTAGAGGCATTAGAGGCCTTATGGTTAGAATTTACCTCTGGTCATAACAAACTTATTTGTATGTATAATACGAAGGAACTAAAATCCATTGATTACAAAAAGGATGATATTTATGATACAACGGAGGATGTTTTCATAGAGTATAAGTCAGATATTAAAGAAAAATTATCTCATTTTAATGCTCCATCCGTTTTATCTAAATCTCATTGTAGCAGTAGCTTAAACGTAAAACTACCTAAAATTGATTTACCAAAATTTTCTGGCCATTATTCCGAGTGGTCATCTTTTCAGGATTTATTTAGTTCTTTAATAATATCAAACAGTTCTTTAAGCAACGTTCAGAAATTACACTACTTGAAAAGTTCTTTGACCGGTGAAGCGGAGCAATTGTTAAGGCATATTACAATACAAGACTGTAATTTTGAACGATGTTGGGAGCTATTAACCGAAAGATATAATAATAAAAGGTACATTTCACATCAGGTAATTAAAAGATTTTTGAGTCAACGAAATTTAACTGTTGAGTCCGCACAAGGTTTAAAAGATTTATTAGACACGACAAACGATTGTTTAGCGTCATTGAATAACGTAGGTATAGACACCAAAAGTTGGGACATTCTAGTTATTCATATTTTAAGTTTAAAATTAGACACTGAAACACGACGTCAGTGGGAATTCCACGTGGCAAGTCTCACTGACGATCTCCCAACTTACAAGAACTTTGAGGAATTTTTAACTACTAGATTTAGGGCTAACGAATTTCTCACTGCTAAAGAAACTACTAGGGTTAGTCAAGTTCGAAACAATACCAAAACATTACATGTTGCAAATATAACATGTCCATTTTGTATGGAAGCTCATAAATTAATATTTTGTAAAAGGTTTCACAAGGAATCTATAGAAAGCAGACGTAAATTCGTTCTGGAAAATAATTTATGTTTTGTCTGCATGGGTTACAATCATTCGGCCAGAGATTGTCGCATTAAAATTAAATGTAAGATTTGCAAGCGAGATCACCATTCTTTATTGCACCCCAATGGTAGGGCGGTCGGGACAACAAGTAACAATGCAATTGAAGAGAGTGTTGTCGCACCTTCAGATAGTGCAACTTTTTCTTCGGCTGGTCCAACTCCGGTTGTTTCGTGTTTCTCAACAGACAAAGTGCGCCAACAAGTCTTGCTCGCGACGGCGCTCGTCCAAGCGATCTCCAGAAACGGAGAAGGATATGACGTTAGGGCACTCCTAGATCAGGGATCACAATCGTCCTTCGTTACTGAATCCACAGTTCAGTATTTGGGTCTAGAGAAGGTTATGACAAGAAACAATATTACAGGTCTGGGTGGAGAGAAAAATATTGTCTCCAAGGCGGTAGTAAACATTGAAATTCGGTCCCGATTTGATCCAAGTGTGGCAATACAAGTAAGAGCACATGTGCTCAAAAGTATTACGTCTCTTCTCCCAACTAGAAGAGTTGAGGCAATAAAGTGGCCAGGAATAAATAGACTTGTGTTGGCCGACCCAAAATACTACGCCCCTAGTCGAATTGATCTTTTGTTAGGAGCCGAAGTATATGGAAAAATAATACAAGAGGGCTTGGTAAAGGGTCCGATTGGTACACCAATAGCGCAAGCAACCAGTTTGGGCTGGATATTGTCAGGAGTGGTTAATTCGTTAAACAAACCTCCTGTGAGCATTAATGTAATGCATTGCTGCACAGACAGCGATGTGTATTTGAAAAAATTCTGGGAGATTGAATCCGATGTTCCCCAACCGAAACGAATGATGTTCACAGATGAAGAGAAGCGGTGTGAACAGTATTTTGCAGAGACGACTAAGAGGGATATAAATGGGCGATATATTGTTCGCCTTCCTTACAAGAATGGCATCCCTGCAGTGACAGCTTCGAAGGAGATAGCTGAAAAACGATTCAAATCGTTAGAAAAAAGATTAGACAAAGATGAATCATTGAAGTATAAATATCAACAATGTATAGACGAATATTTAAATTTAGATCATATGGAAATTGTGCCTACCAGTGAAATCGAAAATCTAAAGGCAATCTACTTACCTCATCATGCGGTAGTCAAGGAAGATAGAGAAACAACAAAGGTAAGAATCGTATTTGATGCTTCCTGCAAGGGTGGGAATAATGTTTCATTAAATGACCAGTTATTGGTAGGACCTACCTTGCAACCCGAGTTACGGCACATCATCATGCAATGGAGAAGCTCGCCAATATGTATATCTGCGGATATTGTTAAAATGTATAGGCAAGTGAAGATTGATCAGCAAGATGCCGATTCTCAAAGAATTCTATGGAGGGAGCACAAAGATAAGAAAATGAAACATTACCGACATACCAGAGTAACATTTGGCACGGCGTCTGCTCCATACTTGGCGGTGAAGGCTCTTCAGCAGGTAGCACACGATCATGGCGCAGATTATCCGTCAGCATCTGAAAGAGTACTCAAACACTTCTATGTTGATGATTTGTTGACAGGAGTTCAAACTATTGAAGAAGGGATAACTGTTTATAAGGAACTTACCGAACTACTAAGCAAGGCTGGTTTTGAGTTGCAAAAATGGAATAGTAATAGCAACGAATTAAGAAAAGCAATGAAAGCATGGGATGGAAATGAAGATCTGAAAGAAAACCTGAAAATAAGAGAAGATGAATTAACAAAAATAATGGGACTTACCTGGAACCATACCGATGACACTTTCCGCTACGTAGTAAATCTTCCAACTCTGCAGGAACCTATAACAAAACGAAAAATTATTTCAGACATATCACGTTTATATGATCCACTGGGGTGGATAGGACCTAGCATGATTGTAGCAAAGACAATAATTCAAAAATTATGGTTAGCAGCACTAGATTGGGACGATGTAGTACCCGATAATTTATTAAAAGAATGGGTTACTTACCGCGAAGAACAACCAATGCTTGAAAAAATACGTATACCAAGATGGGTTGGCACTACAGCGACTGATGTTCATTACGAGCTACACGGCTTCTGCGACGCATCGAAGAGGGCGTATGCGGCGGTAGTATATATGCGTGTCGTTGATTCCTTAGAACAAGTCACAGTATCTTTAGTTACAGCAAGAACTAAAGTAGCACCTGTAAAACAAGTGTCAATTCCTAGACTAGAATTGTGTGGAGCTGTTTTACTTAGCAAGTTGTTGTTAGAAGTGTCACAGGTAATGAATGTCCAAAAATATGACATTCACGCGTGGACGGATTCAACCATCGTGCTGGCATGGCTAAATAGTCATCCAAGCAGATGGAACGTGTTTGTAGCGAATCGGGTGTCAGAGATCTTAACTACTTTAGAACCTACTAATTGGTGCCATGTAACATCCAGGCAGAATCCCGCTGATTGCGCGTCCCGAGGATTACGTCCTTCAGAACTCATAGATAATGAGTTATGGTTTCATGGACCAAAATTCATCTCCTGCCATCCTATCACTTACCTGAAACCTCTGGAAGTACATACTGATATAGAAGCAGTTAAAACACTAAAAAGTCATTGTGTAACCTTAGAAGATTCAGTATGGGACAAATATTCATCGTTAACAAAAACTATAAGAGTTATGGCATATTGCAGGCGGTTTATCATAAATTGTTACAAAACATCTGAAAATAAATTAACTACAAAATATTTAACAGCAACGGAATTAAATCAAGCTCTAATTATCCTAATAAAAAATTGTCAATCAAATTCATTTAACGTTGAAATAAAACTAATAAAGGATATAAAAAACTTACCCAAAACCAATAAATTGAGATCTTTGAATCCTTTTCTTGATGAAGATGGAATATTAAGAGTAGGAGGACGACTATCAAACGCAGTGTTGCCTTATAATAGGAAACACCCTATCTTAATTCCAAAACATTCACACTTAACGGAACTCATTATAACAGAAGCACACAAACAAACGCTTCATGGAGGACTGCAGTTGACTTTGACTTATATTCAAAATAAATATTGGGTAATAGGTGCCAAACAATTGGTCAAAGCATATTGCCGCAAATGCGTCACTTGTGTGAAAAACTCGGCTGTCACAAAAACACCTTTCATGGGGCAGATGCCAGCCGCTCGAGTAACACCGATGCGTCCTTTTTGTCACAGCGGTGTCGATTATGCAGGGCCGATTCAAATACGCACCAGTAAAGGAAGAGGTCACAAGTCCTATAAAGGATACATTTGTTTGTTTGTTTGCATGGCAACACGGGCCATACATTTGGAAATCGTCAGTGACCTAACTGCTGAAGGCTTTTTGCAGGCATTTAAACGATTTGTGGCTAGACGGGGCCATTGTTCACATTTGTGGAGTGACAATGGCACAAACTTTGTTCGGGCAGCCACTGAGTTGAAAAAGGGTTCTGCTGCCGAACGAAGACTCATACAGAACATAGCTGAAGCTTTGGCCAACAACTATTGCGAGTGGCATTTTATACCGCCTCATTCGCCAAACTTCGGAGGATTATGGGAGGCCGGTGTAAAATCGGTAAAACACCACCTGAAGAAAGTCATTGGTAACTCGACTCTAACATTCGAAGAAATGGCAACTGTATTGGCTCAAATAGAGGCATGCCTAAATTCACGGCCTATGTCAGTGCTCAGCAACGAGCCAGATTTCATATTGACACCGGGACACTTTCTTATAGGTGAAGCACCGTTAACCGTTCCGGACTTCGATATAGAACATGTAAAAGTCAACAATCTGAGGAGGTGGCAACATATGGTGACCGCTCCACCAAGCTCGTAACACTCGCTTCAGTTCTTTTACGACAAAAACAATAATAAAAATATAATTAAAATAAATAGACATGGAGGTTGAAACTGGGGCTCGCGTACAAGGGGTCCGAGGTTCAAATCCCACGCACATCTGATTTTTCAAAGTTATGTGCATATTAGAAATTAATTTTCACTTGCTTAAACGGCGAAGGAAAACATCGTGAGGAAACCTGCGTATTTGAGAGTTTAAAAAAGTTCTCAAAGGTATGTGAAGTCTACCAATACGCACTTGGCCAGCGCGGTGCACTATGGCCTAATCCTTCTCATTATGAGAGGAGACCCGTGCCCAGCAGTGGGACAGTAATGGGTTGATGATGATTTTTTACAATTTTTGCATATTTTTAAAATTAAATATTTCTTTCTTTCTTTCTTTCAGGTGAAACTCTACCAGTTCATGGCTAAGGACAACGTGCCCTTCCACGTGATAATGTTCCCTGCGACAGTCATAGGTGTCAATGAAGGGCATACCTTGGTCGACCATATATTTGCTACTGGTGAGTGGTGGGGGTGAAGGGTGTAAGAGGGGGGGAGGGCAATGACGTCACTTAATTCTAGAAGTAAGGGGGGGGATTGATGTTTGATTTTTAATTTATGCTGTGCCGAGTGGTGTAAGTGGAGGAAGAGGGGGGGGGGGGGTGACGTCATATTACATAGTTTACGGGACATAAGGGGAGTTGTGACGTCACATAAAGTTTACTTTGAGGTGAGACAAACAATGAGGGGGGACTGTGACGTCACATATGTGCCCTGCGATAGTCATCGGTGTCAATGAAGGGCATACCTTGGTGGACCATATTTTCGCTACTGGTGAGTGGTGGGGGTGACGGGTGTAAGAGGGGGGGGTGACGTTACGTAACTTTAGGGGGAGATGAACGGGGGGAAAAGGTTGACGTATGTGTTATTTTTGCTGTGTGGAGTGGTTTAAGGGAGACGGGGTGACGTCATGCGTGTTTAATTTAAGTGGAGACAAAGGATGGGGCTTGTGACGTCACATAACTCTAGTTTAAGGGAGACATACAAGGGGAACTGTGACGTCACTTATGTTTACTTTGAGGTGACACAAAGGATGGGGAAAGGTGACGTCACGAATGTTCCCTGCGACAGTTATAGGTGTGAATGAAGGGCATACCTTGGTCGACCATATCTTTGCTACTGGTGAGTGGTGGGGGTGAAGGGTGTAAGAAAGTGGGTGACGTCACGTCGTTAAGTGGGGATAGGGTTAAGGGGTTAGTGTGTGAGGGGGGATGACGTCACGTACTTTTCATTCACGCTGTGTGGAGTTGTGTAGTCCAGTTTATGGGAGACAAGACCAAAGGGGTTGTGACGTCACATAAGTTTAGTTTAAGGTAACATAGAGGTGAGGGTGTTGTGACGTTACGTATATTTCCTGCGAAAGTCGTCTGTGTCAACAAGGGACATACGTTAAGGGTTAAGAGGGTGGGGGATGTGGCGTTCCCTTATTTGCAAATAATATATAACTCGAAGGTGACTGACTGACATAGTGATCTATCAACGCACAGCCCAAACCACTGGACGGATCGGGCTGAAGTTTGGCATGTAGGTAGATGTTATGACGTAGGCATCCGCTAAGAAAGGATTTTGATCTATTCTACCCCCAAGGGGGAATGTTGAAATACGGGATGAAAGTTTGTATAAATCTTCTTAGTTAATAATATTACTTAGTTACGCGAGCGAAGCCGCGGGCAAAAGCTCGTTTGCAAATAAACACTGATGGTTTGGGAGATAGGGGGGATGGTAGAATTTATGACGTCATGAATTAGGGGAGAGTTAAAAGAAATACACTTCGAGAGGGAAATTGTGACGTCACGTGAAATAAATAGTAACATGATGTTTTGTTTTACAGAGTATCTCAATTACGAAGAAGGCAAATTTTCAAAATCGAGAGGCGTCGGAGTTTTCGGTACGGACGCACAGGTAAAAAAAGCAGCTGATTTTTACACTGGCAACTTTTGATGCTTATACGTCTGGCAAAGTTTAAATTTTGCATCTTTGAAAACATTTCCTTTTTACATCCCTGCCAAGATTTGATTTTTACACTCCTAGAAATATGGATTTTTTATACCCTTGCCAAGATTTAAAATTTTAAACCCCTGCCAAAATTTATATTTTATACCCCTGGCAAAATTTCATGTTTAATCCCTTGGTAAAATTATAATTCTATTCCCCGTGTCAACATTTCTGTTGAAAATAAGTAAATATTATAAACTTCATTAAGTAAAAATTAGTAGTAACCTACGATGATGAAAAAGTAGTATCATAGGTTACTAATACTAAACTCTTTGGTAATGTTTTCTGATTTATTCTTCTTGTCAAATTTTAAAGAAATAAAGATCCTATATTTTAACAATTTCTATTTGACTGCTTTGTGCAAGCCTTAAATTTGGCGCCTCTGGCAAGATTTGAATCTTATAGATTTAGCAAGACTTGAATAATAAACTCCTGACAACATTTGATTTCAACTCTTCTGGCAAGTTTTTAATTAAACCCTCTCGGCAATGTTGCAACTGATGTTTAAATGTCTAGTGTTGTTGTTGTTGTTGTAGGAAACGGGCATACCGTCGGACGTGTGGCGGTTCTACCTGGCCAGCATCAGGCCGGAGACCTCCGACTCCAGCTTCAGCTGGACAGAGCTCGGCACCAGGTACACACGCACACACACACACATTTACACCCACACAAACACGCACACAAACGCACACACACAGGCGCACACACACACATACAAACAAACACGCACGCACATGCACTCAGACACACACACACACACACACAAACGCTCTCACACAGACACACACATAATCACGCACGCACACACACACACACACACACACACACACACAAACGTGCATATGCACATACATACGTACACCCAAACTCAAACACACGCACGTTAGATCGCACACACGCGCAGCCACACCCACATACCCGAATACACTTACCCAGCTTCCTATTTTTTTTATGAACTCTCTTTGAATAAATGATAATTAATTTCAAATACGTATTTATCTTTCATGTTTTATTAAATAATACTTTTTATTTAATCAGAGATGCGCACTTGAGATAACAGCTTCGGATTTTTAACAAAATGCTCATGTCTACAATAAACAATAATTTGTTGTAACTACCTTCAATTTGTTTTACAGAAACAACTCCGAGCTCCTGAACAATCTGGGCAATTTCTGTCATCGCTCGCTGACGTTCTGCGCTAACAGCTTCAAGGGGAGAGTCCCGGATTTGAAGTTATCGAGGGAAGATTACGAGCTCATGGCGCTCATCAATAGGGAAGTCGCTGGTAAGGTTTTAATAATATAGGAGTAGCAGACGAGCATAAGCAAACGGTAAAGAAAAGCATCGTGAGGAAACCTGCATACCTGTGAAATAATAAAAAAATTGTGAGCCGTCACGGGACGCCTGGCAGATGTGAAACATCGACATTATTTTGTAAAAGTAATATGCAGAAAAGAACATATTGTGATAGGAACTAAATATGTCATAATGATAATATAAAATATTACGATTTTTTTCCTGATAACGATGACTATTTATTGAATAAACATTTATTTTCATTAAATACAAAAATTTACGAATTTATTTCAAATCGTGACTACTTAATTCGTTTAATCAGTGACTTCGGTAATAGTTATTGCGCATGGCGACGCGTCGCCACACCGTACACACTACTGCATATAGACTGTATATATATACCATCGTATAGCGTGGCGACGCGTCGCCACGCCAGAAATCGGTTTTACGTGCGGCTATAGATGTTTCACATCAAAAAGACTTCAAGGGTATGTAAAGTCTACCAAATCGCACTTGTCCAGCGCGGTAGACTATGGCCTAATCCTCATTCTGAGAGGAGAACAGTGCCCAGCAGTGAGACAATGGTGAGTTGATGATGATGATGAGACGAATATGCAGTCCATCTGACTTAAGGCTACTGCCGTGTGGACATCTGTAATCAACCCTAGATAAGGCAGAGTACTACCTGAGGTCGGCCACAGATGCGCGGCTACTGTACGCCGTAGGACTAAGCTGGAACGTATCGGTTAAGTATGTCTCTCTTACCGTCATCAACCCATTACTGTCCCACTGCTGGGCACGGGTCTCTTAGAATGAGAAGGATTAGGACATAGTCCACCGCGCTGGACAAGTGCGTATTGGTAGACTTCACATACTTGCAAAAGCAGTGATAGCCTAGTGGTTAAGAAACTTGGCCTCTTGATCGAGAGGTTCAAGATTCGAATCCCAGGCAGCTCTGATTTTTTATTAATATATGCGGGTTATTATTTAATTATCACTTGCATAAACGGTGAAGGAAAACATCGTGAGGAAACCTGCTGCACACCTGAGAGATTTTAAGGAACTCTGTGGTTCAACTCCGGCGACACTGGCACACCTATTTCTGTTATAAAAGCAGTGTTAAGCGCCGCTGTATTCTAGTTTGAAGAGTGGTAAGGGAGACATACTTTTCCGAGGCGTTCCAGCTTAGTCCTCAGGGGTAGCGGCGCATCTGTGGCCGACCTCAGATAGGAATTTAATCCTATCTGGAGTTGATTACAGCTATCCATACGACAGTAGCTTACCATCAGGTGGACTATATGCTAGTCTGCTACCCCCATATTATTAAAAAAACTCCTTTTTCCTTTTTGTTTATATTTATATTATCGTTTTTCTATATATTTTCTTAGACCATGCAAATAAAATCATGTCTCTTCCAGCATATGTCCACCACATGGAGAAGGGTCGTCTCCGGGAAGCATTGCGGCATGTGCTCAGCATATCGAAGCTGGGTAACCAGCATATGCAGAGCACGCAGCCCTGGGTGCTGCTGAAGGGCTCCGATGACGACAAGTGAGTGGGGGAAAGTTAAGAATCGATATTTTGAAAATGCAGTCGAAAAGTCGATTATTCCTAAAAAAATTTTTCAAAAAAAAATAATCGACGTTTTTAAAAAATATTTACTCGATTATTTCTGAAGCATCCGATTTGAAAAAAAACGATTATTTCTGAAAAAAAAAATATTTAAAAGAAAGAATTGAAGTTTTTATAAAAAAAAAACGAGATTATTTCTGTAACGCTCTATTTAAAAAATAAATTACTTAATCGATGATTTTATAAAAAAGGATTGTTTCTGAAACAAACGATTTTTCAAAATAAAATTAACAATAACTGTGATTTTTACAAAAAAAAACTATTATTTTTTAAATAATCTTTTTTTCAAAATAAAATTAAGAATAACCGACATTTTTTCCAAAAAAACTCGATTATTTTATTGAAACATATTGATTTTTGCTTTTGAATATTCTTTTGAACTGGTTTTGATTTTTTTCGAATTCGTGTCGATTTGTTATTTTCTTAAAGTATTCTATATATTTCTTTTGTGATCTGTCTTTGCCACAATGAGAATATATCGAGTGATATGAGAATCGATTCATTTAACAAAAAACATCGATTGTGTTTTCGAAAAATCGATTCAGCGATTGATATTTCGTAATAGAAATCAATTAATTCATATTTTTGACAAAAAAAAGTCGATTTTCTTATCGAAACAGATTAATTTTTGCTTTTTATATCGTCTTATTTTATTCCGATCGATATTATAAAGAATTATTGATTTTTTACAGGGAGAGAGGTGCAACAGCTGTGGGCATGTGTTGTCAGCTAGCGGCCCTTCTGTGTGCCCTACTGCAGCCCTATATGCCCGAGACCAGTCGTCGGTTACGCGACCAGCTTGGGTTGAACTCCACACCGCTTAGGATCAACCCACTGTGAGTGTCTTGTTATAATGGTTTAATGATCTAATTTTTTTGTATGACAGAGGGTTACCTCAAATTTAAATTTACAATGTCAATGTCGTTTCTCAAATCAGCACTGTAATCAGCACAGCAGCAGTCGAGCACACAGTTTGCTACTACAGATAAGGCTTTTTAATAATAATAATATAGGATTAGCAGACGAGCATGCAGTCCACCTGATGTTAAGTGACTACTGCCGCCCATGGGTATCTGTAATCAACCCCAGATAATATTAAGGATCCTACCTGAACTCGGTTATAGTGCTGCTACCCCTGAGGACTAAGTTGTTACGTCTCGGAAGAGTATGTCTCCCTTACCACACCCTTCAAACCGGAACAAAGCAGCGCTTAAACTTTACTTTGTCATATACATTACTTCCCAGAATTTGATCCTTATAAGCGACACTATCCGGTGATGGAATAATACAGGTGTATTTTTTTTTTCCAAAATGAACTCGTTCGATTCCCGGCTAGGGAAAAGATATTTTAAAAAACTAATATACAGTTTCAGTTTTTACCAAATTGACCACATGACTCCTGTTAGCATTTTTCTCTAATCATTATAAAATCCGATTTGGCCTCGAAGGCCCATTTGAAAAATTCACCCTGTATAAACAACATTCCTTACCCATGTACTGACTACTGATATATGTACTATGAATGAAAGAGTATTAAAATATGCAATAACGTCAATAGCGTTTTATGCATTTGCATATGCAAAAAGGCAATGGCATAATAATCCAATATCGAATTATAATTTTGTTCTGTTTTTTGGAGTTTACTCCTTAAGAAACGATTTGAGTTATAAGGCCCGGTACGGAAATTTTATGAGGAGTAAAATCAAGTGTAACACGAAAAGTTGAGGCGTTACGTAGAAAGAGACAAACATATATATCCACACTTTACGCGCAACACCAGTGAAGTCACTGAATAGAAATGTCATAATTTTATTTTTTTGTACTAGTGACGTGAAGGAATGCGTTGTATCGGTAAAATAGGTTCACAGACTACATATTAAAAGTATTTTTAGCCACAAATAAAACATAGATAATTTAAAATAAGCCAAATACGAAGGTGCTAAACTCGGACATGTATACATGTCGGACATGTGGACGGTTACGGTACATTTCGTTTCGGACATGTATACATGTCGCTGGGCGGCAACGTTTAATAATGATCCATTACAATCCCTCCTTTTTATTACAATCATCATATTCTCTCAAAAAGGAAGTAGCGCTTTTAACCAAAATATGAATCAAGAGTGCTTTTATTAATTTAAAATACAGTAAGTTCAAATCCCATATGAAAGTAATTATTACACTAAAAATAGTTAGCAATATATAAAACATTAAAACGTCATTAACTATTTTCTATTCGATATATATCATAATTATCGTTCGTAAGGAGTAAACTCCAATCGTGCGTCGTAGCTGACACACACACACTCTTTTTTTTACATATAACATTTTTTTAATAACGGTTTTGCTAAAATCACGTCACTATTGTAGTTATTTTTAATTTCAGAAACCCAACAATGATCCAGTACCTACCCTCCGGCCACGTGATCGGCAAGCCGGAGCCCTTGTTCGTGAAGATCGAACAGGACGTGTTGGACAAGCTGAGGGCTAAGTACGCGGGCACACAGAGCGAGAGAGCGAACAAGGTTAGAGGGAGATGGCGTGATGTTTGTCTTTTTGAGTTTTAATTTGGAGCATTTGGGAAAAATTATGGAGGTTTTTAGGAAAGTTATAGAGGGAGATAGCATGATATAGGAGATAGCTCTTTTTGAAGTTATTTTTTGAAGTGTTTGAGAAAATAATGAGTGTAAAATGATGGAGGGAGATAGTATGATATTGCCGTTTCGAGGTTTTCTTTTGGGGCGTTTACAAAACAAAATAGTTTTTACGAAAGTGATAGAGGGAGATAGCATGATATGTTGTCTTTTTGAAGTTTTCTTTTGGGGCGTTTAGAAAGAAATAGTTTTTACGAAAGTGATAGAGGGAGATAGCATGATATGTTGTCTTTTTGAAGTTTTCTTTTGGGGCGTTTAGAAAGAAATAGTTTTTACGAAAGTGATAGAGGGAGATAGCATGATATGTTGTCTTTTTGAAGTTTTCTTTTGGGGTGTTTAAAAAACTGATTTCCACAAAAGTGATAGAGGGAGATAGCATAATATGTTCTCTTTTTTACGTTATACGTATTTTAATATGTTTTTTAAAATAAAAAGAGACTTTTTATAAAAACTGACAGATAAAAATCGACATCTTAAAGTTGGCAAGTAAATATTGCAAATATTAAAAAAAAAAAGTTTTTAATTATTTTTTTATATCATACGATGTTATGCGTTACGTTACGTCAATGTCGTGTCGTGTCGTGCCGTGTCGTATCTTTTGGTTCCAAACGTTTATTTTTTGCGTTCGTATAGATGTATATATATATAATTATCTTATTTATTCAGAATGGTGAAGTGAAGTCGACAGGAAGCGTAAAGGAATTAGAAGCCGCTATCACAGCTCAAGTAAGTAATTATAATACTGTATATAGCAGACGAGCATGCAGTCCACCTGATGGTAGGTGGTTACTGCCGCCCATGGTCATCTGTAATCAACCCTAGATAGGATTAGAGTCCCACCTGAGATCGGCCACAGATGCGCCGCTACCCCTGAGGAATATCCCAGCAAATAAAATTTCAATGCCATTAATGTACTTATGGCGGTTTTATTTTATTTAATTAATTAAAATTTTATTATCGACTAGCTGACCCGGCAAACTTTGTACCGCCTCAAAATCTATTTATCAAATATATTTCATATAAAATATAGCCTATGTTGCTCGTGGATAATGTAGCTTTCGAATGGTGAAAGAATTTTTAAAATCGGTCCAGTGGTTTTTGAGCCTATTCATTACAATCAAAGAAACAAAATAAGTTTTTCTCTTTATAATATTAGTATAGATATGTCATAATCAAGGCACTGATAGACTTCTGATTAAACTGAAAGTTGATTTAACGGCGAAGGAATACATCGTGAGAAAATGTGCGTACCTGAGAGATGTTATAAAAAAATCTCAAAGGTATGTGAAGTCTACCAATACGCACTTGGCCAGCGCGGTGGACTATGGCCTAATCCTTCTCGTTCTGAGAGGAGACCCGTGCCCAGCAGTGGGACAGTAGTGGGTTGATGATGATATCATGAAACATGGAGACCTATTCGGTCAAAAATGTTATAATATATTTTGTAATTTTCTTTAATGCTATTGTGTTCACTGCATATTTTGCGCAAATAAACTTTCTTTCTTTCTTTATTTCCTTCCTTCTTTCTTTCTTTCTTTCTATGTTTAATTCATTTTATTGAAATAATATCAACCCACACAAAAAGAAAAAAAACTCACACAAATACTTTATTTAGCAAGTAACATTATTCCCCAGGGCGATTTAGTAAGAAAGCTCAAAGCGGAGAAGAAAGACAAGGCGATATGGCAACCCGAAGTCAACAAGCTGTTGGAGCTCAAAAAACAATTAGCGGCCGCGCAGGCTGGCAACACCGCTGGGAATAATAGTGCCAGTGTGGCCAGTGGTGCTAATGTTGCTAGTGTTGCTGATTTGGAGAAGGCTATTGCTGAACAGGTGAGAATGGAGTTAATAATAAAAGTAAATGGACAGTGATATATGAAATCAAATACATAACTTGTAAACATTCTGTCAGCTGTTTAATTATTATAATAGATAACAGATTTAGTTAAACAGCTGTCTGTCAATAATTATAATAGATTTATTTAAACGGCTGACAGAATGTCAGCCTAGCCAACATTATATTGTTTGCTTAATGTATTTAAAACTTCTCTACTGCCAATATTATACTCATATTTCTAACCAGTGATATTTTAACTATTATAACACTATTGGCCATAATACTATGTTTTATTTTAAGTTCTAAGTATTTTTAACCGACTTCAAAAAGGAGGTGGTTATCAATTCGGCCGGTATCTTTTTTATGTATGTACACAAATTACTCCGCCGTTAGAGGACCGATTTTAATAATTCTTTTTTTGTTGTGTAGAGACGAGCTGGAAGTTCGTCCCACTTAAATATGGTTAGGATCATCTGTCATCATCATCTATCAATTATTATAATAGATAATAGATTTAGTTAAACAGCTGACATTCTGTCTGTCAATAATTATAAAAGATTTATTTATTATATTATCTATTATAATGGTCTCAAAAATAACCTTAACTAAATCGGACATATATATATAAATTCTTGGAGAACAAAACGTCCGTTTCGAATGATTTGAAACATTGAGCCAAAAAAAATGTTAATACGCGAAATGTTTAAATTGATGAATGGCGAGAACTTAACTGCCAAATTAATATGAAAATATATGTTTTCTTAAAATTGAGGCTTTTCCTTTAGTTTGTCATTTATCATTACTTCCCGGAATTTGATCCTTATAAGCGACACTATCAGATATTAGAATAATATAGACGGTGTATTTTTTTCTCAAAATGAACTCGTTCGATTCCCGGCTTAGGAAAAAGATATTTTAAAAAACGAATGATGCTGTTTTAGTTTTTATCAAAATCGGCCTCGTAACTCCTTTCAGCATTTTTCGCTAATCCTTATAGTTTCGGATTTGGCCCTGAAGGACTATTTGAAAAATTCACCCTGTATACCGTACATTTAACAGAATATCATCTATTAAATTTTTGTCTGTCTGTTTGTTCCGGCCAATCTCCAAAATGGCTGGAACAATTTCGACGAGCCTTTTGAGCTAGATCTATTGTAGACATTTCTTTTTTATTTTATTACGTTTCATGATTTAAGATGATATTTTGCCTGCTACGACCTGTATCTGAAACATAACATAATTATCTATTAGATATAAATGCACTCTTAGGCACTAATATAACTATCTTCTTTCTTAACTTTTATTTTAATTTTTAAACAAACAGGGTGAAAAAGTGCGGCAACTCAAGGCGTCAACAAAAGACAAGGCGGTCTGGCAACCCGAAGTGAACAAGTTGCTAGAGTTGAAGAAACAACTCGCGAGCGCACAGACACAGGCGACTCCCGCGAACAGTGTTGCCAGCTTGGAGGACGCTGTTGCTAAACAGGTGGGCTTGTAAAGTTTTATCGAAATTTGTTTAGTTTTATGTAACATTACATTGAACAGACTTTTTTTTATAATATAGGAGTAGCAGACGAGCATGCTGTCCTGATGGTAAGTGGATACTGTCGCCCATGGACATCTGTAATCAACCACAGATAGGATAAGATATTCCTACCTGAGGTCGGCCACAGGTGCACCGCTACTTCTCTAAGATAAGTATGTCTACTCCCACACCCTTCAAACCGGAACACAGCAGCGCTTAACACTGCTGTTATGAGGCAGAAATAAGTGTTGCGGTGGTGTTCCGGTTTGAAGGGTGTGGTAAGGGAGACAGACTTTTCCGAGGCGTTCCAACTTAGTCCTGAGGAGAGCAACGCTGTGGCCGACGTCTAGTAGAAATCTAATCCTATCCGGGGTTGATTACAGATGTCCATACGGCAGTAGCCACTCACCATCAGATGGAGTGTTCGTCTGCTACTCCTATATAAAATAAAATTACCTAAAAAACTTACAATATTCGCTAGCCAACGCTGTATTGATTTCTGTAAAAATCCCTTTTTTCCCAACCGCCCTAAAATAGGTATTTTTTTAATTTTTTATTGCTTAACCTAAAGATTTGGCAGACGTGCTACCTGATGGAAAGTTATTAATCAACGTCGCCTATGGACATTTGCAACACCAGAGGAGTAGCCAATGTATCGTCGGCTTTGTATGAGAGCTCTTTTTGCACCTTTATTGAAGAGCCCCATGTCATAGCGCTCCGGGAATACCTCAGAAGGAAGCTCATTCCACATCTTGCACGTCCGTGGCAATTTATATTTTGTACCAACATATCTTTAATATTTTTTTTACTTTCACAGGGCGATCTAGTGAGACAGCTAAAGGCCTCGACCAAAGACAAGACGGTATGGCAACCGGAGGTCAATAAGCTATTGGAGTTGAAGAAACAGCTCGCGGCATTGCAACTCAAATAAATATACAACTTTTGTAAAGAAATGAGACTTAGTATTGAGTTATTTTGTACCTCTGTCACAATTTTTAAGTCATGTTGATTATGTTACATATTTAGGGGTTTTATGGTCAACGTTAGCCCACTGTCCCACTGCTGGGCATAGTCATCCTACAGTGAGGTTTAAGGCCATTAGGCCCGACTTTATGTACCTTTGAGAACTTTTTTAAAAGAAATCGTGTAGTATATTAAATTTCTAATATGCATATAACTGAAAAATCAGAGGTAATACGTACCTGGGACTAAACCCTGGAACGTGTGGTTAAGTTTCCACCTTCTTTTTTCTTTTTTTTTATAATATAAGAGTAGCAGACGAGCATGCAGTCCACCTGATGGTAAGTGGCTACTGCCGCCCATGGACATCTGCAATCAACCCCAGATAGGATCAGATATTCCTACCCGAGGTCGGTCACAGATGCGCCGCTACCCCTGAGGACTAAGCTGGAACGCCTCGGAAAAGTCTGTCTCCCTTACCACACCCTTCAAACCGGAACACAGCAGCGCCTAACCATTAGGATATAACTGATTCTAAATCTGTGTATTATTTTCTAATGAATTATCACTTGCTATAACGGTGCAGGAAAACATCGTGAGGAAACCCACATACCTGAGAGATTTTAATAAAGTTTTCAAAGGTATGTGAAGTCTACCAATACGCACTTGTCCAGCGCGGTGGACTATGGCCTAATCCTTCTCACTCTGAGAGGACACCCGTGCCCAGCAGTGGGACAGTGATGGGTTGATGATAAATATAGACAAAAAAAGAAATCTGTGGTGCGTGGTATGCAAACCTCGAATCTCTCAATTGAGAATTTTAACCAATAGACTGTCTACTTATGTAACCTAATTTATCAATGACTTTACTCTTTATATTCTAAAGTATCAATAAAATTTTGTCGATCAGAATATAGTAACTGTCTTAGTAGAACCCTTTGTGGTTCGACTCCGGCGGCACCTCCGCGACACCTATATATGTTATAACAGCAGTGTTAAGCGCTGCTGTTCTGATTTGAAGGGTGCGATAAGCGAGACATACTTTTCCGTGGCGTTCCAGCTTAGTCCTCAGGTAGCGGCGCATCTGTGGCCGACCTCAGGTAGGAATATAATCCTATCTGGGGTTGATTACAGATGTCCATACGGCAGTAGCTACTTACCTTCAAGTGGACTGTATACTGGTTAGCTACTAAATCTCGGAATAATAATTATATTCGATCGTCTTTAAACAATTTTTACTACAATTTTTCTGAAAAGGTATTTTTAATGCATTTACCTAAGAGCATAAACCTTAAGTAAAAATATGTTCAATAATATAAGATTTTTATTCTCAAAATAATCTTAAAAGTTGTTTTATAGTCCGTGCCAAACTGCTAGTCCACTCTGAATATAGAAATGAGTAGCGTCGCCATAGCAAATTGTATGACTTCTGCTCGCAACAACTTCAGAGCGGACTAGCAGTTTGGCGTCGACTATACCTCCTTTAAATACAGTAAAACTAATTTTATAATACTTTAGTCACACAGAAAATCACATTTTTATTATATTTTCAAAATTATTTTATCTATAATGACATTCAACTATACATATACTAGCAATACCCCGGACATGGGAAGGAAATATCATGACCAATGATAATAAGTTCAAGCTGAAAGCAAGTTTGTGTATGAAAATCTTGTAAATGTCCGCTCTATAGTCTATATTTACGTTTTGTATAGTAAGAACTATTTATTTTATTTATGGTCAGATGTTATTTCCTTGGAAATGGCTTAATAAATTATTTGCAGACATTTTGTTGTATTATTTCATCATACTTTTTTTTTTTTATAATATAGGAGTAGCAGACGAGCATGCAGTCCACCTGATGGTGAGTGGCTACTGCCGCCCATGGACATCTGTAATCAACCCCAGATAGGATTAGATATTCCTACCTGAGGTCGGCCACAGATGCGCCGCTACCCCTGAGGACTAAGCTGGAACGCCTCGGAAAAGTATGTCTCCCTTACCACACCCTTCAAACCGGAACACAGCAGCGCTACACTGCTGTTATGAGGTAGAAATAGATGTGACGGTGGTGCCGCCGGAGTCGAGCCACAAAGGGTTCTACCACCTTCAAAAATACTTAATTACATATTCATACCGTTTAGGGTTCCGGACGCAAAGGGTAAAAACGGGACCCGATTACTAAGACTTCGCTGTCTGTCCGTCTGTCACAGGGCTCTATCTCCGGAACCGTAATAGATAGACACATGAAATTAATTCTTCTTTTGTTACAAATCTGAAATTAATTATTCTAACTACAACTTGGCTGTATCATCAGGAGACATATTTTTCCGCGTCCCTTCTTAGTTCTAAGGAGTAGCGGCGTATCTGTGAACGATCTCAGATAGGAATCTTATCCTATCTTGGGTTGATTACAGATGTCCATACGGCAGCAGCCACTTACGATCAGCTGATTGCATGCTCGTCTGCTACTGCTATATTATAAAAAAGTATAAAAAAAATAAATGGTTCACCACAAGTCGTCCGCCATATTGAATTTAGAATTCTGCATTAAGTTATGTATTTCAACCAAACTGAATTAACTGGTTTAAAATTCAGTTGCAGGATTTACTAATGAACTAACAAAGCATTTTTATTTCCACACATGCGTTGCTCTACACTTGAGGACTAAGCTGGAATGCCTGGGATAAGTATGTTTGAAACCGGAACAGCAGCGTTTAACCACAGTATAAGGATCTAGATTATACTGTGTGTGTGTGTGTGTGTGTGTAAGGATTAAAGGTGGTAGACCCTTTGTGGTTCGACTCCGGCGGCGCCACCGCCACACCTATTTCTACCTAATAACAGCAGTGCTAGGCGCTGCTGTGTTCCGGTTTGAAGGGTGTGGTAAGGGAGACAGACTTTTCCGAGGCGTTCCAGCTTAGTCCTCAGGGGTAGCGGCGCATCTGTGGCCGACCTCAGGTAGGAATATCTAATCCTATCTGAGGTTAATTACAGTTGTCCATGGGCGGCAGTAGCCACTTACCATCAGGTGGACTGCATGCTCGGCTGCTACTCCTATAATATAAAAAAAAAACTTGTTTAACACTGTTATAAGGCAGAAATAGGTGTGGCGGTGGTGCTGCCGGAGTCGAACCACAAAGAGTATAACCGCCTTAAAAAAGTTAACTAAAAGCTTGTAATAATAATTGTAATTGCCTCCTTTCCGCTTCACGCTGCTTCAATATTTCTCTGTTCTTCTCCCTGTATTTTCTTTGGCGATCTCTTTTTTTCTTTTCGAGTGACTTCTTTTCTTTGGTTTCATAATTTTGTAATGTAAGTACATAGATTAGTAAAGATACTTCGCCGCCTTGGAATTGAATGAAGCCACAAACGGCTTATTAGTAAGTTCTTTTTTTGAATTCTTGACAAATAAAAACATTTTTAGAGAAAATTTACGAATAAATAACTAACACTGCGTAATTTACATAATAAATAAATAATTACTTCAAATATTTTAGGGACATTTTAGCACGGAGACGAGGCAAAACTTTTTTACGCAACTATTTCAATTCTCAAAACTGGGTACATTTTCTTGTTAGGAGTGAGTAATCTTTACTTATCTATGTGTAAGTATTGTAAATAAATACTTTTCAAGATATTACAGTTGTATAGATTTGCACTATATAAAATTAAAAATAAAACAATTATTTAATGGCAAATAATTTAATTATAATGCTTTAATTGTAAAATGCTACTTAACTAATATCTTAAATCATTAGGAAAGGCATTAAAAATAAAACAATTGGTTTTTATTCAACATAATATATCTCCAATATATTTAATATTTTATTTATTTATGTATGTATTTCCATAATTTACACGGAATATATGTCTAATTATTTATTATAACATCTACAGACATATATCGTTTCAGACACGTAACGTGGCAGACAAATGTTCTCTTATACAATGTGTATTTACGTACTTTGATTTACTGTAACAGCGTAACACATAAAATATTGTAAAAAATAACATTTTGTCTGATTCGGCCCTTGTCTGACACGTTCCACGTCTGAAGTTAAACGAGGCCTAGATAAGAGTAAAATTTCAGTATTCACTTAATTTTCTATATAATTAATAATTTTCATATAAGACAATCACTGAATCTAAAAATTCCGATAGTGATTCAGTCAATCTTGATATAAATAATTCAACACTAAATGCATTATTATTTTTATAACTTATTACTATGATTGACATATTTCATCAATGGCTGCCGAAATATACACATATTTAAATTGCAATTTTCTGATACGACCTCCTGGTATAGTCCGCGCCAAACCGCTAGTCCGCTCTGAAGTCGTTGCGAGCAGGTGTAGTCATACAATTTGCTATGGCGACGCGATTCATTTCTATATTCAGAGCGGACTAGCAGTTTTACGCGGACTATACTGTAATCAAACTCAGATAACATTCAACCTGAAGTTGTCAACGGATGCGTTGCTACCTATGAAGAATGTCTTCCTTACGACATCCTTCAAACCAGAACACAGCAGCGCTTAACACTGCTGTTATAACAGTAATAGGTGTGGCGGTGGTGCCGCCGGAGTCGAACCACGAATGTTCTACCACCTATGTTTATATCATTTTAATCCATTAATTCGGTGGGTATAGAGAATTTATTTTTTAATATTTCAATCTTCAAATCAATATAATAAAGTTTATGTAATATCATTTAATAAGTTATGCCTTTCAAGCGTCATGCAATATTGAGAAAACTTCGATAGCATCAGAAACATTAGACTAGCTAATGTTTCATACAAGTCTACTGTATTCCTAATATGTAGTGTACTACATAGGGTTGCCAACCTTACTATTTTTTTTTTTTTTTTTAATAATATAAGGGTATCAGACGAGCATGCAGTCCACCTGATGGTAAGTGCCTACTGCCGCCCATGGACATCTGTAATGAACCCCACTTAGGATTAGATATTCCTACCTGAGGTTGGCCACAGATGCGCCGCTACCCCTGAGGACCAAGCTGGAACGCCTCGGAAAAGTCTGTCTCCCTTACCACACCCTTCAAACCGGAACATAGCAGCGCCTAACACTGCTGTTATTAGGTGGATATTATATAGTATCGTACTATATTTTAGTCAATTGTCTATACTAATATTATAAAGAGGAAAACTTTGTTTGTTTGATTGTAATGAATAGGATCAAAAACTACAGGACCGATTAAAAAAAATCTTTCACCATTCGATAGCTACATTATCCACAAGTAACATAGGCTATATTTTATATGAAATATATTTGATAAATAGATTTTGAGGCGGTACAAAGTTTGCCGGGTCAGCTCGTACTATATATTATAGAAAAACAATATAGGACGAAAAATACTATATTTTTATCGCTAATTCAATATTGCTCAGATGCCTATAGTAAATTATTTTAAAAATAATAGAATCTTGATGGCCAAAGCGAAAACTAATAATAAATACTCATGAAAAAAAATAATGATTGAAAATAGACGTGTACTATTTTTTTTCCTGAATTTCCCAAAAGTAGTATATTTTTTTGATTAAAAAAAAAATATATTGTTCTTCAAAAAAAAAGCTGGCAACTCTAGTACTACACCAGAATTTGGCTTAATGCCAAAAATCTAAAAACCATTTTTCCTCTTACATACTTTAACATGCCTGAACAGCGAACCAGAATTACCACACTCCCGACCACAGTATTCACACACATCATGAGTAATCTTATCATGCACCTTCATATGCCGTTTCAAGTTATACGCATCGTTGTACCTGAAGGAACATAGTCCACATTTGAACGGTTTCTCGTCTTTGTGTATGTTCGCGTGTCTTATTAGATACTTGTTTGTGGCGAAGCTTTTGTCGCAATGTATACATGTGAACGGTTTGTTCGTGCTGTGTTTGCAGTAGAAATGCTCCTCTAATTCACCTTTTGTTATGAATCTGGAATTAAAAGAAAATATTGTATAAACTCAATCGAAGGGTTTGAATTTCAAACTCAATTTTTTCATTTATATGTTAATTATCTATCACTTGCTATAATGGTGTAAGAAAACATTACATGTACTTAAAAGTTCTCTCCCAAAGTTTTCTCCCTTAGCTTCATTTCAAACCAGAACACAGCAGGGTTTAACGCTGCTGTTATTAGGCAAAAATAGGTGTGGCAATGGGGAGTCTTCAACCATGGAGACTTCTGCCATCTACAAATCAGGTGGACTGGCAGTTTGTATTTTAATCTAGATAATTTGACGACCTACATATTAAGGCAGTCACAATATCGGTCTGGCACACAGGGTGTTCAGGGTTTGATTGACTTGTGGGTGTAGAAAATGTATTAAATCTTATCAAATTCAAATATATTAAATCTTATTAAAATAACAAAATGATACTTACGAGGCTTTACAAGAATTACATTTGAATAACTTCAGCCCTTCATGTCGTTTAAGATGCAAGTTCAGAACACTCCGTCGTAAGAATCTCATGTTACATGTTGGACATTCAAAGGGTTTTATTCCCGTGTGAATTTTCTTGTGTCCGTGCAGCGTCGATTTCCATTTAAATTCTTTGAAACAAACATTACATTTATGCTTAGATTCCTGTGGTGTACAATTTTGTAATGTTTCGGTGAAAGTGTTACATTGTTGGTTGGAATCTAGTGTAGTGTGGTTACAATCTTGTAATGTTTCGGTGCAAACATTACAAGTTTGCTTAGAAGCCTCTGTGGTAGGATGGGTTTCTGTAATATTGTTTTTATCAGATCCATTGTCATCTATTCCTATATAATCTACGCCCAAATCTGTACACTCCTGTTTTAGAACATACAGTTGTGTCGTAGAAGTCTCTTTTCCGATTTCAAAATCTGTTCCCAAATTAGTCTCTTCTTTTATTTTGTAGGAGTTAGTTAAGTTATTTTCAAAGTCAGATAGAGTATTATTATAAACTTCTTTGGAACCATAAAAATTTTCCAATTTGATTTCTGTGTAGTTTGTGTTCAAATTTTCTTGTTTTACTTCGTCAAAATCAATTTTAGGAATATTTACGACTGTTAGAGGTATGATGTCGGTATTTTCATTTGGTTCACTACTTTTTTCGGTCATTCTGTCTGTTTCTGAATCTAGATTTATTTGTTTTACTGTATAAGTACTATTGGTATGTTTGCAGCTTGCTGTATTTTCCAAATTTGAAAGTTCATGGCTTTCTTTTAACAGTAAGGCTTCTACTCTCTCTTGTTTTATTTCATTAGGTTTTAGAAATGTGGCATCGTCGCATGTAAAGCTAAAGGCCATAATGCTTTTCAAAAACCTTATAAGATTTTTTGGTACTTTATATTCGTCAACTTCTAATGAGAGTTGTGAATTTTTAAAAAACGAAGCCTAGGACGAATTTCTTACATCTTTTCATTCAAGTTAGGTCCAATTGAGTTAGTATTTTCATTTTTACTTATTCTAATAATATTTTTCAAAATGTTCCATTTACAAATGTATTTCGAATAATTTTGTAAACCAACATTTATTTATATTTATGGTAGACTTTGTTTATTTTCTTCAATTGTTGTTGAAGTTATATTATCGTGGACAATTTTCAAAGTTATTATTTTAATATTTTGTTATCAATTTTATCAAATATCAACAATTGTTGAATTTATAGATACGTCAAACTGACATAGATAGATGTCATGTTAAAATATTATTTTTTATAATTCTTTTCATTGTAGCCTTGGATTCCCTATTTTCAGCCAAAGTTCATTAAAATGATATTGCAAATTAATAAATAATTCGATTATAAAAAATATTTTTAAGGATGGACTCTCAGAGATTCCGTGAAAGTGCATATTTTATTGAACATTCATCTTTTCGAATGACTTATCGCGTTTTGGTATATTTGAAAATTATTTTTTTTATTAAAGTTTAAAAAGTGTTTGGCAGCTAACGGCTAAATGTCTGTTTTAAATAACAAAGAAAGTACTCAATAGCTTTAATTGGCTACTTGACACTTTTTGGGAAACTGTTTTAATGAATTCATATACGTATTATATATGCCTTTCATTGATCATTTTTTCGAAAAAATGGCTATTTATTAATAAAAAACATATTTTTATTACGGTAAACGGAACGTTACGCCAAAACAGGCGGTCAAGTGTCATTTCGTAGCGTGACGTCAACACATTGAAAATATAGAAATAAACTTCGACGCTACACATACTTCAGGGGAAATCTTGGGAATTATTTAACTTTTATTAGTACAATTGCAAGAATGTCAAATTACAAGGCGTGTGCAGTGACGATGTGTACAAGTACGATCGCTAAATATCCTAACCAATGACATTTTATACTAGACACGTTATACGCCCGCTAACTTAAGAGAAAATTTGAGCGAAACTGCTTTGATAGCACACATGCACGTTTTTTATTTTACTTACCTTTACTACATAGACAAATGTTCTATAAGGGACAGAGCTATTAGAACAATGTGATAAAAAAAGACAACTAGTGTTTGACCTTGCGTTTCAAGTCTACGCAAACGTAAATATTGACCATGGAATATAGTGACCAATGATTACTTCAGTCAAAACGGGACATCGATTTTTTTTATGTCAAATACTTTTTACTTGAAAAAATATAGTTAGATACTAAAAAACACGCTTTTATGATAAAATTAACTAAAAAGTAGAAAATAATTTTCAATCTATGAATCATTTAAGGAACAGTAAATATTATAATTGTGGAAAAAATGTGGGGCGCTTTTTACAAAACTGGTAAATGGAGCACCCCATGTTTTTTTTCATAATTATACTATATACTGTTACTTAATTGACAATGGCAACGGTTCATTTCGGAGACAACGGCACGAAGCATCGGAAAAAGGGACTGTCCCGTTAAAAACGGGACGTATGGTGGCTATCCCATTGATCCGCATGCTTGTCAAAGACAATGAAATAATGAAACAGAAGGTAAAAAATGTCCAAAACTGTCGATAATAGTTTTAGTACGTCGTTTACGTAGAAATGTTATAGTACAGTTTAACTAAATAAATAATTATTAAATAAAAATATAATTTGAAAGAATGTATCTATACAGATGTATCGACTGGTTTAAAATATACGATTTAAAAATTGTTTATATTTATTATCATAGATTAGTAAATATTACTCACTCCTAACAAGAAAATGTACCCAGTTTTGAGAATTGAAATAGTTGCGTAAAAAAGTTTTGCCACGTCTCCGTGCTAAAATGTCTCTAAAATATTTGAAATAATTATTTATTTATTATGTAAATTACGCAGTATTAGTTATTTATTCGTAAATTTTCTCTAAAAATGTTTTTATTTGTCAAGAATTCAAAAAAAGAACTTACTATTAAGGCGTTTGTGGCTTATTTCAATTTCAAGGCGGCGAAGTATCTTTACTAATCTATGTTTATTATTATCAGTTTTATTTTACACACGACCATTAATTGCAAAGTTGTGTAAATTTTATAAATGTACTAGCTGACCCAGCAAACATTGTGTTGCCATATAAATAAAAAAAATGTTAAGGGTGAACAACCCTTATCACTTAAGAGATATGAAAAATAGATAGTAGCCAATTCTCAGACTTACTGAATATGCATATAAATTTTAGTGAAAATCAGTAAAGCCGTTTCGCAGGAGTAGGTACAGTAACTAACATTGTGACATGAGAATTTTATATATAAGATTCTAATTTTACCGTGGTCTTTTTGAGGATTAATTTCTGGCTATACAAAGATTATTTATTAAATTATGTTTAGGTTAAGGAAGAAATACGACCTTAATGATTGAAATATTTATTCAATTAAAGAAATTTTAAAATACCGTATACTATCCTATATAAATTTTATGGTAATATTTTTTATTATTTACCACAGGTATCGAAGGAAATTTAAAGATTAGGATACAGAATTTCCCATATATCGATTTTATTTTATTAAAATAAACCATAAAATGTTATATTTTGACTAAAAACACACTAATATAAAAATTAAGCAGTGGGATCTTAAACTATAACATACGACATATGAACATCGTCAGATTCAATAAAATGTCACTTCTGTTCTGTTGATCTATGACCATGCATTTTGCGTCTTTATCACTTTCATTGACAAAAACATACTTTGTCTCTTTCTGGTTACTCACGTAATCATGGCGGATCGAACACGAAAAATAAACAAAATTTAATAATTTCTCTTCATTTACGTGTGATAGGTGATTCCATGAAGTTTGTTTCTTTTTCGAGCATAATTTTTGCATTTACGCATTGCACAAGAAGGCATTTTGAGGCTTTAAATTCAAAATAATGACGTTCAACGTGTTCAGTGACATTCGTGTGTATTACTACGCCGCGCGAGAGCGACTGGACTTGGCTGGAGTCGTTTTACACCACTTGCCGTATTTTGTATGTTTCAAGTTTTGCCCGCTTGTGGCGGATCTTTATATTTATAGATCAATGATCCTAACAAATTTGCTTACACAAGTTCCTAAACCCAAATCTCATAAACGTTAAAGAACTTGCAGATACTTATATGTTTAAATCCTCTGTTTGTAAGCAATGACATTTTATACTATTTATGTAAGAGAAGTATTATTGAGAAAAATGAATAAATTTAGTAAATCTCGAGTGATTCGTCAATTCCAAATCATTGGAACGGGACGTAATCAAAACAAAACAGCAAGTGGAAGTATTCATATATTAAATATAATATATAGATGTCTATGATAAGAATAGAATTATAAGACATCTTTGAGAATTCTATTTTAAGGGCCCATTCTGTAATTAATAGGACACAATTAAAATATTTCATGACTGTGTTATTATTGCTTGTGCATGTGCACTGATTAACTTACAGGACTGTATAATTAAAAATACATGATTTGCTAATATTAGTCTTTTATTTGTTTATTTGGTTTATATGGTTCTATTGAGTACACACAGTAGAACTTTTGTATATATTTATCGTCATATGTTACAGTTACAATAATTACTACAGATCACCTCAAAGCATTCTGAAGCTGTTATTTCCTTTGTTATATTGAAGCTCTTGCTAAGCTGAATTTGTGTGCTGCTTGCGTTAATGCTTTTCTTAATTCCTAAAATTATTTTCTGTAACAACTGAATATATTTTTTTATCACTGTCATTTTCATAATTAAATCTGTAGTCCAATAACAGCAACTGTATGGTAGTTTTCCTTCCTTCATCTTTTTGGGTAGTTTATGCAAGTAAAGAACTACTGTTTATACACTTCCGAAACTTTTGTTTCCTCACTTCTTCTACAACTCCACATTAAAAATGCTACTGCATGTTTGCAGCATCCTTGGGAGGCAGGACAGTAATCCCATTTAATACTTTCCTTTTCATATACAATCATAGACACTGTGCATGACATTTGATGTATCTTGTGTTCAGGACAACTTTTACTTTTCATGAAACACAAGCTTGCCTTCTTCTTAAACTGCACATACCCTATAGCGTCGTCACTATAATGCTGTCGCGAGGATCTGAAATTATAAATATAACCAATAAATAACCTTAAAGCAATTCACATAACAATATAAGTATACTTTAAAAAACCTTGATAATCACTTAAACGTAACCTTTCTTCTATCAGAAGTCGGCTAAGAAATGTTTTAACTGTCCGAAATGATTAAATGTAAAGAATATTTTACTTACGTTGTTTATTTGTGATTTCCATAGGTTATTTCGCGGAAGTTTTTGTATTCATTTTTATTTATTGCATTGTATATCTTCTTTAAGCAGATACACGCTATCAACTTTAATATAGTGTGGATTTATATCGGTTCACAACATAAATTCAACCAACTCTAACAGCAAACGATATAATTATTATTTGTCTTCTTTATTATGCGGATTTATGCGTGTGATGACGTCACATGACATTTCAAGCAGCACCGTCCCCGTTTTGGAATTTACAACCCACAGATAAAAAATCGAAAATTTCTTTTTAGAAATAAAAATACTTATAGTGTATTAAAAATTAAACTAAATATTGCATAATTTATGTTTACTTATAAGCTATCATATCGATAATATTTCATATTTTATTGTTATTAGTGTCAAGTACCCAATTAGCTTTTTTATTTTGTAAATAAATAACTTATAATTTGTCTATTATTTCATGGTCTGGCAACAATTTAGTCCAAACCATAGACATCCCAAACATAAAGTGACAGTCTGGCACTTCTGGCAGTGACTGCAGGACATAGAGTATTATTATATACATGTTATAGAGAGGAAACTCTACGTATTTTTTGTCTCCCCTAAAGCGCCCCTAGTGGCCTGCCCCAGAACTACTCATGGGTTTTACATACATATCTATAGATACCTATTATATATTAATTATTCATTATATGCATATTATATGTATTAAAATTAGGTAAATTATAAGTTGTATCTCTAAAACACGAACTATAAATGACTGTGTTCCAAAGATTCACATTTGCATTATACTTTTTTCTTTCCCAATTTTGATACAAGAACAAAACTACATTTACATACTTTATAAAATTTCAGAAAGATACAAAAATTTGTGACGATGTGAATCTTCGAATCACGCTCCTTTACAGTTGATGTCAAAGATACAACTTACGTGGGAGGCATCAAATATGTACAGTTGTCGCAACGGTGTCTCTCTAAAGTGCAAAAACAACTATTTAAATTAGAAACGACTTACGAAGTTGCGGACATTTGACAACAGACACATCATTGTGACGGTTAAGTGTTACTCCGTCGCCATTTTAATTTGAAGCTTCCGGGGCGAGTCGTTACGTGGCGCTAGTATCTACACAAAAAGTCATTTTGTATGGAAGTGTGCCCCCCCTGCTGCAGGAGTTTGTTGATTGTTGTTCAAAGAAACATAAAGATTGAACACAAACACAAACGGTTCTATCACCTATGTTTATATCATATTAATCCAACAATAAGCTTAGTTTAATTTAAATTAAATTTCAATCTCCAAATCAATAAATAAAGTTTATGTAATGTCACTTAATAAGTTTTACCTTTCAAGCGTCATGCAATATTAAGAAAACTTCGATAACATCAGAAATACTAGTTTAATGTTTCCAATAACAACAACAAGTCTTCTGTATTCCTAATATGTAGTGTACTACATAGGGTTGCTACCCGTACTATATTATATAGTATCGTATATTTTAGTCAATAATTGTACTCTATATTATAGAAAAACAATATAGGACGAAAAATACTTTACTTTTATCGCTAATTCAAAATTGCTCAGATGCCTATAATTATTTAAAAATATAATGATTGAAAATAGATGCATATAGTACAGTTTTTTTTCTGAATTTCCCAAAAGTGGTATATTTTTTTGATTAAAAAAAAATTATTGTTATTCAAAAAAGCGGTGGCAACCCTAGTACTACACCAGAAATTGGCTTAGCGCCCAAAATCTAAAAACCATTTTTCCTCTTACAAACTTTGATATGCCTGAACAGCGAACCAGAATTACTGCACTCTCGGCCACAGTATTCACACACATGAGTAATCTTATCATGCACCTTCATATGCCGTTTCAAGTTATACGCATCGTTATGCATGAAGGAACATAGCCCACATTTGAACGGTTCCTCGTCTTTGTGTATGTTCGCGTGTCTTATTAGATACTTGTTTGTTGTAAAACTCTTGTCGCAATCTCTACATTTGAACGGTTTGTTCGTGCTGTGTTTGCAGTAGAAATGCTCCTCTAATTCACCTTTTGTTACGAATCTGAAATAACAAGAAAATATTGTATTAGCTCAATCGAAGGGTAGGTGTAGGAAATGACGGACTATGACGGTGTAGGAAAACATTACATGTACTTGAAAGCTCTCTCCCTTACCTTCCCTTCAAACTAGAACACAGCAACGGTTAACGCTGCTGTTCATCATCATCATCAGCAACCCATTACTGTCCCACTGCTGGGCACGGGTCTCCTCTCAGAATGAGAAGGATTAGGCCATAGTCTACCGCGCTGGCCAAGTGCGTATTGGTAGACTTCAGAGATATTTTTTTTCTAAATCTCTCCGGTATGCAGGTTTCCTCACGATGTTTTCCTTCACCGTTTTTAATAAGTGATAATTAATTTCTAATATGCACATAATTTAGAAAAATCAGAGATGCGTGCCTGGGATTTGAATCTCAGACCCCTCAATCGAGAGGCTGAGTTTCTTAACCACTAGGCTGTTAAGCAAAAATAGGTGTGGCATCTACAAATCAGGTCACAATACTGGTCATAACACAGGGAATATTACTATCGGGCTGTGTGTGTAGAAAGTGTATTAAATCTTATTAAAATAACAAAATGATACTTACGAGGCTTTACAAGAGTTACATTTGAATAACACCAGCCCTTCATGTTGTTTAAGATGCAAGTTCAGAACACTCCGTCGTAGGAATCTCATATTACATGTCGGGCATTCAAAGGGTTTTATTCCTGTGTGAATTTTCTTGTGGCCGTGTAGCGTTGATTTCCATTTAAATTCTTTGAAACAAACATTACATTTATGCTTAGATTCCTGTGTTGTACAATTTTGTAATGTTTCGGTCGAAGTATTACATTCTTGTGTTGTGTGGTTACATTCTTGTGTTGTGTGGTTACAATCTTGTAATGTTTCGGTGCAAACGTTACAATTTTGCTTAGAAGCCTCTGTGATAGGATGGGTTTCTGCAATATTTTTTTTATCAGATCCATTGTCATGTATTCCTACATAATCTACGCCCAAATCGGTAGACTCCTGTTTTAGAACATAAAGTTGTGTCGTAGAAGTCTCATTTCCGACTTCAAAATCTGTTCCCAAATTAGTCTCTTCTTTTATTTTGTAGGAGTTAGTTAAGTTATTTTCAAAGCCAGATAGAGTATTATTGTAATTATAAACGTCTTTGGAACCATAAAAATTTTCCAATTTGATTTCTGTGTAGTTTGTGTTCAAATTTTCTTGTTTTACATTTTCGAAATCAATTTTAGGAATATTTTCGACTGTTAGAGGTATGATGTCGGAATTTTCATTTGGTTCACTGCTTTTATCGGTCATTCTGTCTGTTTCTGAATCTAGATTTATTTGTCTTATAATATAAGTACTATTGGTATTTTTGCAGCTTGCTGTATTTTCCAAATTTGCAAGTTCATGGCTTTCTTTTAACAGTAAGTTTTCTACTCTCTCTTGTTTTATTTCATTAGGTTTTAGAAATGTGGCATCGTCGCATGTAAAGCTAAAGGCCATAATGCGATTTTTCAAAACCTTATGAGATTTTTTGGTAGTTTATATTCGTCAACTTCTAATGAGAGTTGTGAATTTTTAAAAAACGAAGCCTAGGACGAATTTCTTACATCTTTTCATACAAGTTAGGTCCAATTGAGTTAGTATTTTCATTTTTACTTATTCTAATAACATTTTACAAAATGTTCCATTTACAAATGTATTTCGAATAATTTTGTTAACCAACATTTATTTATATTTATGGTAGACTTTGTTTATTTTCTTCAATTGTTGTTGAAGTTACCGTGGACAATTTTCAAAGTTATTATTTTGAATATTTTGTTATCAATTTTATCAAATATCAATAATTGTTGAATTTATAGACACGTCAAACTGACATAGATGATATGTCAAAATCATTTTTATACTTCTTTTCATTGTAGCCTTGGATTCCCTATTTTCAGCCAAAGTTAATTAAAATGATATTCTTCAAAAGTTCTACTGTGTGTACTCACTAATAGAACCATATAAACCAAATAAACAAAGAAATCGGTTAATAAAATACTAATATTTTTCAAATCATGTATTTTTAATTATACAGTCCTGTAACTTAATCAGTGCACATGCACCATCAATAATAACACAGTCATGAAATATTTTAATTGTGTCCTATTAATTACAGAATGGGCCCTTAAAATAGAATTCTCATAGACGTCTTATAATTCTATTCTTATCATAGACATCTATATAATATATTAAATATATGAATACTTCCACTTGCTGTTTTGTTTTGATTACGTCCCGTTCCAATGATTTGGAATTGACGAATCACTCGAGAGTTACTAAATTTATTCCTTTTTTTCAATAATACTTCTCTTACATAGATAGTATAAAATGTCATTGCTTGCAAACAGAGGATTTAAACATATAAGAATCTGCAAGTTCTTTAACGTTTATGAGATTTGGGTTTCGGAACTTGTATAAGCAAATTTGTTACGATCGTACTTGTACACATCGTCACTGCACACGTCATTTAACTTGTCATTTATTTAAATTTTAGTTATAATAACTAAATAACTCTCAATTTTCTTCTAAGCGTTGTTTGTTTACAGTGTAATAACGTTCCGCCACAAAATGACACTTGACCGCCTGATTTAACGCGACGTTCCGTTCACCGTAAAGAAAGTTCGATTTTTATTAATGAATAGCCCTTTTTTCGAAAAAGTGATCAATGAAAGGCATATATAATACGTATACTAATTCATTAAAACACTTTCCCAAAAAGTGTCAAGTAGCCAATTATGTAATAATTCGATTATAAAAAATATTTTTAAGGATGGACTTCTCTGAAAGTTCATATTTTATTGAACATTCATCTATTCGGATGAGTTATCGCGCGTTTTGTTTGATTTGAAAAAATTTTTTTATTAAGTTTAAAAAGTGTTTGGCAGCCAACGGCTAAATCAAAGAGTATAGTAACCATATAAGAAGGCTAAATGTCTGTTTTAAATAACAAAGAAGGCAATAAATAGCTTTAATTAGCTTTTTTATTTTGTAAATAAATAAATTATAATTTGTCTATTATTTCATGGTCTGGCAACAATTTAGTCCAAACCATAGACATCCCAAACATAAAGTGACAGTCTGACAGTGACTGCAGGAGTTTGTTGATTGTTGTTCAAAGAAACATAAAGATTGAAACATTAATAACATAACGCAATGGAAGCGAGCGTTAATTCGCGAGTGGATACCATTTGCCGCGCGTGTCTATCTGAAGGAAGCAATATGAAGTCGCTCTTAGACAGAATGGAGGGAGATTCTCGAAGTCTGTACGAAGTGTTGTCTTACGTCGCTAATATAAACGTATCCCCGAGCAATAAATATCCACAACAGGTTTGTTCTGAATGCTACTCTATTCTGTGCAAAACTTACGAGTTTAAGCAGCAATGTCTGAAGTCGGACAACGTTTTAAAAGTGATGATCGAGAAGGACGTATCGAATGGCGTTAAAGTTGAAATATCAGAAAAACCGACGTTACCATACCAATGTACGATTTGCTACGAGAAATTCATGACTTGTGCGCTTCTAGAAACTCATGTTATGTTCGGCCATTACTGCGTGAAGGACGCGTGTAAGGATTATGATAATTACAACGTACTGTCTGTAGAGATCACTGAAGCGAATGCTAGTTTGAAGCCGTATGAAGTTAAGGAGGAGGCTGTTGAACTAGGCGCAGAGTTCACGGACTACTTAGACGTTGATGATAGTTATACGGAGTTAACGGAATATAAGCAGGAGGACGATAAATTTGAATGCAGTTCGTGTGGTGACAGCTTCAACAACGATAAAGATTTTAAGATGCATATAGAGAACTGTAACAGTTGGAGCATATCCCGTATACCGATAACGAAGTTCAAGAAATCATTAAAACATGAAGTAACGAAGAAGGAAGCATGTTCGAAATGCGATAAGCGCTTCACGACAACGAAAGCCTTGAAATGCCACCAACGAGCAGTGCACAGGGACGAAACAGACGAAACATACCAATGCACGGTTTGCATGCGTAGCTTCTTACGGAAGAACTCGTTTCTATCGCATATGCGAATGCACCAAACTAAAGAGAACATGAAATTCATCTGTAATACATGCAAGCGAGAGTTCCAGCATCAGGCACATTTAGATAACCACATACTAGCCGTACACACTCGGGATAAGGGCTATAGTTGTGATATCTGCAATATTAATTTCACGACGCAAGAATGTCTAAACATCCACAAAGGGACCCATAAAGTTGAGAAAAAACATCAATGCGAGCTATGCAGTAAAGCGTTTCAGATGCTGTCGACGTTGAACGAGCATATGCGAACGCATACGGGGGAAAGGCCGCATCTATGCTCGATATGCGGTCGAGGTTTTACACAAAAGAATAATTTGGAACAGCACGTGAGGCGGCATAAAGGGTTGAAACCCTTCAAATGTGATACGTGTGATAGAGGGTGGGTTATATTTAAGTATTTACTATGTTATACATACAAACCCTTCTGTTGAATCACTGAGTCTATTAAAAAAAACTGCATCAAAATCCGTTTCATAGTTTTAAATATCTAAGCGAACATGGGGACAGGCAGCGGGAAGTGACTTTGTTTTATAATATGTAGTGATGTATGTGTAGAGATTATTAAACACAATTTTTTGCCTGTCTGTCTGTATTTGTGCTTATACATAGCTGATCCAATTTAATAATATGTTTTAGATTATATCTCTTATCAATATATTTTATTCAATGTAAATAACATACCATTGATTCATGGAAATGTCTTTTCCAAAAAATATATTTTTTACTTTGTTTATTATTAGTTCTAATACCCAGGTTATTACTTTACTGAGGCATTTTTTTGAAGGTGGTAGGACCCTTTGTGGTTCGACTCCGGCGACACCACCGCCACGTGGCGACGCCACACCTATTTCTACCCAATAACAGCAGTGTTATGTGCTGCTGTGTTCCGGATTGAAGGGTGTTGTGAGGGAGACAGACTTTTTCGAGGCGTTAGTCCTCAGGGGTAGCGGCGCATCTGTGGCCGACCTCAGGTGGGAAAATCTAATCCTATCTGGAGTTGATTACAGATGTCCATGGGTGGCAGTAGCCATTTACCATCAGGTGGACTGCATGCTCGTCTGCTACTCCTATAATATAAAAAAAAACCAGCTTAGACCTCAGGTAGGAGTCTAATCTTATCTGGAGTTGATTAGATGGCCATGGTAAGGTGCTATACCATCAGATGGACTGATTATCGTCTGATACTCATTTATTACAAAAAAAAAATGATTTGATTTTTGACTTAATTTTTATTCCTTTTCAAACCAGACCACATTACCTCTTAACAATTAATGTCTTTGCAAATTTTAAATTCCAGATTTGTTTCAAAGGGCGAGTTGGTAGCCCACACACGCAAACACAGCGGCGCTCATCCCTTCGTGTGTGACGACTGCGGTAAGGGCTTCACCACCTCCAGTTCCCTCGTCAAACACAGACGGATCCACACCGGCGAACGGCCCTATGGTTGTGACCTTTGCACCATGCGTTTCTCTGCATCAGGGACCTTGAAGAACCACAGACGGACCCATACAGGAGAAAAGCCCTATCAGTGCTCCCATTGTGAGAAGGCCTTTGTGCAACGTCAGGACCTAGTCTCACATATACGTTGCCATACTGGAGAAAGGCCCTATGTCTGTGCTAACTGTGGTCAGGCCTTCAGGAAAGCATCAGCGTTGAAGACACACGTGAAGATACATGTGAAGGACTCTGGTTTGTCGCTGTCGACGCTGCAAGATGTTAGTGCGTTGTTGACTGTACACCACGTAGCTAGCTAACCGGCGCTTATTTAGTTAAGTTTAGGTTAAGAACACTCCAGTGGTTAAGAAACTCAAGAGTTCTAGAGATTTTGAGGTTGCTATCATTAGTTTCGAAATATCTAGGAGTCTTGACTGCAACGTAAAATCTTTCATTGGGATGTATATGCAGCAATAGCTAAGTGCAGCTGTATGTATTATTATACAACTCTGTCAACTTAACTAGATAGGCTTTTTAATATAAAATCTAGCGATAAGGCAAACAGGCTATCTGAAGGACGGGTTATTTGTGTAGACACGTTGCCTATGAAGAATCGCAACCGTACACCATTCCTGGCACTAGCGGACTAGGCGGGGGGGCGTAGGCGGAAGGGGCTTCCGGCTCCGGGCCTCTAAACACAGTTGCTAACTCTCCCAATCTAAATAAATATAGTTCAAAAAACTAAAAAACACGCTTTTATGATAAAATTAACTAAAAAGTAGAAAATCTAAATGAATCTAGGAATCAATTAAGGAACAGTAAATAGTATAATTGTGAAATAAATCTACAAAGTTTGAACGAAATCTGGCCGTTTAAAGTGGGTCAAAATCGCGCCCAAAGAAGTCGGTTACAAACATACAAACATACAGGTGAAGCTAATAAAAAGCGTGTAAAAAAAGATGGTTGAAATGTTCATATAATGATGTCTAATATGAAATCTGTGACTGTAATGTCATCGGCTAAAAAAATGCTCGTCAGGACCAAAAAATCTGTAAAATGGTTTCGCCAGCATATAAGCGAAAAAAAAATCAACCTCAGTCTTATTATTAAACTCATTTTTGTTTTTAACTGGGGGCCTAATTTATCATTTCCGACCAGGGGGCCTACCACCATCTTTTAAAAATCATCATAGTTCAGGAAAGTTTTATTTCAATATTGTATTATTTTGTTTCATACCACAACCCCGTTAAAACAGTTTTGTTTTATTCCTGCCGCATATTCCTTATCCAAGGGAAAACGAGATATCGAAACTAGTGTCATCTCTTTCGCACTAAGGCCTTGATTGTGTTCTGTCATACGCAGTTGAACAAACTTAAGCCCTTATTCATTACCCATTGAATAAAACCCACTGAAATTGTTACATTTTGCTTTAAAAGTAAAATTTCCTGCAATAAAAAAAACAGAATTTCGAACGACATAATACAAAACTGCTTATTGTAATATTATAAAAACAATCTTACGGTCGTGGTACGAAATTTCAATGTATGTATGTATTGTCAATATTTTTTTATAATATAGGAGTAGCAGATGTGCCATATAGGAGTCCACTTGATGGTAAGTGGCTACTGCCAATCAATCCCAGATAGGATTAGATATTCCTACCTGAGGTCGGCCACAGATGCGCTACGCCTGAGGACTAAGCTGGAACGCCTCGGAAAAGTCTGTCTCCCTTACCACACCCTTCAAAACAGAACACAGCAGCGCTTAACACTGCTGTTATGAGGCAGAAATAGGTGTGGCGGTGGTGCCGCCGGAGTCGAACCACAAAGGGGTTCTACCACTTTCAAATGATGCTGATTAAAATAATATTGTTTTAAGAGATGGTAGTAACCCCTCAGGGCCTCCGACGACCTTAGTATGCCACTGCTGTCGCCTCCGAGCAACCAAAGGCATAAACAGTGCCAGCTAAGTGGTTTAAAATGTAACCTACTGAAAGTATCTGATTGTATTACGCATTTGATTTTTAGCATATCGATACCTTAATTCGCTAATCAGCCAACTCTACTTTTTGTTAAAATATTTTTTTATTTATTTTGATAGTAAATGGCGTTGAACGAAATCAAAATAAATAAAAAAAAAACATTTTGACAAAAAGTGGAGTTGGCTGATTTGCGAATTAAGTTATCGTATCGATATGCAAATTATTAATTTATTAACTCTTGATTAACATTGAAGGAAAATATATTTAGTAAACCTACATATCTGAGATTTCCATAAAAGATTTTTGAAGGGGTGTGAAGTCTATTAATCCGCAGTTGGTCAGTGCGGTGGGCTATAAAGCCTAAACCCTTTTCACTCAGAAAAGACCCGTGCCCAGCAGTAGGACAATGACGTTTGGTTTGCTAAAGTGTAAAAAACGTTAAATTAAATTGCTTTAATTTCGTAATTTTACAAATTGAACTTTTAATAGACTTTCAAAAACATTAGATTTGATTAGATATTTTTATTATCAAAAGCAAGATGACTAACAACGTTGCTACGCAGTCGCATATGTTGGCAAGTTTTTTTGGGTAATTCCTAAATTTCATTTCAATTTGCTATATGTCGGTTTTGGCAAAAAATGTAGAATAATTATTTCCATACATCGTCAGTGTAAAGTGTCTAGTTAAGTTGATTGAGTAATTATTAAGCTTTAAAATACTCTACTAATAAAACCATTATTTCATAATGCAGATTATTGTCCTAATTTTTAAATTTTGCTGTAATTATGTAAAAAATCTATCAATTTTTTAATCGACCAAACTATATTTAAGCCAGATTAAGATACTCGCGTATATTTGTCCGAATAACACGCTGAACAATGACGAGTATGTAAACGCTCGAGAACAGACGCGTAATCATTTGTTTCGTGCTGAAAAACATACACATTGAGCAAGGCGACAATTATGGCAAGTGTCGAATACTTGCCATAATTGTCAATATCATCACCCGAGTGAGTTATTTACATACTTGTACGCGCATATTCGTCTGTTCTCGGCGAGTATGTAAACCAGCATTATTAGATATAAAAATATAGTACAAAAATTTATATTAATCTATAGGCATTGTATTAACATTAATTATATCCATGGGCCAGTTAGGTATTGGAAGGGAATGGGTTTTGACGCAATTCCGTTCCAAACATTTTAATTTGTATTTATTACCAATTTGTATTAAAAATAATTTACTTAAAGATTCTGTTAGATGATTATGTTAGTCGATTCAGTAATGGTTGTAAACAAAATGGCATTTCTAATTATTTCATTGAAACAAATTTACTATGCTTACGTCAGTAACAGGACTATAGTCCAAGCATTTTAATGTACATAATAAAAACACTCTTTTACCTTTGTGTTTTATTTTCGTCTGCAAGCTTGCTAATCTTCGACAAATCGTCACAAATTCAAAGGTGTGGATAGAGCTTTTGATTAGGTTTGTGTATGTTTGCAAGCGCTTGTAGCCGATCCAATGGAGTGTCGGTTTTTTAGCAAATCAAAGAGTTTGCCACAAGCGTTTGCGACGAGTCCTAGTGTAGACAAGCACTTGCGATTTCAGAATAGGTGACTTTAAATTGGTTGATGTATCGATATTATTATGCCTCAATTATATCATCAGACATTTACCGTGTCAGACACGGGTCGTGGCAGCAAAATAGTATTTTTCTATTTGTGATTTCTATATCATTTGGTACTTGAAGGTGGTAGAACCCTTTGTGGTTCGACTCCGGCGGCACCACCGCCACACCTATTTGTACCTAATAACAGCAGTGTTAGGCGCTGCTGTGTTCCGGTTTGAAGGGTGTGGTAAGGGAGAAAGACTTTTCCGAGGCGTTCCAGCTTAGTCCTCAGGGGTAGCGGCGCATCTGTGGCCGACCTTAGGTAGGAATATTTAATCCTATCTGGGGTTTATTACAGATGTCCATGGGCGGCAGTAGCCACTTACCATCAGGTGGACTGCATGCTCGTCTGCTACTCTTATATTATAAAAAAAAAAAAAAACTTCGCTAGTATGACAACGCTAGCCATCCTATGGTCAGATTGGCCCTGAGAGAGTTACACAAGTTATGTAAATATTAGTGTAGTAGTGTATAGGGTAGGCAGGGCCTTAGCAAAAAAAAAATAATAAAAATAATTTTTTGTCTCCTTAACCGATTCAATGCGGCGGCCTTTTGGACAAACTTTAACGCCTGGCGGCGAACAAATATTTCGTGGCACAACTGTGGTGCCAAACGCCAGAGACTTTGATGGCACCGCTAATGTGCCATCCGCCATAAATTGTAACTTATCGTTTTTTTTGCTTTTTCCACATGCTGTAAGTTTAGTAGCCACCCAAAAGCGAAAGTGAATGGTTTAACAGTTCGATTAGTGTTTACAAAACTGACTATCTACGTGTTATAACGGAAATGGAAGGTAAGTGTCTTATTTCTATCAGGTGTTGTAAACATTTTTGTAAGTTTTTGATGAATTGATTATTTTAGTGTTACTATAGAATTAAATATGAACATTCGACGTGGAGAGCGCTATGATAGTTCTTTTCTGGTGTTTCGCTTAGAATAAAAATTCAAATTATTAATGGATAGGTTTCTAATAGAATATCGAAATTGATTGCGCTATTTATTCAGACAAAGATAAACACCAAAGTACGAATATTTTAATCCAGTTTCTATTGGCTTACTATTAACGAAAAGTAGGTACTATTATAGTAATACAATTACTATAATTTTCAAAATAATAAATTTTTTTGAAAGGTTTACAATCCCTGAAGTATGTGAAATCACGTGATCTGCTGAAACTGACATTCTAGGAAGGAACTACGTGATAAATAAAGACACTTTTGTTTTCAGAACAACTTTGATAAACTTCAATTTATCCGAGTTTTATGGCTTCAAATTTTGGCACCTCTCGGGTGCCACCCGCCATGTACAAAAGAAATGGCATGGCACAACTGTTGTGCCATCCGCACGGAATCGGTTAAATAGTAATTCTGTCTATTACCTTTTTGGAAATAAATCTGGAGTAGCTGACCTTATTTTCACCAAACCTTTTATTAGTGATTTTTGATACAAACAAATGATTACATAAATGATTATTTTTACTGGAGAGCCCAAATAATATTTGCAGAATTTCTCACTGTGAAAGAAATATAAATAAAATACACCGGAACAGAAAAATAAATTCTTTATTCAATATCAATAATATCCAATTTAATCAGATTAACATAATATTGTTCCAAAAAAATCTTCATAGAAAACGCAATTATACGTTTATCTCCTGTCTGTTATAAATTGCTGTAAAATTACATTTTATCTGTACTGAGATCTTAATAAAATACATCACAATAATGCTACTTGAAATATTAGCGGTCAGTGTTGCCAGTCTCGCGTACAACGGATTCGAGTATTTTTTTACCTTTCAGTTTTAAAAGACTTGCCTAATGCTAAAAATGTGCATCATTTTACTATTATTTTAAAATAAAAACACGTTTAAAATTATGAACATATTTCATTTGTTTTTAAAATATTATTGTGATATTTTAAAAATGGATAATACGCCATTTTGTTGATAATTGGCGCCAATTCAATATTTTTTTAAATAGACAATTTATTTTTTTCTCGGACATTCGCGCCATTTTTGGCGAGTCACAGATTAAAAAAAATTTCATTTTAGCATTAGGCCACAGATAAACACCAAAAACGGTGTTTACAGCTGACAACTACCAGTTTTTGCTCCAAACAAGTTGTTCATATATAAAAAGTTTTAAAAAATCTCGTCTTCACGATTACTCACTAATCCTACATATTTACAATACACTGTAAGTTGAGGTATCGACATTTCTCTAAATTGTTTTTGTACTGTTATTTATTAATCCATCCTACGTTTAATTTCTAGACTAACAATAATAATATCATACTGTCATCCAATTTCAATATTTCCTCCATAATTGTCTACATTTTACGTATTTTTTTATTTATTTTCATATCTTATAAATGTAACAACTATATATTTATGTAACAATGGTTTGTTGGCACGTGTTTGACTCGAAAAAATGGCGTCAGATGATGTAGTTCTTAAATAAAAGATACATTATTGTCATATTGTTTAAAAATATATTTTAAGTTTACATGTATAATATAAACATTAAAATATTACTTTTAGGGAAAAATACATTAAGGCAGTCCCGCACTGCATCGGAAAAATGCGTTAAAAAGTTATATCTAAGGATATATAAATCAAACGCCGATCGCAAAAAATACATAAAAAATACTGAGCCGTTTTGATGCAGTTTATAATGGAGACCACTTTTAAATTATTGCTCGATTACCAAAAAAATGAGTATTTTTTTTTACTTAATAACTACACCATCGTGTTTTATATAGAAAACTTATTGGACTAGTATTATTTTCACCTTAGCGTTTTAAAAAAAAAATCGACACTAATGTCAAACGTACGTTGACCCCAAAATCGGGACTTATATTAAAAAAAAAAATGAAAACTATTGCCCCCCTACAGGACCTTACTAAGTACTAGAAAAAGTTAAAAAAAAAAAAACTAACAGTAACTTTACAGGATATTCAATATTTGGCAGTTATCGTTTTAAATATACGAAAAAATGAAATCTGCCGTGTCGAAATCAAAAAAATACGATAATACTATAAAAAAAATAAAAATCCGCGTCCAAACGGACTAATTAAGCACATTACATGTACTAAAAACTAAAAAAAAAGTACAAAATAAGCTACGCAACGTAAATATTACAAAAATATAATTATTTATTATCTTTGATCACATATCGAAACCCATAGTTGGTACAATTTTGTGCGAAAAGAACCGACTTCGACTAAAAACTAGATACAATTATTACCAGCCTTAGTTTTTACGGCCGGAACGCCGTTTTCAACGGTACAAACGGAACGTAATCAGTCATACTGCTATAAAAATACTATTTTCTTTCACATTGTACCAAAAATACCTTAACATAATTTGACTTTCGTATAAGAAGCTGCCTATAAGCGATTAAAACTAAGCGTTCAATACAGATATTATTTCGAAAAAAATCGGGAAGTTATACTTCTCTGGCAAAAATAATTAAATATTAAATATATTTCATGCTTAGAAATAATTTTTAACCAAGCAATAGATAGTTACTATTATGTGTTACATCGGCGCTTAACTCCGACCCATGCTAAAAACACTTCCAAACGCCAAAAGAAGTATAACTTCAGGTCATAAATAAACAACTTTTAAAGTTTTAAATTTGAGTATGTATTTACAATATTATCTGTGACTCGAATATTATCTGTGCTGAACGCGGGTGCGTTTAAAAATTAAAAATAAAATGGCTCCTCCTCCGGTAACTACAACAAATAATGGCACAAAATGGACTATGCATTATTCAAAAATATATTATTATTTTTGCATTTCAAAATTGCATTTTGCAATTTGAATTTGCATTTTGCAATTTGCATTTTGAAATTTACAGTTTGCGTTCCAACTTAGGTCCATCTCTCATAGTTTCATATAGGACCTATTTAAAAACCTGATCCATTTCGGACCTACTAAGCTGAACTGATTCTCTTAGGACCTATATTAAGTTGCATTCATTTGGGATATGCTATAGCAGGATCTTTTCCGGACTTGTTATATGCTAGATTAATTCATTCTGGTCCTACTCAATATAAGTATCTCTCTCAATATAAGTAATCAATTTCGTGTATGGTTCAAGTTCAATTCAGGACGTAACGCAAACAATATAGATTCATTCAGGACCTATCTCGAGTTGACTGATTCTGTTAGGACCTACTGATACAGGTTTAATACATTTGGCATCCACCTCAAATTGGCCTGATTGAGACATACTGTAGTGGGATTGAATCATTTCGGACCTATTTCAAGTAGGATTGACTTAGGACCTTCCCTTAAAACTGATTCACGTAGGACCTTAACGAATTTAATCTACCTCATGTAGATGTACCTTGATTAAGACTGATAAAATACCAATCTCCTAAATATTTCCCACAGATCACAAGCTGTTTTAAAAAAAGAACGCACTCCCAAACACGAATTAAGGCCACAATTAAAACTGGCTCAAACGCCACGAATCCGCTGAAAACAAAGTTAGCAACCTTAAAACCATACCTCCCTTCTCATTCCCTCTCTTTCTTACGGCCGCGTGCGAGCGAGACAGCATCACTTCCCGCTCGCCTTTTCAAGGAAGTCCATTTTCAATCTCAACTCGATAAGAAACAGTTGTTTTTGGAGCGAGAATATCTCCTCCTTCTGTCTCAGTTCCATGTTCAATATCTTCATTTTCGCTTCATGCTCCCAAATCGCATGCTGCCGTTTCGCCGTGAAATATAACCTCTCTTCCTCCGTCGCTATTGAATCTTTCTCCTTGTCGTGTCTCTCACCATTCTTCTTATCATCCAAATGGCTCAGATTCAACGGCGTATTCGACAACTCATTCAACTTTTGTATGAAGTTCTGTTGCAAGCGAGCCTGTTCGATCGCCTGGAGCGGGTTCGGGAGGATCGGGATGTGTGGGAGGTTTAAGTGTTTGTGGGGGGGAGTGGGGGAGGACTGGGGGATGATTTGGACCTGGGGTTCCAGTACGTTCGGCATCGTGTCGTCGCTGTCGTTCGTACTCGATAGACGGCCGTTGGACATCTGTGGAGAATTATTAAGTAACTAAGTTTGAAGGTGGTAGAACCCTTTGTGGTTCGACTCCGGCGGCACCACCGCCACACCTATTTCTGTCTAATAACAGCAGTGTTAGGCGCTGCTGTGTTCTGGTTTGAAGGGTGTGGTAAGGGAAACATACTTTTTCGAGGCGTTCCAGCTTAGTCCTCAGGGGTAGCGGCGCATCTGTGGCCGACCTCAGGTAGAAATATCTAATTCTATCTGGGTTTGATTACAGATGTCCATGGGCGGCAGTATCCACTTACCATCAGGTGGACTGCATGCTCGTCTGCTACTGCTATATTATAAAATAAAATATATATAATATAACTCACATTAACGGGAACACAGTCGTCGTCCTTGACGCTGTGAGCGCCCTCCGCGCTAGTGGTCGCTTCGCCCTCGTCATCTGGAACACGGGGCGTTCCGATACATACAATACATACAATAGAGATCGTCTTCTCGAAAAATAACCAATTTTTAAATAGATTTCAATCTGAGTGTAAAGAATTCATAGAAACATCGAAAAGTTCGTTTTTCACTTTCACTAAATAGTCCATTCTTTGATAAAACATTTCTCAAAAATGGATCTTTTCGGTTTTTTTCGCTCGCCGTTCAGGTCAGTTAGGACATACTCATTCTACGGGACTCTTTTTTTTTAAAGCTGTCTTTAAATGTACCATGCTTGTAAGTGAACGTACCCATATTTGGTGACCCTTTTAGGGGGGAGGAAGGGTTTTTAAAAATACCACGCTTGGTCCACAGGGGCGGGAGTGGTTTTAGGCATTCGTTACGTAGTCAATGAGAAATAACTTTAGTAAATCAGGTTCGTAAGCAAGGCAAAATAATATTTCTTTTAATTTTCTGTTGGTAAAAAAAAATTAAGTCATACTTCGGAATTACTAATGAATTACGTGCAATCTCAAGGGGGGGGGGGACTTTGGTCTTAGCAAATAACCAAATACTAGGGATGGTCTCCAGGTTGGGGTTTAAAAATCGTAAAAACGGGTCACGTGATATGGGTACGTTCCGTTATAGACGCAATCTTTGTGTGTCCATGGTACCCACGCCATAGGGGTTCTTAGTGTGGAGCTGTGAGTGTAGAAAGCGAATTTGGTGCTAACTTCGAATAAAAAAGGAAAATAATCAAATTCATATCTCTATGGAAGTCTTACCTTTGACGTCAAGAGGATGTATATTCTGCCACAGCATCCCGTCCAGTAGACCGGGCGCGTCGGTCGTCGGTTGCTGAAACAGACATATTTACATTAATGAAGACATTGTTAGAACCTAATTGTTAGTCGAAGTCCTCTTGGTTATTGGATGTAAGTGAAATAAGGCAGAATATCCCCTTACACTACAAATATAAAAATCACCCCCCCCCCCCCGCCCCTACCTCAATTCCACCCTAAAAGTTTGCATCAAAGTGTACATTTACTGTTCCGCTCTCCCCTTGCAAGTGTAAGCTACGTCTCCTCCCATTTCGCCGCGCAAGTGTAGATCAAAGTGCACTCCTACAGAAGTATTATATTAAAAAAAAACACTACACCCTTTTCCACTTATAAGAGTAGCCCCCCCTACAGTCACTTTTATAAGTATAAAAAATCCCCCTCTCTTATATTTCACCATAGAAGTGTAGACTAATGTGTACACTTAGTGTGGTGTCGTCATAAAACCTTTCCTCCATAAGTGCGAAAAAGATCCTTCACACGTCCTTTTTACTTCTCTCTCTATAAGCGTGAACTAATCCACTTCTCCCTACAACCCCCCCTACCACATCTTGACCTGCGTTGCTCCCCCCCACTCCCCTACAAGTGTTACCCTCCTCCCCCTACAAGTGCACACTTACAGTGGTATCGTGAGCGCGCATTTTGCACTTCTTCTTGTAGTTCTCGTACCACATCTTGACCTGCGCTGTTCCCCCCACTCCCCTACAAGTGTTACCCTCTCTCCCCCTACAGGTGCACACTTACAGTGGTATCGTGAGCGCGCATCTTGCACTTCTTCTTGTAGTTCTCGTACCACATCTTGACCTGCGTTGCTCCCCCCTACTCCCCTACAAGTGTTCCCCCCTCCCCCTACAAGTGCACACTTACAGTGGTATCGTGAGCGCGCATCTTGCACTTCTTCTTGTAGTTCTCGTACCACATCTTGACCTGCGTTGCTCCCCACTACTCCCCTACAAGTGTTAACCCCCCCCCCCTACAAGTGCACACTTACAGTGGTATCGTGCGCGCGCATCTTGCACTTCTTCTTGTAGTTCTCGTACCACATCTTGACCTGCGCTGTTCCCCCCACTCCCCTACAAGTGTTACCCTCTCTCCCCCTACAGGTGCACACTTACAGTGGTATCGTGAGCGCGCATCTTGCACTTCTTCTTGTAGTTCTCGTACCACATCTTGACCTGCGTTGCTCCCCCCTACTCCCCTACAAGTGTTAACCCCCCCCCCCCTACAAGTGCACACTTACAGTGGTATCGTGAGCGCGCATCTTGCACTTCTTCTTGTAGTTCTCGTACCACATCTTGACCTGCGTTGCTCCCCACTACTCCCCTACAAGTGTTAACCCCCCCCCCCTACAAGTGCACACTTACAGTGGTATCGTGCGCGCGCATCTTGCACTTCTTCTTGTAGTTCTCGTACCACATCTTAACCTGCGCTGTTCCCCCCACTCCCCTACAAGTGTTACCCCCCTCCCCCTACAAGTGCACACTTACAGTGGTATCGTGCGCGCGCATCTTGCACTTCTTCTTGTAGTTCTCGTACCACATCTTGACCTGCGTTGCTCCCCCTTAGTCCCCTACAAGTGTTCCCCCCCTCCCCCTACAAGTACACACTTTCAGTGGTATCGTGCGCGCGCATCTTGCACTTCTTCTTGTAGTTCTCGTACCACATCTTGACCTGCGTTGCTCCCCCCTATTCCCCTACAAGTGTTCCCCCCCTCCCCCTACAAGTACACACTTACAGTGGTATCGTGCGCGCGCATCTTGCACTTCTTCTTGTAGTTCTCGTACCACATCTTGACCTGCGCGGGCGTGCGCGGCCGCTCGCCGCCGCACCGCTTGTTCACCTCCTCGCAGATCGTCGACCACACCAGCTGGAAAAAACATACCACGCTATAAGGGAACTTACCCATAAGAGCCTATTTTTACTATTTTTTAACCCTCTCCCTCCCTCTGGATAAACACCCGTTGCTAAAAAAAAAAGTTACAGGTCCTTATAAAGATTTCTATCGCTCAAAATCACGTTTTGTATTCAGTACAGTTAAGTTATTCAAAAACAAAATTGGATGATTAATTTTGTGCCACCTATATGTCGTCGTTATCCAATAACTGTCCCACTTCTGGGAACGGGTCTCTTCTCAGAGGGAGAAGGATTAAGCCATAATCCATCGCGCTGGCTAAGTGTGTATTGGTAGGCTTCACATACTTTTGAGTTTTTTTATAGGGTTCCGTACCCATAAGGTAAAAACGGTCGAGCATGTTGTGCACCTGATGTTTTTTTTTTATATTATAGGAGTAACAGACGAGCATGCAGTCCACCTGATGGTAAGTGGCTACTGCCGCCCATGAACATCTGTAAACAATCCCAGATAGGATTAGATATTCCTACCGGAGGTCGGTCACAGATGCGCCGCTACCCCTGAGGACTAAGCTGGAACGCCTCGGAAAAGTCTGTCTCCCTTACCACACCCTTCAAACCGGAACACACCAGCGCCTAACACTGCTGTTATTAGCTAGAAATAGGTGTGGCGGTGGTGCCCCCGAAATCGAACCACAAAGGGTTCTACTACCTTCGGCAGCAGTAGCTTACCATCAGGTGAATTGCATGCTCGTCTGCTACTCCTATATTATTAAAAAAAACTTAAAATATACATACGTAGTTATAAAGTTGACAGTTATTCATATCCATTTTTAAACTTCAAAATACTCAAAAATAACGTTCAGACACCTTCTCTTGATCTTCAACTTGAGAATTATAATTAATTGCTTGTTAGACATATTTTTATCGTTAGCTAGAAAAAACGCTGTCTAAATTATAAGAGTAAAGCGTTTAAAACAAACACATCTTTAATCAACTCCAAATAAGATTAAAAATATTAGATTAAGACATGAGGTCGGCCACAATTGCGTTGCTACGCCTAAAGACTAAATTGAAACGCCTCGGACATTATGTCTCCCTAATTATATTATTCAATCCAGAATATAGCAGCGCTTAACACTGTTGTTATAAGGTAGGAAATAGAAAAATAGACGTGGCAGTGCCGCCGCTGGATCCGAACCACAGACGGTTCTATCTGTCTATCAACTTTAAAGGTATATGTATTTGATCTCAATAACATTATTTTTATACATATTTGGTGTTAAAACATTCATGGAAAGTATTGATTTACCATAAGGTTGACTGTAAGCTCGTTTTGCTAAACTTTATAAACCAAAACGGAGCTAAGAAATAAATATCTCATTTCTTAATAAATACTTACTCAAATCGCCAATCGCTACCGCCTATGCCTTGCACCAGACCTCAAGCTTACACGAGCTAGAAACGGCGGACTAAGCGTAAAACCAAGTGTTACATTACACACATCTACTGACATATGAGTGCATAGCGCCTGCATTTTTAACTACACATATAGATCAATTCAAGTGTCTGTATGTATGTAATAATGATTATATTATATGTACTTACTTGAGAGATCTTAATACGAGTATAAGTGACCAAGTAGGAGTTACTGCATTTTTAACTACACATAAAGATCAATTCAAATGTCTGTATGTATGTAATAATTTTTATATTACAACTACATACTTGAGATCTTGAAGTAAAATACCAAGTACGAGATGAACTCGCACACGGAGGGGTTCCGTACCACCAATATTTCGATATATTTGTTACTTTTTAGTATTGCTTATAGCACCCATAGAATTAAATACATTTTGAAAATCAAGCAATCCGTATGGCGACCCCCATTTATTTTGAAAGATTTTTTTATTTTTAGTATTATTGCTATAGCGGCCAGCGTTATACATACTCTATAAAAAAATTAAGTGTTTATCTATTACGGTCCAAGAGGTAGAGCCCTGTGACAGGCGGACAGAGCGGAGAATTAGTAATAGGGTCTTGTTTTTACCCTGGTTACTTGGTTACTGTTTTGAAGGTGGTAGAACCCTTTGTGGTTCGACTCCGGCGGCACCACCGCCACACCTATTTCTACCTAATAACAGCAGTGTTAGGCGCTGCTGTGTTCCGGTTTGAAGGGTGTGGTAAGGGAGACATACTTATCCGAGGCGTTCCAGCTTAGTCCTCAGGGGTAGCGGCGCATCTGTGGCCGACCTCAGCTAGGAATATCTAATCCTATCTGGGGTTGATTACAGATGTCCATGGGCGGCAGTCGCCATTTACCATCAAGTGGACTGTATGCTCGTCTGCTACTCCTATATTATAAAAAAATCCTTTCGGTACAGAACTACAAAAGATCTGCCGAGCACGATATTACTCTTCCTTTTCAAAGTCGGTAAAAAAATCGTCAAAGTATGTGAAGTCCAATTTGCACATGGCCCCTGTCGCCCTGTTTGGGGACCCATGCCCAGCAGTGGGACAGCAATTTATCAGCCCCCCCCCTAACCCGCCCCCTCACATACATCCATACTCGAAAGTAAAAATCGCCAGTTAAATATTATCATTACAATATTAATTAATCCGATAACACATTTTATTAATCACATCAATTATTTAATTGTCAATTCGTTTCCTTGATTCTATATTTGTGTTTAAAATAAATCTAATCTCTATATATACAAAAAATATCATCTGTATGTTTGTGGTAATAAATTCGAAAAACAGTACATTTATTTGAATATGTTTTATTAGCTTTTGCCATAGATTAGTAAAGATACTTCGCCGCCTTGAAATTGAATGAAGCCACAAACGGCTTATTAAGTTCTTTTTTTGAATTCTTGACAAATAAAAACATTTTTAGAGAAAATTTACGAATAAATAACTAATACTGCGTAATTTACATAATAAATAAATAATTACTTCAAATATTTTAGGGACATTTTAGCACGGAGACGTGGCAAAACTTTTTTACGCAACTATTTCAATTCTCAAAACTGGGTACATTTTCTTGTTAGGAGTGAGTAATCTTTACTAATCTATGGCTTTTGCCATCGACTTAAATCCTACCTAATATTATAAATGCGAATGTGAGGTTGTTTGTTACACTTTCACGCTGTAACTACATAACTGATTGTCACGAAATTTTGTACACACGTTGTCAGGGGTCCAGATAGGGACATACCATTGGGTACCATTTATCCCTTAAAATTAATGATGTGCCGAGTCGGCCATTTTTGGTTATCGAGTACTTAAGTGTACTCATATAAAAAAGAATCGAGTCAGTACTCGAGTCCAAAGTATTCACAAAGTACTCGAATACTTTGCACAACATACAGTCCAATAGCACGGAAGAGCAAAAAAAAAAAAAAAAGCGCCACTCACTACACAAAATTAAACAAGTTTTTACTTCTACGAGTAGTAGTTGTAGTGTACGAGTATCGTCAGTATTCGAGTATCACTGGTACTCGAGTATCACTATTGGTACTCGAGTCGACCTGACTCGGCACATCTCTACTTAAAATACCGTTCTAGAGGGATAGATACAACCCTCTAATCGCGAGCGAAGCGGAAAGTAAAACCTAGTCTAAATATATATAACTCAAAGGTGACTGATTGACGTAGTGATCTATCAACGCACAGCCCAAACCACTGGATGGATCGGGCTGAAATTTGGCATGCAGGTAGATGTTATGACGTAGGCATCCGCTAAGAAAGGATTTTGATCAATTCTACCCCCAAGGGGACACAATAGGGGATGAAAATATAACTTAGTAACGCGAGCGAAGCCGCGGGCAAAAGCTCGTCATAACGAAAATAATACAAAATGTAAACCCTTAAAACCCTCTAAACCTTAGGGTTAATTTTCCAAAAACGATAAAAATACTATAATGAAAAAGGTGTTTCATTATTTTTAACCAGACAGAAACTAAATATCTTTGCGCTTACTTCAAAATTCACAAATTGTCGATCCCTGTATAATCCACTTAGTTGTGGAATATCAAAAAACCATTCCTAAGTACTCAATAATTACACGACACGAATCGTGCATTATCGTGGTAAAAAAATATTTTGTAATGTATAGTATAAAATTATGTTGCTAGTTTTTGAAATAAATATAGTTCACAAAACTACAAAACACGCTTTTATGATAAAATCAACAAAAAAGTAGAAAATAATTTTTAATCTAGGAATCAATTAAGGAACAGTAAATTGTATAATTGTGAAAAAAGCGTGGAGTGCTCCACTTATCAATTTTCGAAAAGCACCCCACACTTTTTTTTTCATCTTTCAAAACTAAAAATCAATCTAGTAACTTTGCCTCAACTCTCCCTCAGGCGCTGTCTCTCGCCTCGAAAATCGTTAATCCTGAGGATGTTGATAAGGACAATGGTACAAAATTATTAAAATCGTGTATTGTCATCGGTTTTTGATAATTTTTCAAAATTTTGAATTAAACTGAACGTTCAAAGTGGATAGAAATCGGGTTCAAAGATTCCGTTACTGTTACGTACATACATACATACATACATACATACATACATACATACATACATACAACCCAAGCTAATAAAAACGTGTTAAAAAATACAAAATTTTAGGAAATTATACACAAAACTCAGCAAGTTAATAAAAGGTTTTTAATTATTATCGAAAGATAAACGGATTATTCAACAAGGTTATTGTTACCGCGTATATAACATATCGTAATCGATTTAACTGTTATCTTTAATATTTTTTATTTATGTAACTGAAAACAATCGTGAATTTGCTAAAATACTTGAGTAGGGATGACTATGTGAATTTTAGGCCTACCACCTTGCGAGTCCAATATTGAAATAGAAATTAATTATCAACAGCTTTAACGTCGAAGGAAAACCTGATGAGGAAACCTTTTTTAAGTATCAGGTGGTGGACTATTTGGCGTGGAAGTTATCATTAATTGGGTGGCAGCCGATTTAATCGCTGGTGGAATGTCGAATTTCTAAGATTTCCGACTTGGTGGCGCTAATCCAACTAATGATGCGCTATCAAGTCATATACAATCACTCAACTCAAAGGGTGATACGGTAACGGGTGATTAGACAACCTTGACACAGTGGTAAGCGAAGAGATGACGGGTGACAGAGTGGCATGTAACCATGTAGCGGCTAACTACTTGCTTCGACACATAATCACCTTAATGGTGGGATGCTATAGTGTCATATCAATACCAATACGCACTTGGCCAGCGCGGTGGACTATGGCCTAATCCTTCTCATTCTGAGAGACCCGTGCCCGGAAGTGGGACAATAATGGGTTGATGATGATGATATAGTATCATATAGCGATGAGACTGGCGGGTGATCTGGTAGAGGGTGACGCTAGAAGGTGATATGGCGGCATGTAATCGTGTGACGGGTGACCGGGTGGCATGTGATCGTGTGTTGGGTAACAGGGTGGCGCGTGATCGTGAGATGGACGACAGGGTGGCGTGTGATCGTGTGCAGGGTAACAGGATGGTGTGTGAGCGCGTGTCGGGTGATAAGGTGGCGTGTGATCGTGTCGCGGGTGACGGAGTGGCGTGTGATCATGAGTCGGATGACAGGGTGGCGTGTGTCGGGTGTTGCTACCTGCTTGCTGCGGTTGGTCGCGTTGTTGGAGCGCCCCTGGCGGAGCACGTCGCGGTGTCGCGCGATCAGCTCGAGCACCGTCCGCTTCTCCAGCTCGGTGAAGTTCTTCGAGCGCTCCTTGTGACCGCGCCGCGCACGGATCGCGCTGGCGCCACTCCGCGTCGACATATCAGTCTGTGGAAAGGTATTTTGATTAAATATAACAAAAGGTCCTCTGTGGTTTTGCTCCGGCGGCACCACCGCTACATTTGTTTCTGACTTAAAGCCGCAGTCTAAAATAGCCCTAACTTATTTAAAAACACACTTTTTTTTTTTTGGAAATTTTACGAAGATAACTTGTGTAGATAACGCATCTAAATTGGACTAGTAATTTTGGAGATTCATGCTAACATTAGTTTGCACAAAAAATGTTTACTGCATAGCCCCCTGGTGAGTTGTTATAGTAACACCTATCTAAAAACATACACCAATCAAATCAAAACCCGTCCCTGAAAACCGCATAAAAATCGTATCCATGGTCTTGGAGATCAATTGTAATGTAACAGTGGTTTGTACAAACATACTCTCATCCCAAACGCATGTACCGTCTCCATTCTCTCGTCCAGTGAAAATCACTGCTGTGTTCTGGTTTGAAGGGTGTGGTACGGGAGATATACATTTCAGAGGCGTTCCAGCTCAGTCTTCAGCGGTAGCGGCGCATATGTAGTTGACCTCAGGTAGGAATATCTAATCCTGCCTGGGGCTGATGACAGATGTCCATGGGCGGCCGTAGCCACTTACCGTCAGGTGGACTGCATGCTCGTCTCCTATATTATAAAAAAAATAAAAATAAGAATATTTTTAATAACAACTATATACGCTTTCTAAACGTTAATTATAATTGGCGACTAATTATAAAGTTTACACAAGATTCGCCGGAAACCGTATATCTCGGGCGAGAAGCTCCTGCTAGATTTACATATCACTTGCATACCCGTCGTGATAACGAGATGGAGACACGTTCGAAGCTGTGCGAGTTGTTAAGCGGGAGCGGAAAGCGGAATACGCGTATGAATTTTAAAATTGGTTTAAAAGTTATACTTGTTTTTAGGTTGGGAATAGTGATTTCGGATTGAAATTATATTTGAAGGTATTCTTTTTACGCGTTTGGGAAAAATATTGATAACTATTTTTATTTTTTTTTTATTTTTTTATTTAATAAGTTTTTGTACACAAAAAAAAGAAATGAAGTACAAAGGATTGCTTATACCAAAATGGAATTTCTTCCAGCAACCCTGGGACAGGAATGTGCATGAGAAAGGCAAAATTAGAGTGCAAAAACAGAAAAAAAATATATAATTAAATTAACAGTTAAAATCGACACCAGTTGATCGAAGTTGGGGACTTAATACTGCGAGTTTTGCTTAAAAATATATTTAAGGTATACGATACGATGCGAGTTCAAATTACGACAATGAAGTATGATGTTCTTTTGTTTTTTACCCGACTGCCAAGGAAGGGTTATGTTTTTCGCGCGTATCTTGTATGTTTGTCTTTCTTTATTTGATCCGATCTTACAAATGGCTGGATAAATTTCGACAGTTAAGTTGTCCTTATATTCGTCTCAATGACCCGAGTGTCCTTAGATAGGTGTTAGAAAAAAAAAACGAAAAGGGCAAATATTTGGCGCGAAATAGTAACACATTTCAAAAAAAAAGTTAACCGAACCTATCGAGTGGGGTATCAAATGAAAGTAAATTAAACGTAGATTATAAAAACATATTTGTATATATATAAAACAGCAAGATGACTGACTGACTGATTAATTAAATGACTTTTTCATTTTTCAGAAATCAACGTACATCCAAAATGGTTCAACTTAGGGTTCTGAAATTTAGCACATACGCTTAATATATAGCGTAAATAAGTACTAAGAAAGGCCTTTTGGAAATTCCACCCCTAAGAGGGTAAAATAGGGATAAACTGTTTTCTTGAAATCCTTTAATTTTGAAGCAACTACTATAAAATTTAGTATTTGGCTTTCTGGATAGGAACAAGGACACACCTATCTATCCCCTTCCGAAAAATCAACCCCGTAGAGGGTAAAATAAGGCTTAAAAGTTAATTTGAACAACCGTCAATTTTGAAGCAAACACTATAAAATATTGTATCAGGCATGTTCGATAAAAATAACGAAATTCTACCCCTAACGAGGTAAAATAATCACCGGATAGATCTTTTATAGATCATAAATTGTGTTTTTTTTTGCGAAATAACATGTTTTAAAAAAATACCAAACCTATCGAGTAGGGTATCAAAACAAAGGAAATACTCATAGGTTATTTATATAGCGTAATTTCGCACTACGAGGATAAAATAGGATAATATTGTTTGAACATCTTTTGATTTTGAAGCAGATACCTACTATGAAACTTTGTATTTAAAATAATGAAACGCCTATTTCACCGTTTTTGGAAATTCTACTTCAGCCTGTTTAGTGCAGTCGGGTTTTTGATTTTTTAATTAAATTACTTGTTTGTTGACGTGGGGCATAGATTAGTAAAGATACTTCGTCGCCTTGAAATTGAATGAAGCCACAAACGGCTTATTAGTAAGTTCTTTTTTTGAATTCTTGACAAATAAATACATTTTTAAAGAAAATTTACGAATAAATAACTAATACTGCGTAATTTACATGATAAATAAATAATTATTTCAAATATTTTAGGGACATTTTAGCACGGAGACGTGGCAAATCTTTTTTTAAGCAACTATTTCAATTCTCAAAACTGGATACATTTTCTTGTTAGGAGTGAGTAATCTTTACTAATCTATGACGTGGGGGGCAATCTTCAAATTAACATGTACAATGTAAGCAAAACTGAGTTATGTGGAATTTTACAATATTAAAACCTCCCCAGTGGCCATCCTCAGCACTGTGTACAGATCTCTGATATATCTAAAAAAAACGCTACCGGAGGGTTCTGAGCTCGGTGCCCCTGACCGGCAATTCAGTAGCAAACCAGCCACTGATGGTAAGTACAACCATAGGTACATCGAAATTCATAATACTCACCTCACATATATCGACATATAGAGATATAGGTGCAGTTCTATCCCTGAGGACTAAGCTGCAACGCCTCGTATAGGTTCAACCCTTCAAACCCTTCAAACCAGAACATAGCAACGCTTAATACTGCTGTTATTAGGCAGAAATAGGCGTTGCCTCTGGAGTCGAAAATGATAGATTCTACCACTTTCACAGTATCTACCAACATAACCGCTTACATACACTTATATACAGTCCGCGCCAAACTGCTAGTCCGCTCCGAAGTAGTTGCGAGCAGGTGTAGTCATACAATTTGCTATGGCGACGCGATTCATTTCTATATTCAGGGCGAACTAGCAGTTTTACGCGGACTATACAGTCCGTTATATGTGTTATATTGTTATTATGCTATGTATCTTATATATAAAATTCCCGTGTCACAATGTTAGTTACCGTACTCCTCCGAAACTGCTTTACCGATTTTCACCAAATTTTCAGCATATTCAGTAGGTCTGAGAATCGGCTACTACCTATGTTTCATACCCCTAAATGATAAGGGTTGTTCACCCTTAATAAGTTTTTATTTATATGGCAACACAACGTTTGCCGGGTCAGCTAGTAATATATAATATAATGAATAAAACATTATAAGTTACAAGATGACATTTGATAGTTACATACAGACATTTCAATTTAATTTATCAAAACCTACTCTTAAGACAAAAACGAACTACATATTAATATAAAAAAACGTGCATAGTTACCGGTCTTGATATTATGGTGAATATAAAAGATGCGTTTAAATTAACACGTGTTAGGAGCGGGAGCGGTTTTTAGACAAGCATTTTTTATAATCCACTTGATCTGTGGTCAATCCGACATAAGATTAGTCTTACCGCATCTGTGACCCTTCGCGCACGAGTTATTTACAAGGAATACATAGGTATAAATGAATACCATACGAATACGTACATAGGGTACGAATTAATAGGGTAGCATTAGTAGGCGAGCTATGGTTCGCAAGTTGTCGCATTGCTTGTAAATATCTCCGTGTGCGAAGAGCCTAAGCAGGAACGCCTCTGATAAGTGCGTCTCTTATGAATATAAGTTACAATAATATTGTTCATTTATTGTTTTTAATAGTTTGTAATGAACTCACTTTTTTTTTGTTTACGAGGGGGAAACCTTCAAAAGGTACCCGGTGCCGTGGGCGCGACGCAAGGTTATGTGGGATTCTTACCGCACTTAAACCCCCCGGTGGCCGTCCTCGGCGCTTGGTGGAGAACTTCGGAAGAATACAACCGGAGTCCGATACACGTGGAGGACTCCGGGATCTCCAAAGGAACGCAACCGGAGTCCTCTTAGCGCGGTGCCCCGTCGGGCTCCGCGCAGGTGAGCTTGGCGGTCGCCACACCGTCTGGTGTGCACGACGGTATGCGACACACACAGATACCACCGTCCATCCCGGGGTCGTTGGCCGGGCGGTTCGAGCTCCCACTCTTGCCGCCCGCAACCCCGGAAGCCCCCTTTTAGCCGCCTCTTACGACAGGCAGGGGATACCGTAGCCCTATTCTGGTCCCGGAACTACAGGGACTGATTACAGTCCCTACAACAGTGATAACTTACCATCAGATGGACTGCAAGCTCATTTGATACTTCAATCACATAAAAGGGGTTTCAGACCTTCTGTGGGGCAGATATTCGTGTCCAGCAATTCAGACAAAGTGATTCTATAAATACCAATTAAACAATGTATTTTATGAATTAATCAATCTTACAAACGTTTTGTCCAAAGTTACAAACCGCCGTAACCAAACCCGTTAGTTTGAACGCGTCCTTATCTAACCAAAACTCGCTTATAGTTATCGTTTTTGGCTCCACGCTAAGAATGCCAGCAAATGTCAAATGTGAGTTCGCTTACCGGCCAAATAATAAAATCGGTTTGCACGTGGTACATTTGCCTAACTGGTATCTCTAATAGATATGTGTGGTTGCCATCCCCAAATTAAATCGTACATACATGAAGGAACGTGGTAGAACCCTTTGCGGTTCGACTCCGGCGGCACCACCGCCACACCTATTTCTACCTAATAACAGCAGTAGTTAGGCGCTGCTGTGTTCCGGTTTGAAGGTTATGGTAAGGGAGGACTTTTCCGAGGCGTTCCAGCCTAGTCCTCAGGGGTAGCGGCGCATCTGTGGCCGACCTCAGGTAGGAATATCTAATCCTATCTGGGGTTGATTACAGATGTCCATGGGCGGCAGTAGCCACTTACCATCAGGTGGACTGCATGCTCGTCTGCTACTCCTATAATATAAAAAAAAATCTCAAAGTCCCGTGCCCAGCAGTGGGACAGTAATAGGTTCACGACGTTACATTATAAATCTTACTTAAATAAAATAAGTCATTACATAACTATTTAAAGTATTCGGTAACTATGTGCAAAATTACATAAATGATTGATAATTAAATTATTTTATCGATTACATAGATATACTGCGATAGATATATTATACAGATAGTGTTCTAACGTTCAACTTGTATTTATAAATTGGGAATTTGACTGTGATAACGTGCGTTGTTAATAACCTATCCAATGTTCTTACTACAGATTGACATGTGACAATTATGTCATATTAGAAATTATTAAATTTTCATCTTTAGTATGTAACAATTGGATAGATGAGTTATTAATATAGAAGTGGAGTCCACCTGATGGTAAGTGGTTACTGCCGCCCATGGACATCTGTAATCAATCCCAGATACGATTAGAGTCCTATCTGAAGTCGGCCACAGACGCCGCTAACCCTGAGAACTAAGCTGGAACGCCTCGGAAAAATATGTCTCCCTTACTTACTTCAAACCAGAACACAGCAGCGCTACACTGCTGTTATAACAGAAATAGGTGTGGCGGTGGAGCCGGAGTCGAACCGCAAAGGGTTCTACCTTCAGGGACACTTGAGAAACACTGATTCAGATTACGAGTATCATATCCGAAACATCAGGGCCGGATTTAAGGGAGGGCAACCGGGGCGGCAGCCCCGGGGCCTCCACAAAAGGGGGGCTCCCACAATAGAGACGTCGAATTTTTTTTTTAATTCCGACTAGTAAACACTAGTAAAAATATACAGGGTGAATTTTTAAAACGGGCCTTCAGGGCCAAATCCGAAACTATAAGGATTAGCGGAAAATGCTGAAAGGAGTTACGAGGCCGATTTTGGTAAAAACTAAAACTGCATCATTAGTTTTTTAAAATATCTTTTTCCCTAGCCGGGAATCGAACGAGTTCATTTTTAAAAAAATTACACCCTCTTTATTATTCCACCATCTGATAGTATCGCTTATAAGGATCAAATTCTGGGAAGTAATGTTATGTGACAAATTAAAGGAAAAGGAAAATTTTGAAAAAAATACATATTTTTCCATACATTGCCATACTAATCCTTAAGGATTATACATAACAAATGATTTATGTGTAACACTTTAGAAACATACGTAAGTCATACCATTGAAGAATTTGTTGGTTAATCAACTAATTATTCGATGTTATAACCGTGACATACGGCTTAGTATGAGAAAGTAATAGTTTGGCAAGTAAATTACCGCCGTTTTTAGGATTTATATTTTAATAAGAATAGATAAGTGATTAAATAGTAAATTGTTATTGTTTGTTGTTTATAACTACGTTTCAACAGTAAATATATTATTCTATATCTCTTTGTTTAGTTATCACTCGGATTTGACTCGAAAAAGTCATTCTAGCAAATTGTCAATTTTACATCTGTATTAAACGAAACTCCGCCCATAGCAAGTTAAATCTATTATAATGGTCCTAAAAGTAACCTGAACTAAGTCGGACATAAAAATATAAATTCTTGAAGAACAAAACGTCCATTTCGAATGATTTGAAACATTGAGCCAAAAAATTGTTAATACGCGAAATGTTTAAGTTGATGAATGGCGGGAACTTAATTGCCAAATTAATATAAAAAATATGTATTTTCTTAAAATTGAGGCTTTTCCTTTTGTTTGTCATTTATCATTGCTTCCCAGAATTTGATCCTTATAAGCAACACTATCCGATAGTGGAATAATATAGAGGGTGTATTTTCTTGCAAAATGAACTCGTTCGATTCCCGGCTAAGGAAATAGGTATTTTAAAAAACTAATGATGCAGTTTTAGTTTTTACCAAAATCGGCCTCGTAACTCCTTTCAGCATTTTCCGCTAATCCTTATAGTTTCGGATTTGGCCCTGAAGGCCCGTTTTAAAAATTCACCCTGTATATATATATTTTCCTTTGATATTCTTTTTCGCTGTTTTACCTTTATTTACAGTACTTTGTACAAACATGAATACTAGAATAATCTACCTGCGTTTCACAATAAAATATTTATTGAAAAACTCAACTGAAAAAATTATTAATTTTATTCGGAAAATAATTTGGGGCCAGGGGGCCTCCACTCTTTTGTTGCCCCAAGGCCTCTAGACCTCTAAATCCCCTGCGAAACATGTTTTCTAAACGCGACAAAGTAACAGTAAAGCCGTCGAAAATATATCGGTGCGATAATTAACTATGCCTTGGTTAATTAATTATTTATCAGAAAGCAGTTAATGTTCCATAGCTTTTTAGGGTTCCGTATACAAACGAAACCCTATTACTAAGCCTCCGCTGTCTGCCCGTCTGTCGTAGGGCTCTCTCTGGAATCGTAATAGACAGACACTGGAATTTTCACAGAATATCTAAATATATATAACTCAAAGGTGACTGACTGACGTAGTGAACTATCAACGCACAGCCCAAACCACTGGACGGATCGGGCTGAAATTTGGCATGCAGGTAGATGTTATGACGTAGGCATCCGTTAAGAAAGAATTTTGATCAATTCTATCCCCAAGGGGATAAAATAGGGGATGAAAATACTACTTCGTAACGCGAACGAAGCCGCGGGCAAAAGCTCATGTATACATATAATGGTGACCGCTATAACAGCGAATACTAAAAATAAAAAATCTTTAAAATAAATAGGGCTTGCCATACAAGAAACCGCTATTTCAACATTTTTCGCTTTATCTATTGAACCGTAATAGATACACAGTTTAAAATTTCACAGTTCATTCATTCTTATATAGCTGCTATGATAACAAATACTAAAAATAAAAAAATAATAAAAATTTGGTAGTACGGAACCTTGAATGTACGAGTTCCACTCATCCTATCCTATCATTTAATCCTATCTGAAGTTGTTTACAGATGTCCTTGGGCGGCAGTAGCGTAAATCTGGTGGACTGCATGCTCGTCTACAACTCCTATATTATAAAACTACTATCAACGCTTCTAACATTCGACTCATACTTAAATAGCGAGTTAATAAAAAAACTTGTAATAAAAAGCTCAGGACAAAATCTGGGTTCTACTAGTATAGTTATAAAGATAACAGAATATGTTAATAGTGTTTTTACTACATTGACATCCAAACAGGCCGACCTCAATGTAGCATTTATAACTGGTTTGCTTTGGGAAACATTTATTTATCACCACGCAAAAATATTTGATCCATTTAATCTAGTTTCATTTCACCGAACTTGAATCTGATCACTTTTTTATAATATAGGAGTAGCAGACGAGCATGCAGCCCACCTGATTTACGCTACTGCCGCCCAAGGACATCTGTAATCAACTGTAGGATTAGATATTCCTAACTGAAGTCGGCCACAGATGCGCCGCTACCGATGGACTAAGCTGGAACGCCTCGGAAAAGTATGTCTCCCTTACCACATTTCAAACCAGAACACAGCAGCGCTCAACACTGCTGTTATAACAGAAATATATGTGGCGGTGGTGCCGCCGGAGTCGAACCACAGAGGGTTCTACCACCTTCGAACTCTTCAAACTACTTTTAAAAGATCTTTAATATATTTTGTAATAAAACTTTATTTCCCTAACTATTTCTCACGGGTAACGGACGTCGATTAAAGACATGTTTCTATAATAATATATGTTAAGTTTGATTACATGTGAAATATCCTGTGTTTTATAGATCAAGTTCATATCTACGGTGACAGTGGTCCCACGGTATTAGATTGTACAAATCAATAATTGATCCATTAAGAATAAACTTGGTTTGCGCTCAAATACCCAACTTATGCTCGTTTTAGGGTTCCGTACCCAAAGGGTAAAAATGGAACCCCGTTACTAAGACTTCGCTGTCTGTCCGTCTGTCACAGGGCTCTATCTCCTGAACCGTAATAAATAGACACTTGAATTTTTCATAGAGTATGTATAATGGTGGCCGCTATAACAAGAAATACTAAAAATAAAAAAATAAAAAAATGTGAGCCGTCACGGGACACCTGGCAGATGTGAAACATCGACATTATTTTGTAAAAGTAATATGCAGAAAAGAACATATTGTGATAGGAACTAAATATGTCATAATGATAAAATAAAATATTACGATTTTTTCCTATTAACTACTACTATTACTATTTATTGAATTCGATTGCGCATGGCGACGCGTCGCCACACCGTACACACTACTGCATATAGACTGTATATATATACCATCGTATAGCGTGGCGGCATGCGTCGCCACGCCAGAAATCGGTTTTACGTGCGGCTATAGATGTTTCACATCAAAACGTTGAAAATAAATGGGGTTCGCCATACAATAAAGCGTTATTTTTCGACGATTTTCGCTTTATCCATTTAACTATAATAGGTAAACCTTTGAGATTTTCACAATGTATTTACTTCAATGGCTGCATAATAACAAATACTAAAAATAAAAAAAATGTTAATGGTACGGAACCCTCAGTGTGCGACTTGCACTTGGCCAATTATTTATAATCAATCTATGTAATTGTTGCTCATCAAAGTTTTTTTTTTTTTTTATAATATACGAGTAGCAGACGAGCATACAGTCCACCTGATGGTAAGTGGCTACTGCTGCCCATGGACATCTGTAATCAACCCCAGATAGGATTAGATATTCCCACCTAAGGTCGGTCACAGATGCGCCGCTACCTCTGAGGACTAAGCTGGAACGCCTCGGAAAAGTCTGTCTCCCTTACCACATCCTTCTAACCGGAACACAGCAGCGACTAACACTGCTGTTAGGTAGTAATAGGTGTGGCGGTGGTGCCGCTGGAGTCGAACCACAAAGGGTTCTACCACCTTCAAAATTTAAATTTGAAAATCATGACTTACTAGAATTGTCAAATGTAGTTAGGCACCAGGCTGCTGCTCCAGGGCCTCCACAAGACAGGGGCCCGAATAGTAGAAACAATCTAAATTTCGACGGCTCAACACATTCTTGTTTTTTGTACAATACATAATTTAAAAAAAATGTTTTTTTTCATTAAGCTAAGCAAAACAAAGTGTTAATTAATTTCTAATACACGTAATTTTGAAAAAAATGTGCGTTGAGATTTTAACTTCGGTCCTCTCCGATTTGAGAGGCTAATTTTAGAACCACTGCTTCTTGATAGCTTCTTAAGGTAAATTAACATAATTATTAATTATTTATAAGAAACTAACTAAATAAACTTAATGTATTATTCGTCGATAACTCATTACTGTCCCACTGCTGGGCACGGGTCTCCTCGCAGAATGAGAAGGATTAGGCCATAGTCCACCGCGCTGGACAAGTGCGTATTGGTAGACTTCACATACCTTTGAGATTTTTCTTTTTTAAATAATTAAGTGAAGTTTCCTTACGATGTGTTAAAAAATGGTTGCGTGGGATTCGAACCTCGGACCCAGATCGAGGCCAAGTTTCAATCCCTATCACTGTTTCAGTAGCAAATGTAAAGGTGGTAGAACCCTTTGTGGTTCGACTCCGGCTGCACCACCGCCACATCTATTTCTGATATAACAGCAGTGTTAGGCGCTGCTGTATTCTGGTTTGAAGTGTGGTAAGGGAGACATACTTTTCCGAGGCGTTCCAGCTTAGATCTCAGGGGTAGCGGCGCGGCGCCGACCTCAAGTAGGAATAACTAATCCTATCTGGGATTGAATACAGATGAGATTGGATCTCACAAAAAAAAGTTTAAACATATCGTTAAACAAACGCTATGTAGAAAAGCGTACTATAAACTAAGTGATTATTTGACTGACAAAACGGTGCGGTCTGAAGTAGTTCCAGCTCCACATGTACCAGGTTAAGTTTAACATTGTAAAAGACATATTTTTTTTAAAAGATGTGTGTTATGGAGTTTCTTACGCCGCTTCTTCTCCATAACGAAACACCTTTTGAAGTGGTGGTGGTTGTATTGACATTCAAAAAGTGCTCTGTAAAGAAGCTATTTTGAATTAAAAAAAATGATTTGATTTGATGTTCATGGGCGGCAGTAGCTTAACATTAGGTGGACCGCATGCTCGTCTACTTATCCTATACTAGTTTTTGCCCGCGGCTTCACCCGCGTTTAAAAGAAAATAATATAACATATTAACATACATAAAACTGAAAATTCGTACCTTCAACTTTGCTAAAGATCATCACTTGATCAAATGCATAGTTTACGATTCAATCCTTACTAATATCGATTAAAATAATAGATTTTTTGGGTCCAAAATATCGATTCTCCGATTAATCGATCTTAGATCGCCATCCCTAGTTCCCGTGGAATTTCCGGGATAAAAACTATCCTATGTCCTTTCTCGGGTCTCAGACTATCTTTGTACAAAATTTCATTAAAATCGGTTCAGTGGTTTGGGCGTGAAGAAGAGACAACCAGACAGACAGACAGAGTTACTTTCGGATTTATAATATTAGTAAGGAAGTAAGGATTATAAGGGTTTAAAATATAGAGCCCTGTGACAGACGAACAAACAGTAACAGGGTTCGTTTATAGGCTATGGGTACGGAACCCTAAAACCATAGCTGGGATTCGAACTCCGGACCCCAGATACTTGCACATATCTTATTAGGCAGTGCCTACTATAAAACTTAGGCTACCTACATCCTAAGTCGATACAATCTTCGAAAACAAGTTTCGTTAAATTATTCATCTGTACTTGTAATTCTGGTCTAAGATCTTATGGTATGGTCTTAGATGAGTAACATACATAGATTGATCACTCCTAACAAGAAAGTATACCTGAGATATTTATAAAAATAAAAACATTTCACAGGTATGTGAAGTCTACCAATACGCACTTGTCCAGCGCGGTGGACTATGGCCTAATCCTTCTCACTCTGAGAAGAGACCCGTGCTCAGCAGTGGGATGATAATAGGTTGATGATAATGATAATGAACAAGAAAGTGTTCAGTTTTGAGAATTGAAATTATATAAATAAAGTGCTGTCACGTCCCCGTTCTAAAATGTCCCTAAAATGTTTAAAATGCTTATTTATTTATTATGTAAATACCGTAGTATTTGTTATTTATACGTAAATTTTCTCTAAGAATGTTTTTCATTTGTCAAATATTCAAACAATAAATGATAAAATCATACTTTTGTGGCTGCACTAAATTTCAAGGCGGTGAAGTATCTTTCTATTTCACTTATCAAATATTATGGTTTAGTAAGTTTTTTAGCATCGAATGGTTGATGATTTGTATTACTAGCTTTCTGCGGCTTCGACGGTCAGATTTTATCTTTTTTCATAATATAGGAGTAGCAGACCAAAAGCTTAGCAAGCATCCCAAATGATGTAAGTGGCTACTGCCCATGGATATCTGTAATCAACCCCAGATAAGATAAGATACTCCTACCTGAAGTCGGTCACGGATGCGCCACTACCCTGAGGACTAAGCTGGAAAGCCTCGGAAAAGTCTCTCTCCCTTACCACACCCCTCAAACCAGAACACAGCAGCGCTTAACACTGCTGTTATAAATAGGTGTGGCGGTGATGCCGCCGGAGTCGAACCATACTGGGTTCTACCTTCTAGTCTTGACTTGCGTAACGTAACTTTTTTGATACACCAGTGCTACGAAGCAATGAGCGTTGCGTTCCTATTAGCATCGCGTTCCCAATAATATTCTATAATTGTTAATAAATCGTTTAATTGACTTTATTGGTTCACTCTGCCTCAATATTGCTTCGTTTGATATTGCTATCCCACAGCTGGGCACGGGTCTTATCACAAAGAAACGTCGAGATATTGTTTTATAAGATGCCCATATACTGCCGTTCTGCCGTATATGGGCATCTGTGATCGACCTCGGATAAGATTTAATTCCTACCTGAAGTCGGCCACAGATTCACCGCTACCCCTGAGGACTAAGCTGTCTGCCTTACCACACCTTTCAAACCACATAAGAACACAGCAGCATTTAACACTGCTATTATAAGACAGAAATAAATGCGGCGTACTTTTACCGCATTAAAACCCCGCCGGTGGCCATCCTCGACGCTGCGTAGAGGACTCCGGGATCGCACACCCAGAGTCCTCCAAGCGCAATGCCCCGATCGGGCTCTGCCCTAGGGGAGCATTCACTCTTGCCACACCATCTGGTGTTCACGACGGTATGTGACCACACATACCGCCGTCCTACCCGTGGTCGCTGGCCGGGGGGTTCAAGCTCCCACTCTTGCCGCCCGCAACCCCGAAAGCAAGTTTCTACTTACTAGAGACAGAGGATACCGAAGCCCTATTGTAGTCAGAACAACGTCTGAGCTTCGAATTCCAGGAATGCCTCTGAGTTTTCAAATTGTGCGTATTAGCAATTAATTATCACTTGCTTGGTGAAGGAAAACATAGTAAGGAAACCTGCATACCTAAGGGATCTTTAGAAATAGTTCTCAAAGGTATGTGAAGTCTACCAATACGCACTTGGCCAGCACTATGGACTATGGTCTAATCCTTGTCATTCCGAGAGGAGACCCGTGCCCAGCAGTGGGACAGTAATGGGTTGTTGGAGATGGCAATTGGTATGATCATTATTTTTCTTCTCGAGGGGGAAACCTCCAAAAGGTACCCAACGACGTGGCAGCGACGCCGTGTTATGTGGGATTTTTACCGCACCAAAACCCCCCGGTGGCCGTCCTCAGCGCTTGTAGGAGAACTCCGGGATCTCCAACGGAACACAACCGGAGCCCTCCAAGCGTGATGCCCAACGGGCTCTACCCTGGGGGAGCAGTTTTCGCACCTCCCACACCATGTAGTGTTTACGACGGTACCACACCATGTAGTGTTTACAACGGACCACACATACTGCCGTCCTTTCCGGGGTCGCTTGCTGGACGGTTCGAGCTCCCACTCTTGCCGCCAGCAACCCCGGAAGCCCCCTTTTAGTCGCCTCTTACGACAAGCAGGGGATACCGTAGCCCTATTCTAGTCCCGGAACTACAGGGACAAACCGGAGTTCAAACCTAGAATCCTCTGTGTATCAGACTGGTATGGTGACTACTACTCAGGTCATCGACGATTTATATTATTAGCATAGAGCTTAGCAGCAAACTGTTTTATGTTCCTAAAAATGTGGGAATGACTGGCTCATATGCATATAGGTTTAGTAGTCAAGATTTTGTTCTCAAACTATACATCATCATCATCAACCCATTACTGTCTCACTGCTGAGCACGGGTCTCCTCTCAGAATGAGAAGGATTAGGCCATAGTCTACCGCGCTGGACAAGTGCGTATTGGTAGACTTCACATACCTTTGAGATTTTTTTTTTAAATCTCCCAGGTATGCTGGTTTCCTTACGATGTTTTCCTTCACCGTTTAGCAAGTGATAATTAATTCCTAATACGCACATAAGTTTGAATAATCAGAGGTGCCTGGGATTCGAACCTCGGACCCCTCGATCAAGAGGCCGAGTTTCTTAACCACTAGGCTATCACTGCTTCCCACACTATACATAAGGCTGATTATATTATTCCTTTTTTCTATAGAAACTTAATTACTTCTTCAATCATATAAGATTGAAGAAGTAATCGAGGTAACCACCTGATGGTAAGTGGTCACTGTATGGTCATCTATAATCAACTCCATAAGGAACAGGTTCTACCTGAAGCCTATCTATCATAGATGCGGAGTCACACCTAGGGAGTGAGATTGTCCTCTCACATGTACTTTAAAGGTTCTAGAACCCTTAGTGGTTCAGCTCATTCGTTTGTTAGCAAGATATAGTTATCGCCAAACTGCTAGTCCGCTCTGAAGTTGTTGCGGGCAGGTGTAATCATACAATTTGCTATAGTGACGCGAATCATTTCTATATTCAGAGGACTAGCAGTTTTATGCGAACTATATATGTGGCCAACCTAAGGTTAGAATTTAATCTCAGCTGGGGTTTATTACAGATATCCATGGGCAGCATAGCCACTTACCACCATGTGAACTGCAGCCTCATTTCCTATTTCAATGTTTAAAAAGAAATATCAACAATATCTTTAACATATTATTAACCACATATTCTAAGAAGTTATTCCACTTAACTACTGTTTAGTTTGCACTTCATAAAGTGTGCGGTCTCAATAGGTATTAAGTGGATAATCCTACCAATAACTTCTAAAGGTGATAATAATGTTTGACTAGTTAAAGTTCAGTATTAAATAATATTTGTACAAATGGTGCGAAGGTAAGAACAGGTGTTAAAAAATATTGCATTTACCACGGTTTAGTAATTACAAAGTTAAATTTGAAACACTTTAAGTAAATGGAATTATAGTTTTTATCTGCGAAGCACACTAAAATTAAATATTAGAGCATACAATGTCAATTCAAAGATAAAGCGGAGTTAATTTAAAAATAGAATAATAAATAATAAGTTGTTCTATAAAGTAACATTTACTTTTAAAAATAAAACATTTTAGCAACATTCCAATTAATTTTAAGTAGGTACAATTCGAAATTTAAAATTATACATTAAAAATTGTTTATCCTCATTATTGTAAATATAGAGAACTTTTATATATTCCTATTTAAAAAAATAGATAACAAGGGCATTCTATTGATAAATATTTGAAAAGTACATAGTTTATTATATATTAGAGTAAATAAAAGCGATCAGAATTTGGTTACTGGCAGGTAGATAACACTATCATTCTAAAAATGTAACAGATTACATACCATGGCATCTTATAGTAAAAAACTATTATCATTTGATTAGATAGAACAAAAAAATAACGAACCTGTATTTTTTCAAAACCGATGAGATCCAGTCGCCTTATTTACATACACCGGTTGCACAATTAAAAAAAAACATCCGAATCAGCCAACCAATTTTGGTAAAAATAGATAAAAATATGTAAGTGTATTAGTTTTATCACACGGTTTAGAGCCAATCAAAGGTTCAAATGTGAATTTTGTCCTAATTGAGATAACAACACAATTATGTACGATAAGTAACCGATTGGTTCTATGTTGATTTTGAATGCCGAACACAGCTCTTGTTCTGTTCAGGAACGCAGCTAATATATGCGGTGTCGAGACGGCCAGTAATAAAATTATACACGGCATAGCGTCAAATTACGCGTATCTCGCCTTTAGTTAAAAGGTTAACAGCCAATTGACTACAGTTTTTTTTAATCAGTTAAAAATAAGGACATTTAGCGTGTTATTCCACGTTTAGAACACTCACCAATACTAGCGAGCCGCATTCCACCGTTCTCGAAGTGCGTGGGATCTTATTTTCATCGTGTTCACGTAATACCACTTCACGAATTACTAATATTTTGTATCAAAATGCTGGGAGATATAAAAAATAAGATGACCACTGTTACATTACAACTGTCAAAGTAGTCAAAGTTTGAACTTCATTCGCTGTGCCAATTGCTATGGCAAGGTTACCTCGTAAAAATAGAACGGTGCCGCTACTCGACGCTAGATGGCGTTAGTAGGGTGTATGTGATTGATTTGTTACGCATTTTTTAATTAAAGTAAATAAATAAAACTTATGATTATTATATTATGTAAGCCCTTGGATATTTCAATATTTTATACATAAACGGATGTGTGAAGTAGTGTCGAACACGCAACCATAGAATTAAAGCACGGCAGAGTACCTACCTATTTGTTAATATTTAATAAAAGATTATAATTGAACTTTGTTGGTTGGTTAATGTACCTACTTATTTTATAGGATTTAATACTACAAAAGTTCGATTAGTTAATTATATACCTAATTACAGTAAAAAGGTATTGTTTTCTATCGTCTATCTATCTTTCTATGAATTACTAGCTGACTCGGCAAACTTTGTACCGCCTCAAAATCTATTTATCAAATATATTTCATATAAAATATAGCCTATGTTACTCGTGGATAATGTAGCTTTCGAATGGTGAAAGAATTTTTAAAATCGATCCAGTAGTTTTTGAGCCTATTCATTACAACCAAACAAAAAAACAAAGTTTTTCTCTTTATAATATTAGTGTTGATATAAAATAGGTCAAAAATCTTTTATTAGATAGTGGCAAGCTTGTTGTCTCCATACGCTGTATTGCGTGCTACAAATACTTTTAACGTAGGTATAGTCCGCGCCAAACAGCTAGTCCGCTCTGAAGTTGTTGCGAGCGGATGTAGTCATACAATTTGCTATGGCGACGCGATTCATTTCTATATTCAGAGCGGACTAGCACTTTTACGCGAACTATACCTACTAGTCTTTTTTTTCAATTTTATAATACGGGAAAAATTACCCCTTAAACGATTTGTAACGAATCATTTTAAATTTTCAACTGAAAACGCTAGACTGTTTTTTATAATATTGAAGTAGCAGACGAGCATGCAGTCCACCTGATGGTAAGTGGCTACTGCCGTATGGACATCTGTAATCAACCCCAGATAAGATTAGATTCCCACCTGAAGTCGCCCACAAATGCCCGGCTACCCGTAAGGACTAAGCAAGAACGCCTCGGATAAGTATGTCTCCCTTACCACACCCTTCAAACCAGAACACAGCTCCGTTACATTGCTGTTATTATGCAGAAATAGCGATGGTGCCGCCGGAGTCGTACCACAGAGGGTTCTACCTTCAAATCAATTCAGATAGAATTATATAAAAAAAACAAAGCTAAAGCTAAACCAAACTATTAAGCTAAATAATAAAGAGGAAAGTGACAAAACAATATGTAAATATCATTATTTGGCGGCCGCCTGCAGCGTCATCGAACCAATTTGTTGTTTAGACGACGAGCCGCCATCTTGTGGGTCCTTTTTAGGAACAGGGGAGGTGTGGAGTAAATTGTTCTTCTAGTAATCCGTGTAGAGTAATTTCTTCGAGCAGTACATATTTCTGAAGTCGGCGCTCATATTAGACACGCTGTTTACATCGTTATCCAACATTATTGAGCGCCGACTTCAGAAATATGTACTAAACCAACATTTATTTCAATTATTTTTTACTTTGTAGTGACATAGAAGTCGGTTGTTTTTTTTGTTAACATTTGTTTGTGATAATTAGGTGCCAAGTTTATTCCTGTTGCCCATGGACATCGATAATCAATCCCAAATAAGATTCAGCCACGGATGCGTTGCTTTTGATACCTTTGAAGAATAAGTGAGAACGCCTTAAATAAGTTTGTATCCTGTACCTATAGATAAGTATAAATATCTCACCGCCTTGTAATTGAATGAAGCCATTAGATAGCCGACACATGTAAAATGGCTGACTGTTTTCCCATTACGTCTCCGACTGTCATGGTGTAATTTACGCGGAACAATGCCGGCATGTGCAGTTAAGTGGTGCAAAAATAAAACGAAATCGGAGAAAGAGTGCAGATAAATATTTCATATGTGAATGCTCTAAAAACTAGATTTAATATTTGTCAAACACGAAAATAGATGACAGTGACAATTTCAATAGTCAAAACTGGTTACATTTTCTTGTTAGGAGTGAGTAATCTTTACTAATCTATGTACCACACCTTTTAAACTAGACCATAACAGTCCTATACTTTACTAGATACTGTTATAATAGGGGTGGCGGTGGTGCCTCCGGACTCGAAGGGTTCTACCACCAAAAAACTAAAACTTAGTAACTCAACTATTACTTAAGGTTAAGTCATCACATTAACTTATTATCGTCATCATTTTCGTTATGTAGATGTAAATAGAAGAAATTTTGGACTAATTTTATTTAACAACAACTTTATCTTATATAATTTACTTAAGTATGTTAGTATTTATGAAGTCCCTTTAGCTACTTTTAAGGAATATCATCACAACGTTATTATTAGATAATTACTATTTTTTGAATGCGACAATAGGATTAAGTGTTATTAATTAACACGCTTTTATTAGCTTGGGTTGTACGTTTGTATGTATGTACGTAACAGTAACGGAATCTTTGAGCCCGATTTCTATCCACTTTGAACGTTCAGCTTAATTCAAAATTTTGAAGAATTATCAAAAACCGATGACAATACACGATTTTAATAATTTTGTACCATTGTCCTTATCAATATCCTCAGGATTAACGATTTTCGAGGCGAGAGAAAGCGCCTTATGGAGTGTTCAGGCAAAGTTACTAGATTGATTTTTAGCTTTGGAAAATAATAATTTTATTTCCCTATAACTCAAATGTACTGAAACATATCTATAATGCCATCTTGTAGAATGATTTTTAGGATTCCGTACTCAAAGGATAAAACGAAACCCTCCACTGTCTGTTCGTGAGTCACAGGGCTTTATCTCTTAAACCGTAATAGATAGACACTTGATTTTTTTTACAGACGATGCATAATGATGGTCGCTATAACAACAAATACTAAAAATTGTGGGGTGCTTTTCGAAAATTGATAAGTGGAGCACTCTACGCCTTTTTTACAATTATACAAATTACTGTTCCTTAATTGATTCCTAGATTGAAAATTAATTTCTACTTTTTAGTTGATTTAATCATAAAAGCGTGTTTTTTAGTTTTTTTGAACTATATTTATTTTTAAGAGTAAATTCTGAAAAGAAATTAGTATGAATACGTCTCTACGATCCCCCTGTCATCGATCTGCATTTTGAAATTGGAACGTGCGAGTCATAGACAATAATGATGGTATCGTTGGTCGTTTAGCATAGAACACGGCGTTTGGCAACAGAAACCTGTTCCATAGTGCCAGTGTTGCTTCATTTCAATTACAATGCTTTTGTTTTTAAATCATCGAGGCTTTAGTTGCTAACAATGTAATCTTGAGAGTGACTTTTACAAGTGACAAGTAGGTAAGTAGTAAGTACGTTTTCAATACAATTTGTAATTAAGGTAGTAGAACCCTTTGTGGTTCGACTCCGGCGGCACCACCGCTACACCTATTTCTACCTAATAACAGCAGTGTTAAGCGCTGCTGTGTTCTGGTTTGAAGGGTGTGGTAAGGGAGACATACTTTTCCGAGGCGTTTCAGCTTAGTCCTCAGGGGTAGCGGCGCATCTGTGGCCGACCTCAGGTAGGAATATCTAATCCTATCTGCAGTTGATTACAGATGTCCATGGGCGGCAGTAGCCACTTACCATCAGGTGGACTGCATGCTCGTCTGCTACTCCTATATTATAAAAAAACATCTATTACACGCGTCAAGCAGTTCTTGTGTTGGTGAAGTCATTCACATATCGGTCATTATTTTATTGAATTCAGAATGGTAATGATACACAATGTATTATAAAATAATGCTTATAGCCCTTATGTAGTATTTCATGCCCTGGATACGCTATGACTAATAGACAAACATACACAACTCTGTATATCTGCTTGGCCAGGATTCGAACCCAAAACTATTATCGATACTAATATTATAAAGAGGAAAACTTTGTTTGTTTGTTGGATTGTAATGAATAGGCTCAAAAACTACTGGACCGATTTTAAAAATTCTTTCACCATTCGAAAGCTACATTATCTACGAGTAACATAGGCTATATTTTATATGAAATATATTTGATGAATAGATTTTGAGGCGGTACAAAGTTTGCCGGGTCAGCTAGTAAGTAATATATTTGCAAAATACCTCAAGGAGAGTCCGTTGTATTCTTGTTATGAGATTCAAAAAGTACCATTTAATAATTTATTTGGACCATTTTCCGACAGATGAATTATTTGTCCTTTAGTCTACATCACACTACCTCCGTTGCACAAGTGAGGTTCCATGCATATGTACTGGCAGTCATGCATCATTTGGCTTTATATGAAATGAACTTCCTCCCGAGGTATTCCCGGAGCGCTATGACAAGGAGTTCTATAAGAAAGATTTTTTTAATAATATTGGAGTAGCAGACGAGCGTGCAATCTGATAGTAAGTGGCTACTGCCGCCCATGGACATCGGTAAAAATCCCGAATAGGATTAAATATTCCTACCTGAGGTCGGGCACAGATGTGCCGCTACCCCTGAGGACTAAGCTGGAACGCCTCGGAAAAGTATGTCTCCCTTACCACACCCTTCAAACCGGAACACAGCAGCGCTTAACACTGCTGTTATTAAGCAGAAATAGGTGTGGCGGTGGTGCCGCCGGAGTCGAACCACAGGGTTCTACTACCTTCAAAGATGCAAAAATAGTGATTTTTTTCAACGCCAGCGATGTATTGACGTATAACGATGTAAGTATTGGTGTTAAAATTGTCCTTGTTAAAATAAAACTGCGTTTTTATAGTTAGATTTAAGTATAAAATAACCAATAAAAAAACAATGGCGAACAGACCCAATTACTTTGATCAAATTCAAAAAGTATTTACAAAAAGTCAATAAATTCATAATTCATAAGCAATCTGTGGCTTTGATTTTTTGTAACAGATAATATCTGTAGTTTGTTTGGAAATTTGGCGCGATTGTCTATGGGTATTGTTTTGTTTTTCGCCAGTCATCGCGATGTTTAAGCGATGAGGATTATACAGCCTTGTTGGGAGATGTTCTTATTAGATAATTGGTTTTAGTTTCACTTCCGCTAAGGATTGTAGTTTTTAGTTTTTAAACTTGTTCATTCATGAGGTTCGTTTTATGAATGAGTAGCGCGCACAAATCTATATTTATTGCTATATTTCTTTGAAGGGAACAATACGTTGCTTCCAAGTAGAGTAGAACAATAGACTCTTAAACGTAATACGTAGCGTCATTAGGTTAATTTGGTTCTGTTTTATTTCGTGGATAGGTAACCATAAGTATTAATAACCTGTGCGTGCTTATAATAAAAACAATTACATAATTTTACCTATTTTTTACTTTACTTTCCTTATATTTTTTATCTATGCTACTTCGATATACATAGTAGGTACAGATTATATTTTTTGTTAAAAAATAAAATGTAAAAAATTTGATAAACGTTTGAACAGCTTCTAAAATTATTATTTAAATGCATATTTATTCATATAATGCAAATGAAATAGACCATTACTATTGAAATAAAACGTCAGAGCGAAGTTTCGAATAATAAAAATAATTCTTTTTAACTTTACATTGGGAGAGATATGTCTGTTACCAGCCACTATAAAAGAACACAACAAACTAAAATAGGTTGTATACGTATTGATTAATTTTTGCAAATACAAATGGAGTAAACCAACAATTACTTTAATAATTTCAGATATAATTTCCCGATTTCCCGCCATAATGATATTGTTTTTTTTTAATCCACAAAACGTAAGGCAAAAGCATCGGCATTTAGCATTAGCATTTAGTAAGCCACCATATTATTGTTTTCCGATTTCCCGCCATATTGATTTTTTTAAATCCACAATGACGTAAGGCAAAAGTATCGGCATTTAGTAAACCACAATATTAAATTTTCCGATTTTTCCGCCAACTCGCCATAATGATATTTTTTTTTTAACCCACATTGCCGTAAGGCAAAGACATCGGCATTAAACATTATTAGTAAACCACGATATTATAATTTTCCAATTTCCCGCCATAATGTTTTTTTTTTAAATCCACAATGACGTAAGGCAAAAGCATCGACGTTTAGCATTAGCATTCAGCCACCGTCGACGCTGATCGACTTTATTGACTTGACACGCCACCTGTTCGGGTTGGGATATTAATTTTTTATCCGTTAAAGTTTAAACAGTGGGCAATGATGTTGCTATGCGGATGCCATTAAAATAAAAAAATAAGTTATTATTTTTGTTTTTTGATAGGGTTCCATAGAAACAGTTGTAGGTAACTGGGACCAAAATACTAATGTTGTCAACTCTAAAACTAATTTAGAGCATTTACAAATGAAACGATATTTCTCGGCAGCTTTTCTTCGATTTCGTGTTGTTTTTGCACCACTTATTACAAATGAAACGATATTTCTCGGCAGCTTTTCTTCGATTTCGTGTTGTTTTTGCACCACTTAACCGCACATGTCGGCATTGTTCCGCGTAAATTACACCATGACAGTCGGAGACGTAATGGGGAAACAGTCAGCCATTTTACGTTTGTGTCAGCCATTTGTGGCTTCCTTCAATTACAAGGCGGTGAGATACTATACTAATCTATGGTTGTCAGCTTGACTATTACAAGGATCTATGGAACTCAAATAGATAGATAGACACCTGATTTTTTTGATGTGAAACATCTATAGCCGCACGTAAAACCGATTTCTGGCGTGGCGACACATGCCGTGGCGACACATCGCCACGCTATACGATGGTATATATATACACTGATTATTATACAGTCTATATGCAGTAGTGTGTACGGTGTGGCGACGCGTCGCCATGCGCAATAATTAATGAAAATAAATGTTTATTCAATAAATAGTCATCGTTATCTGGAAAAAAATCGTAATATTTTATTTAATCATTATGACATATTTAGTTCCTATCACAATATGTTCTTTTCTGCATATTACTTTTACAAAATAATGTCGATGTTTCACATCTGCCAGGCGTCCCGTGACGGCTCACATTTTTTTTCTTATTAGGTACTTTATTAGAGTTCCATGCAGAAAGTGAAAAACGGGATTAAAATACTTAGCCTCCGCTATGTGTCCGTCTGTCACAAGGATCTATTGAACAGTAATGGATAGATAGACACTTGATTTTTTTATTAGTTAACTGTTATAATAATAAATAGGTATTACACATAAAAAGGAAAAAAAAATAATCGAAGGATTTTTTCGGCATTTTTACGTTTATTAAAATAACTGTAACAGATAGACACTTTAAATTTTGCAAAATTGATGTACCCACTTGTACAGTTGCTGCGTTAAAAACATAAAAGTAACCCAAAACAATTATTTGTCGTAGTAAAAAATAACATGGTCAATATTCTTTTAAAATAATGGTTTTCACGCCATTTTCAATATGATATATTACAAACTCTATAGCCTTCTAACTTAATTTGAATTTTCTCTCAATCTTTATATATATATTTCTTATGTGCGTGTGTATGTCACTTAACTCCTCCTAAACGACTGGACTGATTTTGATGAAATTTGTTGAGTGTGTTCAAGGGGTTCGAGAATGGTTTAAATTCACAATTTAGTCCGTGGGAAATGGTTTTTTTAATTAATTTTTAATTCGTAAGTAGTTATAGAATCGGAAACTATTGATTTGATCAAGTGATGATCTTTAGCAAAGTTGTTGTCCAAGAGCCCACGAGGGTTTGGGAGTTGGTAAGACCAATTTTCGACAGATGGCACCACTGTCATTCCAATGCAGGTACAAATTTTCCGTTTTATGTATGTCATATTATTTCTTTCAAATGCGGGCGAAGCCGCGGGCACCACTAGTATTAATATAATTTTCCTTCAGTTTTAAACAAGCAACAATAAATTTAATAAATTCATTTTAATTTTCTCTCAATATCAATTTAATTTTTATCAAATTTATAGTTTTAATAGAAAGCCTATGATTCACCGATGACTAACAATAGAGCACGAATATTAATACTTATTAACGGAAGCATCTAAAGAGGTTTATGGTCGCATAATGATACTTCCTTCCTAATGGGGTCTATAAATGATATCATTCTGTGATGATTAACCTAACACTCTAACTGACCTACGCCTTATTCATATTTAATCTATACTTTTTTACCTATCCAAAGATCGAACTTTGACAATGACAATCTAGTATGAAGAAAATGTCAAATTTTGAATTTTGGTATCATGGATAGATTGATTATTAATAACGGGAGTGTTGGAACCTATCTTGTAGAATTCTTTCTGGTTCGACAGCCTCAGATAGGTCTGTCTCCGTTTGTCCCTGTAGTACCGGGACTAGAACAGGGCTACGGTATCTCCTGCCTGTCGTAAGAGGCGACTAAAAGGGGGCTTCCGAGGTTGCGGGCGGCAAGAGTGGGAGCTCGAACCATCCAGCAAGCGACCCCGGGAAGTTCTCCACCAAACGCCGAGGACGGTCACCGGCGGGGTTGTAGTGCGGTAAAAGTCCCACATAACCCAGCGTCACTCCCATGGCGTCGGGTACCTTTTGAAGGTTTCCCCCTTCACACCTGAGAGTTATTTTAAAAATAAAGAAAGAAAGTTCTCAAAAGTGTGTGAAGTCTACCAATTCTCACTTGGCCAGCGCGATAGACTATGACCTTATGCCTCCGAGAAAGGACCCATGGAACATTATCTGAGAGGAGACCCACACCCAACAGTGGGCCGACGAAGTAAGGCAACGTCGTGCAAAACCAACGTTGCTATAGCCATCAGGCCATAACGTTTCAATTACGAGCCTGTAAAGTTGATTTATGGCCGATTCATTAGAAACAAGGAGTCGCGCACGCTTCGCTTACTAATTCACCACGCCATAGACTAAATAAGAACGCTTGCCAGTGTTCTCGAACGAAAATTTAAATTTATGTATCATATTGTTTTTAAATTATTATTTTTTATATTTTGTTTTAGGTTTTCACGCTTTTATTAGCTTGGGTTGTATGTATGTACGTAACAGTAAGGGAATCTTTGAACCCGATTTTTTATCTACTTTGAACGTTCAGTTTAATTCAAAATTTTGAAAAATTATCAAAAACCGATGACAATACACGATTTTAATAATTCTGTACCATTGTCCTTATCAACATCCTCAGGATTAACGATAATGCGCCACTATTCTTGAGACCTGGAACGCCTCGGAAAAGTCTGTCTCCTTTACCACACCCTTCAAACCAGAACACAGCAGCGCCTAACACTGCAGTTATAACAGAAATAGGTGTGGCGGTGGTGCCGCCGGAGTCGAACCACAAAGGGTTGTACCACCTTCACAAGGTATATTATTTTTATACCTATTTTACCTTTTATAACAATCTACTCTATGACCGCAAATCACACGTTGCATCAAAATGGTCAAGCGTGAATTTTGTTATGTAATAATGGTTCCAATATTAGAAAAGTAACGCCATAGAAGAATTTGTGTGCCTATTTTTATGAAATGTAGCCTTAATACTGAAGTTCAATATTTGTAATAATTCAAATTCGTCAATTTTTTTTAATATCCTAAATAGGTATGTACCGTCCAAAATAATATTGTATTTTATTTCATGTACTCGTAGGTAATGTTTGCTACATAATTTAATGGTTTATAGAAATGGGACAAGAATACTTAAATAAATTTTGATTTTGTACAAATATTTTTCAGTTAGAGCAGTGATAGCCTAGTGATTAAGAAACGCGGCCTCTCGATCGAGGGGTCCGAGGTTCAAATCCCAGGCACACACCTCTGATTTTCAAATTTATGTGCGTATTAGAAATTAATTATCACTTGCTTAAACGGTGAAGGAAAACATCGTGAGGAAACCTGCATACCTGAGAGATTTATAAAAAAAAATCTTAAAGGTATGTGAAGTCTACCAATCCGCACTTGTCCAGCGCGGTGGACTATGGCCTAATCCTTCTCATTCTGAGAGAAGACCCGTGCCCAGCAGTGGGATAGTAATGGGTTGATGATGATGATGATGATGACAAATATTTTTTAATTAATATGTGAAAGAAGTATTAAACAAGCATGCAATCCTAATGGAAAGTGGCCACTGCCGCCCATGGACAGATATCCATGGGCGGCATGAATGCCGTCACAGTTACAGGAATCAAGTCCCCCCTCAAAACCGAGTCCGAATAGCACTAGACCAGATTTTTTTTCGAAAGAAACCCTGTATAGATTCGTCTCTGCCGCGAGGGTAACAGAGAGGATATGCCGGACTTTATAATAAATACTAAAATATATATTTAAAACGCATTAGAAAAAAGTGACCTAATTTAACCAAATTTCAAACATCATCATCCATGATGATCCATGAAAATCAGAGGTGCGTGCCTGGGATTTGAATCTCGGACCCCTCGATCGAGAGGCCGCGTTTCTTAACCACTAGGCTATCACTGCTGCTATTTAAATTTCAAACCTTTGAGCCAAAATCTTATGCTGCGATGGCGCCTGACTTACTTTGCTTATTAAAAAAAAAAGGATGGCAGTCGCGGAGTACCGATAGAAGTGAAAACTTTCCAAACCTAACCTGAATAACAAAATATCATCATCAACCCATTACTGTCCCACTGCTGGGCACAGGTCTCCTCTCAGGATGAGAAGGATTAGACCATAGTCCACCGTGCTGGACAAGTGCGTATTGGTAACAAAATATCTATATTAAATTCTGACATTGATTGACATTTGACCATTGACATATTTTTCTATGCTGACGCCGGATGACATCTTGATTTTTGCAGTTTGCTTTGCCGTCTTACGAATTTTCGATCAGGACACGTGATCCTGACGCGAATTTAACATTTTTTACCCATCACAAAATGTGCACAACGCCGCTTAAGACATATTCAAACATGCTTTGAACTCCGTGATCTAGTTTCTTTACGAAAGAAACCTTTATTTAATGGTGGTAGAATCCTCTATGGTTCGACTCCGTCGGCATCACCGCCACTCTTATTTCTGCCTCATAACAGCAGTGTAGGGTAGCGGCGCATCTGTGGACGACCTCAGGTAGGAATCTTATCTTATCTGGGGAAGATCACAGAGGTCCATGGGCGGCAGTAGCCACTTACCATCAGGTGGACTGCATGTCTGCTACTCTTATATAAAAAAATAAAAACATGGTTTAAACCCCTTGAAATATGCCCCTCATCCCCAAATACCAAAGCACTTAACACCAAATTATTTCTAGAAATCGATCAGCGCTAATGATGTCGTTAGGATGCGCCTCGCACGCCAATCCAATCAGCATTGCAATATTATTGGATTTTTGCATACAATCGGTGCCGGAATGTTTTGTGAGCGGCGTTAGGTGCTCCACGCGTTGTGGGGGCGTGGGATAATTATATTGATATTCGTACACAAAGGTGAATGCCCATTCTTGGTACTGATTTTTCTCATGCGTCAAAATGAAAGTAATATTAAAATATTTTTTTGATTTTTTTACATAATTTGTCGATCAGAATAGTGTCTTTGAACAGGGGATTCCAATTAAGATAAAATAAGACGAAATGTTGATTGTTGTTCTTAAAAATTAAAATGGCGGTATTTTATACTCGGAATTCATTACTTTCAGTTTTTAGGATTATTTTAGGTTTTTTACCTACTATCTTTAAAAGCAAATGGAATATGTTAATCGAACTACATTATAGGTACCTACTATCAGTTAAAACCGGTAAATAACTTCAGAACCATTTCGGTAAATAACTTCAGAACCCGGCTGCTGATCTAAAAAATAATTATTGGTGGTAGTATTTGGTTAATAATACAACGTCCACAACAAGTTTCAATTTGATGCAACTCTGGACGGCGGTCCATACTTTCATGGGCATTGTCCTTTGATAAGACGTTTCTAATCAGCGTGTGGTCACATTCCTTGGTCATATGATGGTGGTTTCTCTTATTAACAGTAGTGTTGTTACGCAAAAGAGCTGCTATGCAAGGGTTGCTCCGTAAGGGGTGCTGTTTTAAGGGGGACTTAGGTATCCACTCAAACGAGGCTTTCCAACTTACGCCGTTATTAATATTTCCAAAATATTCGAAGTTTATCTTCCCAAAATCGAAAATTGAGAATTTCTAGTATAACGATATCGTTAAATGTCGATTTTTGGTAGGAAGCACATAGAATAGATTCATTATTAATAATGGTTATTAGTTCTCAGGCAACGCACCAGTGGCCGACCTCGTAATCTCTCCTTAGAGACTCTCATCTTAGGTATCTGGGGTTATGGACGGCGGTATTTGTGGCCGCGTAGCGTCGTAATCACCAGATGTTGTGGGAGGAGCGAACGCTTCCCCAGGGCTGAGCCCGATCCGGGCATCGCGCTTGGAGGACTCCGGTTGTGTTCCGTCGGAGACCCCGGAGTTCTCCAACAAGCACTGAGGACGGCCTCCGGGGGGGTTTTAGTGCGGTAAAAATCCCACATAACCCGGCCACCCCACGTCGTCGGGTACCTTTTGAAGGTTTCCCCCTCGAAAAAAACAAAAGGTATGTGGGGTTGATTAGAAATGTCCTTCAATATCAGGTGAACATATAAAAAAGCAGTTAATTTCCGTTTTTTTTCCTTTACAAGTCCCACAGTTGGACCGAATGTATTATGATAGAAATAGATATGGCGGCGGTACCTCCAAAGTAGCAAATAAAATGGCACAAGCGGCATGCGTGTTGCAGCCGTCCGAGCAGCCCGGATGTAGGGGCAAACTGAAAATCAGCGCCATAACTCAGTCTACCTGCACGTGGCATATGCTGAGTTTGTCCCTTTTCGGTCGTTGCAACACATATAATAGTAAAAATTGAATGTACATTTTTATTGTCCTTTTCTTGATGTTTTTTTTTCTCTTTTGTTTTATGTTTTTTTTTGTCTTTCCGTTATATTTCATTTGTGTTGCAATTTATCCGAATAAAAATGTTTCTTTCTTTCAATATAAAAAAAAACAACAAAAAAAATATTTTTAGCTTAGGACGTCCTATAAAATTAAAATAGCTGGCAACACTATTCCCAAGTAATTGTCCACCATTTTGTGTGGGTGCCCGGAATGGCGGACAATGTCGTTCTAATTTGTCACAACAATGGCGCGCTTTGGCTAATTGGTTCATTATTTAATTTATTATCACGCGCATCCTGTTGTCATTGTCCTTGTTACTGACTATGTGTAATATTTACAAAAAAAATACTTGTATTTAGGTATAGTCCGCGTAAAACTGCTAGTCCGCCTTGAATATAGAAATGAATCGCGTCGCCATAGCAAATTGTATGACTATACTTGCTCGCAAAAACTTCAGAACGGACGAGCAGTTTGGTGCGAACTATATCTACTTAAGGTGTAAAGGTGGTAGAGCTCTGTGGTTCGACTCCGGCGGCCCCAACGCTACATTTATTTCTGCCTAATAAGCAGTGTTAAGCGCTGCTGTGTTCTGGTTTGAAGGATGTGGTAAGGGAGACATGTTTTTCCAGGCAGGCCAGCTTAGTACTCACGGGTAGCGGCGCATCTGTGGTCTACTTCGGATAGGACTTGGCGACAGAAGCCATTTACAATCTGGTGGACTGCATGCTCGTCTCTACTCTAATATTATAAAAAAAAAACTTATGTAAGTTACCTATGTAGTTAAAAAAAATCTTACGTAAGTAAGAGAATGAAACCAAGCGACTTTTCACCTTTTTTTTTTTCTTTTTTTGTTTTTTTTTTCTCGAGGGGGAAACCTTCAAAAGGTACCCGACGACGTGGGAGCGACGCCGGGTTATGTGGGATTTTTACCGCACTAAAACCCCCCCGGTGGCCGTCCTCAACGCTTGTTGGAGAACTCCGGGATCTCCAACGGAACACAACCGGAGCCCTCCAAGCGCGATGCCCAACGGGCTCTACCCTGGGGGAGCAGTTTTCGCTCCTCCCACACCACGTAGTGTTTACGACGGTATGCGACCACACATACCGTCGTCCTTCCCGGGGTCGCTTGCTGGACGGTTCGAGCTCCCACTCTTGCCGTCCGCAACCCCGGAAGCCCCCTTTTAGTCGCCTCCTACGACAGGCAGGGGATACCGTAGCCCTATTCTAGTCCCGGAACAACAGGCACAAAGCGATTTTTCACCTACTGTGACCTCACAAGTTATATCTAACTGAGTAAGTAATCGAAAATCGGTTTTACGACCAAAAATTTTAAATAGAATCGATCTAGTGAATTTTCAAATGCTTTATGGATATTTATATTTAAAAAATACGTAATAATTAACTCTACAATTTGTTATTTATAAGAGCATTGTTCGTCACTTCGCTTCTTCTTCTTGCTTCAACACACTTCAAACCAGAACACAGCAGCTTAACACTGCTGTTATAACAGAAATAGGTGTCGGTGCCGCCGGAGTCGAACCACCTCGACGCGACTAATGAAAAATTGATTCGAAAAATTCCATAAGGGCGATTAATGCATGTAAATAATATCCGTTTTCAAGTAGACAATGGATAGGAATCGATAATTAACATAATAAAGAGATTTGTTCACGCCTTGGGCTTAGGGACCGGACGCTGGCGCCCAGGGGGACTGTCGGCAAAAAATGAAAATATTAAAACAATTTAACGTTACTGTTTACTAATAAACTTTGTAAAAGATCTAAATTTCTCTTGGTAACTGCTTCTTCGTGTTTTTTAGATAAAGACATTCTGAAAGAAAAAAAATATTAGTCCACAATTATGTAATAGTTATCATTACGACTACTAACTCTAGTAGTAGGTAGGCTTAATGTACTAATAATATGTAGTTCAACGTGGAAAAATAACATTTTATTTTTAAAGGTCGAAATTATTCAAATTTAATGAAGTTTAGTGGTTCAATTCCGGCGGCATCACCGCCACACCTATTTCTGCCTAATAATAACATTGGTAAACGCTGCTGTGTTCTGGTTTGAAGTGTGGTAAGGGAGACATACTTTACTGAGGAATTCCATTTCAAGCCTTAGGGCTAGCGGCACATCTGTGGCGGACCTCAAGTAGGAATGTCTAATCCTACCTGGGGTTCATTACAGATGTCCATGGGCGGTAGTAGCCACTCACCATCAGGTGGACTGCATGCTAGTTTGTACTCCAACATTATTAATTACTAGGGATGCGCCGAATATTCGTTTAGTATTCGATATTCATGCTCAACTCTGCCATGGCCGGTCCCAAGCCCGGGTGAGAAAAGAGGAGGGTTGGTTCAGAGGAGACCTACCTGCCGTAAAATGTCAACGCCGAGCACCGGGCGGCGGTCAAATAACCTGGAAACTCTGCAAGGAGCGGTTCGCAATGGCCGTGAGAGACTAAATCCTCTCTAAAATATTGATACGGAAGGACGCGGGAGCCCACCGTGATTATTTTCCCAAGAAAACCACCTCATGAAATCACAACTAGCGCATATGGAGACGTCTGGCGACCCGACTGACAATCGGCGCTATCCGGTTACCGGGCTGGGTAGTGTGAAATTGGCTACCGAAGCTTCCGAAGGGGTTTCTCACCGGGCCCCTGCAGGAAGAAATGCTACTGGTGAAAAACTCAACATAGCCAAGAAAGCAGCAATACGTAACCATCTTCGTATTGGAGCCTGGAACGTCAGAGGACTTCTAAAACCAGGAAAACTGAACATCGTGGAGAAAGAAATGGAACAACACCAGCTAAGTATCCTGTGCGTCAGCGAGACACACATGCGTGACCAAGGCCATTTCACTACTGACGCAGGGAACACCATGTACTTCGCAGGTGCCGACAATTCCAGTGTGAATGGCGTGGGCATCATTGTACCACGCAAACTCAACGCGCACGTCCTCGCATACAACCCTGTTTCAGATCGAATCATAACTTTAAAGATGGACGCCAGACCGTGCAAACTTAACATCGTTGCAGTTTACGCGCCAACCTCAGAATCAACTGAAGAGGAAATCGATAGGTTCTATGGGATGCTGGAAAAAGTACTGGATCAACTACCCAACCGGGAGATCACAATGATTCTCGGCGATCTTAATGCTAAGATAGGCAACACAGATGCTGATACCCACATACGGCAAATAGTTGGAAGATACGGTCTCGGAGATAGAAACGATAGAGGGGAGAGATTTCTAGAGTTTTGCATTGAAAGGAGTCTCACCATTCTCAACTCCTGTTTTCAGCATCACCCAAGGCGCCTGTATACTTGGAAGTCTCCCGGAGATAGGTACAGGAACCAAATCGATTACATTCTCATCGGAGCACGTTGGAAGTCATCTGTCACAAACGCAAGGACATTCCCTGGAGCCGACTGCGGTTCTGACCACAACTTGCTCGTAGCTTTTCTCGCACTCCGTCTGAAGTCACCCAAATTAGCAGTGAGGAAACCAAGACAGCTAGAAGGCCCTGAAAGGGCAGTTTTTCGTACAGCTATGGAATCAAAGCTGAATGAACACCCACCAGAACAACACAACAGTGCTAATGAACAATGGGAGGTGTTCAAGTCACAAATTTCTGACACGCTAAGGGACATCACTCAGGCTAGGATAGCAGACCAGAAGAAAAAGACGTGGATTTCAGAGCACACGTGGGAGCTTATCCAACGCAGGAAAGAGCTTAAGGCAAGGTCCATGGAGCATCATGACTTCAACAGAGTCTACTCAGAGTTATCCGCCGAAATTGATAGTCGTTGCAAAGAAGACAAGAACAACTATCTTGGAAACATCTGCCGCGAGATTGAAGACCATTCCCTCAGATGTCACACAGCAGACCTTTTCAAAAAAGTCAGGCTGCTCACAAGGCAGTTCAAGCCCAAAGCCTGGTCAATTGAAGGGAATGATGGACATCTCATTCATGAGCTCGAGGGCGTAGCGGAAGCATGGCGTATCTACTGTTCCCAGTTGTACTCCAGCCCACGTAGCGACACCGAAAATGCAGATCTGGAATGGGGAGCACTCGAGTTGGAGCCAGAAATTATCCGCTCAGAAGTGGCAGATGCTCTAAAGCGACTAAAACCAATGAAGGCACCAGGGCCAGACGATATTACAGCGGAGGTCCTCATAGCTCTAGGTGAGAAAGGAGTAAGCATCTTGCACATGATTTGCAAATCCATCTGGCGCACCGGCGTATGGCCTAATGACTGGACAAAATCTATAATCATACCCCTACACAAAAAGGGAGCAACAACGAAATGTGACAACTACAGGACACTCTCTCTTATATCCCACGCCAGCAAAATCCTCTTGCACATTGTGAATAATCGCCTTCGCTACTACCTAGATTGGCAGATTCCACAGGAGCAAGCAGGATTTGTGAAGGGCAGAGGGACGCGCGAACAAATCCTGAACGTGAGACAGATCATAGAGAAGGCATACGAATTTGACACACCGGTGATATTATGCTTCGTCGATTATAGCAAGGCCTTTGATTGCGTAAACTGGCAACATCTATGGCGGGTACTTGGCGAGCTAGGCGTGCCACGACATCTTACAGCACTCCTCCAAACTCTGTACTACAACAGCCAAGGAGCCGTCAGAGTGGAAAAATGCTTGTCGAAACCCTTCAGTTTTGAAAAAGGTGTTCGTCAGGGCTGCATCTTATCTCCGATCCTCTTCAATGCATATGGAGAGTACATCATCCGTAAATCTTGTGATGACTGGGACGGTGGTGTCAGCGTGGGCGGGGTGAAAGTATCAAATCTCCGTTATGCAGACGACACGACCCTTCTCGCTGCAAATGAAGAGGAGCTAAAGACCATCTTGGAGAGGATAGAGCGAGTTAGCAACGACCTAGGCCTATCTATAAACAGATCCAAAACCAAAACCTTGGTGGTTGATCGCTTCAACAAACTACAACTCAGCGATACACTCAATTTAGAGGTAGTTGACAGTTTCACATACTTGGGATCAACCATCAGCAACAATGGATCCTGCGAAACAGAAGTGCGAAGACGCATAGGCATGTCCAAAAATGCCATGACACAATTGAAGCGAATCTGGAAGGACAGAAGCGTCTCACTTAAAACGAAACAAAGGCTGGTTCGCACTTTAGTGTTCTCCATATTTCTGTATGGCGCAGAATCTTGGACTCTCAGGACAGCAGACAGACGTCGCATTGATGCGTTTGAAATGTGGTGCTGGAGAAGAATGCTACGCATCCCTTGGACAGCCTACAGAACAAACGCATCCATACTGGAACAACTCGAAATAAAGACCAGGCTGTCCACTACGTGTCTTCAGAGGATCCTACAATATTTCGGTCACATCTCAAGGAAGCAAGGAGATAATCTCGAAAAGCTGATTGTGACCGGAAAAGTAGAAGGAAAAAGACCTCGTGGTCGCAACCCTATGCGATGGTCAGACCAGATTCGCGCTGCCCTTGAGTCAAAGAGGCTGTACGATGCTCTGCACACTGCTGAGGACAGAGCCCAGTGGCGCAATATTGTGAACTCAAGTGCAATTCATGGAGGAGGTCACGACCCTCAGTAATGAGGAATACGAAGCAAGGAGGAGGATTCGATATTCGGCGTATTCGGCATCTTTTTTGCTATTCGTATTCGGCCGAATTATTCGGTTTTAGTGCCGAATATATTCGGTTCGAGTATTTCTATTTTCTTATATACACGACATGGTACAGGACTAAAACACAAAACTTCTTATATAAGATTTACGTTATATTACAACTCAAACTCAAATCCTATGAAGAATATGTTGAATGAAACTAAAAAATAAAGTAATTAAACTTCAAATCCACATTTATTTTGAAATCTCAAGTCAACACATTTTTTACTTAATCTATAGTCAACATTTATTTTAAACCTAATATCAGTAATCATTTTTAAAACTCAAATCAAGATTTTAAAGTGTGAAAGAACACACATAACTGGCAAATTGACAATAAAGAAATGGTAAACCGAATAATTCGGCCGAATATTCGGTTCGGTAAAGGTTAAACCGAATATTATTCGGTATTCGGTAATTCGGTGAAACCACTATTCGGCGCATCTCTATTAATTACCATCAATGGACTGCATGCTCGTCTGCTACTCTTATGTTATAAAAAAAATTTTGCTAACCGTACCTAAAATGCGTGTGTCCAAAGTCCCAAATCAATTCGGATAGAATAATCACTCATGCTTCGGCATTCTCACATAGATTAAAGGAATGATAGAAGGCTCCATAGGCAGGAAATAGTCCGCGTAAAACTGCTAGTCCGATCTGAATATAGAAATTAATCGCGTCGCCATAGCAAATTGTATGACTACACCAGCTCGCAACAACTTCAGAGCGGACTAGCAGTTTGGCGAAGACTATACGAGTACTTTATTCTTATTTGCAATAGAATTCATATTTCTCACCTTTTTACAGCAGCAACACCCGCGGCTTATCTTTTTGTTCAATCATACTAAAATATAGCCTATATCACTCCCAAATAGTGAATCTTTTTGATTGTTAAAGAATTTTATTATCGGTTCAGTATTTCCGAAGATAAGCCCTTGCTTTACCTCTTTATAATAATACAGAAGTAGCAGACGAGCATGCAGGTCACCTGATGGTAAGTGGCTTCTGCCGCCCATTGACATATGATCAACCCCAGATAGAATTAGATATTCCTACCGGAGGTAAGGTCACAGATGCGCCGCTACCCCTGAGGACTAAGCTGGATCACCTCGGAGAAGTATGTCTCCCTTACCACACCCTTCAAACCAGAACACAGCAGCGCCACACTGCTGTTATAACAAAAATAGGTGGGGCGGTGGTGCGGCCGGGTTCTACCTTTATTTTGTGTAGACACTCTGTTAAATTTTTATTCTATGCTGCAATAGAAGTGTACGCCATTTTTCATTTTAATGGGGTATTAACATTGATATCGTAAATTCGATTGTACCTGTTACTATGTGGGTCCTGCACCTATGGTCTATGGTACTTTTGACAATTCTTGGTAAAAAGGTTATTTATAATCAAGGTACCAAATTAACACGTGGTCTACCATATTTTTATAAAATAGTAGTAGCAGACGAGCATGCAGTCCGCCTGATGGTAAGTGGCTACTGCCGCATATGGATATCTGTAATTAAACTCAGATAAGATTAAAGTTCTACCTGAGGCAGACCACAGATGCGTTGCTAATGAGGACTAAGCTGGAACGCTTCGGATAAGTATGTCTCCCTTACCACACCCTTCAAACCAGAACTGAGCAGCGCTACACTGTTTTATTAGGCAGAAATAGGTGTGGCGGTGGTGCCGCCGGAGTCGAACCACAAAGGGTTCACCTTCGAACGATCTCAATCTATTTTGTGTGCCAACTAAAGATTGAAATTTGACAATCAATACCACCCTTTAATTTACTTATTTATTAAATCTATTTAAATAGTGCCTAAGTACAAAGATTCAAATGTAATAATTTCTAGATCGCAAAAAAACAATCTACGCGCAGAACACTCCGGTTGCGTTCCTTTGGAGACCCCGGAGTGCTTTACGCAGGACGGCCACCGGGGGGGTTTTAGTGCGGTAAGGGTCCCAGTGGCGGACTAAGGTCATCGGAGGGTGGAAAGTTGAGGCCCCCAAAAGTGTAAAAACTTTATTTGATTTTACAAAATGACAAATGTGTTACAAAATGAAAAATGAATAATTCTATGACATATTTGTCATAGAATTATTCATTTTTCATATTTGTCATAGAATTATTCATTTTTCATATTCATAATTCTATGACATATTTGTCATAGAATTATTCCCCTGTGATTCGGTGGCCAATTTTTTTTTTCGCTGAGTATTTCATAAATATTTCATACATTGTAGTAACTGTATTTGGATTCTGTGTAGTAACTGTATTTGGAGGACCCCCAGGATCGGAGACTCGGGGCGGATTGCCACTTCTCTCTATTAAGGTGCTAGAGGGTCCCACAAGACCCTGTGTCGCTCCCACGGCACTGGGTACCTTTTCAAGGTTTTCCCTCGTCAAAAAAAGTATGTCTCCCTTACCACACCCTTCTAACCGACACTGGAGTACTTAACAATGCTGTTATAACAGACTAGCTGACCCGGAAAACTTTGTACCGTCTCAAAATCTATTTATCAAATATATTTCATATAAAATATAGCCTATGTTACTCGTGGATAATGTAGCTTTCGAATGGTGAAATAATTTTTTAAATCGGTCCAGTAGTTTCTGAGCCTATTCTTTACAATCAAACAAACAAACAAAGTTTTCTTCTTTATAATATTAGTATAGATAGGTGTGACGGTGCCGTCGTAGTCGAACCACAAAAGGCTCTATCACCTTCGAAGTTCCTCAATTTTGTACGAAGTATAGAAGTACCTAGTAAAACGATCTTTGTACGCAAATCATCGGATTGATTATTAATAAGCGGCAAGGTTGGATCGTCTCGTTTAAGTATGTCTCCCTTACCACACTATTATGACGGCGGTTCAAACGCTCGATAGCCATCGGATATCGTTGACTCATCGCATTCAACGTACTAAATAGATATGTAAACATTGACGAATAATTTTATAGACTCTTAATACTTTAAATACTATTATTCGTTCACTCACTAATTTACTTAAATTTATTGCAAGGGAAGAATGCCTGAGTCAGCTGGGACGTCATACCCTCCGGGTCTCTCATATGCTTAGGCAATGCTAAAGGGCGGTGGGCATGGAATTTCGGGTCTCGAGGATACCCTCTTTGCCAGGGCAGATTCTCAGGTGGTAAATACCACCCGGATTTTTTATATTTATTCATAATAATATAATGTTATTTAAAACATAATAGAATAATGAACAAATATAAAAAAATATATCATCCCACTGTTGAGTGGGTGATTCGGTACTTATGCGTCATTACCGAGCGGACGGTCGGCCTCTTGATGGTTGGAGGTCGCCAATGCCTGAGAGACTTTCGAAAAGTCTTCGAAGGTTCCAGTGAAAATATTTAAGGTCAAAAAAAGTTGGAAAAAACGTTTTGAAAGCGGTAGTAATTCGACTTTGGCGGTGTCCGGCCACGCCTTTTTTTGCCTAATAACAGCAATGCGCTGTTTGATTTGATTTCAAGGTTGTGGCAAGGGATATCTAGTTTTTCAGAAGCAGTCCAGATTATGGTCAGAGGTAGCGGCGCTACTGTAGTCGACATTAGGGAGAAATCTATTCTTATCTGGAGTTGATTACAGATGTCCATGGGCGGCAGTAGCCACTTATAGTCCGCACCAAACTTCTAGTCCGCTCTGAAGTTGTTGCGCGCAGGTTTAGTTAGCATATACTCCGTAACGTAAGGGCACACTAACGCAGCTATGTGCCCGCGTTGTCTTCGTCCCGCTAATATCTACAATTTGCTATTATGACGCGACTCGTTCCTATATTCGGAGCGGACTAGTAGTTTGCCGCGGACTATACCATCAAGTGGACTGCATGCTCGTCTTCTATTCCTAATAAAAAATAGGAGTCTTCCCTTACTACCTCCACGCCTACGAAGAAACATTCAAAAAATAATAAAACCATCGATGGTGCTACGTGAGCAGCATACCCAACGCATACCAGAGACCAATCAATTAAACGTGCATGTGCATCGCATATGCAGCCCGCACGCCGCTTGATGCCGCCGCCGTGCGTGCGTCGCATATGCTGTGCACCGCAATTAGAAGAAGCGGCGGATGTGGAGTTCGATTTTATATGATTTATTATAACGTTGACTAAATATTGATTATTAATTTGGAAGGTGGTAGCATAGTTAGAGGTAGTGGTATGACGATGGCGGCACCACGGTCACATCTACTTCTGCCGTTTAATAACAGTTTTGGCTTAATTTGAAGGTAGTAGAACCCTTTGTAGTTCGACTCTGGCGGCACCACCGCCACACCTATTTCTGCCTCAAACAGCAGTGTTAAGCGCTGCTGTGTTCTGACTTGAAGGGTGTGATAAAGGACACACACTTCTCCGAGGCGTTCCAGCTTAGTCCTCAGGAGTAGCGGCGCATCTGTGGCCGATCTCAGGTAGGAACATCTAATTCTATGTGATTACGGATGTACATGGGCGGCAGTGGCCACTTACTATCAGGTGGACTGCATGCTTGTCTGCTACTCGTATATTATAAAAAAAAGCAATAGATTGATGATGACATAAAATTCAATAAAGTAGGTTCCAAATAGGAATCATACTTTAAAATTTACTAGATACAAGTTTTTGCTAGTCGGCTCTAAAGTTGTTGCGAGCAGTTTTACGCGGAATACACCTACCTACCCATTTTAAAATAAATTATTTATTTGTTTATTCCCACTATTACTGGATAGTGAGCAAAATTAGATTATTTAATAAGATACACAGCATAGACTTAAATAATCTAGTCATAACTAATAAAGCAATCAAAGTTTGATTATAAATTCCACGCTCGCTCTCCTTGCATGTTGCCGCGCATTGTCTATGGCGTGCTCTATGCTCTATGTTTCTGTTATGTTTTAATTAGGAATATAACTTTATTAAGTATACAATAAAAATGTGTACCTTTAATTTTATTTCATTTCAAATTCAATGTATTATATGGATACAAAGGATAATCTGGAAGTACATAATATTTTCAAAGATTTTACGTTTTTATAAGAACAATCAGTAACCTACATATTTTTTAACTTCTATACTTAGTATGTGACTTCTTGTAAAATCATCCATATTCTCACATTGGTCCTGTGACTCGAAAAGCAGTCAAACGGACATTTTAATCAGTAATTAGTAATCAGTAATTTATTGCTAAAACAACAAGTACATAAATGATGGTATTTACAATAGTAATGGTTTCTCTGTGTATACCCTAAGGGCGTGCGATTATATAATATAATTTATATTTATAATTACCATTTGATTTTAATGAAAACCCACAATGTCTATTAACCACATAGAGATTAGTAAAGATACTTCGCCGCCTTGAAATTGAATGAAGCCACAAACGGCTTATTAGTAAGTTCTTTTTTTGAATTCTTGACAAATAAAAACATTTTTAGAGAAAATTTACGAATAAATAACTAATACTGCGTAATTTACATAATAAGTAAGTAATTATTTCAAATATTTTAGGGACATTTTAGCACGGAGACGTGGCAAAACTTTTTTACGCAACTATTTCAATTCTCAAAACTGGGTACATTTTCTTGTTAGGAGTGAGTAATCTTTACTAATCTATGACTTAGTATGTGACTTCTTGTAAAATCATCCATATTCTCACATTGGTCCTATGAGTCGAAAAGCCGACAAACGGACATTTTATAATTACCATTTGATTTTCAATGAAGACCCAATGTCCATCAAACAATTAATTATTTGAGATTTAAACTTAAATTAAATTGTAGTGTGGAGCTAAGTGAGTATTAGAGTAATATTAAGTTAGTCATAATAAAGCCTTCGTTCAATCAACACGCCTTTCAATAACACAAGAGCCTGCGACATCACTACATGGCGACCCTGGCAGGATCTACAAAATTTTCAATTAGTAACTTTGACTAAACCTAAAAGACTAAAGAATTAAAGATTACCTTAAAATGATTCATACAAAATTCGTATGTTAATTATAAATCATTAATAAAACAAGCAAGATATTGTAGTATGACGCAGTAATAAACCAATCAACCATAGATTACGCATTCAGTGCACTCCCCTCAAAGTTACCGCGCATTGTCTATGCGCGCTCTATGCTCTATGGCCCATTTCTTTTTAATTTCTTTACGATACCGCCAGCGTTCGACGAATATCGAGTATCGTATATTATCATATCGTGATCTAATAGTACGTGAAGGAGTTGATATTTATTATAAGATTGTGGTCGCAAATGAGTATGCAGTCCACCTAATAGTAAGTGGCTACTGCAGCCGATGGAAATCTGTAATAACAGATAGGATTAGAGTCCTATCTGAGGTCGAATGAGATGCGTTGCTTCCCCAAAATTGGAGGTTCATTATATTAGTGTCTCTCCCTTATCACCCTACAAACCAGAACACATTGAAGAAAACAGCGCTTAATACTTCTGTTACGAAGCAGAAATAAATGTGACGGTGGTGCCTAGTTTATAAACTACCGTCTTCAATATACGTACTTAATGTAATAATCCATACACGGCAACATCTATAATTGCAATGCCGTTAAGACGTTCTATCTTAGTCCTTAAAACTATGAATCTGTATTTAAACAATTTAATTACAACTTGGTAATTACACCTCAAATGAGGAAAACGAATCTATGGTGTCATTATTTTGCAAATTATAAATGCATGTATGTTTGGACTTCTAAGTGCTACGCATTTGCCTGCACGTTTTATAAGACATCAACGCAGCTGTCATATTGACAGCCATTTTATCTTGAGCTCCCTCTCCCCTCGTATCTCATACAAAACGGACGAAATCGGTGTAAAGTTTCTACTCCCATGGGTCAAGTTGTACTAACCTATTTGAAATGGCCAATGCATGCGTTATGGTAATGCAATAATTGGAAATGTCTTTTTGTCGGTGTGTTCAAAAGCGAAGTGATTTTTAGGTTTCTGTTCTATTAAGAATGGTAAAACGATATGCAATGATCGCATGAATAAATGAATAAATGAATGAATGGTCATGATAATATAGTATAAGTATTACTAGCTTTTACCCACGGCCCAAGCAGGAATAGCCTAGTGGTTCAGAAACTCGGCCTCTCGATCGAGGAGTCCAAGGTTCAAATCCCAACCTCTGATTTTCAAAGTTATGTGTGTATTAGAAATTAATTATCACTGGCTAAATGGTGAAGGAAAACATCGTCAGGAAACCTGCATACCTGAGAGATTTATAAAAAAAAAATCTCAAAGGTATGTAAAGTCTACCAACACGCTTGGCCAGCGCGTTGGACTATGGCCTAATCCTTCTCATTCTAAGATAAGACGTGTGCACAGCAGTGAGACAGTAATGGGTTGTTGATGATGATGATGATGATGATGACCTGCGATTAATCCTTCTCATTCTTAGAGGAGACGCGTGCCCAGCAGTGGGACAGTAATGGGTTGTTGATGATGATGATGATGATGATGACCTGCGATTAATCCTTCTCATTCTTAGAGGAGACGCGTGCCCAGCAGTGGGACAGTAATGGGTTGTTGATGATGATGATGATGATGATGACCTGCGATTAATCCTTCTCATTCTTAGAGGAGACGCGTGCCCAGCAGTGGGACAGTAATGGGTTGTTGATGATGATGACCCGCGGCTTCGCTTGCAGTCAGACGTTTTTATCTATTTCCGGGGGCGGTACTCTTTTTTGATAAAAGCTTATATCCTTTTCTGAAGCCCTGACAACGTGGGTACAAAATTTCATGACAATCAGTTATGTAGTTAAGGCGCGAAAGTGTACAAACAAACACATTCGCATTTATAATATTAGTAAGGATTAAGATTCTTATCTTCATAAGAGGAAAAACTTTTGTAAAGTCCGTAATGCTACAGCCATTTATACTCCCCGAATAAAGCCAAAAAGTGGCGAGTATGAAAATAACTTATTCGGGTGTAATCGGTACTCGCCAAAATAATCGTCCCTCCCGAGGATCTTTCCGTCGAAATCTTTCATACTCGTCATTATTCGCCGCGCTATTCGGCGGGCTGTTCGTGAGATAATGACATATTATTTTATATGATATGTAATGACATATTTATATGACATTACTGAAGTATTCTGTCATACGTCATCGTATGACAGCTACCTAACTCTCTACTAACAATAAATTAGTATTGTCCGTCCGTCGGTCCGTCAAAGCGATCCGACGGTCGATTAGGAGCGATTTTCTGAATGTCAAATCAAAATATCTTGAATTTCGTGGAAATGTGTGAGAACTGGAACTTATAAATTGTCATCAACTAAAGATATATGTCTGATATTAATAATCAAACTATCCAATGCCTACTAAAGGTGGATGTTGGACAATTTTTTCATAGACATTAAATTTCGATCTTTCGTGAGAAAAAATGGGATAGATTGGTTATTAATAACGAGAGATAACCAACCAACCATATAGTAGCATTAAACCTGATCTGGGCGAGAAAGTATCATTCACGAGTTATTACCCATTGGCATATATTAATAAAGATACTTCGCCGCCTCGAAATTGATTGAAGCCACAAACGGCTTATTAGTAAGTTCTTTTTTTGAATTCTTGAAAAATAAAAATATTTTTAGAGAAATTTTACGAATAAATAACTAATCCTGCGTAATTTACATAATAATTAAATATTTTTTTCAAATATTTTAGGGACATTTTAGCACGGAGACGTGGCAAAACTTTTTTACGCAACTATTTCAATTCTCAAAACTGGGTACATTTTCTTGTTAGGAGTGAGTAATCTTTACTAATCTAAGATTCTACCCTAAAATAAAATTTCAAGACACGTACCACGGCGCCATGTTTAAAAACAACTACAAATCCGGCGGATTAAGTAAAAAACAATAATAATATACCATAGACAAACGTTTTAATTAAAGACAGGCGCCATAGCCAAAAAAACACAACAGATAAAAAAGACAATGTCAAATTGTCTATTGATTTGATTCATAATTTAATGAGTTTTTTATATGCGTTTCGCGTGTGTCGGTACTATTGTAGAATGTTTTTAAAAATAGATTTTGAATTTATGTAAATATCCTTTGTTTCATATCTCCTTTATTAAGTCTTTAAGATTACATAAAATAGGATTTATTGACGAACGGTGGTAGAACCAAAGAATATAGTAACCGGTGGTAGAACCCTTTGTGGTTCGACTCCGGCGGCACCACCGCCACACCTATTTCTGTTACAACAGCAGTGTAGCGCTGCTGTGTTCTGATTTGAAGGGTGTGGTAAGGGAGACATACTTTTCTGAGGCGTTCCAACTTAGTCCTCAGGGGTAGCGCTGTGATCGACCTTAGGTAGGAATCAAACCTTTTCTGGGGTTATTTCAGCTTTCCATAGGCGGCCACTTACCATCAGGTGGACTGCATGCTTGTCTGCTACTCCTACATTATATGAAAAACTGCAAGCCCAATTGCCTCTTCAATAAAAAAGCAAAATAAATATGAAATTATACTGAACATTTTCGAAAAATGACAAAAACAATCAATTTACATCTTAAGGGTAGTTTACCCCACAACCCCCAACAACCCCATGAATGGAGACGGGAGTAGCTGTCAGATTTCAGACGAGGGTACTCCGCATAAATTTTATGCACCACTTATTGCGTAGTGAAGTCTACTGTCGATAATTCTTTATCGATATTATGAAATGTCGATAAAAATACTATCTACTAATATTATAAAGAGGAAAACTTTGTTTGTTTGTTTGGTTGTAATGAATAGGCTCAAAAACTACTGGACCGATTTTAAAAATCTTTCACCATTTGAAAGCTACATTATCTACGAGTAACATAGGCTATATATTATATGAAATATATTTGATAAATAGATTTTGAGGCGGTACAAAGTTTGCCGGGTCAGCTAGTTATTATATATTACTGTTGATAAATTTGTATCGAAATGTATAAATAAAATTGAAGTGAAAACTTGCTTTTAAAATGAAGGAAAATGTCGCGAGAAAATCTGAACACCTGAAAGTCATTTAAAAATAGTTCTCAAAAGTTTGTGAAGTCTACCAATTCGCAATTGGCTTGCGCGGTGAACTAAATCCTTTTCGCTGTCAAAGAAAATGGGGTGACGACGACGAATTTCATATTTTAAATCATGAAATGATGTATCTAAACATTTTCAGGGTGGAAGAGCTTTTATTAGATTGATATACTTATACGACACTTTTATCAGGGTGGGTTGCGTTAAAGTTAAATTTAACAGTAACTTTGACGGTAGCGATGGAATGTAAAAATTCTATGTTGCACCAATTGATTTGTCATTAACCTCATTTGTGTCGCTGTCACCGCAATTTTTAGTCGAAATTGACAGATAGGGAAGTTGACAAATACAGTAACTTTAACCAATCGAATTCGAGCGGTTAAAGTTAAGTATTAGTTATGACGTAATTTCAACCTCAACTAAAATGGTGCAACTAATTATTTTTAACCATGGATTTGACGGTTGGTTAAGCTTCTGTAAATGTTAAAGTTATATGATGCAACCCACCCTTACAATGACATGTGTGTAACGGAATCTTTGAACTCGATTTTCACCTACTTTAAACGGTCAGATTAATTCAAATTTTTTAAACAATCAAGAACCGTTGACCAAAACGATTCTCCTCTTTGGAACGTCAGGATTTATGATTTATTTGTGCGATTTTAGCGTGGTTTTTAATTTTTAAAACTATAATTTATTTATGTTTGTTTTGATTATACTTATTTTTGTTGATTACAGGTGTGCTGGCAGCAACAACTAACTTACTATTGGATGTGTAGAGACCTCTGGCTACTCGCCAAGAGATGGCGCCACGAGTATTCTGAATCACACTATCGAAGTTTTCTAAACATCTGGTATATATACAAGTTCCGAACTGAGACTGTCGGAGCACGGATGCTCCTCGGGCAATGAACACCTAGCCCGGCGGGAGATCTCCCTTTGCCAAGGGTGCTAGGCTGGTTTTCTAATAAGATTTAATACTTATCAAACTTATCGATAAAACAAGGCACATCACTATGCCATAATGGCGCTAAACGCACTTTGCATTAGCATTACAAATACAACGCGGAAATATATTTAAACGATTTGCAACATTGATATGAATGTTTGAATATATTTGATTTTCAACGCAGTCACTTGATTTTGTGGTTTTATTGAACTATAAGCACTTACTTGTTTATATATTTACTTATTACATCATCATCATCACCAACCCATTACTGTCCCACTGCTACACGGGTCTCCTCTCAGAATGAGAAGGATTAGGCCATAGTCCACCGCGCTGGCCAAGTGCGTATTGGTAAACTTTACACATAGATACATTTCAAAGACTTTTTTTTTAGATTCGTCCGGTATGCAACTTCCTCGATTCCCCGATCACGATGTTTTCCTTCACTGTTTTAGCAAGTGATAATTAATTTCCAATAAGCACATCACTTTGAAAAAGACCCTTAAAGGCTTACTTCTATATTTATTACGTAATAAGTAAATTAAATCCGTATTACGTAAATATTTAAATATTTACATTAGTAATACGTACTTATTTTTAACTTGAAATGTTAGTATTTGAAGGTGGTACGCCACACGTATTTCTGCCTAATAACAGCAGTGTAACGTTGCTGTGTTTCGGTTCGAAGCGTATGGTAAAAGAAACTTTTACGAGGTGTTCCAACTTTGTCTTCAGAGGTAACGGTGCATCTGTAGCCAATCTAATCTTATCTGTATTTGATTACAGATGCCCATGGGCGGTAATAACGACTTACCTTCAGGTGGATGGCATTCTCGTCTGCTACTTTAGTATTACATATAAAAACCACTTTATTCCTTAGAAATTGCAACGCATCTGTGATTGGCTTCAGGTAGAACCTGTTCTATATGGAGTTCTACAGATGTCCATACTGCAGTGACCATCATATGGACTACATACTCGCTTACAATTACCCAAATTGAACACCTATTATTATTCCATCCAACAATATCCCAAGATATCATACAGTGTTGCCAGATGTGCATTTAATTCGTGAATTTGCGCTAATCTGTGGGCGGAGATTTTTGACATACCCTTTGTGATAAATTGGCTTGCATTTGTGTCATTTATTTACGAAAATGATAAATAAGTGAATAAGCATCAACTTAATAAGGTTCTGAAGGTGGTAGAACCCTTTGTGGTTCGACTCCGGTGGCACCACCGCCACACCTATTTCTACCTAATAACAGCAGTGTTAGGCGCTGCTGTGTTCCGGTTTGAAGGGTGTGGTAAGGGAGACAGACTTTTCCGAGGCGTTCCAGCTTAGTCCTCAGGGGTAACAGCGCATCAGTGGCCGACCTGAGGTAGGAATATGTAATCCTACCTGGGGTTGAATAATGATGTCCATGGGCGGCAGTAGCCACTTAACACCAGGTGGACTGCATGCTTGAAAAATCAGACCGTAGCTGGGATTTGAACCTCGGACCCCTCGATCGAGTTTCGCTAAGCACGGCGTTATTAATCCAATATTCGTCACAAATAACACAATGGACCCGCCCATACACATTACAATAAGCCTTTGTTAATGTTCGTGCTAACACCTCATAATTGTTTGAGGGGATTTGTAAAGGGATTACGCTTTGACTTTAGACTAAATGCTTTTTTATAAAATTGTAGTACCGTGAAAGTCATCTGATAGTTATCCGTGTGGATTTTTATAAGATTGCAGTAGCAAACGTTTGTTCTTTAGCGCGTCCTACAGCCCAAAGCGATTGACGGATTTTAATAACTATACTAGTGGTGCCCGCGGCTTCGCCCGCATTTTAAAGAAATAATATGACATACATAAAACGGAAAATTTGTACCTGCATTGGAATGACAGTGGTGCCATCTGTCGAAAATTGGTCTTACCAACTCCCAAACCCTCGTGGGCTCTTGGACAACAACTTTGCTAAAGATCATCACTTGATCAAATGCATAGTTTCCGATTCTATAACTACTTACGAATTAAAAATCAATTAAAAAAACCTTTTCCACGGACTAAATTGTGAATTTAAACCATTCTCAAGTCCCCTTGAACACAAACAACAAATTTCATCAAAATCAGTCCAGTCGTTTAGGAGGAGTTCAGTGACATACACACGCACATAAGAAATATATATATAAAGATTAAACAAAACAGCCATAGGAAAAAGAGTATATATGTGTAAGCTAAGTACCTTCGCTTAATTTGCATGCATGTAGGTTATTTATAGGTATACAATGTTAATGTTTTTTTCATGTTAAAATTTAATAATGTTTATGTGGCATTTTATAGGGAAACTATTGATTACATAGTTTGTGAATTACTACAAAAACACATACGTTTTTGTAAAATGCGTGGTAGTGTTATTGTGTTATATGTGTTGATTTAATGTACTTTGTAAGCGTTATTTTAAAGAAATATTAACCTTCTGCTTTTCTTCTCTATATAAACTGTAAGTGTGGCAAATTTCATACTAGTCTGTCCGCGTAATTTTCGTAAAAAGGGGTACAAAGTTTTTGCTTCACGTATTAATATAAAGATTATGAAGTATTATTGGATTCGTCTAAATTACGGGATTGGATTCGTCTAAATGACAATGGCTATATTATCAAACAGTCAGTTGTTTTTTATAATAATTCTCTAGTCATTGATTGATGGATTCATGACGTTTCATCTACAACAACTGGACTCGTGGCGGTCCTCCACGCCTCGGTTTGCACGGACGTTCTTGCCACGAATGTGTTAGATGTGGAATGAGCTTCGTCATGAGGTATTCCCGGACCGCTATTACATGGGGATCTTCAAAAAAGGTGCAAAAAGAGCTCACATACAAAGACGGTGATGCATTGGCGACTCCTCTAGTGTTGCAAATGTACATGGGCGACGTTGACTACTTTCCATCAGGTAGATGTCCTCAGAACGTCTGCTTAATCGTTAAGTTAATCAATAAAACAAGAAGTAAATTCCCAAAGGCCCAACATTGCTAAAATGATGATTGGAATTATTTTTTATTTGTTTTTGACAACTCGTGCTACAAATGTCGCCTCCATTACAAATAATCCAATCTAATACACATAATACCAACTAAACACCCTACTTTACCCATTTTTTAGCAAAACCGCATACCTATGTAAGTATGTACTTACGTATAGTCCACGCCAAACTGCTAGTCCGCTGTGAAGTTGTTGCGAGCAGATGTAGTCGTACAATTTTCTGTGGCGACGCGATTCTTTTCTATGTTCAGAGCGGTCTAACAGTATTACGCCGACTATACCTATGTATGCTTTACAACAAGTATCTTTACATTCGATTTTGACAATTTATCGTAAAAATATCTTTATTCTACAAATATCGTGGTTTGAATTGTGTATTAATTTCTTTTTAACCGACTAGCCCAAAGAAGAGAGGTTATCTATTCGCCCGCGTAGGTATATTTTTTGCTAGAAAAGTCGCCTACATTAGAAATAATCCAATATAATACACATAACACCAATTAATCTTACCCATTTTGTGACAAGTATGTCTTTATAGGTATGCTCATAGATTAGTAAAGATTACTCACGCCTAACAAGAAAATGTACCCAGTTTTGAGAATTGAAAAAGTTGCGTAAAAAAGTTTTGCCACGTCTCCGTGCTAAAATGTCCCTAACATATTTGAAATAATTATTTATTTATTATGTAAATTACGCAGTATTAGTTATTTTCTCTAAAATGATTTTATTTGTCAAGAATTCAAAAAAAGAACTTACTAATAAGCCGTTTGTGGCTTCATTCAATTTCAAGGCGGCGAAGTATCTTTACTAATCTATGGCTCCACCAATGACGACTATATTTTTACGCAGCCGGGTTTCCTGTTTTTATAATCAAGTCTGTAATTATATTTCAAAACTCCTCCACATTGCTAAAATGGCGATTGGAATTATCTTTACATTTGTCTTTGACAATTTAATGGACAAATATCGTGGTTCTAATTACTTTTTGGCAATTTTTTCCACGTGGTTGGAATTGACAATTAATTTGTTTTTTCCCTACAAATGTCGCCTCCATTACAAATAATCCAATCTATTAGATTGTGTACAACACCAACTAATCACCCTACCTTACCCATTTGGTGACAAAAGTGAGCAAAACCGCGAATGTACCTATGCTATTCAACCGCTGAGCTATCTTTAAATTTGTTTTTACAATTTATCGTATAAATATCTTTATTCTACATATATGGCGGTTGGAACTGTTTTTTTATTTGTTTTTGGCAATTTATTTCACAAATATAGTCGTTTGAATTGTGCGTTAATTTGTTTTTAACCGAGTTCCCAAAAAAAGAGGTTATCTATTCGCCCGCGTATCTTTTGCTAGAAAAGCCGCCTACATTAGAAATAATCCAATGTAATACACATAACACCAACTAATCACCCTACCTTAGCCATTTGACAAAAGTGCAAAACAGGGCGTGGAGAGCAGCTGCGTTTAATAGCTGCGATCTGGAGGCGGGGCGCTTTGCTTTTGTCAGAATGGGAGTGATGTGTGTGGCGACAGCGCAATTATTCGTCATATATCGAGCAAAAAATATTATTTGTAATGGTAAGTAAGTAGGCCGATCATGGACTTCTGTTATCACAGATAAGATGTGAGATTAGCCATAGATGTGTTGGTACTCTTAAGGACTAATCTGGAATCCGAAAAGTATATTATTATAGTTCGCGCCAAACTGCTAGTCCGCTCTGAAGTTGTTGCGAGCTGTAGTCATACAATCTGCTATGGCGACGCGATTCATTTCTTTATTCAGAGCGGACTAGCAGTTTTACGTGGACTATAGGTATCTCTTCAAGCAAACACAGCAGCGCTAGTGCTGTTATGAGGCAGAAATAGGTGTAGGGGTGGTGATGTAGGAGTCAAACCATACAGAGTTCTAACACCTCTACCTTAGGCTTAGATTAGTAAAGATTACTCACTCCTAACAAGAAAATGTACCCAGTTTTGAGAATTGAAATAGTTGCGCAAAAAAGTTTTGCCACGTCTCCGTGCTAAAATGTCCCTAAAATATTTGAAATTATTATTATAAATTATTTAATTATCATGTAAATTACGCAGTATTCGTTATTTATTCGTAAATTTTCTCTAAAAATGTTTTTATTTGTCAAGAATTCAAAAAAAGAACTTACTATATTAAGCCATTTGTGGCTTCATTCAATTTCAAGGCGGCGAAGTATCTTTACTAATCTAAGACTTTAGGTAATTTCAGATCAAAAAAAAGATCTATAAGCCTCACGGGACTCGCCAAGACTAGTCGTTGGTTAAAATTAGGTAAGTTGAAAAGTACCTACCTATTAACAAAAATCTAGTTACAATTCCATTGTAACGATCTTTTCGTCAAATAATTTCAATTTTGGGACTAACTTTAGTTGAAAATCAACCTCATATTCTTGTAGTTAGACAGAGAATATTTGTAATTGTCATTGTTAGCAGATGAACAAAAAAAGAATGTTAAAGGTGGTAGAACCCTTTGTGGTTCGACTCCGGCGGCACCACCGCCACACCTATTTCTACCTAATAACAGCAGTGTTAGGCGCTGCTGTGTTCCGGTTTGAAGGGTGTGGTAAGGGAGACAGACTTTTCCGAGGCGTTCCAGCTTAGTCCTCAGGGGTAGCGGCGCATCTGTGGCCGACCTCAGGTAGGAATATCTAATCCTATCTGGGGTTGATTACAGATGTCCATGGGCGGCAGTAGCCACTTACCATCAGGTGGACTGCATGCTCGTCTGCTACTCTTATATTATATAAAAAAAAAAATGAAAATAATGTTTGGTTACGCCCCCAACGGTAATTTAGGGTGAGCTTTTTAAAAGAAAAAAAATGCAAAAACCGGATTTTAGAGACTGCATTAAATATTTTACCGGTTTATTAAAATCAAGTGTTAGATGTTCTGGTTTTAATTGTTATTTTAAATTAAGATAAATTTTATCCTCTTTTATTATGATACAGGAGCCCGATGGCAGACGAATAGACTGAGGAGACTAACGCTCCGTATCAATATTCAATCTTTCTTTTGCTTACCAAAAATCGATGACAATTTCTAGTCAACATTGTTAGTCTTTAGTAGATAAAACATTAGATAAATTGAGTGTTAGTAAAGCTAATAAGACGTACCACCGTAGGTAGCGTTTTTACCTTTTGGCTACGACTAAAAAGGGTTACAGTGTTCCTTAATTTAGTGTTAAGTGTAGGCATAGATTAGTAAAGATACTTCGCCGCCTTGAAATTAAATGAAGCCACAAATGGCTTATTAGTAAGTTCTTTTTTTGAATTCTTGACAAATAAAAACATTTTTAGAGAAAATTTATGAATAAATAACTAATACTGCGCAATTTATATAATAAATAAATAATTATTTCAAATATTTTAGGGACATTTTAGCACGGAGACGTGGTAAAACTTTTTTACGCAACTATTTCAGTTGTCAAAACTGGTTACATTTTCTTGTTAGGAGTGAGTAATCTTTACTAATCTATGAGTGTAGGGTGTCTTTTGAACCCTAGACTTAAGACTGAAACCTTAATTTCAAGATTAATAAATAATTAATTAGGACTAAAAAGAAGAAGTGTTGGCCTAGTGGATTAAACTCGGCTTCTCGATGGTCCTCTGACCAGAGGTTCAAATTCTAGGAACTCTCCTCTGATTTTCAAAAGTTATGTGCGTATTAGAAATAATTACTTGCTTTACCGGTTAAGTAAAACACCAATTTATAAAAAAAATCTTAAAATTATGTAAATTGTAAAGTCTTCTAACACACTTGGCCAGCGCGGTGGACTATGGCCTAATCCTTCTCATTCTGAGAGGAGACCCGTGCCCAGCAGTGGAACAGTAGGTAAATGGTTGACGAAGAAGAGGAATTTTACTATAATAAAACTAAACAAATAAATTTTATCACACTTTAATTAAAATAAATCTTATTACATATAATTTTAGGCAATCACTTAAATTTACATACGATAATTATATCTTTTACATACATCTATTTCTAACGTATTTAGCTGTGTCGGCCATTTTGGTTCGGATAGTGCCTTAAGTTGGCAGCGGGGTTCAGTGGTGCCAACCTAGCGTCATAAATAGTGTTGCGAGGAATCGGTAACAGCGACTCTTGCCGATTTTCAGTTTTAGTCGCGCTCAAAAACGCAGACGTTTGTGACTGTAATAAGCTCCCAGGTAGTGGCTGTGTTCTGTCTAAACGAAATTGTAGATTTTGCTTCTCCATCTGATGGTGTTGGGTTCGGACAGCGAAACGGTTCACGTGAACCGGTATTGGGACGACTATTTTGGTGCCGGATCCGTTTTTGCCGCCGGAATGGCTGCCGGACGCGAGGCCTGCTTTCACGCGTTTCCATTTCGCCCGGCGATTTTGGAACCAGATTTTCACCTGTAACAAAAGAACATATTATTCTTTTTTAATTTAGACTAGCTTATACAGTTTTGCCACAGCTCGTGTATGTTATTTACAAAAAAATGTAGCAATTGCGAGCTTTATGTGGCTGCAGTTTTGTCTAGTACCATGTAACTACATAATGACACAGAATACAAAAAAAATACAATACCGACCGAGGTCATAACCTATAAAGCGATTTTGTTGTTGTTACACACACAACACACACACACAACACACACACACACAACGCACACACACCCTCTCACACACTTTTATAACATACCTTAACTCCATTGTAACCATTCATTTTTTTTTCTCGACTAAAATTAGATTTCAAATTGTTAATATCGCCTTGTTTGGAAGAGCGGGGTACCCAGTAACACAAGTTTTTCAACCCAGTACAGGGACCCTTGCCACTTGTTTTGTAGACTCCATTTGAAATTAGATAATAAACTATTTTATTTTTTATTTTTTTTATTTTGTATATTAGTTTGATGCTACATAATGGTCGAATTACAGCCTATTTTATTTGTAACCGGCTTATTTTCTAACTACGTTGTTCACTCAGTGGTAAGTCCATGAATATCAGTAATCACTTCGAGGTGATTTACCACTCCTAACTTCGTCTAATATGAACCTAATTCCGACGTTAGGTACCTATATAATTTCACTATTTACAATTGCAGCAGCTCTATCGACTCACCTAGGCATAGGAGTATGAATACGAATAAGCTGGTAAGGAAATGCAATTTAAATGAAATGAAAATTGTCTGTCTTGTCACTGACAAATTTAGAATCCTTATTATTACTTGTGACATATTTGCATATCCTTTGGGTTAGGATAGGAGCACAGAACTAATGTATTTCACATAGATATGTGAAATACAGGATAAGGTGGAATAGATATTCCACCTTATCCTGCAATAAATGAATTGAATTGAAATTGTTAGTTATACTATTCTTGTACTACTACCAGATCGGTAGGTACTTTTGTTTTTGAAAACTAACCTGGGGGGTTACTTTCATCTCTTAACGCAATATTTATTTATTATTTTAATCATACTTTTACTTTTTTGCAGTTTTTGTTCGTGTATGACGAATGTGTATGACGGAATATTTTACTGTTTTAAGGTGGAAATAAAACTTTCCTGAACTATGATGGTTTTTAAAAGATGGTGGTAGGCCCCTTGCGTCCGTCGGCACCACGCTATATTCTCGCGCGAAGTTTTCATGACATCTTTTGTGTGTGTGTTGTGTGTGAATAATAACTTGCAAACTGACCTGAACTTCACTAAGCTTCAACGCAGACGCGATCTGCGACCTCTCCGTGAGGCTCAGGTACTTCTTGGCGTGGAACTCCCGCTCCAGCTCCAGCAGCTGCTCTGACGTGAACGCAGTCCGTCTCCGCCGCGCCTTGTTCTCGCGCGGTGTGTCTGTGCCGTCTTCTGTCTCTTGCTCGGAGTCGTTTCCTGTTAAGAAAGATAAAATTATAACTTCATATTACAATGTGTCTAAATACTTACAGATTGGGTACAAATCCCAGACCTATATCTAAAACAGGTCTGTGGAGGAGAAGTATAAATACTTCCTGAAAAACTATTCAATTGTAACTTGAATTAATACTTTAATCGCAGTAGTAACATGATGCATATATACACACGGAACTATGTTTTTTTTGTGTAAGAGGACATAACTACAGTATACCAAGCAGGAACTAAACTTAATAAAAGTTCAAATAACAAATATAGGTAATATGATGCAACATAAGTATCTATGAAAAGATTTAGACTCGATATTATGAATTAAGCATTACGAATCCATACCGAGGAGAATGCAATGGCGCTGTTTATCACCTGATTATCACCTTTTATCTAAATTTAACTTAACTGCTAAGAACAAAGCACGCAGTCCTGCCATAACCTATTTTATTCAAACGTGGTAAAACGCTATGTGATTCGAAACCGGAGCTACCACCGCCACGCCTATTTCTGCCTTGTAACAGCAGTGTTAAGCGCTGCTGTGTTCCGCTTTGAAGGATGTGGTAAGGAAGGCATACTTATACGAGGCATTACTACTTAATCCTTAAGTGTAGCAGTGTATCCGTGTCTGAACTCAGGTATAAATCTAATCTTATCTCAGATTGATTACAGATATCCATGTACGGCAGTAGCCACTTACTATCAGATGGACTACATGCTCGTTTTTTACTTCAAGACTAAAGTATAATAAAAAACAATAACAACAAAGTAAATAAACATCCTAAAGCCACAATTTCCTTTTCAGCTTCACATTTAGCAAAAACAAGATCAAATCAGGGAAACAGTAACGATGAGATCAGTAAAACTGACCCTTCGAAGGGACGATAAAGCGACGGCCGACGTCAGCGCCACGCCTACCCCCAGCCCTCGTAACAATTTAAAACATTAAGCTGAAGAAATAACAATTTGAATACATTTTGTAATAGATTTACTGATAATTTTAGTTGTAAAATTTTAAGAAATAAAGGGCAAGAATTTTAAATACTGTCGTTAGGGCTAATGTTTAAAAGTCATTATAAGTAATTTGTCCCAAAAAATACATTTTCTCACTGATCCTCAAAAAAATCTAGTCCTTATAAAATACATAATCAATGCCAAGTTTTGATTCGTAGACATATAATACTTTCGAATTTAAGCAACGAAAACAGCAATAGTACATTAAGAACTCAAAAAAATATATTAATAGGTATATTTTCTTTTTTATATTATTACTAGCTGTCCCGACAAACGTCGTGTTGCCATATAAATAAAAAAAAATGTTAAGGGTGAACAACCCTTATCACTTAGGGGTATAAAAATAGATAGTAGCCGATTCTCAGACCTACTGAATATGCATATAAAATTTGATGAAAATCGGTAAAGGCGTTTCGGAGTACGGTAACTAACATTGTGACACGAGAATTTTATAAATAAGAATATTTTTTGGTTGGACCTGTTCAGAAAAATTGTAGCTGTATTTTTTGCATAATACAAAGAATAAGAGCACAATGTTTTATATGCTCCAAAGTAATTTCGAACATGTAATAATATTATTCTGCACAAAAATGTAACTTTGTATTATCTAGGTATATTAATATTTTCTCTTCAAAAGAAATCGCAAAAATCAGACATTTCATAAGGCTAAATATTGCAATTTGCAAACAAATGAAAATACACAAATTATTTATTAAGTTACGTATATATTCAATGAGTGAAATATGTGATCTATACAAACATGAATTAGTACGATATGATTGTAACAGTAACTTTTGTATCATCATCAACTCATGAATGCCTTACAGTTGAGTTCGGATCTTCTCTCATAATCAAAAGTGTGTAGGCACACACATCAATCAGCGCAATTGGTCCAAGACAGTCCACGTCTAATTAAATGTGGGTTTGTGGGTGTTTGAATATCTAACCAGATACAACATATATTTATTTAAAACATTATGAAGAATTTTTGTACAATTAAATTTCCTTAAACGTTAAAGCTAGTCATAATCAATCCCTAATAGGCACACTAGTAACTTCGAAAAATCAAAGATAATCAAGACTCAAGATACAAGACAAGATAAGCAAGACTCCAATTCTGGTCTTTTAAATTAGGCACACTAGGTGTTTCAAAAAATCAAAGATATACCTAAGCCTCGATCCCAATCTTCAAGATTGAGAAGCAAAAAGTTGAAGCTACTCAACCCACTTCCTCGTTCATAGTACGAGCATGAACGCCAACGTCACCAACATGAGACCTCAATGACACATCGAAAGAATCCGTCACAGACAGTTTAAGAGAAACCCCAAGGGGTATGTTTACCGACCGACATCCCTCGGGATATGCTATACCCTCAGGACAAGCGTGACACGTAAGTTAGTTTTGATGTAGTTAGGATATTTAATATTGTCAAGCAGTGAAAATGATTTATAACGATTTACGTGTACTTATTGAATAAAAGAGTAATAACTCTTTTATCTTCTCAACATAAAAGAGTAACTCTTTAATTTCTTCAAAATTTTCAAATGGCAAAATTATTTGTAGGTTAATCTTTGATAAGTTAAATAGATATTTTACTCATCTAAGAATTTAATAATAGATTAATTTTACTAAGATTTAATAATCTTGCAAATTATATTAATTTTCTGTATTTTGTATAAATTGGTTGTTTTAAATATTATATAATCGGATTACACTAATATATTCAATTGGTTTACATGATATATTGCTATATACATAGATTAGTAAAGATTACTCACTCCCTAACTAGAAAATGTGCCCAGTTTTGAGAATTGAAATACTTGTGTAAAAAAGTTTTGCCACGTCTCCGTGCTAAAATATCCCTAAAATATTTGAAATAATTATTTATTTATTATGTAAATTCATGTAAATTACGCAGTATTAGTTATTTATTCGTAAATTTTCTCTAAAAATGTTTTTATTTGTCAAGAATTCAAAAAAAGAACTTACGATAATAAGCCATTTGTGGCTTCATTCAATTTCAAGGCGGCGAAGTATCTTTACTAATCTATGGCTATATATGAAATTACTTGCTGCAATAGAGTATTAAAATGATAATCGGCTACTTTAAGAATTGTGCAATAAAGAGAGTCGTAGAATTAATTAAATAAATAAGTTTTAAGTTAAATATAACAAGAACATGTAACTTAAGATTTCTACTGGATTGACATAGTTATATGTACAAAATAAAACCTATATAGTATTAAATTTACTTCAATGTTTTTAAAAAGCTATCCATTAACACACATTATTTAAAAGATAGTTTAACGATCAAAATATCGGCATTAATTTGCTTATAAAAGATTTATATTTTCCCATAGATTAGTAAAGATACTTCGCCGCCTTGAAATTGAATGAAGCCGCAAATGGCTTATTATAGTAAGTTCTTTTTTTGAATTATTGACAAATAAAATCATTTTTAGAGAAAATTTACGAATAAATAACTAATACTGCTTAATTTACATAATAAATAAATAATTTATAATAATAATTTCAAATATTTTAGGGACTTTTTAGCACGGAGACGTGGCAAAACTTTTTTACACAACTATTTCAATTCTCAAAACTGGGTACATTTTCTTGTTAGGAGTGAGTAATCTTTACTAATCTATGTATTTTCCACAGACGTTATGAGACAAAGAGGATACGTCAAACAATAACTACTCGTATTTAGCAACCGCACAGCGTATTTCCCAAGAATTTTTAACCAAACAATACTAAGTGCCAAAACTAACACCGAATTTAGTATTCGCGCGTGCAATTGTGCAATTTCCATGAAAAACCGTCCATAAAACGATCCCTTAGCAAATAAATACTTTATTTCTTATGGCCGCGTCAACCACGATTGACAGTTATCGAGCGCGCCAAATGAATCGTAAAACCCGCGGAAACATCGACTTTGCAAGCCCTAAACTCCAAAATCACCTTTATTCCCACCAACATAGATGTCACTACATTCGAATGTAGATGTAAAATGATATTTGTAAACATAAAGCTCAGTTCCCGCCATAACGCTGCGTTCTGAATTTAAAATACGAATTCGTAAATAGTGCGTTCGAAAGCAAGCGGCGAGTTAAATGGTTCGAAAATGTTTTAATATGCAGTTTCGTTGAATCGGATATTTATCGGTAAATTTGGATAAGCGGACGTCACTAGCGATTGCAGTCACGTTCGCATCGGTTTAAATTTTTCACACTGCGCGCGGGAAAAGTGACGTAGAATGCTAAGAAGACAATATGGCGACTGACGGTTGAATTATTTGTTTTTCAGTTATGCAAAGTCGTATCATAGATACAACTTTAGAATATGGTTAATAGCTGGCCAGAGAAAGTATTTTATTGTGGTTCTGAAAACTCTGTTTTTCATATACCTATACATACCTATTGTAAGGTTACATTTATTATTATACCTTACTGCGTTAGTTCAAGATAAAACAAATAAAATTAAAATTAGTTTAAAACCTTTCACTCGAAAAATATTGCTGGCATATCTAATTGGCTGTATTCGTGATTTAAAAAAAAACAAAAGGGTATAATGGCGGGAAACGGCAGATGTCAAGGACGATATTTGTGGAGGTCTTGGAATTAATTAAAAATAACTAGCTGGATTCAAGTCTTTCATTGGAGATACCCCCATCAATATACATAAGGTATATTTATTGGCATCTTTTGCGCCTGTGCAAATATTTAGAAATTAATTCATGATCTTTCAGACGATGATAAAAGAGAGAAGGATGAATATGAGGATCTGAGCTCACAATTATTTTTAAAAGCCTACCTTTTTTTGTTAACGAGGGGGAAACCTTCAAAAGGTACCCGGTGTCGTGGGAGCGATACAGGGTTATGTGGGACTCTTACCGCACTAAAACCCCCCCTGTGGCCGTCCTCGGCGCTGCGTAGAGGACTCCGGGATCTAGAAAGGAACGCAACCGGAGTCCTCTTAGCGCGTTGCCCGTCGGGCTCCGCCCAGGTGAGCTTGACGCTAGCTACATTTCGCCAAATCTATTTTTTTAAAGCCTACCTTGCCGGGTTACTAAGCCTCGCAAAAAAAACTTATTTGCACTATTGTGTGATAGTCTAGCGATGGAAAGGCAACACCTTGATCGAGAGTCCGAGGTTCTAATTCTAATCCCAGACGCGCCGCTGAATTTTCAAAGTTATAAGCGTATTTGAAGGTGGTAGAACCCTTTGTGGTTCGACTCCGGCGGCACCACCGCCACACCTATTTCTACCTCATAACAGCAGTGTAGCGCTGCTGTGTTCCGGTTTGAAGGGTGTGGTTACGGAGACATACTTTTCCGAGGCGTTCCAGTTTAGTTCTCAGGGGGTAGCGGCGCAACTGTGGCCGACCTCACTAAACCAACATTTATTTGAATTATTTTTTACTTTGTAGTGACATAGAAGTCGGTGGTATTTTTTGTTAAAAAATTTTTTTCACCCTTTTTAGTGATGACATGATAACATTTATATTAATACAATATAAAATTGTATAAACGAGATCATGAATTAAGGTAAGGTCTGAATTTACATTGATTGGAACCGCCCGCTCGCAGGGCGCTGCCGCGCCCCGCTCGCTTAGTTTTATATTGTCTTATATGTTCCAACCTAACCTAACTAAATAGTCAATGATGAACTGGCTTTGCAATTTCGTTAGAACCTTCACCAAATATCTTCAAACACAACTCAATTATTCCCATCGGTTGAGGAGTTACATATTTTGTATCCGAGCCACATTATCAGACTCTTAAATAGTCAACGATGAACTGGCTTTGCAATTTTATTAGAACCTACACCAAATGTCTTCAAACACAACTCAATTATTCCCATCGGTGGAGGAATTACATATTTTGTCTCCGAGCCACATTAGCAGACCCTTAAATAGTCAATGATGAACTGGCTTTGTAATTTCATTAGAACCTACACCAAATATCTTCAAACAAAACCCAATTATACCCATCGGTTGAGGAGTTACATATTTTGTCTCCAGAACCCACTCTGATCCTCATCATATTTAAATGGGACCAACTTGTAGCAATTGTCCACATACGAAATTAAAGGCATTAAAATAGGTTCATAAACGGCGAAGTTATGGCTGTTATATTTACATGGGTGGAGGAGTTCCCCTCATTTTCTCCAGAACCCATCGATGGATCCTAACCATATTTAAATGGGACAAATTTCCAGCTCGTCTCTATACAATAAAAAAAGAATTATTAAAATCGGTCCACTAACGGCGGAGTAATTCGTGTACACACATAAAAAAAAAAAGATACCGGTCGAATTGATAACCACCTCCTTTTAGAAGTCGGTTAATGAAGGACTGTTTAGTGAATATACGGTCGTATCAAAACTGTATGTGGTTTCATTTTTGGCGCAATAGTGATTTAGTTTTCACACGAAGGGCTCAACCTTTAAAATCAATACTTCCAATTATTTGTCACTCGATAATAATGGCGATCTTACAAATCGATTAGTGCCGGCTCGTTCAAATAGCAAATGTCACGCCACTCGAACACATCTGTACCGTGAAATTATTCTGAAATGAATGCTTTTAGCGCGAAAATCACAGCTGGCATAGGTTCAAAGATTTAGTTATTGTTATTATGATCTTTTATACGCAAATATACACAACAAGCTGTAAGGTAGTACCAATTGTGGTTCGACTCCGGCGGCATCAAGGAGACAGCTATTTCTGCCTATAAAATAGTTATTATTATTATCATCTTTTATACAAACATTGAAGGAGACCTTTGTGGGTCGACTACGGCGGCACCGCCACACCTATTTCTGTCTAATAACAGCAGTGTTAAGCGCTGCTGTGTTCTGGATTGACTATTGAAGGTGGTAAAGCTCTTTGTGGTTCAACTCCAGCGACAACACCACACCTATTTCTGTTATAACAGCAGTGTAGCGCTGCTGTGTTCCGGTTTGAAGGGTGTGGTAAGGGAGACATACTTTTCCGAGGCGTTCCAGCTTAGTCCTCAGGGGTAGCAGCGCATCTGTAGCCGACCTCAGGTAGGAATCTTATCTTGTCTGGGGTTGATTTCACATGTGTCGTTCTCATACTTATTCATTCAATTTTGGTTCGCCTCCGGCGACACCACCGCTACTCCTATTTTTAAGCTACTTCGAAAAAAAGGAGGTTCTGTATTCGGCTGTATGTATTTTTTGCCTTATAAAAGCAAATAGCGCTGTTGTGTTGTGCTTTGAAGGGTAATATGGGAGACATACTTTGCCGGTGCTTTGCAACGAAACGCGTCTGTTACTAATCTATGTTACTATCTTATGGAGTTACGCGTCTGATATTGATTACCAAAGTCTACCACTTATTACTTACCATCAGATCGACTGCATGCTCATTGCTGTTTCAATCATATCGACGACCCCACCGAATAAAGAGCTCTTACACAAACATTTTTACTACATTTTTCGGTTATTTAGGCTTTCCTGTACCACCTCAATTTTTATGAATAAATTATTGCACAGAAATACGAATGATTATTATTACACACATGTTGCTTCTATTTATTCATCGTATAAGAAACATGTTAAAACTTAAGCCACATATCTTATTAACACTAATACACATGCATTGTACCTTTACAATTAATAAATTGCAGAACAGAATTAATAAATGTATAAAGGTGGCCGCTACAACAGAGACTAAAAATAAAAATGGTTGAAAATAAAATTATTTATTTAAGTATTTATTAAATCATATTTTTATTTATTTAGTAATAAATGGAAGTCACCTTACAAGAAACCGCTATTTTTCGGTGTATTTCGCTTTATCTATAAAGCCGAATAGGTAGGCAGTTCAAATTTTCAAAATTACTTCTATCGCTTTTATGATAACAAATACTTAACTTAATAAATAAGAAACAAATCAAAACTTGATGGTCCGGAACCTCCATGTGGAAGTTCGACTTTACTTGTCCATTTATTTTTAAAACTGCTTCCAGAGATTTTAGAAACATTTACTTAATCACGATGACCATTAAATCTGTTTGCAACTAATAAATCAGAATAAAAGCTACTGCGCTACACACAGAAACACATACGTTAATTTTTTTTAACAAAAAATTACAACCAACTTCTATGTCACTACAAAGAAAAAAATAATTCAAATAAATGTTGGTTTAGTACATAGTTCTGAAGTCGGCGCTCAATATAGTTCGTTGGATAACGGCGTAAACAGCGTGTCCAGTGTGAGCACACATAAAAAACATATATACGGTCGAATTGAGAAACCTCCTCCTTTTTTGAAGTCGGCTAAAAATACGTAAAACTTTCAGATGAATCTCAGCCTCTGTCAGGGGGTCCGAGGTTTGAATCCCAGGCACGCACCTCTCTTCGTTGTAGTAAAAGCTATGGTCGGGTAGTATCGGTAAGCATCTCGCATATTGGAAACCCGAGAAATCCTTCTGCGAGGGTGTCATCTGCGGTGAGGGAGAAAGTGAAAATATCGTACTTTCTAATCCGCAGCCGGAAAACCAAGTATAGTAGATGGGTTCCTCACGCCCATTTCCTATATGTCCTACCCCCATAACAGAGGCACTGACGTAGGAGGCGGAGATGTCCTTCGTCGAACCAGCAAGCCTCGAGATGGCGCTCCTCAAAGATGACGGCATGGAGTAGTTCCAGCTTGATCCACAACCGAGATGGGGATGCGTACCCGTGGTCGCGACAAAGGGTGTACAGAGGAACACAGTGTTGTTATAGCAGGTAGGAGTCCGGCATATCCTCTCCGCTGTCCCCGCGGCTGAGAGGAACCCATAAAGGGTTTCTCTACGAAAAAAAGATCCTCTGATTTGTCAAAGGTATGTGCGTATTAGAAATATGTTATCTGCTATAACGGCGAAGCAAACATCGTGAGGACATGTCTGAGAGTGTTTTACAAAGAACAATATGAAAGGTGTGTAAAGTCTACCAATTCGCACTTGGCCAGCGCGGTGGACTATGGCCTGAATCCCTTTCATTGTAAGAGATCCGTGCCCAGCAGTGGGACAGTAATGGGATGACGATGAAACTTTTAGAAGTCGCCTTGTAATGAGGAAAATAAAATAATAAAGTAAGATTTAAGTAACACTAGTTTTAAGTTATGGTGTCTTGTTTTGAAAGTTCTAGACAGCTCTACCGGGCTAAAGGGGGGGTCCGTCCCGGGCCCCTATACCTGGGGGCCCCTCAAACATAGTTGCTAACTAGCTAAAAAACAAATCTGAAAAATGTCTAAGTCAGCGAAAAATAAAATCCGCCGGAATCATTCGTATTTCTCAACGAATAAATATGACACAATGTTAATTTTTAAAATCAATTTACACTGGGGGCCTCGCGAAACAGAAAAAACAAAGGGGCCTCCAACGACCTTAGGCCGGCACTGCTAGATATATAGACATTATCACAGGATGTTCTAACTTAATTATAAAAGTAACAGTCTCAGGCAAGGTTTCAATTTTGCGCTACTGGCAAGTTTTACTTTGCACAGAATGTTTCTAATAAGAGAATTAACAAATATTAAATTTGAAAACTTGACGACATTCTTTCGCCAAATTGTCAAATATTACTAGGACTTTCGCAGACTATTGTAATGGAATGTATCAGGCATGTACCTGATGGTAAGTGGCTACTGTCGCCTAAGGAAATCTGTAATCAACCCCAGATTACATCAACAGATGCCTCGCTACTCCCGAGGACTAAGTTGGAAAATCTCGGATAAGTATTCCCCCTTCAAACCAGAATACGGCGCTAAGCGCTGCTGATATTATTCTGAAATAAATGTGCCGGTAGTGTCGAAGCACAGAGGGCTCTATCACATTTCTATTTCTTTCAATACAACAAGAACTAAAGGTACTGCCACCGTTCGGTTTACACGATAATTTTTCGACCACGACTTCCTCCCGAGGTATTCCCATAGCGATATGACATGGGTCTCTTCAAGAAAAGTCCTAAAAAGAACTTTCTTCCAAATTCCGCGATGTATTAGCGACTCTTCTGGTGTTTCAAATGTCCATAGGTGCAGCGCCGAATAATAACGCTTTCTTGTATGACGACCTCTATTTATTTTAAAGCTTTTTTATTTTTAGTATGCTGTATATATAGCGTCAAAGCTTTTTCATGGGCTGAAAAATCAAGTGTCTATCTATTACAATTCAAAAGATATAGCCATGACTTTTTTTATACTATAGGAGTAGCAGACGAGCGTGCAGTCCACCTGATGGTAAGTGGCTACTGCCACCACAGATAAGATTAGATATTCGTACCCGAGGTCGGCCACGGATGCGCCGCTACCCCTGAGGACTAAGCTGGAACGCCTCGGAAAAGTCTGTCTCCCTTACCACACCCTTCAAACCAGAACACAGCAGCCCTTAACACTGCTGTTGTAAGGCAGAAATAGGTGTGGCGGTGGTGCCGCCGGAGTTGGGTCACAAAGGGTTCTACCACCTTCAAAACACAGACAGACGGACAGACAGCGGAGACTTAGTAATAGGATTCCGTTTTTACCATTTGGATACGGAACCTTAAAAGCTATAAAACATTTGGACAAAAACACAAACCTTGAGCATTATCGTCGCCTCCATCGCTCTCCACTTCACTTCCAACACTGACAGGACTCTCCCTCTTCTCATCTCTGCTCTCTTGCGTACTGGGCGCCTGGTTCAGCATCCGTAACCACGGCTCAGGGTAACCAAGTAGAAACGGAAAATTGACACCATTTTGTAAAAATGGCGCGTTTAAATAATAACGCATCCGGTTCAATCCATCCAATCGCTCGCTCTCGTCATCCTCCGAGTTTCTAGAATGTTCCGAAATGTTATTCTCTATGTCGATTTCTGGTGATTTTCTATCCGTTCCAATAAGAGACTCTATTGTGAACGGTTTTGGGGATTTCTTCTTCGTTTGTGTCTCTATTTCCTCCATTGCACTCACAATTTAAACAGATACAAAAGAATGTCACTTTAAACAGATTAAAAAAATGTTTTTTTGTCTAAAACACTAGGATAGCAGCACTTGCGAGTTATTAACACGATTACGGCAGCACGGTACAAGCGTGTACTCGACTCGACGTCAACGATACCCACTGATACTCTGATACATCGTCCGAACCACGCCCACATACGGGGTGTTGTCGAAAAGTAATTTTATTTTATTACCGACTTCGGCCGCGGGAACATAAGCTTTATTACTACCAGCGTAATAGCACTGTCGTTTTTTCGACCATTTTCCTTTAAACGTCCAATGTATTCGTCGCTTGATTTAAAAAACAACCTTTTTGTATGAAAACAAAGTCGTTTTTCACACAGACAACAGCAAAACGATTTGTAAGTCGCTATTTTTGGAATTTCTACTCAATTTTGAATACAGAAGGTTGAATTTCCTTAACCAGCGTCATCTTCTTAAGTTACTTTGGTTTTAGTTAAGAAATGATTAAGAACACTTAACGACATCGCCAGAAAGAGACAGAGTAGGGTTAGATAAATGCGTAGAAAAGAGATAGAAGACGGATTGTGGCTAGAATACACTGGTAATTGGTGGTGATCAAAATGTTTTGCTTGTGTCAGCGTTTCTGTAGTCCGTTTTATGCTTCGTTTACTGTGATTTCTTTTTCTCTCTTGTAAGTGACTGAAATAATATTGAATGTAAATTATATTGATATCTAATTCTTTTATATTTTCTATATCGCTTAGAATTTGGCACGTTATTTCTTTAACCCTATTAAAACTGGGAGAAGTCTACTTGGTTCGATGGCGACGGAATTATAACTACTTTTTGCTATACTAGTCTGTTGTGTAGCTCTGCTATGTAGAAATATTGTTTAAATTGGGCATTATAATCATTATTGAATAAATATTTTTTTAATTGAGCATTGAAGGACTTATCAAAAGATTCTTGCAGATGTAGATAGATAAATTAGAAGATAGATAGGTATGCTGAAACACTTTGCAGGTGAAGTAGCCTATTGGTAGATAATTTTAGTCTCTAACGATTAAAAATCAAGTTCAGACTTATTTCGTTGATTAAATTAAGTACCCAGAGCTGGGCGGGGATCTCCTTTCAGAGAGGAGTTTAGGTTTAGGTTTGGTGGCAAGTGCGAATTGTGAAACTTCTCTGAAACTTTTTTTAAGAACTCTCAAATTTCCTCACGATATTTTCCTTCAGTATTATAATGCTAACAAGTGATAATTATTTTTAATACATACCTAACCCCTCAGTTGAGAGGCCGACTCACAACCTCTAGGCTATCACTGTCAATTTTATTTGGGGAAAAAAAATCTTGTATTAATTATATTTGAGATTTATGTTGTAGGTACCTATATATTATTTTATATCCCTACTGTTTAGCACTTGTATAATATTTTCAGGAAAGTAAAAACTATGCTTATGAGTTTGGACTACTTGCATAATTAAATTGAATGCATCTTCTCCATAACGAAAACCCTTGTGAAGTGATGATAGATGTAATGACATTCAAAAAAAACTCTGTGAAGAATCTATTTTGAACAAAAAAAATGATTTGATTTGAATGAAGTGTATCAAGCCGAATTTAGCCAGAATTGTATACTATAATCCAAAAACGTTCTATTCTGAGATGAGACTTACTTTCAGCAGTAAAATTTTAATAATTTGGAGATATAATAAAAGGATCATTTGATCAATTATAAAAATACCACTCTTCATAAAGTTACGGTAAAACTATTTTACAATACCATTTTATTTCCACAAATGTTGTTCGTGGATTATTTATTTATTTATTTAATTAAGGCTCACCAACGCAGAAAACACAATAACAATTCACAAAGATAACAGCAGAGAATAAAAGGTCGTGTCCCCACAATTATAGGTGAGCACGGCATACGTAATAAATAGACGCCTTAAAAGATTACACAATACTAGATCAATTTACAAATATTTATTACAAGGTTATTTTATAGCAGTTTCAAGAATTGAATATACTTAATGATACCCAAGATTAGGTAAATTATTCATACAAGCGAGACCTAGAATATTTATCTCTTAATCCACTTTACTCTCCCGATAAAACAAACCATCCCCCGTCCCGCTCACCCCGGTCATTAGGGAGCAATTTGGCTCCTTCACCCCCCACCCTACAGACTTGTCTGGATCCTGGGTAATCGCATAGTTAGGTTTTGTTACAATATCTCATGTAATTGAGATTATGTATACCAGACAATAAGAAAGCTTACTAATAAATTATAAATATAAATGTATTTTTATCAATTTAACTACATTCGATTTCACAAAGTAAATCAGTTTAGTTAACTTATAATTTAATAATAGAATAATAGGTACTTTTTAATAGCGATAATATATGTATTAGCTGTAATTTCTTTAAATACCTACCCAATACTTCAGTACGCAGTTGTTTTAACCCGTTTCATAAATATACCTGCCTTTTTTATATATTTTTTTTCGAGGGGGAAACCTTCAAAAGGTACCCGACGACGTGGCAGCGACGCCGGGTTATGTGGGATTTTTACCACACTAAAACCCCCCCGGTGGCCGTCCTCAGCGCTTGGTATACCTACAAATATACCTACCTATTACAAAGCCTAAATACTAACTGAAGCATACTTACAATGTTCTCTAACTTAGAAAGCTCATGCATAAGAGCTTATGGAGTTACTGATTTATACATGACAATCATTCTAATGTAACATATGAATAGCACGTCTGTTTATTCCTTTTGGTTAAATATTCCTAAATTATCGTAATAGGTGTTTTCTCTATATGTTTACTCTATTTTTACGACCATTTATATGTAAATGGTCGTAAAAATAGAGTACGTAATATGTTACGTATTACTATCATTTATTGATTCAAATCCTTTACAATTTTTCAATTTACATACTAATTTTAGATAATAACCTTAATAACACTGTTTCATTTTTTGTATCTTAGCAATGCTCCTCTTGCTACTTCTCTCGATATTAAATTTCGGTCAATTGTGTCAACTCTCGGATATATTTCAAGGGTCTTTACTCCCCCGCTTTATCACTTAGCGACCCCTGTCGTTCCGAATTTATCGTGGCTGTTCATTTTGGATTACAACTATTTTGTTGGCGATACTTTGATGGTTTATTGTTTTATAATAGGTATACTTAGTCTATAATGTAGGTATATTCTTCATTTCTATAATTTACTTAAAGTGAGAATAGGATCAATGAGAGTAAGATTTAATATAATAAATAAAATAAAACAAGCCTTTATTTCTGTTACAATAATATCTAGGCACAAATATTTTCCAATTATTTTGTTCCATTTCAATGGCATATCCTTCAACAGAGGTCTCCTCTAATGATTTGGGCCAGCCACTTCTTTAATGTTCCCAGCGTTTTCTTTGACGCCCTTTATTTCTTTTACCATCCCTAGGGTACCAAAAATGAATATAGAGTAGATAAATAAATTGATGAAACTTATAGCTGTGCTAAGTAAAAAATCTATATAATTAATTTAAATAATCGATGATTTCGAAATTATTATTTTGACATGCATTTTTTTAATATGTAATTGTAAAAATAGGTTTTTGGTTGTATGTTTGCAAACCTGTATAAAAAGCAATAACAGCCAAACTTGTTATAATTTATTTTTTATAAAATTTTCAAACATTGATATTATTGGGTCTGGCAGCTCCTTAAAAATACTTATTTAAATTCCATAAGCGTTTTGTTGGATCAGGGAGCAATATGTTGAATCTATAAGGCTTTTTAAACCAAGCTTATATGTAGGTACTTATAACTCCTCTATGTTCTTGTTCAGCTGTTTAAGTTGTTAACGAGGGAGAAACCTACAAAAGGTACCTACCCGGTGCCGTGGGAGCGACACAGGGTTATTTAGGACTTTTACCGCACTAAAATTTCCCGGTGGCCGTCCTCAGCGCTGCGTAGAGGACTCCGGAATCTCCAAATGAACGCAACCGGAGTCCTTTTAGCGCGGTGCCCCGTCGGGCTCTGCCCAGGTGAGCTTGATGCTCGCTACACCGTCTGGTGTACACGACGGTATGCGACCACACATACCGCCGTCCTTCCCGGGGCCGCTGGCCGGGCGGTTTGAGCTCCCACTTTCGAATTCCGCAATCCCGGATGCCCCCTTATAGTCGCCTCTTACGACAGGCAGGGGATACCGTAGCCCTATTCTGGCCCCGGAACTACAGGAACAATGCATTGCTACCCTAAGGACTAAGTTAACAGTGTCTTTTCATTTGCCACACCCATCAAAACAAAATGCAACAAGCGTGAATCGCTGCTGTTGTAAGGTAAAAATATCTCTATTACCTTCAATACCATGTTACCTTCAATAATATTATTAACGTAATTGTAATTGTTTCAGTTTATTAAGGTACAGTGAGTATGTAAGTACATTTAGTAATCAACAATACAATGTAGGTACATGACATTACAGCGAAATAGACGAAGATATCTTTATAATAAAGGCAGCATGGTTTAAACGAAGTTTCACTTTGTAAATGATATTCTTATTTTATTCTAACAAAAAAAACGACATACGAGCACCGACTACCTATTCTTATATTGACACCAATAGCCAACTCTTTTCCTTAAACAATTTCCTTAAGCCGAGAAAACAATAGCTCTAATGACAGCGTCTAGACTGCATTACAGTGTTAGTCTAGACATTTTGCAAGTCCGGTCTCGTGGCCAGTTCTCACATAACAGAATTAGCCTCCCAAATGGCCTCCACGAATAGAATCCATTACGATACGCTAGAACAATAGGCAGTAACGCAATAAAAATATGTCTAAACACCTATTCAAGTCAATCTGACGAAGCAGGCTTGGTTTCCGATAAGTTGAAACTGTAAATTTACCTTTTTTTGTATATATATAGATATATATATATATATATACTCATTAGTCTGCAATTAGGCTATATATATATATATATATATATATATATGTATATATATATATATATATAATATATATATATATATTGTAAGTACCAAGTATAAGGTACTTTATATTAATTAGAATATAGCCTAATTGCAGACTAATGAGTAATTCTACGCTGCTACTGCTAAATAATCATATAATGAAGGCGGCGTCCTCTGACACTGCACTTCTTTGCCTTATCAAATATTTTTTTATGATTTTAATATAATTTTTAATTAAAAAAAAACCTAAGTAGTTATCGATTTTTTATTTTGAGTACCTATATTTAGAGAAGATAAAAAGGTAGAACGTGAATTAATGAGTGAATCATAGCTGCATAGATTGGTGGGTACTTCTGCTTATTGGTTTAAATTTTATAATGTTAAGGTCAGCGGTAGCGACGCATCTAAGTCCCATAATCTATGTTACACCTGCCTGCGTCTGTCTGTCAATATTTGATCTTATGTGGGTAAAATTAGATAGATTAATTATTAATACGGGGCGTTCATGTAGAGTTCTTGTTACAAATAACAATAAGCGATAGCGGTTACCTACTGATAAATTATATTGATTGTTATATGGTGGACTATAGAAGAAACGTTACTGCTTCTACCTATTTCTTCAAAAACTAGTTATACTTAAAAGTAGAGCCTTGTCTGGCAGTTGTGACAAGAAAACAAGTTTTTTTTTATAATATAAGAGTAGCAGACGAACATGCAGTCCACCTGACGGTAAGTGACTACTGCCGCCCATGGACATCTGTAATCAACCCCAGATAGGATTAGATATTCCTACCTGAGGTCGGCCACACATGCGCCGCTACCCCTGAGCACTAAGCTGGAACGCCTTGGTAAAGTATGTCTCCCTTACCACACCCTTCAAACCGGAACACAGCAGCGCCTATCACTGCTGTTATTAGGTAGAATTAAAATAATTATGTCCTTGCTTCCAAGTGGTACTCTAACTTAGGCCGATACTAATACGGTCTACTATTTTCTACTCATATGTTAAACGCTGCTGTGTTCTGGTTTGAAGGGTGTGGTACAGAGGACATACTTTTCCGAGGCATTCCAGCTTAGTTCTCAGGAGTAGCGGCGTACCTGTGACCACAGGTGAGTCTATGATTGATTAGGTACAGATGTACATGAGTGGCAGTAGGCACTTATCATCAGGTGGACTGAAAGCTCTTATGCCATTTCTATATAAAATTAATAAAAAAACTATATTCCAGGATACCTATAGATTTGGCAAGGCCAAAAAATTATTAGTACAAAGAATTAAAAGTAGGTAATCGCCGTAATCATCTTAAATCAATATTTAATACAACTACATATACTCGTAACAAAAATAAAAAGAAATCATCATTAAGACCACTATCCACACTAACAAAATGACTGAACGTACTATTCACAATTTCTTCTAAATTCCATTCCTAAAAAGTGAATTCTAATCCAATGAGATATCATAAATCACTACTAAAACTATTAGGCCTCCCGTTCCCATAACACAAACAGACCAAATTAATTGTGAACTCGTTAGAAGGGACCCTTACAATTCGCGATTCTCTTACCCGCCATTACTCGCCCACATAAATCCAAAATAATCAACTTATTCATAACAATGTTAATATGACCATAAAATTAAATATTAAAACACGCTGTATCTGTAACGATTTCGTCTATTCAAATATTTCCATCCCACTCTAATCTTACCAAAATGCGTACGTGTGACAGAGATAGGTATACTTATCTTATTGCGCCTAAATCAGTCTACCGTGAGTAATGTTCACGGTCACGCCCCCCAATCAACTCTCAGCGTCCTGATTGGTCGGATGTAATGAGGCCTGAGTTTGAAATGTTCTTTTTTTGAACAATTTTCTTTCATTATAATTCGAGCGTTTCATGAACCCCTAGTTATGTTAAATTTAATTATACTCCCTAAGGACGATTTTATTTTGATTTTTGGCTTAATGGTTATGGGAATGGTTACCATGAGTTTTTACGTTATGACAAATATGACTGTTTTGGTATTTGTTTACGTATTTGCCCATACTATTTCCAATCAGCGCCCCTAGCGGATTGTGTCAGAACTTGAAAATTGTATAGACTTATCTTGCGTTACGGTGAAAATGTGCAATTTATATACTCATATAGAGTGAATGTAGTCCTCAGGAGATCTAGGTATAAACGCATCTGTGACTGACTTCAGGTAGAACCTATTCTATATGGAGTTTGTTACAGATGGCCATAGACAGCAGTGACCGCCCAGCCATGGGAAACAAAAGCTTTTTCTACTTTATTTAAAAAAGAGCATTTAAAAATAGAGGTAGCTACATGGTCATTATATTTTAATAGACCTAACTTGAAAAAAAAGTGTCGAAGAGATAACCTCTCTTCCTTGGGAAGTCGGTTAAAAAGTACCTTAAATTTTAACAAATTGAAGACTGTGATTTCAAAATGCATTTTTCACTTTTTTCCTCATGTTCACAACATAGATTAGTAAAGATACTTCGCCGCCTTGAAATTGAATGAAGCCACAAACGGCTTATTAGTAAGTTCTTTTTTTGAATTCTTGACAAATATAAACATTTTTAGAAAAAAATTACGAATAAATAAGTATCTAATACTGCGTAATTTACATAGTAAGTAAATAATTATTTCAAATATTATGGGACATTTTAGCACGGAGACGTGGCAAAACTTTTTACGCAACTATTTCAATTCTCAAAACTGGGTACATTTTCTTGTTAGGAGTGAGTAATGCGAAAAAATTCTAAGTCTATGTCTTTACTAATCTATGGTTCACAAACTTTCAACTTTGAATCGATTGAAGTAATTTTGTAAGAACTATGCAGAAGTAGACTTGGTATGAATCCATTTAGATTTAGATCGAACATAGGTAGATAATTTAAGAAAGATTGTAAGTTATTTTATTTAAAATACGTTTTATTTACATAACTTACAAACATAACTTAAAAAATCTTTTCTGAGAAACTAACGGTCAATATAATTTTATTTTCCTAGAAAATATATTTTTGAAATTAGAACACTTAACTTTCTCCTTTCACACTTTGCGCTTAGTATTGAATATCGTCATTCCCTAAATCCCTGGCCATTATACATTTGAATTACGAACGTCAAATACGCATCACTACAGATGACAGTAAAAAGCGAAACTGAGTTCCAAATTCAAATGCACCCCACGTGACGAATGACACGTCACACCACTACTTGAGTAGGGTTGTCAAACGTAGTATGAGGTAATACTAGAGAGCTGAATAAAAAATATTGGGTGTTATAAAAATTTAATTATAATTATTAATTAGGTATCAATATTTCTTTAATTGTCAAGTCAAAAATGGTGTATGTTAAAGATTTTGACTAGGATACTATACCTAGTTAAAAATAATTCAGGTCACTAATGGGTCACTTGGAAGGTAACTATTACGACAAAAAATAAAAAATGATTTAAATTTGATAAACTACATTTAACAAAAATCTGTAGAGTCGTATTTCAAACAACCAAATACACGGGATTTTATAGGTATATGTTTTGAGATTGGCGTAATCCACGCTTCATTGTCACGCAATCTATAACATAAATAAAAAAGTATATAGACTACTCTCTTATCAAAATTATGGTCCAATCCAAAATCCATCGATTACGTTTTGCAAACAGACATACAGTAGTTGTATTTTATATGTACATATATACTAGGAGACCATATTCCCAAGATAAATGTACCTATATAGAAAAAGTCGCGTTAAAGTTTCATGGCGTTGAATAAATGATAAAATAACATATGTACAGGACATATATTCTTTTTTACATATCGATACCTTAATTCGCAAATCAGCCAACTCTACCTTTTTTTCAAAATGTTTTTTTTATTTATTTTGATTTCGTTCAACTGCATTTATTATCAAAATGAATAAAAAAAAACATTTTGAAAAAAAATGGAGTTGGCTGATTTGCGAATTAAGGTATCGATATTATACTAACGCAAGAAGATTCTGAAACATGCTGCAATCGTATGAAAAATTGGCATCCCTATACTACTCGTAAGTGCGTAACACGCTATTATCACAAAATTATAAAATACATTCCAAATTAATTTGAACTTCTTTAAGTTCAAAGCAATAAGACTTATATTCGTTCTATAATACAATATTAACAGCAAACAAAGTTTGTCAGTAATAAATATTATATCATGCGGTTTTATTATGAATATATCATCTTTATTTCAAATCAATAAGAGTTATTTTCACAAAACTTTAGTTTACCAATGTCAAAGTTATAGAATTAATATATCAAAAGATCTATTTAATCCCGTAACATAATTTGAGTCTTGTATCTATATCAAAATAAAGCTCAATTTCTACTAAAGGGTATTGTTAACAAATTAAATTTGGCACGGATATCAGAAGCGTTCGCGCGTTTGAAAATGGAATGTCTTTTGACGTTTTTGACAGTTCGTGGAGAGGGCGCGAAATTATCGTTTTACTATACCATCGACATTATTGTAGTTTTTAATTTACGTGTTACTTGTCAACGAGTTTATCTTATATATAAAATTCTCGTGTCACAATGTTAGTTACCGTACTCCTCCGAAACGGCTTTACCGATTTTCACCAAATTTTATATGCATATTCAGTAGGTCTGAGAATCGGCTACTATCTATTTTTCATACCCCTAAGTGATGTGTTCACCCTTAACATTGTTTTATTTATATGGCGCTTGGGCAAATAGATCAAATAGATCAGTTTATTTTTAGCCGTCGATGTAAATCATATTAGTTTTCTTAATTGTTATTAATTTTTAGGCTTATTGTGTGCATCATACGTACCTGTTTTGTTTTATTAAGTTATTGTATTTTTATTACTTTATTATTAGTTTTTGTATTTTCAGAGAGTTAAATAATTTCGCTCCTTTTATAAAAATAGTGTACAAGGTCCATAGTACTGAATTTAATCATCTTAAGATCAAAAAGTATACTTATGTATACTTTTCAATCTTTATAACACTTTTAGGAAAACATGTGATTCGGTAGCGAGCTATATTAAATTAGTATCCTTATTGCTAGATTTTATTACAAAATTAGCAAAGTTTAGGTACAAAAAAATATTAATGGCTTCCACTCGTTTCAATATTCTATAAAAACATAATATTTTAAAATTATTAAAGGGGCTTCTACATATTCCAATATTCTCTGAAAGTATATTTAGACATGTCTAATTATATCAATGTGTCATCGAGAACCTAAATTAGTTTTCGTTAAACAAGCAGTGAACGTAATTGGCACCGAATTAATGAGAATGTTGACAGACGATACATTTTAAGATAATACTAATATATCATCATAGATCTATTGTCCCACTGCTGCAGTCTGTTTATCTACACTAACATTATAAAGAGGAAAACTTTGTTTGTTTGTTTGGTTGTAATGAATAGGCTCAAAAACTAATGGACTGATTTTAAAAATTCTTTCACCATTCGAAAGCTACATTATCCACGAGTAACATAGGCTATATTTTATATGAAATATATTTGATAAATAGATTTTGAGGTGGTACAAAGTTGGCCGGGTCAGCTAGTTATAATATATAAGTAGCAAATGTTCCACTATGCACCAGGCAATCCACCTTTTTCATATACCTAATATAGAAGTAGACGAGCATGCAGTCCATTTGATGGTAAGTGGCTACTACCGCCCATGGACATCTGTAATCAACCCCAAATAGGATTAGATATTCCTACCTGAGGTCGACCACAGTTGCGCCGATATAACTGAGCTGAGAACTAAGCTGGAACGCCTCGGAAAAATATGTCTCCCTTACCACACCCTTTAAACCGGAACACAGCAGCGCCTAACACTGCTGTTATAACAGAAATAGTTGTGGCGGTGGTGCCGCCGGTGTCGAACCACTAAGTCGTTGGATTTGTCTAAATTGTGGGAGTGATATAAGTAAGTACCAACCTTTTCAAGAAGTCTGACTTTTTGTTTTGTAATAATCAACTAATTACAAATTTTCATTTATTTTATCTGCCCCAGTGTTTATAATCATCTTGTCAGTTAATTTATAATAGAAAGGTGCAAGTGCGAGCATGCGGTCCTGTTTCTTTGCCATCCATTTTATAAATAATAAACTTTGGAGATCACACATTATTGTAATAGTAAGTAATATCATCATTTAAGTTATAATAACACTTAACGCTTTCTATAGTCACAGCCCCGCAATATGATTTCCGTGGATAGGATGCACACACATAGACAAATACACAAACACCCAGACCCAGAAACAGAAATCTAAATTCATCATTTAGTCTGTCGGGACGGGGATCGAACCCGGGACCCTCTGCGCGTCAGATTGGTATGGTGACCGCTCCGCCACGCAGTAAAGTCCGCGCCAAACTGCTAGTCCACTCTGAAGTTGTTGCGAGCAGGTGTAGTTATGCAATTTACTATGACGACGCGATTCATTTCTATATTCAGAGCGGACTAGCAGTGTTACGTGGACTATACTTAAGTGACTGATATAAAGCATTTTCGTAAATAACCTTATCAACCATCATAAATCATCACAAAAGAACGACATACCATCCATTAGACGCACCAAACCAAAATACCAGAAGCCACATTCAACAAGCAAAAGCAATAATTTGTCTATACCCACAATTGCGATTTCCTACATAATCTGTGGCCATTTCCCGCGTTTCAGCGGAAGGGGCGTGGCTTCCGGTCGCGTTCCGTTTTACTCACATGATCCATTAAGCTACACCATAATAATTTAAGCTCCCCCTGTGCTTGTTTTGATCTTTAAATAAATAAGTACGTAGGTATTATAGAAATAAATAAAATTGCGTGCAATTTTCATATTATTTTTCTTTTTAGCTTATAAAACATTATTTGCTACAAGCACAGATTAGTAAAGATACTTCACGCCTTGAAATTGAATGAAGCCACAAACAGCTTATTAGTAAGTTCTTTTTTTGAATTCTTGACAAATAAAAACATTTTTAGAGAAAATTTACGAATAAGTAACTATGTAATTACATAATAAATAAATAATTATTTCAAATATTTTAGGGACATTTTAGCACGGAGACTTTTTTACGCAACTATTTCAATTGTCAAAACTGGTTACGTTTTCTTGTTAGGAGTGAGTAATCTTTACTAATCTATGGGCTACAAGTACCTAGTTAATCGAAGTACATAAAAAAGATGTTGAAATTTCTCCTCTGTTTGTCTACGTGCATGTTGTCCGCTCTTTTGTCTTTTATGTTTGATCTCGAGATCTTAAGAAAAATCGTAGAATATAATATATATATTTTTATAATATAAGAGCAGCAAACGAGCATGCAGTCCACCTGATGGTAAGTGGCTACTGCCGCCCATGGACATCTGTAATCAACCCAGATACGATTAGATATTCCTACCTGAGGTCGGCCACAGATGCGCCGCTAGCCCTGAGGATTAAGCTGGAACGCCTCGGAAAAGTATGTCTCCCTTACCACACCCTTCAAAACGGAACACAGCAGCGCTTAACACTGCTGTTATTAGGCAGAAATAGGTGTGGCGGTGGTGCCGCCGGATGCAACCACGAAGGGTTCTACCACCTTGAAATATCATAGTCCGCGTGAAACTGCTAGTCCGCTCGCAGCAACTTCAGAGCGGACTAGTAGCTTAGCGTCGACTACTCTTAAATGTCTATCAATGTTCTCCTAATAACAGACCTCCTCTTAAATTATTCTGTAGATTTTGATTCTTAACAAAACCTATTGATATTGTATTTTTGTAAAAAATGTTTGTAATGTCATTATGAATCTTAGCTTTAATTACACCTCATGATTGTTTAAGATCAAATCGAACCTCTATAGAAAAGAAAATAAATAAGTAGTTTCATTGCATAATATCTACAAAATCATAAAATATCAAAAACCACGAATAGTTCTTTTAAATTTCAAATACTTCAATTATTTATATTTATGCTATACAAAATTAATAAAGTTTACCGCACATTTCTCCCTAATTCGATTGCCGAGACCTATAATTTACAAAGCACACAACACAAATGCTCAAATTAGAATTGTTACCTACTGTGTAATTTTAATCGCATTATCGAATAAATATTGATTCGAAATTATTGTTCCTGACAAATATTTGAACAAATGTTGGTGCTTAAACAATATTTACATTATTTGGCCAATGCTGTTTAAATACGTTTATAGAAGTAGCTAACATTAAAAATATGTTCCTAATTTTAAAGAATGTGTTGTTCATTTTCTCAATCCATTACTGTCCCACAGCTGGGCACGGGTCTCCTTTCAGAATGAGAAGGATTAGGCCATAGTCCTAATTGCGTATTGGTAGACTTTATACATCCTTAAGAACTTTTAACTTTCCTTTTAATATTTGCCTTCACCGTTTAATCAAGCGATAATTAATTCCTAATACGCACATATTTTTGAAAAAATCGAGGTGCATACATGCATATTTTTATATCACCATTATTCTATTACATAATAATTATATCAATAATATATAATTATTGCCTAGGTACCATATACCCAACATTTGATCAAACAATTGCAATAAATTTTAAACAACGGTGGAAAGCGTAATTACTGGTTTCAAATACATTGTAATTGAACGTTTCTATTTGTAGAGTTCATCAGTTTTAGATATGGCATTGTTTGCGTTACCATGTTTTTCTTACACCACTTTATGAGGCCTAGACGAGATCTTTAAGCAAGAAAATATGACGGTTTATTTTTAATACGATTTAACCGGAGGACTGACTTAGATATTGACATTCCTGTACTTAATTAAATACAATTTACATTAATATTAATTTTATATAATTGATAAATTTGACTTTATATAAATATTGACATTATATTGATATGAACTTATTAAAATGTAATAATAATGTATTTTCCATTTTATATAAACAATGACGATTCTAAGTTAAGATAAATATAAGCTAATGTGAATGTATTATATTGCAATGCCCTAGCAGGGTACATGCATGTTCGAATACCCTATTTGTAACACCATTATTATGTACTGTATGCATGAGCAATAAAAAATTGAATTTGAAATTTGATATGATGCGCCCTTTTTATCTTCAGGAGATATGACCTGGAACTTCTCAAAAACCTTCAATTGTCTAGAAATGTCATAAACAAAATCTATTATATGTAGATTATTTTGTGGTTTAATAAAAATATATGGATTCTTTCAATGATACCAAAACTTAAAAAAGTGCATTATTTAACTTGTTTCTTAATAACAACTAATAACATAAACTATTTTCTTGGTCCAATCATAGATTAGTAAAGATTACTCATTCCTAACTAGAAAATGTACCCAGTTTTGAGAATTGAAATAGTTGCGTAAAAAAGTTTTGCCACGTCTCCGTGCTAAAATATACCTAAAATATTTGAAATAATTATTTATTTATTATGTAAATTCATGTAAATTACGCAGTATTAGTTATTTATTCGTAAATTTTCTCTAAAAATGTTTTTATTTGTCAAGAATTCAAAAAAGAACTTACGATAATAAGCCATTTGTGGCTTCATTCAATTTCAAGGCGGCGAAGTATCTTTACTAATCTATGGGTCCAATTTACAACTTTTATTCATCCCGCGTAAAATACAAGTCTCGCGCCAAGCGCGTTCTTTTTCTTTTTTTATGCTAATGCACACAATCGTATAACCCATACAGCCAGTGACTATATAAATGGGCATTTATTATTATAAAAATAACACATCATGAAAATAACACAAAATAATACTATACGCAATTAAATAATTTGAATATATTGCTAACATAACTAGTAAAAAAAAGAGATAGATATTAGAAAATATGATATACAGACCACAATTTATAAAACAGTATTTTATTAAAAAATCACTTAAAGAGACATTTCTACCCATTACCAACTCTACACCCACCACACATATAATTTGTTAATACGTGGTTCCGTCCAAATTAGGGTTCAGTGGCACTGACCCTCACCCTCGTCACGTGATCGATTGCCACTCAATGAGTTTCAATGGAGATTTCGGCTTTTGTCATATTTGCAGATATGTCAGTTATGTCAGTTTGTCAAGTTTTGACAGATTTGCTTTTTTCTGTCTAGTGAGCAATTATTTCGATGAGCACCCATAGATTAGTAAAGATTACTCACTCCTAACAAAAAAATGTAGATACTCAGTTTTGAGAATTGAAATAGTTGCGTAAAAATGTTTTGAAACGTCTCCGTGCTAAAATGTCCCTAAAATATTTGAAATTATTATTATAAATTATTTAATTATCATGTAAATTACGCAGTATTAGTTATTTATTCGTAAATTTTCTCTAAAAATGTTTTTATTTGTCAAGAATTCAAAAAAAGAATTTACTATAAGTAATAAGCCATTTGCGGCTTCATTCAATTTCAAGGCGGCAAAGTATCTTTACTAATCTATGTGAGTAGATAACAATATTGTTTTTTTTGATGTGAAACATCTATAGCCGCACGTAAAAAAGATTTCTGGCGTGGCGACGCTTACCTTTAACTACATAGACAAATGTTCTATAAGGGACAGAGCTATTAGAACAATGTGATAAAAAAAGACAACTAGTGTTTGACCTTGCGTTTCAAGTGTACGCAAACGTAAATATTGACAATGGAATATAGTGACCAATGATTACTTCAGTCAAAACGGGACATCGATTTTTTTTTACTATAGAAGTAGCAAACGAGCAGGCAGTCTTTTTGATTGTAAGTGGCTACTGTCGTCAATGGACATTTATAATTAATCTCAGTTAGCATTGAGTTCTACCTAAGTTGAATTTTGTTGTTGTTACCCCTGAAGACTAAATTGGAACGCCGCGTAGGTATAATTGTGTCTCCCTTATCATCATACCTCACAAACTAAAACGCAGCAGTGTTTAACACTACTGTTATTAACTTATTAGACAGAAATAGGAGTTATTTTTTTTATAATATAGGAGTAGCAGACGAGCATGCAGTCCACCTGATGATAAGTGGCTACTGCCGCTCATGGACATCTGTAATCAACCCTTACTTTACCTTACCCAACCTTAGGTCAGCCATGATGCGCCGCTACTCCTAAGGACTAAGCTGGAACGCCTCGGAAAAGTATGTCTCCCTTCAAAACGGAACGCAGCAGCACACTGCTGTTATTAGGCAGAAGTAGGTGTGGCGGTGATGACTTGGAATCGAACCACAAAGGATTACCCTAACTTCAAAATATTTAAATTAAAGACCATTTACGAACAACCAACTTCACATTGTTAAAACTATTATATCTAATAGAAATTAATACAATTTAAGGAGTCATTTAGAATAGCTTAATTTTTAAAAACAAAACATTATAATAATAAGTCACAAAATGCTTCATTTATCTACAATCTTAACAATGAATAAAAAGTCTTTAAGCACGCACTTCAATAAACGACATTTAAACTAATCATTAACAAAAGACAGTCAAACCGTTACATCCTCGAGAATTCAAATTAGCATACCACTCAGACCACGCATAATCAATCCGGATGCCTTTCAAATCTAATTTGGTGCCAAATAACAATTAACAAAGTCATCAATGCCTAACGATTTACCGTTAAAAAAAAACACTTACTGTCACTTAGTTTTTATTTTGTGCTGTCACTTTGACGTATCGAAATGGGCGGGCTTTTTGACGTTCTTTTGCGCGGGGACGCGTTCACGCGTGCACAAATTGTACCGATTTTAGCTGCGAGCTCATTTTGTTTTTGCGCTGTACGGCTGCTTTTTAACGCGCTTTTATTAGCTTAGCTTGTATGTATGTATGTATGTACGTATGTATGCAACTATGTAACGGAATTTGAACCCGATTTCTATCCACTTCTAACGTTCATTTTAATTCAAAATTTTGAAAAATTATCAAAAACCGATGACAATACACGATTTTAATAATTTTGTACCATTGTCTTTATCAACATCCTCAGGATTAACGATTTTCGAGGCGAGATTGTTCGAGCGCCTTAGAGAAAGTTCATCGCAAAGTTACTAGATTGCAACAATTATAGCTTTTAAATAATAACTGTCATAGCCATAGATTAGTAAAGATTACTCACTCTTAACAAGAAAATGTACCCAGTTTTGAGAATTGAAATAGTTGCGTAAAAAAGTTTTGCCACGTCTCCGTGCTAAACTGTCCCTGAAATATTTGAAATAATTATTTATTTATTATGTAAATTGCGCAGTATTAGTTATTTTTTCGTAAATTTTCTCTAAAAATAATTTTATTTGTCAAGAATTCAAAAATAGAACTTACTAATAAGCCATTTGTGGCTTCATTCAATTTCAAGGCGGCGAAGTGTCTTTACTAATCTATGGTCATAGCGTGATTTTTAGTTTTGAAAACAATAATGTTATTATATTTATTTGCATTTTGTATGATTTTGTCTTTGTTATATTGGAAGTAATAAGTTTATTTTGTAACTTGTATTTAGCTGTTAGGGATGTGTGGTTATAATGATTCTTGTTAAAAGGATAAATGTTTAAAACAAAATAAATAAGTACAAGATATCACACGAAACATCATAAACTTATTTGGCTGTGAATACGTAATTTTAGCACTTAAAAACTGCAGCAGTTGACAGCAGACTTCCAAACTTGCTAGAAAGTAAATAAATCTACTTCTCGGAAAATATTTGTGTTTCTTAAAAGTCGAAAATTACTAATTGTGATTTATGGTCAGGATGTCTGTTATAAGCATAGATTAGTAAAAATACTTCGCCGCCTTGAAATTGAATGAAGCCACAAACGGCTTATTTTAAGGCATCTTTCTAGTAGGAGCGTGTTTCCACGTTCTTCCTTTGTTTGGTCGATTCTTGCAAAAAACTGTTGCAGGTGATTTTTGACCTCTTTATTTCAAGTAAAGGTTTTACTCTCCAAAAAATATTGCAGGGATCGGAATCATTCAATGGAAAAAAATGGATCATTTTCGTGACGTTTCGGGAGCAGATCATAGACGTCAACGCGACGACGCAAATTTTTCATCGTAAGAAATCGGGGGACTCATATTATATCGAACTTCAAGCTTAAATTTAGGCCTTTCAAGTGGTCATAAACGGTTTATTTCCATAAATTTAAACTCTGGCCGATCTCACGTATTGTTATTGGCCGGTTTGCATTAACTAATGCCTTTATCAGCCTTAATCGGCCTACCAGAACGTGGTGCATCTTCGACTTCAAAATTGCCGGATCTAAATTTTGTAAACCAGTTCTGCCACTGGCGTACTGATAACACATCTTTTCCATACGCATTAATTTTTTTTTTCTGACTTGAACAGTATTTTTACCTTTTCTATAGGAAAAAAGTAAAATATGACGAAAGTGCTGCTTATTGCTCTCCATATTTAAAATGGCATCCACCAAAAACTATTGCATAAAATCAATTTAACTTATTCACACACAAGTCTTGCTATATCAGTTGTAAAAACTTATGACAATGCGACTTAAGTGTGAAGTTAGCTCTGAAAAAATACAATTAAATCCTCTATCGGGAAAAAACGAAATGACTTTCCGAACAACCTAATAGTTTATTACCTAATACTTTTAGTTAAAATTATAGACACCACACCAGTTTTTCGTCATTTCATAGTTAAGGAATATGACAAATGTATTATGGATTGAAGCAGGAATCTAGTTATTATCATTTATATCTTGATATTAATCTAGTTCTTCAAGATAGATTAATAAAGATACTTCGCCGCCTTGAAATTGAATGAAGCCACAAATGGCTTATTAGTAAGTTCTTTTTTGACTTCTTGACAAAAACATTTTTAGATAAAATTTACGAATAAATAACTAATACTGCGTAATTTACATAATAATAACTAATACTGCGTAATTTACATAATAAATAAATGATTATTTCAAATATTTTAGGGACATTTTAGCACGGAGACGTGGCAAAACGTTTTTACGCAACTATTTCAATTCTCAAAACTGGGTACATTTTCTTATTAGGAGTGAATAATCTTTAGTAATCTATGTTCTTCAAGTAATGTTTAATACCCAAGCATCACCAAATCAGAATCTACAACGACAAATCGTTTATTATGATTCTTATTTGAATCCCACAAATAGGGTGATACGGTCTGAGAAGTCCTATTCAATGGCTTCGTAACTCCATTAGACGTTGGGGTGAGGATAATGTGTCTTCCATTTGTCATAGAAATAATGGTTAATGGACTACGGACTTCGGTCGGATAAAAGATTCAATATAGTTATGGGTAGCTACATAGATAGGTAAAGATTACTCACTCCTAACAAGAAAATGTACCCAGTTTTTAGAATTGAAATAGTTGCGTAAAATAGTTTTGCCACGTCTCTGTGCTAAAATGTCCCCAAAATATTTGAAATAATCATTTATTTATTATGTAAATTACGCAGTATTAGTTATTTATTCGTAAATATTCTCTAAAAATGTTTTTTTTTGTCAAGAATTCAAAAAAAGAACTTACTAATAAGCCGTATGTGGCTTCATTCAATTTCAAGGCGGCGAAGTATCTTTACTAATCGATGGGTAGTTATGATAAATTGGGGTAAATAGGTAGGTATAATTGTATTAGTTGGTTCCATAGATTAGTGAAGATTACTCACTCCTAACAAGAAAATGTAACTAGTTTTGACAATTGAATTGTCACTGTCATCTATTCTCATCATCATCATCATCATCTAACTGTCGTATTTGAAAAATGTTAAGAAAATGTAGTTTTTAGATCATTTACGAATGAAAGGATATTTCTCCGCACTCTTCGATTTCGTGTTTGTGCACCACTTAACTGCGCATGTCGGTATTGTTCCGCGTACCTAAACCACACCATGACAGCCATTAAATGACTAAATTGTTAGCCGTTTAAGCCATTTAATGGCTTTCTTCAATTACAAGGCGGTGAGATATCTATACTTATCTATGATTGGTTCGTATAGGCATATAGGAAGCGGTAATAGTAGGAATAGCCTAGTGCTTTGAAACTCGACCTCTTAATCGGGAGTTCAAGGTTTAAATCACAGACACACCTCTGATTTTATTTAAAGTTAGTGTGAGAAAAGTTTTATTTTATAGTGTAAACATAGATTAGTAAAGATACTTTGCCGCCTTGAAATTGAATGAAGCCACAAACGGCTGATTTGTCAGTCATTTTTAGAGAAAATTTACAAATAAACAAATAATTATTTAAAATATTTTAGGGATATTTTAGCACGGAGACGTGGCAAAACTTTTTTACGCAACTATTTCAATTCTCAAAACTGGGTACATTTTCTTGTTAGGCACTCATAGATTAGTAATCTTTACTAATCTATGAGTGTAAAGTATTATAAAGCGTTTTATAAATTAATTAGCACTTTTTATTTAAGTAAGTTTTAATTTTTTTATACGTATCTAATTATAATCGCGGGTGAAACTGCGGGGCACAGTAATGTTTTTTTATAATATAGGAGTAGCAGACGAGCATGCAGTCCACCTGATGGTAAGTAGCTACTGCCGCCCATGGACATCTGTAATCAACCCCAGATAGGATTAGATATTCCTACATGAGGTTGGCCACAGATGCGCCGCTACCTTGAGAACTAAGCTGGAACGCCTCGGAAAAGTATGTCTCTCTTACCACACCCTTCAAACCAGAACACAGCAGGACTTAACACTGCTGTTATGAGGCTGAAATAGAAATTAAAGTGCCGCCGGAGTCTAAACACAAAGGGTTCTACCAACTGGTTCAAAATTAACTCGTTCGATTCCCGAAAAAGATATTTTAAAAACTAATGATGCAGTTTTAGTTTCTATCAAAATCGGCCTCGTAACTCCTTTCAGCATTTATCGCTAATCCTTGATAATCCGGATTTGGCCCTGAAGGCCTATTTGAATAATTCACCCTGTATACCTACTGGTACTTATAGGCTAAAAATTTGGATGATTAGTAATTGGACCTAGGGTGGACCAATGTATAGAGATGATGCTTTAAACAAACACATCAAAAAAACAAAACATCGCACCTCATCCGTACAAACCAGCTGTCAAAGCGGCCATTTTTAGAATCAAAAGGCGCGAAACCGTCGCATTTCGCGGTTCATTACGTTTTTAAGACGCAATTTTCGGTTCCATTTTCAAAGAGACACTAAAATGTTGCCAGAGCAATAAAATATGGCAAGTCGAGCGTAATGTTGTCAGCCTATTCGAAAACAAATTGGTTAATTGCCTCCTGAGTTATTTATGTGTTGTCGTTGGCGGAGGATGAGGATGCGTGCGTGAGGTTGGTTCTAATTAGAGATATGTTGACACGTGATTATCTTGTTACAATGTCTTTTTAGGATATTACGGATATTGTATGAGCTTGCTTTTGGACTGGATCACTTAGATTATACTTTGAAGAACTATAATTTTATTTTCATAATATGAGCTTGCATTTATACATTTTTTTTAATAAAAAATAAACAGTAGATAAAATGAAATAGTGAACATGCATCAAGAGATTCAAAAATTATCTATTTAACAAAATTATAAGGAATTTTGACACTTCAAAAGATTTTTTCTTTATAGCTACAAGCAATGCTATAATTATATAGTTAATATATCATTGGCTATATGCAATTTATAATAAGAAACAAATACGTTTTTTTTCAAAGAGACACATGAAAACATCTATATGTTTACTTGGCTAATTTGATTTGAGCGAGAAATAAAGTAGTAGCGAACTTTATTATAATTATTAGTTAGTCAAAATTTGTTTCAACGAAAAAAAATCCGCCGTATTTTTTTTTCTAAAAATTCCACCGTATTTTTTGTCTAAGTGTTTCTTTTTTGCCTTTCAGCGGGTTATCTTCGGGTATCTTCTTATCTTATCTTCGGTATCTTCGGGTTGGCTTCTCCTACTCTATATAAGTATGACAAGACTCTCGTCTCCGAAAATACTTATGAAACAAATACATCTATAAATTCAAAGTGTCTTAAAAGTTATGTGGATAGCTTAATATACTTATTAATATATACAGCTTCGTCGAGTTTTATTTATATGGCAAAATGAGGCAAAATGTTACACCTAGACTTTGTCAGAAACTTTAAAATAGTTTAAAAACAATTATAATTTTAATAATTTTGGACTATAATAAAGATTCAAATATGTAAGTGTATGAATTAAATATTAACTACAAAACAATTCGTTCCATTTCACATTTTCGATTTATATAACGACATCTAGTGGTAAGTAGCAAACATTAAATAATTGCGCCATCTAGTGTGCAGTAGAGGTATTTTACAAGGTCACATGTCATAGAGCCAAAATTCGCACTTTGTACAGATAAAACATACATACAAGTAATTTAATAGATTCCCAAAATATTGATGATGTGACATTTTTGTAAAATACTATTTGTCCTTATCTCCTTTTTTACTTAAATAATCTTATAAAATTAACTGTACTTTTAAAGTCAAGAACTTGAAGAATGTAATTTGACTAGTAGTTCTTTTGTTCTTTCTTTCTTTGTTCCTGAAAATAAATACATTTTATTGTAAAAGATATATTATTATGTTAATTTTGTTTTATTATAATTAAGATATTGGAATGATTTTAATAATTTAACCTAATGTTATTAGTTTCCTGAATGTCAATAAATCAATAGCCACCATAGACAATATAGAAAACGAAATAAAAACCACACGTCAACACTGTCAGAAGTCAAATTCGTTGTGTCATGTCCTAATATTTTTGTTGAATAACATCGGTAAAATCTCGAAAAAATAGGGCAGTGAGGGTGGATAGTGGCGAATTGCAACCAAAACCGCAACCATGCATTGGTACGGAGGGAATATGGCGGAGGCGGTGACCTTATCGAAGCAAAGAAATGCAATATTCGTCGTTTTCATCGAAGGTACGAAAAAACCTATTTACTTGAATATTCGTGTGAAGAAGTCGATGTATTACGTTTACATGCTAATCTTTCGCGGACAATGACTCATGTTTCAGTTGCTTAGTCTATAATTAACTTAAATCTAAGTATATGACACATTTAAATAAAGGTATGAAGATGACGAAATATTTCATGAACTCATTTTATAATTTATTCTATATATATACTTCTATACGAAAGTAAAGCCGAAATATGTTTGTTTATTTGTAACCAATAAACTGAAACTACTAAACCTATTATATTTTTCTTTTACTACTAAAAACTAAAAAAAAACAAACTTATGGGATTTACTCACCATGACCATACAAGATATCGAGACCACTTACTAACAAATTCAAATCAGCAATAAGCAAGACATTCTACCTAATGATCTGTTACCATCGAATATCAATATATTTTCCACATGCGAGGAGTCACCACTGCTTCCCTGACGTAGATGAGCTCATTTATCACCTGCTTTGAAGACCACTAATTTGTAAAATATTATTGTAGTACTTTTTTACTTATGGTCACATAAGCCTTACTTTGGCAAAACTCATCTTATGTTTTGACTTAGGTCATAATCTACCTTTTTTTTGTCACCTGATGGTAAGTGGCTACTGCCGCCCATGGACATCTGTAATCAACCCCAGATAGGATTAGATATTCCCACCTAAGGTCGGCACCAGATGTGCCGCTACTCCTGAGGACTAAGCTGGAATGCCTTGGAAAAATATGTCTCCCTTACCACACCATTCAAACCGGAACACAGCAGCGCCTAACACTGCTGTTATTAGGTAGAAATAGGTGTGGCGGTGGTGCCGCTGGAGTCGAACCACAAAGGGTTCTACCTCTTTGCCATATTTCATTCAAAACAGATCATTAGTTTGTATGTGAAATAGGAACATATATGCATCCATATCACAAACTCTCTTTTATATTAATAGTACACCTCAACATTCAAAAGGCTAAAAAGAAAGTCCCTTAGACATTTATAGGGATTGATAAACACAAGGGGCATACATCGCTGGACTGACTGCCCCCCAAGACAAACATATAAATCCATAACCCTATGCTGAATGTTCATAAGAAATAGATTGCATAAAGAACATATAAAAAAATAATAGTAAGAAGAACTATGACAGATCGGAAATAACATGATAAGCTGATGCGAAATGAGGCGATAATGTTTTCCAAGTATGAAGAGATGTTTTTGAACATTTCGTCATAGTCGTAGAACAAAGTCAGATTTGACAAAAAAAACGAAATTCACTTTTTATCATATGTGAATAACATATTGTCTAAATATTATTACGGAACTAGTTTTTGCCCGCGGCTTCGCCCGCGTTTAAAAGAAAATAATATGACATACTAACATACATAAAACTGAAAATTCGTACCTTCATTGGAATGTCAGTGGCGTGGCATCTGGCGAAAATTGGTCGTACCAACTCTGAAACCTTCGTGGGCTCATGGACAACAACTTTGCAGCAAAGATCATCACTTGATCAAATGAATAGTTTACGATTCAATTATCACTAATATCGATTAAAATAATCGATTTTTTTGGTCCAAAAGATCGATTCTCCGATTAATCGATCTTAGATCGCCATCCCTAGTTCCCGTAGGATTTCCGGGATACAAACTATCCTATGTCCTTTCTCGGGTCTCAGACTATTCTTGTACGAAATTTCATTAAAATCGGTTCAGTGGTTTGGGCGTGAAGAAGAGACAACCAGACAGACAGAGTTACTTTCGGATTTATAATATTAGTAAGGATTACAAAAAAAAAATCCTATGTATTTTAGTTTCCAAATTAATCAGTCAGATTTGCAATGCGCTCATAGTAAATGACGTTTGCGAATAACTTGAAATGGCTGCCCTGTAAAATCTGGTATTTGTTAAATCCAACTTTGTTCTACGACTATGACGATATATTCATTCATTTCACAAACTCTCATTTATATTAATAGTAATAAGATCTATGTCGGATCAAAAATACCATGATAAGCTGACTGCGGAATGTGGCAATGTTTTCCAATTATGGGTAATGTTTTTGAACATACTTATGTTTCATTCTATAGTGAAAACTGCTGGACAGCAGTAGCCGCGTAAGACCTAAATTTAATGTGGGAAAAATAAATTTTACAGAGCTCTTTGCCACAATACAACGTAAACAGTGACGGACTAAAGTCGTGGAAGCTGAAATGGAAGCCCCTAATCTAAATAGTTGATATGCTGTTACAAAATTACAAATATCACATATCTGAAGGTGGTAGAACCCTTTGTGGTTCGACTCCGGCGGCACCACCGCCACACCTATTTCTACCTAATAACAGCAGTGCAGGCGCTGCTGTGTTCCGGTTTGATGGGTGTGGTAAGGGAGACAGACTTTTCCGAGGCGTTCCAGCTTAGTCCTCAGGGGTAGCGGCGCATCTGTGGCCGACCTCAGGTAGGAATATCTAATCCTATCTGGGGTTGATTACAGATGTCCATGGGCGGCAGTAGCCACTTACCATCAGGTGGACTGCATGCTCGTCTGCTACTCTTATATTATAAAAAAAAAGACTTATTTGCCTACAAATACGTATTTCAATGATGGGTTCATTCTGGTGTTCGTTGACCGCTACAGGCACGAAGACGTGGGCAGGGCAGTGACCCAAGTTGCCCACGTCTTACGCCGCGTCTGCTAGATAGAACAACATATGAGGTGTCATCGGATTAGTCTAAATTGTGGGTACATAAGCTCCACTACTAACCATTTTGAATTAATTATTTTTAAGTCCGATTTTCCTTTTCATGATAACTAATTGATATTAAATATTAATTCCCAGGAGAGAATGATCTTTCCACGGAGCTAGCAGCGACGATCGAGAACCAGGTGGTAGTGAAGAAACTCTCCGATGAAGCTAACTTCCTCGCGGTGAAGCTGAAGAGTGGCTCGGAGAACTACACGCACTTCGCTAAGATCTGTATCCTTTATGACAATGTGTGATTCGAAGGTGGTAGAACCCTTTGTGATTCGACTCCGGCGGCACCACCGACACACCTATTTCTGTCTAACAGCAGTGTAAAGTGCCTCAAAAGTAAAAATGTATCTGTAACCGACCTCAGGTAAGAATCTACTCTTATCTGGGGTTTGTTTTGATTAATTATGCTATAAAAGTATTATTATGTGAGTATATTTCTTACCAAATGGTTAGTCCGCTCTGAAGTTGTTGCGTGCAGGTGTAGTCATACAATTCGCTATGGCGACGCGATTCATTTCTATATTCAGAACGGACTAGCAGTTTTACGCGAACTATACATACACATAGGTTTTTTATGTATGAAAATGCCATGTTAGTCCTTGGGTTTAATGATAATTACGCATTAAAGCAAAGCCTGCAGCAGACAGACTTTTAAAAAGATAATTAAATTATATTTTCTACAGAAATCATAGTGCTTATATTTACGGTTCATCATTTTTCTTATAGTGTACCCTATTGTATGTATAATTATATATATTATATTATGTGTGTGTTTGTTATGTAACCTATTGATTGTATAGTTATTGTATATACTTACATATATAATTATATACGTATACTCTTCCTAAACATTTGAATACCGCCTTGCACGTTTTCTGCTTAGCCTAAAGGTATAGTCTGATTCATAATTAGGTGTCCAAAATGTAAACAAAGGTGTTGACCTATCAAGAAAATACGTTTGAAATGGTAGTTTCTTATTTTTAACAATATTAAATTAATTCAACAATAATATAATAATAATCTAAATAAATTAAGATCAATTCACGTGTTCTAATATTTATATTACCTCAATTTCGTTCAATACAGTAATAATAATAAAAAACCATGGTAGAAAATTAAAATGTGATAATGGTAACACAATCGGAACCAAGAACATTTCTTGTGCCGTCATTTTTAAGTTTCGTAGCTGATGTAATTCATTTTCGTGATTGTAGTTGAACTGGAATGAATTAACGTTTTCATAGCGCGTTTGTTAAATTGTAAATAATTGTAAAGTTTTCGTTTCTTGTTGAGTTTGTTAAAGTTTTGGTTTCTTGTTAATTTTGACAGTGACATTTGTTTGTTTACATTTTGGACACCTAATTATGAATCAGACTATAGACTGGCAGAGAATGCTTCTAGCATTAAGTCCGCCTTTTATACCAGTGTTAGTTAAGGTATAATAAAGTAAATGAATAAATAAATAAATAAATAATTAAGTATACTTCCTGAACGGCCACCCAGACCAGTTTGTCCCAGTGCCATCATTATTCTTCATTGGTCGTAACGGTACACCCCTGGAGGTAGTGTGTGCTGGTGTGGAGCCACAGAACTTGGCTGAGAGGATCGATAGGATACTGGATGAGCACTGTAAGTAGAATTAAATTTGTTATTATTATAGAATCAATTGAGCATGCATTCCAGCTGATTTGCTCGATACTGCTACCCATACTCAGATAAGTAAGTCTCCCTTACCACACCCTGGAAACCAGAACACAGCAGCTCTTAATACTGCTGTTATTAGGTACAGATATGTGAGATGGTGGTGTCGCATTGCAGAGGATTAAACTCCTCTCCTTAATCTTGGAACATATTATGTCAATGTTCTATGAGTACGTTATTATTTATCTATGAGTACTATGTTATCGACCCTTTTGGTGACATGGTTTACAGATGGTACAACCAATTCGGTTCGATTAGGGGAGGTATAGTCAGCGCCAAACTTCTAGTTCCCTCTGAAGTTGCTGCGCGCAGGTGTAGTCAGAGAGCCAATGCGGTCGAATACAACTACAAGCATATACTCCGTAGTAACACTAAGTGCACACTAACACAACTATGTACCCGCGGGCGAGATCAGCGGGGGGTGCCGGGGGAGGCTTCGTCCCGCTAATATCTACAATTTGCTGTAGCGACGCGACTCGTTTCTATACTCGGAGCGGACTAGAAGTTTGGCGCGGACTCTACCATTGCCACACCTATTTCTAACGTGATTCAGTTCTGCGTTTCGGTAGTAGGGTGTTGATTGCTGACTCACATATGACTGGACCTTAGTCCTCGTGATCGGCTTCAGGTAGACTCTGTTCTATATGGAGTTGCTTACAGATGTCCATATGGCAGTCAACACTTACCATCACATGGACTGCATGCTTCTTTGTTACTTAATTAGCAGTGGTAAGCAGTTTCGTCATCAACCCATTACTGTCTCACTGCTGGGCACGGGTCTGTCAGAATGAGAAGGATTAGACCATAGTCCACTGCGCTGGACAAGTGCGGATTGGTAGACTTCACATACCTTTGAGATTTTTTCTTATATTTCTCTCATGTATGCAGGTTTCCTCACGATGTTTTCCTTCACTGTTTAGCAAGTGATAATTAATTTAGACATAATACTCACATAACTAAGCAAGTGATTATAAATTTCTCTCTTTCAGATAAAGAGAAACGCGTCCAGCCATCAACATCAGGACAGAACATACGCACTCAAACAGTCAACCTGCTGCAAACTGAGGCCACTACGATCCCTCCTGCGACCAACCAGCTACCAACGACAGCGAAGCCAGAAACAGCGAAGGCAGTAGAAACAGCGAAGACAGAAACAGCAAAGCCGGTAGAAATACAGAAGCCAGTGGAAGTACCAAGGCCTGTAGAAACAGCGAAGGTAGTAGAAACAGCGAAGGCAGTAGAAATAGAAAAGCCTGTAGAAACGAAAGTTACGAAGACTCCAGAGCCTTTACAACCTGGTAAGTAATTAAATATTTTTTTAGCTTTTTTTTATATTGAAGCAGCATATGTCGATTTGATGGTAAGAGGCTACTCTCTCTCATGGACATTTGTAATTAAACTCAGATAAGATTAGAGTCATACCTAAAGTCGGCCACAGATGTGCCAATACCCTTTTTAAAATTAAACCTGCCTATATAGTCAGAAGTTTATCATTAAAAGACCTTATCAACTCGATCGATGATTATAATATTTTTTATTCATTGTCATTCAATTCATGCTCAGATACATATTCTTAAGTAAATTATATTGGAGCACTTAAAAAAGTATTTTAGCACAATTTTTTCACTAATATTCACAAATAGTAAATAATATTAATCCAAATATTCAATTTAAATCACTACTGAATATATTTTATGAAAATAAAACACGTGTTGTGACTGTAAAAACTAAAACCATGTGGATAAATATTATAAATAAATATGAAAACAGTGATCAGAGGCGAGAAGCGTACCAACATGCGCGACTAAGAGAGGTTTTATTTCTATTTCGTTGGTAGCTTTTTTCCGAGACTTAATGAATTCGGTTGAGTGGGCAACGTCATCCTGTTAATTTTGTGTTACAGTGATGCGCGCGCATCTTGAAATTTCACTCTCATCAGTTTTTCATAACGCGCCTAAAGAAGTATAACTTCAACAATAAATCCTTACCGTCCACAGAGCCATCGGAGCCACCACCCAAAGTGGCAAAAACAGAACACGTGGAGGTAACAAAGTCCGGTAAGGAGTATACAGTGGTGTGCGACGGCGATGTGTGCGTGAGGAGGCCGAGCAGCCCCAACGAGCCCGGACCCAGCCAGAAGAGTGACTCCCCTGTCACACCGGTGGGTACCTACATAGTACATATATATCTTAAATATGTTTTTTTTTTTTATAATTATACCTAAACGATTAGGCAGACGTGCTACCTGATGGAAAGTAGTCAACGTCGCCTATGGACATTTGCAACACCAGAGGAGTCGCCAATGCATCGCCGGCTTTGAAGGAGAGCTCTTTTTGCACCTTTTTTGAAGAGCCCCATGTCATAGCGCTCTGGGAATACCTCATGATGTGGGGTCGTAATCGATTTGTCGTAAAAATCGGTTTCTTTGGTCATCGATTTGTATGTCACATGCTTAGAGCCTAACGATGGCATGTGTCAAAATGGGCCTATTAGATTGTGACGACTTATAGAGTCCTGTGACAGACGGACAGACAGTGAAGTCTTAGTAATAAGATTCCGTTTTTACCCTTTGAGTACGGAACCCTTCGATCACAAATAAGAACTAGATACACAATCCCATACAAAAATGAACTTCAAAAGTGGCGTCAAACGTGTTTATAAAATTCTAAGCGACAGAATCTAAAATTAATGCAAAATCAACCTTATCACTATTATTTAAAGGTGTTAAAAACTGCTTACCAAAAGCAATAAATTTTTACGACATAAGCTAGCTGTCACAAGCTATCACTTTGACAGGTTTGTGCACCCAAATGTCTATTTGGGTGCTCTTTTCGTCGCGCCGTTTTTTTGTCGCTGATTGTGTATCTAGTTCTTATTAGTGATCGAAGACGGAACCCTAATAAATGAGACGGGATGTTGACTTTTGTTTAATTATCTATGTGAACAGAGTACGCCGCCGGAGTCCTCTAGCTCGGCGAGTATGGAAGATAAGTTGGAGCATGCGAAGGAGGTTCTAGAGGCCCGGCGCAGGGAGAAGGCTGATAAGGAAAAAGAGGTATGTTTTGATGCTAAAAATATGTTTTTTTTTTTTATTAAAAGTGTTCATTAATTATATGTGAAGTGATTTTAGGAATAGTGACTTTTTTGTCATCGCCAGTCTTTAATCTAGGCAAGCTGGTAAAAATGGATTTTAAAAATAGACGCTTATTGTTTAATGTCGTTGGCGATCGAATTAAGAACGAAATTTATCAATTTTTGCATTATAAATTTTCAAATTTCGATACTGGACTATTATTTTCATAAAAATATCCTGGAAATGTCGTATTTAGATACGTTTTTTTAATTTTTTTTATATAATGTAAGAGTAGCAGACGAGCATGCAGTCCACCTGATGGTAAGTGGCTACTGCCGCCCATGGACATCTGTAATCAACCCCAGATAGGATTAGATATTCCTACCTGAGGTCGGCCACAGATGCGCCGCTACCCCTGAGGACTAAGCTGGAACACCTCGGAAAAGTGTCTCCCTTACCACACCCTTCAAACCGGAACACAGCAGCGCCTAACACTGCTGTTATTAGGCAGAAATAGGTGTGGCGGTGGTGCAGCTGGAGTCGAACCGCAAAGGGTTCTACCACCTTCAAAGCCTGAAGGTAATTGGACATTGCTGTGATCAATTGACTTCCTCTGAAGCTGGACTGTGACCGACCTTAAGTAAGAATCTAATCCTATCTGAGGTTCCTATCGGCCGTATAGAAGTAGCAAAAAAGGTGCCGAATACCGAATACCAAACGAATATTCGGCGCATCTCTAATTAATCTAAAATCGTAATATTTTGTTGTAGTTGGAGAAACAGAAGGAGAAAGAGCGTCGTGCGACTGGTCAGGGAGTCGCTGAGCTGAAGAGGTGGCAGGCTGAGCAGGAGATGAAGCAGATACAGGTCGGTTATAACATGAAAATTTAAATTTGATATTCAAATATCCGATTGTGAATTACAATCAATGAGAACTCAAAATTCTGAAACATGAAATGCAAGTTCTAAAATATAAATGCAGAATAAAATTATTTAATTACGCAGTGATAGCCTAGTGGTTAAAAAACTCGGCCTCTCGATCGAGGGGTCTGGGGTTCAAATCCCAGGCACGCACCTCTGATTTTTCAAAGTTGTGTGTATTATAAATTAATTATCACTTGCTTAAACGGTGAAGGAAAACATCGTGAGGAAACCTGCATACCTGAGAGATTTATAAAGTTATGTGTGTATTAGAAATTAATTATCACTTGTATAAGTGGTGAAGGAAAAACATCGTGAGGAAACCGGCATACCTTAAAGATCTTAAAAAAAGTTCTCGAAGTAATGTAAGACCAGACCATATGACCAGAGTGATGGACTATGGCGTAATCCTTCTCATTCCAAGAGGGGTCCTGTGTCCAGCAGTGGGACAATAATGAGATGATGATGAATATGGTTATATTTGGTTAAATATCATTCCCCAGGAGGAGCGCAAACGTGAGAAACTCGAGAACGACTTGGCTAGACAGCGTATACTGCAGCAGATAGCACAGGATCGTGCAGAGAGGAGGGCCAGAGATCAACCTACCCCCAGCCCTGCGCCCTTAGCGCCGCAGCCTGAACACGCTGCTAGTAAGACTTTATTAAATCTTACAATCTATATGTAGAGAATCGGCTTCTATCTATTTTTCACACCCCTAAGTGGTAAGGGTTGTTCACCCTTAACATTTTTTTATTTATATGGCAACACGCTGTTCAAATTCAAATTCAATTTTTTATTGCTCATGCATACAGCACATAATTATGGTGTTACAAACAGGGTATTCGAACATGCATGTACCCTGCTAGGGCATTGCAATGTAATACATTCACATTAGCTTATATTTATCTTAACTTAGAACCACCATTGTTTACAGAAAATGGAAAATACATTATTATTACATTTTAATAAGTTCATATCAATATAATGTCAATATTTATATAAAGTCAAATTAATCAATTATATAAAATTAATATTAATGTATGTAAATTGTATTTAATAAAGTACATGAATGTCAACATGAGAATAATATTTTTTTAGGTTAAAGGTGAAATTTTATTTGATGTAGATTGTAGGTATAGTCATTCAAAAAATTCTTGTAGTGAATAGTAGCATTTACTTATTAATAGTTTCCTTGGTTAACTTTTAAATGTAATTGAGTCTTCATCTTGGATTTCTTTCGGAATTTTATTATATATTTTGACGCACATAGAATAGGGTCCGGAGCCATACATTGCTAGTCTAGATTGTGGTATTGCGAGTTTGTTCGGATTTCGTGAACTATATTTTTTTTGTTTCATTGGAGTAGACAAATATGTAGATTATTATGTTTTTTTACGTTTGCCGGGTCAGCTAAATGGTATATGTTTCTTCCTTCTCATAGCGAGTGGCGATGCAGTCCCCCGTGCCCGGGTACAGTTCAAACTACCCGATGGTTCGGCGCATACGGCGCACTTCGACGCCGGAGCACCACTGGCCGAGGTGCGGAGATATGTAGCCGATAATCTGCAGGTATGACTGTTTTGGGGCTTTCTAAGTTTAAGTTACACAAACGAACGTACAGGGATAGAGAGCAAGATAGACAGACAGACAAACAGATAGACGGACACACACACAGACACACACGCACTGACACACACACAGACAAATACACACACACAGACAAACACAAACGCAGACAAACACACACAGACACACACACACACATACACGCACACACACAGAGACACCCACACACAGACACACACACACACACAGACACAGAGACAGACAGACAGACAGACCCACGTTATAATATACGCTAAAGGACCAACTAACTAAAGTTAAGTGCGCAGATACGTCGCCGATAATCCGCAGGTATGATGCTGCAGGTTTTGTGACTTTCTGGTTAGGTTACATACACGGACGCACAGAGATGGACAGAGACACACACGTACAGATACACGTACATACACACACACGTGCACACGTACACACATAGACACACACAGAGGTAGAGAAGGAGAAATATGCAAACAAAAAGAGAGAGAGAAAGAAAGACACACACACACACACACCCTTTTATACACGTATTCAAACACATATAGCATTACAAGAATCAAATGAATATCTTAACTAACAGAAATATAAATATAATTTTGCATTCACGTCTGTCTGTTAGTAATTTTGTCTCATGTATGTATGCCTATTCGTCAGTAATATTGATTTCATATATCGCACCCTCAGTAATATAGGGGCACAATCCAAAAAAGTAGATTTTTGGGAAATCGCAATCAAAGATTTCTTGTAGCACGCAGAGCGGGTGGCGGGCGGAGGGAATGTGAGAGAGACACATATATAATAATAGGGTCATTGTTGTCCTTTTTCTCTCTCTGTCAGCGCTAACTGGTAGAGAATTTCATTTTATGCCCATATCATTTAAAATCGCGGTTAACAAAAATTTCGAGTTAGTCCCTTATATTACTGAGGGTGCGATATGTCTTTTTATTTATTTTATTTATTTACTCAAAACTTACATCTAACATTACAGGCCAACCTAATGCGTTAGTGTAGTGAAATTAATTAAAATATTTATAATTATATTAAATATTGTCTGTCTGTTTGTCTGTCTGTCACTAATTATTTTCATGTCTGTCTATCTGTCCCTCAGCTGTCAGCATCGGCCTTCGCCCTGTGGACGGCGTTTCCACGTTGCGAGCTGACCGATACTGATGCAACTCTGCGAGAGCTGCAGTTGGCGCCCTCCGCTGCCCTTCTGGTACTCCCGCGACGATCCCAACCGGCTGTGGCGAGCCCTTCGGCGTTCAGCACTTTTATCAGTGAGTTATTAGTTTATGTGTGTGTGTGAGAGTGAAATGGATTATTAAGGAATTAAAAGTAAAAAATAATTAATCATCGAAATATAGATTGTTGTAGAATCGTTGAAATAATGGATTTTCGGAAACAGAATTCAAAATTGGTCGAGGAAAAAAATGATCGTTAATAATCCTTAATTTTGATGGTAGAAATAGAAATTTTTGGATCGCGGATCGTGCGTTTCTAGCCACTCGCATAAAACAGTGTTTATTAAAAAAAACGTTTATTCCACATAAATACTAGATTATTTGTTATTATTTAAAAATGTGCACATCGTTCATTTATATTAATAAAATTCTGGAAAGTAATGATACTTGATTAACTAGAGGAAGGGATTAATAAAAAAATACATTGGTTTCTTATATTTTCGCACAAATTCTTAATAATTGACCATTGGGATACTACGGCCCGTTTCACATAATTCTCAATAGTGGTAATAAAAGTACCAAAAGTTTAATTTCAATTTTATAGAACCCAAATTGGCTACTTACCGAATACAGAATAGGTACTTAAAGAATTTAGTTATTTACCTTTAAAAAATCATCCTGTATCAAAGCTCAAAATCAGCTCAAAATTTTAAAATCCTTTTTTCACTCCCACAGACCTAATCACTCCTATATATGAAAAACTTATCAAACAGTTACAATTGAAATGTTAAGTATTAATAATGTTGGAAAAAAAAATGATTTCAAAGCTATGTGAAGTCTACCAATACGCACTTGTCCAGCGCGGTGGACTATGGCCTAATCCTCATTCTGAGAGGAGACCCGTGCCCAGCAGTGGGACAGTAGTGGGTTGATGATGATGATGATGTTTTTATATGCCTAGTTATAAGCATTTCTTAAATAAATTATTATCTCATTTATTTAAAACGAGATTTTGCCCGCGGCTTCGCTCGTGTTACGAAGTAATATTTTCATCCCCTATTTTATCCCCTTGGGGATAGAATTGATCAAAATCCTTTCTTAGCGGATGTCTACGTCATAACATCTACCTGCATGCCAAATTTCAGCCCGATCCGTCCAGTGGTTCGGGCTGTGCGTTGATAGATCACTATGTCGGTCAGTTACCTTTGAGTTATATATATTTAGGAAAAATCTCATTTTCATCCCCAACAGCTCTAATCACGCAACTCTTCACCACAATGATAATGGATCCCGCGTACACCGCGTACACCTGGCTCCGCGCCCGCTTCGCCCCCGGCCGGCGACCCCCCGCACCCCCCGCACCCCGCACCCCCCCGGCACCCCCCGCACCCCCCGGCCCGACCCCCCCGGGGGGTGCTGGGGGTGCGCTGAGACGCCGGGGGAACGTCCACCGCCTGACCGGGGACCGGGGGAACGATGATGATAATAATACGTGGAATGGAAACTCTACGCAACAGATGTGAGTAAGCTATAATTTTAAGTTAAATCTTTATATATATATATATATATATATATATATATATATATATATATATATATATATATATATATATGTGCGTGTGTATGTCACTGAGCTCCTCCTAAACGACTGGACTGATTTTGATGAAATTTGTTGTGTATGTGTGGGACTTGAGAATGGTTTAGATTCACAATTTAGTCCGTGTGAAAAGGTGTTTTTAATTAATTTTAATTCGTAAGTATAGTTGTCACAATTTAATAGCCCCATTTTGACACATGCCATTCTAATGTCATTAATGTTTTAAACTAACTTTATAGTAGGCAGCTTACAACCACGTGACGGCTAGAGCTTGCCGCTTCAAAGCATTCGCAAGAAACCGTAATCGATTAACTCTCAAATAATCGAAACTAAGAAATTACCAATAATTCATTATTTATACCTTTTTCATCATTGTGAATGATTATCATCATTAGTGAATGTTCATCATTAGTGAATGAAAAAAGAAATACAGGTTACGATAGCACGAGCGATGCTTTATTTAATCTTCTAAACATGATTAATTTTTTAATTTACACTAGAATGTATTTTATTTACCCTTTTTATTAAATCTTTAGATGATTTAGAAAAATATTAAATAAATATTATATTTTCAAAATGTTAAGTAATCTATACAATACTATATGGAGTTGTAATCGATTTGTCGTAAAAATCGGCGTTTTTGGTTATCGATTTGTATATCACATACTTAGAGCCTAGCGATGACATGTGTCAAAATGGGCTTATTAAATTGTGACGACTATTATACTAGATTTAAGTTCTTACTAACACACATGGATCAATGTAATCTATTAAATTAATTGAAGGCGGTACAGAATAACAGTGATAGCTTAGTGGTTAAGAAACTCGACCTCTTGATCGTGGGGTCGTAAGTTCAAATCCCAGGCACCTGTGATTTTAAATTCATGTGCGTATTAGAAATTAATTATCACTTGCTTAAACGGTGAAGGAAAACATCGTGAGGAAACCTGCATACCTGAGAGATTTATAAAAAAAAATCTCAAAGGTATGTAAAGTCTACCAATACGCACTTGGCCAGCGCGGTGGACTATGGCCTAACCCTTTTCATTCTGAGAGACCTGTGCCCAGCAGTGGACAGTAGTGGTTGATGATGATGAAGGTGGTAGAACCTTTTGTGGTTCGACTCCGGCGGCACCACCGCCACACCTATTTCTGTTATAACAGTAGTGTTCAGCGCTGCTGTGTTCTGGTTTGAAGGGTGTAGTAAGGGAGACATAATTTTCCGAGGCGTTCCAGCTTAGACCTCAGGGGTAGTGGTGCATCTGTAGCCGACCTCAGGTAGGAATGTCTAATCCTATCTGGGGTTGACTGCTGATATCCATACGGCAGTAGCCTTGCCATCAAGTGGGCTGCATGCTCGTCTGCTCCTATATAAATATGTTTTATTAATTATTTTTTTAAACTGCTATGAAATTGAAATATTTTTTAACTATTTTTTTCAGGTGATCAGAAGGTGTGGGGCAGATTCATTATATTTATATACATGTTTATATTTAAATAATAATAATAATATAACAAGCCATTCAGGCGCATCGGTACTACTCGGTTGAAATACCTGTAGACGGTAATAATTATAGTTTTAAAACTAAAAACCACGCTAAAATCGCACAAGGAAAATCGTTAATCCTGATTCCTGACGATCCTGATGAGGAGAATGGAATGAAATTATTATAATCTTGTATTGTCATCGGTTCTTCATAATTGTTCAATATTTTAAATTAATCGGACCATTCAAAGTGGGTAAAAATCGAGTTCAAATATTCCATTACATACAATATACATACAGGCCAAGCTAATAAAAGCGTGGTAAAAACTTGATATCTTTAACATATACTTTTATACGGATAGATAGGAAGACGTATAGTAACGCCGATTGTTAATAATTAATCCATTTGCCTACTATAGATTGATAATCTTCAAACAAGATATTGTCAAATTTTAATCTATGATAATTTATCTTATATATAGAATTCTCGTGTCACAATGTTAGTTACCGTACTCCTCCGAAACGGCTTTACCGATTTTCACCAAATTATATATGCATATTCAGTAGGTCTGAGAATCGGCTACTATCTATTTTTCATACCCCTTAGTGATAAGGGTTGTTCACCCTTAACATTTTTTTAAATTTATATGGCAACACAACGTTTGCCGGGTCAGCTAGTTATATATTTGATAATTTTCCTTGTGCGATTTTAGCATGGTTTTTAGTTTTTAAAGTATCTTTGACTACAGATGTTTCGATCGAATATAATATTGTTAACTTTTAGACAATCATGTATCCTATAAATAATCGATTAGCATTTAGTATCGGGACACAATTGTATAAATTCAAATGATTCGTTAAGTTTGTAAGTTGATTATTTGAGAAATAAAAAGTATTTTTATGTTTCATCACACTTTTTTTGGTTATTTTTGTGTTTTTTTCTTTAATATGGGTTTTCGGTTATTTTTTGTTTACTTCAGAATATGTATATAAAAGGTGCTTCATCTATTTCATATTACATAAATATTACATACAGCACTGTATGTGTGATAAAGTAATATTGCAAAATTAGATTAAATCTATAGAATTTTGTACAAAAAAGAAATCTACATAGATTTTCGGTATAAAATCAGAGGCAATACTTTGAAATAAAATTGTTTTCAAATAAAATTATAGCATGTACGTATTAAAATCATTAACTGTACTTAAAGCTGTAATAACGTCATCTATATTTAATAGAAAGAACCCACATCCGGTTTGAAACCGTTCATCCAATATTATTTCCTTTAATTGCTGAGTCTTTACGCTACTCACCAATAGATGGCGCTAAATCCATCAGATTCTGAATAATGGTATTAATTTCTTTACCATCTTTCATGTATCACAAATTTTAATTTAAAATTAAAGAATAGGCACTCTCTTCGACATAATATTATTCAGAACTACAAGAATTTTCTTCAATCACTTAACAAATTGATTATTAAGGACAGTTATAATAAAATAATTACTTTTATTTTATTTAAACTTATATAAAATATCATAAGTATATTTTTTATATATTTCATCAAAAAAACTTCCATAGAACTCCGTGCTTCCGTTATATGTCTATAATAGCTTCTGTTAGAGGAAAATATATTTAAACATGTTTTTGTCATCTATAAACTCTGTCGTTAGAAATGATGTGATATTACAAAATATATAAAAATCGTGTGTACTTTTATTTGCACGTAAAGTATAGTCCGCGTAAAACTGCTAGTCCGCTCTGAATATAGAAATGAATCGCGTTGCCATAGCTAATGGTATGATTACACCTGCTAGCAACAACTTCAGAGCGGACTATCAGTTTGGCGCGGACTATACCTCTTGCGGTGATTAATACTCGTATGTTTTTATCAAAACAAATTTTAACTGAGCAGGAAAGTAGTAGACGAAAGTAAATACTACAAATATGTGTTACATCGACGCATAGATTAGTAAAGATTACTCACTCCTAACAAGAAAATGTACCCAGTTTTGAGAATTGAAATAGTTGCGTAAAAAAGTTTTGCCACGTCTCCGTGCTAAAATGTCCCTAAAATATTTGAAATAATTATTTATTTATTATGTAAATTACGCAGTATTAGTTATTTATTCGTAAATTTTCTCTAACAATGTTTTTGTTTGTCAAGAATTAAAAAAAAGAACTTACTAATAAGCCGTTTGTGGCTTCATTCAATTTCAAGGCGGCGAAGTATCTTTACTAATCTATGCATCGACGTTATAACTTCGTCCTACTAAAAAGGCACTTTCGTTTTCAAACGCGTCAAAAAGTATGTGTTACATCGGCGCGCACAACTTCGTCTTACTACAAATGCCCTCTTTTGTTTCCAAACGCGCTAAAGGATATGTGTGTTACATCGGTGCGTAATTCCGCTCCACGTTAAATACTATTCCATTTTCAAACTCTAAAAGAAGTATTTCTTCAAAAAAGTATTATTTAAAAAAAATAGAATTTCTTTATCATTTTTTATTTTGATTATTTTCAATTAATAAGTATATATATGTGCAATAACTCATTATGTACTATTCAATATTTCCATATTTTTAGCTTAAGTCTGTATAAGCTATTGTAAAATTTAAATAAATAAATTGTCAAAATTGAATTATTCTTTTATTCACAAACTTCTTCACTAAAATTTATTTCAAATTATAATAATAACAACAATGTTAGGCGCTGCTGTGTTCTGGTTTGAAGGGTGTGGTAAGGGAGACAGACTTTTCCGAGGCGTTCCAGCTTAGTCCTCAGGGGTAGCGGCGCATCTGTGGCCGACCTCAGGTAGGAATATCTAATCCTATCTGGGGTTGATTACAGATGTCCATAGGCGGCAGTAACCACTTACCATCAGGTGGACTGCATGCTCGTCTGCTACTCTTATATTATAAAAAAAAAAAAACTCAAAACTGACAGTAGAAACTAACGCCTTAAATTCATGCAATGGTATAATTAATCAAAAAATAATTAGATACGCACGAGCGGCCAATAGGGTAACCATGCTTGGAGATCGTAGCGGACTCAACATTTTATTTATATAGTGGTATATAAAATGGTTAGAAATAGGTGGTAAGGTGACAATGTTAGTGCTTATATTTGTGTAAATTTAGTTCATAAGTTATTTCATTTGTGTTTGTATGTCCAACTGTAACTCCTGAAAAGATATAATTGTAGAGAAAATGATATGGCATTTCTGTAGTCGATCGCAGGTAAGACTAATTGTGGGGCTAAGTATAGATCTCCATACGGAATTGATTTTACCATCAGGTGGACTACTTTGGACGAAAAGGACAATGCCCATGAAAGTATGGACCGCCGTCCAGAGTTGCGTCAAATTGAAACTTGTTGTGGACGATGTATAATTAACCAAATACTACCACCAATAATTATTTTTTAGATCAGCACCCGGGTTCTGAAGTTATTTACCGAAATGTTACATAACCTCAAAATCGAAAATATCCGACGATAGATTTATGGTCGGTTTTAACTGATAGTAGGTATCTATAATGTAGTTCGACTAACATATTCCATTTACTTTTAAAGGTAGTAGGTAAAAAAAACCTAAAATAATCCTAAAAACCTAAAATAATGAAATCCGAGTATAAAATACCGCCTCATATATTATTTTACTCTTTGATACCGCCATTTTAATTTTTAAGAACAACAATCAACATTTCGTCTTATTTTATCTTAAATGGAACCCCCTTGTTCAAAGAAACTATTCTGATCGACAAACTATGTAAAAAAAACAAAAAATAATTTTAATATTACTTTCATTTTGATGCCTGAGAAAAATCATTAATCAAAACACTAATAGATCTTATTGAATTCCGAGTATAAAATTCCGCCATTTTAATTTTTAAGAACAACAATCAAGATTTCGTCTTATTTTATCTTAAATGGAATCCCCTGTTCAAAGAAACTATTCTGATCGACAAATTATGTAAAAAAATCAAAAAATAATTTTAATATTACTTTCATTATGACGCATGAGAAAAATCAGTACCAAGAATGGGCATTCTCCTTTGCAAAAATATTTGATCTTAATTGTCACACACAAAAAGGTTTGGTAATTATGCAGTTTAGTTACTTTTGCGAAAAACGATGGTAAAATTTTTTTTTCTCCGTGAAGCCGTTAATTGCATCATAGTAAGTGATATTCCATGGGGGGAGGGTGATATTTCCCATAAACTCCATGAGTTATGGGGTTTTGAAGTTCTCATAAATATTCGCTATTTTGGCGTTCATTTCACCCTTTTTAGTGATAACATTTATATTAATACAATATAAAATTGCAAAAACGTGATCATGAATGAAGGTAAGGTCTGAATTTACATTGATTGGAACCGCCCGCTCGCAGGGCGCTGCCGCGCCCTGCTCGCTTAGTTTTATATTATCTTATATGTTCCAACCTAACCTAACTAAATAGTCAATGATGAACTGACTTTGCAATTCCATTCGAACCTACACCAAATATCTTCAAACACAACTCAATTATTCCCATCGGTTGAGGAGTTACATATTTTGACTCCGAGCCACATTATCAGACCCTTAAATAGTCAATGATGAACTGGCTTTGCAATTTCTGAACGCCAAAATAGCGAATATTTATGAGAACTTCAAAACCCCATAACTCATGGAGTTTATGGGAAATATCACCCTCCCCCCATGGAATATCACTTACTATGATGCATTTAACGGCTTCACGGAGAAAAAAAAAAATTACCATCGTTTTTCGCAAAAGTAACCAAACTGCATAATTACCAAAGGTTTTTGTGGAATGGTAATATATTTATTTTTAATTCATAATTTAAATCTATTAGCATTTTTTGAAAAAAAAAATACAGTAAACGAGCACGCAGTCTGTCTCATGGTTTCAACTGCCGCCCATGAATATCTTTAATCAAACCTAGACATTATTGCAGTTCTACCTAAGATCGGCCATAGGTGAGGTCCTATATTTCAGTACTAAATTTGAATGAATCGTTAAAAAAAACTAAGAATATTACTATAAAAAATAAATTACTGTCCTGAAAATCAACTAAGAACCCCTATGCTATAAAATATTTGTCCTAATAAAAGCCAGATCCCTGGCCACACTAGTCACGCTACAAAAAACCCAATCAAGTGCTGTGGCTCAACTTCCTACATTAACATGATACGCAATCACTTTCACTCCACTAACACACTGAAATTGGGGTTCTTTGGTTATTTGTACGAAACTTTATTACCAAACTAGTTTTTGCCCGCGGCTTCGCCCGCGTTTAAAAGAAGATAATATAACATAATTACTAACATACATAAAACTGTAAATTCGTACCTTCAACTTTGCTAAAGATCATCATTTGATCAAATGCATAGTTTACGATCTTCATCTGGTTTAATCCTTACTAATATCGATTAAAATAATAATCGATGTTTTGCGTCCAAGAAAGAGGTCGATTCTCCGATGAATCGATCTTAGATCGCCATCCCTAGTTCCCGTGGGATTTCCGGGATAAAAACTATCCTACGTCGTTTCTCGGGTCTCAGACTATCTTTGTACAAAATTTCATTAAAATCGGTTCAGTGGTTTAGGCGTGAAGAAGAGACAACCAGACAGACAGACAGAGTTACTATCGGATTTATAATATTAGTAGGGATTGATTTAGCAAACTACCATGCAGAGTAACTGATGGTAAGTAGTCACTGCTCTGGGGGCCTACCACCATCTTTTAAAAACCATCATAGTTCAGGAAAGTTTTATTTCCTCCTTAAACAGTAAAATATTCCATCATACACAGTTGAACAAACTTAAACCCTTATTAATTTTTGCTTATCCATTGTATATAACCAAGTGAAATTGTCATATTTTGCTTAAAAAGTTAAATTTCCTGCAAAAAAAGTAAAAGTATGATTAAAATAATATTGTGTTAAGAGATGGTAGTAACCCCGTAGTAAGAATGAGAGTTCTATTAGAGGTTGGTCGCATTGGCGTTGTGTGCTACCTCTCTAAAGTGGATCTAAGACGCTCGTTGTCAACCCACTACTGTCCCTCTGCTGGACACGGGTCTCCTCTTATAGTGGGAGGGATTTAGGCTATAGTCCACCATACTAATCAAGTGCGAATTGGTAGACATCACACACCTTTGAGATTTTTTTATAATGAACTCTCAAGAGAGTAGGTGTCCCCACGGAGTTTTCCTTCACCGTTGAAGCAAGCGATAATTATTTTTAATAAATACATAACTTTGAAAAATGAGAGGTTTATGATTTAAAATTTAAACTTGAGATTTAAACCCGTGATTGAGTGGCCTAGTTTTAAGCACTAGGTTATCACTGTTTTTAAAGCATTTATTTACTTATTATGATGATGAGTATTAAAATTACTTTAATGTAAATACATATACGGAACCATTCTTATAAGTATTGGCAGTATATTCTTATAAGTATTCGCTTTAACGCCTCATTTATCTATCATGAGATTCCTCGAGCGGGAATTTCCCTACTTTAGTTCCCTTTTATTGTGTTCAGTTTCCGTGATATCCGGTAAAATTTATTATGCTATAATTAAGTAATGTTGAAGGCAAAATTAATGAAGTGATAGCTTAATGCCAAGTGATTGAAACTCACGTCTTTCGATTGGTAGATTCCAAGTTCGGAACCCAGCCACACTTATTTCTGCCTAATAATAGCAGTGTTAAGCGCTGCTGTGTTCTGGTGAAGTGTGTGGTAAGGGAGATATACTTGGAGGCATTCCAACAACAATCTTCAAGGTAGTGGCGCATTTTGGACCCATATCAGGTAGGAAACCAATATTATCTAGGGTTGATTACAAATATCCATGGACGACAGTAGCCACTTACCATCGGATGGACTACGCATTTTCTACTCCCGTATTATACATAAATACAAAAACGAAATAAGCACCAATAACAATAAAAAGTTACTTAAAAGTGGTCCTCAATAACAATAAGTTTACGAAAACCGGAATACTGAACAGTTCCGGTAAATATGCATGACTGGGCTCCTTGGAAGTGAACCGTACTTTCTAATTCCCTTGTTTTAAAACAAACTTTACCGAAATCGCCAACTATTGTTACAAGTTTGAGTTTAAGCATTTGACTAATATATTGGTTAACGGAAAACGGGGCGAGAATACCAATGGAAAATGAAAGTTCACGAATACAGGGTTGTCAAAATGAAAAATGGGTGTATATCATAGATTAGTAAAGATACTTCGCCGCCTTGAAATTGAATGAAGCCACAAACGGCTTATTAGTAAGTTCTTTTTTTTTAATCCTTGACAAATAAAAACATTTTTAGAGAAAATTTACGAATAAATAACTAATACTGCGTAATTTATATAATAAATAAATGATTATATCAAATATTTTAGGGACATTTTAGCACGGAGACGTGGCAAAACTTTTTTACGTAACTATTTCAATTTTCAAAACTGGGTACATTTTCTTGTTAGTAGTGAGTAATCTTTACTAATCTATGGTGTATATGGATAGATTGACGGTAAGCCCGTTAACAATACTCAATCTATCCAAATTTTGCCTACCAACGATCGAAATTTGAGAATTTCGTGTATGACAATATTATCAAATGTCGACCATTGGTAGGTGTTGACAAGCAAAACATTGCATAAGTATATTGATTATTTATTACTATGATTTTTTTTTATAATATAGGAGTTGCAGACGAGCATGCAGTCCACCTGATGGTAAGTGGCTACTGCCGCCCATCGACATCTGTAATCAACCCCAGATAGCATTAAATATTCCTACCTGAGGTCGGGCACAGATGCGCCGCTACCCCTAAGGACTAAGCTGGAACGCCTCGGTAAAGTCTGTTTCCCTTACCACACCCTTCAAACCGGAACACAGCAGCGCCTAACACTGCTGTTATTAGGTAGAAATATTTATCTATCTATCGTTTATAGATGCGTTGTCGCTCCTGCGAAGTACGATAGACGGTTTACCACCATTTAATCTTTTTCTATAGAGTCCCGAACCCCCGCTAAACAGCAGGGTTGGTATAATTTATGTTGTCTCATTATATTATACCTAATATTATTTAATAATATTATATTATTATGAAAGGATATTAAAAATTCGGGGGGTATTCACCCCTTTGAGAATTTGCCCGGGCACCCTCTTTGTTCCAGGATACCCATCCTCGAGACCCGAATAAGCCCTACCCACCCCCATATTGCAAACGCAGACGCGGCATATGAGAGATCGGTGGGTATGAAGTGCCATCTTGCTTGCTAGAATCTTTTTCTACATTTGTATCTACATACAATCCGACAGCCCTAGTAGACTGAACGAGCTCTAGGTAAGTAACGGTTCAGTGAAAGAAGAAATGGCACGGCGGCCATTACTCCAGCCAGTTTTGACACCGCGGTTGGCGCGAAATGACGTCCGCAAGACTTTTTTTACTTCCGCGTCCGTATTCCAAAACAAATCGTACTTAAATTACCATAACAAATCATGATGGATTTAAAAGAGATTATAAAATGGTTCATACCCTGTTTCCACGTCTTAGTGACTGGACGTTTAGTAAAAATGGATTGTCGTTTGACTATTTTATTCCTATTTTTACTTTTTAATTTGTGTGCCAGTTTCGCGGCAAACGTAAACAGTGTTAGTGATTATAGATTAAGGCATAGTTTAGTAAATAATACCAAAAAGTTAAATGTGGATTATGATAATGTTAGTTTTGTAAATAGCGAGCCTCGTAATGATCCAGACGTAGGATCTACGGAATTGGAAGATGGTTCTGTAGGTAAGAATATTTAGACGTTTTCTTACAAAAAAGTAATACAATATTAAGCTGAAAGCTTAAGGCATGTCCGCATGTTGATAAAATTAAATTGGAACAGGAGTTACTTATACTTCTTCCATTAGAAGTCTATTTGATTTCTCCGTCTGTGGTTGCAGACAATCGTAAGTGAATCCTTTTATTTATGAATGATATAGCATATATTGCACGATATTTTTTTATCGACAGTATAGAAATGTCCTAATTCTACTCACATTATGGGTATTGATTATATCCATGGCATTAATTAAAATAATAAATGAGGTCCAATTTTGCCGCTCTTAACATTGAACTTTTTTAACATATTTTAGACGCTACGGTGATCACGTTTAGTGCCAGTTAGCATACATTAATAAATTTTATTTATAATCTGCCCATGACTTTCAGGAGTATTTGAATACGGCCCCTTAGGGTCTGTCCTTTTAGGAGCTCCTTGCACCAGCCCCTAATTGCCATGATGTATAATAGAAATTATGACGTATTTAATTAAAAACCCGATAGTAACGCATATGGAATGGATGGTAAGCAATACTTAATATTTTTCGTAACGGAAGTGATTACGTTTTAGCGTTACGTTAATGACATAGATATAATATGACAAGATACTCAGTCATCTTGCGCGCATTATTCATAAAAGGGGATTGGTTTTTTTTCATATAATATAGGAGTAGCAGACCTGATGGCAAGTGGCTACTGCCGCCCATGGATATTTGTGATCAACCTCAGAGAGGATTAGATATTTTTACCTGAGGTCGGCCACAGCGCCGTTACCTCTGAGGACTAAGTTGAAACGCCTCGAAAATGTATGTTTCCCTTACCACACCCTTGAAACCAAAACACACCAGCGTTTAACACTGCTGTTATGAGGTAGAAATAGGTGTGGCGGTGGTGCCGCTGGAGTCAAACCGCTAAGGGTTCTACCACCTTCGTTTCGTTTTATAAATAAGTGAATAATAATAAAGTAGCAATCATATGTAAAAATTATGGCATTAAAAACGAGAATAATTCATTATTGAAAAAAAGACAAACCCACTGAGTTTCTTACCGGATCTTCTCAGTAGAGGTCGCGTTCCGATCCGGTAGTAGTTTAATAAAATATTGTAACTGACAATTTGTAAGTGCCGCCGTTGGCCTATACAAATAAATATATTTCATTTCATTTCATTCCAGCAAACGTAGTGGTAAGTAGTATGTGGTCACACGGGCCACTGGATATCTGTAACTAACTTCACAGACATTCCTGTAGTCGGTCAAATGTAGCCGCCCCACATTTAGGTCGGTAGGTTAGGACATCCATACTCTCTGTGAGTAATAAGGCAGCTTCACGCTAGCACGTTTGTGTTGGTATTGTCCGCGCCAAACTTCTAGTCCGGTCTGAAGTTGCGCGCAGGAGTAGTCAGAGAGCCAATGCGGTCGAACACAACCACAAGCATATACTCCGTAGTAACGTAAGGGCACACTAATGCAGTTATGTATAGTCCGCGCCAAACTTCTAGTCCGCTCTGAAGTTGCGCGCAGGAGTAGTCAGAGAGCCATTGCTGTTGAACACAACTACAAGCATATACTCCGTAGCAGCGTAAGGGCACACTAACGCAGCATGTACTCGCGGGCGAGAGCGGGTAGCGGAGGGTACCGGGAGGACCGCGCTGTCTTCGTTCTACTAATATCTACAATCTGATGCGACGCGACTCGTTTCTATATTCAGAGCGGACTAGAAGTTTGACGCGGACTCTACATTTGATTTAAAATTACCTTAAAAGCTCCCGCAAGCAGCAACAACTTTAGAATCAAAAGCGTGACTCCTAAGGTCTCCTCTCCGAACTACTATGAAGCGGATAGAACAAATAAAATATATGTCGTATCCACTTGTTATACTATTATTCTAATATAGTCATGAGCAACAAACAATTACCTCTAGCAATCTAAAATAACAATCACAAACGTAGAAACTATTTCAATCCGCCAAGTCAGTCGGCCATCTTGTTTCCGGTCCGATTGTAGTAACGTTAAACAATTTATTTATTTTTTTAAATAAATTGGACGACACACTTTCGATAATTACGTCTAAGATTCAATCTAGATTTAAATGATTCCAGTTTTTGAATTTGGAATGTATTTAATCTGTGTAAGTAGAGCTTGGCAATAAGTCACAGATAAACGAAACCAGACTGTAAATACAATAAACTTGTTACCATCGATATGACGTCACATCTGCATCAAATATGGCGAATAGTTTTCGAAAACATTCATTTGTTTTCAGCTTGCATTGGAAAACTAAAAGTATTCATTATTAAAATGAAATTCTAGATATATATTCAGTTGTTATGAATAGATATTATGGTAATTTCTCTAAATTTTACAAAATCTTTCTACATGCATTTTTCATTTTCTCTATCATGGTTCGTGCGGCCCTATTAGAAACCGCCATTATATTTTTTTTAAATTATTGCAATGGAAATGTCTTACATAATTATTGATATAGACCGCGTAAAACTGCTAGTTCGCTCTGAATATAGGAATAATTCGCGTCATAGTAAATTGTATGACTACACCTGCTCGCAACAACTTCAGAGCGGACTAGCAGTTTGGAGAGGACTATAACCTCTTAAGGGAATAAAAAAAGTAAAAACTTGGAGTTTTATACCTAGGAGATTTCTAATAAAATATAATTTTGAAAGAAGACCCGCGTCCAGCAATGGGTCAGTAATGGATTCATAATGATGATGACTACCTTTTAAAAGTCTGAATTAAAACCACCAGTAGTTTCTAACATTAGTCCATAGGCTGTCAGATTTCACAAAAAAGTATTCTGGTCTGACATTGTGGAAAGAAAATTGAATTTAATTGGCATTTAAGTATTTTTACCACGCTTTTATTAGCTTGGGTTGTATGTATGTATGTATGTGTGTATGTAGGTATGTATGTAACGGAATCTTTGAACTCGATTTTTACCCATTTTTAATGGTCGGATTTATTTAAAATTTTGAACAATTATCAAGGACCAATGACAATACACAATTTTAATAATTTGATTTCATTTTCCTCATCAGGATCGTCAGGAATCAGTATTCCTTGTGCGATTTTAGCATGGTTGTTAGTTTTTAAACTTTAATTATTTCGTTTAATAACATACATACAAACATGCACACACACATATTTAGTGACTGTATCTATAACGTAAAATGTAAATCTACGTTGGCTATTACTCATAGATTAGTAAAGATTATTCACACCCAACAAGAAAATGTCAGTTTTAACAATTGAAATTGTCACCGTCAGCTATTCTAGTCTAGTCTACTTTTTAGAGCATTTACGAATGAAACGATATTTCTCCGCACTTTTTCTTCGATTTCATGTTGTTTTTGCACCACTTAACTGCACATGTCGGTATTGACCCGCTTAAATTACACCTTTAATAAACTGTAAAAAAACTCAATTTCTCATTACATTATACTCAGTATTATAATATTTTAATTCTAAAAGCGCACGTGGTCTGTCACGTGGTATAGAATGTCGATTAACCCGAATGGCGGGTGAAATCTACCGAATGTGTGACAGCCGGTAATGGTGAAGATCTAGAGCATTCAGACCTTGATGACGTCATATTACTCTACTGCTAACGATTATCTTCGTTAAACCCGCGTAAAAGAAAGGAGCCCCTAAAGAACCTGACCTGTATGATGTCACACGTTTGATCATATAGTCCGCGCCAAACTACTAGTCCGTTCTGAAGTTGTTTCAAGCAGGTGTAGTCATACAATTTGCTATGGCGACGCGATTCATATATATTCAGAGCGGACTAGCAGTTTTACGCGGACTATACCAAATGTGAGAGTCGGTAGTAATTTAAAGATCTAGTTATGGTACAGCCAACTGGTTTGAAGGTACTGGCCAACTGGTAAGGCGGCACCACCGCCACACCTAGTTCTGTTATAACAGCAGTGTGTGGCGCTGCTGTGTTCTGGTTTGAAGGGTGTGGTAAAGGAGACATACCTATCCGAGGCGTACCAGCTTACTCCAGCGGTAGTGGCGCACCTGTGGCCGACCTCTGGTAGGAATATCTGATCCGATCTGGGTTTGATAATAATTATGACGTAATTTGAACCTCGACTAAAATGGTGCAACTAATTAATTATTTAACCATGGATTTGGCGGTTGATTAGGCTTTTGTAGCCGTTAAAGTTACATGATGTTATATCACCTCTAAAAAGAAATGTACAAAAGGGCAAACATAATGCCTGATGGCATTCTCTACCAGTCAACCCTGGGTGGCCAACGACGGCACTTACAAATTGTCAGGTACAATATTTTTCTTAAACTACTACCGGATCGGAACGCGACATCTACTGAGAAGATCTGGTAAGAAACTCAGTGGGTTTGTCTTTTTTAATTTTAAAAATAATTATTTTTTAGGTCTTTAGGGTTTTTTTAGGTAAGAATCAGGTGTTATGCTAAAGTAACAAAAGCGATAGAAAATAATAAAAACATCAGACATATCAATATGTGTTAAAAATAACGAACTATACATATTTTAATAATAAAATAAATATAGATTATAATATACTTATATACAACTACATAAATAAACTCATACACAACATTTATAATATATATAAATATAAATAACTAAATAAACACAGGTAATCAACAGTCGATTAAGAGTTAGATGAGGAGTTCAGATCATGGTTATAGTTGACTTTAACACAAACTTTAAACGGGTTTACGGTAAATCCCCCCTAAGGTTTGGTTAAAGTTAACATCTGAATATTAAGGTTTCATGTTCGAAATTTATTAGAATTTGTTAGAAATTGTATCAAAAATTAGCTGTCTAACACATAGATTAGTAAAGATTACTCAAAGTTAACAAGAAAATGTACCCAGTTTTGAGAATTGAAATAGTTGCGTAAAAAAGTTTTGCCACGTCTCCGTGCTAAATTGTCCCTAAAACATTTGAAATAATTATTTATTTATTATGTAAATTACGCAGTATTAGTTATTTATTCGTAAATTTTCTCTAAAAATGTTTTTATTTGTCAAGAATTCAAAAAAAGAACTTACTAATAAGCCGTTTGTGACTTCATTCAATTTCAAGGCGGCGAAGTATCTTTACTAATCTGTGGTCTAACATAATATAGTTAATAACCACATACTTGTGCAAAAATAGAAAATGAAAATTCATTCTTCATAATTTGAAACAAATGCTAGGCATTGTCTAATTCCTAATCTTTATCTTACTGTATTTGAAAATCATGTTAGAGATGTTAATTAAAATAATGAAATTAAAACTTTCTATAACAGTTATGAGAGAAATGTGAAATTGTTAATGTAACGATAATTAAGATCGGCGTTTCTGTAAATATGGCGTGATAAAATGCATTTACGTTATGTTAATAGATCTTTTAAATGATTGAAGTAGTAGTCTACCGCGATGGTAGATCACCGTCGCCCTTGGCTCTGTAGTCCCGGGACCAGAATAGGGCTACGGTATCCCCTGCCTGTCGTAAGAGGCGACTAAAAGGGGGCTTCCTGGGATGCCGGCGGCAAGAGTGGGAGCTCGAACCGTTCGGAGAGCAACCCCGGGAAGAACGGCGGCATGTGTGGTCGCATGCCATCGTAAGCACCAGGTGTGCGAAAGAAGCGTATACTCTTCCAACCAGAGCAGAGCCTCGGAGGACTCCGGTAATGTTCCATCGGAGATCCCGGAGTTCTGCACGAAGCGCTGAGGACGGTCACCGGGGAATTTTAGTGCAGTAAAAATCCCACATAACCCGGCGTCGCTCACACGTCGTCGGGTACCTTTTGAAGGTTCCCCCCCGTGGATATTTGAAAACAACTCCATATAAAACAGATTCTACCTGAACCCGATCACAGATACATTGCCACTCGAGGACTAAGGTAACTGTGTAGTCAGCAGGGCGCACCGCAGTCACACCTATTTCTACCCAATACCCAACAGTGTAGGGACGTTTTAATTTGAAGGGTGTAATATACTTAGTCCTTCAGAGTAGCCACCCAGCTGTCATAAGTAAAGAGGTACCTTATGGTAGGTATTATTAATCTACACTAATATTACAAAGAGGAAAAGTTTGTTTGTTTGTTTGGTTGTAATGAATAGGCTCAATAACTACTGGACCGATTTTAAAAATTCTTTCACCATTCGAAAGCTACATTATCCACGAGTAACATAGGCTATATTTTATATGAAATATATTTGATAAATAGATTTTGAGGCGGTACGAAGTTTGCCGGGTCAGCTAGTATTTAATAAATATGAAAGTGAGTTTTCACTATTTAACTACCAAACCGATTGTCATAAAACTTTGTACACATGTTGTCAGAGGTTCAGAAAAGGACATAGGGTAGGTCCCTTTTATTCCTTACATGTAGATAGGTAAAAACAACTTTCATTCCGAACGAAGCCGGTAAAAGCTAATAACTGATATATGCCGATAAAAATAATGCAATTTCATTTATTATTTTGACACAAAAGTCATAATTTTGTGTACCATTATTAATGGAAACGAGTTATATATGTACGTATGTATGTATTTACAAAAAAATAAACATTTATAAGTTAAACAAATTGAACAGTGAGATGACCGAGTGACCTCCAAACCGAGGAATACTTATTTGTTTTCCTTCAACATCGGTAAAGTTCCTTCACCTCTCTTGGAGGCCGGACTGACATCATCGACACTGTCCCACTGCTGGGCATAGGTCTCTATATAAACTATGAAAACTTTTTAAAAATCTCTCAGGAAGGCTACGCCCATAGATTAGTAAAGATACTTCGCCGCCTTGAAATTGAATGAAGCCACAAACGGCTTATTAGTAAGTTTTTTTTGAATTCTTGACAAATAAAAACATTTTTAGAGAAAATTTAGGAATAAATGATTAATATTGCCTAATTTACGTAATAAATAAATAATTATTTCAAATATTTTAGGGACAATTTAGCACGGAGACGTGGTAAAACTTTTTTACGCAACTATTTCAATTCTCAAAACTGGGTACATTTTCTTGTTAGGAGTGAGTAATCTTTACTAATCTCGGGCTACGCCATGATATTTTCTTAATTGTTAGCAAGTCATTAGCAAGTGATAATTAATTTCTATTCACACTTAACTTTTAAAAATCAGAGATAGGTGCTTAGGATTTGTCCCTGTGGTTTCGGGACTAGAATAGGGCTACGGTATTCCCTGTCGTAAGAGGCGACTAAATGGGGGCTTCCGGGGTTGCGGGTGGCAAGAGTCGAACCGCCCGGACAGAAACCCCGTGAAGTACGGCTGTATGTGTGGTCCTATTAGAATCTCCGATTGAAAGGCAAAGTTTCAGCTTCTGTGACCACTGAACATCCACGGCTGGATATGATAGAAAGGTGCAGTAAATTAAAATTTATCAGTGACATTACCTGACCAAGGGTTGAACCCGGAGACTGTGTCTTACAATGAAACCACTACATGTGTCTGCTGAAATTACATAACTAACAAACGCTAGACGCTTTCGACAATAACCGCTTCACACTAGAATATCCATGTCGTGGGTGCCATGGACACACAAAGACAAATACACAAACACCCAGACCAGATGTCTAAATTCATCATTTAGTTCTGTCTGGCGGGAGATCGAACCCGGGACTCTGCGCGTCAGATCAGTATGGTGACCACACCACGCTAATCGTCATAAAGGTCACTTTAATTTTATTTTTTGTTTAAAATTTCTAATTACTAATGTTTCATATAATTGTGTCATATTACGTTCAAAAGAGAAATTTACCATTACAACATACTATTATAATACGATATTAAACTTTATAATAGCTTGCTTGTTCAGTTTTTGACGAAATAAAAGTAGTAGCACACAGGGCCAGATTTAAGGGAGGGCAATCGGGGCAGCAGCCCTGTGGCCTCCACAAAAGAGGGGCCTCCACAATAGAGACGTCGAATTCTTTTTTATTCCGACCAATAAATACTAGTAAAAAAAAATCTTTTCCTTTGATATTTTTTTTCGCTGTTGTATCTTTATCTACAGTACTTTGTACAAACTTGAATACTAGAAGAATCTACCTGCGTTTCACAATAAAATATTTATTGAAAAACTCAACTGAAAAAATTGTTCATTTTATTCGGAAAATAATTTGGGGCCAGGGGGCCTCCACTCCTTTGTTGCCCCAAGGCCTCTAGATCTCTAAATCCGGCCCTCGTAGCACATTTAATGGATACCCACGGACACTGAGGACTAAAATGGTTTTAGGTATAGATGAGTAACCTATATTTATAAAGTACCTATAAAATTTCATTGGTTTTAGGTATAAGAATAATAAGTTACTAAGCAAGATTTGCCCGAGACGCACCACGGTATTATATAATATAATCTATAATTTGAAGGTGGTAGAACACTTTCTGGTTCAAATACGACGGCACCACCGCCACAGCTATTTCTGCCTCATAACAGCTGTGTTAAGCGCTGCTGTGTTCTGGTTTGAAGGGTTTCCCTTACCAAATAAGGGAGACATTCCTTTCAAAGTTCCAGCTTAGTTGTCAGGGGTAGCGGCGCATCTGTGGTCGACCTCACGTAGGAATATCTAATCCTATCTGGGGGGCGGCAGTAGCACCATCAGGCGGAATGCATGCTCGTCTGCTACTCCTATATTATATAGTAGTAAACGGATTGTAAAAACTTCAACTGACTTCCTAGTACGATTTAACAGTTAGATCGAAAAATGTCGAAAAATACCGGTTTGTTGTATGAAGACCCCCTTTAATATTCAACTATATTTTATTTTTAGTATTAGTCATTATAGCGGCCACCGTTAGCGGCTTTAGCGGCCTCTATACAAATTTCAAGTGTCTATCTATTACGGTTCCGGAGATATAGCCCTGTGACAGACAATAGGGTTCCGTTTTTACCCTTTGAGTACGGAACCCTAAAAATGCTACTTCAGTTTCTAAAAAAAAAATAAAGAAGTAATATGTAGAAATTTTTATATACATACGTCTAGGAATCGATTTTTTATACTGATTTTCATTCGTATGTACCGCATATGTAAGTAGAATTGATATTAATTCTAAATTCCCCATCTTTCAGGAAGAACCTTCGGCCGGCCCTTCAAGAAGATGCTCCAAGCTCTAGTGCCACTCGCGTTCCAGATGGGAATGGCTGCCACCTGGGCGGTGGTGGCTGCTCTCGTTGGCATCAAGACCTTAGGAGTCACGCTTTTGATACTGAAGTTGTTGCTACTTGCGGGCGCTTTTAAGGTAAATTCGGTTTCGAAAATGTACAATTTATATTTGATTATTCACAAAATTAACCTAATAAAGGTATAGTCCGCACCAAGCTGCTAGTCCACTCTGAAGTTGTTGCGAGCAGGTGTAGTCATACAATTTGTTGTGGCGACGCGATTCATTTCTATATTCAGAGCGGACTAGCAGTTTCACGCGGACTATACAAAATAATAAATAAAACAGGTTTTTGAAATACTTATGATAAAAAGAAATTACAAGTTTTTGCTATTTTATCTAGTATAAAATAGCAAAAACTTGTAATTTTTTTTTTGACGTTAATTTTTTTTGAACGTTAAGCGAATATATTTAGGAATATTTTCTATTCGCTAATAGATGGCACTAAAATACTACGTATTTATATTCACCAGTAGATGGCGTTAAATGAATACATTTAGAAGACTTTGCTGTTTGATACTAGATGGCGCTAATCGAATACATGTAGCAGTATTTTTATTCATCAAGAGATGGCATTAAATTAATACATCAAGTAGTATTTTGCATTCGCCAAAAGATGGCAGTAAACTAATATATCTTGAAGTATTTTGCCTTGGCCAAATGATGGCGGTATTTGAATACTAATACTAAGTAATTCGAGACTTAGTACATTTTTTCGTCATGACTATTTTGATAATGTATAAATTGACTCACAGACCTGTATTTTTATTGTATCTAAATTTGACTGTATTTTGTTGTGTTTGCACAAACTTTATGCTTTAAATTTCTGTATTCAAAAACCCTTTACTTTGTTTAAATTTGATTCTTTTAGTCTATTAAAAAAATCGACCAGTTTATTTAATCGAGTATCAGAGTATCATATCGTATAGGTTTCGTTTAAGATTAATATCATAAAGATAAGACAAGAGCTAATAATAATAATACGAGGCCCTGATATAAGAGGGGCCCCAAAAATCCAATACATTCTCTCTCTAAGATTTACCTTTAACATTTCTAAACTGGAAAGTTGAAAAAAAAATTGAAATGATTTACTAAATTAGATTTCTGTTGCTTTTCTAGGTGTTAGGGTTTTTACTTTATATTTTTTTCCACCTGGGGCCCCGACTCTTGTGTGCTCAGGGGCCCCGGCATTCCTTAAGACAGCCCTATTTATATCTTTAAAAAAAGGCACGCGTAACATAGTTAGAAGTCACTCAACACTACCTTTTCTCAGTAAACCTACACTCTCTAAACTCTCTACTACTCTCTTTTTTCTACTTTACTTGCATGACTGTAACCTAAATATTTGACGATTTTATCTAAAAAAGAACCTATTTCTTAATTCTATATCTAAAACATCACGTGCATGTAATAGATAGAGTAGTGGACCTAAGACACTTCCTTGAGGAACCCCCTTTCTTATTAGATCAAAATAAATTACTCTTTCACTCCTTTGCTTCGGAACACGTAGTAAAAACCCTATAAGCAAAGCACCGAAGGTTAAAATGATTGAATGATGATTAAATCAAGCAAAATTCACAGATTATGACGTTTAGTTTCGGTGCGTTACCAACCAATGGTACGAGGTTGGTACAATCCACGGTCCCCATGGATACACGCCTGTCTCCGTTACAACAGGTATTACATCTTATGAAGCACGATATGGAACTTCTGTCACCTCAAAAATATCTCTTTGGCACATTTGAAATTTATGCCTTCAACTCAAAGAAAACTAGTTTCTTTCTTTGATTCTTTATTTTTTCTTTCTACTGAAGAAATGAAGTTCTTCAGATTGTCTGTGGGAGCACTTACAAATTGTCATTTGCAATATTTTTCTTATACTATTCTTGTATTACTCTAATTCGACTGAAAAGATTAGGCTCGCCAAAAGACGTACTGAGTTTATCAGTAAGTCCCTTAGTTCAATCCTTTCTCTGTTAACTATTAGTTCCTTTTTCATAATTATCAATATATTTGTTATCTTGTTTCTTGTTGTACTCAATCTCCAAAGGTATTAAGCACAAAACATGATTTAACTTTTTGAGCTCTGCTTGACACAATTATGACCCTCTTCCCCTTATGACGTCACATTTTCAGAATATTCAACGTGATTTTCAAAGATAGAGACAACCTCCTCAATATAATATATATTATTGGACTATCATCTTTGATTATTATTGTATTAATTATTATTATGTAACTACACTAACGAATTAGGCTATAAACCTGTAATGTTAGATGTAAGAATAATAAAAATTGTAATTTGTAGATTGCAAAGTAGCATTAAATTTTTTACAATGACTACATATTATCAGATGTGTATTGCCACAGTACAAATATCTATAATCCTTATACTGTGGTAATGCGTTGCAATACTTGCGTTTTCGTACATTTTATGTTTTTCATGGTAAACCATTTTTCATAAATTCGTACTACTATGCAAAAATAAAACATAAATAAAGTCTACGCTGCGCCTCCTGATTTTGTGAGTCAAAAAACACATAACTGTGAATACGACTCGGCAATTCGGTCGCGACCTTGACAGCATTCTGTCTCGCTCTAACGATCGTCCGTCCTTATCTTGTAGAAAGTTGCTTTCACTGCGACGAATTTTTGATTATAGAGATGACAAAACTCGTCATACCACGGTAGGGCGACGAAGAATATTCTTATAACTTTTGCAATTTCTGTATAAAGTTATTCAACAAATAAAGAGTTCTTCTCCAAAGCCGGCAATGTTTTGGCGACTCCTCTGGTGGTGCAAATGTCCATAGGCGACGGTGATTGCCTTCCATCTTCTTCCAGATTAGTAAAGATACTTCGCCGCTTTAAATTTAAATGAAGCTACAAACGGCTTATTAGTAAGTTCTTTTTTTTAATTCTTGACAAATAAAACATTTTTAAGAGAAAATTTACGAATAAATAAGTAATACTGCGTAATTTACATAATAAATAAATAATTATTTCAAATATTTTAGGGACATTATTGCACGGAGACGTGGCAAAACTTTTTTACGCAAGTATTTCAATTTTCAATCAAAACTGGGAACATTTTCTAGTTAGGAGTGAGTAATCTTTACTAATCTATGGTATAAACATAGATTAGTAAAGATTACTCACTCCTAACACGAAAATGTACCCAGTTTTGATTGAAAATTGAAATAGTTGCGTTAAATTGAAATAGTTAAAAAGATCTATGTCAAGAAAAAGTGTACTAAAGAAATGGGCCATTAGCAGAAAAGTTTAAAAACCTCTGTTATAGCGCAAAATATCGAAGTCAATGGTTAAACTCCTCAGTAATTATTTCCGTAAAATTCAAATTTAGAATTTTTAATACCCAATTCATAGATAAGTAAAGATACTTCGCCGCCTTGAAATTAAATGAATCCACAAACGGCTTATTTTAGTAAGTTCTTTTTTGAATTCATGACAAATAAAAACATTTTTAGAGAAAATTTACAAATAAATAACTAATACTGCGTAATTTACGTAACATATAAATAAAATTAAATAATTATTTCAAATATTTTAGGGTCATTTTAGCACGGAGACGTGGCAAAACTTTTTTACGCAACTATTTCAATTCTCAAAACTGGGTACATTTTCTTGTTAGGAGTGAGTAATCTTTACTAATCTATGACCCAATTGATGTTTTTATTTGAAAAATACATAATCTCCACATTGTTTATTTAGGGCTTACTCTAACTTTCAAAGGCTCATAGGCTCATTTATAATACCAAATTCTGCCGTATATTATACAAATAACATATACGAATGGAAGAATAAAACTATTTCTTGAACCAATTTACCACTTTTTTTATTATTCCCGCGCAAAATACAACATTTCTTTTTTACGCTAACTCATACAATCGTACCAGCCAGTGACTATATAAATGAGAACTTATTATTATAAAAATACTTCATAAAAATAACCCAAAATAATCAAATAATTAAAAAAAAACATTTCAATAGATTCCTAACACAAAGTATAGTCCGCGTAAAACTGCTAGTCCGCTCTGGATATAGAAATTAATCGCGTCGTCATAGCAAATTGTATACAAATTGTATACATTGTTTGGCGCTGATTATACTTACTTACTTACAATAAATTAAATTCTCGAAATATAATTTAAAAAGTAATCGTGTGTCGTTTGGAAAATATAATTTGATATGACATAAAAAGTTCAGTCATGCTTTCTGCAATTGTTTTATAATCTCGAAAGGTGTATTTGCGTGACATGTCAATCAAAATACAGCGCCGAAAGCACACTTTCTAGTAGAGATGTAATCTATAAAAAATGTCTTAGGCCCGTTTACTGATCTATGGGCCCGTTATTGATATCGAATCTATTATTTTATGTGTACCAAACATAGATTAGTAAAGATACTTCGCCGTCTTGAAATTAGTTATTTCAAATATTTTAGGGACATTTTAGCACGGAGACATGGCAAAACTTTTTTGCGCAACTATTTCAATTCTCAAAACTGGGTACATTTTCTTGTTAGGAGTGAGTAATCTTTACTAATCTATGATACCAAAGTTTGAAATTTGATAATGTCTAATATGCAGTCGTTGTTAATGTCGATCTTTAGGAAAGTCATTAGATTGGTTATTAGCATCGAACGTTATTCTATAACTTTGCTCTGTGCGTCTGAATAAAAATATAAGTTTTAGTTTTACTTTTATAAAGTTTATTGCTGATATTAACTTCTATATATGTAAAAGAAAGTCGTGTTAGTTATACTATTTATAACTCAAGAACGGCTGAACCGATTTGGCTGAAAATTGGCGGAGAGGTAGCTTAGGACCACGAGACGGACATAGGATATTTTTATCCCTTTCGACCGCGTTTCCGTGAAGTCATCATAAAACTTGGTGTTACAAAAACGCATATCACCTGAAATAACAAAACATTTTGGGGGCAAAAACAGCGTTTTTGTTTTATGTTACATATATATCCTAAAGGAAGACCTTGAAATTAAATAAGCACCGGGAGGCAAATTTCAAAGACCGTTTAGTCTTGACGATTTTTTTGTTTATGATATTGTTAGATTTCATTTTAACGCGGGTGAAACCGCGGGGCACCGCTAGTATATAATAAATGTTACCTCGATGATACAATGATTTTTACTTATACTGATAAAACTGTAATTAAATTTGATAGAAATTTAAATTTAATTTAAATAATTTATAAATGTATTGTTAGGTATGTGATAGATCTGATATTCATGTAAAAAATGTAATTGTTTCAGTTTATTTACTATTTTTTAATAGTACATACGTTGTGTTTTTATTTAATATCAAGATTACAAAAATAATAAAAATATAATAAGTATTAAGCAAATTAATATTGTTTCAGTTTGGTTCCTTCTTCGCCCACAAGAGCCACGGGCACGGCTGGGAGGCTCAGGCTCACAACAAGGAAATACATTTGCACATTCACAATGGTCAGCTGGGTCATGGAACAGAAGAACACATACCCATTTGTAAGGATTTATAGGCATAATAAATTATGTATTACAGCGCCATCTGTTGTTGAGTAGCAGTAATATTACGCCAACAAGATGTTTAGATTTTATTGTTTTGCAAATGTATCACTAGATGGCGCATTAACAAATAAAATTAAATCTTGTTTTTACTGTATATCTCTCAATTTTAAATGCTTTAAAATCATATTGTATTTTTATTATTTGGAATTATTTAACGGTATTTATATTCTTCAAATTAAATGATAAAATGTAGAAACCACATTTAGTTCACTGCTTCGCTACTCACCGCTAGATGGCGCTGTATTACATAAAGTGTACGTTCAAGTATATGAAACATAAGAAATTAATAATGTTATTTTCTAATGTTTTGTAGCTCCGTGGAGCAGAGAAGGGATCCAGAACGCTGACACAAAACAATTCAATATGGTCTACGACCCATATTCAAGAGGACCTCAGACCGTCAGCACGCCGTATGGCCACTATATGAAGATAGAACCTGACAATCCGGCACAAAATAATTAAAATTAGAATATTCATATTACGTAGAATGCGCATACTTTTGATTATAAATATCTATAATGTCAATAGTAAGTTATTACCAAAAATAAGTAGGTACTAAAAACGAGCTAACATAAGTGTGACGCATTCTGCATATTTTTATATTCTAAGAATTTAAATTAGGATAACTATAGCGATATTTTTATGCGCGCCAAAACTTTAGTATGTAATATAAAAAAACATACAGCCGAATACAGAACCTTTTCGAAGTCGGTTAAAAATATCGACTAACTTTGAACACATTGAGTAAAATATAATTTTATGTAACTTGTAAAAGAATTTTAGAAATTCATGTTATTTGTTTTTAAAAGCAATTTTTACCCTAACTGCTATGTTTAAGAGTTGATTGTAAAAACATTTTTAAATTAAATAAAACATTAATATTACGCGAATTCTGTATATTTTTAAAACATTTAAGTACGAGACATGTATGTATAGATTTGACTATAGACTATATTAAACCATAGACAAATTATTAGCCAACCAACTACGCAATATAATCAGATGACCAAGTTTATATGGTCTTTGGTTGGATACGACCAAATTGGATCTAAAATACCTTTGCCGAAGACAAAATTCCTTGTTGTAAAATTGTGGTTAAATTATAATTAATATTTTAGTTATTGTTTTAATAATTTATTATTTATTTTTGTTTTTAAAATAGATGCAGGGTAGTAATGATTTACTCTTTTCTTTCAAAAACAAGGAAAAGGGTAGAGCATTAAGGATTTAGGGAAATAAAAAGATGTTTATATTAATTTTTGATTTTATTTATTTACCTACTCCATACTATTACTATGTGTTTATGTAAAACTCCATATGGTTTGACTCCGGTGTCATCACCGTCACACTTCTGTTATAACAGCAGTGTTAAGCGCTGCTGTGTTCTGGTTTGAAGTGTGGTAAGGAAGACATACTTATCCGGGGCGTTCCAGCTTAGTTCTCAAGGGTAGCACATGGCCAACCTCAAATAGGAATCTAATCTTATCTATGGTTGGTTAAAGATATCCAATGTACTTACCATCAGGTGCACTGCATGCTCGTCTGTTTATATAAAAATACTTTATTTTAACTAGTTAAGATCTATATCTTAGACAAATTAAATTGCAACAGATAATCTAAGTTTATTCGCTATCATAAATCTAGCTAGAAGGTTGTTACGCGGTGTCAAGGGTAACAGGCTAGCGACTATAGCTGTTCTGATACTTAATAAAATTATTAGATTACTTAGTAACAATTTGTTTTTAGTATTTCGTACCCAAAGGGAAAGATTAGTAAAGATTACTCACTCCTAACAAGAAAATGTGACCAGTTTTGACAATTGAAATTGTCACTGTCATCTATTTTCGTGTTTGAAAAATATTAAAAAAATGTAGATTTTAGATCATTTACGAATGACACGGTATTTCTCCGCACTTTTTCTTCGATTTTGTGTTTTTGCACCACTTAACTGCGCATGTCGGCATTGTTGCGCGTAAGTGACAGCCATTAAGTGGCTGACAGAAATGTCAGCCGTTTAAGCCATTTAATGGCTTCCTTCAATTACAAGGCGGTGAGATATCTATACTTATCTATGCCAAAGGATAAAAAATCCTATTACTAAGCCTTAAATCATATCAAATCATTTTTTTATTCAAAATAGGTTCTTTACAGAGCACTTTTTGAATATCAATACAACTACCACCACTTCACAAGGTGTTTCGTTATGGAGAAAAAGCGGCAAAAGAAAGTCCATAACACATATCTTTAAAAAAAAAATGTTTTTTACAATGGTAAACTTAACCTAATGGTCCGTGTGGAGCTGGAGCTAAGTACTTATGTGACGTGCGTCTATCACAGGGCTCTATCTCTAAAACCGTAATATATAGACACTATTTTTACAAAGTATGCATAAATTAGTAAAGATACTTCGCCGTCTTGAAATTGAATGAAGCCGCAAATGGCTTATTATAGTAAGTTCTTTTTTTGAATTCTTGACAAATAAAAACATTTTTAGAGAAAATTTACGAATAAATAACCAATACTGCGTAATTTTCATGATAATTAAATAATTTATAATAATAATTTCAAATATTTTAGGGACATTTTAGCACTGAGACGTGGCAAAAATTTTTTACGCAACCGTTTCAATTCTCAAAACTGGGAACATTTTCTTGTTAGGAGTGAGTTATCTTTACTAATCTATGAGAGTATGTATAACGGTGGCCAATATAACAACAAATTAAAAAAAACATGTTTGAAAATCAATGGTGGTATATTTTTTGGCGTTTTTCGTTTTATCTATTGTATCGTAATTAATAGACATTTCAAAATTTTACAACGATCAAAACAAATAAAAAAATATAGTACGGAGCCCTCTGAATATAGAAATGAATCGCGTCGCCATAGCAAATTGTATGACTACACCTGCTCGCAACAACTTCAGAGCGGACTAGCGGCTTGGCGCGGACTATACCTTGAAATAAACCACCAACTCAACTCAACTCGCGGAATATTAGAACTTCAAGACTTACAAAACAGGTTCTAAAGATATTTCTTCAGATGACATCATGTATGACGATACCGGTCGATAATGTGAAGGCTCTATAAAATTTTCAATTCAAATATTATAGATTGAAACGAGTTTGTGTATTGATTCATTATTAATTTGGTTAAAAGGTCAATTTAATATATATAATAGGTTACTATGCCAAAGATGAGCCAGAATTTTGGTAATAATAATACTTATAGTTTAAAAACTAAACACCACGCTAAATTCGTACAAGGGAAATGGAACAAAATTATTAAAATCGTGTGTTGTCATCGGTTCTTGGTAAGTGTTCAAAATGTTAAATTAATCGGACCGTTCAAAGTGGGTAAAAATCGTGTTCAAAGATTCCGTTACATACATACAGGTCAAGCTAATGAAGCGTGTTTTAATTTGAAGGGTAGGATCGGATTTTGAAGGTGGTAGAACCCTTTGTGGTTCGACTCCGGCGGCACCACCGCCACACCTATTTCTACCTAATAACAGCAGTGTTAGGGTGACTACTCCTGCTCGCAACAACTTCAGAGCGGACTAGCAGTTTGGCGGACTATACCATCAGGTGGACTGCATACTCGTCTGCTACTCCTATATTATAAAGTGGTGGATGGAATGTTTTTATGACCCCTTCAGAACCACACTTCCTTAGCTTAGTTATGATTCAAGTTTCGTTTTTCCTGTAACTTTGAAACTATACCTAATGTTAATAATGTTTACGTTGAAGGAAAATAAAGTAAGAAATATTCTATTGCGTTGAATGGATATTCTTTTAATAAAGCGTCCAATCTAATCGTATTTTTTAGAGGTCTTACGTGGAAGCTAAAAAATGTGTAATATTTTTGAGGATTTCAGTATCTATACTAATATTATAAAGAGGAAAACTTTGTTTGTTTGTTTGGTTGTAATGAATAGGCTCAAAAACTACTGGACCGATTGTAAAAATTCTTTCACCATTCGAAAGCTACATTATCTACGAGTAACATAGGCTATATTTTATATGAAATATATTTGATAAATAGATTTTGAGGCGGTACAAAGTTTGCCGGGTCAGCTAGTATTTAATATTCGCGGTATTGTATATTTAGTCAATTAAGGAATTTTAATTTTCTTTTTTAATAAAATAAAGTTTTTATTTCATACCAAGGTATAGAAAAAAAATGTCCTTGGTGGCTATTTGACAGGCTGAAAATTCTCAATTAATTTTTTGACTGACAAAACGGTGTGGTCTGAAGTAGGTCCAGCTCCACATGTACCATTAGGTTAAGTTTAACATTGTATAAAACATTTTTTTAAAAGATGTGTGTTATGGAGTTTCTTTCGCCGCTTCTTCTCCATAACGAAACACCTTGTGAAGTGGTGGTAGTTGTATTGACATTTAAAAAGTGCTCTGTAAAGAACCTATTTTGAAAAAAAATGATTTGATTTTGATTTGATTTGACTACGACTTTAAACTACTAACGCCATCTATCGAGAAAGTACTGAACAACTTTCGCCGTGTCAGGTACAGATTAAATATAAAATACATCTTTAAACGCGGGTAAATGCATATACAGATAGAAAATACATCTTTCAAATTTAACGCGATTAAAACTAAACGGAATTTTAGTTATATAAGTTGTTTTCTACAAAATCGAACGAAAACGACAACAAAAAGGCGAAATCTTCCACCTATCGATGGAGCGACCTTCAAGGACGTTAGAGCGTGTTTGACTTTTAAATACCATTTCATAATCAAGTAACGCCCGGTCACACATGTTTTTATATTTCCTTAAGGCGTATCCACACTGCGTACTATTTTATATTCCACCCACGTCACATTTTTTTAACCAATTTTATTAACCAACCCTACCCTATAATCTTCTTTGGAAATAGTACACGATATTCTTCGTAAAAATATCTTCCTTTTTAAATAAATGCGCGGTAGAATGTTGTCTATAGTTGTAAAGAATATATAGGCTATTTTTCCATGCAATATCTTGTCTATCGGCATAGATTAGTAAAGATACTTCGCCGCCTTGAAATTGAATAAAGCCACAAACGGCTTATTAGTAAGTTCTTTTTTTTAATTCTTGACAAATAAAAACATTTTTAGAGAAAATTTACGAATAAATAACTAATACTGCGTAATTTACATAATAAATAAATAATTATTTCAAATATTATGGGACATTTTAGCACGGAGACGTGGCAAAACTTTTTTACGCAACTATTTCAATTCTCAAAACTGGGTACATTTTCTTGTTAGGAGTGAGTAATCTTTACTTATCTATGTCTATAGGGTTATACTAATAGAACAGAAAAGTATCCTGAGAACATGAAATTAATCACATGGGTATGTTCATTGGATTTTTAATTTAAACTTGAGTTTACGCGTGGAATCATACTATAATCTATGCGTGGAATAGGTATATAACTTTTATAGTCCGCGCCAAACTGCTAGTCCAGTCTGAACTTGTCGCGAGCAGGTGTAGTCGTACAATTTGCTATGGCGACACGATTCAGTACCATATTCAGAGCGGACTAGCAGTTTTACGTAGACTATACATTTTTAAACGATTAAAACATGAAATAAAACAATTCTTAAGCTTTAGGAACGCAATTTTAAGATTAGGAAATATTCTTCCCCGTATGACAGGAGTTTTAACGAGCTATTAAATTTATTACAGCATCTATTAAAATACTAATAATAACTTTATCGTCGTCTTTACCTTGTATTCTGGTTTAAATACGACGTGTTCCAATGGAACACTCTCATTTAAAACTTAATTTACTTAAAAATCCATGTAACGACATCTTAGCTACATGTCATCATTTTTTTAAACTAGATGGCGTTAATTACAATCAGTAAAACAAACATATTTCTTAGTAAATTAGGAATATTTATTTTAAGAAAAGAAACGTTTTATCACGCAGTACGGTTATATTATTGTCTCTTTTCCCGCCAATAATAATGCACAGATAATGAAGGAGACTAAAAACTATAGATAATAAATGAAATTTATAATCTGTGCGAGGTAAAACACTCTAACTTTTCCATTTTTTCCCAAATTCTTCGAACCGTCGTAGAGTCAACTTACCTTGATGATGCTCCGTTTTGGAGCGAAACAAATGTTGGTGGTATGTATGGAGGTGTATATTTTATTTTTTTTGCATCTGCACGCATCCTTTGTGGGAGAGGGTGGTACATACTGCATGGTTTAAGATATATACCATAATACATATTAGTAGCGGATTGTTGCGAAGTAGTTTTAATCATAGTAGCACTTATATCATAGTTAAATGGCACAGATCGAAACTAGTGGGCAACAGTTGCGGTTGTTTCATTATTACCATGCTCAGTCAGCATTATAATGGTTGCGTATGGTTCGATTTGTTCCATACAAATTAAAAATACAGACTAATATATAAACGTTGTTCATGCCTATAATTGGCACTCATACGAACCCATAGATTAGTAAAGATTACTCACTCCTAACAAGAAGATGTACCCAGTTTTGAGAATTGAAATAGTTGCGTAAAAAAGTTTTGCCACGTCTCCGTGCTAAAATGTCCCTAAAATATTTGAAATAATTATTTATTTATTATGTAACTTGTACATTGTAATTGTAAATTACGCAGTATTAGTGATTTATTTGTAAATTTTCTCTAAAAGTGTTTTTATTTGTCAAGAATTCAAAAAAGAACTTACTATAATAAGCCATTTGTGGCTTCATTCAATTTTAGGGCGGCGAAGTATCTTTACTAATCTATGACTACTATAGTGTACTTCTAAGTACTATATAATGTATTGTGTGTGTTGCTGTTGGCATGTAAATAAATAAATAAATCTTAACTTAATAATCATTGTGCTAGTGAACTTTACTAAAACAAAATAACAGTTGATTTTCGTATAACGTGGACTAAGCGTGGTGATGTCATTTCTAGGTATGTGTGGGTTTAGTTGCTCAACCGTTTAGAGCTATACAAATAAGTTTGAAGATCTGTTGTCAAACTAAGCTCTATTATGCTTAGGAGTATAGCGATCTATCCATTACAGTCCTACTTCTGTACCCTTCGTATGAGTTATAGCGCCCCAAGCGGAATGTATCAGAACTGATTGGAAATGTATGGGAAATACGTCAACAAATAGAAAAAACAGTCATTTTTTTAAAAACGTAATATCTCATACTAAGGGTACTGGTTAATAAAACGTAAAAACTCATGGTAAGGGTCCATGAGTTTTTACGTTTTGACAAATACGACTTTTTGGTATTTGTTTACGTATTTGCCCATACAAATTCCAATCAGCGCCCCTAGCGGATTGTATCAGAACTATAGTGTCAGTAACGTAACATTAAATGTCTAAATTGACAAAATGGCGCTTTATGTTTTGTCTCTCTTTTTTTCGAACATGTGAGGCAGACAAAAAGACTTGAGCACTTACTTATTGTTACGTTTGCTCAGTCTACTGAAGCAAACGGAACAGAATATTGGATTGAGTAAACGTAACGTAAAATTGTGGGATGTTTTAAAAACTCATGGTAAGGGTACTGGTTTAAAGAGCGTAATTACATGAGTCGTGTCAACTTAGTCCTTAGTCAATCAATCAATCAAGTCAATTTGTAACAAAGTTCCAAAAAAAGGTACCAAATCTATCTGGAGTTGATTACAGATGTCCATATGGTACACTTACCATCAGGTGCACTGCATGCTTAATAAGAATTTTGAAGGTAGAACCCTTTGTGGTTCGACTCCGGCGGCACCACCGCCACACCTATTTCTACCTAATAACAGCAGTGTTAGGCGCTGCTGTGTTCCGGTTTGAAGGGTGTGGTAAGGGAGACACACTTTTACGAGGCGTTCCAGCTTAGTCCTCAGGGATAGCGGCTCTGTGACTGAACTCAGGTAGGAATCTAATCCTATCTGGGATTGATTACAGATGTCCATTGGCGGAAGTAAACACTTATCATCTGGTGGACTGCATGCTCGTCTGCTACTCCTACAAAATAAAAAAAAAAGAAACACGTGAAGAGGGGACCATAAGGAGTTATTGGCAACACTGTCCCACAACTGGGCACGGGTCTCCTCTCATAATGAGAAGGATTAGGCCATAGTCCACCGCGCTGGACAAGTGCGTATTGGTAGACTTCACATACATTTGAGAACTTTTTTATCTGTCAAGCTTCTAAATTCTATTATTTTATATTTTTCACGATGTTTTCCTTCCGCTGTGAGAGTTATTTGCGCAAATTATTTGTTACTAAGTAATTTAAATGTAGGTTAATTACTTACAATAGGGGGAGTGATATTCTTATGCGGGATTGTAATTTCCCTGAAAATAAACATTTAACATAATTAATTATTTCCTAAATAGATTAAATCGTGGACGAAATAACCAAAAGACTCCAAGGTTTCGATAATTGGTATGACCCTTCTTGGTTCGACTCCGGAACACCGCTACACCTATTTCCACCTAACAGTAGTGTTAAGCGCTGCTGTGTTCTGGTTTGAAGTGTGGTAAGGGAGACATACTCTTCCGAGGCGTTCCAGCTTAGTGCTCAGGGGTAGCTGCGCATCCGTGGCCGACCTGAGGTAGGAATCTAATCCTTCCTGGGGTTGATTACAGATGTCCATGGGCGGCAGTAGCCACTTACCATGAGTTGGATTGTATGCTCGCCTGCTACTTCAATATTATAAAAAAATCTTATAATGTAAGTCTTACCAATTCTTTGACGACATAGCATCCGTACTGAGTTGAGGGTTCCAGATTCGATCTTCGTTTAGGTAAACATCTAAATAATATATTCTGTTCTGTTGCAAGTACTTACCTGTTATACACACACAAACTTTGAAAAATCAATGCGATGGGGTTCGAACCCTGGACCTTACGATAATGAAAGTCCAGGGGGGTTACTACCATCTCTTAAAACAATATTCTTTTAATCATACTTTTACTTTTTTGCAGGAAATTTAACTTTTTAAGCAAAATCTGACAATTTCAGTTAGTTTTATACAATGGATAAGCGAAAAATTAATAAGAGTTTACTTAAGTTTGTTGAACTGTGTATGATGAAATATTTTACTGTTTTAAGGAGGAAATAAAACTATCCGGAACTATGATGGTTTTTAAAAGATGGTGGTAGGCCCCGTGATCACGTATAATATTGCTTAAAATTTTCTATCTCTAACACAAAAAACACAAAAAATTCAAACCAAAAATTCGCATAAAAATCCTTCAGTAATCTTCCTTTTTCGTGTATTGTCTTCTCTCTTCCACATACGACGTTGAAACGGGACAAAACGTAACCTCTATCAGGCTATGTCTGATGGACATGAAAGACAGACAAAGCCAAGGAGAGGCTAGGTCAACATCCCATGTTGTTAGGCTATTAGGCTTATGGCAGACGACTCTTCAGTATTGAGGCTAGATTAACACATGTTGTTAGGCTCTTAGGTTTATGGCAGACGACTCTTCAGTATCGAAGCTATGTCAACATCATGTTATTAGGCTATTCAGGCTTATGGCAGACGACTCTTCAGTGTTGAGGCTAGGTCAACATCCCATGTTGTTAGGCTATTCAGGCTTATATTCTATGACTCTTCGATATCGAGGCTAGGTCAACATCCCATGTTGTTAGGCTATTCAGGCTTATGTCGACTCTTCAGTATAAAGGCCAGGTCAACATCCCATGTTGTTAGGCTATTCAAGCTTATGTCGACTCTTCAGTGTCTAAAATTTTGAACTTTGGCTCTTCAGTAGTCAATTTCATAGACAAAAGTCAATTTTTAACGTTTCAAAGATCTTTTAAATGAAGTTCTTGGTAGGTTGGTAATTTGGAATTCCATGAATTTTTACGGCTATTCAGTATCTAGAACATTTTAAATTATGGTTCTAGGCTATTCAAAGATGGCTCTTCAGTGTGTAAAAACTCTTCAGTACCTAAAGACATCATAGTTGAAAACGTTTGAAATATGAAATTTTCAAAGATTGTAATTTTTAAATATGTTTTTACGTAGTTGTACTTAAAAAATATGTTTATATATGTATAGTAAAAAGTTTTGAAATATTTAAAGGATAAGATTTTTACGTCTCTTAAGTCGCTAGGAACTGCTGAAATATTGAAAGACTTTTTCAAACACTGCTTCAGTAGCTATAGATTCGTTATACGAAATTGATAATTCAGTTGTAAGAAATTAGTTACAAATAAATACTAAACACAGACGGTGGTAGAACCCTTTGTGGTTCGACTCCGGCGGCACCACCGCCACACCTATTTCTACCTAATAACAGCAGTGTTAGGCGCTGCTGTGTTCCGGTTTGAAGGGTGTGGTAAGGGAGATAGACTTTTCCGAGGCGTTCCAGCTTAGTCCTCAGGGGTAGCGGCGCATCTGGGCCGACCTCAGGTAGAAATATCTAATCCTATCTGGGGTTGATTACAGATGTCCATGGGCGGCAGTAGCCACTTACCATCAGGTGGACTGCATGCTCGTCTGCTACTCTAATATTATAAAAAAAAGACATTTAAAATATGAAACATTTAAGTATTAATGTATTCATTCACGTATTATGCATGTGTTCACGTATTATAGCGTGCACAAAGAAGTGGTAGAACGGTTAGAACCCCTTGCGGTTCGAATCCGAAGATCACAGTTAGCACTCTATCCTGGGGTTTATAACAGATATCTTTTTTAATATTTATACCTAACGATAAAGCAGACGGGCTACCTGGCGGAAAGCAGTCACCGTCGCCTATAGACATTTGCAACTCCAGAAGAGTCGTCAATGTATCGCTGGCTTTGAATGAGATTATTGCACCCCTCTTGAAGAGCCCAATGTCATAGCGCTCAGGGAATACCGTAGACAATCTGTGGCAATAGCCACTTACCATCAGGTCTACTACTCAATAGCTACTTCTATATTACTAGTACAGCAGTGATAGCCTAGTGGTTAAGAAACTCGGTTCGTGGGGTCCGAGGTTCAAATCCCAGGCACGCACCTATGATTTTTCAAAGTAAAGTTATGTGCGTATTACAAATTAATTATCGCTTAAACGGTGACGGAAAACATCGTGAGGAAACCTGCATACCTGAGAGATTTAAAAAAAAATCTCAAAGGTACGTGAAGTCTACCAATACGCACTTGTCCAGCGCAGTGGACTATGGCCTAATCCTTCTCATTCTGAGAGGAGACCCGTGACCAGCAGTGGGACAATAATGGGTTGATGATGATACTACTAAAGTCTACCTTTAGTAGCGTCACTGCTACAAAAAATGTGGCAGTCAAACTAGTTAATTAAAATAAAAGTTTTTTATACAAACGTGTGCTCTAAGCATGTATAAGTCGTAACAGGGTCATGGTCACGACCCCACATGCCTGTCTGGTGATTTGGGCTCGTGTAACATGTCATTTTACTATACCCAAGGTTACAATTCGGATTTATATTTATTCACAAACACTAAGACACACTATCACACACTCACACATACACTCATACATTCACACACACATTCACACACACACACACGTACACACGCGCTAATATGAGTTGGACACGCTTTTAATTTAAGTAGTCATAATTCTTAAAACTATTTTTATATGTTTTATATTTGTATATTTGATTAAATTTTTGTCCTGGTGATGAGCGGGGCACCCAGTAATACGGGCTTCCAACCCAGTACAGGGGCCCTTGCGCTTTGTTTTGTATATAATTGTACTTTAATCAATAAAACATTTTTATTTTTTTATTATTCTCTTGAAGCGTATGGCAAAAATTTTAAGATATTTTTAGAAAAGCGACATTAAAAAATTGCCAGCTGAATGATGCTATGGTTAGTAAACATTGAAGGTTTTCATTTTATTTAATGAGATATGTTACATTATGTTGCGTTATGTATTCACGTGGTGGTCAAATGAAACGGAAATGAATGAATATTAATTAAAATTAACTATGAATAAATATTAAAAGAAGTAAAGTTTGGATTGATACACCTTACACATGTTTTAGATTGTCTAGCCGGGGATCAAACCCTCTAAGCGTCAGACCGGTATGATAACCGCTCCGCCACGCGGGTCGTTACAATTGTTATAATTATAGTTCAAACTAGAGCAGAGAGTTCTAGAGTAGTCTAAACATTGAACAGTAAGTATTCATTCATATTATTATATTTAATAAGAAAATATTACTTATTACTGCCTAATAGAAGTAGTGTTAGCGCTGCTGTGTTCCGGTTTGAAGGGTGTGGTAAGGGAGACATACTTTTCTGAAGCGTTCAGCTTAGAGCTCAGGGGTAGGGGCATCTGTGGCCAACCTCAGGTAGATATAATCCTGTCAGAGATTGATACTAGATGGGCGGCAGTAGCTTACAATCAGGTGGACTGCATGCTCGTCTGCTATTCCTATATTATAAAAAAAATGTGAGCCGTCACGGGACGCCTGGCAGATGTGAAAGATCGACATTATTTTGTAAAAGTAATATGCAGAAAAGAACATATTGTGATAGGAACTAAATATGTCATAATGATAAATTAAAAAAAAACGATTTTTTTCCAGATAACGATGACTATTTATTGAATTCGATTGCGCATGGCGACGCGTCGCCACACCGTACACACTACTGCATATAGACTGTATATATATACCATCGTATAGCGTGGCCACAGCATGCGTCGCCACGCCAGAAATCGGTTTTACGTGCGGCTATAGATGTTTCACATCAAAAATTGTATCCCTGCCACACGAACAGAGTTTGTTAGAGTAGTGTGGTATGATGTGTGGTGTACCCATAGATTAGTAAAGATTACTCACTCCTAACAAGAAAATGTAACCAGTTTTGACAATTTAAATTGTCACTGTCATCTATTTTCGTGTTTGAAAAATATTCCAAAAATGTAGTTTTTAGATCATTTACGAATGAAACGATATTTAACCGCACTTTTTCTTCGATTTCCTGTTTTTGAACCACTTAACTGCGCATGTTGGCTTTATTCCGCGTAAATTATACCATGACAGCCATTAAATGGCTGACAGAATTGTCAGCAGTTTAAGCCATTTAATGGCTTCCTTCAATGGCTTCATCCAACAAGGCGGTGAGATATCTATACTTATCTATGGGTATACCATAATATCTCTTTATATATATATTTCTTATGTGCATGTGTATGTCACTGAACTCCTCCTAAACAACTGGACTGATTTTGATGAAATTTGTTGTGTGTATTCAAGGGGACTTGAGAATGGTTTAGATTCACAGTTTAATCCGTGGGAAAAGGTTTTTTTAATTAATTTTTAATTCGTAAGTAGTTGTTGATTTTGGAATATTTCACATTGGATTCGACAGACTTCGCTACCATCGCAGTTTCAAATATTCTATATATTTTTCAACCGTAAGTGATAAGGGTTGTTCACCCTTAACATTTTTTTTATTTATATGGCAACACAACGTTTGCCGGGTCAGCTAGTACACTATATAGTTAGGATGTAGGGCATCAGGTCAACCAGCCAAGGTCACATTCCCACGGACCAAGGTTATGAATCAGATTTGAAAAAGCAACTTTATTGGTATGCGAACTTTATTTTTTCGGTATCGGATTGATTTGGGCGAGGTTAATTTGAATTTTTGTGTCGGTATGTAATTTATTTATTTAATTTTATTTCTAACTAGCTGACCCGGCAAACTTTGTACCACCTCAAAATATATATATTATAAAATATAGGCTATGTTACTCGTGGGTAATGTAGCTTTCGAATGGTGAAAGAATTTTTAAAATCGGTCCAGTAGTTTTTGAGCCTATTCATTACAATCAAACAAACAAACAAAGTTTTCCTCTTTATGATACTCAGTATAGACTAGCTGACCCGGCAAACGTTGTGTTGCCATATAAAAAAGCGAGCGAGCGAGCGGTATGAAAAATGATGAAATTACAGAAATGGCTATTAAAGAATAGGGGTTGGTGATAAAAGGGTAAACATTTAGGGTTGTATGTATTGTTTAATGCCATATTATAGAAAAACAAAAACAAACATTTTGTTCAAAAATTTAAAAAAATCTTAAGGGTGAACAACTCTTATCACTTAGTGGTATGAAAAATAGATAGTAGCCGATTCTCAGACCTACTGAGTACGCATAAAAAAATTGGTGAAAAAAGGTAAAGCCGTTTCGGAGGAGTACGATAACTAACATTGTGACACGAGAATTTTATATATAAGATATAGAATTAGCAAACGGACATATAGTCCATCTGATGGGGGCTACTGCCGCCCATTGACATTTTTAATCCACCCTAGATAGAATAAGAATCCTACCTGAGGTCAGCCACAGATGTGTTGTCACTCCTGAGGGCTAAGCTGGAAAGCCTTATAAGTTACCCTTACCACACCATTCAAAACGGAACACAGCAGCGCCTAACACTGCTGTTATTAGAAATAGGTGTGGCGATGGTGCCGCCGGAGTCGAACCGCAAAGGTTCTACCACCTTCAACCTTTAATCTAATATTTTATATAAAAAATAAATAATGTATTAGGATATCATGTCTATTGTATATACGAAAATTAATATTTAAAGTTTTCTTATTGTTCGCTTAGTTTTGCTTCCTAATTTTAATCCATACAACTATAGAATATAGTGTGTCGTGTAAATTATTTCGGACTATTCTTTTATATTACGACACACTACGACAACTAGGTATAACTGATTTTCAAAAATAGGTGTCAAGATGCCCGTTGATGTCTTTTATACAGCACATTTCTATATAAAACACTTTCTTGTTCTATGCATTTATCATCATCATCAACCCATTACTGTCCCACTGCTGGGCACGGGTCTCTCAGAATGAGAAGGATTAGGCCATAGTCCACCGCGCTGGACAAGTGCGTATTGGTAGACTTCACATACCTTTGAAGACTGTTTTTTAAAAATCTCTCAGATATGCAGGTTTCCTCACGATGTTTTCCTTCACCGTTTAAGCAAGTGATAATTAATTTATAATACGCCCATAATTTTGAAAAAATCAGAGTTGTGTGCCTGGGATTTGAACCTCGGACCCCCTTGATCGAACCGAGATCGGGTCGAGAGGTTGATTTTCTTAACCACTAGGCTATCACTGCTTGCATATGCATTTATAGCCTTATTATATTAGTAAGATTGTGGAACCCTTCGTGGTCCGACTGTGGGGCACGACCGCCACACCTATTTCTACCTTATAACAGTAGTGTAGCGCTGCTGTGTTTTAGTTTGTAATGTGGTAAAGGTTTTCATACGAGGCTTTTAAACCTACGGTCTTATTCATAAAAGATGCTTATAGAAGGTTTTAAGCACTCATTAGTTAAAGTGTTCGATAAGCTTATAAAACGTTCTATAAAATTGCTTATTCATAAACGTTCCATAAACCTTCTATAACTAATGTGTCGCTAAAGTCAACTATAAATGAAAATGTTGCCATTATTGTGAAGTTCGGCGAACAAATTGACAAATATCCATAGATAAACATCATTAAATGACATTCTGCTATAACTTTTTATGAATAATACCGTTACTCTTTAGGGGTAGGAACTCTGTAGCCGACCTCAGGCAGGAGTCTAATTGTATCTCGGTGATTATAGATATAATTGCAGTGATAGATAGTGGTTAAGACACGCGGCCTCTTGATCGAGGGGTCCGAGGTTCAAATCCCAGGTACGCACCTCTGATTTTACAAAGTTATGTCCGTATTAGAAGTTAATTATCACTTGCTTAAACGGTGAAAACATCGTGAGGGCATACCTGAGAATTCTTAAAAAAGAAATGTTCAAATGTATGTGGAGTCTACCAATACGCACTTGGCCAGCGCGGTGGACTATGACCTAATCCTTCTCATTCTGAGAGGAGACGCGTGCCCAGTAGTAGGACAGCAATGGGTATATGATGATGATGATGATGATGATGAACAGCAATGAAGCACTGCTGTGGCGTGACGAGGCGTTAAAAATTAGTCCTTAAGGGGTAGCAACACTGGGGTCGACCTCAGGTAGGATTCTAATTGTATCTCAGGTTGATTATAGATGTCAATAGGCGGTAGTTAAAACTTCATCTTATATATAAAATTCTCGTGTCACAATGTTAGTTACCGTACTCCTCCGAAACGGCTTTACCGGTTTTCACCAAATTTTATATGCATATTCAGTAGGTCTGAGAATCGGCTACTATTTTTCATACCCCTAAGTGATAAGGGTTGTTCACCCTTAACATTTTTTTATTTATATGGCAACACGTTTGCCGGGTCAGCTAGTTTTCACATTTTATCCATAGAAACTAAACATGATTTATCTGAATGTTTTAAAGACAGTACAACTGACATATATTCGTCTCTTTTCAATCTATATTGTTTGTGTCAAAAGAATAGGATAGACTTATTGTCGTCATTTCGTGATGTCATATGAATAATTAATATTACCTACATAGTAGACACGTAAAAATGAATAATGATTGTGGTTTTATAATCTGTTTGTTCTACCTATACTATAAAGAAGGTGGTAGAATTGTTTGTGATTCGACTCTGGCAGCACCACCACACCCATTTCTGCCTAATAACAGCAGTGTTAAGCGCTGATGTGTTCTGGTTTGAAGGGTGTGGTAAGGGAGACGTACTTTTTCGAGGCGTTCCAGCTTAGTCCTCAGGGATAGCAGCGCATTTGTGGCCGACCTCAGGTAGGAATATCTATTCCTATCTGGGGTTGATTACAGATGTCCATGGGCGGCAGTAGCCACTTACCATCAGGTGGACTGCATGCTCGTCTGCTACTCCTATATTATAAAAAAAAAAAATATCCGAGACGTTTCAAGTTAGTCCTCATGGGTAGAGGGGCATCTTTGACCAACTACAGTTAGGAATTTAATCTTATCTGTGGTTCATCACAGACATCCATAAGCCATTAGCATCGGTGAGCCAAAAGTTTTCAAAACATCCCACAATTTTACGTTACGTTTACTCAATCCAATATACTGTTCCGTTCGCTTCAGTAGACTGAGTAAACGTAACAATAAGTAAGTGCTCAAGTCTTTCTGTCTGCCTCACATGTCCGCAAAAAAGAGAGACAAAACATAAAGCGCCATTTTGTAAATTTAGACATTTAATGTTACGTTACTGACACTATAGTTCTGATACAATCCGCTGGTGCTGATTGGAAATTGTATGGGCCAATACGTAAACAGATACCAAAACAGTTATATTTAACAAAACGTAAAAAATCATACGAAGGGTACAGAAGTAGGACTGTAATGGGTTGATCACTATACTCCTAAGCATGACACTATAGTTCTGATACAATGCGCTAGGGGCGCTGATTGCAATTTGTATGGGCAAATACGTAAACAAATACCAAAACAGTATATTTGTAAAAACGTAAAAACTCATGGTAAGGGTACGGGACTGCGTGCTCGTTTGCTACTCCTATATTATAATAAATATAGTTCAAAAAACTAAAAAACACGCTTTTATGATAAACTCAACTAAAAAGTATAAAATAATTTTCAATTTAGTTTTTTGAACTACTTATATATATTTTATTAATTTTTAGTATTTGTTGTTATAGCGACCATCATTATGCATCGTCTGTAAAAAAATCAAGTGTCTATCTATTACGGTTTAAGAGATAAAGCCCTGTGACTCACGAACAGACAGTGGAGGGTTTCGTTTTACCCTTTGAGTACGGAATCCTAAAAATCATTCTACAAGATGGCATTATAGATATCTTTCAGTACATTTGAGTTATAGGGAAGTAACATTATTATTTTTCAAAACTAAAAATCAATCTAGTAACTTTGCCTGAATTTTCTCTAAGGCGCTTTCTCTCGCCTCGAAAATCGTTAATCCTGAGGATGTTGATAAGGACAATGGTACAAAATTATTAAAATCGTGTATTGTCATCGATTTTTGATAATTTTTCAAAATTTTGAATTAAACTGAACGTGCAAAGTGGATAGAAATCAGGTTCAAAGATTCCGTTACTGTTACGTACATACGAACATACATACATACATACAACCCAAGCAAATAAAAGAGTGTTAAAAAGATACTGTGATACATCTATTTATATTAGACTATGTCCTCAAAACACCCAATTTGAATTATTAACGTGTAAGGACATTAAAAATGCCAGCTGTCTGCGTCTAAATGGTAGAATTAGCATATTTTAAAATGGCGTTGTGATCTCCGGTTCTAAATATCGCTGAGTTTGACTGTTTTATTATTAGTCTACGATTCAATAGGGTTGTCGCATTTTAAAAGTAATTTAAAATGTGACGCGTTATAATTTAGTATTTTTTTATAAAATAGGAGTAGCAGACGAGCATGCAGTCCACCTGATGGTAAGTGGCTACTGCCGCCCTTAGACATCTATAATCAACCCCAAATAGGATTGATATTCCTACCTGAGGTCGGCCACAGTTGCGCCGCTACCCCTGAGGACTAAGCAGAAACGCCTCGGAAAATTATGTCTCTCTTATCACACCCTTCAAACCGGAACACAGCAGCGCTACACTACTGTTATTAGGCAGAAATAGTGTGGCGGTGGTACTGCCGGAGTCGAACCACAGAGGGTTCTACCATCGTCCAATGATACGTAATACTTAGTGGAGACTCTAATTAAATTCCAATTTAACTATTATTTTTTATCCTATTTATTATACTGTCCTTAGTAGAGGGTGTAGAGCCTACAATAAAAAACTATGAATTGATATATTATTATTTTTGTCGAAATTATTAAATAGTGGCAACCCTATCTTATCAAGGCCTACAAGTTTTGTATTTTCATTCTGTTCACGTATTTTTTGATTTTTCTCAGAAACATCCTTTGAAGAGAACAAGTGGACTACACAATTTTGAGTTATAAGTTATAATCTTAGTTCTAACTGTATAATTATCCGTTTTACCCTATTGTGGAGGGTATGTATGTATGTATGTATGTATGTATGTGTGTATGTATGTATGTATGTATGTCTCATTCTTTGTCACGCTGCAGCACAAACGGCTTGACGGATTAACATATGAGGTGTCGTTGGATTCGACTAAATTGTGGGACCGAGTGGGTTTTATTTTAAAGCAGTTGAGTTTTTGTAATAATTTCTAGGTAATCAGTCTTTATTACTGATTTTGTAGATAAGTATTAATAGACAATGTAGTTACTAAAACTGGTGATATGAAATTGTGCCTTTCAATCAGAGGATTCGAGGTTCGAATTCCAGGCCAACAACCTCTGATTTTTAAAAGTTATTTGCGTATTAGAAGTTAATTATCACTTACTTAAACGGTGAAGGAAAATATCGTCAGGAAACCTGAACATCATGATATAGGTTTCCTAAACGATAGGTTTGGGCCAATAATGAGATGATCTGATGATGGACGGATGCTAGCAACAACGCGTCAACTAAACACGATATTCTCCCTAATAAGCGTTAAATAAATTAGAATTTTTTTGATTAAAATTTAAAATATGGGATTGTCTAAAAAGTTGAGAAGCACTGTCTGAAAACAACTTAATTTCTATGTAACTGTTATACCTATTTTCGCCTGATGTAGATTCAAAGTTAGTATGGATGTATAGCTAAGATAGCAGACTTTATAACACAGAGGGTAAAATATTGCAAAGCACTGTCAGATTAGTGGGCTGATTAGCTCATATGTCATAAATAACCAGTATGAGAACGACAATAGATGAAAAAACTAAATAAACTTTGGTAACCACTTTTAAAGTTATCGCTCATGAGCTGTTTGGTTTGCGTAATGGACTCTAAAAAACAGGTGCTCTTAAGTTTGAGAATCACTGCCTTTTATCATTAATCTTATACACACATATTACATAGGATGCAGACATTTTATGAGGTATAAAATAAAGTGGTTAAGTTTTGTTTTATATTATACAAGTAATGCAGTCACTTGCAGGCATGCAGTCCACCTGGGGTTACTACCATTAAGTTAAGAATTAAAAATATACACCACCATACATAGATACGTGGTATGTATGGTGGTGTATATTTTTAATTTTTGCATCTACATGCATCCTTTGTGGGAGGGAGGGTGGTACATACTGCATGGTTTAAAATATATACCATCATACATATTTGTAGCGGATTGTTGCGAAGTAGTTTTAATCTTAATTCTTAACTCAATAGCATGGATTTCCGCAAAGTAACGCCTGATACAATTAACTATCGGTTACTACCATCTCTTAAAACAATATTATTTTAATCATACTTTTACTTTTTTGCAGGAAATTTAACTTTTTAAGCAAAATGACAATTTCAGTTGGTTTTATACAATGGATAAGCGAAACATTAATAAGGGTTTAAGTTTGTTCAACTGTGTATGACGGAATATTTTACTGTTTTAAGGAGGAAATACTTTCCTGAACTATTAATTAATTTATTTATTTATTCTTTATGAACCTTACAGAAATGTAAAGGCACAAAGGCGGACTTAATGTTATATAGCATTCTCTGCCAGTCAACCTTCGGGTAGTGAGAAAGACAATGATGGCGGCATAAAGATAATAATATATATAATATATATGATATATACTATTATATACACATAAATATAATACAATATACAAATTATATGCAATATAAATACATACTATATAATATATACATCCGTAAATAATGATGATCCGTAAATAAACTATGGTGGTTTTAAAAAGGTGGTAAGCCCCCTGATGGTCAGTCACTGTATGGACATCAACCAACTCCATATAGAGCAGGTTCTACCTGAAGCCGATCACATGTGTTGCCACTGAGGACTAAGGTCAAGTCATATGTAAGTCAGTCCACACCCTACCACCGAAACACAGAAATGCTCCAAAAATAGGTGTGGCGGTGGTACCCCCTCTACGACGGTAACCATTGGTTCTACCACCAGTTTTCATCACCTTATTATTGTACCACTGCTGGGCACGGGTCTCTCAGAATGAAGGATTAGGCCATAGTCCACCGCGCTGGCCAAGTGCGTATTGGTAGACTTTACATACCTTTGAGATTTTTTTTAAGATTTCTCAGGTATGTAAGTATCCTCACGATGTTTTCCTTCACTTTTTAAGCGAGTGAATTAATTTCTAATACGCACATAACTTTGAAAAATCAGAGGTGCCTGAGATTTGAACCTTGGGCCCCTTGAGTGATAAGTCGAGTTTCGATCACTTCTTTTTTTTTATAATATAAGAGTAGCAGACGAGCATGCAGTCCATCTGATGGTAAGTGGCTACTGCCGCCCATGGACATCTGTAATCAACCCCAGATAGGATTAGATATTCCTACCTGAGGTCGGCCACAGATGCGCCGCTAGCCCTGAGGACTAAGCTGGAACGCTTCGGAAAAGTCTGTCTCCCTAAGGGTGTGGTCCTTCAAACTGCTGTTATTAGGTAGAAATAGGTGTGGCGGTGGTGCCGCCGGAGTCGAACCACAAAGGGTTCCACCACCTTCAAATCACTAGGCTATCACTGCTTTAAATTTGTCAGACTTTTAAATTATTCTAACTCTATCTATCAGCTGTTTTATCTACTTAAATAAAACGCAGGTTAGAAGAACGTACTCATAATTAATTCTAATGATGATGAGGTTTTTGTTAAGTAATAAATATTTTTAATGTGTTGCCGTGAAACCAGTTTTATTATATTTTAATTTATACGAGTATAACGAATTTTATCACCTACAACCTTCACTCACTAGATTTTGCATAATAATTAGTTAAATTACGTAATCTGTTCATAATTTAGTATTTTATGATCATAATCTGTGGAATATTTGGTAATACTCTGTTTAATCTGTGGAAAATTAGTAAAGATCTTAAAAAACATATGACATGTACCTTAAACGTGGCTTTTTCCATAACATATTTTATATAAATGTAATTAGTTACATAACCTCTGAACACATTTGTCTGTAATTCGATTAATTACATCATTAGAAATACAATGTAATGTGCAAGTATGTCGATAAAAAGGCAGATTAAAAATAATTGCATGTACACATTTTTTCGCATTATTAACACACGTCACACCAGGATGTAAAATAACAAATCAAATACTTTAGTTTTAGAACGCAAAACTTGCACATAAGAACATAAAAAAGTAAAATTTATTTAAAAACAGAATGCAGTGAAATACCTTTGCCTCGAGCTTTGAAAAAGAACGGCGGTAATGGCGGCGGTTCGCACGCGTCATCAAACCACAATCACTTGAAGATAACTGGGAATAGAATCGCTACACTGCTTAGGAGCTATCACACGACGTGTCCTCCAAATCACTGTGAATCGATTATAGTATTCACCAACAGGTTAATTATTCAATGGCCGCTTGGCGCCACATTCGCGCCAACGTTAGACCGTTGCCGGATTTAAAAATAATATTAAAACTAAAACAAAAAACCGAACGATCGCGGATCGGTTGCGTATGGCGCGACGCGAGGAATTTTGGTGCTAGATTTTATTGCATAGGTTCTGTATATATACTTTATAATAAAATATTTTTTGTAAATCATAGATAAAGAGACTTCGCCGCCTTGAAATTGAATGAAGCCACAAACGGCTTATTAGTAAGTTCTTTTTTTGAATTCTTGACAAATAAAAAGATTTTTAGAAAAAAATTACGAATAAATAGCTAATACTGCGTAATTTACATAATAAATAAATAATTATTTCAAATATTTTAGGGACATCTTAGCACGAAGACGTGGCAAAACTTTTTTACGCGACTATTTGAATTGTCAAAACTAGTTACCTTTTTTTGTTAGGAGTGAGTACATTTTACTAATCTATGGATGCAAAATATGTGTGGAGGAGTGCTGCTGGAGTCAAACAAAGCACTCTATCTTATAAACGCAGAGTAGCGCTACAATACTGTTTTGAGGAGTGCAGCAAGTGGTGGCAAGGGAGACATTGCAAAAATTGTCTACTTGCACGAAACATTTTTACTCAGTTTTAAGATGTTGTCTGATTTACTTAACACTGTTGTCAGTTTGAAGGTGGTAGAACCCTTTGTGGTTTGACTCCGGCAGCACCACCGCCACACTTATTTCTGCCTCATAACAGCAGTGTTAAGCGCTGCTGTGTTCTTGTTTAAAGGTGTAGTAAAGAAGAGATATTTTTCTGAGGCGTTCCAGCTTAGTCCTCGGGGGTAACGGCATCTGTGGCCGACTTTGGATAGGATTCTGTAATCCTATATAGGGTTGATTACAGATGTCCTTGGGCGGCAGAGGCATTACCATCAGGTGGACTGTATGCTCGTCTGCTCCTCCTATATTGTAAAAAATAAAAAGGTCATACAGCAGTGACTTTCGCTATCAGCAGGACTGCACATTAGTTACACAATTACGTATTTTTTCTAAAATACGAATTATAAAAAGTTAGATCTCATCAAGGTTTTATTAATCCCGCGGATCTCCGACCCCTTCTCCGAAATGTCATTGTTCAAGGACACGGCGAACGACACGACAAATGTCAAATGCAAATATAATGGACACAGAGTATAAATATAATGAATATATAGCAATAATGTCTGACTGGTTATACAGATAATATATATGTAAGTAACATCTGTCATAGTGATCGTGCATAAATTTTGGATCTAAAAAACCGATTTTAATGAATTTTTGCGTGTGTTTGGTTGATACTTGAAAGATTACTTTCGGATTCGATAGATTCGGCGCTCTTGTTGAGATGTAATGTGTTTTTATGGTAGAAACTTTAGCCTGAACCTGAAATATTTACTCGTACTTACTTACTTATTTGAAAAATAGAAATGAAAAGAATATTTTTTTTTATAATATAGGAGTACCAGACGAGCATACAGTCTACCTGATGGTAAGTGGCTACTGCCGCCCATGGACATCCGTAATCAACCCCAGATAGGATTAGGTATTCTTACCAGAGGTCGGCCACAGATGCGCCGTTACCCCTGAGGATTAAGTTGGAACGCCTCGGAAAAGTAAGTCTCCCTTACCACACCCATCAAACCAGAACACAGCAGCGCCTAACACTGCTGTTATGAGGGTATAGGAGCTGTATGAGAGAAATAGGTGTGGCGGTGGTGCCGCCGGAGTCGAACTACTAAGGGTTCTACCACCTTCATACCACCTTCACCTTAATATTATGATGCTCTTTAGTTTTATCTTACTAAGAACTTGTCTTCTTAGTCTAATCTATGTGGCAGCCATATTTTGTTTAAAATCATATAACGGATTCAACTTTCATAAAATGAATACGTAGATACTTCTTTTACAAACTTTTTAGTAATAAAAGTAGAAAACAAGTAAGAAGTCTAACCGACGGAGAACTATTGTTACATTTTTAAATCATTGTTGCCATATGGACATCTGTAGTCAAACTTATATAGGACTAGCTGACCCGGCAAACTTTGTACCGCCTCAAAATCTATTTATCAAATATATTTCATATAAAATATACCCTATGTTACTCGTGGATAATGTAGCTTTCGAATGGTGAAAGAATTTTTAAAATCGGTCCAGTAGTTTTTGAGCCTATTCATTACAATCAAACAAACAAAGTTTTCCTCTTTATAATATTAGTATAGAAGTATAGATTGAAGTCCTGGGGGGTTACTACCATCTATTAACACAATATTATTTTAAACATACTTTTACTTTTTTTTCCAGGAAATTTAACTTTAAGCAAAATATGACAATTTCAGTTGGTTTTATACAATGGATAAGCGAAAAATTTATAAAGTTTATGTTTTTTCAACTGTGTATAAGGAAAATAATATTTTACTGTTTTACGGAGGAAATAAAACTTTCCTGAACTATGATTGGTTTGTAGGGCCCCTGATGTTGGCTACAGAGTTGCTACCTCTGAGGACTAAATTGTAATGCCTCGTTTAAGAGACTCCTTTGTCACATTTTCTGCATTTTCTTAAACTAGAACACAGATAATTAACACTGATGTTATTTGGCAGACATCATTGTAGCGCTTATGGAATCGAGCCATAGACTCTACCACCTTTGAACCATGGTAATATACTTGTGTTGAATTAACTACTAAGCTGTCATAAATATGGTTTTATTAGAAGTTGTCTGTAATTAAATGAAATATTTTGCTACGCTAGAGTGTATTTTTTTATAATATAGGAGTTGCAGATGAGCATGTAGTTCACCTGATGGTAAGGGGTAAGTGGGGTAATGTTATTCGTATGTATGTCTTATTCTTTGGCACGTCTAGCAGCCCAAAAGGCTTGACGGATTATAATCTAGGTATTCATTGTTATTACTCGAGATTTTCTTATTTATAATTATTCTCTAGTGATTCTGATCTAATTGGTCATGCTGTGATGGTTACCAGTTATTTATCGGAAACAAATTATAAATAATATAATTCTTTGTACATCATTTCCTGTAAAAAAAATCGAAAAAACCAAAAATATAAATTAATTGTAACAATAAATTATTAAGACAATTAAACGATTATTAGATTATTACTCTAATTTTCATATCATCATCATCTACATCAACCCATTACTGCCCCACTGCTGGGCACGGGTCTCCTCTCAGAATGAGAAGGATTAGGCCATAGTCCACCGCGCTGGCCATGTGCGAATTGGTAGGCTTCACATACCTTTGAAAACTTTTTTCCTATAATTAAAATATAATTCAATTTTAATGGTATTTTGTCAAATTTTAAGCCATTAGTTGATTCAGACAGATTATAACCGCTAATACACTAATTATCTCACCAAGGTCAAATATTTATTGAAAGAAAATATTAAACAATTATATTATACGAATAGATGAGCAATCCTTGGCGTCAGGTAATAAGCATAATGATAAAAATTTCAAATTGTCTGTGGTTTATTGGTAGAAAAAAATAATAAAGGAAACATATAAAAATAGGATATCGTCTTTGATTTTTTATTGAATATAATATTTTTATTGAATATTGAATTTTAATGTTGATGAAAAAAGTCATTTTTTGATAAAAACATATTCTTTAATTAAATACTTACTTAATTACTTAGTAAGTATAGACGGGGATTAGTTTTAGCGCAGGTAAAGGTGTTTTGAGCATAATAAAACGCATCTAACTTTATGTTATTCCCAACGGCATCCAAATAACTAAGTAATAATATATCACAGGAGTTACAAGACAGGCCGGTATTCAAGTCCATCCGGTGGGCGAGAAATAAAAATTAAAATACGTTAGAAGAACCACGGCAGAACACATTCTAAGATTTATGCAGAGGGTTTTGGTGTTATAAAAAAAGTAAAAAGTTGGCGGGAAATTTTGACATCACATTTTTTAATTACCTTCTTAGAAAAATAGTACAAAGGTAAATAAATATAGGTTTTAGTAATACGCATGTACAAAAATATTTTATTGAAATATTATCTTTGAATCAAAAAAAATAAGAACTTGCTTATTAAAACAAGTTTTTGTGTCTCTCTATTCGGATTTATCATAAAATTGATTTTGTGAAGACTGCCATATTAGTCTAAGTTTTAACTTACTTAATAAATTATATCAAATTTAAGAGGTGCGCGTGGGAGAAGGCTCTAATAGAAGGTCATTTGAAACGAAATATAACAAAAATATTGAATTCTATCTTCGACATCTTATTTTAGTATTTTCCTTAAATAACAATACTTAAATTCCATGTTTAGAGCATAGATAAGTAAAGATTACTCACTCCTAACAAAAAAATGTACCCAGTTTTGAAAATTGAAATAGTTGCGTAAAAAAGTTTTGCGACGCGTCCGTCCTAAAATGTCCCTAAAATATTTGAAATAATTATTTATTTATTATGTAAATTACGTAGTATTAGTTATTTATTCGTAAATTTTCTCTAAAAATGTTTTTATTTGTCAAGAATTCAAAAAAAGAACTTACTAATAAGCCGTTTGTGGCTTCATTCAATTTCAAGGCGGCGAAGTATCTTTACTAATCTATGGTTTAGAGCGAGAGAAATAACCAGCTTTCTTAAAAATTTATTTGGTATCTGCGTGGTAGGCCACTTAGCACATATCTAGGCAGCTAACTCTGCCCACGCGAGCGATGTATGACCTAGACTAGCAAGTGACCTTTCTAGCTAGACTAGAACACAGGTAGGTATAACTCGGCTAATTTTATACAGGTTTCTAGAAGGCTAGGCACACACTTTAGGTCTAATCTTTGTGTGTATTTTTTCAGTTCTAATAAAATAATAAATGATTATAGACAAAAAATATGCGATTTTTTTAATGTGGCTAATAATTAAGGTGATTTGAATTCCTTTTTAATATAAATCTTTGAAAAAATGGAGCAATATAAAATTAAAATTATTACGTTAGTGTGGCTAAACCCTAACTCGGATAATTATATTAACTGTGTCTACCCGTGACTGGCAGAACCTTGCATGCCTTCGCCTTTTAGAAAAACTAGAAACCAAAATGGCAGGCGGGTAACAGCTGATTAGCTGTGGATTAAATTGTTGATTTTTTTAGCTTTATATTTTTTCATTTAGTTTGAGCTCACGAGCCTGGATTATGTCTGAATTTAATGAAAACAGTTTTGGAGGCAAAATATATGGTCGATGTATGAATTAGGATAAATTATTTGTCACATATTTTGACCTTCAACAATTCATCCATTTGAAAGTTAGATGCTACTCACATACGCACACATACACCTAATGACATACACACACAAGCTTCATAACTTATCACCCTTTTTTCGAGGGCATATAGAAATAGTTGCGTAAATAGTACATTACATAACGAGGACGAAAAATTTTTTTCTGACAAGTGTGAGTTCACACGAGTCAGAAAAACATTTTTCGTCCGCGTGTTGTATAAAATTTTATATTACGGGGTCGGAAATGGGGGTTTTGCGCACGCGAAGCGTGCGTAAAATGTCCATTTACGCACGCCGTGATATAAAAAGTTTTGCCACGTCTCCGTGCTAAAATGTACCTAAAATATTTGAAATAATTATTTATTTATTATGTAAATTACGCAGTATTAGTTATTTATTCGTATTTTTTTCTAAAAATGTTTTTATTTGTCAAGAATTAGATTTTTTTTATTTTAAGTTTATGAATCATACTATCTTCAGAATAGATTTAAATCTATGACCGTTGTAAGATCCAACTGTCATAGTGGTATTTCGTGATGGTGCAGCGCCGTTACCAATCGAGAGTGACTTCATAATGAATGACATCATTACAGGCACCGTTTTTGTGAGCCTCGCTTGCACGATATAGTCTAGGAGTTGACGAAACACGTTGGGTTCTGAAATAAGTTAAAATAAAAATGAAACGGCAGATTTTTAAGTCATACAGCGTTGGTACTAAGCCTCAAGAACGCCTTGTCGCACACACATACACAAACACTACAAAATAATAATTATGATGAGAGCACAGATTAGTATAGATATCTCACCGCCTTGTAATTAAAGGAAGTCACAAATGGCAGACTGATTTCCCATTACGACTGTCATGGTGTAATTTTCGCGGAACAATGCCGACATGTGCAGTTACGTGGTGCAAAATAAACACGACACCTAAGAAAAAGTGCGGAGAAATATCGTTTCATTCGTAAATGCTCTAAAAACTACATTTTTTAATACTTTTCAAACATGAAAATAGATGACAGTGACAATTTCAATTGTCAAAACTGGTTACATTGTCTTGTTAGGAGTGAGTAATCTTTATTAAGCTATGGATGTGAGTTATGTTATTACATAATGATATTCTTTTATTTGAGCCTAACGATAAAGCAGACGTGCTACCTAATGGAAAGTAGTAAACGTCGCCTATGGACATTTGCAACACCAGAGGAGTCGCCAACGCATCGTCGGCTTTGAAAAAGAGCTCTTTTTGCACCTTCTTAAAGAGCTCATGTCATAACGCTCCGGGAATACCTCAGAGGAAGTTCATTCCACATTAATCTTCTTTCTTTATCCTTTGTTTCTGTTAAATGCATAGATTAGTAAAGATAACTAGCTCTTAACAAGAAAATGTAACCTTTAGACAATTGTCACTGTCAATTATTTTGGTCTTTGAAAAATATTAAAAAAATGTAGTTTTTAGATCATTTACGAATGAAACGATATATATCCGCACTTTTTCTTCGATTTCGTGTCTTAACTGCGCATAAATTAGGTACACCATGACAGCCATTAAATGGCTGACAGAATTGTCTAATGGCTTCCTTCAATTACAAGGCAGTGAGATATCTATACTTATCTATGGTTAAATTACACAATAATGATTGAGGTTTAATTTCAGGTACAGTATAGCTGAAATTTCTTTGTAAAGTTCACTAAAATTCTCAAATACTAAAACATATAGACAAGCTCTCTATACTCTATGTTTAGTTTCGTGCAAATTTACACTTCTTCGTCTTTTAAAAAGCATTTTTTCATTCAATTTGTTATTTCATTCTCTAATTGGTGAGTGTAGAAAGTGTCTAACAACTTTGTAAATAACACAACAAGCTCCTAGACTACCCGATATCCGGGAGCAGTCATGTTTATGTATGAGTCGCTAGTCAGCTGAGATAGATCTAAACCTTGTAGACAAAGCCACTAGCATTTACATGTATGACGAAAATCATAGGATAAATCATATTTCAGTTTGAGGGTCTGTGGTGAATTACAGATAATAATAATAAAGGCTTTATTTATCTGTAACTAAAGGTATGTTATTACGTATAGTTCGCGTAAAACTGCTAGTCCGCTCTGAATATAGAAATGAATCGCGTCGCCATAGCAAATTGTATAACTACACCTGCTCGCAACAACTTCAGAGCGGACTAGCAGTTTGGCGCGGACTACACCTACCTCAGTTTTTTATATAATATAGGAGTAGCAGACGAGCATACAGTCCACCTGATGGTAAGCTTCTGTTGCATATGGACATCTGTAATTAACCCCAGATAGGATTAGATTCCTACCTGAGGATGTCTACAGATTCGCCGCTAACCCTAAGGAATAAGTTGGAACGCGTCCGAAAAGTATGTCTCCCTTACCACATCCTTCAAACCAGAACACAGCAGCGCTTAACACTGCTGTTATGAGGCTAAAATTATTAGAAACATACATTGTTTCCTCTAGAATCTTATAAAAAATAGGTAATATAATGCTTACGAAATATGTAAAACGCAGACGTTATTACTCATGATATTCCTATTAAATGACGTCAATAAATTCATAGAAGTCATAGGTTCCTAGGAAAATACGACATGATGTACCTACTATACGAGTCGCATATTAAAGTAGGTACTTTTAAGAAATCATAAGGTTTTTGGAAACTGGTATACTGTCTGCTTACTGTCTGCATTATATTTTATATTTAACGTAAAATAAATTATGAATTATTATAACAGAAGAAATTAGTATTATGAACCAATAATAAAACGTAGATATAGCCAAGTGGTTAAAAAACTCGGCCTCTTGATCAAATCCTCAGGTTCAAATCCTAGGCACGCGCCTCTAATTTAAATTTTTCGTTTATGCGTATTAGATATTAATTATCATTTGCTTAAAACGGCGAAGGAAAACTTCGTGAGGATACCCGAGAGATCTTGAAAAAAAGTTTTCAAAGATATGTGAAGTCTACCAATACGCACTTGTCCAGCGGGGTGGACTATGGCCTAATCCTTCTCATTCTGTAAGGAGACCCGTGCCCAGCAGTGGGACAGTAATGGCTTAATGATATAATAGATAGCGATGTACATGCATAACTCACGATTTTCTTTAAAATGCAATTTTATTACGAGCTTCTAATAAAATGCTTACGAAATACGTTGGCTTCTCTATTTTGTAAAGATTATGCGATGGAGGCACGATGACGTCACTCTACCTGAGATGTTCGAAGAAGGACCATAGACTTTACTAAAATGGAGTATAATTTGTGGACAAGGTATAATTAATTTAATTTTACTGAAATAATAAGATGAAACCGTAATGTATGACAGAGTATAAATAGCGGTGATGCTTCCACAGTCAATAAGGATGTTTACCTTTCCAAATTGTTACTTCATTACGTTTTACAGCAAGTTCAAATTTTAAACAGGTAATGTTTTGTCGTCAACAGTAACAGTACAGTACAGTACAGTAATGACTGTCCAATATCATAGCTTACCGCAATAAAACCCCCCGGTGGTCGTTCTCAGCGCTTGTTGGAGAACTCTGGGCTCTCCCGCGGAACACAACCGGAGTCCTCCAAACGCGATGCCCCGAGCGGGCTCTGCCCTGGTGGAGTGTTCGTTCCTGCTACAACATCTGGTGATTATGACATGACATGATGGTATGCGAACACATATATCGCCGTCCTTTCCGGGGTCGCTTATTGGACGATTCGAGCTTCCACTCTTGCCGCCCGCAACTCCGGAAGCCCCCTTTTAGTCGCCTCTTACGACAGGCAGGGGATTTTAGCGCCTCTCGTTCCACAACGAGAGGTCGCTATCCGATGTCGGCTGTACGGTTCCCTAGGACGAATGCCTTTAAAGGAGTTTTTAGTGGGATGGTCCTCCCTTCAGGAGGACCTTTCATTCAGCCCCACACGACGCAGGCACCGGCCGTCGCGGCCTGTAAGTGCTTGGATGCATTTTTTCCTCCTCCCTCTCCGCAGAGGGTCAGCCCATTTTCCACCTATCATCTGGGCGCCAAAAAAAAAAAAAAACAGGCAGGGGACACCGTAGCCCTATTCTAGTCCCGGAACTACAGGGACAAAGATATGCGTACCTAGGATTAAAACTTAATATGCCCGTTTTTGAGACTGATTTTCTAACCACAGGGTTGTCAATGTTTTCAATGATGATAATGTTGAACGAATGCCACATCCATTCTAATCCATTCGTGCGTCGTGCCCGCGTCGAAGCAAGGTTATTCATTAGCATTTTTGAGACAGCGAGACCGATCCGCGATAGCGGCCAAGTTTTGTGACAGACGGACCGATCGTGAACGCATTTTTATATATAATACTAGCTGACCCGGCAAACCTTGTGTTGCCATTTAAATAAAAAAAATGTTAAGGGTGAACAACTCATATCAATTAGGGGTATGAAAAATAGATAGTAGCGGATTCTCAGACCTACTGAATATGCATATAAAATTTGGTGAATATCGGTAAAGCCGTTTCGGAGGAGTACGGTAAGTAACATTGTGACACGAGGATTTTATATATAATATAGAAGTAGCAGACGAGCATGCTCGTCTGCTACTTCTATATTATATACCATCCGGATCCATCCAGATGGACTGGATATAATATAGAAGTAGCAGACGAGCATGCTCGTCTGCTACTTCTATATTATATCCAGTCCATCTGAAATTAAAGGGGCTACCGCCACCTATGGACATTCAACTTCAGACGAGACCATATTTCCATCTGACTGACAACAGATGCGCCGCTACCCCTGAGGACTAAGCTGGAATGCCTCGGAAAAGTATGTCTCCCTTACCACACCCTTCAAACCAGAACACAGCAGCGCTTAACACTGCTGTTAATAGGCAGAAATATGAGTGGCGGTAGCGCTTTCCAAAAATATTTTAAAAATACAAATTATTACACAAATATACTCTGCGACAAACTGCTAGTCCGCTCTGAACGTGTTGCGGGCAGGTGTAGTCATACAATTTGCTATGGCGACGCAATTCATTTCTATATTCAGAGCGGACTAGCAGTTTTACGCGGACTATATAACCAGCGCATATCTATGTAATATGTAAACAATACATACATACGTATAAAAACATTGTTTAGACTTACGTGTGGGCGTGAGAGAAGGGTCAAATATATGTCAAAACTGGTTTTAATCTTTGTAATCATGATCATAAGATTAACATTGTTTATTGTTACGTACTTGGGAGAACTAACGTTGTTATTAGTTTAACTTAAGCAATACCATACTTATAATAAGTATAGTCCACGCAAATCTGCTAGTCTGCTCTGAACATAGAAATGAATTGCGTCGCCATAGCTAATTGTATGAGTACACCTGCTTGCAACAACTTCAGAGCGGACTAGCAGTTTGGCGCGGACTGTACGTTAGTATTTAATAGAAAATAACATAAACGTATTTATGAAGTGTTATATTTAACTACTTTCTACGTCGGTAAAATCTAGTAACTAGCATTCTTAAGTAAAATTTAAATATAGTTTACTTGCTGAACTATTTTCTCCTGAACTTTTACTCTCGCAGTACTTATATATTTAATGAAAACCAAATTTATTCAGTGATTTTTCCGTCGCTGATTTAACGTTAAATATTAATAATAAATTATAATGAATAAATTACTGAGAAGATTAAGTTGGTATTTAACATAATAACTGGAATTTAAGGCGAATTTAGAAGCAAATAGTACTTAAGAACGCATGTAGCGACATCTAGTATCGGAAGGAAATTAAAAGTTATTATGATACTGCCATCTGTTGGGCAGTAGCTAAACTATTTGGTACAACTGTTGTCTAATTTTTAAGTTTCGTATACAGGTCCGATAGATGTCACTACAATTTTTGCAATGAACCGAATGGACGGTGTGCGCATGTCAAAAATACATGTCATTCACATCATTTTATTTTGTGAAATCCTAAAATCGGGTTGATTTTGTTAAAATATACGGACGTAAGCAAAGCTTGCTGGAGAGCTGGTTATCTTTGGCCATTGTTTGGTTTTTGTTATTAAGAGTGATTCGCAGAACTGATTTGTGAAGAAGTAATCAGAAATAGTTTTTCTATTACAATTTTCTTTCATTTCCCTCGAATTTTCGTTTCGTCTCCGAACATTGTATGTGCAATGTAAACTGTTTTTGGACATAATGTGACTATATCCACGCTTTGGTGATCAGTGCTCGGTTGTCTATTTTGGACGGCATTTGAAGCTAAATTTAATCTTCTATTGTGATGAATTACATTCGGCGGAAGACCAACAAATTGCGTAAGTACATATTTTAAAATAAATACTCATTAAAAAGAACTTTTAAATCGAAATCAGTACTTACTGACTATTTACACATTTGCGCGGGAAGATATGGCAAAAAAATACATATTGAATTTAAAAGAAAAATCGATTACTTAAAACAGCTGGTTCTGTTTTAATTTTTAAACCAATACGTTCGAAATTTTGTGATTAAATAGATTTTTGTTTTCCTAATTTCTTTATTATCACACATATTTTTCAACAGAGAAATTATCATTTGTTTGTTTTTAAAAACATAACCTGTATTAATCAACATTAAAAAATAGCATTTTTTTTTATAACATAGGAGTAGCAGACGAGCATGCAGTCCACCTGATGGTAAGTGGCTACTGCCGCCCATGGACATCTGTAATCAACCCCAGATAGGATTATATATTCCTACATGAGGTCGGCCCCAAATGCACTGCTACCCCTGAGGACTAAGCTGGAACACCTCGGAAAAGTCTGTCTCCCTTACCACACCCTTCAAAATGGAACACAGCAGCGCTTAACACTGCTGTTATTAGGTAGAAATAGATGAAATAAACATACATTTCAATAGGTTACATGGCTTCTAAGGATATTTTTTTGAGTTTTTATTCTACATTGTAAAATAGTGCATTTATATTATGCTTTTCAGAATCTTGCAATTCCAATTTAAATTTTTTAAAAATTGTCTATTGGTAAAAAAATATAGGTTGCAACAATCTTTTGTTTATGACTTGATCTAGCTTTTTTATACAATTGATAAAACAACCAAGCCTGGCCTGTGTACCTGGCCTGGCTACTTGATAGCAACTGGCTCCATAGAGAACACAGTTCTGTGTACTACGATGGTCAGTTGGCCACACACACTTCCACTAAGAGGCAAGAACTTAGAAGAAGAGAGAGAAGACGACCCGCGTGGCGGTGCGGTCACCATACCGGTCTAACGCGCAAAGGGTCCTGGGTTCGATCCCCGGCCAGACAGATATCTAAATGGTGAATTTAGATTTCTGTTTCTGGGTCTGGGTGTTTCTGTATTTGTCTATGTGTGTGTCCATGGCACCCACGACACAGGGAATCCTATGTGGGGCTGTGAGTGTAGAAAGTGTTTATTATTATTATTAAGAACTGTTTCATATTAGAAATAGGTGGGGGTGCCTCAGTTCAACCATATTATACCTAAATTTATTTCTAAGCTAGACAATATAGCAATTTATCTGATCTTAAAGCTATCCATTAAAACGAAGATTTTTTCCTATTATAATTCTAATTGGAAACAGATTAAAGGTGGTAGAACCCAGTGGTTCAAGTCCAGCGGCACCACCACACCTATTTCTGCCTAACAACAGCAGTGTTAACACGGCTGTGTTGTGGACTGAAAGGTGTAGAAAGGGAGACTGATTCGAGGTGTTCCAGCTTAGACCTCAGGGGTAGCGGCGCATCTGTGGTTGACCTTGGGTAGAACTGATCTTAGCAGCAGCAGCAGGTAGCAGTAGGCGCTTACCATCAGGTGAACTGCATGCTCGTCTGCTAGTCTACTATAATAAAAATTCAAAGACTTGAAGTTTTCAGTTCACTTCATGCATTCATCATCAATCCGATACGAAGTGCATATTGGTAGACTTCACATACCTTTGAGATTTTTTTTTATATATATCAGGTATGCAGGTTTCCTCATGATGTTTTCCTCCACCATGTAAGCAAATGATAATTTATTTCTAATACTAAATAATTTTGAAAAATCAGAAGTGTATGCCAGGGATTTGAACCTGATCTCTTGATTGAGAGGCTAAGTTTCTTAACCACTACGGTATCACTGCTTTTTTTTCTATTTACATCTAATTAAACAAATAGCAAATTTGCACATGTATGGAGTTTCTCCATAGCAAAACACCTTCCGAAGCGGTGGTAGTTTTTCGACTTTCAAAAAGTACAATATGAATGTATTTTAAATAAATGCATAACTGAGAAATTGTGGTTAGATTTAGCCAGTAAACAAATAAAATTATAACTCATAGGTATGTACAATAACTATAAGGAAGTTGGTCAATTGGTGGTTTTTTAGGGTTCCGTACCCAAAGGGTAAAAACGGAACCCTATTCCTCAGTCTTCGCTGTCTAGGTCTCTATCGAACTGATATACGCTTGAAATTTCCACAGAATATGTTTATTGGTGGCTGCTATAACGACAAATACAAAAAATTAAAGATCTTCAAAATAAATTGGGGTTGCCATACAAGGAACTAATAACTGCTTTATTCGTTTTATCTATTGAACCGTATTAAATAAACAGGTGAGATTATCTCAATGATTTCACTTTTACTTTCACTTTTACAACACTAAAAATAAAAAAGATTCCGTTCGTAGTTACATACATACATACAACCCAAGCTAATAAAAGCGTGTTAAAAAAAAGAGAATTTGGTAGTACGGAACTCTACGTGTGGGGGTTCAACTCGCTCTTGGACAAAATTTGAAACGACTTCCGAATCGTAATAAACTTTTTTTTTGTAATTATTTCATTTCTTGCGCGTGTCCCTTTTTCGTTTCAAAATATAAAAATTATATTTTCAATTAAATTTTAACTTTGTCTATTGTTCAACGCCTTCGTCGGTCTTCCGTCGACGTAAGTTGTGACTTTTGAGTTTTATTTAAAATAAAACTTTGAGACTTTGAGTTTGTCTTCGTAAGGCTTCTCTTCATACCGGCTTTCAGTTGAGCCAAAGTTGTGTTACGAAAGTTGCTCAATTAGCAGCTTTTTGTTTTTGCTTTTGATTGTTTTGTATGGGTTACGGGTTGATGTCATGAAATGTCCTTTGTTTGTGGAAGGGGTAGAGGGTGGGGGCTGGAGGGGTGGGGAGGAGGTCCAGTACATACCCGTCTACCCTTACGATTATATACCTTTATGATGATGATGTAAGGAGTATGCAGTCTACCTCATAGGAAGTGGCCACTGCTACCCATGGATGTCTATAATCAACCCTTACTAAGATAAGATACCACCTTAGGTTTATCAGAGATACGTTACTCTTGACAACTCTCTCTACTCTTAAGGCCTAACTCTTTACGCACCAAGAGGACTCCGGTTGCGTTCCTTTGGAGATCCCGGAGTCCTCTACGCAGCGCTGAGGACGGTCACCGGGGGGGTTTTAGTGCAGTAAAAGTCCCACATAACCCGTCGTTGCTCCCACGGCGTCTGGTACCTTTTGAAGGTTTCCCCCTCGTCAACAAAAAAAAAAGGCCTAACTCTTTAAGGCCTCGGAAAAATGTCTCCCTTACCACACCCTTCAAACCAGAACACAGCAGCGCTTACCACTGTTGTTATAAAGAAAGAAAGAAAGAAACATTTATTTGTAAAAAATACTACAACATTATGTGACATAAGCAATAGTAAACATAACTTTAAAATCAAAACATTGCTGCAGTAAAATTTAACAAAAGGGTCCACACTCAGCCTCACCGCGGCGGACCACGTCCACTGATTTTCAGTGTGGTTCTAATGAAATATGAAATTAAATGAAATATATTTATTTTTGTATAGGCCAACGACGGCACTTACAAATTGTCAGGTACAATATTTTTCTTAAACTACTACCGGATCGGAACGCGACATCTACTGAGAAGATCCGGTAAGAAACTCAGCGGGTTTGTCTTTTTTTTTTAATAATAATTATTCTCTTTTTTAATGCCATCATTTTTACATATAATTAATAAAGCATTGATACAAAAATAGGTGGGGCGGTGGTGCCGTCGGAGTCGAACGATAGAGTTCTACCACTGGACGACCCGCGTGGCGGAGCGGTCACCATACCGGTCTGACGCGCAAAGGGTCCCGGGTTCGATCCCCGGCCAGACAGAAATCTGAATGATGAATTTAGATTTCTGTTTCTGGGTCTGGTTGTTTGTGTGTTTGTCTATGTGTGTGTCCATGGCACCCACGACACAGGAAATCCTAGTGTGGGGCTGTGAGTGTAGAAAGCGTTTGTTTGTTTGTTTGTTAAATATAATGGCCGCTATGCAAGACGCGGAAATCTTTTAAAGACAAAGATATAATTAGACGAATATTGTTTCCCCACGTGTTCGTTGTAAGGCGAGATTCCCACGCCCACCGGACATCTGTCGATGGATCGCTTCTGACTCGCACTTCGGGTTACGATAGGGATTTTCGGATATCTATCTATCTATTGATTGAGTATTTTTTTTTTATTTTAATTATTTTTCAAATATTGTCTGCTATTAATTCTTAACTATTTACTAAATATCTACGTTTGGTGGTCAAAACATTAGATAGATTAATTATTATTAATTACGGTTGTAAGTTGCAATGCACGGATAAGAACACGGAACACGGAACAGAACACGGATAAGAACAAAACTTAACACTGCTGTTATAAGTCAGAAGCAGATGTGAGTGAGTTATGAAGGTGGTAGAACCCTTTGTGGTTCGACTCCGGCGGCACCACCGCCACACCTATTTCTGCCAAATAACAGCAGTGTCAAGCGCTTCTGTGTTCTGGTTTGAAGGGTGTGGTAAGGGAGACATACTTTTCCAAGGCGTTCCATCTTGGCCCTCAAGGGTAGCGATGCATCTGTGGCCGACCTCAGGTAGGAATATCTGATCCTATCTGGGGTCGATTACAGATGTCCATGGGCGGCAGTAGCCACTTACCATCAGGTGGACTGCATGCTCGTCTGCTACTCCTGTATTATAAAAATAAAGATGTAGAGTGGTACTTCCCCGATCAAACCATACTCCTTGTACCTTTCAAATTATTATCCAAAACTTTTGTCCCACATATATGCACAATAAACTTATTATATCTTTATCGATAAATCTGTATACATGTCCCATCACTAGCTCAACATTGACCACTGACGTCACTCATGTAACGAACCCGCCAAATAATGATGGCGTATATTGTTGGGTATTTATATGGTGGAACAGGGTAAGACCCATGGTAAAATCTAGATACTCGTATATGCGTTACCCTTCAACTTGTGCAGGTCTCAACAGATCTAAGTTATAAAAATATCAGCCGCGGTCGTAAGTCGCTTCTAACCAGAACACAGCAGCGCTTAACACTGCTGTTATGAGGCAGAAATAAAATACCACCTGATGGGATATCCATGATGGTATGTCCATACGAACCTTATAAATAAAACGCTATGTGTACAGAGTGGGGAACTATGTAAGTTTTGTACGCCAGTAGCACAAACATACATCTATAAACAGTATGTATGTACCTACAGTCCTACATATGTATTATGTAGGTATGTATTGCGCGGTTATTGATTTAAATGATCGCGAAGCTTCGGAGAAATGCAAAGCGGTTGCCGTAATTATATCATCTTCCGTTTGTAAAATATACTAGCAAATGTAGCAAAAATATAGTATGACTAAATGTTTGTGGTAGAAAAGTTCGGGATTCGACCCCGGCGGCACCACCGCCACACATGTTTTTGTTATAACAGCAGTGAGCGCTGTGTTTTGGTTTGAAGTGAGTGGTAAGGGGAGATATAGCTTTTCCTTTTTTGTTTAAGAGGGGGAAACGTTCAAAAGGTACCCGACGACGTGGGAGCGACGCCGGGTTATGTGGGAATTTTATCGTACTGCGGGCGGTTCGAGCTCCTACTCTCACCGCCCGCAACCCCGGAAGCCCCCTTTTAGTCGCCTCTTACGACAAGCAGGGGATACCGTAGCCCTATTCTGGTCTCGGAGCTACAGGGTCAAGGGCGGCAGTAGCCTACCACCACGCAGATTACATGCTCTGTAGCAACGCTTAAAACTGTTATTAGGTTGACAAATGTGTTACTCAGTGACTTTCCTATATAGGTATATATAAAATTCTCGTGTCACAATGTTAGTTAACGTACTCCTCCGAAACTACTTTACCGATTTTCACCAAATTGTATATGCATATTCAGTAGGTCTGAGAATCGGCTACTATCTATTTTTCATATCCCTAAGTGATAAGAGTTGTTCAACTTTAACATTTTTTTATTTATATGGCAACACAACGCTTGCCGGGTCAGCTAGTACACATATATATATATATAGGTATATATTTAGGGAAATCACTGCTGTATGTTCGAAACATACTGCGTTCCTTTTAATTTTCAACAATGTTATGTATCGCTGAACGTTATCAGTTAAAACCTTGGCACGCGTCATGTGCCGCCATTTCTCTGAACCGATCCATCCTAAATGTAAACTCATCCGTCAGTGAGCGGTAGTATTAATAGACTGGAGCGTTCCCGTGACGTCAGCGGTTCCTTCTTTAACGGCCAAACTTGCTTTCATCAATGAATGGAACGTGATGTAAAAGATTTTAAATGTTCGGGAAATGGAAGCTGTGTGATAGAATTGTTCACTTTTTTGTGAATGTGTGAATGTGAATGGATTGAGGTCTTAAAATATTAAATAAGGGGTTAAAGGGGTTAATATTGTGTTAGGATGTTTTGAAGTTGTCCCTGTAGTTCCGGGACCAGAATAGGGCTACGGTATCCCCTGCCTGTCGTAAGAGGCGACTAAAAGGGGGCTTCCGGGGTTGCGGGCGGCAAGAGTGGGGGGAGCTCGAACCGCCCGGCTAGCAACCCCGTGAAGGACGGCGGTATGTGTGGTCGCATTCCGTCGTATACACCAGACGGTGTGGTAACACAAACTCACCTGAGCGGAGCCCGACGGGGCAGTGCGCTGAGAGGACTCCGGTCGCGTTCCTTTGGGGATCCCGGAGTCCTCTACGCAGCGCCGAGGACGGCCACCGGGGGGGTTTTAGTTCGGTAAAAGTCCCACATAACCCCGTGCCGCTCCCACGGTACCGGGTACCTTTTGAAGGTTTCCCCCTCGAGAAAAAAAAACAAGACATAATAATATCGAGATTTAAACTATTTATGCGAACCAAATTTCAATGTTCTGTAATAAAATTATATTGAAAAGGAAATGGGATTTATACAGGAAGCATTAAAACAATCAGATATTAGACGCAACTAACAATGTTGTTTGACACGATTAACGAACCTTGGACTTCCCGGCATTTCCTGTGGCTAAAAATAACACGCGCTGAACTACCGGCGCGATGTTTTGTTTGACTTTCTATGTGTTGTTTTAATGTTTTTGTTAGGTATCTATACTAATATTATAAAGAGGAAAACTTTGTTCGTTTGTTTGATTGTAATGAATAGGCTCAAAAACTACTGGACCGATTTTAAAAATTCTTTCACCATTCGAAAGCTACATTATCCACGAGTAACATAGGCTATATTTTATATGAAATATATTTGATAAATAGATTTGAGGCGGTACAAAGTTTGCCGGGTCAGCTAGTGTAATATATGTTTGAAGTGAAAACTTCTTTAGCAGCGTTCTGCACTTTTGCGATGGGTAATAAATGTTAGACTAGCGTTAGGACACGTGTCCTGATCGAAAATTCGTAAGTCGGCAAAGCAAACTGCAAAAGTCAAGATGTCATCCGGGGTCGGCTTAGAAAAAATATGTCAATGGGTGTCAGTTTAATTTTTTATTTATTATATTTTATTATTCAGGTTAGGTTTCGAAAGTTTTCACTTCTGCTGGCACTCCCGGAGAGCAACTCATTGTTTTTACCACGCTTTTATTAGCTTGGTTTGTATGTATGTATGTATGTAACGGAATCTTTGAACTCGATTTTTACCCACTTTGAACGGTCCGATTAATTCAAAATTTTAAACAATTATCAAGAACCGATGACAATACACGATTTTAATAATTTTATCCCATTCTCCTCATCAGGATCGTCAGGAATCAGGATTAACGATTGTCCTTTTGCGATTTTAGCGAGGTTTTTAGGTTTTAAACTATAATTATTTTAATTTACCGTTTCATTAATAGTTTTTTTGGTTATCATGTGATCGTATATCTCTCTGTTGGGCACGGGTGTTAATTAATGGGGTTGGTGGATATTATCGGTAATATAATTTAATGGTTACCCAAAGAGATCTGTAACCAACTCCACAATAGTACAAAGGTTCTATCTGAAGCCGATCAAAGATGCTTTGCCACTTCTGTAGACTAAGTTGATCGCCTCACACTCTGTCACTAAAAGCAATGTGCAGGAACTTTTTTTATAATATAGGAGTAGCAGACGAGCATGCAGTCCACCTGATAGTAAGTGGCCATCCCAAATGAGATTAGATTCCTACCTAAGGTCGGCCAAAGATGTGCCGCTTGAGGACTAAGCTGGAACGCTTCGGAAAAGTATATCTCTCTTACCAAAACTGTTTCATAAAGTGGTTAGGTACAAGTTAAAAAATATTTTATTAAGAAAAGTTTTTGAAAACAAGCAGCCATATTGGATTTAAAATGACATTATTACGTTTATTGTGCAATTATATCCAAACCAAATGAATATGCCAAATTTAAGCTCGATAGGGTTAAATAGTATAAAATTCAAAGTGACTAACAAAGTAAGCTAAATAACAGCATTTTTTTTATAATAAAGGAGTAGCAGACGAGCATGCAGTCCACCTGATGGTAAGTGACTACTGCCGCCCATAGACATCTGTAATCAACCTCAGATAGGATTAGATATTCCTACTTGAGGTCGGGCACAGATGCGCCGCTACCCCTGAGGACTAAGCTGGAACGCCTCGGAAAAGTCTATCTCCCTTAAGACACCCTTCAAACCGGAACACAGCAGCGCCTAACACTGCTGTTATTAGGTAGAAATAGGTGTGTAGCATGTAAAAAATACACAATTGCATGATTTGATTATTAAGTGAGTGAATATATCATATTAACATTAAATCTCTTTGTCCAACTCGAAACCCGATCATGCAACAAAACTATTATATTGAACAGTTCGCTCGGGCGACATCGGCGATGTTCGGGTAAACTCGGATATCCTGGTCGCATCCCGTTACCGGGTCATTGGGGCACCGCACACGCGCGCTAACCCAAGGGAATAAAGGTGGTTGTACACGGTATACGTAAGCTAAGCTATGTGTTTGAAGGTGGTAGAACTCTTTAGTTTGGTTTTGGAGACATTACTGTCCCACTCATGTCCAAAGGTAGTTATGACTCATGTCTAAAGGTATGTCCAAAAGTAGTAGGAAGGGTGATAAGAGAGACATACTTTTTTGAGGCGAGATTATTAATCTGTGCTATGCTTGTCTAAAACAGATAGAAGTTTGTCATTTTATTGTAGACAAAGTTCATCAAATTTTGAACCTTCTTAAATAAAAAATGGGTCATATAAGTCAATGGCCAAATAGATTCGAGCTTGCTTAGCTTCGACCTCGCTTACCGCTTAGGTACCTCGTAATGCTTTACTACGATTCCTCCCAAAAAAAGTTAAATTTTAAATGCGTTTTGAGATTTTGTCAAAGTCAAAGTCAAAGTCAAAGCATATTTATTGTGGACACGTAATATACAGGTGACAAAATGTTACTTTATTCGCTATGTCCTGCCATACGGCGTACAATATGTCCTAAACGAATGCTTAGGCGTGACCGTTTATCGGTGTATGAGCGATAGATGCATAGACTACCATCCTGTCGCTTAGGTTACTGAGCAGTTGCTAAAGCCTCTACAGCTCCGGTGTTCAATTTGTTGTTCGAGCGACCAACTTGCGACACTTGTTATATTTTATTCGAAAAATCTGTGAAGTCTGTATAGAAGATTGAGCTATTAACAGCCGCTTTTGATATTCATAATACATAATGTTAGAAATGTTACCTACATGCAGATATGGTATCACAAAGGGTTCTACAACCTACATGTAGGCGGTAGAACGCTTTGTGGTTCGACTCCGGCGGCACCACCGCCACACCTATTTCTACCTAATAACAGCAGTGTTAGGCGCTGTTGTGTTCTGGTTTGAAGGGTGTGGTAAGGGAGACGGACTTATCCGAGGCGTTCCAGCTTAGTCTTCAGGGGAAGCGGCGCATCTGTGGCCGACCTCAGGCAGGAATATCTAATCCTATCTGGGGCTGATTACAGATGTCCATGGGCGGCAGTAGCCATACTTACCATCAGGTGGACTGCATGCTCGTCTGCTACTCCTATATTATAAAAAAAAACAGATATTCTCAAAGGTCGATATTTGGTACGCAAATCTTTGGATATATGTTGATTATCAAAATCGGATGAAGAAACTTTCAATCGTCGATTTTTGGTAAGCAAAAGGTTGAATGGATGGATAAATATGAACCAAATATCGATAAAGCTACTAGTAGCTCCAGCGATAAAGTAGTCGCTCATGCTTGATCAGCTTTAGCCAAATATGCAGCCAATGTAAACTAACTCCTAAGGGATAAAGCCCTTTTTGCCGTAACAAGCCTGCAAACTAACTTTACATAAATTTATAAATTTCAAACTCTACGTCCAAGAGCGTAGGGTGCATGAAAGCCCTTTGACGTTCCCTTTGGACTTCTCAATAAAATGTTTATTATTACAGTTCAACCATCTGTTCCCTCTGAAGGGACTTCAGAGTTGTTTTAAGAAGAACATATTTTGAAGTGCGTTTGATTTTGAACTTTCATTTAAATGATGGTACAATTGGCATGATGACAGTATTAAAAAATCAAAGAATGAATGATTTAAGTAATCACAATATATTGAAAGGATTCTCAAAAATGACCCAGTTTAAAAAAAAGAATTTTAAGATTTATTATATTTTCAATAAAATAAAAGTATAAAACACTGCAGTCGGCCATCTTGTCTGAAAAGTTAATCGGAGCGCGAATGACGTCATTTTTGGGTTGAAATTTTGTATGGGATGTTCTAACGTGACGTCACCAACGGACGCCATGACACCCGCGAGCGTTTTCGCGCTTAATTCAAAATGGGTATAAAAAGATGCTATTGTTTTCGTTAATACTGAATTTATTGCCGATATAATGCGATTTTTGGAATCAGTAGACATGTACGTACATTAAACGCTTTCTACACTCACAGCCCCACACTAGGATTCACTGTGTCGTGGGTGCCATGGACACACAAATAGACAAATACACAAACACCCAGACCCAGAGTTTACTTTTTTTTTATAATCCTATATTATAACGTAACAGACAAGCATACCGTCCATCTTATGGTAAGTGGCTACTGCCGCCCATGGACATCTGTACAAACCCAGATAATATTAGATTCCTACGTGAGGCTGGCCACTGATACGCCGATACCCCTAAGCACTAAGCTGGAATGAATCGGAAAAAGATGTCTCCATTACCACACCCTTCAAACCAGAACACAGCAGCGCTTAACACTGCTGTTAAGGTTTTCCTATAAGTATCACTTATTTGTATAGTAGGTAAGTAAATCACAGCAAAGGCCCTCGTGGACCAATCAGATCAAGTTAATGAGATCGCAAAGGTCATACGACGTGGGGTTCTCGGAACTGTAAGGTAATAAAATCTAGAAATAGTCATGACGTGACCACCCTTTACGGTGGTGGTGACTCAGTTGTGAAATACTAGTTTTGTGTTTCAAGTCAGGAGGGCTTTCGGTTTGATTCCAAGTTATTTGAGAGTCAGAGTCAGAGAGAGAGAGAGAGAGTGTGTGGTGGTGACACAGTTGTTTTTTTTACTTTCAAATCCAGATTTTTTTGTTTGATGTCATTTAAATGCTGGATAGGATATGGCTGCGACAATTTAAAAAAAATATATGATTAACCCCAGTGAATTTGTAAACTAGCCCCTAATATGACGTCACCGCATCAACCCATCAGACTGCTGGGCACAGGTCTACTTTCAGAGTCAGAGGGGTCTAGAGGTCTATTCGCTGGCCAAATGCAAATTGGTGTACTTGACACTCCTTCGAGAACCTTTTTTTATAGAACTGTCAGACTTGCAGGTTTTTAAACCGTGTCTTTCTTTACCGTTAGCAATTGTCAATTTGTAATACGCGAATAATTTCTAAAATCAGAGGTACCTTTTTTTTCTTAACGAGGGAGTAACCTTCAAAAGATACTTACGACGACGTCGGATCGAACGACGGACGGAGTCCTACAAGCGCGATGACCGGATCTGGCTCTGCCCTGGGAGAGTAGTTTTCGCTCCTCCCACACCATCTGGTGTTCACGACGGTATGCGACCACACATACTGCCGTCCTTCCCGGGGTCGCGTGCTGGACGGTTCGAGCTCCCACTCTTGCCGTCCGCAACCTCGGAAGCCCCTTTTAGTCGCCTCTTACGACAGGCAGGGGATACCGTAGCCCTATTCTAGGCCCGGAAAAAAAACAGAGGTACCTAGGATTCGAAAGTGGGACCCGACGATGTCGCCAAGTTACAACAAAACAATCACTCCTGTAGTTCTGTACAAATTATCAATTTCCATTAGCGGAAGGTTGCCCAGGTACTGAAATGGACTGGGTATATTTAGACATCGACCCGAGTTATGACGTCATTGGCTACTGGCTAGTATTATATTGCACGGATGTGTGGATTGATCAGCAGATTGTTAGGTACTTACGTACTAAAGATTGATTATCGACCAAAGTACAGTTTTTTTTTATAATATAGGATTAGCAGACGAGCATGTAGTCTACCGGATGGTAAGTCCATACTGCCGCCCATGGACATCTATAGTCAAACTAAGATAGGATTCGAAATTCCTACCTGAGATCGGCCACAGATGCGCAGCTACCCCTGAGGACTAAACTGGAACGTCTCGGAAAAAGCATGTATACCTTACCACACTTCAAACCAGAACACAATAGCGCTTAACACTGCTGTTATGAGGCAGAAATAAGTGTGGCGGTGGTGCCGCTGGAGTCGAACTACAAAGGGTTCTACCACCTTCATAAGGTTTATTTATCTTATCAATTCCCATTGGCGGAAGGTTGCCCAGGTACTGAAATGGACTGGGTATATTTAGACATCGACCCGAGTTGTGACGTCATTGGTTACTGGCTAGTATCATACTGGACGGATGTGTGGATTGATCAGCAGATTGTTAGGTATTTACGTACTAAATATTATATGGCTATAGTGCTAAGTTTATGAAAATACCGGTCAAGTGCAGGTTGTACCTGACCCTAGAGGGATGCCTAAGACTAGACTAATAAAATATCTAAACTACTGGAGATAGAAGAGTATAATTTTGACAAAAGTTTCCTTTATAACCTAAACACCCTCTAAGAAAGAATTTTTTGATATTCCACCCCTAAGGGGCTGAAAATTTATAGGAGGATATAGGAGATGAACATTTGTCTGAAATCCACCAATATTGAAAGAAGTGGAGTGAAGTCGTACCCGTGGAGTGGAGTGAAGTCGTACCCGTGGAGGCAGCTGTGCTTCGTCTCGGGTGATCCTAGCACGTGCGCTGACTCTGTAGCCGACGTAATACGGCAGGGTATGGAATGCTTCATTCCAAACTCTGTCGTGTCCGTCGGTGGACGGAGTCAGCCCTGGTTTGATGGGTCTTGCGCTAAGGCATCACGTCATAAGCAAGAGGCCTACCAAGCCTGGGCGTCAGCGCACGCATGCAAGGATCCGAAGACCTCCGAGCTACGAACCGCCCTTAACGCTACCTCCCGATCAGCAAAGAAGCATATGGCCAAGGCGAAGTCTAGGCACGTTGGCAGAATTGGCGAGCGACTACTTGGTTAACCCTCCGGGAGTCGAGCCTTTTGGTCGCTAGCCAAAGCTGTTGAAGGTAATTTCTGTCGCTCCTCACTACCGCCCCTGCGGAAATCAGATGATTCTCTGGCCCATACGGCAAAGGGAAAAGCCGATCTTCTGGGCACTCTCTTTGCCTCAAACTCGACTCTCGATGACATGGGGGCCACACCGCCGACCATCCCGCGGTGTGAGAGTTCTATGCCTAATATACGCTTTACGCAGAAAGCTGTCAGGCGAGCTCTATTGTCCCTTGATGTCAAGAAGTCGAGTGGGCCGGATGAAATCCCCGCAGTGGTGCTGAAGACATGTGCTCCCGAGTTGACTCCCATCTTAACGCGCTTATTCTCCCTTTTCTATACCACAGGACAAGTACCGTCTTCGTGGAAGGTAGCCCTCGTTCACCCGATTCCCAAAAAGGGTGACCGCAGTGACCCGGCTAATTACAGGCCTATAGCGATCACCTCCCTGCTCTCAAAGGTTATGGAGCGTGTTGTTAATACCCAGCTCCTGAGGTACCTCGAGGATCACTGGCTGATCAGCGATCACCAATACGGTTTCCGCAAGGGCCGTTCAGCTGGTGATCTTTTGGTGTACCTCACACACCGATGGGCGCAAGCCATTGAGAGTAATGGTGAGGCTTTCGCAGTTAGCCTAGACATCGCAAAGGCCTTTGACCGGGTCTAGCACAGGGCCCTTCTCGCGAAGCTTCCATCTTACGGTCTTCCCGAGAGGCTATGCACATGGGTTCTGTCTGAGCGGCAAATCAAAGTCGTAGTAGACGGGTGCTGCTCAGACACGAACCATGTTAACGCTGGCGTGCCCCAGGGCTCTGTCCTCTCTCCCACGCTATTCATTCTGCATATCAATGACATGTTGCAAAAAACTGGCAGCATTCATTCCTATGCAGATGATAGTACGGGAGATGCTGTGTATACAGGCCGTGCAAACACCTCTCGGACTCTCGTGGAGGAAAGCAGAATCCGACTTGTATCTGAAATCGAAGACTCTCTGGAGCAGGTCTCGACATGGGGTCGACTTAACCTTGTTGTGTTTAACCCCACGAAGACACAAGTCTGCGCGTTTACCGCTAAAAAACCCCATTCGTCATAGCGCCACGGTTCCAAGGTATTCCACTCACCATTGATAAAAGCGTGGGGATCCTGGGAGTTGACATATCGTGTGACGTGCAGTTCCGGTGTCGTTTGGACGTTAAGGCCAAGTTGGCATCAAGAAAGCTGGGCGTCCTGAACAGAGCGAAGCGGTACTTCACTGCGGGGCAACTCCTTCTGTTGTATAAGGCACAAGTGAGACCTCACATGGAGTACTGCTCCCATCTCTGGGCAGGGGCGCCCCAATACCAACTTAACCCACTTGACTCCGTGCAAAAACGCGCTATCCGAATCGTCAACGACCCCAGGACCTCCGATCGGTTAGAACCTTTAAGCTTGCGGAGGGACATAGGTTCCCTCTGTGTGTTCTACCGGCTTTACAATGGTGAGTGCTCCGAGGAACTATTTGACCTGATGCCTACGTCACCATTCCTCCATCGCACCACTCGCCGAAGGATGAAGTTCCATCCACACCAACTGGACCCGTGGCGGGCCTCCACAGTTCGGTTTGCACGGACATTCTTGCCACGAACGTGCAAGATGTGGAATGAACTTCCTCCTGAGGTATTCCCAGAGCGCTATGACATGGGGCTCTTCAAAAACGGTGCAAAAAGAGCTCTCCTTCAAAGCCGGCGATGCATTGGCGACTCCTCTGGTGTTGCAAATGTTCATAGGCGACGTTGACTACTTTCCATCAGGTAGCACGTCTGCTTTATCGTTAGGCTCAAACATATAAAAAAAAAAAAAACAAAAAAAAGTCCTATGAAACGTAGTGTTTCGCTTTCTATTTCGAAATAAAGAAACCTGTTTCAATGTGTTTAGAAAATGAGCCCTAAGGTGTTTTTTTAAAGTTAGTAGGGGTTTAAAGTATGTATCTTATTATTTTCTGATCTACGCACACGAAGCCGCTGGTAAGAGCTAGCATCAAGTACACGTGTCACTCCCATATACAATGTGTGTACTATATGTGTACGTACACGTGTAGGTATAATATATTATATGTGGATAAATTCTCCCCTCGTTCTGCAAACAAGTGGGCACTACGTTTGAAATGTTTCAATGCGATTTATATCCCTTTGAGGTTTTACGTTTATGCATAGGGTATTTTAAAGTTATTATGGTTTGTGTACACGTATGAAGGCTTATAGGTGGGCTTAGGGGAGTTGAAAATGCTAAGCTCTTTTTCAAAAGTATGTAGGAATTTCATTAGAGCATTTAAAAGGTAGAGTATGATTCGGCCAAGGTGGTACCGCTGTCACAACTATTTCTAATGAAGCTACTCTACTCTAACTTAGGTCGTAACGCTCCGAATAGATTTGTTAGAGAATACAATTCACTAGAGAAAAGAAAAAAATTAGACCTTTTCTCCGATAGTTCCGAGAAGCTGAAGAAAAAGATTTACTAATTAAAATCTTTTTCTTCAGCAATTTTATTTAATTGAATAATTTCTGTCTGGTTTTAAATTCATCAATTTAATTATGCATTTTTTCTTAATCAATGATTTATATATTTATTTATTTAATAGTATCGAATGCAATGCAATTGTAATTAATTATAATATTTTTTACTTACGATGTTTACCAAGATGTCGTCACTCATAATTGTACTGCCACTTAGCATTTGTATATTATTTAACATTTCATGTAATGTATGAAAAAGTGAACAGTATGTTAGTGACAATATTTTTTTAAAATAAATAAATAAATAATGCATGTCTTGCGTTTTGTTTGAAAGATTTGGATGCCGGCTGACTTACATATGAGGCTACTAGAGATGTGCCGAGTCAGGTCGACTCGAGTCAGTACTCGAGTACTTACATAAACTCGCATACTCGAGTACCAGTGATACTCGAATACTGACGATACTCGTACACTACAACTACTACTCGTACAAGTAAAAACTTGTTTAATTTTGTGTAGTGAGTGGCGTTTTTTTTTTTTTTGCTCTGCCGTGCTATTGGACTGTATGTTGCAAAGTACTCGAGTACTTTGTGAATACTCTGGACTCGAGTACTGACTCGATTCTTTTTTATATGAGTACTAAAGTACTCGAATACCAAAAATGGCTCGACTACGCACATCATTAGCGAATACCGACTCGGCACATCATTAGAGGCTACCATAGTACTCCTGAAGAGTGAGTGAGAATATTAGTCCCCGTCTATTAAAATCCAAGTTATCCGAAGTGTTCCAACTTAGTCCCGAAAGGTAGAAACGCATCAGTGACCTACCTAAGGTAGGTGGCATCCTAATTTTATCTAAGACTAGCTGAGCCGGCGAACTTTGTACCGCCTCAAAATCAATTTATCAAATATATTTCATATAAAATATAGCCTATGTTATTCGTGGATAATGTAGCTTTCGAATGGAGAAAGAATTTTTAAAATCGGTCCAGTAGTTTTTGAGCCTATTCATTACAATCAAACAAACAAACAAAGTTTTCCTCTTTATAATATTAGTATAGATTGATTACAGATGTACATGGGCGGCAGTGACCCATTGCAATCAGGTGGACTTCATGGTCGTATCATATAATATAAATGTACTATTCTACATTCTATATTATATTTTTGTATTTTCACTAAGAATACTGTCAGCAGTTTTCAAACCATTGATTCCGTCCAATCATCATACAAATATGACTCCAACGACCTTGGGGATGAATCACCCCAATCAATTCTACCCTTAGCACCCCGCGGAATACGCCACGAATGTGTAATGGCGGTCTTTATTGGTCAACGTGGTTTACCACGCGATTGTGACCCCTATATCAATGTTAATAAGCCATAAATTCGTATTAAGGTCCTTTTTGGGTCGGAAGGGCATAAAAATCAGGGTCGGATTGAATAATTTATTCGGTGTTTAACCGAATTTCTTATAACTATGTGTATTACGACGCAGTGTTAAGTAAGAAACTCGGCCCCTTCGTCGAGGAGTCCGAGGTTCAAACCCCAGGCACGCAGCTCTGATTTTTCAAAGTTATGTGTGTATTAGAAATTAATTATCACTTGTTTAAATGGTGAAGGAAACATCGTGAAGAAATCTGCATTCCTGAGAAACCTTAAAAAAATGCTTTCAAAGGTATGTGAAGTCTACCAATACGCACTTGTCCAGCGCGGTGGACTATGGCCTAATCCTTCTCATTCTGAGAGGAGGCCCGTGCCCAGCAGTGGGACAGTAATGAGTTGATGATGATGTGTATTATGTATGTTGTGTGTGTTCTTACATCAATGAGTATACTTAATGATGCGACGAAATATTTTTTTAACCAAGTGCAGAGGGTAATGTTATTCTTATGTATGTATGTATGTCTCATTCTTTGTCACGCAACAGCACAAATGGCTAGACAGATTTTAACATATGAGGTGTTGTTGGATTCGTCTAAATTGTTGAAATGACATAGCCTATATCTTTAGGCAATCGGGTTTATTGTTTTTTGTAATACAAGTAATTATATTTATTAATATGTCTCCATCTTGTTTAAGTTGATGTCCACATTTAAATTACATTTTTTTGCATAGGTTATTTAATTTTGACAATTCTGTTCCAGTCAGCAAAGCAGACATTCAAAGGCGCTCTTTCGTCTCCGAAGCAATGTTGTAATGTTGTAGAATACTTAAATAGCTTGTATTACGTATTACAAAGTATGTTATTGCAGTTTGTGCACCAAATTGCTCTGTTTTCCTAACTGACTGATGTAATGCTCGAATCTTTCAATTCCCTGGAGAAACAACACACTTTAAGATGAATTAAGAATCAATTAAGAATCCTCGTGTCGGTCACCTCACTGGCATTTTCATTTTTTTCTATTCCCTTTTGTACTAAAAGTTATTAAACAATTAAGTTAAGATTAAAACTAAGTACGGAACAACCTCCCTCCCTACACACTACTAGGGTGGTACATACTGCATGGTTTAAAATATATACCATCATACATATTTGTAGCGGATTGTTGCGAAGTAGTTTTAATCTTAACTTAATAGCATGGGTTTCCGCAAAGAAACGCCTGATACAATTAACTTTTTAAACAATATTATGTTTTGCAACTTCAGCTGTAACTGAAAGTTCGTGTGTACACAGCCTACGCGTTGCGTAACCGATAGCTTTCCGGTGAAGGCTACGCGGCTACGAAGCTACGAGCTACGAACGTAGATATTGTGTACCTACTAAAATTATTGAAGGTAGATTTTTCAGGTTTATCTGGGATTGCATAATATAGGTTTTTAATCGTATTTTTGTAATGATCAATCTAGTCGACTAATTATCAATTTAGTTAAAAACGTTACTATTACGTGCTATTCGATAGATTGCTCGTAACGTATATAGTATCATACTATATAAATAAATGGATAATCTTATATATAAAATTCTCGTGTCACAGTGTTAGTCACCGTACTCCTCTGAAACGGCTTTACCGATTTTCACCAAATTTTATATGCGTATTCAGTAGGTCTGAGAATCGGCTACTATCTATTTTTCATACCCCTAAGTGATAAGGGTTGTTTACCCTTAACATTTTTTTATTTATATGGCAACACAACGTTTGTCGGGACAGCTAGTATTATTAAAGTCTCCTGTGAACAGTTTTCGTTATAAAAATCGTTACGCCAATACTTTTTTCCTTTCACACCGCGTCTTAAATAATATAAGGTTTCTAAAATAAATTTATGATAAAATGGTTTTAAAAAAGCGGCTTTACAATAATGTCATTGTATCCTTCTCAGAAAACTGTTTCATTTGATACCCATATCATGGGGGTGCATAACCAATAATATGATTGGTCCACAATATTAGGCATTCGCCATATTAGAATGACGTCATTAATGTAAATGTCAATAATGTAAAGCAGTAATAGTCGTTAAGAACCTGGGCCTGTCGATCGAGGGGTCCGAGGTTCAAATCCCAGGCACGTCTGATTTTTCAACGTTATGTGCGTATTAGAAATTAATTATCACTTGCTAAACGGTGAAGGAAAACATTGTGAGGAAACCTGCATACACGAAATATTCATGAAAAATAATAATAATCTCAAATTTATGTGACGTCTGCCAATACGCACTTGGCTAGCGCGGTGGACTATAGCCTAATTCTTCTCATTCTGAGAGGAGACCCGTGCCCAGCAGTGGGACAGAAATGGGTTGATGATGATGATGTCATCAAAACCAAAAAAATCAGTCGTAAGCTGATAATTATGTACAAAGTAACAAAACAAGTTAAATAAAAGCTTGTAACAAATGAAATGATAACAAAGGATGGTTTTGGAAGCTGGATCGATGTAACGGGTGCACTGGGGTGCGACCGGGTGACCTACATCCCCTCCAGCCTGGTATCTAGCCTTCTGCGAATAAAATAAATACGCAAATAAATCTATGTATTAGCTGTATGAAGCGTCCCGGCGCGTTTTCATTAGGGTTCCGTGCCCAAAGGGTAAAACGGAACGCTATTACTAAATGTCCGCTGTCTGTCCGTATGTCCGTCTGTCACAGGGCTCTATCTCCGGAACCGTAATAGGCCCCTTGAAATATCCATACAATATTATGACAAATACTTAAAATAAAAAAGATGTGAGCCGTCACGGGACGCCTGGCAGATGTGAAACATCGACATTATTTTGTAAAAGTAATATGCAGAAAAGAACATATTGTGATAGGAACTAAATATGTCATAATGATAAAATTAAATATTACGATTTTTTTCCAGATAACGATGACTATTTATTGAATTCGATTGCGCATGGCGACGCGTCCACACCGTACGCACTACTGCATATAGACTGTATATATATACCATCGTATAGCGGCATGCGTCGCCACGCCAGAAATCGGTTTTTCGTGCGGCTATAGATGTTTCACATCAAAAAAGGATTACAATTGGAATGTACAGCACCCTCTGTGTGCAAGTGGCCAATTATCTGCATTTATCCGAGTTCAATTAGTCCTCAGTAGCAACGCATCTGTAGCCGAACTCAGATAGTCCTAATCTTATCTGGGCTTGATTACAGAGGTCCATGTGCGACAGAAGCTATTTGCCATCAGGTGGACTGCATGCTCGTCTGCTACTTCTATTTTATACAATAATACATAGTTGGCTACTTTGTAGATATCTACACTCTTTCATTCTCTCTAAATCAATCATGATAAAGTAATTATGCCATTTACTAGTAGTGTGTGTTATCCTTTATGGGATGGAGGGTGGTACATACTGCATGGTTTAAAATATATACCATCATACATATTAGTAGCGGATTGTTGCGAAGTTGTTTTAATCATAACTTTATAGCATTAATTTCCGCAAAGTACGAAGATACAATTAATCATTTATCTTGTTCTAATTTTTTTGTTTTAAATCCTTTAGCAAGAGTAATTTATAATAACAGTTAATTATAATATCAGTTATTTAAAATAACAATTAATTATAATAACAACTTCGTTTAAAATAAACGGTGGACCAATTAGGAAGAGTATCTTTATTGCTGAACAAAGGATTCCCAGCCGGTTACCGATCGCCACGGATTCGAATCTGGGTCGCCGCTAAGTGGGTCACCCGGTCGCATCCCGTTGCACCTGTTGGATCGATCCGGTGGAGGCTGTGGGTTCTGGAGGTTTTTACCACTTATATGTAGCAATTAATAGTGGTAGATAATATGCTAGTAAATTTGATAATGATTATACGATACCATACATTTAAGATGAGAGATCTACCAATTACCATCCATTTTGAAGGTGGTAGAACCCTTTGTGGTTCGACTCCGGCGGCACCACCGCCACACCTATTTCTACCTAATAACAGCAGTGTTAAGCGCTGCTGTGTTCCGGTTTGAAGGGTGTGGTAAGGGAGACAGACTTTTCCGAGGCGTTCCAGCTTAGTCCTCAGGGGTAGCGGCGCATCTGTGGCTGACCTCAGGAATATCTAATCCTATCTGGGGTTGATTACAGATGTCCATGGGCGGCAGTAGCCACTTACCATCAGGTGGACTGCATGCTCGTCTGCTACTCTTATATTATAAAAAAAAAATATATTATTTAAAGGTGGTAGAGACTTTACCACTTACTATCCATGCATCTATCATAGATTAGTAAAGATACTTCGCCGCCTTGAAATTAAATGAAGCCACACACGGCTTATTAGTAAGTTCTTTTTTTGAATTCTTGACGAATAAAAACATTTTTAGAATAAAATAACTAATATTGCGTAATTTACATAATAAATAAATAATTATTTCAAATATTTTAGGGACATTTTAGCACGGAGACGTGGCAAAACTTTTTTATGCAACTATTTCAATTCTCAAAACTGGGTACATTTTCTTGTTAGGAGTGAGTAATCTTTACTTATCTATGGCATCTATAGATAATTTACTATTCATATGTTTCAAATTAGGTAATTAAAAAGTCGTTATCATTTTGTGGCTTATACAAATGAAGTCGCCATGTCTATTTCTACCTTGTAACAGCAATGTAGCGTGGCTGTGTTGAGGATGCGGTATGGCCGATCCGTTCCAACTTAGTTATCAGGGTCAGTATCTCTGGCCGACCTCGGGTATCTGCAAATGCATATACCATCAGATGATGGTGGAAAACTGGTAGAACCAGGTAATTCGAACGGATTGGTACCACCGCCACACCTATTCCTGGCGTGAAGTTATTCTCGTATTGAGGTGGAAGGTATGTTTGCTGATTGACCTACGTGCTAGTCCTCAGGGGTGACAATGCATCTGTAATTGATTTAAGTAGAACGCCTGCTCTATAGGAGTAAAGTATAGACGCTATTCCTCTTCTACAAAATCCTTCAAACCAGAACACAGCAGCGCTTAACACTGCTGTTATAACAGAAATAGGTGTGGCGGTGGTGCCGCCGGAGTCGAATCAGAGAGGGTTCTACCTTTAAAATAAGACAGGAATACTTATACTTTTCGGATACCCGGACAGTGTGTGAGAGAGCGACCCGGCCGCTATGTAGGTCACCCGGTCGCATCCCGGTGCACCTGTTGGATCGATCCAGCCCCCGCGCCGTAATCCCCACTAACGGGGGGATGGGGGTGGTTGTATAGATAGTGGGTGGGTTGTTGTAAGGCAATTGTAATAATGACGTGTAATAAGAAAATTTGATTTAATGTTTGATTCCAAAAAATGACGGTATCAAAATGTGCGACTACACAAATTTCAAATGTCATTTTCAAAAGTATCAAGTTTAAAAAAAAAAAAAGCATTGCAGTCTTTTGATTTTGTAGGAAGGATGTGGTAAGGAGACATAGTTTTCCGAGGCGTTCCAGCTTAGTACTCAGGGGCAGCGGCGCATCTGTGGCCGACCTCAGGTAGGAATATCTTATCCTATCTGGGGTTGATTACAGATGTCTATGGGCGGCAGTGGCCACTTATCATCAGGTGGACTGCATGGTCGTCTACTACTACTTCGGTATTGTAAAAATATATAAATATGTATATATGTAGCGAAACAAAAATTGAGACATAGATACACTCGAAGCACATTGCTCTCTGCAGTCGGGTTAAAATAAAAGTTCTCATAACACAATCGCATCAAAATTAATTGTACATATAAATTATCATGAAGAAACATTTTACGAGTATATTATTGTAGTAAAGACATGGTATGTTAATAAACTGAGTGAAATACGATTCTTCATTACGTAAGAACGCCATGAAATGAAGAGCTTAAGGCTGGTTACAAACGCAGCGCTTATAAATACGCTCGGTTTTTGTAACCTTCAGTGATCTTAATAATGATAATAATAATAGTTTATTGTCCAATAAAATTGTACATACAGACTTATGTATTACAGTAATCGGATAGTTTTTTTTTTTCATAATGTAAGAGTAGCAGACGAGCTTGCAGTCCACCTGATGGTAAGTGGCTACTGCCGCCCATGGAAATCTGTAATCAACCCCAGATAAGATAAGATATTCCTACCTGAGGTCGGCCACAGATGCGCCGCTACCCCTGAGGACTAAGCTGGAACGCCTCGGAAAAGTCTGTCTCCCTTACCACACCCTTCAAACCGGAACACAGCACCTCCTAACACTGCTGTTATTAGGTAGAAATAGGTGTGGCGGTGGTGCCGCCGGAGTCGAACCACAAAGGGTTCTACCACCTTCAGATAATCAGATAGTGCAGTATACAGATAATGATGACATTAATACTAAAACATACGTATAGTGAACTCTGGTACCCATTGTAAGATTTAACTTGTGTTATGGTTAAATCTTGGTGTGAAAAGGTTTAAATGTGGTAGAACCCTTAATTTGTGCCTAAAAACAGCGGTGTTAAGCGCTGGTGTGTTCTACTTTAAGGGTATGGTAAGGGACACATTTTTCCCAGGCATTCCAACTTAGTCCTCAGGGGTGGCGCATCTGTGGCCGACCTCAGGTGGGAATCTAATCCTATCCGGAGTTGATTACATTTGTCCATGGGCGGCAGTAGTCACTTACCATCAGGTGGACTGCATGCTCCTTTGCTTCTCACAATCATAAAAAAAACTTCCAATACGCTTATCGCTGTTAAGGTGCGTAGGACTCAAACCACTGAGACGTTGATTAAAAAACAGAGTTTCAACTACTAAGCTTTCACCGGTCTATTTACTTAAATATTCCACGATCTATATCAGTAAAACAATGTGAAAAGATACCCTTCACCACCATTCCGCAACACATGCACGCTTCGTGGGGCGAGCACAGCCAGGTGCAAAAACATGTGATTTATCAGCGGCCCGACGGCGCCGGAAGCCGTCGTTCATGGTTGTCACGGCATCGCTTCGGGCACGTGTCCATTGTTATATACGGTACGTCAACCCTTTACTGTATTGCTAGGCACAGGTTAGCTTACATAGCGCTGTCAAGCTCGCCAAGTGAGGTCATCGTGGACTTCACACACCTTTAAGAATAAACCGTCGAGCATGTAGGTTTCCTCATTATAATTTACTTCGCAACTTTCTTTACATTTTTTATTTGTCACTTTACCTAATTTCTAAGACATAAATAACTTTAAAAAATAGTATGTGCGTACCTTGAAACCTAGAACCCCCCAATCTAAATATAGTTAACTCAAAGGTGACTGACTGAAATAGTGATCTATCAACGCACAGCCCAAACCACTGGACGGATCGGGCTGAAATTTGGCATGCAGGTAGATGTTATGACGTAGGCATCCGCTAAGAAAGGACTTTGATCAATTCTACCCCCAAGGGGATAAAACAGGGGATGAAAATATTACTTCGTAACGCGAGCGAAGCCGCGGGCAAAAGCTCGTAAAATATAATTTCTAAGCTTTACAACAGCTTTCTAAGCACTTCAAAACCATCTAAAAACTTAACGTGCCAGTGTAAACAATGGAAACGTTCACCACAGTGTCAGCGGCCGTGACCCAGTGCCAGCGCCAAGTTCAAGTCGCGGTGTGCGTCACACTGATCGCTGATTGCAGGATTAATGTGCCGGTTCAAGGCGCACCCGCCGCACCTGATTGTTTTTCACAGAACCGAGCATAGCTCACACGGAATGTAGGAAATTCAATATAGTGGCAGTCCTCATGAATATAAGGAGTAATTTAAATTTTATTAACGCACGCCATAGCGCATTCTAGTAAGACAGCTGATTCACTTTGATCAGTTCTTTAATAATTACATAAATTTTTAAAAAACTTAAAAAATAAGCTTTTTTCGTATTTTTCTCGAAAAACCCTTCCAACTGGTACCCATATCCTGCAAGTGCGTCAAAAAGTAACTAGTCCGCCATTTTTGGGCGCCCGCCATTTGATTTAGAATGACGTCACAAAGCTAATCATGGTTCAGCCAACTCAACAGTATATACGAAAGTTCAGGTCAATCGTTTGGGTAACAATGGAAACGTTCACCACAGTGTCAGCGGCCGTGACCCAGTGCCAGCGCCAAGTTCAAGTCGCGGTGTGCGTCACACTGATCGCTGATTGCAGGATTAATGTGCTGGTACAAGGCGCGCCCACCGCACCTGATTGTTTTTCACAGAACCGAGCAAAGGGCGCACAAAATCACGCGAAGTCAATATTGTGGCAGTCTACGTCAACAACATCGATTTTTCGTATTCTTCTTAGAAAAACCCTTCATTTGATAACCTTACAATGGAGATGAATAAAAAGTAACTTTCTTTAAACGCTTTCTACTCTCACAACCCCACACTAGGATTCCCTGTGTCGTCGGTGCTATGGACACACCCAAAGACGAATACACGAACACCCAGACCCAGAACAGATATCTAAATTCATCATTCAGATATCTGTCTGGCCGGGGATCGAACCCGGGACCCTTTGCGCGTCAGACTGGTATGGTGACCGCTCCGCCATGCTGGTCGTCGAACTAATTCGCCATTTTGGGGCGTTTGCCATATTAGATTTTTAGTGACGTCATAATGCTAATCATGTATTGTCACCTGATTGTTTTTCACAGAATCGAGCAAAGTTGTTTCGCGCGTACTAGTTGTGTTGCGTGGGCCGTGGTAGACTTGAAGGAAAGATTAAAAAAATGCCAGTTGATGTAATAGCTTTCTTTTAGATATAAGGATTAGTTGCTTAAGCACGTTTTATTAAATATTTTTCCTAGAACCTTGGGATCAGCTGTAAGATATAATATTATTGAAATAATATAGTGTAAAGGAAACTAACGTTGCAAAAGTCTAGCTCAGAGAGATCATTGCATTCTGTAACATATTGCAAACTAGCTTAGTTACTTAGCTAGTCGTCCATTGTAAAAATAACAAATTCAATAAAAAAACTGGCTTGTAGGTATTCTCACGATGTTTTTATTCACCGTTATAGTAAATGATAATTGAATATTTGTATGTACATAACTTTGAACAATTAGCGGTGCCTGGGATTCGAATGTCGGTCCCCCCCTACTGAGAGACCGACTTGCAACCACTGCGCTATCCCTGCTACCAGCGAGAAATACCGCATACTTTTCGGGTCTATCGTTGGGGGCGGCAAAATAAGGGTTTTGTGTTTTTTTTTTCGCAGACAAGTTGCAGGGGAACAAATAAACAAAAGATATTATTTTAGTATTTATGCCCTTCTTCCCTTATTGAAGGCAGTGAATTCATCTGCCGCCCGGGTAGCGCAAACGCCAACCCTGACGTTCTACTCATCTATCAGTATAATTTACCAAAGCTTTCCTTGTTACAGATTGATGGCGTCCAGTATCGTGAAGAAGCATCGCATTAAAACTCGCCCCTCACCCCCCACCCCCACCCTCTAAGCAGAACAATGCGCTCCGTCAAACGCCGTCCAATCAGAGTGACACCGAACGATATAAACAATTTGGAGAGTCTAAAAATAAAAAAAAAACTCGAGCTTCAACAGTGACTATCCCCACTACCCCCCATATCGGGGCTCTATAGCTTTAATACCTTAGTGTTTTTGGACGAGATATAAGTAAAAGATAAAAGATATAAAAATTAATAATAAATAGTTGCCTTCTATTAGTTGTAGTGATCTCTTTGGTCCAATCTTTCGTGTTAGGTATAGACTCCGGGAAGTGATTCTCTGATGTTAGAATTTGAATTTGAATCTAACGGTTATTTTAGATATACATACGTTTATCTTTTAAGCGTAAAGGTGAGTTTTTCTTTTTCTTTTAATCTATATCTTTCTGATTATACACGTAAAAGTGACAAACGAAATATTATAAGTGTATTTATTTATATATTTTATAGGTAATGCCATTAAATTAGCATGCAGTCCGTCCGATGGCAAGTAGCTACTGCTGCCTATGTACATGTGTAATCAATCCCGGATAAGATTAGATTTCTACTTGAGATCGGCTATTCATATTATAAAAAATGTCTGCTTAGCACATCTGTAAAGAATCTACTTTGTCTACACTAATATTATAAAGAGGAAAACTTTGTTTGTTTGTTTGGTTGTAATGAATAGGCTCAAAAACTACTGGACCGATTTTAAAAATTATTTCACCATTCGAAAGCTACATTATCCACGAGTAACATAGGCTATATTTTATATGAAATATATTTGATAAATAGATTTTGAGGCGGTACAAAGTTTGCCGGGACAGCTAGTATAAAATATTTTGATGTCATTTATCTAAGGGCTGTTCAGCTAGGTAACCTTGTTTGTTTCTGAGGTCTAAGGTCTTCAGTACGCTAGCGCCCTTGCCCTTATAACCGGAACCCAGTGATTCATGTACCCGCATAACGGAATGAGGGGTTGAAAAACAAACTTAGATACTCATTTGAAAGGTGATAGGATCAGTATAGTTTAACCCGGAAGGTACCACTGCTACATCTATTTCTAGCGTGAAGCAGTTTCATTTCAGTGAACGAGTGTCAGTGTCAGTTTTTATAATATAGGAGTAGCAGACGAGCATGCATCTGATGGTAAGTGGCTACTGCTGCCCATGGACATCTGTAATCAACTCCAGATAGAATTAGATATTCCTACCTGAGGTCGGCCATGGATGCGCCGCTACCCCTGAGGACTAAGCTGGAACGCCTCGGAAAAGTCTGTCTCCCTTACCACACCCTTCAAAAAGGAACACCGCAGCGCCTAACACTGCTCTTATTAGGCAGAAATAGGTGTGGCGGTGGTGCCGCCGGAGTCAAACCACAAAGGGTTCTACCACCTTCTGTGTTTATATATGGAATTGGTTATAGATGTGTACGATCGACAATGTTTAATTACCATCCGGTGGACTGCATAGTCGTTTGCTATTTCTATCTTGTGAAGAAAAAGCGAGTAAAATATTTAATGACTATAATCTAGGTTAGATTTTAATCATTATCGTACGTTACTAATATTCAATCTATCTAATTTTCGCTTACTTAAGATTGAAATTTATCAATTTATAATACGAAGTAATTTCCAAATTTCATACTTAGGAAACACATTCGACAGATTGATTATAAATAACGGGCGTGTCAAAATCAAAATGGGCAAACAATCGTGTTTTGCTTGTACATTTAAATGGTTTTCAAAATCAGCGTAATATCAAAATGTGTGTCAATTTATTTCTAGGTGCAATAAGAAGATGGATAAGCCAGAAGTAGACAAGGCCTGTACGGGCGAAGATACACAGCTCAACAGAAACAGGGTATGTTTTTGTTATGATAGCAATTGAACATGCATTTCGCCCATTGTGGCTAATGGTATCCTACGCGGGGTCACCTGCCACTATAGCCTGAGAACTGAGGAGCTTCACGTCAGGCTCAGTTAAGTTGTTGTTAAGTGGATATGTATGTCTAGATTTTTTCGTGACTTTGCTTATAATATAAATGCGATTATATATGATGATGCAGTAAGATATTAAAGAGTAAGTTAAAGTTCGCGCCAAACTTCTAGTCCGCTGTTGCGCGCACACAAGCACATACTCCGTAGCAACAGCAACAGTAAGAGCACATTGACGCAGCTATGTCCCCGCGGGCGTGGGCGGGTGCGGGGTCTCGCGCTGTCTTCGTCCCGCTAATATTTACAATTTGCTATTGTGACGCGACTCGTTTCTATATTCAAAGTGGACCAGAAGTTTGGCGCGGTCTATACCAGCTCTGCTAATCCCAGAGTGTCAGCAGTGATGCAGTTTAGCGCGGACTCTTACAGAGTTCAACTTACGAGAAACAGATGACGGCAACGGCATCTAGGGATACATTTTGTATCGAGGCAATCATCTTAAACTACCAGTAACACATATTTTTTATTTTCCTCTTACAGAGCTTCAAATCGAAACAGCTCGTCCGCAGCCAGGCGATAAGGGAGAGCCACTCTCCCCCCCGCGCCGCGTCCCCCTACGCCGCCGCGCCGCCCGACGCGGTCGCCGCGCCCGCCGGCAACGCGAGCGGTCACGACGGCGGCGCAAAGGGACAGGAGAAGAGGCAGCCCGTTGAGATACAGGTGAGTGGTGACGTCATCGCGCTAGGCTGGTGAGTGGAAGAGTGTGACGTCCTCGTAAAGGATGCTAGAGTTTTGGATATTCGTTAGTTGTGACGATATTGAGGATTGTCCTAGGGCTTGGGCAAATAGTGAGTATGACCAACTATGACGTCATCCAACTGCGTGCGAAAGTTTGGTCAATTTAATTTTGGCGGCGCCAAGGGACAGGAGAAGAGGCAGCCCGTCGAGATACAGGTGAGTTGGTGTAGCTGGATGAGGTGTGACGTCGTTGTTACAGCTGGGACGGCTTACGTAGTTAATAGGTGTGACGTCATCATAGGGGAAGCATGGTATCAGTAAACGGTAGGTATGACGTCGGTTTCTAGGACTTGCTGAAGTTTGGGCAATTTTTAAGTTGAATGTCATCCAAATGTTGCAAGGATTTAAGAAAGACATCATCTTCAATGTTGCAAGTGTTTCACTAGATTAAAGAGATGACGTCATCGAGAAGATAGCGAGCAGAGAGACCAGTGCGTAACGTGGTAGCTGATGACACTAATGATAAGAAGACTGAAGAACGCTGGGACGTAGGTAAGAGAGTGGCGGTTCAGATTGTCGCTAAGTATGACGTCATTCTTGTATCTGCGAGGGTTTGGCCAGTGGTTAAGTATGTCGTCATCGGAGCAGCTCGTCTAAAGCCAGGCTATAAGATGATGATAAGAAGACTGAAGGAGGCTATTATTATAGGTAAGGTAGTGAACGTTCAGAATGTCGATAAGTATGACGTAATACTTACATCTGCGAGTATATAACCAGTCAAAGGTTTAGGAGGTCAAAGAAGATCTCAAGGTACCAGCAGATCCCAGAGGAGGAGCAGGTCAGAAGAGTTGAAGGTGGTAGAACTCTTTGTGGTTCGACTCCGGCGGCACCACCGCCACACCTATTTCTACCTAATAACAGCAGTGTTAGGCGCTGCTGTGTTCCGGTTTGAAGGGTGTGGTAAGGGAGACAGACTTTTCCGAGGCGTTCCAGCTTAGTCCTTAGGGGTAGCGGCGCATATGTGGCCGACCTCAGGTAGGAATATCTAATCCTATCTGGGGTTGACTACAGATGTCCATGGGCGGCAGTAGCCACTTACCATCAGGTGGACTGCATGCTCGTCTGCTACTCATATATAATAAAAAAAAAAGGTCTAAAATAATCTACATATACATTTCGATTAAGTAAATTGAATTCACTTGCACGGGTATTGATTATTCAAACACTGTTCGCAATAACAGGGCTAATGTAATCCCATGTTCGTTTCTGAGTGCATTGGACGTCTATTTTTATTTCGTCCAGGTCACGGGCCGAATATAGGTTAGTTGGAGGTCTATTGATTCGAACTGTTTTGGGATATGGATGACAACATATTACTGTCTCACTGCTGGGCACAAATTTCCTCTCAGAGTGGATTAGGCCATAGTCCACTGCGCTGGCCAAGTGCGAATTGGTAGACAACACAATCTTGAAGAACTTTTTTTTACAACTGTCAGGTTTGCAGGTTTCCTAATTATGTTTTCTTTTACCGTTTAAGCAAGTAAGTAATAAGTAATGTCTAATAAGCACATAACTTTGGAAAGTCCAAGATGTTTGCCGGGGGTTTGAACCCCGTACCCCCCATTGAGAAGCTCAGTTTCAATCACTGATGTAATCTTTGTTAATTTCTGAGTGCATTGGGCGTCTATTTTTATTACGACCAGTACCCTTACCAGGAGCTTTTACGTTTCGACAAATGTGACTGTTTTGGTATTTGTTGCCCATACAAATTCCAATCAGCGCCTCTAGCGGATTGTGTCAGAACTAGGAAATCGTATGGGCCAATACGTAAACAAATACCACAACAGTCATATTTGTCGAAACGTAGAAACTCCTGGTAAGGGTACAGGTCACGGCCCGGATATAGGTTAGTTGGGAGGTCTATTGATTCGAACTATTTCGGGACATTTTCTCCGGTTCGGTGCAATCTAGGTATATTTAATGCGATTCATCATTTGAAAGTTAGTATAACAGTCTGTAGTTCGACACCGGCGGCTCCACAGCCACAACTATTTCTGCTTCATAAGTCATAACTATAGTGTGAAACGCTGCTGTGTTCTGGTTTGAAGGGTGTGGTAAAAGAGACATATTTTTCCAACGCGCTCTAATTTAGTCCACAGGGGTGGTGGCGCATCTGTAGGTAAGAATCCGTCCGCAGGTAAGAATCTAATCATATCTATAGTTGATTACAGATGTCCATGGGCGGCAGTAGCCACTTACCATCAGACTGCATGCTCGTTTGCTACTCCTATTATAACGGGACAAATATAGGTTATTTGGGGTTGGGGAGGTTCTATTGATTTGCACTATTTCAAGCTCTGTTGTCTGATCTAGTTGTTTCATGTGATATATTTAATCTGAATCAATATTACCTCGAATGTCGTTCTATATATGTACCTAGTAAAAATTCGTACTATCCATTTCATGTCTGTCATCATCAACCCATTACTGTCCCACTGCTGGGCACGGGGCTCCTCTCAGAATGACAAGGATTAGGCTTTAGTCCACCGCACTGGCCAAGTGCGAATTGGTGGACTTCACATACATTTGAAAACAAATTATTTTAAGATTTCTCAGGTATGGTTTCTTTTCAGGTTTCCTCGCGATGTTTTCTTTAACCGTTTAAGCATGTGATAATTAATTTCTAATAGGTACATAACTTTGACAACTCAGAGGTGCCTGGGATTTGAACCTCGTACCCCTCGATCAAGAGGCTTAGTTTTTACCAATAGGCTATCACTGCTTATCGTAGTCATCTCTTTAAGACTTACATATGAGGTAACCTTAGTCCTCAGTGGCAATACATGTGATCGGCTTCAGGTAGAACCTGCTCTATATATATATTTTTTTTATAATATAGGAGTAGCAGACGAGCATGCAGTCCACCTGATGGTAAGTGACTACTGCCGCCCATGGACAACTGTAATCAACCCCAGATAGGATTAGATATTCCTACCTGAGGTCGGCCACAGATGCGCCGCTAGCCCTGAGGACTAAGCTGGAACGCCTCGGAAAAGTATGTCTCCCTTACCACACCCTTCAAACCGGAACGCAGCAGCGCCTAACACTGCTGTTATTAGGCAGAAATAGGTGTGGTGGTTGTGCCGCCGGAGTCGAACCACAAAGTGTTCTACCACCTTCAATATGGATTTGGTCACAGATGTCCATACGGCAGTAACCACTTACGTCAGGTGGACTGCATGCTCGTTCGCCAATTTAGATAAAGCGTATATTTTTAACTGGTTCTTGTTATAGACCAAATATAGGTTAGTTGGGGTTGGGGAGGTTCTATTGATTTTTACTATTTCAAGATCCGTGGTCTGAACCGGTTGCTCCAAGCGATATATTTGTTTCGAATCAATGTTGGCCATTTATCTGTAGGCGTTCTGACTTGTAGCATCCACTTTATACAGTGTACGATACTTTGTGGTTCGACTTTAGAGACACCACCTCATCACCTATTTCTGTTATAACAGCAGTGTAAAGCGCTGCTTTGTTTTAGTTCGAAGGGTGTTACATACTGCTGCTGTATTCTGGTGTGTAGGGCGTGGTAAGGGAAACGTACTTATCCGAGGCGTTCCAGCTTAGTCCTCAGGGGTAGCGGCGCAACTGTGGCTGACCTCAGGTAGGACTCTAATGGATCGTGGCTCGTGTGCTACTCCTATATTATAACACAGGTGGACATTCTCGCTTCCTACTTCAAAATTATTATCTTTTTCAGATAACAACGGGTGCATGGGAGACGGAAACGAGCGAGCAACGCCAGCGGACGAGGCGGTGGCTGGGCAACCGGCACCACTGGGACTCCTCGCGCTCGCTGCTGTCGCACAACCCCCGCCTCGCCTGCGTGTGCGGGGTGTGCGAGTGCAACGCGTGCCGGTAAGGGGTAGTTCTAGCTAGTATTAGAAGACTGGAACAATGCTATACCTTGCTAATAGCGCCACCTATCGGGTAAATAAGTATCTTTCAACCGCGAACACACACAAACACACACACGACCTCAGAAACACACAAAATTTAATTGAAGAGGCGTTAACAATAGTGTGTCAAGAGATGGCGCCTCTCGTACTCTGAATCACGCTATCGAAGTTTTCTAAACATCTGACATATATACAAACTCCGAACTAACCTTAGCAGAATAAGGTACTCCTTGGGCACCATACCAGAGTATGCAAAGTAATTCTACCTATGGACACAGGCACGTAACATCATGTATGATGTACACACACACACACACACATACGCACACATACATACATACACACACAAACACACACACATACACACACACGCACACGCACACACGGACTTAGTTAGCATAGGATTAGTATTGTAGAGTCCGCGCCAAACTGCTAGTCCGCTCCGAATATAGAAACGAGTCGCGTCGCAATAGCAAAACGTAGATATTAGCGGGAAACCCTCCGCGGCCCACTGCTCTCGCCCACGTGTAAATAGCTGCGTTAGTGTGGCCTTACAATACGGAGTATGTGCTAACTAAACCTGCGCGCAACAACTTCAGAGCGGACTAGAAGTTTGGCTCGGACTATACCTTTTTTTTTTTTTTTTACGAGGGGGAAACCTTCAAAAGGTACCCGACGACGTGGGAGCGACGCCGGGTTATGTGGGATTTTTACCGCACTAAAACCCCCCTGGTGGTCGTCCTCAACGCTTGTTGGAGAACTCCGGGATCTCCGAGGGAACACAACCGGAGTCCTCCAAGCGCAATGCCCCGATCGGGCTCTACCCTGGGGGAGCACTTTTGGCTCCTCCCACACCATCTGGTGTTTACGACGGTATGCGACCACACATACCGTCGTCCTTCCCGGGGTTGCTTGCTGGACGGTCCGAGCTCAGGCTCGGACTATACCTACTGGAGTATCCAAAGTAATTCTACGTAGATTCTATTTATTCTACAAAATTAAAAGTTGATATTAGCGCCACCTATCGGGTACAAAAGTATCTTATCTTTATGCTAGATCAACCTTACACACATACACACACACGCGCGCGCACACAAACACTCACACAAAATTTCATTGCAATCGGTGACGCTATCACGGAAACAATAAAGTGGAGACTTTCCGCAAATTGTCAAGAGGTGGCGCCACTAATACTCTGGATCACGCTATCGAAATTTTCTCTATATTTCATAAATATGTAAGTTCTGAACCGTGACCATCAGAGCACTCCTCCATAATGATCAGCTAGCCTGACAGGAGATCTCCCTTTGACAAAATGTTCTCTCACATTATCCTGAACGAAATAAAGGTACCTATTGTAGTTTTTCTGTACTTACAGAGGCCAGCGTCGAAAACACGATTGTCCGGTGAAGCAGGACTCCGGTATCGCTTGCTCTCTCGACTGTCCGGACTGCTACTTTGACCCTATAAGTAAGTAGACTTTTGAAAGGTGGTAGAACCCTTTGTGGTTCAACTCCGGCAGCACCACCGCCACACCTATTTCTACCTAATAACAGCAGTGTTAGGCGCTGCTGTGTTCCGGTTTGAAGGGTGCGGTAAGGGAGACAGACTTTTCCGAGGCGTTCCAACTTAGTCCTCAGGGGTAGCGGCGCATCTGTGGCCGACCTCAGGTAGGAATATCTAATCCTATCTGGGGTTGATTACAAATGTCCATGGGCGGCAGTAGCTACTTACCATCAGGTGGACTGCATGCTCGTCTGCTACTCCGATATTATAAAAAAAAAATCTAGTAGATGTTTGTAACTTGGCCGCTCGATCGGGAGTTCGAGGTTCGAATCCCAAGCGTGCACATCTGATTTTTTCAAAAATTAAATAAAAAAATAACGATCACTTGTTGTATCGATGATTAATTGTTATATCGATCATCACTTGTTATATCGATGATGATTAAGTATTAAAAATATCACTTCTCATTCTGAGAGGTGACTTGCCCAGCTGGAAAGTAATGGGTTTGGCATTTTGATTTTTACTTTATTTTTTTATTGATGTGAAACATTTATAGCCGCACGTAAAACCGATTTCTGGCGTGGCGACGCATGCCGTGGCGACGCTATACGATGGTATATATATACAGTCTATATGCAGTAGTGTGTACGGTGTGGCGACGCGTCGCCATGCGCAAAAGTCGTTATATTTTATTTAATCACTATGACATATTTAGTTCCTATCACAATATGTTCTTTTCTGCATATTACTTTTACAAAATAATGTCGATGTTTCACATCTGCCAGGCGTCCCGTGACGGCTCACATTTTTTTTATTATTTATTTCATTTTGGAAGACTTTGAATGTTTTTGTTTGAATGATGTATTAAAATACATTAGACCATCTTTTTAAAACTGAATTGTAATTGAAGGTACATTTTCGTGTGTTTCAGTAGTTATTACATATTATAGCATTACAAGGTGCTTATTATACATGTTTTCAGATACGGATTGATTTAACTTTTAATGTATTTTAATTTTATGTTACAGACGCAAATGGAGACGGAGTAAGGAAATCTGGTAGCTTTGAAGACCAGAGCCTATATTGCAGGTATTTTAACAATTTAATTTCTATTTCCCCTATTCCCATATTCATCCACTATTATGACCCACTGCTTTTTTTATTTGATCTCGGTGATTCAAAATACTTTTGGGTAAAGTACTTAGAAACCAAAGTTACCATAAATTTGAAAAATGAAAGCAAATTGTACCGACTTCCCGCTACTCGTCAAGAGATGGCGCCACTAGTATTCTGAATCACGCTATCGAAGTTTTCTAAACATCTTGTACATATACAAGCTCCGAACTGAGAATGTCGGAGCACGGCCGCTGTCTAGGCATCACCTAGCACATAGGGAAGATCTACCGTCGCCAAAAAATATTGCCATGAAATTCCAATCTAAATTTGATGCAATCATCTCTTCTTCAAATCACCAAACAAACAGAAAGCTTGATTAATATTGAGTTAATCAAACTTTTTGTTTGTTTAAATCTGTATCTCTTGTTATTATGACATTCAATATATGAGCTTAAAAAATGTTTTTTTTTTTACTAGTGGAAATAAGTCGACGATATTTTCTGTTTACGATTTTTAATGTTGGTATATTAAATGTTATCTTTTATCTTTCCCACAGATGTCCAGACCGCAAAGAAAGAGGCAGGAATTGTACGAACTGTCCATTCACTAGGAGTGATTCAGGTTAGTGCGAAATTAATTAAAATAAATTGAGAATAGTGATGTAATCTTAATTTTGTGGTTATGTTGAAGCATTTTTTGTATATGTTGGTGCAAATTTTGTCCATATGTTGAATTATGTTTTATATATGCGCTATTTTTACCCGACTGCCAAGGGAGGGTTATCTTTTTCTTGCTCGTGTCTTGTATGTTTGTCTTTCTTTATTTGGTCGGATCTAACAAACGGCTGGATGAATGTCGACAATTGAGATGTCATTATATTCGTCTGAATGACCCGAGTATCCTTAGATAGGTGTTAGAAAAAAAAATCAAAATGGTGAACTTTTTTATTTTTAATATTTGTTGTTATAGCGGCCACCATTATACAGACTTTGTCACATTTTCAAGTGTCTATCTATTACGGTTCAGGAGACAGTCAGCCAGATAAAAAACAGCAGAAGCTTAGTAATAGAGTTCCGTTTCTACCCTTTGTGTACGGAACCCTAAAAAATACTTAAAAATATTTTTTCATATCCTATTGCAGATCTAGCAGAGCCGAGCGGCGCAGAGCTGATTCACTTCATCAAGTCTACATTGAACAAGAGCGCCCGCGACAGAGTCACGATGCTCCGTATTGAGAAGGAGTTGCACGCGCTCGTCAGCGATACAGGGTGAGTTGCGTTTTGTAATTAATTATAATTGTTAAAAATAATTTAATAAAAACTTTCTTTTATAATTTATATAGTACCGTTACATAGATATGTAGTTGTGGATTTGTAATTAATTAATTTTAACTTTAATAATTTATACAGTTCCGCGATATACATACATGGTTGTGGATTTATAATACATAATTAAAATGTTAAATTTTAATTATGTTTTTAATAACAATTAATAAATTTGACTTAAATATAAATATACTGCGACATACTTACACAGTTATATAGGGTGAATTTTTCAAATGGGCCTTCAGGGTCAAATCTCAAACTATAATCCTTATAGTTTCAGATTTGGCCCTGAAAGCCCATTTGAAAAAATCATCACCCTGTGAAATCCGAACAAACACATGCTAGATCAAATTGTGGTTTCTGATGCATACATGCATACTAAGCTTCACTCCCTTCATAATTAACATTCCAGGAGGAGCATAGTGCGGTTCCCGGTGATGACGTCATACGGGCGGATGCTGGTGCACCGCTGCGCGACGCTGTTCCAGCTGGCACACCGCCTGGACGTGGCGAACCGGGACTCCGTGCTCGTCTCCAAAAGCGGTGAGTATGGCCCGCGCCAAACTTCTAGTCCGCTCTGAAGTTGATAGAGCCCGCGGGCGAGAGCAGCGGGAGGTGCCGGGGGGCCTGTCTTCGTCCCGCTAATATCTATAATTTGTTGTTGCGACGCGACTCGTTTCTATATTCGGAGCGGACTAGCAGTTTGGCGCGGATTCTATCAGGGTAGAACCAGAAACCGACACAGGAGGTCCTATTTCTAGCGTGAAGCAGTTCTGCGTGAAAAGAAAAGTTACTGACTGACCAGCTTCGAAGGTGGCAGAACCCTCTGTGGTTCGACTTCGACGGCAGCACCGCCACACCTATTTCTGTAATAACAGCAGTGTTGTGTGCAGCAGGCCACAGGTGCGCCGCTACCCCTGAGGACTAAGCTGGAACGCCTCGGATAAGTATGTCTCCCTTACCACACCCTTCAAACTAGAACACAGCAGCGCTCAACACTGGTGTTATGAGGCAGAAAGGTGTGACGGTGGTGCTAAATATGAACTATATTTAACGCAGTACAATTGTTGCAGGTACAAACGGTGGTCGCATACCGTGCACCAGCTTCAGGCAGTGGTGCACCGTCACCTTCCCCAAGTCTCCACCGCGGAAACCGGACGAACCCTGTGCCAAGTAAATATTTTCTATATATTATACTAGTAGTGCCCGCGGCTTCGTCTGCGCTTAAAAAAATAATATGACATACATATAATTGAAAATGTGTATCGTCTTTGGAATGACAGTGGCGCCATCTGTCGTAAATTGCTCGCATCAACTCGGAAACCAAGAGCCTACGAGCTCTTGGCCTCATGCAAGCTCATGCAAATTACGATTCTGTAAAGAACATACAGACAAACTTTTAATGAATTATAGGTTAAAAACTAAAAACCACACTAAAATCGCACAAGGAAAATCGTTAATCCTGATTCCTGACGATCCTGATGAGATGAATGGGATACAATTAGTTAAATCGTGTATTTGCATCTGTTTTTGATTTTTCAAAATTTTAGATCTTCCAGAATTTGATCTTCTCAGGTCTTCCCAGATCAGAAAATGTTCCCAGAATTTAATCCTTATAAGCAACACTATCAGATAGTAAAATAATATAGAGATGCATTTTTTTAATTAACTCGTTCGATTCCCGGCTAGGGAAAAGATATTTTAAAAAAGTAATTATGTACTTTTAGTTTTTATCAAAATCGGCCTCGTAACACCTTTCAGCATTTTCGCTAATCCTTATAGTTTGGGATTTGGCCCTGAAGGCCCATTTGAAAAATTCACCCTGTATACCTAACTATACTAACATACATACACTACATACATATACATACATATACATACATATACTAACATATAGTAACATATACATACATATAGATACATATACTAACATACATACACAGATAATAAAACCATAGACTATTATCTAAAACAAATAAAAATTAAATTACTTATTTCTATAAACATAACTATTTTGAAAAAAATCAAGACACAAAAAAAATGTTTTATAAAAAACGGAAGAAATTGATAAATATCAATCTTTGCAAAGCAATGGATCGTTTGATTATTAATTACAGGTGATTATCGTTAATGTTTATTTACGTGGATATTTGACTGAAGATTAAACGCCGAACCTTTCTGTTATAATTGACATGATGACAGTATTAAAAATCAAAGAATAAATGATTTAAGAAAACACAATATATTGAAAGGATTCTCAAAAATGATTCAGTTTAAAAAAAAAAATGTGAGCCGTCACGGGACGCCTGGCAGATGTGAAACATCGACATTATTTTGTAAAAGTAATATGCAGAAAAGAACATATTGTGATAGGAACTAAATATGTCATAATGATAAAATAAAATATTACGATAAAATAAAATATTATGATAAAATACTTATATAATTTGCCTATCAAACAAAAAATCACGGTTAGTATTTTCTAGAAAATGTGTAATTTCGATCTGTGATAGAAAAAAAATGACACTATTAGTTATAAATTAATATAAAAATCATCATCAATCAGTTATAAATCATTTATCATTATGGCGCTTGTTCAACACAGTCCTTGAGAAAGAAATTGTAAATATTTGAAAAAAAAAAAACTTTTTAATAAATATATGAAAAATATATTAAATTATTTTTAATTCACAAAAATATTAAAAATCATAAATAAAATCACTCTACGTGCATTCCCGTACCGGGAATCGAACCCGAGCCTCCTGGGTGAAAGCCAGGTATCCTAGCCACTAGACCATACGGGATGTACAGTGATCCGTTGAAAACTGTAATATAAAGCTCCCTGAAAGTTTAAAGTTAATACAAATCATTATTTAAGAAAAACTCAATAGAATGACGAATCTTTGACATGTATACCTAATCTTATATATAAAATTCTCGTGTCACAATGTTAGTTACCGTACTCCTCCGAAACGGCTTTACCGATTTTCACCAAATTTTATATGCATATTCAGTAGATCTGAGAATCGGCTACTATCTATTTTTCCTACCCCTAAGTGATAAGGGCTGTTCACTAGGGTGTCCCGTCCTTGTTTTTTTTTTTTGAGCTTGACTATGAGCAGAGGCATCAAAAGTTGCGTAATTTTACACAGATTACGGATAAAGTAAAAAATAATACAATTGCATGTCATCTTGAGGGCTCTACCGAGCCTTGAAGTTTTATAAATTTTCCATTTTAACAGACACCTAGAATAATTAAAAAAAATGTGAGCCGTCACGGGGCCTGGCAGATGTGAAACATCGACATTATTTTGTAAAAGTAATATGCAGAAAAGAACATATTGTGATAGGAACTAAATATGTCATAATGATAAAATAAAATATTACGATTTTTTTCCAAATAACGATGAGTATTTATTGAATTCGATTGCGCATGGCGACGCGTCGCCACACCGTACACACTACTGCATATAGACTGTATATATATACCATCGTATAGCGTGAGACGCGTCGCCACACCGTACACACTACTGCATATAGACTGTATATATATATACCATCGTATAGCGGCATGCGTCGCCACGCCAGAAATCGGTTTTACGTGCGGCTATAGATGTTTCACATCAAAAACACGTTTAAGGCGTGGTTTTGTAGTAAAATTAATAGAAAAAGACGATGATACGATAAAAAGAATATAGAGCTTATAATTATTACCAAATACTTTATTTACTTTGAAATTTATTTTTGTGTCCAAGATTTGGTATTTTTGCTCGATATTGTAACTTCGTCGTAGTTACACTTTGTGAGGCTGCTGTTACCTGTTACATCTTTATGTGGATTGCATGTGACAGGCATAGATTAGAAAAGATACTTCGCCGCCTTCAAATTGAATGAAGCCACAAATGGCTTATTTTAGTAAGTTCTTTTTTTGAATTCTTGACAAATAAAAACATTTCTAGGGAAAATTTACGAATAAATATCTAATACTGCGTAATTTACGTAATAAATAAATAATTATTCCAAATATTTTAGGGACATTTTAGCACGGAGACGTGGCAAAACTTTTTTACGCAACTATTTCAATTCTCAAAACTGGGTACATTTGCTTGTTAGGAGTGAGTAATCTTTACTAATCTATGGTGACAGGAAAATATCATATAAACAAAATCATAGTTCTTAAGCCATAGCATGAGTTGAAGATCCTTGTTAAAAATAAATAATAGTTTAAAAAAACTAAAAAATACACTTTTTATAGAAAATCCAACTAAAAAATAGAAAATATTTTTTTTAAAATTTGAATTAAGAATAGTGTAAATAAGATAAAAATATTTTTTATTGTAAAAAAGTCAGGTCAGGTCAGGTCAGGTTAGGTTAGGTTAGGTGATCGGCGCGACTGGTAGATTCCTTTATTGGTCTTAACGCAGACCTTCCGGGTCTCGGGAAAACAAAAATCGCTGATCCTGATTATCCTAGTAAGGATAACGGGTCAGAATGTTTAAAATATTGAATTGTCATCGGTACTTAATAAGTATGCCAGATTTCGAGTTAATCCGACGTTTTGAAGGGGGTTAAAATCATGTTCAAAGATTCCGTTACATACTAACATACCAACATACATACGTCTGAAGCTAATAAAAGCGTATTAATATGTTGAAGAACCGGCCATTTTTTGACCTGGCGTTCGAGACATGCAATTATTTCGATGTAATATTATCTAGCAGAGAAGTTGATTCTTTGCCATTTTAATATCCTGCGCTTAGTATGACTATAATTTTATCCCGTTTTTATTGTTCTTCGCAATACTAAGGGTTCGTACACAAAACTGCGATGCAACGTCGCATCGCAAAAATCTGCGAGCTCCCTCGACGCATCGCAAGAACTTGCGAATTGATTCGCATCGCACAGTGGTTGTTGTTGTTGGTCACCCTGAGAGACGCTACGCCGCACGATATCGCATCGTAGCAATTCGCATCGCAATTTCCTGCGTTGCGAATTCGCATCGCGTTGCATCGCAGTTTTGTGTTCGAGCCCTAACTCCCCAATGTAGTCATTATCATCATACAATGTGCTGACAAAAATGTTGTCACAAAATTTCGCTTTCTACACTCACAGCCCCACACTAGGATTCCCTGTATCGTGGGTGCTATGGACACACACAGAGACAAATACACAAACACCCAGACCCAGAAACAGAAATCTAAATTCATCATTTAGAAATCTGTCTGGCCGGGGATCGAACCCGGGACCCTCTGGGCGTCAGACCGGCACGGTGACCGCTCCGCCACGCGGGTAATTATTCCTATAGTCCATTGAATCCACGAGAGAACTAGGATTTTTGTGTAAAATCGAGAGTATATACAATGTTATATGGTTCTACTTCGGCTCCTAGAAAATGTACAAATAATGCACAGAAAAAGAATTTCTTTCCATAGAGTAATCAATAACAGAACTCAGCTTTTTCAGTAAAAATCCAAAGTTAAAAGAAGAAGTCTTTCTCTTGATAAGAAATAAAATCGGGCGTATATTTTAACGACGTATCCTTACTAATCCTTACTAATATTATAAATCCGAAAGTAACTCTGTCTGTCTGTTTGTCTGTCTGTCTGGTTGTCTCTTCTTCACGCCCAAACCACTGAACCGATTTTAATGAAATTTTGTATAAAGATAGTCTGAGACCCGAGAAAGGACATAGGATAGTTTTTATCCCGGAAATCCCACGGGAACTAGAAATGGCGATCTAAGATCGATTAATCGGAGAATCGATCTTTTGGACCTAAAACATCGATTATTTCAATCGATATTAGTAAGTATTGAATCGTAAACTATGCATTTGATCAAGTGATGATCTTTAGCAAAGTTGAAGGTACGAATTTTCAGTTTTATGTATGTTAGTATGTTATGTTATTTTCTTTTAAACGCGGGCGAAGCCGCGGGCAAAAACTAGTAATATAATATATAGTCAATGTAAAATCTCAGTTTGGCATTAGTGATGAGTTGCTGTTATATTAACAGAAGTAGCCATCTCGAGTGGGACATTTATCCAGGTCTAGAGTACAGCGTCCAGTTGATTCAAATGGATATGTTTCACAAAGATAATTGTCATCTTTATACCTTCATTAACTACATTTTTCGGCAAGTCAGGCAAATTATAAGCAACCGCAGTAAAACACTATTTACTATTCGCAACGAACTATGTAATTGTTTTCAAATACATGTGGAATATTTCCTTGAACCTAATGTGTAACCATATAAGACCGGACCTACTCTTGATTTTAACCCAAAAATCTGAGTTCTATCGTCGATTCTATTGTCGAAGGAAATATTTTTATTTGTATGCGAAGAAAACATGCTTTTCACTATGTTGTTTCATAATAGCGACTACTTTCGATTACTGGTATAGCAAAGAATAATAAAGACTAGATAAGCATAAAGTTGCTAGTAGCTAAACTTAGTAGTAGCTAAACCTAGGATATTTATACCGTAATAAGTAAAGTTCTTTATAGCACTCTGTGACCTAAACCCGCATTTTAGCCACGCATTTCTGTGTCCAAAGTAGCCGATTTTTACACCGTACAAATATTAATACACTACCCTCACAGTTGAAAAAAATAAACGTACCTATGAACGTTTCATACTTTTAAATGCCATTTAAAAATTAAAAGTGAGTAATGAGTATTTTGTTTAAAGCTATAATTATTTTAATATTTTATTTTGGACGTATTTATAAATGTTTTTGCCATTGTGTACATACTAAGCAATAGCATCACTATAAGACTAACTATTGGGCTTTATCGAATTTTATTGTTTGTTTTATTTTCGCTACACACCATAGTAGGAGATATTTAAATTAGGAATCGTTATCAAAATTAGCCATAATACTACTCCAGTAGAATCTCGACTAAGCGACCTATTTGTTGTCGTATTTGTGGCATTCGGATTATCGAAAATTTGGATAATTGAGTTTATGAAGAAAAGCTATTTAAACCGATTTAGGAAGGTGATATTTTTCGACTATATGTTTGTTACGTATGTATTTTTCATTCTTTGGCAAACTCAAACGACTTCATTAATTTTGATACATGATGTGTCGCTGAATTCGTCTAAATTGTGGCGATAATATAGGTTATATTTTTAGCAATCGGGTTTTTGTTTTTTATAGTAACTATTTTGTTGCGATTTGGCGACTTTCCGGAATTTAAATGCACAAGTCACACAAAATATGGCTGATCTGTAAGGGTTATTACAAAGTTACTTGTTCACGTTTCACAATCCGAACAATCGCGAATATTTATAACTAAGGTCCGGATAATCGATTTTCTACTGTATCACTAGTGTGTATATACTAAGCAATAGCATCACTATAAGACTAACTGTTGGGCTTTATCGAGTTTTATTGTTTGTTTTGACTGTGTATTTTCGCTACACACCATAGTAGGAGATATTTAAATTAGGAATCGTTATCAAAATTAGCCATAATACTACTCCAGTAGAATCTCGACTAAGCGACCTATTTGTTGTAGTATTTGTGGCATTCGGATTATCGAAAATTTGGATAATTCAGTTTATGAAGAAAAGCTATTTAAACCGATTTAGGAAGGTGATGTTTTTCGACTATATGTTTGTTACATATGTATTTTTCATTCTTTGGCAAACTCGAACGACTTCATTAATTTTGATACATGATGTGTCGTTGGATTCGTCTTAATTGTGGCGATAACATAGGTTATATTTTTAGCAATCGGGTTTTTGTTTTTTATAGTAACTATTTTGTTGCGATTTGGCGACTTTCCGGAATTTAAATGCACATGTCACACAAAATATGGCTGATCTGTAAGGGTTATTAGAAAGTTATTTGTTCACGTTTCACAATCCGAATAATCGTGAATATTTATAACTGAGGTCCGGATAATCGATTTTCTACTGTATCACTAGTATTAGTTATGTATTAGTACATTATGTGATTGCTTATCATATGTTTCTTTAATACGTTTAGGTGGAGTTCCCATTATAAGTCATTGGTCTAGATGCCTGTATGTAGCCTAAATGGCTTGATAGATTTCGACGTACGTGTGGTGTTAGATTTGTCTTTATCACAAGAGCAGAATAATTACTAAACTTTCTAAATTTCAATGGTTTTGTTTGTGTCACATTTTTATTGCTTTTTTAGTTCATAATTTTTAATTTCAATCATTTATAAGTTTCAAAATAATTATCATATTTTTTCATATTTCTTCACAAGTATAAGCGGGTTTATGTCACACGAGCTATAAAATAGTATACGATACTTGTGACATAAGTAGCCTATTATCTGCACGGCGCTTAGCACCCTCGCTGCGCTCGGGCGCTAACTTCACGCCGTGCAAAAATAGGCTACTTTGGCCACGCGTATCGTAATGTACTATTTACGACATAAACACCGGAAGATGGTTTAAAATATACAACAATAAAATAATATTCTTTTTTTTTTATTGTTTTTTTTTTAAATCGTCTTCATCAAATTCGAAGTTATGTGCGCGCATTTAATTATCACTTGCTTAAACGGTGGAGAAAAACATCATGAGGAAACTTGCATAACTGAAAAAACATAATGAAAAAAAACATTCCCCTCCACTCTCTGTATAAAATTTCCCTCCAGCTTTAAATGGCATTCCCCTCTGGTCAGAAAGCAACATTCCCTCCAGTCTACAACATTCCCTTCCAGTCTCATAGCAACATTCCCCCTACTCTCAAAACAATATTCCCCTCCGGTCTCTAAATAATTCTTAAAACAATATTCCCCTCCAGTATGTAACTAACTTTCAAACAACATTCCCCTGCAGTCTCAAAGCAAAATTCCCCTACAGTCCACAACATTCCCCTCCAGTCCCAAAACAACATTCCCCTACAATCTCAAAACAACATTCCCCTACGGTCTCAAAGCAACATTCCTCTCCAACGTTGCGTTGAGCAACATTCTCCTCCAGTCTCTCACAGCAACACTCCAATCTCAAACAACATTCCCCTCTACTCTCGAAAACAATATTCCCCTCCAGTATCAAAGCAACATTCCCCACCAGTCTGTATATGACTGTCAAAGCAACATTCCCCTCTACTCTCTAAAACAATATTCCCCTCCAGTATCAAAGCAACATTCCTTTCAGTCTCTAAATAACTCAAAGCAACATTCCTCTCCAATGTCAACGCAACATTCCCCACCGATCTCACAGCAACCCTCCCCCCAGGTCGATCCTGCGCCGCGCGGCGGGCGGCGCGGAGGGCGGCGCGGCGGGCGGCGTGACGTCACGGTCCCTGGAGCAGCGCGAGCGAGACTATGAGCGAGTACGCAGGCGTATATTTAGCACAGTTAGTCTTATATGATTATATCACCCCCCCTCCCCCTTTTTTGTTTTTTTTGCGGTTTTTTTTTGTGTGTTTTTGGTTTGGGTTTGTGTTTTGTGTGCGTTTGCTTTTTATGTTTCCCAATAATCCTATTAATCCGCCCCCTCGTCGAATGTATAGGGCCGCTTTCTTGTCACGCAGGTTTTAAAGTTAATTCCTCGCCGAATATATACAGCCGCTTTCCTGTCACGCAGGTTTTAATCCGCATGGGTATATTAATAATTATTTTTTTAAAGGTTTGAGGTTTAAGATCCTTATTATTTCTCTTATAAAACTTTATTATAGAACAAAATTATAAATCTAAAATAATATAAGGCGTAGAGAAAACACAGATAGTCTAGTAGTAGTATTGTATTTTTGTGTACATAAATAAATAAATAAATATTTTACTGAAAGTGGGTGGAATTTAAAAGTAACAAACACTCATTAAATTGAAATTATTTGTAATATTTAATATTATGTTACATACTAAATGTTACAATATATTATGTTATATACTAAATGAGACATATTGTAGTGTATTTTTTACTAATCATGTAATCATGTTAATCATATATAATTTTCCTACCATGCATACTTTTCCTGTCATGAATGCAACAAGCATGTAAAATGCAACACCTGCGTGACTGGAAAAGCTCTTATTCCAAATACGATCCCTTTTTTCCCGTTAGTGGAAGGTAATGTTTTTCGTGCGTATTTATGACATTCTTTGGAACGCTCTGCAGCCCAAACGACTTAATAGATTTTGACATATGAGGTGACATTTTGTCCTCACAACTGCAGGAGATTTGCAATATACTCCATCCCAAAGTTCAAATGCCCCATAAGACCACCAACGAGGTTCAACGACTGTACCATTAGTACGAGTTTTTACGTTTGCTCGAAAGCTGTAACCGTTTACGTTTTCGGTCATACAGCGCCGCCGTGGACCGTATCGGAAGTAACATTTTCTTATGAGTTAAAAAAAAGAATTTTACGAATTTTAATTTTACGAATATAATGTATTTATTTTAACATTTTAAATTTAATTCGTTATTGTTTAGTTTCTGAAACTTCTACGGAATTTTAGTTCCGATACGGTCCACGGGGATGCTGTGTGAGTGGAAACAAAAACGGTGACCATTTTTGACCAAACTCGTATAGTCCGCGTCAAACTGCTAGTCTGCTCTGAAGTTGTTGCGAGCAGGTGTATTCATACAATTTGCTATGGCGACACGATTCAATTTTATATTCAGAGCGGACTAGCAGTTTTACGCGGACTATACTAAGGGTACTGCTATCCACTTATAACAACCGTGTTTCTTCCGTGGACGCGGTGAATTCTCACTATTAAATTCCTGTTATTCCCTCCTTTCCCCCTTTTTATTCCCACATCCATAATAACCCTACTTTATTTTGTTTAATCCTTTTGTACGTTTTATTAACTTTTATGTTCTACATACATTTTTGTTATCATTTTGTAAATATTGAGAAAATATTCTTTGTAGAACCTTTTCGATTTACAAAAAGGGAGTTAGAATATTTTCTCCTTTCACACACATAATAACGTTATAACATTATGACTATATATTTTTTATACAAAATTGATCATATTTTATTCATTAACTTCGTTTTTGAATTTACTTTAAGACTATTTTATAGGTATAATCCGCGTAAAACTGCTAGTCCGCTCTGAATATAGAAATGAATCGCGTCGCCATAACAAATTGTATGACTACACCTGCTCGCGAAAACTTAAGAGGGGACTTGCAGTTTGGCGCGGACTATACCAATTTATATGACTTTTCATAATTTATTTCATATTATTTTTATATTGTCAATTACAAAAATATCGCCGATTTCAAACTATAGGGGCGTATACGGTATATCTAATATCCCAACTATTCAGGAGAGACAAATCTGAGTAACTTTTCTTAATATCAAAAAGTTTTACTTAAAAAAATATAACCTATTATTATTAGGAGATTATATACATATATTATTTTCAAATTTATTAACGAATACCTACATACATATAGTCTGATTCATAATTAGGTGTCCAAAATGTAAACAAAGTCATGTCAAAATGTCAATGTCAAAATACGATTACAGGTACTGTAAACCTTAACAAAATAACCAGAAGCAATAACTTTAACAAACTCACCAAAATATATAAACTTTGAGGGAGAAAGAATCGCCGTCACAGCGGACATCAAAGAAATGTTCCTTAGGGTTAAAATCAGACCCGAGGGCCAACCGGCACAGATGTTCTTATGGAGGGACAAGCCCACAACTTCACAAAATTTAAAAAACGCAGTATGAAAACGAAACAACATTCGAGTTCGACTACGGTCAAGAAAATGAAAAACATCAGCTACGAAACTTAAAAATGGCGGCACAAAAAATATTTTGGATCCCGATTGTGTTACACAATCACACATCACAGTCACATTTTAATTTTCTATCATAAATCTTGTTTTTATTTTTATAACTGTTTCGAATGAAATTGAAGTAATATAAAAATTTAAAAATGTGAATTGATATAAATTTATTTACATTATTATTATATTATCGTTGTATTACTTTAATATCGTCAAAAAAAGAAACTACCATTTGAAACGTATTTTCTTGATAGGTCAACACCTTTTTTAACATTTTGGACACCTAATTATGAATCGGACTATAGAATATTTTTATAGGCCCGTATCGTATCGGTTTAAAGCGATATTTTTGTTTTTTTTTTTGAAGTAGGTATTTTTTATTTTGTGTTCTTTTTATAAACGAAAACTACAAATGCCATAATCGACAGGACAACGGTAGTCAGGAGACAGAGTGGCCGTGGTTGACCACTGGGCCCATTAAACTACTCACTCCCGAACCAGGAAGGAATAAACTGATCAAGGTATGATTTTAGACTAATATTATGAAGGGATTGAGACATTAATATGTAACGGGTAGTCACGATATGCGGCTGGCTACATGTCATGTGATGCAATGGGCATGATGACAAATTTTGAACTCCCCTTCTATAATGTAGGTACATGTCTACTGATTCCAAAAATCGAATTATTTCGACAATCAATTCAGCATTAACGGAAATATTAGTATTTTTAAAACAAATTTTGAAATAAGCGCGAAAACGCTCACGGGTGTCATGGCGTCCGAGAGTGACGTAACGCTTCAATATCCCATAGAAAAGTTCAAGCAATACGGTGACACGCCAAAAAAATGACGTCATTTCGCCCCGATTAGCGTTTTAGACAAGATGGCCGACTGCATTATTTTATACTTTTACTTTATTGAAAATATAATTAATCTTAAAGTTTTTATTAAAACTGGGCTATTTTTGAGAATGCTTTCAAAGTATTGATTTTAAGTAAATCATTTATTCTCCGTTTTTTTATACTGTCATCATGCCCATTGATTTGAAATATTGGCAAAAAAATGAAAAATCGCGTATCATAAGTAGCCGTTATATATTAAAATGTCATTAAGGTATTTCTCACATATTTTTATTTTACTGATAATATGTTGAATGTTTGTGTGTTACTCGATGTGATTTTTGTGCATATGTTGAAATAAATTTTGTTTTTATGTTGGTGTGTGGAAACTGAGCTATCTTTGTGCGATTGTTAAGGAATGAGCTAAATTAATTAATGTGGTAAAGTCTGGGAATGTGGTAAAGTAATCTTGCGTTTATTTAAGTAAATTTTGTATGAATGTTGAACAGAGTTTTATGTGAGTATTGAAACAATTTTTGCACGTATTTTATGAATCATTTTGTAGTAATTATTAGTAGTTTTATGCTTATGTTGAAAAATGATTTTTGCATAATTATATCAACTTAATTTTTATAATGGCGTTAGTTTAAAGTTATGCTTGACGACGTTTTATAATTATGTTATGTTATACTTAATTTTGTTCATGTCTTGAGCTATTTTTGTGTGTACGTTAAAAGAAATAGTGAGTGTATGTTGGAGTACATTTTGCGATTATGTTGAAGTATATTTTGTGTTTATGTCAATGTGAATAAGATGCCTAAATCTTGTCCGTATATTAAATTTTCATCCTATATATTTTGAATTATCATGTGAATGTTAATGCGAGTCCATTTTACTTAATTTTCTGTGCGCCTTGATTTTACATCGTGTGAATGTAAATGTGAGCAAATTCTGTAAGTTTTGCATGTATGTTTAACAAAATTGTGTTTGTATTTCGATATTTTTTTGTTTATGTTGAACATATGTTGAACAATATTTTGTTTGTGTGTTTGTGCCTATTTTGTTTATATGTTGAACAATATTTTGTTTGTGTGTTAAACTATTTCTTGTTTGTATGTTACAGGTACAATCCTTGGAGTCCCGCGGGGCTCCTGAAAGTGGCGCCCGCGACCCGCTGGCCAAGAGCCACAGCCTCGACGGCTACGGGGCTGAACCACCGCAACCTCGACTTCTGAGTCGACAGGGTGAGCACTGTTACCTTTCAAACTACCCTCCACTCTGATACTATATATTCTTATGTCTATCGTATATCCTACACACTTCTACAGTCATATTTATGTATTAATGTAGTCTAATGCTAGTCCGCTCCGAAGTTGTTGCGAGCAGGTGTAGTCATACAATGTGCTATGGCGACGCGATTCATTTCTATGTTCAGAGCGGACTAGCAGATTTACGCGGAATATGGTAAGTGGCTACTGCCGCTCATGGACATCTGTAATCAACCCCAGATCATATTAGATTTCTACGTGAAGTTAGCAACAGATGCGTTGCTCTACTGAGGATTAAGTTGGAAAGTCTCGCATATGTACTTCTCCCTTAAGATACCCATCAAAGCAGAATACAACAGCGCTTAACACCGCTCTTATGAGGCAGTATCGTCGGCGTCGAACCACTAAGGGTTCTACCATAGTTCTTAAAGATCATGGAAGTTCATGGACGGTTGTGACGGTTGTCCCGCGTGGCGGAACGGTCACCAGGCCGGTCTGATGGGTCCCGGGTTCGATCCCCTGCCAGACAGATTTCTAAATGATGAATTTAGATTTTTGTTTCCGAGTCTGGGTGTTTGTGTATTTGTCTCTGTGTGTGTTCATAGCACCCAGGATACAGGGAATCCTAGTGTGGGGCTGTGAGTGTAGAAAGCATTTTAGTTTTTTAGTTTTTAGTAGTGGCCCTTAGGTAGACGGCATGCTTGTCTACTACTTGAAAATTCCCTTTTGTAATATTTAACATTGTCTGTAGGTGATCTGGCTTCGAGCAGTTGGCGGTTGTCGCCGTCCAGCTCCGGATACAAGACGCTCAGCTTGAGAAGCACTGACTCTGTAACGCCATCGCCGACTGGTATGTATTATTACACTGAATATTTAGAAAATATTTTATATATGATAATTATCATATCTCCTGTGACTTATTTACGTTGTCTGTAAATGTGAAGTAGGCTTGATTCGTGAAAAAATGTAGTCATATTCGTTATCGTGGGCGTATATATAAGGGGGGCTTAGGGGGTCGGGTACCCCTCCTTAGCATTGATGAAAAAAAATCTTAAACCATGATTATATTTTTTTTCATTGACTATTTTGGAGTCTGTTTTATTAACTAAGCATGCGAATATAATATGTGAAATTTTCGCCATGAACACGATCCTTGTTGTTAGTTAGTTAGTTTGTCATTTATCATTACTTCCAGGAATTTGATCCTTATAAGCGACACTATCAGATAGTGGAATAATATAGGTGTATTTTTTTTTCAAAACGAACTCGTTCGATTCCCGGCTAAGGAAAAATATATGTTAAAAAAATAATGATGCAGTTTTAGTTTTTATCAAAATCGGCCTCGTAACTCCTTTCAGCATTTTTCGCTTATCCCTATAGTTTGGGATTTGGCCCTGAAGGCCTATTTGAAAAATTCACCCTGTATGCTTGTAGTTGTGCGCAACAACTTTAGAGCGGACTATTAGTTTGACGCGGAGTATACCCCTAATCTGTTATCTCTCCAGGTTGTCCGAGCCCCGACAGCACGGCGCCGAGCACGACCCCCACCGCCCCCGTGGAGGGGGACGCGGCCCCCGGCGACGCGCGCTGTGACGTCACCGGCGACCCCCCGGCGCGCGGCGTGGTGTTCGCCGTCAGCGAGCTGGCCGCCGTGCCGCGCGGCGCGCTCGTCATACACCCGCAGGTGATGACGTCACGCAGTGCGCGCCGTGACGTCACCGGCGATACTAGCAAGCGCGGTCCTCGCGCGGCGTGCGCTACTTGCGACGTGCGCGCTGTATGACGTCACGACCAATAGTAACAAACGCGGTCCTCGAGCTGCGTGCGACGCGCGCGCTGCGTAGCGGTGGTATTCTCTGTGACGTCACTAGCGACGGTAGCTAACGTGGTCCTCGCGTGGCGTGCGCGACGTGCGAAGTGTGCGCTGCGTGACGTCACTAGCGCTGCGGGACGGAGGTATCCGTTGTGACGGTAGCAGACGCGGTGATAGCGCGGCGTAACGTCACGTGCGCTGGGTAGCCTGTTGCGAGATTCGTGCTGTCTGACGTCACGGAAACGGCGTCGGTGGCGCGTCGGTGGTGACGTCACTGGCAGGGGCGCGCGCGGTAGAGTATGTGGTGACGTCACGAAGAGGTACACTAGCAACCAGATACTAGTGCGTCGAATGCGCAGTAATCAAGGCAAGATACTAATGGATAGTGACGTCACTATCAAAGAATTAAAAAAATATTGAATTGTTATTCCTCTTACATTTTGTAGCGGCCTATTCCAGTTACAAATCGTTTTTTATAATAATACAAATAATAAAACCTCCCACTTGCAGACTGGGAGGCCACTGACGCACCCGGACGGTACCCTGTACCACTTTGATCCAGCGAACCCGCCCATCATACAGGATGAAGCGGTCTACCTCCAGAATGGACATCAGGTTGGTTGTGGTTTCAACTGTATGAGATTTTAAGAGGAAAGTTGTTTGTTGGTTGATTTTTTCAATGTTATGTGCGTATTAGAAATTAATTGTCACTTGCTCAAACGGTAAAGGAAAACATTGTGTGGAAAACTGTCATACCTGAGAGATTTATAAAAAAAAAATCTCAAATGTATGTAAAGTCTACCAATACGCACTTGTCCAGCGCGGTGGACTATGGCCTAATCCTTCTCATTCTGAGAGGAGACCCGTGCCCAGCAGTGGGACAGAAATGGGTTGATGATGATACATGTATATAAAAATAACGACTGTATTCAACTAAAATATAAATTTTGTTATTATCAACAGGACGCAAATGCGGAGAAACGCAGACGGAGACTGGAGAAACAACACTCTTTCATAGACAACGGTATGTGAATTTCATTTTAAATTTTAACTTTACAATACTGCTGGCATAGAGGTATACGGTTCACTAACAACCCATTCAAATGGAAATGGGTTGATAAAAATAATAATTGCGTAAATGCTACCACCATTCCCCTCATGAAGGTGGTAGAACCCTTTGCGATTCGACTCCGGCGGCACCACCGCCACACCTATTTCTGCCTAATAACAGCAGTGTTAGGCGCTGCTGTGTTCCGGTTTGAAGGGTGTGGTAAGGGAGACAGACTCTTCCGAGGCGTTCCAGCTTAGTCCTCAGGGGTAGCGGCGCATTTATGGCCGACCTCAGGTAGAAATATCTAATCCTATCTGGGATTGATTACAGATGTGTATTGGCGGCAGTAGCCACTTACCATCAGATGGACTGCATGCTCGTTTACTTCTATAATTATAAATATTAATAATAATTACTTTTTTTACACAGAATGTGATTATCTACCGGAAGAGTTCGAGGAGAAGTGTTGCTGCGACTGTCCGGACCAAGAGATATGCACGAAATGTCCTATTGAGGTAAATACGTTATATTTATTTAGTTATTTATAAATATATTATATTTAAATATATAATAAGTATCGAATATACACTATAGTATAGTCCGCGTAAAACTGCTAGTCTGCTCTGAATATAGAAATGAATCGCGTTGCCATAGCAAATTGTATGACTACACCTGCTCGCAAAAACTTCAGAGTGGACTAGCAATTTGGCGCGGACTATACCTATCATAGTCATAAAGGTATAAGAAGAAATTCATGTGGTATTAAAAAAGTACATATAATATTAAAATATTATAAAAATCAATCATAATTTGCTTTAAAAACTATGGCCTAATCCGTCTCACTCTGAGAGGAGACACGGGTCAGTCACGGGCACGTGCCCAGCAGTGGGACAGTGATAGGTGGACAAAATAAAAAGATGAAATTCGATCACCATATTCGGAGGTTTTAACGTAAGCCCACCTCACACTTGGCCGATTTTCCTTATTCTATATTAAATCTAGCAATCTTATAATCTAGCTCTAAGCCAGCATGGAGAACTGTGGTCTTAAACTTCTTTCTCCATAATTTGTAAAACGTTTTCCATTTTGTAATACATGTCAATGTTTTATTTTGAATTCCAGAATGTCCCATCACCGCAGCGTTCCAAACCCAACTCTATACCGAACAGTCCAGCCAAGCGCGCCGACTCCACTCTAACCATAACCAAAAACCAACCAGAATCAACCAATCAGAGGCCAGCGTACGAGAATCCAACCAATCAGGAACCAGCTGACAAGAATCAGCTGATCAATCAATACTCACCGTCGCGGTCACGATACAATCAAAGATATGAGCAAAATAATCAAAGATACGGTGGTTATAGATACGAAACCAATCAGTTCGATGCTCTGACCAATCACCGTCAGTTTATCGATGAGCCGATCAATCAAAGACAGATAACTAATCACAGACAATTTATCGATGAGCCAATCAACCAACGACTCGATTTGGCGCAACGAGACTCAACCAATCAGAGTCAAGCGAATAGGCAATTAGAAGCCAGTGTTGTACAATCAGTCTCAGCATCACCCAATCAGAGACAAGCGGTCGATGTGCAAACCAATCAGCGTCAAGCGAGCGATGTGCAAACCAATCAGAGGTATGATAGGTATGAGCAAAGACAGTACGAACCGAAGAGGCAGGAGGTGAAGACGGAGCAGGTGCCGTATGTGCAGGGATATGTGCAGTACAGGAGTGATGAGGTTAGTATTGTTAGTGTATATACGTTCGTGTGTGTGTGTGTGTATACACACACAGAACACATATTAACTGAGTATATGTACACACACACACAAAGCCCAAATAAAAAAAATAAACATAAACATAAATGTAGAACGTATACGCACGCATACAGACATACTAGCAAACACGTGCGTGTTTGTGTGAACACATACACTAGCAAACACGTGTATGTGTTCACACAAACACGCATGTAACGTAAAAATACATGTACGCACGCACACACACACACACACATAAATTTACGTCTTTTCTTAGAAAATAAGCAATGAATTAGTCTTAGTTATTCTGTTATTTCTGCCTAATAACAGCAGTGAGTAGCGCTGCTGTGTTTTATTTGTTGTTGAAAGGTGGTGTTGGAGAGACTTAGTGTGTATGTAGTCCGGTAAATTTTTACAATTGAAATAATAAAAATTCCGGGAAAGCTCAACTTCCATAGGTACTTTGGATTAGCCATTACAAATAAAGTGCCAAAATATCCCCGAATAATCTTTCTCTACTCTCATCGTCTCTATGGTAATTTAACTTTCGCGGAATTTTCGTTATTTGATCACTATTTTTATGTCTAAATTTACCGGGCTAATGTGTTTGTGTGCGTGCATATGTGTATGTGTGTGGATGTATTCTATCTTTGAGCTGTACTCTGTTCTGTTTACTTTTGGGTTTACCAGTTCCAACATTCACCCTGTATTTTTTAATAAAATATAAAAAATACTAAACTACACTTTTTTTGGTACTACTAATACTAGTCTCTACTACTACTAATACTATTTCTAATAATTTACTGTAAAATTATAAAAATAGTTATTTTTATGTCTCCCCCAGATAACTTCCCCACCACAGATGCCCTACCAACCTCCGGAGATGGACATGCAAGCGATGATGGCACAGAAGATGACCCCGGTGCCCGTACAGGACCCTAATATCAGTAAGTAACTTGTACTACTGAACTTTATTACTAAAAATAATTATAGTTTAAAAACTAAAAACCATGTTAAAATCGCACAAAGAAAATCGTTAATTCTTACGATCCTGATGAGGAGATCGGGACACAATTAATAAAATCGTGTATTGGCATTAGTTCTTGATAATTGTTCAAAATTTTAAATTTATCGGACCGTTCAAAGTGGGTTAAATTCGAATTCAAAGATTCCGTTACATACATTCATACAGGTCAAGTTAATAAAAGCGTGGTAAAAAAGTCAGCCACAGCTTTGAAGATACTAGATTTTTTTTATAATATAGGAGTAGCAGACGAGCATGCAGTCCACCTGATGGTTAGTGGCTACTGCCGCCCATGGACATCCGTAATCAATCCCAGATAGGATTAGATATTCCTACCTGAGATCGGTCATAGATGCGCCGCTACCTGAGGACTAAGCTGGAACGCCTCGGAAAAGTATGTCTCCCTTACCACACCCTTCAAACCGGAACACAGCAGCGCCTAACACTGCTGTTATGAGGCAGAAATAGGTGTGGCGGTGGTGCCGCCGGAGTCGGGCCACAAAGGGTTCTACCACCTTCACACCTGTTCTATATAAAGTTTGCTACACATGTCACACACAATATTATAATTGTGACTCACCATCAGGTGGACTGCATGCTCACTTTTTCTATAATATAAAATACCTATAATTTCTATAATAATTTTCTCTCCTACAGGACCGATGTCTATAGCGGCGAATATGATGTACCCGACAGCAGTGCACCAGGGCTATCCGTACGTCAATCCGTGCCGGCTGGTAAGTGGTGGATAGTTCAGGGAATAATAACAATTTTTATTTTATTAGAGTAGGTGTTGTAAACATTTTTTAGATTTTGTGTTACGGACGTTGCTGATTTTTGTAGCAGTTGTTCGCAAGGTGCGTACCGACTGGTGAGTTGTAGATCAGTGATGATAAAATTTTGGGTTTATTTTGTTATTTTGTTTGTCAGGGTCAGTTTATCGATGAACCGATCAATCAAAGACAGATAACTAATCACAGACAATTTATCGATGAGCCAATCAACCAACGACTCGATTTGGCGCAACGAGATTCGACCAATCAGAGTCAAGCGAATAGGCAATTAGAAGCCAGTGTTGTACAATCAGTCTCAGCATCACCCAATCAGAGACAAGCGGTCGATGTGCAAACCAATCAGCGTCAAGCGAGCGATGTGCAAACCAATCAGAGGTACGATAGGTATGAGCAAAGGTTACGGACGTTGCTGATTTTTGTACCAGTTGTTCGCAAGGTGCGTACCGACTGGTGAGTCGTAGATCAGTGATGATAAAATTTTGGGTTTATTTTGTTAATTATTTTGTTTGTCGGGGTTGTAAACATTTTTATTTTTTTGCGTTACGAATAATTTTGTAACCATAGTTTACAAGATTTTGGTTTTTTAAGATTTCGCAAAGTAAACCTTATTTCTGAGTCTGTCCATCTGTCATTATAAAGTGTAAATCAAGGTCCAAATTAAGGAAATTAATCAGATTTTTGTTGTTTTTGTAAACAAAAATAAATTGTGATTGGCTCCGATAATACAGAATGGTGAATCGAGAAGTAGATCATAAAATACACCGGAGCGAATCACAAAACCCCTTACACCTTTGCATCAACCACTCCGTCCGTCATCCGATATCGGACGCGACATCCGATACCGGATCACGAAGTATCTCCCCCCGTATTCTCATATACCAACCGATACAGGATCGCCAAGTACCTCCCCAGTATTCATCAAGTTTTCCACCCCCACAGGAGCAACCCCTGCAGCCGGTGTACCAACAGCTGGTGCAACCCCTGCCGCCGGTGGTGCAGCCGATGTTGCAAGCTGAAGAGCACAAGATGACGTCACCGCCGCATCAGGACACCACGTTTAGGATTGGTATGTGTGGTCATGTGGAGAAAATAGGTTTGCCGCAAATTTTGTTAAAACTTTTTAATAATCATTTGGCTTATTTGTAAAAATTCCTCGGTCAATGTGTAAGAATCCATTGGCCAATTTGTAAAAATCCCTCGGTCAATTTGTAAGAATCCATTGGCCAATTTGCAATTGGCAATATTCTTTGGCAATTTTTTAAAAATCCCTTGGCAAATTTGTAAAAGTGCCTTGGCGATTTTGTAATAGTCCCTTGGTCAATTTGTACAAATCCAATGGCCAATTTTTTAAAACCTTTGGCCAATTTTTGAAAACCTTGTGGCAAATCTATTAACATTGCCAAAGCAAAACTGCAAATTGCACTAAAATTTAAAAATAAAAAAAAAACAAAGAAAAATCTTATTTTCAAGCTATGATAAAAACACAGGATTCTTGCCGTCATGCCGTTTTTTTTATATCGCAGACCCGAGCTACCCTTACGCGACAGATTTCAACGCGGCTTGCGGCGCCTGTGCGGATCCTAATGCTCTGCAGCATCAGCAGAGAAGGTGAGTTGTACGAATAAATAACGGGAGAAATTTAAATAAATTATAACTTACTAGTTTTTGCCCGCGGCTTCACTCGCGTTTAAAAGAAAATAATATAACATACTAACATACATAAAACTGAAAATTCGTACCTTCAACTTTGCTAAAGATCATCACTTGAACAAATGCATAGTTTACGATTCAATCCTTACTGATATCCATTAAAATAATCGATGTTTTGGGTCCAAAAGACCGATTCTCCGATTAATCGATTAAATCGAATTTCCGGGATAAAAACTATCCTATGTCCTTTCTCGGGTAGTCTGAGACCCGAGAAAGGAAATGGGATAGTTTCTTCTTGTCTTTGTACATTTCATTAAAATCGGTTCAGCGGTTTAGGCGTGAAGAAGAGACAACCAGACAGACAGAGTTACTTTCGGATTTATAAAATTAGTAAGGAATGAGGATTTTATACTCGTAGTATTTTTATCTATACTACCTACTACCCATGGACATCTGTAATCAACCCCAGATAGGATTAGATATTCCTACCTGAGGTCGGCCACAGATGCGCCGCTACCCCTGAGGACTAAGCTGGAACGCCTCGGAAAATTATGTCTCCCTTACCACACTTTCAAACCAGAACACAGCAGCGCTTTACATTGCTGTTATTCGATACAAATATGTGTGGCCGTGGTGCCTCTAGAGTCGAAAGGTTCTTCATTTTTTAAAACATATTTACAATCTAGTTACATATGAGGCGACTATCTTAGTCCTCAGTGGCAACTCATGTGATCAGCTTCAGGTAGAACCTGTTCTATATGGAGTTGGTTACAGTCCATACAGTGACCACCTACCATCGGAACTACATGATTGTTATATTTTCAAAAAATTGGTGCCAGAAAACTCAATTGAACCAAAAAGTCGATTATTTTAATCGATATTAGTATGGATTGTATCGTAAACTATGCATTTGATCAAGTGATGATCTTTAGCAAAGTTGTTGTCCATGAGCTCACGAAGGTTTCAGAGTTGGTACGACCAATTTTCGCCAGATGGCACCACTGTCATTCCAATGAAGGTACGAATTTTCAGTTTTATGTATGTTAGTATGTTATATTATTGTCTTTTAAACGCGGGCGAAGCCGCGGGCAATAACTAGTATAATTAATAATATAATTGTATGTTTCCCGCAGTGTGAGCGTGGGCTACGGGCAGGTGGAGCTGCCGGTGCTGCCGCAGTACCCCGTGCACAACATCATGCCGCAGATACCGCCCTATCCGGTGAGTGGTTTAAATCAAGTCAAATTTTAATGGGACGTGTGCTGAAGATTATTATTTGGAAATAGTTGACCCGGCAAACGACGTAAATAAAAAATATATTAAGAGTGAACAACCCTTATCACTTAGGAGTATGTAAAATAGATAGTAGCCGATTCTCAGACCTACTGAATACGCATATACAATTTGGTAAAAATCGGTAAATCCGTTTCGGAGGAGTACAGTAACTAACATTGTGATATGAGAATTTTATATACAGATAACTTTGCTACACAATTTACTAGGAATTTTTGTGGTATCAATTTTTTTAAGCTTCGCTCTCAATATTTTTCCCAAATGTGCTAAAAGAAGTAAAAGTTTGAGAAGCTTATCTTTCAAAGTTTAATACGAGTGTAAAGTAACAGAAGAGCACTTTAATTGTATGAAGTTAACGTCCACTATTAATAACCAATCTATTCAATGTTTTTCCTAACAAAGATCGAAATTTGATTATTTGTTCATAGACATAGACATCGACATAAATACAAAAAACAAACGCTTTCTACACTCACAGCCCCACACTAGGATTCCCTGTATCGTGGGTGCCATGGACACACACACAAATACACAAACACCCAGACCCAGAAACAGAAATCTAAATTCATCATTTAGATATCCGTCTGGCCGGGGATCGAACCCGGGACCCTCTGCGTGTCAGACCGGTATGGTGACCGCTCCGCCACGCGGGTCGTCAAATTAAACGGGTCGTTAAATTTGACGCGGGGTCAAATTTAGATTCTTGAGACATAAGACATGGATAGATTGGTTATTAATAACAGGCGTAAATGGAACCTAAAACCCTTCACGAAGTTTTAAATATAAAACAATTGCTTACATAACTTTTTTTAACCACGCTTTTATTAGCTTGACCAGCATTTATGTAACGGAATCTTTGAACTCCATTTTTACACAATTTGAACGGTCTAATTAATTTAAAATTTTATTTTTACTTTTTTATCCTTTTTTATTTTTATTTTTTATTTAGGAAACATACGATACAACATGACACTTGAAAATTTTGAAAAACAGGTTATTAATACTAATTCACATATCAGTCAAGTTTCCAATAATTATTAAGAACCGATGACAATACACGATTTTAATAACTTTGTCCCGATCTCCTCATCAGGATCGTCAGGATTTACGATATCCTTGTGCCATTTTATCGTGGCTCTTAGTGTTTAAACTATACCTATTATATTTTGCTTTTCACTGAATATTGTTTCAGTACCAAGAGACAGTCCAGTGGCAACCGATCACCCCCCTGGTAACGGGCGGTGCGGTGGGCGGGGTGGGGGGTGTGGGGGGCGTGGCTCCGCCCCACAAGCTGCTGCTGCCAGATATGTACCCCCTCATCTGCCCGAGTGTCTACCCCCAGTATAATGTGGTTTACCCCCAGGTAAGGGATTATGCTACTTACTACTTAGATTTACTATTGACTACTACTACTTATACTTATACTACTTTGGTGTTTTTTTTGTATTTTTGATGTGAAACATCTATAGCCGCACGTAAAACCGATTTCTGGCGTGGCGACGCATGCCGCTATACGATGGTATATATATACAGTCTATATGCAGTAGTGTGTACGGTGTGGCGACGCGTCGCCATGCGCAATCGTAATATTTTATTTTATCATTATGACATATTTAGTTCCTATCGCAATATGTTCTTTTCTGCATATTACTTTTACAAAATAATGTCGATGTTTCACATCTGCCAGGCGTCCCGTGACGGCTCACATTGTTTTTTTTTCAGTATACATTAATAATAACATTTTCACCTAATTTTATGATACATTGGGATTTCAAATATTAATTAATAGGTCGAGTATCGTAAAAAATACACTTTTTTTATAATCAAACCTAGTGATGACAGGCGACCTGATGATAAGTTTTGCCAGCTTTTAAATCTTCCTTAAAGGGGCCCATATAATAACGGTCTGAGAATAAATCGTAATTTTAAGTCCTATAATTTTTCACACTACCTACCCACTGTTTTGTGCTTAGCAACTTTGAAAACATTTTTAGAAATGTTTGATCAATAATATAATTATTACATAAAAAGCGTTATTGACATTCTATTTATTTCACAAAATTCTTAATAGTTTTTTAAAAATAAATCCCAAAAAAACATTTTTGTTCACAGGTGTTACCCCAACCGTACCAAATATGTCCGCCCGTCTACCCGGTCATAGACAAACAACCGGACATCTACCAACACCGCGCATACAACCAGAGACAATCGAAACGCACGCCCACCACCGGCTCCGCTCGCACCACGCCACAAACGCCCGACGACAAAAAGTCGTACGACGACGCGACTAAAAGTCGCGAAATCGCAAGTCGGGAAATAACACGAGAAATGAACAGGGAGACGAGTCGTGAAATTAGTCGGGATATCGACAATCGTAACTCGAATGAGATCGCGACTAAAATCGCACAGATCAAGGAGCAATTGGCGCAGAATAGTAAGGAGAGGGAGAGTGGGGGGAGAGGGTACAGGGGGAGGGATGACTGGCGCCGGCGGAACAGCGGGGGTGGGATCCTGGGGAGCTACCCCGTCAATAGCTATAATGGGAGGGTTTTAGGGTGAGTTGTTTTGCGATCGATAGTAATAATAAAATCTTTAACAATTTTTGCCTATTAAAGATCAAAATTTGTCAATTTTTGAATGTTTCTAAACTACTCTACGATCGGTATAGTGAATGCAATCCCGACTCGAGATCCCGCGGGATTAGAAATATCAATCCCGCGGGATACCGAGATTTTCGGGATTTCGTCTAGTGAAAAAAATCACATCACTGTATACGATGAAACCTACTTCTTGGTCATAGTGAGGTTATTAAGTTAAGATTAAAACTACTTCGCAACAATCCGCTATAACTATGTAAGATGGTATATATTTTAAACCATGCAGTATGTACCACCCTCCCTCCCTCAAAGGATGCATGCAGATGCAAAAATTAAAAATATACACCACCATACATACCACCACCAACACGTGTTTCGCTCCAAAACGGAGCATCATCAGGGTAAGTTGACTCTACGACGGTTAATCGCTAAGTGACGCTGTCAACCTAATGCATGCCTTTTATAATGGTATCCAACCCTCCCCTCCACAATGAAATGTAAACAACTGATGACAGTTGTGTGATAATAAGGTTATAGATTAATTATTCGCATTAAATCTGCGAATAATCATCTGTTTATTGATTGTTGGTAAAAATATGAAGTAAAGGAGAGCTGGACACATTAATTTGTTCATTCAGCAGTGTAATCCTACTGTTGTTATTGTGCTTAATAATCTCCCGTTGTTCTAATATATTAAGTCTACAGCCCTTGTCACCCGTGTGTAAAATTTCATACGTATGGTTACTTGGCACATTATGGCCCGCGTCTATTAGATGTTTAGCGAAATTTGACTTGTCTGCGTGACCACTTGTATACGCGGCTAGATGTTCGCGATAACGAATATTAAAATTTCTCCCAGTTTGACCGACGTAAACGCCATTGCAATCAGAACAAACAACAAAGACAAAACATGTCTTTGGAATTTTCCGCAAACCGACACATACGGATACGGTAATTCCGGCATCCTCTTGCCACCCATGGCAACATAAACTAGCAGCGTTTCACTGTTATATAAATAGATTACTATCTATTCCATTATCACAAGAAAATTATAGATCTGAATTAAATACCATATATTATATTGCGGTTGCCAATGGGTATAGTAGGGGGATGGTGGATAATCTTATCCGTAAGAAGCGAAGTTTGATGGTGCGTGATCAATTGTATGCGGCACCAAGGGATGTGGTTCCTCTTAAGTATAGTTCCTCTTAAGTATCCAGTTTGACTTATCTCGGTCCTATTTCAGAGCGTATTGCTAAAACACTTCGCCGTCATAACATCAGCGTTGCCTTCAGAACAAACAATAATATTAAATCCATCTGTAACTGTAAAGAAAAAAGAGGTAGACATGAACAATCAGGCGTCTACAAAATTGTTTGTTCTGATTGCAATGGCGTTTACGTCGGTCAAACTGGGAGAAATTTTAATATTCGTTATCGCGAACATCTAGCCGCGTATACAAGTGGTCACGCAGACAAGTCAAATTTCGCTAAACATCTAATAGACGCGGGCCATAATGTGCCAAGTAACCATACGTATGAAATTTTACACACGGGTGACAAGGGCTGTAGACTTAATATATTAGAACAACGGGAGATTATTAAGCACAATAACAACAGTAGGATTACACTGCTGAATGAACAAATTAATGTGTCCAGCTCTCCTTTACTTCATATTTTTACCAACAATCAATAAACAGATGATTATTCGCAGATTTAATGCGAATAATTAATCTATAACCTTATTATCACACAACTGTCATCAGTTGTTTACATTTCATTGTGGAGGGGAGGGTTGGATACCATTATAAAAGGCATGCATTAGGTTGACAGCGTCACTTAGCGATTAACCGTCGTAGAGTCAACTTACCCTGATGATGCTCCGTTTTGGAGCGAAACACGTGTTGGTGGTGGTATGTATGGTGGTGTATATTTTTAATTTTTGCATCTGCACGCATCCTTTGAGGGAGGGAGGGTGGTACATACTGCATGGTTTAAAATATATACCATCTTACATAGTTATAGCGGATTGTTGCGAAGTAGTTTTAATCTTAACTTAATAGCATGGATTTCCGCAAAGTAACGCCTGATACAATTAACTATAGTGAGGTTAAATTAAATAAAACAAAATATTATTGGAAACAAAAGCCTTTATCCTTTAATTTAACTAAAGTAACAAATAAATAACAGTTTTACTAAAATAATCAAAACAAGGATTAAAAAGTAGTTATGGGTGAATTAGAAAATCGTTCACCATTGCCGCCTAAGCCCGTCAATCTGGAACGAGATCTCGTCATCTTATGCTTCGGGATTAATCCCGAAAAAATTACACGGGATCTCGCGAGATCAGGATCCAGCGAGACCGGGATTGCATTCCCTAGATCGGTAGTAATGATTACATTTACAGACATTGAAAAACATGTTTTTCTTTGCAATATTTTACGAGCATGGTCCGTTTTTGCGCAGAAATGCTTCGATAAACATAAATATGTCAGTAAGTCTGCCACGATACGTGCCTGATATGTTCTATGTCTGTAAATGTAAATCAATCCTGACCTTCACATAGTCGTATCGTATTCGAACATCCGGATGTTTCTGTAATAATATAAAAATAAAAACGTTTTTCTATCTATTAACAGAAGACCACCAAACGAAGAGACACAGATGAACCCAGCAATATACAATTCCATCAGGAATATGCAAGCGAAGCAGAACTGTAAGTATAATAATCACTAGTGTAAACATAAATAAATTTAATTTAGATTTATATATATATATATATATATATATATATATATATATATATATATCGTTAGGCTCAAATATATATATATTTGAGCCTAACGATTAAGCAGACGTGCTACCTGATGGAAAGTAGTAAACGCCGCCTATGGACATTCGCAACACCAGAGGAGTCGCTAATGCATCGCCGGCTTTGAAGGAGAGCTCTTTTTGCACCTTTTTTGAAGAGCCCCATGTCATAGCGCTCTGGGAATACCTCATTTTTTAAATATGTTTTGTAACACTATTATGTATATCGTATTCTTTTCAAAAAGCCCTTCCATTTGATTATGAAAAATCATCATCATCAACTCATTACTGTCCCACTCCTGGGCACTGGTCTGCTCTCAGAGTGAGAAGGATTAGGCCATAGTCCACCGCGCTGGACAAGTACGTATTGGTAGACTTCACATACCTTTGAGATATTTTTTTATAAATCTCTCTGGTTTCCTCACGGTTTTCTGAATATATAATATTCTTAATACAATAGAACTATTCAATCCAATAATAGTCATTTAAATATGATCAACAAATTATATTCAAATAATAGTCAAGCAAAGTATAATGATGCAAGTAAAATGTTAAGTTTATGTATGTAATGTGAATATATATGATATTAAAAATGCGGACTCTTCAGAACAAATTGATATAATTTATAACGTATTAGATAATTTATAAATAAAGAAAATTAAGAAATATTACTACATATTACTTTTATTTTATAAATTATATTAAATTAATATATTATTTTTATTAAATATATTTTTAGGGGAATTTTCAAATAATTAAGGCAATTTTAGGGGGTTTTTGACTTAAGTTTAGGGATAAATATTTTTGAGAGTTGGCAACACTGGCTCAAACGATGCGTCCGCCGCCCGCTACGGGGTAAATATGTCGCATACGCACTCGCGTATGGCGGCTCATATATTTATTTTAATACTAACGCAAGTGTACATACGAGTACACTTAAGATAATCATGCAGGGCTATGATGAAGTTAATGATATTGATGACGACATAAATTATGTTGTTGACAGTAGTGAAGCTGATGGCTGATGATATTGATGTTAAGGACGATGTTACGGATGTTGTTGATATGAAATTGATGCTGATGATGACTGTGATATTGTTGACGATGATGATAGTGATGTTGATGACAATGATGATAGTGTGTTGATGACTATGATAATAGTATTTTCGATGTGGATAGTGTTGTTGATGTGATGTTGATACTCAAGTCAATGAAAATTCTCCGTAGACCACCAGCCGGAGCGGCGCGTGTTCGACCTGGGCGCCTGCCGGGACCGGCGCCGCGACCGCGCGGAGCCCGACGGCCGCCGCCCCGAGCTGCTGCGCCGGCTGAACGTGCCCCTGCCGCCGTACGTGTTCCGCCAGGTGCGTGACGTCACCGCCCCGAGCTGCTGCGCCGGCTGAACGTGCCCCTGCCGCCGTACGTGTTCCGCCAGGTGCGTGACGTCACCGCCCCGAGCTGCTGCGCCGGCTGAACGTGCCCCTGCCGCCGTACGTGTTCCGCCAGGTGCGTGACGTCACCGCCCCGAGCTGCTGCGCCGGCTGAACGTGCCCCTGCCGCCGTACGTGTTCCGCCAGGTGCGTGACGTCACCGCCCCGAGCTGCTGCGCCGGCTGAACGTGCCCCTGCCGCCGTACGTGTTCCGCCAGGTGCGTGACGTCACCGCCCCGAGCTGCTGCGCCGGCTGAACGTGCCCCTGCCGCCGTACGTGTTCCGCCAGGTGCGTGACGTCACCGCCCCGAGCTGCTGCGCCGGCTGAACGTGCCCCTGCCGCCGTACGTGTTCCGCCAGGTGCGTGACGTCACCGCCCCGAGCTGCTGCGCCGGCTGAACGTGCCCCTGCCGCCGTACGTGTTCCGCCAGGTGCGTGACGTCACCGCCCCGAGCTGCTGCTGTGGTACCAGCTGAACGTGCCCCTGCCGCCGTACGTGTTCCGCCAGGTGCGTGACGTCACCGCCCCGAGCTGCTGCGCCGGCTGAACGTGCCCCTGCCGCCGTACGTGTTCCGCCAGGTGCGTGACGTCACCGCGCCGAGCCGCTGCCGTGGTACCAGCTGAACGTGCCCATAATCATCATTTTTTCCAAACGCACCAAAGGAAGTAGAACTTCAAAAAGGCACTGTACACGTGTCTTTCTCTAACGCGTATTTAATTGCTTATATAACATTTATGAAATAATTTCGTTTTCAGATGGCCCCCAACACTTGGAGTCGACGATCCCCCGGAATGATACCCCCAGGTAACTAGCATAAAATGAACTATACGTCTCCCTCACAAAAATCTTTCTAGTAACATGTCAATTATATGCTTGACTTTTATCAGGGGCATCAATTTAATATCTTGCCCGCCACATAAAATGTATATCTTGCCAGGCACATAAAATTAATATCTTGCCAGACACATAAAATGTATATCTTGCCAGGCACATAAAATTAATATCTTGCCAGACACATAAAATGTATATCTTGCCAGGCACATAAAATTAATATCATGACAGACACATAAAATTAATATCATGACAGACACATAAAATTAATATCATGACAGACACATAAAATTAATATCTTGCCAGACACATAAAATTAATAACTTGTCAGGCACATAAAATTAATATCTTGCCAGACACATAAAATGTATATCTTGCCAGGCACATAAAATTAATATCATGACAGACACATAAAATTAATATCATGACAGACACATAAAATTAATATCATGACAGACACATAAAATTAATATCTTGCCAGACACATAAAATTAATATCATGACAGACACATAAAATTAATATCTTGCCAGACACATAAAATTAATATCTTGCCAGACACATAAAATGTATATCTTGCCAGGCACATAAAATTAATATCATGACAGACACATAAAATTAATATCATGACAGACACATAAAATTAATATCATGACAGACACATAAAATTAATATCATGACAGACACATAAAATTAATATCTTGCCAGACACATAAAATTAATATCTTGCCAGACACATAAAATTAATATCATGACAGACACATAAAATTAATATCATGACAGACACATAAAATTAATATCATGACAGACACATAAAATTAATATCATGACAGACACATAAAATTAATATCATGACAGACACATAAAATTAATATCATGACAGACACATAAAATTAATATCATGACAGACACATAAAATTAATATCATGACAGACACATAAAATTAATATCATGACAGACACATAAAATTAATATCATGACAGACACATAAAATTAATATCATGACAGACACATAAAATTAATATCATGACAGACACATAAAATTAATATCATGACAGACACATAAAATTAATATCATGACAGACACATAAAATTAATATCATGACAGACACATAAAATTAATATCATGACAGACACATAAAATTAATATCATGACAGACACATAAAATTAATATCATGACAGACACATAAAATTAATATCATGACAGACACATAAAATTAATATCATGACAGACACATAAAATTAATATCTTGCCAGACACATAAAATTAATAACTTGTCAGGCACATAACATTGCTAAATTGCCAGGCACATAAAATTAAAATCTTGTCAGGGGCATTTAACTCTTGCCAGGGGAGTAAAATTACATTCTTGCTTAAAGCATAATATTCAAAGGGATGCTTCTGGCTTTTTTTTCACCTTTTTAAAATTCCTTCTCATCGTATAATATATTTGATACTTACAGTAATGAACCACCCTCGTCGCCCCCATTTCGACAGGAACCCACGACGCTGAACAAACGGACAAACAAACAAACAAATAAATATATATGTATACAAATGTAGTCTATATATACACATGTAATACGAAATAGAACAAGTTGAAACATATCTGGTTTATTAATAGGAAATTCAGGCGATTTTAAGTATTTAAATAATTATAAAAACTTTTAATTAATTTTCCTTGTTAATTGATTTTAAATTATTTTGAATATACATATTTTATTTTGTTGGTAAAAAAAAATTAAGGTTCTTGTCCATTTTTTAACCCATACGTTTTCATTGTGGAAATATTATACCTTATTCCCACTAACAGTTTTTAAAATATTAAACAAAATGTGGTTATTAGTTTGAAATACGAACAAAACAGAATCAAGTTTATTTAAAGGTGCAATGTATCATCATCAACAACCCATTACTGTCCCACTGCTGGGCACGGGTCTCCTCTCAGAATGAGAAGGATTAGGCCATAGTCCACTGCGCTGGACAAGTGCGTATTGGTAGACTTCACATATGTTTAAAAACATTTTTATATTTTCATATTTTAGCTATATTTATGTCGCCTGAATTTCCCTTTTGTTTTGTTAATAGCACAATATTAAAACGAGATAGTTATCTCCCGTTGAATGAACATTATTTTACATTTACTTCACATATTATCCATCTCTGTAACGGAACGCCTCAGAACGTTCAGTGTTCTGAGTACTACTATATTAGTTTTTGTCCTGATGTCATTATTACGAAAAATACGAATAATGTAATACGAAATCAAATTTAATAAAAAAGAAAACATCGGATTTGACAACTTTATAATACAATGTATGGGAACGCTTCGGAACGTTTATTGTATTTCGCGAGAAATAACTATATAACGTTCCCGAATGTGAATATAATCGAAATACGACGAAAAATGTTTAAAAAAACGCTGAGTTTAACGAAAATTTCGGAATCGACATAAGCTCGGACATGACAACATTGTGGAGTTGACGGAATGTTTCGGCACGTTCGGGAATGCTTTATGTATTCCTCTTTTAAACGTGTCTCGATTATTCTGTTTATTTTCACACGTGATATAAGAACTCGATTTGTGGGTCGTGTTTTTGGGAAGTTACGATTTTTTTTAATATAATGGTATAAAATAAAATACAGATACAAAAATTGCAAAACATCTACACGTATAAGCAAAACCCCATCCAAATTGGTCTAGTAGTTTCTGAGAATATCGCGAACATACAAACTTACATACATACATACATACATACACACACACATACATACATACATACATACATACATACTTACATACATACATACATACATACATACACACACACATACATACATACATACATATATACATACATACATACATACACACACACATACATACATACATACATACATACATACTTACATACATACATACATACATACATACACACACACATACATACATACATACACACACACATACATACATACATACACACATACATACATACATACATACATACATACATACATACATAGTGGTCGAATACAAAACATCCCTTTATGAATTCTATTATAATAGCGCTAATGACAAAACTAAAACCTACAAAATAGAAATCATGACAGATATAATAATAAAACTAAATATCTCTATAAGAAGTATTATGTTTTCTTCAATAATCTTCCAATAATTTATAAGCCAACTAAATTTACTTTGTTAGCCTTTTTTTGCAAAACATTTAGTAGCCAACTTTGTGGTTTCTATTTTCATCTCACCGTTTTGTAAAAAAAATCACTGACATTTTTTTCCCAAGCGCCACAAAAGAAATAACTTCTATATCTGAAACTCGTATGGAAATAGATATAAAATGAAAAATCGTAACTTCCCAAAAACCAAAAAAAAAACATAACCCAAAAATTGTCAAAAAGGAGGTAATGACGCGGCAAGATCTCACGTTTACCAAAAAACTAGTCATTTTTGTTATAATCAGCTACCAAGTATAGACTTAGAGACTTTTTTTAATGTTATTAGAATTTTATACTTCGTCCCCCCTTCTCCCCACTCTTCCCCCATTTCCCCAGGAGATGAGAAATAGGAGAAACGGGAAATAAGGCTGTGAACACATGAGACGTTTTAATTTGTTCTAAAATAGCAAAGTATCTGTAATCGACTTCAATACTTCATCTGAAGTTGATTACAGATGTCCTAACGGCAGTAACCTTACCATCAGCTGGACTGCATAGTCGTTTGCTATTTCTGTATCACAAAAATACTAAAAAGATCAACACATTTACATTTCCGCCTGGGAATCAAACCTGGAGCCTTACTGCGTGTCAGAAGACTAACTGGTTTTACATTAAGTATATCTTATATATAAAATTCTCGTGTCACAATGTTAGTTACCGTACTCCTCCGAAACGGCTTTATCGATTTTCACCAAATTTTATCTGCATATTCAGTAGGTCTGAGAATCGGCTACTATCTATTTTTCATACCCCTAAGTGATGAGGGCTGTTCACCCTTAACATTTTTTTATTTATATGGCAACACAACTTTAGCCGGGTCAGCTACTTATTATATATGTCCATACATTGCTTACCCCTTATTCATAAATACTTAATAAGAGTATACATTGAATGTTTTTTCTCTTTCTTTTATAAGCATTAGGAGAAGGAAGGCAATACATTTGTAAACTACCATTAAATATTTACGAATAATTTCATTTAAAAAAGAATAATATTTTTAACTATCTTAGTTATAAAAGTCAAAAGCACAAGATTTTTTGGAAAAATATGCCAATTGAATTGCACAAGAAAATAGGAGAAGTAAGAAAATCATTTTGATTACTGAAAAAGATATACAACCTTATTCCCCGTTTTTTCAACCCCCCAACCCTTCCATTTCTTATTAATATAAGTAGGGTGGTCGATGTGAATTGTATATTTTCGAAATAGTTAATTCCTCGTTCGAATATAAACTGGTGATATTGTCACACGATGTTGATTTTGTAGCTCTTTTACCTCAGACACTTATGATTTAATCATCATCATCATCAACCCATTACTGTCCCACTGCTGTGCACGGGTCTCCTCTCAGAATGAGAAGGATTAGGCCATAGTCCACCGCGCTGGACAAGTGCGTATTGGTAGACTTCACATACCTTTGAGTTCTTTTTTTATAAATCTCTCAGGTATGCAGGTTTCCTCACGATGTTTTCATTCACCGATTAAGGAAATGATAATTGATTTCTATTATGCGCACATTTAAAAAAAAAAAAACAAATGCCTGGGATTTTTTTCTCAAAAAATCGAACAATTCGCATAAAACTCTTTAAAAAGTTTTTTCGAAAATATACAATTACCATCAGACCGTCATTATTATAAGTTATATCTTTCTTTTTTTGTTTTTAGTTAAGTTCTCTGTTAGAAAAATTTATAATACAAGAAATATATATTATGTATAATAAAAAAATGTTACATAAAACACGTCTGTCCACGAAACGAGTATGACCGTTTTGATCAAATAGCGTATTGGAATATTTTGGCACGTACGGCATTCCGACTTTGTCATAGCAACTGTATGAGTGTTACTTTATAAAATATTGTTTTTTATTACAACTAACATATTTATGTGTTTCCGCGAAGTAATAACTTAAAAAAATCTACCCGCTAGATATATACCTATGGAAAGACTTACCAAAAATATCAATAAATGTGGAATAACATACCTATCCTGAATTTTAGATATTAATACTTGATCTTGATCTCAATCTTTCAATTAAGCAATAGTGTAATTCTTGTCGAATTACCGTAGTAAGCTTACAGTAGAGGTCGCTACTGTATGCGTCAGTTTACTCATATGAAAGGTATAGGATTCACCTGATCTGATGGCTTATATATATATTTTTGTTTGAAATGAATGGTGTCGTGGTTTTATTGGAATCTACAAATATCTGATTTTTTGTCAGAGGCCTATGAAAGAAATACGTTTCTTTTAGTTCATTGGTCCCTGACACAATTTGGTTATGTTACTTTTGTATAGTCCGCGTAAAACTGTTTGTCCGCTCTGAATATAGAAATGAATCACGTCGCCATAGCAAATTGTATGACACCTGCTTGCAACAACTTCAGAGCGGACTAGCAGTTTGGCGCGGACTATACAAAATATTATACCGTTGTTACGCTCATAAACTTGTTACCTTTAGTTAGAATTTACATTTTTACCATCAATTATATTTTCAATATTCCATATTGCTATTAGCTAAAGTTTGTGAAAGTACCTCATGTGGATTATTTTTATAAATCCTGTCATCGAAGCAATATGACCAGTCATATCCATATTGCATTTTACATTTACCAGTGCAATATATCAATATGACTCATACATTATACATATTGAACATGCAATATCGTACGTCAAAATATTCCAATATATAAAATCAGTTATCTATCTAATAGTTAAATGAAATTCTAATAAATAATAACTTCCTAGCTACCTCTGTCACCTTCTGTACATACATATCTTGCTGCTACGAAATAAATAAATAAAATTAAAAAAAAAATAACAGTAATTAGAAGTGATTTAATGTGCAAATGTTATTTTTGTGATGTAGTCATTTTGCGTTTGAGAAATGATATTGCCGCGAAATAGCGGCTTAGGGCTTGTTCGCATTGTGCGTTTTAATTTGTTAGGATATTTTCGGACTCCGCGTTTTACTGTTTTCGGTTGTGAATAAGTAAATGATTTTGATTTTTTTAATTGAGTTTATTTGCTGTTAATTTTAGTTTATCGTAAGAATATTTGTTATCGTACCTATTATGACAGACATTTATAATATTTAATATACTTTTAAAAGAGAAACTCGCAAATGTGTTTAGAAACTGGTATTTTTTGTGACTTGTAGTCGCCTAGTGCAACTTGGACCTTATTTTATATGTAAATGTGCAGTTCGAAACGCATAAGTGTGAACGAGCCTTATGTTCTAAGTAATATGAAAAGTAATTATTAGACGAGTACTTCTTCATCTGCTATTAAGGCGTTCCACTTAATGATTGCGACGAATATGGGGCATGCATTCTAATAGACATAAGATTTTCACAAAAGAAATATCGAAATGAAATGGGCCTGATACATTTACTAAGTAGATACATATTTTTTTCATTAAAATGAAATAATTCAACATACCGAGACATATAATAAACTGGCCATTATTCTACGATCCTAAGTATCTATGCCCCAGAATCCCACAGATAATATACAAATTTATGAAGAGTGAAAAACAAACTATCGTAGTCGTTGTAGACATCAAGTGGCATATATTCTATTTTCGTTTAGAAATTTCGTGGTATGAAAACACTTTAAAAAATAATTAATTTAAATGTCATAAATATTTCTTTAAACATTTTTTTAACATAATATTGTTTTTGATTAGGCGCGAAAATGCAAAATGGCTACATTCTACTCTATAATTGTATTTTATTTCCAAATATATTTTGTTGAAAGTCACCTTCGCTTCTTACTGTAGCTCATTTTTAAATAACAGACAACGATTACCTTTATAAAGTATTTTGGATTGAAATTTTAATATTTAATTAACTGTTGTATTTTGTAGTGTAAATATTATTTTCGAATTAGGTATAAGGTATATAGGTATGTGTTATGGATTAACATTTAAATTTAACGATTTTAGTAAGTCGAAATAATATATTAGTACCAGGGGTGAATAAGTTGACAAGTCACATACTCCGAGGCGTTCCAGCTTAGTCCTCAGTTAGCGGCGCATCTGTGGCCGAGCTCAGGTAGGAATCTAATCCTATCTGGGGTTGATTATAGATGTCCATTCGGCAGTAGCCTTACCATCAGGTGGACTGCATGCTCGTCTGCTACTCCTGTTATAAAAAAGTCGAAAATACACTTTTCATTGGTATTTGTATTCTTTGGTGAGAGTTATTTAAAAAAATACAAATTGTGTGTGTGCAATAAAAAAAAACTGTTAACTTATTTATTCACCCTATAAATTAAATAATCTTAATACTTATTTTGTTTATAAGATATATCTTACATATAAAATTCTCGTGTCACAATGTTAGTTACCGTACTCCTCCGACGCGGCTTTACCGATTTTCACCAAATTTTATATGCATATTCAGTAGGTCTGAGAATCGGCTACTATCTATTTTTTATACCCCTAAGTGTTAAGGGTTGTTCACCCTTAACATTTTTTTATTTACATGGCAACACAACGTTTGCCGGGTCAGCTAGTAAATGTATATACATATTTGTATGTAGGTCGATTTAACTTATTCTCCCCTGGTACTCATATATTTTGTAACAATTAAAATTTGATTGTATATTTCATGTAATTAATTTTATTTTTGGTGATATGTTGTCTATTGCTTAAAAATGAGCTAAAGAAAACCAAATATTGTCTATGACAGCTAATGTCACGTTTATCGGCAGTGTCCCGTAGATGTATCATTTATATGGAAGTTTATGTAACATGTAGAGTATATCGTTGTTAATATTAAAGATTTTAGCCTATAAACGTGTGTTTTATTTCTTACTAGTAGAGCCTGAGGCTTTGTCCGCTTTTTAAATAGTTTAAAACATAGATAAGTATAGATATCTCACCGCCTTGTAATTGAAGGAAGCCATTAAATGGCTTAAACGGCTGGCAATTCTGTCTTTTAATGGTTGTCATGGTGTAATTTACGCGGAACAATGCCGGCATGCAGTTAAGTAGTGCAAAAACAAAAAATCGAAGGAAAAGTGCGGAGAAATATCGTTTCATTCGTAGATCTAAAAACTACATTTTTTTATATTTTCCAAACACGAAAATAGATGTCAGTGACATCTTCAATTGTCAAAACTGGTTATATTTTCTTGTTAGGAGTCATAGATTAGTAAAGATACTTCGCCGCCTTGAAATTGAATGACGCCACAAATGGCTTATTATCGTAAGTTCTTTTTTTGAATTCTTGACAAATAAAAACATTTTTAGAGAAAATTTACGAATAAATAACTAATACTGCGTAATTTACATGAATTTACATAATAAATAAATAATTATTTAAAATATTTTAGGACGGAGACGTGGCAATACTTTTTTACGCAAGTATTTCAATTGTCAAAACTGGGCACATTTTCTAGTTAGGAGTGAGTAATCTTTACTAATCTATGTTAGGAGTGAATAATCTTTACTAATCTATGGTTTGAAAACTAAAAACCACGCTAAAATCAACGATCCTAATGAGGTGAATGGGATACAATTATTAAAATCGTGTATTGTCATCGGTTCTTCATAAATGTTCAAAATTTTAATTAATCGGACCGTTCAGAGTGGGTAAAAATCCAGTAAAAGATTCTATTATATACATGAAGGTGGTAGAGCCCTTTGTGGTTCGACTCCGGCGGCACAACCACCACACCTATTTCTGTTATAACAGCAGTGTTAAGCGCTGCTGTGTTCCGGTTTGAAGGGTGTGGTAAGGGAGACAGACTTTTCCGAGGCATTCCAGCTTAGTCCTCAGGGGTAGCGGCGCATCTGTAGCCGATCTCAAGTACCTATCTAATCCTATCTGGGGTTGATTACAGATGTCCATGGGCGGCAGTAGCCACTTACCATCAGGTGGACTGCATGCTTGTCTGCTACCCCTATATTATAAAAAAACAGGTCAAGCTAATATATAAGCATGGTAAAAAATTACATGACATATTTATAACTGAAAATGTGTACCCTCATTGGAACGAACGTGGCGCCATCTGTTGACAATTGGTCGTACCAACTCAGAAACCTTCGTGTGCTCATGCACAACAACTTTGCTAAAGATCATCGCATGATGAAATGTATAGTTTACGATTCTATAAGGGCATGCAGGCACACATTCATTTCTAATCTTTATATACATAGATAAAAAAGTAAAGATAGTCTCCTAAATGGTTTCCCAGCTAGAAGAAAAATAGTCTATTAGCGAAGAGAAAAGTAATGCAACATATTTTATGCTTCATGTAGATACGAATAATTCATCGAATAACCAGTCATGCAGTAACGACTATCTATCTACACGTACAAAACATACAAACGCATAATGCTTTAGTATGTTCGAAACAGCATCATCTAGTTATATATTTAAACATAAAGAGTTTCTAATATCACAATAGGTGGCGCTAGTATGGCACTACTAGCTCCATCTGTTAATAAAATTTTGTACAATTTAACTTTTACGCAGCACATAGATGGCACTACAATACAGGATTTCCATCTCATAGATAACGTATCGTCGTAGAACAAGTTAAATAATCTCGTAGCAAGGAATTCATTACAAAACTTGATTATATTTTTGATATTTTTGAACTTGATTATATTATTTATAAACAATTCAACTACTTTCTATATATTTTTTTATAATATAGAAGTAGCAGACGAGCATCGAGTCCACCTGATGGTAAGTGGCTACTGCCGCCCATGGACGTCAGTAATCAACCCCAGATAGGATACTCTTACCTGAGGTCGCCACAGATGCGCCGCTACCCCTGAGGACTAAGCTGGAACGCCTCAGAAAAGTATATCTCCCTTACCACACCCTTCAAACCGGAACACAGCAGCGCCTAACACTGCTGTTATTAGGTAGAAAGCAGAGGTGTGGCGCAGGTACCACCGGAGTCGAACCACAAAGTGTTCGAGCTCCTTCAAAATATTTTCTATACCTATATTTTATAGTAAACTTACGTAGATATGTATGTACAAATTAAGTAAAAAATAGGTACATATAGGTATACATTATCTGTCCGTTTAAGATTTTATCTATTTTATTGTATTACGCTATTAAATGAAGCCAAAACTACTATAAAATACCAAAAGATAAAACCAAAATGATTGTGTAAAAAAGGCGAGTCCAAAAATTTCTCAAGAATCTATACAAAATCAAAATAATTTATTCAAAATTGATCAATAAAGAACTCTGAACGTTTTTAAGATATTTTGTTTCTCCACAGAAAATTAAAACCAATATAATATGACAATACATACGGTTGTTTTAGCAAAACACCATCTTACATTCGTCTTTCGAGCTTGGCACCGACCCGATTTGTTATCTATTCAATTTTGTTTTTCTTATGGCAATGAATTTCATTCTAGATGCTTTGTTGTCATGATTTTTCATATCCGCAATTAATATACTTAAGTAATGATTACCTACCGCTTTAAAAATATTTGAAAAATAAATTCTTAGTACTCATAATAAGATTTTTCGTAATTTACTTTACATTAGTTTGGATGCATAAAACGAATATCTAAAATCAACACTTTATAATACAAAAAGTAATATTAAAAAAAAACAAAAGCAATAATAATTTCGCTTCGCGCCAAATCCGTCCCGGCGCGCTCATCGGAACAACAGGAGTTGATTAACGGTGCTTCTATCCCGCTCACTCCCATTGCTAATTGTTGCTGTCTCGCTCTCAACGGGAGCTCTGCCGCAAAATGTTGCGTTCGGAATCTTGAATAGTTTGTTTTGATATACATTTATACATTTTCATAGATCTGATGTATAATAGAAATTCCATGAAGTTTTTTTATACAAAAAAAAATGAATTGTGGATGCCGGCTGACTTACACTTATGTGTGATCGGTTTGAGGTAACTACTTTACCTACCATGTGAAGTTGGTTATAGATGTCCGTACGCGGCGATGGTCACATACCTTCAAATGAATTGCATGCTCCTTTGTTATTTGCATACTTATTACATAAAAAATATACTTACTTTTTATACCTATTAAATATAGAAGTAACAACCAAGCATGCAGTCCACCTGATGGTAAATGGCTACAACCGCCTTTGGACATCTATAATGAACCCGAGATAATATTAATGTCCCACCTGAGTTCGACTATAGGTGCGTTGCTGCCCCTGAGGACTAAGATGGAATCCCTCGAAAAAATATGTCTCCCTTACCTTCAAACCGGAACACAGCAACGCTTAACACTGCTGTTATTAGGCAGAAATAGGTGAGGCGGTGATGCCGCTGGAGTCAAACCACAGAGGTTTCTACCACCTTTAAAACAATAGGTAGTTGCTATCGTAAAGGACAAGTTGGAACGTCTCAGTATGTCTCCGTTACTGCACATTTCAAACACGAACACGGCGCTTAACACTGTTATTATTAGACAGAAATAGATGAGGTAGCTCCTCACCAAAAACTATTCTAACCATTAAAAAAAATATTTAAAATAAACACAAAACAAAGACGCCATTTCTATTCCAACTGTACCCTACAAACGTATTCGTACTTGAGAATATAATGAAAGTTGTAAGACGCGTCTCGGTGTTAATTGGGAGCTTAAACTAATGTTTGCGCTAATTTATTCCGACATGAGCTATTTAATTGTTTCATTAACTAACAATAAGGTTATAGGGAGGCGGAATTTATAATTTGTATAACTAGTTGGCGGGTTATGTCTAGCCTATATTCATATATCTACGTCATAGATTAGTAAAGATTACTCACTCCTAACAAGAAAATGTACCCAGTTTTGAGATTTTCAAATTTCACATTCTCAGATTTACAGATTTTCTTGTTAGGAGTGAGTAATCTTTACTAATCTATAATATACATACGTAAGTATTTATTAGTTTTAAATTATGTGTAAGTAAGTATAAACCTACATACTGTCCGGTGTTTTTTTTATAACGCGTTTAATTTCACTTACTTTATTTTTTAAAAAATATGTTAAGATTGTCCATCTAGATATGATTTAATGTTATTGTTATTAAATCACAAATCTATATGGAATTAATTACTGTAATTAATAACAAATTCAATTTAAATAAAATCTTGGCAGGTACTTACCTTATTTAATTTTAACTGGAAGTATCTACCTAAGTATCTGCCTACCTGCGTATAGAAATAATAAACGCTTTAAATAAACGCTTTCTACACTCACAGCCCCACACTAGGATTCCCTGTGTCGTGGGTGCCATGGACACACACATAGACAAATACACAAACACCCAGACCCAGAAATAGAAATCTAAATTCATCATTTAGATATCTGTCTGGCCGGGGATCGAACCCGGGACCCTTTGCGCGTCAGACCGGTATGGTGACCGCTCCGCCACGTGGGTCTTCAAATTGCTCATTTAATAGAAAATATATGAGTGGTACGATTAAACGGCGGTACAATGACACCAATTCTCTCCTATATTTTAAGATAATCTATGTAAGTAGGTACTTATAACAATAGAAACCTTACCTATTTTATAGATCAACAATCTATAATAACTTTACCATAATACTTATATAATCTATACATAGATTAGTAAAGATACGTCGCCGCCTTGAAATTGAATGAAGCCACAAACGGCTTATTTTAGTAAGTTCTTTTTTTGAGTTCTTGACAAATAAAAACATTGTTAGTGAAAATTTACGAATAAATAACTAATACTGCGTAATTAACGTAATTAATAAATAATTTTTTCAAATATTTTAGGGACATTTTAGCCCGGTGACGTGGCAAAACTTTTTTACGCAACTATTTCAATTCTCAAAACTGGGTACATTTTCTTGTTAGGAGTGAGTAATCTTTACTAATCTATGAATCTATATTATAGTATACGTAACTGGGTACTCAAATTTTCATTACCAACTACCAACCTACACTAACTAATTTGTTCAAATTTCATATGTATGTAAAATCCTTATCTATCTATCTTGATATTAAATATAACATGCCCCTTTAATATAATCCTTAGCTACGTATTGTATATAATCCGTAGCTACTTGAGTAATTCCCCACGTTTGCCGTAAGCGGCCATTTTCGCTAATCTTTGCAATTAGGAGCTGACGACGCAGTTTTATTGTGTTGTCGGGAGCTGGTGGTTTCTAAAATGTCTTATTTTTTATATTTTTATAATTTTGGAGTAGCACACAGTCAGAGCTTTTGAAGGTGGTAGAACTCTTTGTGTTTCGACTCCGGCGGCACCACCGCCACACCTATTTCTGTTATAACAGCAGTGTTAAGCGCTGCTGTGTTCTGGTTTGAAGGTTGTGATAAGGGAGGTATACTCATTTGGGGCATTCCAGCTTAGTCCTCAAGGGTAGCAGCACATTTGGCTTCAGGTAGGTATCTAATCTTATCTAGGGTTGATCGCATGTTGTCCGTGCGGCAGTACTCACATACCATCAGGAGGACAGCATGCTCGTCTGCTACTCTTATATTAAAAAAAAATAACAACATCTAAGTTAAGATTTAATTTCGCGATCTGGGTGTTAATGTCATCTTTGTGTGTGTGTCCATAACACCCAAAACATAACCAATCATAGTTCACTATAGGAGTTTAAGTGTAAGAGCAACATTGTTTAAAAAAAATATTTTTATTCGATTTAAATACAAATAACATACAACTCCTGGTCCGGTGGTAGAAAGGAACAAATTAAAGACGTTATCGCTCTAAGTCGCGTTAATTACAGCCATTGGGGGGCGTAGCCTCCATTCCCAGCCATTTCATCTATAGATATCACCATCTACCAGAATCAAGTAGATATATATGTATCTATTACATATCTACTTGATTCTGGTACCCTGGTACATTGACCTCTAAAAGAATGGTTTAAAGCTCGGTTGTGATTTTTATGTGCGTATTAGAAATTAATTACCTATCACTTACGTAAATGGTGAAGGAAAACATCGTGAGGAAACCTGCATACCTGAGTTCTTAAAAAAAATCTCAAAAGTATGTGAAGTCTTCCAATCGACACATACCTAAGTAGGTATATACCTCTCCCATAAAGGCAAGTAAATAAAAAGTCTAATCTAAAGTAGTTACATACAAAAGTCTTGTATAAAGTAAATAAAAGTTGACATAAATTAATAAATGTACAATAAAATAAAAATTGGATTTTATAGTCCAATTTTTTAACAGGTAAATAAGTCATATGCCTAATCTTTGTATTTTATCGCTAACATCAAAGTATCAAAATCGTATAATCCAAAAAGAAAAAATAAGTCACTTACCATTTTTACTTTACAAAAAGCAGAACAAAGTCTCTATAAAGTCAAAAATTCTCAAAATCCCAATAACCAGTATCTCAGAGTTCGGCCCTGTGCCCCATCCAATTAGCGATCAGATTAAAGATATACCCGGGGAGCCATTACCCGGCAAATTACCGCCGGCCGTAGCCAGATACCGGTATACATACATATCTAGTATAGGACCTTTTTATTGGAAGTCTTATTTTGGTGTATATACGGTGATTTAGTTATTTGTCGTATGTTTTTTAATGTTGGTTGAGAAAATAAAAGAATAAGAAAAAGATAATAACAATCTATAAATCTAAAAAGTAAGAAATACGTGAAGCGAAAACTTTGAATACCCTTTTTGTTAGTTACAGTTTAGCAAAGTAGTACAAATTTAAAACAGTTAAACATTATATTTTATATCACGGCGTGCGTAAATGGACGTTTTACGCACGCTTCGCGTGCGCAAAACCCCCATTTCCGACCCCGTAATATAAAATTTTATACAACACGCGGACGAAAAATGTTTTTCTGACTCGTGTGATTGCAGTCCTCGCCTGCGGCTCGGCCTGCAAACTCACACTTGTCAGAAAAAAATTTTTCGTCCTCGTATTGTAATGTACTATTCTTAAATGTTACAAATCATAAGAAAATATAATAAAATCACATATAAAGATTTGTTTCGCTAGATTTGTGTTTAAAATATATAAACAAACAGTTTATATCTTTAAAATATTTCATAGCCAATCTAAACCTCGAATTGACCTGATCGTAAGTGGCCACTGCAGCCCTTGGACATCTGTAATCAAGCCCGCCGCTGCGCCGCTACCCCTGAAGACTAAGCTGGAACGCCTCGGAAAAGTATGTCTCCCTTACCACACTTCAAACTAGAATACAGCAGCGCTCAATACAAATATAAGCACAAATAGGTGTGGCGGCGGTGCCGGAGTCGAACCACAGAGGGTTCTACCACCTTCAAAATATGTACCACCAAAAATTAGTCAAAAGAACTGGGGGAGAGAGCATGACGGCATTACAGATAGTCATACCATTAATTTGCAATTCATCATCATCATCAACCCATTACTGTGCCACTGCTGGGCACGGGTCTCCTCTTAGAATGAGAAGCATTAGGTCATAGTCCACCGCGCTGGACAAGTGCGTATTGGCAGACTTCACATACCTTTGAAAACTTTTTCTTTTAAGATTTCTCAGGTACCTATGCAAGATTCCTCAGAATGTTTTCTTTCACCGCTTAAGCAAGTGATAATTAATTTTAAATTTACAATTACAGTATTTAATTCGCATTTACTTTACGCCAATAAATGTCCCCGTCAAAAAACACAAAATATGTACTTAAAACATAATCTTGACATCTCAAAAATGGGAACACAAAATGGAGTTTGTGTACACGAAATAAATGCTTCACTTATTGATTTACACCGATATAATTCACCAACCTGTTAGCAAGTGTATAATCTACCTTATATTTGCATTTTGGTAGGGTCGCCATGCGGTACGGTTCCCGGGATATGCGTAACATCTTTATATCTTCTATTAAGTTTATGTAGATAGATAGAAGTAATCAAAATGTATTAATTTGATTTTTAACTATTATGTTTACACAATACCTATTTTTTTTAATGATTAATTTTGACGGCGGTAGAATCCTTTGTACTACGACTCCGGCAGCACCACCGCCACACCTATTTCTCATAACAGCAGTGTTGAGCGCTGCTGTATTCTGATTTGAAGGGTGTGGTAAGGGAGATACTTTTCCGAGGCGTTCCAGCTTAGTCCTCAGGGGTAGCACTGCACCTGTGGCTAAGAAGCTAACTCTAAGAAGGAATATCTAATCCTATCTGAGGTTGATTACAGATGTCCATGGGCGGCAGTACCCACTTACCATCAGGTGGACTACATGCTCGTCTGCTACTCCTATATTATAAAAAAAGGCTATGAAAGTAGAAAAATCCTGAAATGTCTGGTAACTATACTAAGGCACCAGTCGTATCAAGGACATTATAGCCGTATCGGTGGCTACCCTACCCACCCGTGTGAACGTCCGCAGTTTATCGCTCGCCAAAACACAAACAAACACGCAAAGCAAACACATTACCCGATAACGTGGGAATTTGATCTGCACATTACATTTAGATTTGGGTTACAATTTTCACAAATAATTATGTATGTACCTACCTACCGACATAGAGTTTGAAGGTGGTAGAACCCTTTGTGGTTCGACTCCGGCGGCACCACCGTCACACCTATTTCAAGTAAGATTCACTTGCTTTAAAGGCGAAAGAAAACATCGTGAGGAAACCTGCTTAACCTGAGAGATCTTAAAAAATGGTATGTGAAGTCTACTAGACCTTGGCCAGCGCGGTGGACTATGGCCTAATCCTTCTCATTCTGAGAGGAGGCCCGTGCCCAGCAGTGGGACAGTAATGTTGACGTCGATCCATTTATCAACTCAAATTGGACACGCTGTTATCCAACGAAATATATTGAACGCCGACTTCAGAAATATGTGCTAAACCAACATTTATTTCAATTATTTTTCACTTTTTAGTGACATAGAAGTCGGTTGTATTTATTTGTTAACAAGTAATTAATTTAAAAAATCAAAATCCCGACTGCACCAGAAAGGCTGAAGTAGAATTTCCAAATGCAGTGAAATAGGCATTTCATTATTTTTATCCAGAACGCCAAATAAAAAGTTTCATAGTTGGTGTCTGCTTCAAAAACAAAAGATGTTCAAACAATATTATCCTATTTTATCCTCGTAGTGTTCATTTACGCTATATAAAGAACCTATGTGTAAAATTCCAGCACGCTTAAGTTCAGCGGTTTCCCTTTGCGTTGATCTCTGGCACAGCAACTCTCTCATTTGGTCAGACAGTCATCTCGATGTGTATATACGAGTATATATGTACTAGCTGACCCGGCAAACGTTGTGTTGCCATATAAATAAAAAAATGTTAAGGATGAACAACCCTTATCACTTAGGTGTAAAAAAAAAATAGATAGTGGCCGATTCTCAGATCTACTGAATATGTATATAAAATTTTTTGAAAATCGGTGAAGCCTTTTCGGAGGAGTACGGTAACTAACACGAGAATTTTATATATAAGATATATTATATAATGTATGTGTAATCTCCTCTTAATTTCCTTTATTTTGACACCCTACTCGATAGATTTGGTTAACTTTTTTAAAACGTGTTACTATTTCGCGAAAAAATTCACCATATACGATCTATAAAATATATAACTTCAGTAAATCAAAGTTTCGGTCATTATTTTACCTCGTTAGAGGTAGCATTTCATTATTTTTATCCAACAAGCCTGATACAAAATGTCATAGTGTTTGCTTCAAAATCGACGACTGTTCAAATGAACTTTTAACCCTTATTTTACCCTCTACGGGGTTGATTTTTCGGAGGGGGATAAATAAGTGCGTCTTTGTTCCTATCCAGAAAGCCAAATACAAAATTTTATAGTAGTTGCTTCAAAATTAAAGGATTTCAAAAAAACTGTTTTCCCCTTTTTTACCCTCTTAAGGGTAGAATTTCGAAAAGGCCTTTCTTAGTACTTATTCAAGCTATGTAGAGAACCTGTGTGCAAAATTTCAGAACTGTAAGGTCCTTGGTTTAGGCTGTACGTTGATTTCTGAAAAATGAAAAAGTCATTTATTTAGTCAATCAGTCAGTCACCTTACTGTTTTATATATATAAAAATATATTTTTATTATCTCCGTTTAATTTCCTTCCATTTGATACCCTACTCGATAGGTTCGGTTAACTTTTTTTTTTAAATGTGTTACTATTTCGCGCCAAAAATCCGCCATTTTGATTTTTTTTTTACTAACACCTATCTAAGGACACTCGGGTCATTGAGACAAATATAATGACACTTTAACTGTTGAAATTCATCCAGCCGTTTGTTAGATCGGATCAAATAAAGAAAGACAAACATACAAGATACGTGCGAAAAACATAACCCTTCCTTGGCAGTCGGGTAAAAAGATTAATTAGCCGCCGATATTTTAAAATAGATAACCCCATAGATAGATCCCTAATCTATGCTCTTTCACAAAAATCTATCCCCGTAGTGGGATTAGTTAGTCCACTTTATGATACACGAACTGTTATCAGTATTAATGATAATACAGTAGCACTTGCGATCCATTTTTGATAACGCATCAAAGGGAATATTATCCATTCCCTAAAATATTAAGTTATAGTCAGTATTACTATACTAAACGTGTCCTATGGCTTTGCTTGTTTTGTGCTACCTATATCTACACTAATATTGTAAAGAGGAAAACTTTGTTTGTTTGTTTGGTTGTAATGAATAGGCTCTAAAACTACTGGACCGATTTTAAAAATTCTTTCACCATTTGAAAGCTATTTTATCTATGAGTAATATAGGCTATATTTTATATGAAATATATTTGATAAATAGATTTTGAGGCGGTACAAAGTTTACCGGGTCAGCTAGTTTTTAATATAAGAGTAGCAGACGAGCATGCAGTCCACCTGATGGTGGCTACTGCCGCCCATTGACTTAATCAACTTGAAATAAAATTAGATTCTTACATGAGGTCGGCCAAAGCGCCGCTACCTCTGAGGACTAAGCTGGGATACCTCGGAAAAGTACCTATGTCTCCATTACCACACCTTAAACCAGAACCCCACTGTAATTAGGCAGAAATAGGTGTAGCGGTGTTGCCACACTTGCCACCGAAGTCGAATCCTAGAGGGCTTCATAATATTCTAATTAATTTCAATACGCACATAACTTTGAAAAATCTGAGGGATTTGAACTGACCCCTCGATTTTGCATTGATGGACGGAAAAACAATTTTCTTTTCATATTAGATTCAATATGGTCAGTGAAAGCGCTGTTTGCTAGCACTTACCGTCACTTACTGTCAATTACTGACCGCTGATATCCTATCTGAATGTCCATTTGCAATAATCAACCCACTCGGCTACCAGATTGGCGTTAAGTGCTCGGATCAAAAACAAAATATTTTCAAAATGGGTTACAGGTATTTTCATTGAGGAAAACGACGATGGTAAGTCACTGGCGTATGGTCCTCTGTAATCAACTCTAGATGGGATTGGAGTCCTATCTAAGGTCGACACAGTTATAGCGGCACCGTTAAACATACTCTGTAATAAAAAACGCTAAATAAACGCTTTCTACACTCACAGCCCCAGACTAGGATTCCCTGTGTCGTGGGCACACACATAGACAAATACACAAACAACTAGACCCAGAAACAGAAATCTAAATTCATCATTTAGGTATGTCTGGCCGGGGATCGAACCCGGGACCCTTTGCGCGTCAGACTGGTATGGTGACCGTCGTTATTTCAAGTGTCTATCTATTACGGTTTAAGAGATAGAGCCCTGTGGCAGACGGACAAACAGCGGAGGCTTCTTGTCTAATAAGGTTTTTTACCTACCCTTTGGGCACAAAACCCTAAAAAGTAAACATACCTACTTACAGTCGACTTCAACGTCATGGGTATATTATCACTGCTGTATGAATCATCAATCATCATCATAAAAATGCAGTGATAGCCTAGTGGTTAAGAAACTCGGCCTCTCGATCGAGGGGTCCGAGATTCAAATCCCAGGCACGCACCTCTGATTTTTCATAGTTATGTGCGTATTAGAAATTAATTATCACTTGCTAAACGGTGAAGGAAAACATCGTGAGGAAACCTGCATACCTGAGAGATTCTCAAAGGTATGTGAAGTCTACCAATACGCACTTGGCCAGCGCGGTGGACTATGGCCTAATCCTTCTCATTATGAGGGGAGACCCGTGCCCAGCAGTGGGACAGTAATGGGTTGTTGATGATTGATGTATGAATGAACATGTGTAATCAGTCTTAAATAGGATTGGATTTTTAGTGGTAGAGTCCTGTGTAGTTCGACTCCGGCAGCACCACCGCCACACCTATTTCTGCTTCATAACAGCAGTGTTAAGCGCTGTGTTCTGGTTTGAAGTGTGGTAAGGTAACACATTTATCCGCGGCGTTCCAGCTTAGTCCTCAGGGGTAGCGGCGCATCAGTGGCCGACCTCAGTTATAAATATTTAATCCTATCTGGGGTTGATTACAGATATCCATACGGCAGTAGCCACTTACCATCAGATGACTGCAGGCTCGTCTGCTACTCTTATATTATAAAAAGGTATTACGAGCTATTTTTACACAAAAATACGTGAAGTTAAATTTTATCTATTAGTCATAGTGTCGTTTCAGATTCCACAATCAATAATAAAGTAGATCACTTCATCATCTCGACGTGGGATGATAACGGCGCAGTTTCGACCCGTTACGGCTGTTATCTTTATGGTGAATCTTTTGTAAGATGAACACAAACATTTTCTTTCCTCTATACACACGGCATTACAAGAACTTTACTCTAAAAATAACGTTTCAGTTTTTTTTCTCTTACCATAACTTCATTATCATAAAATCATTTAGGTAAAGTAAGCGCCAAACTGCTAGTCCGCTATGAAGTTGTAGCGAGCAGGTGTAGTACAATTTGCTATGGCGACGCGATTCATTTCTATATTCAGAGCGGACTAGCAGTTTTACGCGGACTATACTAGTTATGAAAATTAAACTTAAAAGATTTTTTTCTTATGAAATTGACTTTAACTCACATTTAATAGGTATTCACTTGAATTACAGGTAAAATGCAACTAAGGGTTTTTTGATGTGAAACATCTATAGCCGCACGTAAAACCGATTTCTGGCGTGGCGTTCATATTAGACACGCTGTTTACATCGTTATCCAACTAAATATATTGAGCGCCGACTTCAGAAATATGTACTAAACCAACATTTATTTCAATTATTTTTTACTTTATAGTGACATAGAAGTCGGTTGTATTTTTTGTTAAATTTTTTTTATCATTATGACATATTTAGTTCCTATCACAATATGTTCTTTTCTGCATATTACTTTTACAAAATAATGTCGATGTTTCACATCTGCCAGGCGTCCCGTGACGGCTCACATTTTTTTTTTTAAATATGGACAGTAAATTATTAAATATAGCTACTTAATACCTATTTGCTTCCTTAGACTACCCTTTCTAACCTACCGACTTAAACCTACGCATATAAAATATTTATTTAAGAAACTCTTCTTAACCTAAGGAATAAATTTTGGCATGAAAATTGCTAAATCTTGATTCGACAATCGATTATGAGGAATATTTGTCAAATTCCCCAATCGATACAATCTAAGCCACTTCATCATCTCGACGTGAGACAACTGATAACAACCGCTTAGCTTCGACCCGATACGGCTGTTCGCTTTATGGCAAATAAGTACTTTTATCTAGCTATATTTGAATGTAGTAGAACCCTCTGTGGTTGGACCTCGGCGACACCACCGCAACACCTACTTCTGCCTAAAAATAGCAGTGTTAAACGGTGCTGTGTTCTGGTTTGAAGTTTGAAAAGAGACATGCTTTTCAAGGCATCTGCTTCAAGCCTATCTGAGTATCTATGATCAATTGTGACTGACTGAACAATCTTTATTAATCCAAACTGTGAACAATCTAAATTAATCCAAGATAGGCAAACCTACTGGGATTCATTACAGATGAATTTATACGTAAGCCGGGACCACTTACTATCAGGTAGACCATAGGATCGTTTGTTTCTGACAATATAAAATAAAAATAAAATACTAATACCACAGATAATATTAATATCCCTAATTTTAGATAAGTAATACGTTAATTTAATTTAATAATTTCCTTAAGTTTTAATATTTCTTTTTTGTTTAAATTATATTTTGTGTATATATTGTATATAGATTTATAGTTTGTAAATAGAAAATAAAAAAACAAAAAAAGAATTAAAATAATAAAGGGTGATGAAATGGTATAAAAAAAAAAGTAATACAACTATTATACATAGCCCAGCTTTTTTTATTTCTCCAAAAGGCTTTCGATATAACCAACTATTTTTTATTCCCCAAAAGTACTTGACGCAATGCTCCAAACCCAACAATTTATCTCTAATACACAACAAATCTCAAGATACGACCAGCTAAAAAGCAAATAATTCACACTTAACTGACATTATCTGACAGCTGTCACACGTTTGACATCTGTCAACGGATCCAAATGAGCCGGGAATTGCGGTGTGATTCAGGGAGATCGATGTTTTGTTATCTTGTACATGTTTTACATGTGGATTCGTCTGTTGTACCCATAGATTAGTAAAGATACTTCGCCGCCTTGAAATTGAATGAAGCCACAAACGGTTTATTAGTAAGTTCTTTTTTTGAATTCTTGACGAATAAAAACATTTTTAGAGAAAATTTACGAATAAATAACTAATATTGCATAATTTACGTAATAAATAAATAATTATTTTAAATATTTTAGAGACATTTTAGCACGGAGACGTGGCAAAACTTTTTTACGCAACTATTTCAATTCTCAAAACTGGGTACATTTTCTTGTTAGGAGTAATCTTTACTAATCTATGGTTGAACCTAACTTGTTAGCAAAGCCTAGTAGTTAAGAAACTCGGCCTCTCGATCGAGGGGTCCGAGGTTCAAATCCCAGGCACCTCTGATTTTTCAATGTTATGCGTATTAGAAATTAATTATAACTTGCTTAAACGGTGAAGGAAAATATTGTGAGGAAACCTGCATACCTAAGAGATTTATAAAAAAAAATCTCAAAGGTATGTGAAGTCTACCAATACGCACTTGGCCAGCGCGGTGGACTATGGCCTAATCCTTCTCATTCTGAGAAGAGACCCTTGCCCAGCAGTGGGACAGTAATGAATTGATGATGACTAAATTACAAAAACAAATAAAAAAAAACATTTGTTTTACAAATAAAAAACAAAAAACCCACCCGTCAAGTTCCTCAATTTTGGCGCACGAAAACAAAATGGCGACGTTATTTATGAGGAAAGTTTGGCGCGCAAATTGGAGTCGTGACGTTAAAATACGTTTATAATATCTCCCGGATAGCGGAGTCGGATTAAAACGTTTGTTTTGGGAAATTACGGCAACGACTTTGTCGATTTAATTAACGGTGGATAAAAGTTTTTGGAGATGTTACTTACTTGTAAGAAAATGACAGAATAAAAGGTTGTTTAGTACAGTCCATAGATTAGTAAAGATTACTCACTCCTAACAATAAAATGTACCCAGTTTTGAGAATTGAAATAGTTGCGTAAAAAATTTTTGCCACGTCTCCGTCCTAAAATGTCCCTAAAATATTTGAAATAATTATTTATTAATTACGTAAATTACGCAGTATTAGTTATTTATTCGTCATTTTTCTTTAAAATTGGTTTTTATTTGTCAAGAATTCAAAAAAATACCTAACAAATCAGCCGTTTGTGGCTTCATTCAATTTCAAGGCGGCGAAGTAGGTATACTTATCTATGAGTGGAGTATGTTTGAACTTACAATTAATTTGTTATTGTCCCACTGCTGGTCATGCAAAATGAAGGCAGAAAAAGTCTAGGCAAAGTTGACCAACTTGCCGAAAGAAAATTCGGTGGTACGGAACCATCCGTTTGGGAAATCGACTCGAACTAGGCCAATTACCTATTTATTCTGAGTCGATGATAAAATTGCCAGAGATACAAATACGTATTTGAGATGAGTTTTTTCTTGCCAATCAAAATTGCTGAGCAGACACCGAAATTTTTCAATTAGTAGGTCGTCTTGAGTCTAATTACCTAGTCTAGTACCTAAGTAGGTACATCTGGACTACCTAGACCTAGGTAGGTATAATTAATTAAACCACTCATGATCCATATCTGAAGTCTGAACAAATGAGTTTGAGGAGTTTTTACTCTCATGTGTGATGTTGTAGAAAATTTCTCAAAGATTTTTGACTCTAGAACTATGGCTTAAGCCCCTTAACTCTCTCAGTAATGGGTTGAGGAAAATTCTATCTATTAATATCTACATAGGGACTAACAAGTAGCATTTGTTATTAATAATCGATCTATGCATTACTTTGGCTACCAAAGATCGACACAATAACTTAAGAATAATTTCATATATAAACTGTTCGATCTCTGATAGGTACCTAAAATGTGGATAGATTGAATATTAATAACGGGCTTAAAAGTGTAGATAGATACATATTTAGACTAAGTTAAAACTAAAAAGACTAAAAACTCACTAAATTAGGAAATAAAATAACATAGAAAATTATCCAAAAGTACCAGGAAAGCAGACATAGATGGATCTTAAAAAGAATTATACCCCATTTGAAACATTATAAAACCAATGCGTCTAATTCGGCGGAGTGCAATACAAGTTCTCGCTAACCTATAAATATGTCAAAGAAATGTATAGTCTGTCTTACTCTAATACACTAGAAAAAGGTTATTTTGTCTCCTTCTAACAATAGATGCGATTGGACAAAAAACTTCGGGCGCCGCCCCTCATTACCGAAACAATGGCGGGAGGAAAAAAGAGGAAAAAGAAAATGTGTTTTGTCCCACTCGCACACATGAAATAGATGTTTCAAGTATTCTTGTAATACAATTACCTTTGAGTCGCTATCTGATTTGATTTTAGTTCAAATTATTTTGGAAAATGGCTACTAAGTAGTACCAAGATGTGTTTTTAATCTTTTTTGTGAGAAGCTCGCATTTTTTATACCTAATATAAGAGTAGCAGACGAGCATGTAGTCCACCTGATGGTAAGTGGCTACTGCCACCCATGGACATCTGTAATCAATCCCAGATAGGTGAGATAGGATTAGATTCCTAACTGAGGTCGATCACAGGTGCGCCGCTACCCAGTCAGATGGGCATGTGAATTTTAAAGGTGGTAGAACTCTCAGAGGTTCTATTCCGGCAGCACCACCGCCACACCTATTTCTGCCTTATAATAGCAGTGTTAGGCGCTGCTGTGTTCCGGTTTGAAGGGTGGTAAGGGAGACATACTTTCCCGAGGCGTTCCAGCTTAGTCCTCAGGGGTAGCGGCGCATCTGTGGCCGACCTCAGGTAGGAACATCTAATCCTATCTGGGGTTGATTACAGATGTCCATGGGCGGCAGTAGCCACTTACCATCAGGTGGACTGCAGGCTCGTCTGCTGCCATGCACATCTATAATCAACCCTAGATAGAATTAGATATTCCTACCTGAGGTCGGTCACAGATGCGGCGCTACCCCTGAGGACTAAGCTGGAACGCCTAGGAAAAGTATGTCTCCCTTACCACACCCTTCAAACCGGAACACAGCAGCGCCTAACACTGCTGTTATTAGGCAGAAATAGGTGTGGCGGTGGTGCCGCCGGAGTCGAACCACAAAGGGTTCTTCCACCTTCAGTTTGCACGAATTCCTAATGCCCATACATTTCCAATCAGTTCAATACAGTCCGCTAGGGGCGCTGATTGGACATGTATGGGCAAATACGTAAACAAATATAAAAACAGTCATTTTTGTAAAAACTCATACAGGTCACGTGTCCTGACGCGAGTTTAACATTTTTTACCATCACAAAAAGTTCACCGCTAAGGAAGTTTTCACATCAAAAAAGGTGGGGCAGTCTAGACTAAGGATTAAATATGCCTTTTTCTAGACCTTATCTAGATCTGTCTAGATCTGATTATCTGTCGTCAAACACAATTTCGATTTAATTTTACATCGACACGAATAAATGACAGGTCTACTGATAAGACAGGATGTTGGAGACAGTTTAAAATGTTTACGTATTTTAAAAACATTATCTCAGTGTCTAAGAATTCGAGATTAAAGTGATAGACATTTATGCTCGCCTGGTACTTTTGAAGATATAATTTTTAAGTGTGTTTAAAAAAATATGATTTTTTCAAAAAATTACAACTTATTTCGAAACCACGGGGCTAGTAAATTTTACAAAAAAGTAATTTGAAATATTTTATACAGATAATCTTTTTATTTTTTATGAAATACGCCAAAATCCCAGATATTGTTATTCCTACCTGAGATCGACTGTAGCGTTATCCCTGAGGACTAAGTTAGAACGCTTCGTATATAGTCCAAGATCCCAGGGCCACCAGACGTCACGTATTTTCTGACGAAGGAAATGTGGACGATTGAGTAGTGTTAGTATGTACTAAGAACGCATGCCTACCTGCTAGCTTGCTCAGACGGCCAATTTTCAGGTATCAGGTAATCAAGGTACATAAAAACTTTACTTACCTCACGTAAATTCTCCAAGCTGATTTTTACGTATATTTTAGGCAATATCCTTAAAAATAAGTCGCCAATACTCCCAGACACTTTCCGTCGGCCGTATTGCTTTGCAGACGCTTTAAAGCTCCCAAAATAATTACTTAACTTCACGTAAATTCTGATGCTCCATTTTTATATATGTCTACCAGACAACTATTTTAAAATCTTTTACAAGAAGACAGACCGATCCAAGGGGCCAATCATCCCCTAAGCTCAATTTTAATGCCTCTGTGGGTAGGAGCGCGAGGGCATTATCCACGCGCATGAGACTGAGTGAGACATGTATTAGGATATATTGACCTCTCTCTCTCTCTCTCACTCCGTTACAATTTACTCATATAACTTAATTATTAATATTAAAAAAAATCAGCTAAAAATAAAAAATCAGGTAAACAATTAAAAATTAACTTGTAAAAAAATGCTCATTTTACTACAATAATTCTAGAATTTTATCCTACAAGCTGTTTTGATAAATTCGAAAAAACTTCAATTTTTTTTTAAGCAATATCAAATACTCGATAGTGTTAACGAATTCATTGAATAACAGCAATTTTTTTTTAATTATTTATTTATTGGGAATTAATCATAAGTAAAATACAAAGTAGAAAAATATTAATCTCTCAAAATTTCTGAGTAGTGCCTCTAATCTTCATTATCATCGTCATTGAAATGTCGTCGTCGTCTTTTAATGTCCAGCCATTATTTTCGGGTTTGAAAATATTTATCATCTTCATAGTTGCATTGTTCCAAAACTAGCAATATAGTTAGTCGTCGTAATAGCTCGTCGGAACTGTTGCCAAAGCTCACTTTTGCAAGGTGGTAAGCTGCTAGCATCGAAGTTTTTCAATTTTTTCCGATTGCCGATCCGATTTCCGATTAACAATTATATGGTTTCTGACATTAATGAAGAATTCAATCATATTAAAGATGGAACATATGATTTTCATTGGTTCGACGGAGATGAATTACCGGGTTTTGTCAGTGAGTCGCTAGAAGAACAATCAGGTAATTTATTTTCGTTTCTCAATTTTTTTTTAATTATTTATTTATTGGGAATTAATCATAAGTAAAATACAAAGTAGAAAAATATTAATCTCTCAAAATTTCTGAGTAGTGCCTCTAATCTTCATTATCATCGTCATTGAAATGTCGTCGTCGTCTTTTAATGTCCAGCCATTATTTTCGGGTTTGAAAATATTTATCATCTTCATAGTTGCATTGTTCCAAAACTAGCAATATAGTTAGTCGTCGTAATAGCTCGTCGGAACTGTTGCCAAAGCTCACTTTTGCAAGGTGGTAAGCTGCTAGCATCGAAGTTTTTCAATTTTTTCCGATTGCCGATCCGATTTCCGATTAACAATTATATGGTTTCTGACATTAATGAAGAATTCAATCATATTAAAGATGGAACATATGATTTTCATTGGTTCGACGGAGATGAATTACCGGGTTTTGTCAGTGAGTCGCTAGAAGAACAATCAGGTAATTTATTTTCGTTTCTCATATTTTTTGTGTCAGTTTAGTTTTTTCAGATCTTCATTGTTTGAATTTTTTTTTACAGTGGAAGGAAATGAGAATGTTGATAGCGACAATGACGATTTAGATATTCAATATCAAGATTGGCTGGATGATGAATTGTCTAATTTCAATGACGATGATAATGATGATTAGAGGCACTACTCAGAAATTTTGAGAGATTAATATTTTTCTACTTTGTATTTTACTTATGATTAATTCCCAATAAATAAATAATTAAAAAAAAATTGCTGTTATTCAATGAATTCGTTAACACTATCGAGTATTTGATATTGCTTAAAAAAAAATTGAAGTTTTTTCGAATTTATCAAAACAGCTTGTAGGATAAAATTCTAGAATTATTGTAGTCAAATGAGCATTTTTTACAAGTTAATTTTTAATTGTTTACCTGATTTTTTATTTTTTAGCTGATTTTTTTTAATATTAATAATTAAGTTATATGAGTAAATTGTAACGGAGTGAGAGAGAGAGAGAGAGGTCAATATATCCTAATACATGTCTCACTCAGTCTCATGCGCGTGGATAATGCCCTCGCGCTCCTACCCACAGAGGCATTAAAATTGAGCTTAGGGGATGATTGGCCCCTTGGATCGGTCTGTCTTCTTGTAAAAGATTTTAAAATAGTTGTCTGGTAGACATATATAAAAATGGAGCATCAGAATTTACGTGAAGTTAAGTAATTATTTTGGGAGCTTTAAAGCGTCTGCAAAGCAATACGGCCGACGGAAAGTGTCTGGGAGTATTGGCGACTTATTTTTAAGGATATTGCCTAAAATATACGTAAAAATCAGCTTGGAGAATTTACGTGAGGTAAGTAAAGTTTTTATGTACCTTGATTACCTGATACCTGAAAATTGGCCGTCTGAGCAAGCTAGCAGGTAGGCATGCGTTCTTAGTACATACTAACACTACTCAATCGTCCACATTTCCTTCGTCAGAAAATACGTGACGTCTGGTGGCCCTGGGATCTTGCTCTAATAGGTATAGTCCGCGTAAAACTGCTAGTCCGCTCTGAATATAAAAATGAATCGCGTCGCCATAGCAAATTGTATGACTGCATCTGCTCGCAACAACTTCATAGCGGACTAGCAGTTTGGCGCGGACTATAAATGTCTCTCTATTCAAACCAGTATACAGCAGCGCTAAATTGCTGTCATAAGGCGATTCAGTATTTTCCAAAATTCACCCTAATAAATAAATCTAATAATTTCTAATTTACGTAGAAAATAATCATAAATTACATTATTTAAGTATGTACTCGTTTATTAGTTATATTAGTACCTAATAGAGGACGTAAATAGGTAGAATGTACGAGGCGTTCCAACTTAGTCCTTAGAGATAGCGTTGCATCTGTGATCGAATTTAGTTCCTATTTGAAGCGCCTAAGATGGGAAGCAGTAACGTAGTAAGTATCTACACGTCGTATTAAAATTTCGTTTATTTATTTTAAAGAATATAAACATTTTGTTTCTGAGTTGTTCAATAATTCAAAATCAAGTCCAAATTTCGTTTATTTATTTTAAAGAATTAAACATTTTGTTACTGAATTGTTCAATAATTCAAAATCAAGTTCAAATTTCGTTTTTTTTTTTAAAGAATTAAACATTTTGTTACTGAATTGTTCAATAATTAAAAATCAAGTCCAAATTTCGTTTATTTATTTTAAAGAATATAAACATTTTGTTACTGAATTGTTCAATAATTCAAAATCAAGTCCAAATTTCGTTTATTTATTTTAAAGAATATAAACATTTTGTTGCATAATTGTTCAATAATTACATTTTAAGTTAAATTTTCAACAAAAAATCATAAAAGAATCGCCTCGTCATTTCCAAAAAAACTTAGAATTGAACTCAAACAGTCGAAACAAAACATTAAGCGAAATCGTCTCTTCAGAATAGAATGAGTCAAGCGTGAACCGTGAAAGAGATAAACTGAGTGAGACAGAAGATTGGGCGGAGTTGCCAGTATAACTTGAGCTGTGATTTACTAGGAAGCTGGTCTGTTGAAGGTTCAAGGTATATTGGTGGTGAACCCCGCCTACTTTTCACACATGATAATAGCCGATATAACATAAGTTAATTCAGTTGTCGTCGATACCGCCGTGGGCTCTGTCGTAAATATCGCGGATTGGTAGTGAAGTGTTGTGTTCCGTTCGTTTCGATTTTGCTAAGGTATGTTCAAATTGAAAGTTATTACAAAGACAAAAATAGGTTATTTTTTTGTTTTTTAGTTTGTTTATAAAAATTGTTTAATGTTGATGTAACAAAGAAGCCGTGTAGAGTATTGTGTTAAAAATACGAACCTACTTGATTAAAGGTTGTTAAAAATGTATTTATATTTTATTTCAAAGAAAGTAAACAAGAAAAAAATAAAAAGTTTTTAAACTTAATTTTTTAGTGTAAATAATGGGGAGATTCCATGGGCTCTACAACAATGGTCATACAGGGCATGGTAATAGACCTATTACCTAAATACCTACCTAATTAAAAGTTGGTAGACGTATACATTTTAAACAGTTCGCTAATTAATATAATATTCATAATTTGGTGTGGTAAGAGAGACAGACTTTTCCGAGGCGTTCCAGCTTAGTCCTCAGGGGTAGCGGCGCATCTGTGGCCGACCTCAGGTAGGAATATCTAATCCTATCTGGGGTTGATTACAGATGTCCATGGGCGGCCAGTAGCCACTTACCATCAGGTGGACTGCATGCTCGTCTGCTACTCTTATATTATAAAAAAAAAAAAAAATTGACATATTTTTTTCTATGCTGACACCGGATGACATATTGACTTTTGCAGTTTGCTTTGCCGTCTTACGAATTTTCGATCAGGTCACATGTCCTGACCCGAGTTTAACATTTTACCCATCACAAAACTGAACAATGCCGCTAAAGAAGTGTTCACTTCAAAAACAGGTACTTTTCTCAATCTTGTAGACCCGCAAAGATATCCTACTCGTATTTTGTGCTTTCATTGACACATACAACGAGGAATACTGAAATACCCAGACCCAGAAAAAGAAACCCACATTCATCATTTACTTGTCTCGCCCGGGATCGAAGGCGGAACCCTCTGTGTGCGGTGGCATGTGAAACTTTACTGATTCGAGAGGCACCACCGTCACACCTATTTTTGTCTCATAGAAACGGTGTTAAGCTGTCTTCTGGTTAGATAGAAGACACAACTTAGGCGTTCCAGCTTAGTCCTCAGGGGTAATGTATACCTTTTGTTTGGTGATGAAGGAAAAAATTGAGGTACCAGGTGAATTAGGCGACACTGAGTTATGTGAAAGTTTTATCGTTTTTAAACCTGAAACCGTAGCCGTACTGAGGAGGCTACGTAGGAGGTACGAAGACTCTGGAATCTCTGACGGAACGCACTACTAGGTACTAAGCCTCCGTCCCTGTAGTTCCGGGACTAGAATAGGGCTACGGTATACCCTGCCTGTCGTAAGGGTGACTAAGAGGGGGCTTCCGGGGTTGCGGGCGGCAAGAGTGGGAGCTCGAACCGTCCAGTAAGCGACCCCGGGAAGGACGGCGGTAGGTGTGGTCGCGTACCGTCGTGAACACCAGATGTTGTGGGAGGAGCGAATGCTCCCCCAGGGCAGAGCCCGATCCGGGCATCGGGCACGGCCACCGGGGGGGTTTTAGTGCGGTAAAAATCCCACATAACCCTGTGTCGCTCCCACAGCGCTGGGTACCTTTTAAAGGTTTCCTCCTCGTGAACAAGAAAAAAAAGAGCAGAGCCCGATCGGGTCATCGCCATCCAGTTTTGTTCAGTCGGAGATCCCGGAATTCTCCAACAACCGCTGAAGACATCCACCTGGAGGGATTTAAATGCGGTAAAAATCCCACATAACCCGGCGTCGCTCCCACGTCGTCGGTTACCTTTAGGAGGTTTCCCCCTCGAAAAGAAAAAAAGGTACTAAGCCTCCGCTGTCTGTCCGTCTGTCACAGGGCTCTATCTCTTGAACCGTTATAGGTAGAAACTTTTTTGAATGACGATCTTACGTGGGTAACATATTGGGTAACTAGATTATAATTATGTTGGAAGTGATAGAACCCTTTGTGGCTCAAACCCGGCAGCACCACCGCCACATCTTATTCCGCCTAATAAATACAGTGTTAAACGCTGTGTTCTGGTTTGAAGGGTGTGGTAAGGGAGACATACTTTTCCGAGGCGTTCCAGCTTAGTCCTCAGGGGTAGCGTTGGGTCTGTGGTCGACCGTAGGTAGGAATCTAATCCTATCTGGGTGTTTACAGATATCCATGGGTGGCAGTAGCCACCTACCATCAGGTGGACTGCATGCTCGTCTGGCTTACAGCTCTAGCTTGACGAATTTTAGCACATAGGGTGTTGTAGGATTCCTATAAATTTCGAGACTGACCATAGGCTATATTTTTAAGCAATTAAGTTTTCATTTGCAAAATATTTTTTGTTTTTTAACACTTATGTATTAATATTTTAGGTGCCCCAAATTATTATCAAGTGTCCCGGCATTCCCTAAGACGGCCCTTCTAGCTATTTCAGTTAGGTACCTACATAAAACCCAGCGTTAGGTGATACCACATCATTCAACAGTGATGTAATTTGATGTTTTGTTTTTTGTTTTTATTTTTATATAATAGGATAAGCAGTGATAGCCTAGTGGTTAAGAAACTCGGCCTCTCGATTGAGGGGTCCGAGGTTCAAATCCCAGGCACCTCTGATTTTTCAAAGTTATGTGCGTCTTAGAAATTAATTATCACTTGCTAAACGGTGAAGGAAAACATCGTGAGGAAACCTGCATACCTGAGAGATTTATAAAAAAAATGTCAGGTATGTGAAGTCTACCAATACGCACTTGTCCAGCGCGGTGGACTATGACCTCATCCTTCTCATTCTGAGAGGAAACCCGTGCCCAGCAGTGGGACAGTAATGGGTTGATGATGATGATGAATAGCAGACGAGTATGCAGTCCAGATGGTAAGGAGCTACTGTTGCCCATGGACATCTATAATCAAGCTCAGATAACAACAGATTCCTACTCGAGGTCGGCCACAGATGCGCCGCTACCTCTGAGGACTAAGCTGGAACAACTCGAAAAAGTATATCTCCCTCACCACACCCTTTAAACCAGAACACAGCAGCGCTTAACACTGCTGTTATTACGCAGAAGTCGGTGTGGTGGTACCGCCGGAGTCGAACCACAAAGGGTTCTACTACCTTCGACCTAATACTACACATAGGTCCTGTACAGGTCAAACTAATAAGCATGGTAAAAAACCATAAAACCCGACTATAGAATATACATACTTAATTGGAGTTTATTGGAGTTTACTCCTTAAGAAACGATTTGAGTTATAAGGCCCGGTACGGAAATTTTATGAGGAGTAAAATCAAGTGTAACACGAAAAGTTGAGGCGTTACGTAGAAAGAGACAAACATATATATCCACACTTTACGCGCAACACCATTGAAGTCACTGAATAGAAATGTCATAATTTTATTTTTGTCACTCTAGACTCTCTCCTAGTAATGGGTTATTTAATTTGGTATAGGTAACTTATTGATTGATTTTTTTAATAACCTTTTACTTTTTAATGGGCCCCAGATTATTGTAACTCAGGACCCTGTACTCTTAGTATGAGTTTTTACGTTTTTACAAAAATGACTTTTTTGGTATTTCTTTACGTATTTGCCCATACATTTCCAATCAGCGCCCCTAGCGGATTGTATCAGAACTGACTGGAAATATATGAAATACGTAAACAAAAACAAAAACAGTCATTTTTGTCAAAACGTAAAAACTCATACTATGGGTACTGGTATTCCCTAAGGCCATGCCATATAGGTAAGATATTGCTTTTAGTTTCAGTAGATAACACCCAGTGTTAGGCATAGATTAGTAAAGATTACTCACTCCTAACAAGAAAATTTACCCAGTTTTGAGAATTGAAATAGTTGCGTAAAAAAGTTTTGCCACGTCTCCGTGCTAAAATGTCCCTAAAATATTTGAAATAATTATTTATTTATTATGTAAATTGTACATTGTAATTGTAGATTACGCAGTATTAGTTATTTATTCGTAAATTTTCTCTAAAAATGTTTTTATTTGTCAAGAATTCAAAAAAAGAACTTACTATAATAAGCCGTTTGTGGCTTCATTCAATTTCAAGGCGCTGAAGTATCTTTAGTAATCTATGGTGTTAGGCAATACGACACCATTCACCGGTGGTACGGAATTGATTGCCCGATTACCGAGAATTGTCGATAATTCCAATAATTATCCATTGCCAATTATTTGACAATTAATCGATTAACCGAATCTTGGAATTCAATCTATTTAACGATAAAAAGATAACTTACCTACGTTTACGTAAAAATGGCGGTTGAAATAAAATATACCTACCTACTTACATTTTGTACTTATTTGAAGTTATAGACTAGTGTGGTTTGACCTTCGGTCTTTAAATCTGCTGGTCCCAGGTTCGAATCCTACGGATTCACGTCTACTTTTCCGTATTTATGTGCGTACATCTATAAATATCTATTTATTTAAAAAATATCATGAAATCTTAAATTTATTTTATTGTAATAAAAATTATAATCTGTTTAAACAATTGAAACAATATAAAAATGGTAATAATAAACTATATACAATATTTTAAATTAAATATTATATAATAAGCTACCTCCAAATTACCGTCCCTGGGATGAGTTAACTTTAGAATTTAATTATTTTTATCGTGAATAGTAAATTAAATCATCAACCTTGCTTTTAACATCTTATATGTAAGCCTTCATTGTCTGACCGTTGGTCACAGGGATCTATTTTTTAAACCGTAATAGATAGACACTTAATTTTTTACAGAGTATGTACCTAACTACCTTTGAAGGTGGTAGAACCTTTTGTGGTTCGACTCCGGCGGCACCACCGCCACACTTATTTCTGCCTTATAACAGCAGTGTTAGGCGCTGCTGTGTTCCGTTTTGAAGGGTGTGGTAAGGGAGACAGACTTCCGAGGCGTTCCAGCTTAGTCATCAGGGGTAGCGGCGCATCTGTGGCCGACCTCAGCTAGGAATATCTAATCCTATCTGGGGTTGATTACTGATGTCCAATAAAATTAATTCATGTTTAATTTTATTTATAACTAGCTGATCCGGCAAACGTTGTGTTGTCATATAAATAAAAAAAAATTAAGGTTGAACAACCCTTATCACTTAGGGGTATGAAAAATAGATAGTAGCCGATTCTCAGACCCACTGAATATGCATATAAAATTTGGTGAAAGTCGGTAAAGCCGTTTCGGAGGCGTACGGTAACTAACATTGTGACACGAACATTTTATATATAAGATTTTTGCATTTTTTTACTTAAGTGCCGGTTTCATACTTTATCATATTTTAAGAACGTTATTCTTATCCATTAATAATAATGTTACGATAATTATAAGTAAGAATTATGTCTATTTTTTCAAAATAAACGTAGAGCCGACGGTAAGCCACAGCTAAAAGACTTTAACGGGTTACGAAACGTATTACATTTTACTTATATTCTAGTGTTAATATAACCTTCAAGTTATTTGAGTATTTGTTTACATAATCTCAGGTTTAATGTCAGTTTAAATAATTGGCCAAGTGCAAGTGAAACCCGCACCTGGAGGGTTCCTTACAACGAACATTTTCATTTTTTTTAATTTCTAGTATTTATTATTATAGCAGCCATTGAAGTACACACATTGTCAAAATTTTAACTGTCTACCTCTAACGGTTCAAAAGTTAGTTGGAAAAATATCGAATAGCAGTTTGTTGTATGGGGACCCCTTTTTGTATTCAACTTTATTTATTTTTAGTATTTGTTGTTATAGCGGCCACCGTTATGTATCCTCTGAAAAAATTAAAGTGTCTATTTATTACGGTTCCAGAGATGACCAGTGACAGACGGACAGACGGACAGACAGCGAAGTCTTAGTAATAGGGTTCTGTTTTTACCCTTTGGGTACGGAACCCTAAAAAAACCCATATATATAAAATTAGGTGTGACGGTGATACCATGACTAGAGCTATACTTCAGCTCTATCTTTCGAGTTGGCGGTAGCATTCTTTATGGACTGCTGCTGCCATTGCACAGCTGGACACAGGTCTCTTTTTATAGCTCCTCCTCCATAACGAAACACCTTGTGAAGTGGTGGTAGTTGTATTGACATTCAAAAAGTGCTCTGTAAAGGACCTATTTTGAATAAAAAAAAATATTTGATTGAAGGTGGTAGAACCCGTTGTGGTTCGACTCCGGCGGCACCTCCGCCACACCTATTTCTACCTAATAACAGCAGTGTTAGGCGCTGCTGTGTTCCCGTTTGAAGGGTGTGGTAAGGGAGATAGACTTTTCCGAGGCGTTCCAGCTAAGTCCTCAGGGGTAGCGGCGCATCTGTGGCCGATCTTAGGTGGGAATATCTAATCCTATCTGGGGTTGATTACAGATGTCCATGGGCAGCAGTAGCCACTTACCATCAGGTGGACTGTATGCTCGTCTGCTACTCCTATATTATAAAAAAAAATTAACTGGGGTAGACAATATGTCCATCATACACCCAAACCAGGGGCCCTACCACCATCTTCTAAAAACCATCATAGTTCAGGGGTACTACCATCTCTTAAAACAATATTATTTTAAACATACTTTCACTTTTTTTGCAGGAAATTTAACTTTTTATGCAAAATTTGACAATTTCAGTTGGTTTTATACAATGGATAAGCGAAAAATTAATAAGGGTTTAAGTTTGTTCAACTGTGTATGACGGAATGTTTTAGTGTTTTAAGGAGGAAATAAAACTTTCCTGAACTGTGATGGTGTTTAAAAGATGGCGGTAGGCCCCCAGAAAAGTTTTATTTCAATATTGCATAAACATTATTTTGTGTCTTACCACGACCTCCTTGAAACATTATTTTCAATGTATGATTAAAATAATATTGTTTTAAGAGATGGTAGTATCTCCCAGAAGTATATATTTGACTGGGGTCAGATCGGTATGGTGCCTACTCCGCGACGTGAGCAGTTTTTAACCGACGTCAAAAAAGACATTCTGTATTCAACCGATATGTACATATTAATACATATATATTAATTACTCTAATAAGAACGTAGATAACAGATATACTAACGTTTCGTTTAGAATACTCGTACTTACACGTAATCGTAATTTTTTTTATATTCACTTCTTTAACACAAAACAAAACTTATTGAGCAGCACAATGTTTATAGCGGGTTAATATAAAATAGAAAAAAGGGATTTTTTTTTTCTTTTTTCCTCCCGTTTACTACAACTCATGGCACAATGTATACTGTACAGGCTTCCGAGCAACGTTCGCATACGGTCCGGGCTGAAGATCAGTTGCCGAGATCCAATCTCGGTTTTTTTCTGAGCTCCGGAACCTTTTTCATAGACTTTAGCTACAACACTCGATTATGTATTTTGTTTGTTTTTACATTTTATTTTATTTTATTATTTTTAGTTTTTTTTTTTGTATAATTTGATTTCTTAAGAAAATTTAGTTAATAAGTTAATTAAGTTTGTGTTTCCATATGTGTATTTTTGGATTTGACTGTTTATTATGTGGTATAATTTGTTGTTGTTGCTTAAGTTGTTGAAATAAATAATCTATCTATCTATATATGTAAGTTTACTCCGCGATTTTCTCTAAAACAACGATTTTTTCTTATTCATCGAATTTGTAACGAGTTTTATCGAATCGAACTCAAAACAAACGATGCCACATAACACTATGCCTCATAGGCATTTAATAACTATAATTAGTCCGTATGGCTTTACAAAACCATTGTTTGACTAAATAGTTACAATATGGCCACAACGAACAAACATCGGTCTAACATTCAACCTATTTAAACACGAGCTTTTGCCCGCGGCTTTGCTCGCGCTACGAAGTAATATTTTCATCCCCTATTTTATCCTCTTGGGCGTAGAATTGATCAAAATCCTTTCTTAGCGGATGCCTACGTCATAATATCTACCTGCATGCCAAATTTCAGCCCGATCCGTCCAGTGGTTTGGGCTGTGCGTTGATAGATCACTATGTCAGTCAGTCACCTTTGAGTTATATATATTTATAGAAGCTAAGCGATAGCCCAGTGAAATGTTATGGATCGGGAGTCTGGGGTTCAAATCCCAGTCATAAAAATGTTATGTGAGTATTAGAAATGAATTTTCACGTTAAATGCTAATAGGAAACGTCGTAAAAACCTTTTTAGGGTTCCATATTCAAAGGGTACACGAAACTACTATTTATTTGTCTGTCCGTCAGTCACAGGGCTCTATCTCTTAAACCGTAACAGATAGACATTTGAAATTTTAAAGTGTGTATTGTTATAGCTGCTACAACAAAGAATAAAAATTAATAAATGCTGAAAATAAAATGGGGTCCTTGCTTATACAAGATGACATGAAGGAGTCCGTACCACCAAATTTAATTATTTTATTTTTATTATTGTTATTATAGCAGCTATAACACAGGCATTGGGAAAATGTAGAGAGTCAGATAAAGATAGACCTGCGTGTCAGACAGACAGAGAGCGGAAGCATAATAGGCTTCCATTCTTAACCGACTTCAAAAAAGGAGGAGGTTACTCAATTCGACCGCATAGATTAATAAAGATTACTCACTCCTAACAAGAAAATGTACCCAGTTTTGAGAATTGAATTGAATTAGTTGCGTAAAAGAGTTTTGCCACGTCTCCGTGCTAAAATGTCCCTAAAATATTTGAAATAATTATTTATTTATTATGTCAATTATGCAGTATTAGTTATTTATTCGTAAATTTTCTCTAAAAATGTTTTTATTTGTCAAGAATTCAAAAATGAACTTTCTAATAAGCCGTTTGTGGCTTCATTCAATTTCAAGGCGGCGAAGTATCTTTACTAATCTATGTTCGACCGTATATATGTGTTTTTATGTTGGTTCAGAGATTTTTTCGCGATGCCGCGACCGATCGACATGATTCAAACACTATTGTATGCGGCTAGTTCCACAGGGGGTCCCATTTCGAAGAAATTTGAAAATTTTCGCCAGTTTTCTCGGAAAATTGGAAAAACCCGATTTCATATAAACGTCAATAACTTGCATATTTCGCGTGAAGTCGGCGCTCAATATATTTCGTTGGATAACAGCGTAAACAGCGTGTCCAATATGAGCGCCGTCTTCAGAAATATGTACTAAACCAACATTTATTTGAAATATTTTTTACTTTGTAGTGACATAGAAGTCGGTTTAATTTTTTTGTTAAATTATTTTTTGTCCTCCAGTCATAGATTAGTAATGATACTTCGCCGCCTAGAAATTGAATGAAGCCACAAACAGCTTATTAGTAAGTTCTTTTTTTGAATTCTTGACAAATAAAAACATTTTTAAAGAAAATTTACGAATAAATAACTAATACTGCGTAATTTACATAATAAATAAATAATTGTTTCAAATATTTTAGGGACATTTTAGCACGGAGACGTGGCAAAACTTTTTTACGCAACTATTAATACTACTATATATAACTTTAGGGGTCGTTCAAGTATTACGTAACGCAATTGGGGGGGAGGGGGGGTCTTGTAAAACGTTACGATGCGTTACAGGGGCGGGAGGGGGTCTTCCGTAATATACGTTACGTAACATTTTTTTAATAAAAAAATAGGGAATTAAATCTCCTAAATTGGCAACCCTTTTAATTTACGTTTTACGGGAAATCCTTTGAATGAGTGGGTTCAGCCGAACTAAATCCTGAGTATTCTGAGTTAGACTAAGTATAGTACAGTATAGCAGTATGTATACTTTGACTATACTTAAACTAACTTAGAATACTCAGGAAACCTAGTTAGGCTGAACACGCTCTTTGTATAGTCTGGTTGTCATTTTTAATTTGTTCTCACAAGTTGGCAAATCTTTTCGTTCATATTTCACGGGGAATCCCTAGATTGTATTGTACGTCATTTAATGTTGTTTCCGTTGTCAGTATTCGTTAGTGTTTATAGACAAGTAGAGATAGGTTGTACTAGGTAAATTTGGGACTAGGTATGTCTGTTCCTAGTATTTAAAAATACGTGATTCAGAAACCTGTTCCACCTAGTCCCATAAAGTCTCATTAGTTAGTACAATTTGGTGTGGACTAGGAACTTATTCTTGGACTAAGAAGCTAGTTCGTTCATGCCTTGCATCAATACGTAAGGGCGGTAAGGTTTGCACGCGCACTCACTAGTAATAATGAATTGTAATCTTTCCTTCATACTTTATACAGGCTTAGGACTGTCAACGTCAACGTTAGATTTATCGAAATAGTAGTTTGATTTATCATTAAAGGTTTCGTGAGCCGGCGCGGCGTCCACCTAAATAACATTCGTATAGATTCGGAATAGATACACGACTGAACAATTCCGAATTTTCACACATTTGACATTTCATACTTAATTCGCATCAAGTATCTGTTTGATCCGACAGCGACTAGGTGTAGTTAAAAAGGACAAGTATATTTTTGCCTGCCCATGAGTTGATTTTTTATTAGTTTTTACTCTTATTCGCATTAAAAATCTCTTGTTTTATTTCTTAGTATTATAAAGTAAATATGTAAGTAAAAGTATCCTAAGGATAAAAACTATAACATAACTTTTTAGCGAGTTTAGGGTAAAAATTGACACTTGAGTGTTACGTAACGTTAGGGGGGGGGGGGGTATAGAAAAACGTTACGGTGCGTTACAACGGGGAGAGGGGGGGTCAAAAATCTTCTAAAATTGCGTTAAGTAATACTTGAACGGCCCCTTACGTACTCATCTATGTCTTCAGTATAGAACCAAAAAAGGTATGAAGATATATAGATAAATCCTAACTAATATTGTAAATGCGAGTATGACTTTGTTCAACACACTTTCACCTCTTAACTACATCACCGGATGAAAATTAGTCCACTTATTGTCGAAGGTCTAGAAAGAACATGGGTACTTTTTATCCTGAATAAAAATGCTGTTCCCGAAGGCTAGATAAATATTCGCTAATATCATTAATTATTTTGTACTTATTTTTATTCATTTTATTATTGTCAACAATACTTAGTTATGATGCAACAATAGATGGCGTTGGGGTGATGATGAATAATACGTAAACAGAGGATAATAAAATTAAAATACATAACTATACTAAAATATGTTTTATGTTTCTTATTTGTAATAATAATATTACCAGTTATAGTAGTACCTAAACGGATTGTAAAAATTTCAACCGTCTTCTTAGTACGGTTTAAGAGTTAGATCGAAAAATGCCTGAAATCCGATTTGTTGTATGGAGACTCTCTTCAATATTCAACTTTATTTTATTTTTTGGTATTTGTTGTTATAGCGGTCACCGTTATGTATCCTCTGTAAAATTCATGTGTCTATCTATTACGGTTCCGGATATAGCCCTGTGACAGACGGACAGACGGACAAACAGCGAAGTCTTAGTAATAGGGTTCCGTTTTTATCCTTTGGGTACGGAACCCTAAAAACAACTATTGTCATCGACCTCTGACGGGGAACGAAGCCACGTGAAAAAGCTAGTTAATAAAAAGAAGTACTCAATCAGTTAGTATCAAAGTTTCATAAGCGTAATGCAAGTATTTGATTAAAAAGATAATAATTAATAATGAATCCCATATAGGATACAAATCGGTCAATGAATATCGAATTATCGCCATTTTCCGTTTAATATAGGTACTTTATTATCTGTGACACGTGCCTTGCCACAGATAAATGATATTAAAAAGTTGACTTCCTGTGCCTATAGTGTTTCTCATTTGATGGTAGAATCCTTTGTGGTTCGACTCCGGCGGCACCACCGCCACACCTATTTCTGTTATAACAGCAATGGTAAGCGCTGCTGTGTTCTGGTTTGAAGGGTATGGTAAGAGAGACATTTTCCGAGGCGTTACGGCTTATTCCTCAGCGGCGCGTCTGTGGCCGACCTCAGATAACTAATCCTATCTGGGGTTGATTTCAGATGTCCATACGGTAAGGCTACTGCTTACCATCAGGTGGACTGCAAGCTCGTCTACTATATTATAAAAAAGAACAACCATCTAATCGTTTATTTTGTTCACAGGTCGACAATGTAAAAGTTGGACACGCGATGTCATCAGACATTCTGACAACTATGTACCGCCGACAGTCCTCCGAAGAGGAGAAACCGCTCGAAATAGACCAGGACTCGAACCCAGACCACAGCCGCTCAAACACACCCAAAAACATGAAATATTACAAGCAAATTGACGACGAAAAAACCATACTCAATCAGGGAAAAAAGTCTTTTTGTATCGACGCCTTACTATCCAGACATATTGAACCTGAGACCAACCAGGACCGCATGACTCAGCAGAAGTATCTAGCCTTAATCCAGAACAAGAATTACATAGCCAGATACCAAAATGAAAACTACGATACCCAGATAGAACAAAACACGATCAGCAAATGCCAAAGACTGGATAGTTCGAGTTTCGAGCGCGTAGACACAGAGAGCCCCAGGTCGGGGCAAAGCAGCCCCAGGAGTGGGACCCCGTCTGACGATGGCAACAGGTCTGAGAGCTACAGTCCGCCCATCTCGCCGGGAGTTGAAGGCGTGAATGAGGAGTTTGAAAGCTATAGACCTGGTGAGTTTTGTGTAATATTGGGTATTAAATACTTTTTCTGTGTAAAACAGTGTAGCATGATTGTGTTTTGGTTTGAATGGTGTGATAATGATGAAGCAGGGTTATAAATAAATGTAGATACTTATATATCCTTCTTAGCAAACCATTGTCAATTACAGTGTAAACTCCATGTAACGTCACTCGATTTAACGACAAACTCTCTAAAGCGTCGAAAACAATTGGCTTAGTTGGTTTAGCTTATATTCCATACAATGACACACTCTACATAGCATTACACCCACTCTCAATAACGACCACAATTGAGTAATAAAAAGTACCTTTTAAGTTGCTAAAATTAGTAAAAATTGCGCACCTGTGTACGTTATTTTGTCGCTTTATTATCCTAGCCCGCAATAAACTCGACTGTCGGCATCATGCATACGAAACTTACTTCCTTAGTCACCAAGATGCCTCAATATCAGAAGATATGAATAAAATAATTTAAAAAATACAACAAAATTACTGGTGCAGCAAAAGACGTCAGAAAAAATTGCAGACTACACGCAATAGCGTTCAAATAAGATTATTTTTTATGTACATAACTACTAACACTAGACTGAAATAAACTTTTTCTTTTTCTAATTCTGATTTTTCTTCTCTCCATTTAACGACCACTCTCTATAACGCCATAAAATGCACAGTCCCTTCAGTGCCGTTATATAGAGTTTACACTGTATAAGCAAATGACTGTCACAACTTTTGTATAAAAATCAGTTTTGTATTATCGATATTTCTTCAAACGTAAAGAATATAAGTAAAAAGTAATAATAGTAATAACTAGTAAGATTTCGTATTTATTTAGATAACTGCACTAGCGCAATGATCTCTCAGATGAAATCTCAGATTCTTAAATTAAGATTAAAGGAGTTTTTACCACCATCTTGATGGTTCACGAAACATGTGAATTGTGAACATCCAGAATATTGTGTGACAGTGGTCTAGCAAGGATCTGAAATCAATCATAAATTTGTCTAGAAACTAAAGTTGCAACACTACAAAATCTACTTAAATTAGTTTGCCTTTTTATACTCACGTCACTGTTTTAATCCTGGTTGAACGGGATGAAAATATAAATGGGGTTGGAATTTGTCGAATCTCACAAAACTCTTAGTTTTCTCCAAAATTTTTCAAACTAGGCACCTATAGGAAAATATAGGGAAATAAACAAAGTAAAGATTTTTGATTTGATTTTGATTTGAAAGAATAAATATGGCGGTTGGGTTTTTATAGTCACACTGATAAGAATTTTATTTTAAATAATTGCTTCTCTTAACTCATTTCTAAACAAAATCATTTCTTCCAGGCATCATCCCCAAGCCAGGGCTGTTGCCCCAGAACCCAGCGCTAGTCGCGGCGCAATCAGCAGCACTCTTCAACTACCCCCAGCTGCCCCAGGGCCTACCCCCCGGGGCGCCGATGCCCTCCGCCTTCCACCACCCTGGGGACCGGGTCCTCCATCACATGCAGCTGGAGTGGCTGGCGAGGACCGGCATGTTCTACCACCGGATACCAGAACTAGGTGGTAAGTAATTATTCAGTTTTTATTTTTTATAATATAGGAGTAGCAGACGAGCATGAAGTTCACCTGATGGTAAGTGACTACTGCCGATCATAAACATCTGTTATCAACCCCAGATAGGAATAGATATTCGTACCTGAGGTCGGCCACAGATACGCCGCTAACCCTGAGGAAAAAAACAAATAAACTACTAAAATATAATAGACAGAAAAATAATTCATAAATTAATAAGATTTTTTAAAACTCTGCAAAAAATGCGTTTATTTAAAACTCAAACAATATAAATTACGACACCTACTTTTATAACAAGCTTCATAATCAAGCCATTATCCAAATAATTGCTAATCACTTAAAAAAAATACACTTGCAAGGGGTGGCGATGACGGACAAACAAGGGTAGTGCATTTGCAGTACCGGGTGTCAGGAATGTTTCGGCTTTGTCAACAGGTCACGATAAGCCGTCATGTGTTACAATTTGGATATTTTTAGATAAAATAATCTATTTATATATAATTTTACCCAAACTATGTATTGGCATTCAAAAAGTGCTCAGTAAAGAACCTATTTTGAATAAAAAAATGGTTTTGATTTTGATTTTTTGAATGTATAGATTTTACCGCTTTTAAAAACGAACATTTCACAGTACTATCACAAACATATTATACAGGAATTGGAGTCTGTTTTTAATATTGATATAACTGCTTTTTACTACATGTAAATGAATATACATACGGTACATACACCGAAATGACATTTTTTACAATTTTTGTCTGTCTGTCTGTCTGTTTGTTCTGGCTAATCTCTGAAATGGCTGGACCGATTTTGACGGGACTTTTATTGGCACGTAGCTGATGTAATAAGGAGTAACTTAGGCTACTTATATTTTAGAACTAGCTGTGCCCCCGTTTCTTTATAACGCGGGGCACAGCTAGTATTTAATAAATTTATTTAAATATAGGTATTCTCTAAAGTAGGCTTTTTAGTAACGTCAATTTATTTTTCGTATTATTTTCATTTGATGAACCCTTCGTGATGCCCTTTTTTTTATAATATAAGAGTAGCAGACGAGCATGCAGTCCACCTGATGGTAAGTGGCTACTGCACCATGGACATCTGTAATCAACCCCAGATAGGATTAGATATTCCTACCTGAGGTCGGCCACAGATGCGCCGCTACCCCTGAGGACTAAGCTGGAACGCCTCGGAAAAGTCTGTCTCCCTTACCACACCCTTCAAACCGGAACACAGCAGCGCCTAACACTGCTGTTATTAGGTAGAAATAGGTGTGGCGGTAGTGCCGCCGGAGTCGAACCACAAAGGGTTCTACCACCTTCAAATCACCTTTTATTTTATACATAAAAAAAAAATTGGTCCGCAACCTTTTGATGTCCCTAAAAGTAAGAAAATTAAATAATATCATATCCATATTATTTATTAAGCACAAGAAGGTTCCTTATCGTAACGTAGGTAAAAATATGTACCTATAGCAAAAATACATTTTTTTTTCAAATCAAATCAAATCAAATATAATTTATTGTGGAACATGGGTACATGGTACATGGTATTTTGAAGTTGACAAAGCATTTTTTCAATCTATGTTATTCTACTTAGTAAAATCGCTAATGCATAAAAATGCACGTTTGATCGCTCTATCGCCAAATGCTTCTAATTGCACTTACATCCCAAAAACCTGCTACAATTAATTTGACCAATGAATTGCTCGATATAATGAGCAAAGTGTGACATCTGTGCCGTGTGATTATCCGCACTTAATCACACCCCATGCGCTTAAGTAACATTATAAACACACCCCATAAATAAAACTATTCATCCTTAACCAAGGGGTAGGTACTGTTGAAATATTTTGGACCACCGGCTTCGAAATTAGGATTTTTAGGCACATTTTTACAAGTTTTCGAGCGTATATTTTTTTTTATAATAGGTAGTAGGTAGATGGGTATGTAGGTAGGTATAATAGGTAGATGATAAGTGGCTACTGCCGCCCATGGACATCTATAATCAACCGCAGATCAGATTATATTCGTATCTGAGTTCGCCAACAGATGCGCCGCTATCCCTGAGGACTAAGCGTGAATGCCTCGGATAAATATGTATTTCTTACCGCACCCTTCAAAGCAGAACACAGCAGCGCCTAACACTGCTGTTATTAGGTAGAAATAGGTGTGGCGGTCGTGCCGCCGGAGTCGAGCCACAAAGGGCTCTACCACCTTCGGAAGTAATTTTAACAATTATTATTTTTTTGTCTAGGGGTATGTTTTTCTGGCTAATCTTCAAAACTGCTGGACCGATTTTGACGCGACTTTCACTGACAAATTACTAATCTTATAGAGAGTAACTTAGGCTACTCATATTTAAAAAAAGTTAGTGATCCGCGCAAGAAAATTAAAACCAATATAACTTAAACTTAAATTAAAAAAAATATAACTAACGACTGTTATAATAAATTAAATTATACATTTATTCCCTGAGATAAACATTTTAAATCTATCTATCAATATTTAATTATCGGAACATGTGCCAACTGTGATTAACCGTATTAAATCACCCGCGGTGATGGCTATGATCACCCCCTACGTAGGGTGCTAAGTAGGGCAAGTGATATAACTATTCATTTGTGAAATTACACGATTGGTTCAAATGGTTTAAGTTGGTAGTTTTCGGTTGTAGAGGTAATTGATTGAAATAACGTTGATGGTTATTTAAAATTTGTTTACTAAAGTTCAGTAGTACCTACTTCTACCATAGATAAGTATAGATATCTCACCGCCTTGTAATTGAAGGAAGCCATTAAATGACTTAAACATTAATGACTTGAATGGCTGTCGTGGTGTAATTTACGCGGAACGATGCCGACATGCGCAGTTAAAACACGAAATCGAAGAAAAAGTGCGAAGAAATATCGTTTCGTTCGTAAATGATCTAAAAATTACATTTTTTAAATAATTTTCGAACACGAAAATAGATGACAGTGACAATTGTCAAAAGGTTACATTTTCTTCTTAGGAGTGAGTAATCTTTACTAATCTATGACTTCTACTTGCAAATAATTTATATCTATCTATATCAGAAGCAATATTGCTATGTATAAGTCTATATAGGTTTTAATTAACACGCTGTGTATTAAGAGTATATCGTTTATCAGACACACTTAGGGAGAGTTCTGTTGCCTATATTACAGTTTTTTTTTACCCATGTCCCTGTAGTTTCGGGACCAGAATACGGTATCTTTCGGGCTTCCGGGGTTGCGGGTGGCAAGAGTGGGAGCTCGAACCGCCCGGCCAACGGCCCGGGATGGACGGCGGTATGTGTGGTCGCATACCGTCGTGCCACCAGACGGTGTGGCGAGCGTCAAACTCACCTGGGCGGAGCCCGACGGGGCAACGCGCTAAGAGAGCTCCGGTTGCGTTCTTTTGGAGATCCCGGAGCCCTCTACGCAGCGCCGAGGACGGCCACCGGGGGGGTTTTAGTGCGGTAAGAATCCCACATAACCCTACGTCGCTCCCACGACACCGGGTACCTTTTCCCCCTCGTAAACAAAAAAAAAAAAGTTTTTTACCCAGTTTAGATGGAGGCAGAAATAGATGTGACGGTGGTGCCGGAATTAACCACAAAAAATTGTACTACCTTCAGGTTTATTTATTTATAAGTTTTTTATACGAAAAAATAATAAAAGAAAACAATATAAAAATACAGTACAAATCAGGTTATAATGTAGTCCAGTTCAATCGGTTAAGTAGGATTTCTAACCAAAAATGTATTTTTAAATTTACATAGGGACCTACATACTAAAAAGTTGATAAAAAGTTTGTAATAAGTACATTTTATTCGATTTCTTAAGAAAAAATTTAAAGGGTGTGGTTTCTGATCAATTTTGCAACATACCTATCTTCAAATGTTCATGTTCTGTCCATTTAAGATAAAATTAAGATAAACAATCTCGTTTCTCGACATAGCTTTGAAAATATGTACCTATCTACGATCAATTTCTGTTCATGTACATATATGGCCATGATGGACGGTTTTTTGGAATTTTAAGCAGGAACCCTAATTATTTAACAGTTAAAAGTAACTTGTCTGAAATCATTATCTTTGCGTAAAAAACGTATGTAACTTAAACCTTATTAAAAAAATTGTAAGCATTTAACCAAAGGTAAAGGTGGTACAACATGTGGTGGTTCGACTCCGGCGGCACCACCACATGTATGTCTGCTTACAACAATGTCAAGTGCTGCTGTTCTGGTTGTAAGGGTGTGGTAAGGTAGATACTTATCCAAGCTTTCTAGGTTAGCCCTCAAGGGTAGCGGCGCATCTGTGACCTCATGTAGAAATATCATTTGGGATTGATTACAGTAGTCCATGGGCGGCAGTAGCCTTACCTTCAGGTGGACTGCATTCTCGTCTGCTACGGAAATTAAAAAAGTAAGCTAAGCTTCGCTGTGTCCAAAAGTCGTAACAACAGACAAACAGATCGGTTTTATTTATATATTTAGCCTAAGATAATATATCTCGGATACCAGTTACCCAAATGTATGATTGATGAGAGCTAGATATAGATTTTATCTTGTTTTTCTCAAATTTACGCCAGATTGCAACATTTCTGATAAGAAGAGCGTTCTTGTAATGATGACATAGAACAATAATCAAGTTTTACGTTTAATAGGGCGATTGCGGTAATAGTGTCACTTTTATTTTTGTCTTAAAGTGAATGATTTTTCTGTTTAAACAGGAAATAAAAGTACGATTGAATTACTGTACACACAATACAGTTACTATTAGATAAACTATATTTACTTAGGGATCTAAAAATACGGGCAGGAAAAAAGTTTGAAGATAGGATCGAATGACGGTACTAAACAATATAAATTGTAAAAGAAAAGAAAAAATATATATGGAAATTATTTGATTTTCTTTATAAAGGAATGCACTCAGGTACAGTATCTCTCACTCTTTGAGACTCTCACTCCACCCATATTATTCAAAACTTTTATATCCGATTTGGTGACGATTCCAGATAGATTTTTATTTCAGATGTCCGGTAGGTTTTTTGCGAAGATACACATGCTCGTTTTAAATCAGAGTTGAAATACAAAAATACTATATCTAGAACGGATAAAACTTGATTTAAATAATATTTATTTCAACATCCTTAATAATAAAACTAATGCAAATTAAACTAATAAAACTAAAATTGTAAGATTAAATTATAAATAATAATAATATCATCTCCAAACTAAGTAGCTTCAATAGTGCTTCATGACAAATTTCACCAATATTGATATTACCAATAAGTAGGGTAACTGCACCATTTAATGATTATAGCGCTCCCATATGTCGTGGACCTGTTGGGACCACTTTTTATTTCGAGGGTGGATGTAAGGGTTTATTGTAGGGTGTCGAGCAAATCCTGTGGGTTATGGGTTTACGTTTATTAGCTGGTGAGGTAGCTGTGAAATTTTGTGTGATAAACAAAATGTGTTTTTGAAAAAAAAATGGTGCGTTTAGGAAAATATGAGAGTGAATGATTATGACCCCGACATCTTAAATTATAGACACTATGAAGTTGGGTATAATTAAAAATCCAGATTTTTATATAAGTAGTTAATAAATACCACTATTTTTTTATATTATACGAGAATGCCACTAGGCCTTTGTAACCACTAGGTTTACAATAAAGTTTAAATAATAAAACTACCAAACTAGTAATTTTTGAAGTACTTGGTGTAAGTACCTATTTTTTTGTAATTCGTCACTTTGTGCAATATGTGTGTTACACATTGACTACGTAAACTACTCTTAAAATGTCTGAACTAAGTTAAATGTTACAAAATTAAAAGAGGATTAACTACAATGTCCATGGATATCTATAATCAATTAACGTACCCATGGACATATATAATCAACCCCAGATATGGTATAAGATCATATCTGAGGTGGTCCACAGCTGCGTTGCTAACCTGAAGACTCTCTAACTACCTTGAATGTAACCAAAACAAAGCAAAGCTTAACACTTTAAGGCAATGGGTGTCATTTTAAGGCAGCAATACTGCGTGCCTACATGCGTTTTAGTGACAGTGGTGCCACGGAAAACAAACCAAGTCTACCACCGTTTTTCACAAACAACTCAAAACTTATGTAGAAGCGGAGTACATACTTAATTATCGTTGATTAACTGATTAAATAATTAGTCGGTACATTAAAACGTTTTCTCGTTGAAACTTGATTTAAAAATTAACACGGGGCTAATTAAATTCTGTCTCTCAAAGGGTTTGGCCTTAGTGACGGCGGAATGAATGAAATTACTGACAATAATAACTGAACAAAATATATTGATTATCCTTGTGTCTGTTTAAAGTAATTTTAATATATGATGGTTCTTATAATAGGAATCTTCACGATTTTTTCAAAATTATTCCAATTGACTAAACTAAAACGATTATAAGTGACGCTTAATGGTAAAACTTTATTTTCAGTGGTTTATTTAATAAAAATCTATATCTACTTGTGACAATATTATAGAAATAAATACCAAGAATATTAATTTTTGTATTATGAGAATGATGAGCCATTATATTCAATGTGCGGAGGTAAATTTGGAAATTTCCCTATATTTCCAACTTATATGCGTATTACAAATATAACTATTAACTAAGTTGTTCTGTGGTTAAATAAAATATCGTAAGGAAATCTACATGTATTAGATTTCTTCATATAGAGTTGTGAAGTCTACCAATCTACACATAATCAACGCAGTAGACTATGGTCTAACCCTATTCGTTATATTGTGACCTAAGGGTTAATTTCTGTTAAATAGAACTCAAAATGTACACAAACATTCCTTTCTTTTCTCTTTCTAGACATAAATATGACATACTTCTTATTACGCACTATTAGAGCAATAAGAACGATTTTATAATGTCAGCAAAATTAACCAACAATTAAAATAAAGCGATGTACAACAGAAAGCAATAAACGCTACCCGCCCGCAGTGGGACCCTACGGTCTAAGCCAATTATCAGCAGCAATTTGTTCGCGCAAACAAAGGGTCTTTCGGACCCTTGACAAATTAGATCCACGTGGATAGGGTTGGACGTTGTAATGTATCGATTAGTTGAAATATTTTTTTGTAATGTATTTTTTCTCCTGTTTGTGTGGGTTTTGAAGAATGGAATAAATTGCAATCTCCTTAAAAAAAAAACAAATGCAGGTTTTTTTGTATGTTTATACGTAACAAAATGTTGCAATAATTATTAAATTTGATACAAAATTAATAATGATAATAAATACACATTATAAGAGATAAATTACAATTATTATTTACGTAATCATTCACTTCATATGGATATACAAATAAAAAGAAATACATAAATGGTTTTAAGCTTATAACTTCACGCTACACTATGTTTTGGATGCCATGCACACATAATACATGTTTGCCTTTTACTAATAAACCGAACGAAGCTTATGTTATCCTGTTCCGTATTCCTTGAGTAGACTGAATAAACGTAACAATAAGTAAGTGCTCAAGTATTTTTGTTTACCTCACATGTTGGCAAAAAATAGAGACAAAACGTAAAGCGCCATTTTGTCAATTTAGACATTTAATGTTACGTTACTGGCACTATACTTCTGATACAATCCGCTACGGGCGCTGATTGGGATTTGTATGGGCAAATACGTAAACATATTTGTTTACGTAAACATATTTGTTTACGTATTTTGGTATTCCAAAACAGTCATATTTGTCAAAACGTACAAGTTCTTCAAAGTTACGTCAAAGTTCTTACAATGAACTCTTATTTTTCATTTCTTATTATTATTTACTGAGAAGACGGAGTTTTTCTCTAAAAGTCTTTTTTTGTGTCATTACTGCTATAAGCCACAACTCACGGCAAATATAAGCAATTAACGTTATTTGTAGATATGTCGATATCGATATCGATATAAATCCTGCCCCTCCCTTAAAAACCAAAGCGTTAAGTTGGCGGAAAAAGGGAGCGCTTTCAGTGTGTTTCAGTAAGGAATCTATTTATACAGCGCTTGTGTTTGTGTGTTGTTATATGTAGGTAGTAAAGTCAAAATGGTACACACAAAATTATTATAAGTATTACGTTTACGGAATTATTTTTAATTTAAATTTGAATAGTCAATAAGAAAAGACAAGTTCAGTATCTTTTTACTCGACAGCTGAGAGTAATGTATCTCGAATATAAGTATATAAATGCATATAAGATTTAGAAGGTGGTAGAACCCTTTGTGGCTCGACTCCGGCGGCACCACCGCCATACCTAGTTCCGCCTAATAACAACAGTGTTAGGCGCTGCTGTGTTCCGGTTTGAAGGGTGTGGTAAGGGAGACATACTTTTCCGAGGCGTTCCAGCTTAGTCCTCAGGGGTAGCGGCGCATCTGTGGCTGTGACAAATAGCGGAGGCTTGGTAATAAATAGGGTTCTGTTTTTACTTCTGGGTACGAGACCCTTAACAGTAAGATTAGATTAAAGAGTAAAAACACAGTGAAAAACATTTTGAAGGTGGTAGAACCCTTTGTGGTTCGACCCCGGCGGCACCACCGCCACACCTATTTCTACCCAATAACAGCAGTGTAATCCTATCTGGGCTTGATTACGGATGTCCATGGGCGGCAGTAGCCACTTACCATCAGGTGGACGGCATGCTCGTCTGCTACTCTTATATTATTAACGAACTCTTATATTATTATGAACAGGTGTTCCTAAAAAACAGACAAGTATTCAAACTGCTCTCAAATGTGTCATGACAAATGTCATTGTTATTATTCATTACAAAAAACAAACAATATTAGGCAACAATAAAATAAATAGAAACAAATTATCGTTAACAATACCTACATTAGGGGCTTTACCCTACATAATCATGAAAATAACTAAATGTAACCTTTATTTCATTATAATACGACTTAATTTTAAACTAGGGTTCTTTTTCGGGCCTTGAAGAACAAAAAAAGATTATTTGGTGTCAAAATAAGGTATATTTTCGCTTGTTCTTGTAATAGGGTGTTTATAAGTTGTGACATATGATTAAACTGTACCGATTTGTTTAGAGGGTGGCTCTGTTAATTGTATGGCTAATTTCCACCCCCTCTTTAATCCAATTTGGCCAGTTTCATGGTAAAGTACCGTTGAAGCGGTTTGGCGTTTTATTTGTAATATTTAATTATTTTGTGTTATTTAATAATGATTTATTTATTGTAAATATAAATTAAGTATAGGTCATATTATGAAGAGATCAGTAAAGATTACTCACTCTTAACAAGAAAATGTAACTAGTTTTGACAATTAAAATTATCACTGTCATCTATTTTCGTGTTTGAAAAATATTAAAAAAATGTAATTTTTAGATAATTTACGAATGAAACGATATATCTCCGCACTTTTTCGTCGATTTCGTGTTTTTGCACTCCTAAACTGCTCATGTTGGCATTGTAATGAATGTAATCTGTTAAATTAAATTAAATTGTTCCGCGTAAATTACACCATGACAGCCATTAAATGGCTGACACAATTGACAGCCGTTGAAGCCATACAATGGCTTCCTTCAATTACAAAGCGGTGAGATTTCTATACTTATCTATGGTTAAAATAAGTACAAATATGTACCTATCTGTATGCGCTTAAAAATTGTGATTATTTTAGAAATATATAGGAACACTTCTTATTTGTGATTTATAATATTATATATATTTATATATTACCTCGGCTAAGATAGATTAAATTATCTTTTTACTTTTTTACTGAACCAGAAAATGGTACAAACTAGATGCAATTACCCTACTTTATACCATATAGTATTACTAGCTCAGAAAAATTATTTTCTTGCTTACAAGCTCCAACAAATCTTGCAAACATAAAATTATCTCGCTATCTCTTTCATTACTAGACAGCAGATTACCATTAGAAAGAGACAGAATCCCCTTATATGTTACGTCTTGTCGGGGGAGAGAATTGAATTATACTGATTGGCGACTTATGCTCGGTAGCGCGGCATAATGTCATTGTGTTGTCGCAATGTTGCCAGGGTTTTCCTGAAATTTGCCAGATATTATATTATTATATAGGTATATAGTAGGTGTTTACTTAAATTATTGTAAGTCAATTTAAAAGTACTAATGCTATACTAAGTACCTTCTTAATATTACAGATTTTTGCAGATGAGAACAGAAATTATTTACTTTCTATAATTTATATTTTTATCTTTATGTAAATATCTTTTGAAGTATGCTTATTTCGTATAATAACTATATCTACCGAGCCTATCATACGATGCGTCACAAATATTTTTTTTAATTCTCATATTTTCAAAATAAGTTGCACGTTCATGATTGTTTCACCTTACTTTTTGTACCAAATTTCTATTTTCTTGTTCTAGATTCGAAAATAACATGCTGTGACTGACATGCACATAATGCTATAAATATTTAATGCTTTTAATTTAGATTCGACTCCGGCGGCACCACCGCCACACCTATTTCTGCCTCATTACAGCAGCGTTAAGCGCTGCTATGTTCTGGTTTGAAGGGCGTGGTAATGGAGACATACTTTTCTGAAACGTTCCAGCTTAGTCCTCAGGGGTAGCGGCGCATCTGTGGCCGACCTCAGATAAGAATATCTAATCCTTTTTCGGGTTGATTACAGATGTCCATCGGCGGCAGTAGCCACTTACCATCTGGTGGACCTTTCAAATTTCTTAAAATATCTCTCAGGCAATAGGTTTTTTTTTCCGATATTTCTTTTTATTTATAAAATTAATTAATTTGACTTCGGCTTCTCACGCTACAAGTCCAAGTGTCACATAAAAAACTTTAAAGTTATAAGACGCGTCATTGATTCTATAACGGTTTTTCCATCACATATACGGGACCCTAAAACGACACAAAAACATACATAACATAGAACCGATATTAGCTATCCGTGGTAAATTGATGCTTCCTACGCGTGGGGCATTACGATCGACCCCGATAGAGTTTGCTCTACAATCGCTAAACTTGAAATATGAAATATTGATTATTTATACTACCTTAGTATAATTCTACTTTTGTATACTGTGCTCTGTTTTTCTATGTCATTACTTTATAATATAGAAGTAGCTTTTTATAATATACTAGCTGACCCGGCAAACTTTGTACCGCCTCAAAATCTATTTATCAAATAAAATATAGCCTATGTTACTCGTAGATAATGCAGCTTTCGAATGGTGAAAGAATTTTTAAAATCGGTACAATAGTTTTTGAGTCTATTCATTACAACCAAACAAACAAAGTTTTCTTCTTTATAATATTAGTGTAGAAAAGGAGCATGCAGTCCACCTCATAGTAAGTGGCTACTGCCGCCCATGAGCATCTCTAATCAACCTTACTTAAGATTAGTTTCCCACCTAAGGTCTGCCATAGATGAGCCGTTACCCCTGACCTCTGCTCTTTATTACCACAACCATCAAACCAGAACACAGCAACGTTTAAACTGCTTATTATCAAACCAGAACACAGCAGCGCTTAACACTGCTGTTATTAGGTAGAAATACACGTAACGGTGGTGCCGTCGGATTTGAACCACAGAGATTTCTACCACCTTTGATAGTTTTGTTGTGTTTCGATTTCAAACACCATTGCTATACTTATTCTCAGTCCTTCTATCAAGTTTTTTTTAAATATTCGATGTGCGGACACACGAAGCTTAAATTAAATCTTTATTACACGTATCTAGGTTATGTTATCGCCAAACTCCTAGTCCGCTCTGAAGTTGTTGCGAGCAGGTGTAGTCATACAATTTGCTATGGCGACGCGATTCATTTCTATATTCAGAGCGGACTAGCAGTTTTACGCGGACTATACCTAAAAGTAGGGACCTATTAGAAATAATTTTAAAGTAGAGCATACTCAAAACCATTTCCCAAGACATCGGGGTTACGGGGTACATAAATCCTTACAGATTACCTGGCTTCTGTTTGTTGATTTATTGTGAAGAACAGGGAGGGAAGTTTTACTTGTTACGTGATTCCAAGGGTACCTACTGCCTTGCCTATATAGCCTTTGATAGAAAGAACCCTTTACCCACTACTGGGCACGTCTCACAACTTAAAGGTTGGTAGATGGTAGTCGGTTGGTGTTCGACACGGGTCACACTCCCGCCACATCTATTTCTCCATTTTCACAGCAGTGTAGCGCTGCTGTGATCTGGTTTGAAATATGATATGCTAACGCTATGTAAAAAAGCGTACTATAAAGTAAGTGATTATTTGACTGACAAAACGGTGTGGTCTGAATTAGCTCCAGCTCCACATGTACCATTACGTTAAGTTAACATTGTCAAAAATTTTTTTTTTTAAAAAGATGTGTGTTATGGAGTTTCTTTCGCCGCTTCTTCTCCATAACGAAACACCTTGTGAAGTGGTGGTAGTTGTTTTGACATTCAAAAAGTGCTCTGTAAAGAACCTATTTTGAATTAAAAAAAATGATTTGATTTGATAAGGGAGAGACAGTTATATGAGGCGTTCCGACTTAGTGTTCAGGCGTAGCTATTTGTGCCAAACTCTTTTAAAACCTCCAGTTAATCCTATCTGGAGTTGATAATAGATATCCATAACCGATAGCCACTTACCAGGTGGGCTGCATGCGCGTTCAGTGAACACACTGCATTCTCGATATTGAACAACTATCCAGGAGCATCTGTAACCAACTCCACATAGACCAGGTTCTACCTGAAGCCGATCACATGCGTTGCCACTGAGGACTAAGCTCGCCTCATATGTAAGTCAGCCGGCATCCACACCCTTAGAATAAGCTACCCTTAGGCTAGAATTAGGTGTGACGGTGATGAGGTACCACCACATCTATATCTCCATTTTATATATTCAGGGAGGCCTGAACCACACTGGCTCTACAATTCAAAGCTTCCCAAAGAACCAACGGTATTTTATAATAATTTAAAAGTAGCAGACGCACCACTATCCCTGAGGTCTAAGCTGGACCGCCTCGGAAGAGTATGTGTTCCTTACCGCACCCTTCAAACCAGAACATAACAGGACTTAACACTGCTGTTATAACAGAAATAGGTGTGGCGGTAGTGCCGCCGGAGTCGAACCACAAAGGGTTCTACCACCTTTAAACTTTACTGTAAACTATTCTATTTCTTTCGAAACTTCCCAAAAACTCAATGGATATTTAAATGCAAAGAGCGTGTGCCCATAATCACAAAACAAACAATAGTAACATTAAAATTGACCATCACGATATCTCAACGACCGATTTGGAACAACCATTACCTTCTTCTCAAAAGTCACGTTCAGTCAATATCATTTATTGATTTTCAATGTGGGCCCTTAAGCACGGAGCCGTATTTATTGAAGGGACTCGTATTTTTAATGTATTTTTAAATATTTTTCAAATGTTTGACTTCACTAGCTGTGCCTTGCTGACTCATTACGCTCGGAAGATGGACTTTATTTCTTTTTCGAACAAAGTTAAAGCTTAAAACTTGTATGAATAATCACAAGTAAGGGTTAAGTATTTGTTTATAATACTTACTTATTAATTTTATTAATTTTCATTTAAATTAATTTCGAAATTGGACCACATAAGAAAATTTGACATTTTATATTGATAACACAAGACTTAAGAAAAAAAAGAAAATCGGCGGATAAAAAAAGAAAATATATTTTTAACCGTTTTGTCTTTGACTTTTTTTTTGACAATGATAAGGATGATAGGTACCTATATTAACATTTACCAGTTAACAATGTTATTAAATTGAAAAAAATCCTTAAATACTTAAAAATAAACGTATGTAACCTAATGTGTCAATTGTATTTATTATATCAAAATAATTACTAAAGCAAAATTACGTACCTAAAAATACCTAATAAAAATAATTTGGCATAACGAGCCACGCAACCCCAAATCGCCCGAAATTATTCACGAAAAAAAAAACACGTTGACAGGTCTCCCGCCAAAAGTTAACAGATGCGTTCAGGATTATCGGTTTGTGCAAATACAACCAAATGTCACTACGTATTTCCGAACGCTGCTTAAATACTTTCAATGGATTTCTAACCTTATTTTTGTAGCTTTAGGGACAATTTAGTAAATTCTGTTGGTTACGTTCAAATCCTGTTATCCTAATTGATAATTATCATTTTTATGGGCTTAGTGAAAATGCCGCCCTTTTAGCCGGCGATAAATTAGTCCACTAATTTCATTAGATAGTTCCTTGTATTAGATAAATGGATTCGTTGATTACATTTGGGCGTTACTCATGTTTACATTGGGAAAAATATGTAGTGTGTTATATTGATAGCGCGTGTCGAGAACTAATTGCTTAAAATATTTATCATTATTATTCTTTGTGTGCGTAATATACCTGAAAATAAAATCTTTCTTATTTATGATTTTTTTGTGTACTTAGTAAAATTTTATTTTATTTATGTATTTAAAATAGAATAACTGATGATAAGGCCACTCCCGTCGGGACATCAACTCAATACAACATTTAACTACTTGAGATCGTTCACAAAAATGTATTATTTTTCCATAGATTAGTAAAGATTACTCACTCCTAACAAGAAAATGTACCCCGTTTTGAAAATTGAAATAGTTGCGTAAAAAAGTTTTGCCACGTGTCCGTGCTAAAGTGTCCCTAAAATATTTGAAATTTTTATTATAAATTGTTTATTTATCATGTAAATTACGTAGTATTAGTTAAATATTCATAAATTTTCTCTAAAAATGTTTTTATTTGTCAAGAATTCAAAAAAAGAACTTACTATAATAAGCCATTTGCGGCTTCATTCAATTTCAAGGCGGTGAAGTATCTTTACTAATCTATGTATTTTTCCTGAGGACTAAATTGGAAACGCCTGTCTTACTCCCTTCGAACCAGAACACAGCAACGCTTAACAAAGCTTAAGGCAGAGAGAGGATTGGCTATGGTACTTCCTAAGTCGAACCACGAAAAGTTCTACCGCTATATAGAAGACATATTTTCCAAGGCATTCCAGCTTAGTCCTCAGGGGTAGTGACGCATCTGTGTCCGACCTCAGGTAGGAATCTAATCTCATCTGGGGTTGAATACAGTCCATGGGCAACAATAACCACTTACATGTGGACTGCATGCTCGTCTGCTACTCCTATATTATAATCAAGTGAAACATATTTAACTTGCAAGCTAATTAATCCCTCTTCTTCCCAGGTGCCCCGCACGCCTTACTGGGCAAGACCAGGCGTCCACGCACCGCATTCACCTCCCAGCAACTCCTGGAACTGGAGAAGCAGTTCCGGATGAACAAGTACCTCTCCAGACCGAAGAGGTTCGAAGTCGCCACCAGCCTCATGTTGACGGAGACACAGGTTTGTTGTGGAAGTTTTTTAGTCCGACTGCGACACAATATAACCCAGTTTTTTTATAATATAGGAGTAGCAGATGAGCATGCAGTCCTCCTGCTGGTATAATCCGCGCCAAACTGCTAGTCCACTCTGAAGTTATTGCGAGCAGGTGTAGTCATACAATTTGCTATGGCGATGCGACTCATTTCTATATTCAGAGCGGACTAGCCTTTTTGAAGGTGGTAGAACCCTTTGTGGTTCGACTCCGGCGGCACCACCGCCACTCCTATTTCTACCTACTAACAGCAGTGTTAGGCGCTGCTGTGTTCCGGTTTGAAGGGTGTGGTAAGGGAGACATACTTTTCCGAGGCGTTCCAGCTTAGCCCTCAAGGGTAGCAGCGCATCTGTGGCTGACCTCAGGTAGGAATATCTAATGCTATCTGGGGTTGATTACAGATGTCCATGGGCGGCAGTAGCCACTTACCATAAGGTGGACTGTATGCTCGTCTGCTACTCCTATAATATAAAAAAAACTAGCAGTTTGGCGCGGACTATAAGCAGCTACTGCCGCCCATAGACATCTGTAATCAACCCCAGATAGGATTAGATATTCCTACCTGACGTCAGCCACCGATACGTCGCTGCCCCTGAGGACTAAGCTTGAATTCCTCGGAAAAGTATACCAGAACACAGCAGTGCTTAACACTGCTGTTATTAGACACAAATATGGCGCTTGACAAAACACAAATAACTCTTCCACCATTCTCACATAGTATGTTACCCTCATAAGAATTTCCTTGAAACCTCAACAGCGTATATCATAAGTGATAAAGATTAATTTAAACCCGCCCCAAGCAATAACATTTATGGCGGCAACCCCTATAATCTTGTCCCGACATCTGTAAACTCAAATCCGGGCATCTTTCAATGTGACATCCGCCATTTTGCGTGTCAAAACGTTTTTCGGGATATCCTTTAGGGGAGTTGGGGCTGGGAAAGTTTTTGTGGAGGTATTTCGGTAAAATATATATTCGGAGTTGGAAATGGTTTTTCCCTTTGTATGTCTATGTGTATATTTGTTTAAAACACATGAAGATTGTTGCTACAAAGTCGGATATGAAAATAAGATGTTTTCGTTTATTTTCTCTTGTATACTTAAGGTGATTCAATAACAATTTTAAATGAGCGGTTTTAATTTTTTTTACTTGTTTATTGTAGAGAATAGAGCGAAAAGTATCAAAATGGAAATGCCGCCATTTTGGATTGGGCATCATTTTCATGTATGATTTGATGACATTAGAAAAATAAATTCTTCACACATTTTTAAATGTAACATAATACATTTTTAATATTGAATTAACTGTTTGTACATATAGCTACTACTTTTTCGCAAAGATCCTATAAGATTTAATTCAAATAGGCTATGATTTACAGAACTAAATGTTTTTTCGATAATTTTTCATCATTTTAACAGAAAAAAATTCTTCAACAGGTCAAAATATGGTTCCAAAACCGACGAATGAAGTGGAAACGGTCCAAAAAGGCCCAACAAGACACGAAGAAGGACTCACACAGCCACACGACGGACGACAAAAAGAAGGAGACCGACGAGAAACCGCAGCAAATGGCGGCCGATTTGACAGCTGTCAAACCCCCCATGCTAGACAGGGACAGAATTATCGCGCTGGAGCGAGAGAGAGCGATGGCTGCCGCGAATTTCAATTCGAATTTGGAAAACAACAGACGTGGTATGGTCGTTAACCAAGATGGCGGGCGGAGTGGAATGGATATGTTTAGGCCGTATGTAGTATGAAATTAAATGATTTTATTTGTTACATGTAACCATAGACAAGAATTTTTTTTAGTTTTTACGTATTTTTCATTATGAGGCGACATACAAATTTATATGAATCGATATACCCCAAAAGATCTGTAGTTAATGTTTATGTCTAATGTTCTTATTTGTTTTTTTAAACGTCCAAAATATATGCATATAAGATAGATGATGGCCGTAAAAACAGAATAATAATATTTACCTTCTGTTGCCCTACCAAAACGAATATTAAGAAAATAGCATGAAAAATACAGATGCCATTTTTTTTATTATATCGTTACTTTTAAGCCATTTATGTGGCTTCGCTAATTTTTCATGTTGTCAGATATAGGAGACATCTTATATATAAAATTTTCGTGTCACAATGTTAGTTAACGTACTCCTCCGAAACGGCTTTACCGATTTTCACCAAATTTTATATGCATATTCAGTAGGTCTGAGAATCGGCTATCTATTCATACCACTAAGTGATAAGGGTTGTTCACCCTTAACAATTTTTTATTTATATGGCAACACAACATTTACCGGGTCAGCTAGTAAATGGCTTAAATTTAAATCTATGATCGAACATTTGAATATGGTTAAGATATTTTGAAATCCATATAAAAATATGTTTTGTTTTCTCCATTTACTATTTCTTATAGGTACTACGAACTGATACAGGCCAAAAATGTATAGTATTTTAACGTAAAATGTAAATAAATATTTAATAGTTTATTAATAAAGTTAGTAAACCAAATACCTACTTATAATAAGTAATTTCCATAGATTGTGTAATATTGTACAGTTACTATAATTTAAAATTAATTGTTATATAATCTGTATTCATAACGTAGATTTAGTATTTTTATTAGTTTGTTTTACGGCCTTGGCTTCGTGCCTTTTGGCCTATTTTAGCTATAGAATTAATGTTGCCAAAGACAAGCATTTATAATTTAATTAAGTTTTAAATCGCGTAAAAGTTTTATTTTTAAGCAAAAGAGAAATAATTTCAAATTTAAATCGGTTTTGTAAAAGATGAGTAAGGTTTAAATGCGATCTACGGCCTGTGAATCTTTTCCACCGTTTACATACTCACGTCGAGAACCCCCGAGAACACTCGAAGCGTGAATGTGATAGCTTTCTTGCCTTCTCGATGTCGGTATTTTTCCCGCTTCAAAGTATTTCTCGAGCGAGTAAATATTTTCAATGTATAGAATGAAAATGACATGTAATAATTTAATACGACTTAACATTTTTTAATTTCAATTTTTATGTATTCCTAATTTTTTGCAATTTGACATGATTTCACACCATTGTAATGGTAGAATGTACGAACTTCTATTGCTGTAACTATCTTTGTGTACTACATTCTTGCAATAAATAATTTCATTTCATTTCATTTCATTAAAGAGAACGGTACCTGTAGGTAGAGAGTGTATGCCTTCTCAGTTCTCGCGCAATTTCTCGGCGAGATTTCTCGACGTGACTTCTCGGCGTGAGCCTGTAATCGGCTTAATAGGCTGTAGTCCGCGCCAACGTTCTAGTCCGCTCTGAAGTTGTTGCGCGCAAGTCAGTACCCTTACCATGAGTTTTTTACGTTTTGAGAAATATGACTGTTTTGGTATTTGTTTACTTATTTGCCCATACAATTCCCAATCAGCGCCCCTAGCGGATTGTATCAGAACTATAGTGTCAGTAACGTAACATGTCTAAATTGACAAAAAGGCGCTATATGATTTGTCTCTCTTTTTTGCGAACATGTGAGGTAAACAAAAAGATTTGAGCACTTCCTTATTGTTACGTTTACTCAGTCTACTGAAGCAAACGGAACAGAATAATGGATTGAGTAAACGTAACGTAAAATTGTGGGATGTTTTGAAAACTCATGGTAAGGGTACAGGTTAGAAAGTCAATGCGGTCGAACACAACTACAAGCATATAGATACTCCGTAGCAACATAAGGGCTTCGTTTTCGTCTCGCTAATCTAATATCTACAATTTTCTGCTGCGACGTTTCTACTAGAAGGCTAGAAGTTTGGCGCGAACCCTACTTATCAATTTAGTCTCAAACAGAAGACATCTTCAATCAGTATTATTTAGTAGATTAGAATTTTATTGAATAAAGCCCACCGAATAAAATAATGAATTTATTTTTAGTTTTCAGCTACATTTTGTAAGAAACTTCATATGTTTTCGAACCTTATTTTTAGGGTTCCGTATTTAAATCTACGAGACAGTTACGTAAGGTCTACGACGCTAATAAAAAAATAATAATAGGTCATTTTCTACGTATGTTATATTATAAAATTTTATTATTTATATCTTTATAAATAAGAGCGACATTGAAATTAATTAATTATTATAACAAACAAACTCACGTTATCATTTATAACATTAATTACAACTCTACGTTGCTACGTAATGTCTACGGTACAGTCCGCCATTAATAAATTAATTTGTCTATTTTTATCAACCAAAATTTGAAATTCGACTTGTTGTATAAAGATATTATCAAATATAGATCTTTGTTTGGCAAAACATTGGATAGATCGATTATTAACAACGGATGTTACTGACTAACAAATTAATCTCGCAAATTAAATATTAATTGCACTTTATCGTATTTTTTTTCTGCAATCTTTTTGTCACTTTATTATTACCATACTTATCTATGATTACCATAGACTTTTTGTTTCATAAGGAAAGGTTTTTTTTATTTGCAAAAAGCCAAGCATGTAACTTTGAATAAAAACTAATTTAAAAGGATTTTGAAGCTATTTCAATTTTGTATTTTGATGAAATAATGAAATAAATAAAAATACTTTTAAACCTATATTTAATTGTAATGTAAATAATATATTATTCCCTTTATTTCTATCACTGTATTAAAATTGTACAATTAATTAAAATACAGATAAAAAATAGAATTTAAGACTAATAAATAAGAATTTACATGTATACTATAGTAACACTAAGTATAATTAAGTATATTTATATGAAAGCTGTATAATACATTATAGATTAGATTTATTGTAATGTAATCTTAAATACAAGGAAATTATGAAAATATAGTTATTACATTAACATTTGACGTTTTATTTATAACATAAAATAAGAAATATAAGTAGATACTATAAAGCCGTGATAGCCTAGTGGTAAAGAAAGGCGGCCTCTTGATCGAGTGGTCCGAGGTTCAAATCCCAGGCACGCACCTCTGATTTTCAAATTTATGTGCGAATTAATTTCTAATTAATTATCACTTGCTTAAACGGTGAAGGAAAAACATCGTGAGGAAACCTGCATACCTGAGAGATTTATAAAAAAAAAACAAAAGAAAATCAAAGGTACGTGAAGTCTACCAATACGCACTTGTCCAGCGCGGTGGACTATGGCCTAATGCTTCTCATTATGAGAGGAGACCAGTGCCCAGCAGTGGACAGTAATGGGTTGATGATGAAGTAGATACTAGTAATATTATAAAAACAAATAACAGACTCCTTAAAGGTATGCTTATGTCATTCCCACAATTTAGACGAATCCAACGACACCTCATATGTTAATCCGTCAAGCCGTTTGCTGCAGGGCGTGACAAAGAATGAGACATACATACATGAGATCGTACAAGCATACCCTGGAAATACAATATCCTCTGAAATCAGCTAAAAATATCATGGGTCGTATATAAACACACACATAAATTAAGTAGAAATTAATAGAAGGTGGTAGAAAGAAATCTTTGTGGTTCGACTCCGGCGGCACCACCGCCACACCTATTTCTACCTCATAACAGCAGTGTTAGGCGCTGCTGTGTTCCGTTTTGAAGGGTGTGGTAAGGGAGACATACTTTTCCGAGGCGTTCCAGCGTAGTCCTCAGGGGTAGCGGCGCATCTGTGGCCGACCTCAGGTAGGAATAATGGGTCGCTATATCTGAGGACTAAGCTGGAACGCCTCGGAAAAGGCTGTCTCCCTTACCACACCCTTCAAACCAGAACTCAGGAGCGCCTAACACTGCTGTTATGAGGTAGAAATAGGTGTGGCTTGTGCTGCCGGAGTCGAACCACAAAGGGTCCTACCACCTTCAAAGATGCGTTAGTTAATTAAATATTGAAACTTTGGACATCGGTCAACAATCAAGAATGACAGTACCGTATCACCGTATTCAGCGATTGACGCTAAATAAAGTATAGCAGACATGCAAACGTTGCCACTTATTCCTCAGTAGCATAGATTAGTAAAGATACTTCGCCGCCTTGAAATTGAATGAAGCCACAAACGGCTTATTAATAAGTTCTTTTTTTTAATTCTTGACAAATAAATACATTTTTAAGAGAAAATTTACGAATATATAATATGAATGAATAACTAATACTGCGTAATTTACATAATAAATAAATAATTATTTTAAATATTTTAGGGACATTTTAGCACGGAGACGTGGCAAATAGTACATTACAATACGAGGACGAAAAATTTTTTTCTGACAAGTGTGAGTTTGCAGGCCGAGCCGCAGGCGAGGACTGCAATCACACGAGTCAGAAAAACATTTTTCGTCCGCGTGTTGTATAAAATTTTATATTACGGGGTCGGAAATGGGGGTTTTGCGCACGCGAAGCGTGCGTAAAACGTCAATTTACGCACGCCGTGATATAAACTTTTTTACGCAACTATTTCAATTCTCAAAACTGGGTACGTTTTCTTGTTAGGAGTGAGTAATCTTTACTAATCTATGCTCAGTAGTAGTAAAGCATCCGTGAACGATTTTAAGTAGGAATTTAAAAAATCTTGTGTCGGTACCGTATATGCAATGTACGGTATTTGCTGAAATGAATAGACCATATTTACATGCCCAAACATATATAATCATTGACATTATTCCTATACACTATATTTTAAATAAAAGTTCTCAAATGTGGAGAAGTATATCCGTGCTCAGCGGTGGATTAGTAGCGAATAAAGAAAACACCTAATCATAAGGTTTAAACTTAAACGTGTCTACAATCTTACACCATAGATAAGGGTATGGTAAGGGAGACATACTTTTCCGAGGCGTTCCAGCTTAGTCCTCAGGGGTAGCGGCGCATCAGTCGCCGACCTCAGGTAGGAATATCTAACCCTATCTGGGGTTGATTACAGATGTCCATGGGCGGCAGTAGCCACTTACCATCAGGTGGACTGGATGCTCGTCTGCTACTCCTATATTATAAAAAAAAGTTCTAGATTAGTACTTATCTATGTCTTACACTAACAAAATGTAGAGCCGCACTAGTTAACAATATTTTTTCCTCTCCCATCCTTATTATAAAAAAAAAACTGTTTAAAGAAGAAGCACGCCATAGAAAAAGTAATATAATTTCTAAAACAAAGGATCAGACGCATCTATAGCAATAGCAATAAAGTTATAAATTAAAAAAAAAACTGTCAATTGACGCGAAAAGCGCGCGAAGCGGCAACATGGCCGCTGGCGGGGCGTTTTCGTTACAAAATCAAATATCAAATATTGATATTCTCTCCTCGATTTTGTATTCTGTTTGAGGTGGGAGATACTATTTGCAGTTCTGCTTGCGATTCGGATTACATCTGTCAATTCGCTGGCGTATTATTTTTGCGAATAAAACTATTAGCATAGACAAAATTTGGCGAATATCTTTTGGCGGGAACGACGTTTGAATTGTTCGATCGAATGTTGCCGATGTGTTCGAATTATTTGATCTTATGTTAGATATTCCCAAAGTTTCGGATAAGATCCGAAAGATATTTATTTTTTATTGATGAGAGATTTTGAAATTTAAAATGTTTTATGATTAATATTCTTATTTAAATTTAAATAATTTCTGAATACCGTGTCCTGTAATGATAATAATAATTGCAGTAATCAAAACTTAATCTCAGTATGAATATATCATCATAATTATTAGAATTATGGAGGTTTACTAAATTATTTATGTGACCTTTTGTTGTAATCAGTAAATATGTAAATATTGTATCTACTGTTTTACTTTTAAATGTAAAACTCAAATCATGAACACTATAAAGTTAAGCCTAAACACGAAAAACAGAGCCTTGCAAAAAGTAAAATAAAATTGAACGGAACAGTAGCAATAGATTTAAAAATGCCCTGTTGTGGATTGCAGTGTCCAACTGAATCTAAAATAGCTTTGTTCTGGACAAAAATACGGCTACATGAAGTATAATATACTTTCGTACCTAATTCAAATATTTTACGCCATACAGCAATACAAAAAAGGCAAATAAAGTAAAGTCCGCGCGAAACTGCTAGTCCGCTCTGAAATTGTTGCGTGCACGTGTAGTCATACAATTTGCTATGGTGACGCGATTTATTTCTATATTCCTATTGTCGATGATTTTTGATATTTATAGAACACATCTTATTGTTGCTATCTATCTTAAAAGCCTTATTTTTCTTATAAATATAAGAAAATTCAACGTAGCGACAATCTCAAATTCGAACCCATACTGATGTAGACTTGATTAATATATAACCCTTATGTAATTTTTACAGCACGCCAATTTACTTCTTCTATGATATTTATACGCTTCATTTGTTCACATTATCCACACTATTCACATTTGTTCGTTGTAAAATACTAATAAATACTTACGCTTTAGAAATTTCTCAAATCAAAATCATGAAGTTAAGTTCACTTGTGACTTTTTAAAGGGAGGTAAAATTTCAGAAATAGCACCTTAACACCTTATTTACCTTCTTGACTTATTTCGGATACTATATACATATTAGGTATCATTTTTCTATCCACAAAAGCCAAATTTAAAAAATAAAAAATAATAATAAGGCTTACCCTCACCCTGTTAAAACTACCCCCTCAATCAAAATTCCTAACAAAACTCAATAATACCTAAAACCTAATATAAAAATACTAAAAGCCACACATTCAACATAACATTTCCACTCAAACCATTAAAAACTGAAGCGTAACTCCACTAAAACCCAAAAAGACTTGAAAAATACAAAATTCAAAAGCGGAGCCTCACGTCCGAGCAGCGGCGCAGAAGGCGGGAAGACGCCCGTTGATTGGTGCAAATTGAATTTGGAAACAAGGGGGGTATTGTCGTGTGGCGATCGCCGGCTGATTGCTCGTTTGCGGTGCGCTGAGAATGTGTGGATAGGGTTTTGTTATTCGGATTTTAAATGTTGTTAAGTATTTTTGAAGTTGTACTTCTTTTGTCGCGAGAATAATGATTAGAATACTTTTTTACAACAACATGTGAAATGGACACATAAAAGTTGGCTAGTAAATATCCGAAATTTTACAGCTAGGTGCATACGGTTCGCTCCAATCCGGTGCGTAAGCGTAATTTCTTACATGCGTGATAAATGTACTATATACACATGTTGTTTAACTGTACCTAAATGTTCTGTTGCTACACTTTGTTCTAAAATAAAGCGGCATGGTAAAAGGAACGCGACCGGAGTCAGTGCACTGCCCCGTCGGGCTCCGCCCAGGTGGGTTTGTATCACCACACCGTGTGGTGTATACGAATACGACCGCACATATCGCCGTCCTTCCCGGGGTCGCTAGCCGGGCGGTTCGAGCTCCCACTCTTGCCGCCCGCAACCCCAAAAGCCCCTTTTAGTCACCTCTTACGACAGGCAGGAGATACCGTAGCCCTATTCTGGTCTCGGAACTACAGGGACAGTATACTTTGTTCTGTCCTGTGCTACCTCCAGCTAGTTTTCCTCCTAGATTTTCACAAAGGACTTGCTCCTTTGTGACTTCACCTTTCCAGAAATACGTGGGACGGCCGATCGTTCGTTTACTTGACCGCCTTACAAACGTATGTTTCATCGTCAGATATTTTTCTCTTCTGAGATGGCTAAGCCCACAAAGCTTGTACTTTAACGATGATATTTGACACGACTATCTATCAATAAGAAGAAGTATTATAGAAAAAGTATAATCACAAACTACAAGCGTAACTACTTACAACCATAATTCTATCTTATATATAAAAAATATCGTGTCACGGTGTTAATTACCGTACTCCTCCGAAACGGCTTTACCGATTTTCACCAATTTTTATATGCATATTCAGTAGGTCTGAAAATCGGCTACTACCTATTTTTCATACCCCTAAGTGATAAGGGTTGTTCACCCTAAACTTTTTTTTATTTATATGGCAACACAACGTTAGTTGGGTCAGCTAGTGTAAGCATAATATTTTCCTATATTTCACATTGTAATCCGATGTACATATTACAGTAATAGGTACATAACAAGGTACAAGCACGGTATAAGGATCTATATATTTGTACTGTGGTACAAGGTACATTTTATTTTCGTCCATTCTGAAGGCGTATCCCCACAATTCTCCGCATACCAACGCCGCATTGTGTCGCTCAACCAACAATTTACGCAATTTGCGAAGCAACGCAATCGCTGGATGTTCGTCGAGACGCCACAGCTACCTACAACGTTCTAGGTACGAAATGTTACTGTAAATCTATTATTTTGTCTAGTCAAGTATCTTTATAACTCCAATTATAAGTAGGTATAGTCCACACAAAACTGCTAGTCCGCTATGAATATAGAAATGAGTTTCGTCGCCATAGCAAATTGTATGACTACCTGCTCGCTACTACTTCAGAGCGGACTAGTAGTTTTTCGCGGACTATACCTACTTATTGATCTAGTTATGAAAACATAAAATTATAACTTTGAGACGACCGTGTGAGACTAAGGTAAGTAGATAGGTAATTGACCATAGTAAGACGTGATTTTTTTAATTTTAAATAATCTTATCTATAAATTTTATGATGCAACTGTTTACAGTTCATCTTCAATAGCTGACAAAATATGACGGAGCGCTATGACATGGGGCTCTTCAAAAAAGGTGCAAAAAGAGCTCTCCTTCAAAGCCGACGATGCACTGGCACTACTTTGGTGTTGCAAATGTACATAGGGGGTATTGACTACTTTCCATCTGGCTAATCGTTAGTTAGGTAAAACAGTCAAAAAAAATACAGAAAAGATAGCTTTTTGCTTTAAAATTGATCTCTACAGCTGAAGTCCGTAACCATATTCGCTTTTGTCTGAATTCGATTTCGCAAAATGAAACACATTGCGAAAAAAATCTGATTCCGTATACCCTGAACAGTATTTACAAATAAAACATTCAGAAAAGATAATAAACCTTCAGTATTTTGGATCACGTGATTTAGTACTACAGAATATACCTTTAGACATCCAGAATATACATTCAGCAATTATAAATATTAATCTTTCTGTATTAATTAGCAATTACTTATAAATTTACAGAAATACATAAAAACGCGGCATAGAAGTGCCTTAAAAACGAAAACTAAAATACCCCGACTAATTAGGTTTAAAAGCAAAATAGTTTTCAGCATAAGAGTATTTAACCGAGTAAAACAGTGCCGTGGTAGTTATCTTCATTACATACATCGTATTATAAATGAGAGGAATTAGAGCGTAGAACTGCGCTGTTTCACAATGCAAATTTACTTTGCACTGCCAGTACTTTCGACTTAAGCCGACGTAAGTACCTACGTAACTATTATTTAAAAATAAATTAAATTTAGCGTGAAGTTTGAGTGCCGGTGGCTTATTTTTATTTTTTATTCGTTAAGTTTGTTAAATGCATAGATTAGTAGTTAAATGAGACAACAATTGCGTCTCATAATTATTAAAACATTTTCTTATTATAACATTCTTATTATCATTCAACTTAATAATAAGTATTAATTGAAGTAGTTATAAGAGCGTTTAAATGTTAATTTATGATTATACTTAGATAATAAAAGATGTTCAATGACAGGCCATTTTAAAACTAAACTTAAAAATCTTAAAACAAAACAACAAAGTACTTCGCATTAACATTCAACAAATTCAGAATACAGCTTCATACAACGCAAAACGACTTGCAATTTTCACAAACTGCGAAGCCAACGGACGGCAGAACCGAAGTAATCCGGGATTAAATCACCACTAACGCCACCTATTAGCACATCTCATGAATACAACATGAACGGCCATTCGATAGATGGCGTTGTAGCTAATTTATCGCCCTCTTTATTGTTACGACCACTTTGCTCGATTTTCTCAGGCTTTTATCTAAATTAGTCTCATCTCTTTGCTACCTCTAACATATTTGCCCGGATTACATTCGCTTTCGTAATTTGCTTAATGTATCATAAAGATTTCTGAACGATTTGCGTTGGAGGCTGAGTGGACAAATGTCTTTGTTGGAAATGAGATATGCTTAAATTAATCATAACGATACTAGTAGGTACTTACATATTAGTTGTAGTCATAGATTAGTAAAGATTACTCACTCCTAACAAGAAAATGTACCCGTTTTGAGAATTGAAATAGTTGCGTAAAAAAGTTTTGCCACGTCTCCGTGCTAAAATGTCCCTAAAATATATGAAATAATTATTTATTTATTATGTAAATTACGCATTATTAGTTATTTATTCGTAAATCTTGTCTAAAAATGTTTTTATTTGTCAAAAATTCAAAAAAAGAACTTACTATAATAAGCTGTTTGTGGCTTCATTCAATTTCAAGGCGGCGAAGTATCTTTACTAATCTATGGTTGTAGTAGGTACTTTGAGAACTTCTTCATAATAAGGACTACCTCTACTAAACTTAATTTTCGATCGTAAACCTCTAAAAAAGGGAATCAGAATAATATAATAAAATACGGTAATGGTAGGAAATTTTAACCTTTGTCAAATCGTGGTGAAAAAATAGTTTCATTTTATTATATACTTAACATGATGTAGAGACAACCAGAAAACCATAAAGCAGAATTATGAAATAAATAAAATTACTCTTCATTCTTCGCTCCTAAATAAAATTTGATTAAATCTTATTCTATTTCAAATTGCTTGAATGAAATTCCCAATCAAACGTCTACGAAAGTAGTGGCACGTCATTCAAACTCATTATTTCAGTCCGCGTTTTTCATATGAAGTTATTACTTTTAGGCATAGATCATAGATTAGTAAAGATCCTTCGCCGCCTTGAAATTGAATGAAGCCACAAACGGCTTATTAGTAAGTTCTTTTTTTTAATTCTTGACAAATAAAAACATTATTAGAGAAAATTTACGAATAAATAACTAATACTGCGTAATTTACATAATAAATAAATAATTATTTCAAATATTTTAGAGACATTTTAGCACGGAGACGTGGCTAAACTTCACGCAACTATTTCAATTGTCAAAACTGGTTAAATTTTCTTGTTAGAAGTGAATAATCTTTACTAATATATGCTATTAGGTAATGATTACAGAAATCTATCATACTCTTGTGACTTTTACGTAAAACCATTTTATAACAGAGACATACAACATAGTATACTAACTATCTATAAACATTTTCGAACGGGCGCCTAATTTACAGCCCTACAAGGCAATTCTGCCGGGTCTAACTGCGCATATGTTATGCGAATAGCTTTTTTATGTAAACGAGCTGTATGCGTTATATTATGTGTGTTTGTAATTCGGTACAAGATTTCTTTGTGGGTGGGGCTTGGTTATATATTTATAGAGAGGTTGATACCACCCATAGATTAGTAAAGTGTTGTAAAAATGTAACCAGTTTTGACAATTGAAATTGTCGCTGTCTATTTTCGTGTTTGAAAAATATTTAAAAAATGTAATTTTTAGATCATTTACGAATGAAACGATATTTTTCCGCACTTTTTCTTCGATTTCGTGTTTTTGCACTACTTAACTGCGCATGACGGTACTGTTCCGCGTAAATTACACCACGACAGCCATTAAATGGCTGACAGAATTGTCAGCCGCTTAGGCCTTTTGATGGCTTCCTTCAATTACAAGGCGGTGAGATATTTATACTTATCTATGTTACCACCATTTGTTTTACTATAAAGTGGCATATATAGCATATGCCATCAGAGTAGCAAGGATGGTACAAATCGTGGCGACACCACCGCCGTACTCTCTCTAATGTCCTTAGGGAGATATTGTTTTAAGATCAGCTTAATCCTCAAGGGAACCAATTCGTCTGTGGTCGACCTTAGGTAGAAGTTAATCCTATCTGAGATTGATTACAGATGTCTATGAGCAGCAGTAGTGATTCACAACTAAAGTGGACTGTACGCTTGTTTGAACATCTATTTCAAAAACATCAAAAGGTTAGAACAATATAAACGGTGATGTGAAATTGACTCCAAAAACTCCATTACCAAAGTTTAAACTACATAAAAAAGTAGAAAATAGCAGCGTAAAACTACAAAGAATTTAATTTAATTTTGGTATCGTTGATAAGTATTACTGCTAAAATAGATAAGGGCGCTACAATCAAACCTAACAAAGTAAACAGACTCTGTCAGAATATTAAATAAGAAAAGGAAAAAGACCGCTCTATATAAATTCTAAGAAATTTAATCTGTATAATGTTTTCCGATTTGCAACTTGACTTGTGGTGGTGGCTTTAACATTAACAAATGTATTTACAACAAAAACTACGTAAAATCAACCCTATGTTACTAAAAATAAGGACATAAGAAAAGCATTTACAAATCTGTAAATCGGATCTCTCAAATATTGTAATGGCGCCGGATTCCCGCCAAATCGGCCGTTTGGATTGCTTTACCCGCCTTTTTCGTATTGATTTTAATCTCAAGTGCCTATCACTTTGGTGTCGATGGTTGTAAATAGCCTTTCTTTATCTGTTATCCCTTGTCATTTTTTTTGTGTTGAATCTGTAATTTTGCTGTTTGATTTCTTAATAAAATTGGGTAGAAGCATTGCTATCTATAGGTATTCAGCCAATGTATACTAAATACTTTATATACTTGGGATTGATCTCTTATATCTATCTATTTTATTTTTATTGATAAATATTAAACATTAATAAGGTCATCGTCAAAAGATTAGCAAACATAATGAATTTAATACGCTCATATAAAGCCGCACTTATAAACGAAATGGCGTATTTAATAGCTCATTTATGGGAAAATAACTTGATTTTATGAAGACGCTTAGTTACAGTGATTGATTTTAGATCAGTCGTTAAGTTTAATGCTATAAAGATCGATTAATGACTTATTCAAACTATTGCTTGGTTATATGAGATCATATCGAGATTTGCTGCTATTTTTAATTCCTTCGTGAGATACTACGGAGTTTAGTACGTGATATTCTAATTATATTATAATAATTAATATTTTTTAACATTAAAAAAATGTTAAGGGTGAAAAACCCTTATAATTTAGAGGTATGAAAAATAGAGAATAGCAGATTCTCAGACCCAATGAATATGCATATAAAATTTGGTGAAAATCGGTAAAGCCGTTTCGGAGGAGTACGGTAACTAACATTGTGATACGAGAATTTTATATATAAGATTTATATATATTAAAATTATGAAGACTTTGGCTACAATATTATATTATAACTACTTGTTTTTAATCATTAATGAGTAGCAGACGAGCATGCAGCCTCTCTGCTCCTGATCGTAAGGCCCATTGACATCTGTATTTAACGACAGATTGAATTATATACTCATATCTGGGGTCGGCCACATACGCCGCTACCCCTGAGGCCTAAGCTAGAATACGCCGGAAAAGTATGTCTCCCTTACAACGAATACGGCAGTGCGTAACATAAATGATATTAAGAAATAAAAAGCCTGGTAAAATAAAAATACACGTGGCGATGGTGCCGCCAGAGTATAACCACAGAGGGTTTTACCACATATTGATTTTTTTTATTCTTTTATTAGTCTATAGTCCCTAAATTCCCTAGTAATCTTCTTGTTCTATATCTATGGTAAAGCTTACACCATCTGTTGGTAGTAACTGTTAACAATTAAATGTTTTGCTGCGTATCCTCAATACCGAGTAATATTTATACATCCATAGATGTCACTGTCATTAAATTAATACCATCTATTGAGCATTGCATGAATCGTTATAAATGTCAGTTTACATTAACTTTAGTAGTACTAGAAACGGTAACAGATGGCGCTAGTAAGTCAATAAAAGAGAAGTATAATACGACAGATTGAAAATGTGTCTACTACTAGAAACTGTCATTCAACTTTTATGTAATTTCAAATTACCGTATAATACATCATATAGTCATTTTTGCGCTATGAGGGAGGACGTCGATGTCGGTTTTAAAACAAAAACAATAAACATTCCCTAATTTATTTAAAGTATTTGTCGTGAAACGATGTAAATTATGTGTGTGTTTATGTGAAATTAAATTGTGCTGTGAAACATGAAGGTAATAGAGGCGAAAATCGTGGTATTAGGCTCCCAAGGTAAGGAAGTTTTTAACAAACCAGTATTTCACTCAATATTCGCTGTACATTAAATAATAGGTATTGGGTCACTAGTGATTATAAGAAACTAGTTTGTAACGATATACTTATAATAATTAGGTGCATTGATTCACTTTTAAAAAGAAAAGTTATAACTTAACAAAGTTATTTTCTAAAAAAACATAATTATAACTTAAGGAAACAAAGTTATTTATAAAAATAAATATTTATCTATTGTTTCTATTGTACTTTTAGTTTCGTAATGCTATAAATGGAAATTAGATGTATTATTTTTAAGCACTATTAATAGCTTACTGATTTTATATTATAATAAGTGGTCTTAACTTTGTCAAGGAAATTTCAACTTCACTTGCTGGAGCCTCAGGTTTAAATAGAAATTAGAAAAGGGATTCTTAGGCGGTAGTAGATTAGTTGCCTGGTCAGTTATTAACCAACTGACCGGCAAGTATATTTTATTTATCCTGGACTAGCTGTGCCCCGAGGTTTCACCCGCGTTAAAAAGTATTTTTATACTTATAAAAGGTGATTTTTTATGGTATTTTTTTTTGTACCGAACCTTCCTTATTTTTCTAAAATAAAAGTAGGGAAAGTCGGTCCTTACATCATCAACTAACTGACGGTGTAAGCCCTATCAAAATTGGTCTAGCTGTTTTGGAGATTAGCCATAACAAGCAGACAGGCAGACAATAATTTTACAAATAGTTTTTCCTTATAAGTACCATAATATACACATTCATAATTATGTATTATGTAAAAAGCTGTTTTCTTTATAACATGTTGTAGCCGACAAACATGCAGTGCACCTGATGGTAAGTGGCTACTGCCACCCATAGACATATGATCAAGCCCAGATAAGATTAGATCCCTACTTGAGTTTGGCCTGTATGTATTGCTACCCCTGAGCACTAAGCTGGAACACCTCGGAAAAGTATAAGTATGTCTCCCTTACCACACCCTTCAAACGAGATGCAGCAATACTTAACACTGCTGTTATAAGGCAGAAATTATGTTATTTAGACACATAGATTAGTAAAGATTAATCACTCCTAACAAGAAAATGTAACCAGTTTTGACAATTGAAATTTCACTGTCATCTATTTTCGTGTTTGAAAAATATTAAAAAAATATATTTTTTAGATTATACGAATGAAATGATATTTCTCCCCACTTATTTTTCAATTTCCTGTTTTTGCACCTCTTTACTGCGCATGTTGACATTGTTCGTTCGTTGTTGTTTAGTGAGATATCTATACTTATCTATGTTTAGACATTACAGACAGACATTCTATTTATTTATTTGTATAGATTATACTATAATAATTGAATTATAATGACTCATAACTGTTATCTCAAATTTATAATAATACATATGCTAATGACACATTTATTAAAATAAAATGAAATGAACAGTTATTTGTCATTAAATTATTATTGAAAATGTTTTATCCGGTTTCAGCTTACTATTTTATTATTGTTATATATAATTATTGTATTATTTAATAACCATTTAGGCTTATAAAATAGCTTAATCTGACACTGTAATTTATTTACTATTAACATAGATTACTAAAGATTACTCACTCCTAACAAGAAAATGTACCCAGTTTTGAGAATTGAAAATATTGAAATAGTTGCGTAAAAAAGTTTTGCCACGTCTCCGTGCTAAAATGTCCCTAAAATATTTGAAATAATTATTTATTTATTACGTAAATTACGCAGCATTAGTTATTTATTCGTAAATTTTCTCTAAAAACGTTTTTATTTGTCAAGAATTCAAAAAAAGAACTTACTAAAATAAGCCGTTTGTGGCTTCATTCAATTTCAAGGCGGCGAAGTATCTTTACTAATCTATGACTATTAAATACATATATATATATTTTACCATAAAAACAGACAGAGTTATTTCTGTCTGTTTTTATGGTAAAATCGGAACCCTATTACTAAGCCTCCGCTGTCTGTCTGTCACAGGGCTCTATCTCCTGAACTGTAATAGATAGACACTTGAAATTGGTACAGAGTATGTGTAACAATAGCCGCTTTAATAACAAATACTAAAAATAAACAAACTTGAAAAAAAATCTGTCATCATACAAGAAACAGCAGTTTTTTAGAACTTTTCCCTTTATTTCAATTTACAGTTTAATATCTGTAATAGGTAGTCTATTTCTACCTAATAACAGCAGTGTTAGGCGCTGCTGTGTTCCGGTTTGAAGGGTGTGGCAAGGGAGACAGACTTTAACGAGGCGTTCCAGCTTAGTCCTCAGGGGTAGCGGCGCATCTGTGGCCGACCTCAGGTAGGAATATCTAATCCTATCTGGGGTTGATTACAGATGTCCATGGGCCGCGGTATCACTTGCTATTTACCATCAGGTGGACTGCATGCTCGTCTGCTACTCCTATATTATAAAAAAAGGTAGATAGTTCACATCTTTACAATGCATTTATTTCTATGACTGCTATAATAAAAAATACTACATGAGAATTTTACTCGCACTTGGCAATTTTTTTTTTGACATTACAAAAAGACACATTTTTTTACATAGATATTTTCGAAATCTGACTTTGATCTCAAAATTTAAACAAGCAGAGTCGCGCGCATTCATTAGTATAGCTATAATGTTTCACTTTGCAAGTCTGCTGTAGCGTGACGCGTAACCAAGGTTACACATCTGATAGGATCGATTGTAGGGTTCCCCGTGTCGCATTTGAAGGCCAAGGGACCTCCCCTACTGTCAGCTTTAGGTACCAGTGTTCAGTGGCGTCGGAGGCCCGGTACGGAAAATTGCTTGGATGTTTCTAGTGTAAATAAATATAGTTCAAAAAACTAAATTATATTTATTTTATTAATTTTTACTATTTGTTGTTATAGCGACCATCATTATGCATCGTCTGTAAAAAAATCAAGTGTCTATCTATAACGGTTTTAAGAGATTAAGCCCTGTGACTCACGAACAGACAGCGGAGGGTTTCGTTTTACCCTTTGAGTACGGAATCCTACAATTTGTACAGAATGATTTCATTCTACAAGATGGGATTATAGAAATGTTTCAGTACATTTGAGTTACAGGGAGATAACATTATTATTTTTCAAAACTAAAAATCAATCCAGTAACTTTGCGTAAACTTTCTCTAAGGCGCTTTCTCTCGCCTCGAAAATCGTTAATCTTGAGGATGTTGATAAGGACAATAGTACAAAATTATTAAAATCGTGTATTGTCATCGGTTTTTGATAGTTCTTCAAAATTTCGAATTAAACTGAACGTTCATAGATAGAAATCGGGTTCAAAGATTCCGTTACTTGTTACTTACATACATACATACAACCCAAGCTAATAAAAGCGTTTTAAAAAGTGATTTGATTTGACAAAATTTCAAATGTGTCGTAGACTTATTCGCCAACAAATACGTACGGTTCTGGTAAACATTTTTTTCGCTGATTCATATAAATTTCACAGATTGACCTTTTTAGCAACGGTATTTAGGGGCCCCACAGGATCGGAGGGGGCCCCCGGCCCGAGAGTTTGCGAGCTCAAAATCGACAAAAGTAAAGGCAAAAGTCGTCAGAACCAAACAATCTATGAGTGTCAACGAAAAAAAAAGGTCACCTAATCACAGGCAAATAATTATATGACACATTTGTCATTATTTTTTATAACATAAGAGTAGCAGACGAGCATGCAGTCCACCTGATGGTAAGTGGCTACTGCCGCCCATGGACATCTGAAATCAACCAAATAGGATTAGATATTCCTACCTGAGGTCGGCCACAGATGCGCCGCTACCCCTGAGGACCAAGCTGGAACGCCTCGCAAAAGTCTGTCTCCCTTACCACACCCTTCAAACCGGAACACAGCAGCGCTTAACACTGCTGCTATTAGGTAGAAATAGGTGTGGCGGTGGTGCCGCCGGAGTCGAACCACAGACGGTTCTACCACCTTTATAAAATCAAATAAATTTTTAACACCTTTGGGGGCCTCCATATAACTTTCCGCCCCGGGCCTGCGACGATCTAAGTCAGCCACTGGAACTCCCATACTAATTTTGACTTATTTGTCCCTTAATGCTTATAGAAGTATAAACCAACGATTACAAAAATACAAAGCCAACTTATCTTTTAATCTGATGTCATTCAGCAATAGATTTATCTAAATCTCAGGATTATAAGGTATATTGAATAATATTGATAAAGGAATGTTATTGATAACATCGGAATTCTTGTTGATATGTAAGATTGCGACCCATGTGGCGATTTTGTGTGATTGGAGTGCCAAATAAGCGGCATTGATACACTGCTAAATCCAGGTTCGATTTCCCGAAAGTCCCGTTGAAAGTGGTTTAACCGTTTTAAAAAGTCCGTACGAATTAACAAATGAAAAAGTTAAAAATCACATGTTATGTTATAAATAAATAAAACTGTTTTTTAGGGTTTTTTAGGGTTCAAAGGGTAAAAACTGAACTCAATTACTAATCCGTTGTTTGTCCGCTATAACAACAAATACTAAAAGTAAAAAAAATAAAAGGGGGTCCCTATACAAGAAATCAGGTTCAATTTTCACAATGCACGTACTTCTATCGCTCCTAAATAATAAAATTAACGAGTTCTATTATAAACTAATAAATATAATTGGGTGATACGGAACCTTTTTTTTCCCGTGTGACTCCTACTTAGCCTCAGCCAATTATCATTTAAACAATATGTACAATATCCTAAACCTTTATTCGGTGACCCATGTCCAGCAGTAGGACAATAAGTTAATGAGGAGGAGGAGGAAACAGGAGTAGGAGTCTGTTAATTACGCGAGGTGGTTTTGGGTTGTTGGTCGAGCCAAATCGCAACTTATCGTTTCGGCAAATAACACATGTTTTTCTGCAAGAAACAAAACTAAAATGACGAAAATATAAGATTAATAAAGCAGTTTGTTCATTAAAATATATTTTCATTGTACCTAATTGTCGCCTACTCAACTGTTATAGCAATCTTAACTGTTATTAAATAAAAAAATAAGTCAGTATTATTTTCTTTTTAGAATCAATCCAAGGGATTTTCATTACAAAGAATCTTAAAAATATTACGTGTTATTTCTAGTCTAGAAGAGGGGGGAGGGGGGGGGGGGGCGGAAACTCGTTAAAAACGTCCACCTGCACCTGGCACATGCTGAGTTATGTCCCTTTTCGTGGTCGTTGCAACACATTTTTGTTTTTTTTTTCTTTTGTTTTATGTTATTTTTACTTTATTGTCTCTTTCTATTATAGTATTTCATTTGTGTTGCAATTATCCGAATAAATGTTTCTTTCTTTCTTTCTTTCAAAAAAAAACTCACGTAATTAATGGATGCCCCCTTATATTTTTCCCCAGGCGTGGGCAAAACTAGCCTAGTGGTCCGTTACATCGGCAAGATGTTCTCGAAGCACATCTCACCCACCATCGGCGCTTCCTTCTTCACTTGCAACATATCTGCTGAGGGCGCGAGAGTTAAGCTGCAGGTGAGTTTGACTCGACTGCACTGGTATTGTCCGCGCCAAACTTCTAGTCCGCTCTGAAGTTGGGGCGTTATACCTGCAAGATGTTCTCCAAACACATCCCACTCACCATCGGCGCCTCCTTCTTCACCTGCAATATATCTGCCGAGGACGCGAGAGTTAAGCTGCAGGTGAGTTTGAACTTCGTAGCTCAACTGCACTGGTACTGTCCGCGCCAAACTTCTAGTCCGCTCTGAAGGTGGTGCGTTACATCGGCAAGATGTTCTCGAAACACATCTCACCCACCATCGGCGCTTCCTTCTTCACCTGCAACATATCTGCTGAGGACGCGAGAGTCAAACTGCAGGTGAGTTTGACTCGATGCACTGGTATTGTCCGCGCCAAACTTCTAGTCCGCTCTGCAGGTAGTGCGTTACATCGGCAAGATGTTCTCCAAACACATCCCACTCACCATGGGCGCCTCCTCCGTCAATTGCAACATACCTGCCGAGGACGCGAGAGATAAACTGCAGGTGAGTTTGAACTTCGTAGCGCAACTGCACTGGTATTGTCCGCGCCAAACTTCTAGTCCGCTCTGAAGGTGGAGCGCTACATCGGCAAGATGTTCTCGAAACACATCCCACTCACCATCGGCGCCTCCTTCTTCACCTGCAATATATCTGCTGAGGACGCGAGAGTCAAACTGCAGGTGAGTTTGAACTTCGTAGCGCAACTGCACTGATACTGTCCGCGCCAAACTTCTAGTCCGCTCTGAAGTTGTTGCGGGCAGGTTTAGTTAGCATATACTCCGTAACGTATGTGCACACTAACTACGCTATGTCCCCGCGGGTGAGAGCGGGCAGCGGAGGGTGCCGGGGGAGTCTTTGCCCCGTTAATATCTACAATTTTCTGTTGCGACGATCTTATTTCTATATTCGGAGCGGACTAGCATTTTGGCGCGGACTATACAGTTGTATTTGAACTGTATGATTATCATGACAAACTAGCACGCAGCCGTAAGTAAGGCTAGGTTTTCGTCCACAGATGCGCCGCTATACCTGAGGTCTAAGCTGGACCGCCTCGGAAAAGTATGTCTCCCTTACCACACCCTTCAAACCAGAACACAGAAGCGCTTGACACTGCTGTAATAGACATAAAATAACAAAGGGTTCGACTCCGGCGGCACTATCGCTACATCTATTTCTGTTATAACAGCAGTGTTAACCGCTGCTGCGTTCTGGTGTGAAAGATGTGGTAAGGGAGACACTTTTCCGCGACATCCAGCGTAATCGTCAGAATTAGCGAAATCGAATCCTATCTGGGGTTGATTACAGATATCTATAGGCAGCAGTAGCCTTAACATCTGACGGACTGCATGCTCGTCTACTACTCCTGTAATACAGGAGTAGTAGTTGGAATTTATAATAATAAATTCCAATTCAGAGACTAAACCTTTTTTAGAGCAACCCCCTTTCCTCCCCTCCATCCATGTATGACGATATTTGTATTAAATCTCTCCTCCAGGTGTGGGACACAGCTGGTCAGGAGCGCTTCAGGTCTATGGCCCCCATGTACTACAGGAACGCTAATGCGGCCCTTTTGGTATTCGACATCACCAGCGGGGCGTCCTTCGCGTCCATCAAGGGCTGGGTGAAGGAACTGCAGAGGTGAGAAGAGATTTATTTGAAGAGGGAAATCCCTCCATGCCTAATAATTCCATCTTAAAATTATTTTCTTCCCTAATAATATTAATGCAACTTTATTTACAATATATATTGATTTAATGGCAGTGCCGGATATATTGCCGCTGTATACTTTGCCGCCAGTCGGCTATGGAAAATTTGCCGCCCCTACCGACCGACAATTCGATACCGTTTAGAACAGTCCAGATTTAACGACGTTAGTTACTTTGTTATCTGCAGCCTGCCTGCTTGCCTACCCGCCTTGGAAAAAAGGTCTAAGATAAATTTGCATTAAAATCTGCCGCCCTAGGCTCCTGGGTCAGCCCATTGATAAATAAAAAAAAAGTTTTATTGATTAAAGTACAATTATATACAAAACAAGGTGCAAGGGCCCCTGTACTGGGTTGGTAGCCCGTAATACTGGTGCCCCGCTCATCACCAGGACAAAAATTTAATCAAATATACACCTGTTCTAAGAATTATGACTACCTAAATTAAAAGCGTGTCCAACTCATATTAGCGCGTGTGTATGTCTGTGTGTGTGTGTGTGTGTGTATGTATGAGTGTATGATAGTGTGTCTTAGTGTTTGTGAGTGAAAGAGTGTGTGTGATCCGAATTTAAATGGGCAATGGTTGGGATTAATTTTGGATTCCATATTCAATAAGAAATGTAGTGATAGCCTAGTGGTTAAATCTCGCAATTGGGGGAACAAATCCCAAGCACCCACTGTTTGTTTAAATACAAGAATAAATATGTATAAATAACGTAACATTTTTTAATGACTTATTATATTTATATCTATGTATGTAATTGGATCAAATACAAATCGATCGCTCAAAAACTCAATTCCAAAAATGAATTCCATTCCATTCCAATTCCAGCAACGTACCAGAGCCGATGGTGCTCTCGCTGGTCGGTAACAAGTGTGATCTAGAAGCGTCCAGAGCGGTCACGTACAATGAAGCGGTGCAGTACGCCGCCGCTATCGGCGCCGCGTACTGTGAGACATCGGCTTTGCATGATCATGTGAGTTATCTTATCATTACGATCTTGGTAAATATATATATATACATATATATATACGCGACGAATAGATAACCTCTCTTCCTTTGGGAAGTCTGTTAAAAAGGGCATAACGGGATTAAAGAATCATGGAGTTTTAAGTAATAAAAATACGTTGAATCCACATTCTAGCGGACTAAGGAAGGGGTAGCCTGCCCCGGGGCCCCCGATACTGTGGGGCCCCAAACACAATTTCTAAAAAAAAAAGTTCGTTAAAACCAAAATATGTGAGAAATGTGTATAAACCACGGAAAAAAGGGCTCCAGAATCATAAGTATTTGTCGGCGAATAAGTCTATGACACATTTGTAATTGTGTGTCTTTTTTGTATAGGAGTAGCAGATGAGCTTACAGTCCACCTGATGGTAAAACTACTGCCGCCCATGGACATCTGTAATCAATTGACGACTAATCGCCTCGTAAAAGTATGTCTCCCTTACCACACCCTTCAAACCAGATGTAATGGCCTATGCCCCTCTCGCATCGAGAGGAGAACCTGCCCAGCAGTGGGACAGTAATAGGTTCACAACACAGAGACTTAAATCTTACAATCGTATGAGAATTGATTTTTGTTATAAATCAAGTTCTTAAGCTTATTTCTTCGTATAGACTAAAAAACAATTAAATTATGTGCAAAAAAAAGGTGGGAATTGTCCTAATCTTGTAATCAGAAGATTCTGAAACGTATTTTTAAAATTCATTCTCACAATAATGATGATTCATTGATTTTATTGTCAGAATTTTACTAAAATGCACATCTTATATATAAAATTCTCGTGTACACAATGTTAGTTACCGTACTCCTCCGAAACGGCTTTACCGATTTTCACCAAATTTTATATGCAGTAGGCCTGAGAATCGGCTAGTATCTATTTTTCATACCCCTAAGTGATAAGGGTTGTTCACCCTTAACTTTTTTTTATTTATATGGCAACACAACGTTTGCTGGATCAGGTAGTAAAGTACAATATAAATATGAATGTTTGTCTGTATGTCCTTTATAGAATGTTGTACGTAAAATTTTCGACAGATGGCGCCACTGTCATTCCAATGAAGGTAGAATTTTTCAGTTACATGTATGTTTTTAAAAACGCGGCCAATCCCGGATACTACTAGTAAAGTATAAAATAGCATTTTTTAACAAATTTTTAATTAAGCGCGAAAACGCGAGTGACGTCACGCTTCGACATACCATAGAAAGTTCAAGTAGGTAATACGGTGACACAAAGAAATGACGTCATTTTTCCTTATTTTAGACAACATGGCCGACTGCAGTATTTTATACTTTCATTTTATTTAAAATATAGTAAATCGTAAAGTTTATATTAAAACTGGGTCTTTCTTTTGTGGCGATTTGCCGCTTCTCGTCAAGAGATGGCGCCACGAGTATTCTGAATCACGCTATCGAAGTTTTCTAAACATGTTGCATATATACAGGAAGACACCTGACAGATACCATATTTTCTAATTGGCAAAAAAAAGTTACAGGTCCTGGTAAAGATTTCTATTACTCAAAATAACTTTTTTTATTCAGTACAAAAGTTATTCAAAAACGAAATAGGATGATTAATTTTGTGCCACCCTATACAAGCTCCGAATTAAGACTATGGGAGCACGGCCGCTCCCCGGACATAATCATCTACCCACAGAGAGATCTCCCAAACTTTCAACATATTGTTTTTACATAAACCATTTATTCTTTGATTTTTAATACCGTCATTATGTCACTTCCAGGGTATTGACCAGGTGTTCCTGAGCACGGCGACAGCGCTGCTGAAGCTGTCAGCTACCACCCTGGTGTCCTCCATGCGCTCCTACGACTCCAATGACGGTGACCACGAGAGGTTGCCGATAGGTCAGTCTCCACTTAATTGACCGTGCAGTATTATAACATAGTGACGGACGAGCATGCAGTTCACTTGATGATAAGGTGCTACTGCCGCCCATGGATATTTGTAATGAACCCCAGATAAGGTTAGATTTCTGAATTTAGTCATAGATGTATTATTATCCCCGAGGAACACCATGTATGTTTTATAAAAAAAATTGTGAGCCGTCACAGGACGCCTGGCAGATGTGAAACATCGACATTATTTTGTAAAAGTAATATGCAGAAAAGAACATATTGTGATAGGAACTAAATATGTCATAATGATAAAATAAAGTATTACGATTTTTTTCCAGATAACGATGACTATTTATTGAATAAACATTTATTTTCATTAAATACAAAAATTTACGAATTTATTTCAAATCGTGACTACTTAATTCGCACAGTCAATTGCGCATGGCGACGCGTCGCCACACCGTACACACTACTGCATATAGACTGTATATATATACCACCGTATAGCGTGGCGACGCATGCCGTGCGTCGCCACGCTAGAAATCGGTTTTACGTGCGGCTATAGATGTTTCACATCAAAAAAATCAATTTATTCTTTAACATATATATTTTGTAATATATTACAACACTGTACTTATATATTAGGCATGTTATGTTAGATATAAGGCTAAGCGCGCACTACGAATAAACGCAAGCGCAATAGAAATAGCTGAATACGGAAAATCGCATACGAACTCGCATTGCGGTTGGCTTTTGATTTAATTTGATGTTAACTATGGGACACAAAAAACGCTTTTAAACAAGCCGCAAACGAAATGTAACATATTGCGTTTTTTTTTTTAAATCAGTCACTAAAAATGTCACTAATGCTTGCATTTGTTTAGAAAGCAATTTTTTTTTTCAGTTTAAGCCTTGCGGTTAAACGCGTGCGTTTAATCGTAGTGCGTGCTAAGCCTTAGTTGTGACTAGGAACATACATAATGTTTGCCTATCTTCCAGGCACGCCAACAGAAGAAGCGGCGACACACACGGGCAAGGTGGAGCTGCCCGCCTGGAGCATCGACAGCGTGGCGCACGGAGACGTACAGAAGAACATGTGCTGTTAGTGGCCACCCATACGACACAAGGGTGGGTTGACGAAGTGAGTGGTGGAACTATAGGGTGGTGTACGAAATGACGGGGCCCCCGGTCTGAAGAGGGCCTGAAAAGTGACCATATAAATGTCTGAAATGTGTATATTGTTTATATGTAGGTGCATGAAAAAATGTCGCCTGGACTAAACAAACACGAAAGGACGTATTCGTTAGCCAAAAATGTTTATATATTATAACAGAGCGGACTAGAAGTTTGGCGCGGACTAAAAAAGTTATCTTAGGGCCCAATATATTTAGTTGGATAACGATGTAAACAGCGTGTCTAATATGAGCTCCGACTTCACAAATATGTACTAAACCAACATTAATTTCAATTATTTTTTACTTTGTAGTGACATAGAAGTCGGTTGTATTTTTTGTTACAAAAATTTTTTTCACCCTTTTTAGTGATGACATACTAACATTTATATTAATACAATATAAAATTGCAAAAACGTGATCATGAATGAAGGTAAGGTCTGAATTTACATTTATTGGAACCCCCGCTCGCAGGGCGCTCCCGCGCCCTGCTCGCTTAGTTTTATATTATCTTATATGTTCCAACCTAACCTAACTAAATAGTCAATGATGAACTGACTTTGCAATTCCATTCGAACCTACACCAAATATCTTCAAACACAACTCAATTATTCCCATCGGTTGAGGAGTTACATATTTTGTCTCCAGAACCCACTCTGATCCTCATCATATTTAAATGGGACCAACTTGTAGCAATTGTCCACACACGAAATTAAAGGCATTAAAATAGGTTCATAAACGGCGAAGTTATGGCTGTTATATTTACATGGGTGGAGGAGTTCCCCTCATTTTCTCCAGAACCCATGGATGGATTCTAACCATATTTAAATGGGACCAATTTCCAGCTCGTCCCTACACAATAAAAAAAGAATTATTGAAATCGGTCCACTAACGGCGGAGTAATTCGTGTACATACAAAAGATACCGGCCGAATTGATAACCACCTCCATTTTGAAGTCGGTTAAAAATAAGAGCTTCATTTATGTCTAATTATATGCTTTAGCAACATCGAATATTTTTATAATAAAATAACTAAACTTTTATAGTAAATAATTTTTATTTTTGATAAAACCTTTATACTATGTTATATGTATTCTCTTATGAAATCAAATCGAATATTTTGTAACTTTTTATTTTATAAAACATATGCGTGTGGTGTATATGTAAGAATTTATATAGTTCTTTGGCATAGATTAGTAAAGATTACTCACTCCTAACAAGAAAATGTACCCAGTTTTAAGAATTGAAATAGTTGCGTAAAAAAGTTTTGCCACGTCTCCGTGCTAAAATGTCCCTAAAATATTTGAAATAATTATTTATCTATTGTGTAAATTACGCAGTATTAGTTATTTATTCGTAAATTTTCTCTAAATTTGTTTTTATTTGTCAAGAATTCAAAAAAAGAACTTACTAATAAGCCGTTTGTGGCTTCATTCAATTTCAAGGCGGCGAAGTATCTTTACTAATCTTTTTTTTTTTGACATAACTAATAACATGTTTTTATGTGTTACATCCACGCGCAACTCCGTGTCACGTTAAAAATATTGTACCAAACTCAAAAAGAAGTAACTTCAATATGTATTAAATATAATAATATACGCCAAATATGTCACAAAATCTTAATTATTATAACACAAGTTTCATAATTCTAATGTATAAAATATATTTTATAGTGCTTTGTATGAAAGATCTTATTTTTGAATATCGATACCTTAATCGCAAATCAGCAATTCCACATTTTGTAAAAAAAAAATATTTATTTTGATAGTAAATGACGTTGAACGAAATCAAAATAAATAAAAAAACATTTTGACTAAAAGTGAAATTGGCCGATTTGTGAATTAAGGTATCGATATTTATGTTATGAACATGGCAAAAAACCTTATTGGCAATTTTGTAACTCGGGTCCCAGGTTTGAATTCATAGATTCTTTCGAGGTTAAATTTTTTGTTGTTTAATGCAAAAATATTTTGATAATTTATATTGATTTTTATTTTTAAAATTCTAAGGTGTATGTCTAGATCTAGCTTATAACCTAGAACCTTAATTATAAGTGGGAGAAATATGCCCAGCAGTGGGACAATAATGTGTTCGTCTGATTTGAACCTGGGTTTCTGAGCAATCTTGTTACCGCTTATGTTTGTATATTTGCCTAAATGTATATTTTATTAGTATTAGTATCATACTTAACTTTTGTAGTTGAATGTTAAGAGTCTCCTAATTTATGGTAGTTTTTTATGTTATATAAGAGTAGAAGACGAGCATGCAGTCCACCTGAGGGTAAGTGGCAACTGTCGCCCGTGGACGTCTGTAATCAACCCCAGATAGCATGAGATTTCTACCTGAGGTCGTCCACAGATGCGCCGCTACCCCTGAGAACTAAGCTGGAACCCCTCGGAAAATTATGTCTACCTTACCACACCCTTCAAACCGGAACACAGGAGCGCCTAACACTGCTGTTATTAGGTAGAAATATGTGTGACGGTGGTGCCGCCGGAGTCGAACCACAGAGGGTTCTACCACCCTTATTTGTTGCTTTCTCATCAATATATTAAGGAAAGATCTTTACAACAATTTTATGTTACATTTTAAAATTTCTTAATGCTTTAAACTTGCCATAAATATTCAGTTATTGCTTAAGTTAAAATAGTAAGTTTACCAAAATGTTATTATATGAATAAATGTGTTTAAATATCACAAATATCGGTTAGTTTAAACACTTATATAATCGTTAAATTTATTATGATATTCTTGGATAAGGTCGTGCCCATTTATATTAAATTTAAACGCAAGGTAGAGGGACTTTTAAGTATAGTCCCCGTAAAACTGCTAGTCCGCTCTGAACATAGAAATGAATCGCGTCGCCATAACAAATTGTATGACTACACCTGCTCGCAAAAACTTCAGAGCGGACTAGCAGCTTGGCACGGACTATAACAACTCAAAAAAGTGGTCTTCATTAGTCGACCAAAGTACAGGCAAATATGTTTAAATTTAAGTTAAATTTTACATTTTTACAACATAACATTCCTAATAATGACATAATTATCTAATTACATAAGTACTAATATGTATATATATATATATATATATATATATATATATTAGTAATGACCTTCGATCACTAATAGGAACTAGTGATCGAAGATAATGAATGACCTCAAAAAATGTTATATAAAAAACAATTTCTAATTAGTAATTGCGTGTTTAATAAGATGTAATGATAGCTGAATAGAAGTGAAGTGAAGATAAAAAGAACAATTTATTTCGTTTTTATTTAAAAGCTGTTGAACTTATGGGGTAAAATATGCATCATTCCGTTCCATAAGTGAGTGGATAGGTTTTCAAAAATCTTTCTGGTTTTCTCTAGCGGCTTTAAGGGGCGGTCCGCCCCGGGCCTCTGATCCCGGGGAGCCCCCGAAACACAGTTGCTAAAAGCAAAAGGTTGTCAGGACCAAACAATCTATGATATGGGTACCAGTCAGCTAAAAAAATGGTCACTGAATCAGAGGCGAACTTTTTACTCTGGGGCCTCCTTTGCTCAATCTATGTTATTGAGATTTCTGGGTCTGGGTGTTTGTGTATTTTGTCTATGTGTGTGTCCACAGCAACCACGACACGGGAAATCATAGTGGGGCTGTGTAGACAGCGTCATTAATAGTTTTCACAGTAACTTAATCTACAACATACTTTATATATTGTGAAAATATTATATTTATCACTGATGGATTATCTAATAAATAAACTACTACTAACTAGGACATGCTATCATTTTCTGACCCCTAAGTTGTAACGGCTTATGTTAACAAAAATAATTATTACTGAAACATCATTATTACAAAAAAATAGAAAGTTAAATGACGTCACGACACCATATCTATTTTTCAGACACGTTTGTTGAGTTCGCCTCTAAACGTAAAGGCTGCGTCCATAAAAATATATTTAGTAATAAGGATGTATATTTTTTGATACTTTGTATTTTATGACAATGTTGTTAATTCTATTTGAAGTTAATTTTTATAAAATAATGTATTGACGATTTAACGATTTTATTTAGTTTTTAAGGCTAATGCAAAGATATTCTTATACTAGTGTAAGTATAATGTAAGATTCAGAAAACTGATAAACGCCCGTTATCAATAAACAATCCATCCAATTTTTACCTATCGAAGATCGAAATATTACGTCTAAAATGAAGAAATTAACAAATGAGGTCGATAGGCAAAACAATGGATAGATTAATTATTAATAATGGAAGATAAAGTGCTTTTTCACTTTATAGACCACGTTTGTTTTTTTATTATATTGTAATTTTATTATTCTTATGCCAATACGTAATAATGTGGAAATAAAGTATTTTTTAATAAATTTTTGCTTTATTATACCACTAGCTTTTACCCGCAGTTTCGCTAGCGATCAGGGAGTTACTATCATCACAATATTATTTTAATCATACTATTACTTTTTTTGCAGGTAATTTAACTTTTTAAGCAAAATATGGCAATTTCAGTTGGTTTTATACAATGGATAAGCTAAAAAAAGAATAAGAGTTTGTGTGTGTGACGGGATATTTTAGTGTTCAAGGAGGAATAAAACTTTCCTGAACTATGATGGTTTTTAAAAGATGGTGGTAAGCCCCCAGAGGTTTTTATATATAGGGTTTTTTTCAGTATAAAGTCCCTATGTCCTTTTCTGAACTCCTGACAACGTGTGTACAAACATGACAATCGATTATGCAGTTAAGGTATGAAAGTGTAACAAAAACATAATATATATATATATATATATATACGGTCGAATTGAGTAACCTCCTCCTTTTTCGAAGTTGGTTAAACAAACAAACTCTACATTTTCATTTATAATATTAGTTGGGATTCTGAACCGGAAATACCAGGTTTTCAAGTCTAGAGTAGTAAAATCCCTGTCTTTATTAATATGTGCTCCTAAACTACAAATATCATTTATAATCTAGATTGAATACATATTTTATTATAATCAGTCTATTGGTCTACTTGGGTGTTCTTAAGTCAAGGTCATTTATTTTCGCCGCTGTTACATACCAATCCTAATAACAATAAAAATGCTAATTATTATTTATTTAAGTTCAAAAAATGTTCTGCAAAGAATATACTTTGAATAAAATATAATTGATTTGAGGTAACTGTGTATGTGGGTAGGTAGAGATTTGTCTCGAATGCATACGTCACTAATATCATGAGTGCAGTGAGTCAGTCTGCGTGCGACCGTCGGCCCGAGTGGATGTAGTGTAGGTGAGTCTAAAAGTATAAAACATAAGAGTAGCAGACGAGCATGCAGTCCACCTGATGATAAGCAGCTGCTACCAGTCATGGACATCTGTAATCAACCCCACTTCAAAACAGATTCCTGCCTGAGCTCGGTCACACGTGCGCCGCTACCTCTGACCACTTAGCTGGATCGCCTTGAAGAAGTATGTCAACCGTACCAAACCAGAACACAGCAGCGCTTAACACTGCTATTAGGCCGAGAAAGCACTGCGGTTACACGCAATCTGAATAAAAATAGCTGAAAACGCCAAAACGCATACAAACACGCACTGCGGTTTTCTTTTGGCTTTATTTTATTTCAGTCTCATCGTGGATTTCAGGCGAACAGCGCGTGTTGTGGGGTTAGTTTCATCGCTCGCCCATCGAGACTGAATAAAAAACCAATGATATTTTAAACTGTAGATATGTTACCTGCCCACTAAACAACACAAATAAGTGAGCGAACCGCGAGCGCATTGACACACAAATGCACGTTTTGCATTTTGCTTACTTAATATTTTATAAGTGACAGAGCTATTGGAAAAATGTGATAAAAAAAGACAACTAGTGTTTGGTATTGCGATTCATTCATACGTAAATATTTACGTAAATTTTGCTTCTCTATCACTACTTGTGGAAGGAATGCGTTATTTCTTTTATATCACGGCGTGCGTAAATTGACGTTTTACGCACGCTTCGCGTGCGCAAAACCCCAATTTCCGACCCCGTAATATAAAATTTTATACAACACGCGGACGAAAAATGTTTTTCTGACTCGTGTGATTGCAGTCCTCGCCTGCGGCTCGGCCTGCAAACTCACACTTGTCAGAAAAAAATTTTTCGTCCTCGTATTGTAATGTAATATTTTGTCAGTTACGTAATTATGGCACACCAAAAATGATCAAGATATAATGATTTCTCCTCATTTACTTGCGATATGTGATTCCATGAAGCATGTGTTTTTTTTTAGCATAAACGGTACATTTAAGCATTGCACAAGAAGGCATTTTGAGGCTAAGAAGACTAAAAAAAATAACGTTTAACGTGTACATACGTACATACATACATGTCAGTTACTACGACGCGCGAGAGCGACTGGAGTCGATTCACTCCAATTGGTGTATTTTGTATATATCATGTTTTACCCGCTAGTAACATATCTTTAGTTTATATCAATGCGCCACCATATACTTACTATGGGAGACAAAAAACCGCGCTTTAGACAAGCCGCGGTCAAAATGTAACAATAAATCAGTCGTCTGAAAAAGTCACTAGTGCGTGCACTTGTATAGAAAGCAATATGTTTTATATTTTTGCGATTTCAGTCTTGCGGTTAAACGCAGTGCGGTCTCAGCCTTAGGCTGTAAAGCCCGCTACACATTCTCGCGAGAACGCGAGAAAAGCACGAGAAACGAGAATGTAGAGCCTATACGAATCCGGTTTTTCTCACGTTCTCGCAAGATTGTGGAGTGGGCTTAACAGTTGTAGCGGTGGTGTCGGCGGAGTCGAACCTTACTGGGTCCTTCCACTTATCCGTATCGGGGAAATTTAAAAAAGGCAAAATTTTAACAATTCATATTTATTTTAAGTATCTTAGTAAATTCACAATTTCACATCAATAATTTGAGCACCACATTTAATAAACTATGAAAAAATACTATATCTTATAATAATTAACAATATCTATATATCTTGGAATGATCATGTTGCTTACACATTTTATTTTTTAATTAGCCCCTTGAGGGGTGGATTATCTTTGAAAATTTTCGTATTAAAAAGCTGGTTTAAAATCATAAGATATTTTAAAATACAATACATAAATATCACAAATAAAATCTTTTAAATGCACACAACTCTCTTTTCTATCACAACTCATAAATGCCCACAAGAACTTAAAATATATGTTTGAAAATGTCGAAAAATATACGCAGCTAGTTTTTCGACCTTCATTTAAGTCTCAGAAATACAGAAAATAATTATAAATTGTGTTGTTATATTTCGATATCCCAAAAATAAGCAAGGCTTAGAAAATGGCAGTTGTTTTGCACTTACATACAAACAAATCTATTTCATTTAATATTTATTCTAAATCAGGGCTGTCCAAACCAAACCCTGCATCATGTAATCCACTATTATTTTCAAAAATCAAGTAATAATAAAAAAAACATATCAGTAATTAAATATCATGTACTATATATATACGTAATTTTGAAAAAAGCTGTTTCTAAACGATAAGTTCCAACTTGTATACTAATGTTGTAATTTTTACAATCTCAGAAACGTCTTTACTTAGACAACCCTAACAAAAAATACTTTTGTATGTATATCGTCTCATGTGTATATCTAATCTAACTATTACTAGTACAAAATGGAAATTTAATTTTGCATTAATTATGTATAAAAAAAATACAGATACAAGGCACTTGGCACAAATATATAATATTATTGTCATGTTATCCCTATAATTTAAGTAATTTGGAAGATGCAGCATTTGGCTACAATTATAGATATTTATAATTCAATCTTATCTTCATATAGTTTCATCTTATATGTGAATTGTAGTTTTACAGTATTAATTGTAATAGTTAAGATGCAATCTTTTTATGTCCCACTGTCCCGCTGGGCACGGTTCCATCTCCAGAAGACATGAATAAGTAATCCTTCACTATACTTTGCAAATTGGCAAAATATAGTACATTAGTGGCCAATCCGAGTCACAATTTATCAAAACTGCCTATAAAATATTAAATATGGTTTAATGATTGCTATCTAAGGTTGAAAATAAAAAACGACGGCTTACAGTGTGTGTCACCCACACTGTGGCCACTAGCGGTGACCCATCCTCCCACCGTCACACATTGCCGCAACTCTGTAGAACATTATCTACCCAATCCTAGTGTTTCAAAATAAAATACTTACAATTCATTGCACATTGCCACATTTGTTGCCAATTTTCTAACCTAAGTCTACCAATCAACGCTTGCCTAACTAAATCACTCATAGGTAACCATGCCCAGCAGTAGTACAGTAGAGTCCGCGCCAAACTTCTAGTCCGCTCCGAATATAGAAACGTGTCGCGTCGCAATAGCAAATTGTAGATATTAGCGGGATGTAGACCGCGCAGAACCCCCCGGCTTCCTCCGTTGCCCTTAAGTTGCTACTGAGTATATGCTCGTAGTTGTGTTCGAACGCATTGGCTCACTGATTGCACCTATGCGCAACAACTTCAGAGCGGACTAGAAGTTTGACGCAGACTATAACATGTGATGATAAAAGCCACTACACTTACATTCATATTTTGACAGCATATAAAACCTATAGCTCATCATGCTGTTCGTCCTCTGGGCTTGTCTCCAGCTCCTCGGGTCCAGCTTCCTCCTCCTCGAAGTCATCATCATCATCATCATGACGACTCGGAATGGTCTCCTCTTGCGGCGGTAGACCCCCAAAGCCGTAGGGGTCCGGACCGTGAACCTATATTAAAAAATAGTGAAAAATATATTACATGATGGAATTATTCCATTTACCACATTACGATACGCGTGGTCTAAGTTTCCTATTATTGCAAATTTTAATTTTCAAATGACATTTAAAAGTTTGAAACCTTCATAGCGATGTTTATTTTTTACAACTATGAAGGCAGTCTATTGATATTCGCACGGTGTAAAAATCGGCTACTTTGGACACGGCAAAGCGTGGCTAAAATGCGGGCTTAGGTCACAGAGTGCTATAATAATATATTACACTTATAACACATACATTAATAACACTATATTGGAAGCCTTTGAAAGGTGGTAAAACCTGTATGGTTCGACCAGAAGGTGGTAGAACCCTCTGTGGTTCGACTCCGGCGGCACCACCGCCACACCTATTTCTGTTATAACAGCAGTGTTAAGCGCTGCTGTGTTCTAGTTTAAAGGGTGTAGTAACAAAGACATACTTCGTCCTTAGTCCTCTGAGGCTTTCAACTTGTCTACAGGTGTAGCAACACTGTGGCAGACCTCAGGAACTCTAATTCTATCTGGGATCGAGTACAGATGTCCATGACCGGCAGGAGCCACTTACCTTCTGGTGGACTTCACACTCTTTTGTTTAAGAAATAATTGTAAGATTGTTTTAACCTAACCGTTTATAATTTTTTCATGTTAAACCTTGAGTAGCCAGTAAATATATTTCTAGCTCGTCATGAAATTACTTAAATATTGTAATTAATTTTCATAACTATCAATTAAATAAATAAAATACCTAAAACCGACATATTTTACATTCCTTACATCGCCAAATGTCTAACTAAAATTTTCTCAATATATTTTCAAATTTTGACTCCTAGGGAGCAATATAACAATTGTCCCCTAAGGAGTTACATACCTTAACATACTCAGCTTCCATTTCCTTGGTCCAGGTGGTGTCCTCTTCATTAGGCAACATCCAATTCTCACAGTACTTTGTGTGTTTGAAGCAAATCTGAAAACATTCAAAATATTAATATGCAACACAAAAAAACTTAAATTTACCATTTGTTATTTTAAAATAACTTAATTATGGTTGAATTCTGCCTATTTCTGCATTATAACAGTATTGTGAAGCGCTGCTACGAGGGTGCGTTTTTAAGTCCGCGGAATGGCAGGGTTGGAGGGGGGATAGCGGGCTCGTTAAGGGCGGTACGTGTTAAGTGACTCATAAATAGTATATATATAATATAAAGTTTTATCACAATTGCATCATTAGTTTTAAAACTATCGACAATTAAACAACTCAATCCGGAAGAAAATTGGAAGTATGGAGAAAATCGAGCATCGCGCCTTTATAAAGTTCCTTACCAAGCAAGGAAAGTCTGTGCAAATCATAATGGAAGAGATGTCATCGGTTTACGGGGACTCTTGCCCTGGAAAAACGATGGTTTACAAGTGGAACAACCTTTTTAAGCAAGGCAGGGATTCACTTGAAGACAACCCACGACCAGGACGGTCTGTTGAGGTGACCATTTCGGAAACTATAGCGGAAGTCGAAAAATTAGTACTGGAAGATGTACTGGATCCTCGTATTTTTCCGACAAGGACAAAACATTTTTTTATGAGGGTTTAAATAAGTTAATACAAAGATCTGAAAAATGCATTCGTCTTGCAGGAGAATATGTAGAAAAAGAAAAATAATTTTGACATTTTATTTTCGCTCCTTGTCCCTCATTCCGCGAACTTAAAAACGTACCCTCGTATATTGTTTTTTTTATACGAATCTGTAAAGAGTAATGTTTTTCGGATTTTAACGAATGATGTGTCGTTGGATTCATCAGTTTAGAAGTTACAGCAGTAGTTTTGTAGTCATACACCATCTTAGTCGTCTGTAGTGGCAATGCATCTGTGCTCAAACGCAACACTCGCGGCGGATGCCACTTATTAACAGATTCTAGTTTGGTTTATGGCAACGGTAGATCTCCCTGTGTGTGTGTATGTGTGTGTGTATGTGTGTGTGTGTATGTGTGTGTGTATGTGTGTGTGTGTGTGTGTGTGTGTGTGTGTGTGTGATCATGTCCGGACAGCGGCCGTGCTCCGATAGTCTCAATTCGGAACTTGTATATATGCAACATGTTAAAAAAACATCGATAGCGTGATTCAGAATGCTAGTGGCGCCATCTCTTAACGAGTAGCGGGAAGTCGCCACAGCTTCAAACTTATAAAACTTGAAATGTATGAAACCATCAATGGTGAACACTCACATCGGCTTCAGCGTTGGGCATGACGTCATCCTCCGGCCTGTTCTTGTACAGATCCGTGATCTCCTCCTCGTTCTCCTCGAACATCCTCTCGCACTGGAAAAGAGATATGTTACTATCAGAAGAAAAAGTACACTTTAGTAATTTTTAAACTTATATTTCTTTTGGGGTGTTTGGGAAAAATGATGAGTGATTTTTTTACAAAACCTCACAGGCAAAATCGACACCATAAAGTTGGCTAGTTGTCACAGTGGCATGTCACAAGTTTTGTATTTGTGCTTGTCATTCGCAATGTAACGTCCAAAGGAAAGGCTATGTGTGTGAAATGTTTAAAAATAGATTATATATGTTACATTTCATATCAAATAATACGATCAGACACGCACACAGACAAACACACACGCATACCGATTTTCTAGTTAAAGTGGAAAACAGATACACAGTCATTCCTCAAGAGTGCTCGAAAATAAATATGTAACAATATTATAACCTCAACCTAACTTTTTTACATAGAGAAATCTAAAATTGTAACCTAACCTAACCAAACCCAACCACAACTACATTAGACTACTATTTAAAGTAACTTTTATTTTATGCAGGGAAACCCTGCATGGGTCACAGCCGCGGGGGCAGCGGAGAGGATATACCGGACTCCTACCGGCTAAAACCCCACGGAATTTCTCTTTACGCCCTTTGTCGGGACCACGGGTATAGTCCGCGAGGTCTAAGCTGAGCTTTACATAAGTGTGAGTGAACACAAAAGTAGAGTCAGATAAAAAAACTTTCAAAAATATTTTTTATCATTTATAGTTAGGTACACAAGAGTATAAGAAGAGATGTTTGTGTTAAAAAAAATGATAGTATTTTTTTTCCAATGTGCAATGAAATAAACTAAATAAACTTTGTAGTATTTAAACCGACCATTTTGTACAATTTTATAATAAAAGCTTGTCACGAAAGTCTAGATAGAATCAGCTAGGTCTGTGATTTGAAAATTTTACATTGCAGAAAAATTGTGGATTTAACTACTACACAGTTTGATTTCCTTCTTTTTTAATTTTTAGTCTGTCTTCACATTTTTTATATGTTTCAATTTCATGAATTGTACCAAGTATTAACGTTTCATTTTTAGTTAATTAAAAAAAATGTGTTATTTTAAATTACATTTCAACAAAAAAAATATTTTTGATATTTTAAATTATTCGCCACATTCACGTTTATTTTTATTGGATGCCATTTTACTAAAAAATCGAACACATAACCAAAATATTCTGCTACTAGTACAAGAAGTGTGGAAGATGCACGATTGCCAAAAAGCAGTATAAACCGGTTTAAATCAATTAAAAGACGCAAACTGACTTCACACCTTTTTTTTTTTTATAGTATAAGAGTAGCAGACGAGCATGATGGTAAGTGGCTACTGCCGCCCATGGACATCTGTAATCAACCCCAGATAGGATTAGATATTCCTACCTGAGGTCGGCCACAGATGCGCCGCTACCCCTGAGGACTAAGCCTCGGAAAAGTCTGTCTCCCTTACCACACCCTTCAAACCGGAACACAGCAGCGCCTAACACTGCTGTTATTAGGTAGAAATAGGTGTGACGGTGGTGCCGCCGTTGTCGAACCACAAAGGGTTCTACCACCTTTATTAGGTAGAAATAGGTGTGGCGGTCCCTACACCTACACTGTCCATGTGCACTCACACAAATGCAAAGCTCAGCTTTGACCTCGCGGACTATACGCTAGTAGCACTCGTCTGTGCTATCTAAAGCAACCTAACCCAACCCAACTCACATAGTACTCGAGGCTCTTGTTCAGATCGTCGTCGGTGACGAACTTGGTCTTGGAGAAGTCCGGGTTCATGCCGTCGTCCGTCAGCAGCTTCATGATCGCCAGCTTGCCCGTCGCCTTGTAGTACACGCGCACGTAGTCGTCCATCTTCTTACCTGGGAAACGTGAGGAATATTCTCTGTTATATGTGGCTTTTTTATATCACGAGTATGCAGTCCACCTGAACGTAAGTCGCTACTACCGCCCATAGACATCTGTAATCAGCCCCAGATAGGATTAGATATTCCCACCTGAGGTCGGCCGCAGATGCGCCGCTACACCTGAGGACTAAGCTGGAACGCCTCGAAAAAGTATGTGTCCCTTACCACACCCCTCAAACACAGTAACAGTCACGCTAATTCAAGTATACCTACATCACATTATTACAGTATACTAAATAATACTTTTACTATTTTTATATTTTTGGAATATTCAATCTTGCTTTGGATTATGAATTGTGAACTACTTTTTGCAATGCAGGCTAAAAGAGTGCCCATACATTAGTTACTTAATTATAATATAAAGGAAGCAAGTAACCATGACGTCCATCTGATGGTAAGTGACTACTACCTCCTATGGACACCTGCAATCAACCCCACATAAGATTAAATTAGCTCAGGTCAGTTTTGGCAAAAGGAGATTTGTTGCTAAGCTAGCTTGTATGAACGCCACATGGCCACAGATGCGTTACTACCCCTAAGGACTAAGCTAGAACACCTTGAAAAAGTATGTCTCCCTTACCACACCCTTCAAACCAGAACACAGCAGCGCTTAACACTGCTGCTGTAAGGTAGAAATTGGTGTAGCGGTGGTGCTGCCGAAGCCGAACCACGCAGATTTCTACTACTTTCAAAAGCGACACTTAAGTTATAAGCAGTTACTGACGCCACTGCTAGCCAAGGTTTTACCAAAGACTGCCTACTCGCTCAAGTTACTAAGTAGTCACTTAAGCCACTGGTAGCCATGAGTAAAGTGCTTGGGGTTGTCAACAAGTCTTCAGTCACCTTAGAATAGCAAATCAACTTACAGATCTCATCGATGAGCTCAGAAATGTACATGGCTGAACGGTGAGCAGGCACTTTCTCTTGCATAGTGTTGCCATCAGCATCCATTCTGAAGTTACCCACCTGGAATTATACCAAACTCATAAGTTAAAAACAGAGTGGCCTTGGTATTATCAAAAATGAAAATGATTAGCATGTCCTTGTCAACCCATTAAATGCTATCCACAACTAGGCACAGATCTCCCATCCGAATGATACAGGTTTTAGGTCTTAGGTTTTAGGTTTTAGGTTTTGGGTTTTAGGTTATAGTCCTTCATAGTTTAAACAAGTGATGATTCAATTCTAGTATGCACATAACTTTAAAAAATCATAAGTGCGTGCCTACGATTTGAACCTCAGACCATCCGACTGAGAGGCCAAGCTTCTTACACTATGCTATCACTGCTTGTACCCATAATCAGCATGTATGAAAACAATTTGACATAATTTATAAATACACATGTTTTTTTTTTTTTTTTTTTTAACTCCTTTTATCCTGCAATCTGCCTCTCAAGGCATTTAGCTGGAGGTTATGTGGTTACTAGTTGGCATGCATGGTTTACGCCCAGTGGCGCACCCATTTATAAGTGTATCCTTGTAGGCAATTTCTAAGAAGGGAGAAGGTCCTGGGGAGCTCTCCTTTTGATGCGCTTAAAGGTGTGTGTGGACTTCATTAGCTCACTGGCAAGCACATTGGGGTGTCTCTTTATACGTTGAGAGTATGATTTGAGTTTAGTTGTAACATGTTTTGAAAGAAAATATTTTGTTATGGCACCACAATATTCAAACCATTTTTTTTATACTAAAGTAAAACAAGCTACAAACGTAACATTGTGCAAATTTAAATTTTTTATAGTGTTGATTACATACACTTATATCATACAGGAAATGGCTTTTAAATGATTTATGTAACATATTAACAATTTGATAAACAACTTGCTTATCAGAAGTGATTAAGGAATATATAGTACGCTTCATACCTTTAGAATAAATGTGAAATTCATTTGAAAAATGATAAATGTGGATCTATTTTCATGAATAAAAAACAGTAAAATATGGATTAAAGTTTTTTTTTAAACAATATAGGAGTAGCTCTGCTGCTCTCTGATGGTAAGTGTTTACTGCCACCCATCAACATCTATAATCAATCCCAGATAAGATAAGACCTGAGGTCGACCACAGATGTGCGACAACCCCTGAAAACTAAGCTGGAATGCCTCAGAAAAGCTAATTTTTCGTTACCACACCTTCGAAACCAGAATAAAGTAGCACTAAACATAGCTGTAGGTAGACAGGGGGGTCCTACCACTTTTGAAGTAAAGCAGGTTTTGTGTTTCTATAGTAAGGTGTGAATGCCGGCTTACTTATATATGAGGTTATATTAGTGTTCAGAAGTGGCACGCATCCATGATCGGCTTCAGCTAGAACCTGTTCTATATGGAGGTGGTTACAGATGTCCATACAGCAGTAACCACTAACTATCAGATATGCTGCTCATTAGCTACCTCAATTTTGTATAAAAGCACCTTTTAATACATTTTATTAATATTTGAATGCCCGGCGACTTGTATACATGTCCATACAAAAAAAAATCCTAAGCGGCCCATGGACGTGCATACATGTCTGAATGTACACCTTGGTATTTGGCTTATTTTAAATTATCTATGTATTATTTGGGGGTTAAAAATACTTTTAATATGTAGTATGTGAACCTATTTAACCGATACAACATATTCCTTCACGTCACTAGTACAAAAAAATAAAATTATGACATTTCCATTCAGTGACTTCTCGGTGTCAAGTGAAAAGTTTGGTAAGGCGCACTCGGGCATCCTCGGCCTCGGCCTTCGGGTGGACCGGTAGAACTTTACTCGACTCAAGATTTAATAATCATAATCTTATTTATAATCCACTGCAGGACATGGGGTTTTTAAAAGGGGTTTATATTTTAACAGACTTAATGAATTTTCTTCAAATTTTCATTTACTGTTAAAATGCTTGTTTCTAATATTCACTATCTACAAGAAATCTGACATCTATCCAGTATAGCCTGTTGTTAATATACAATCTATCCAATGATTTTCCTACCAAAAATCGACATTGACTATTTCTGCAAATCTACTAGAAATTGCAAATTTTGATCGTTGGTATAAACTACAAAAATATAGATTGTACCTCTGAAGCAACATAAGGCATGGCATTATTTTTTAGGAATTGACTGATACTCAATCATCAACCCATTAATGTCCCACTGCTGGGCACGGGTGTCCTCTCATAATGAGAAGGATTAGGCCATAGTCCACCACGCTGGCCAAGTGCATATTGGTAGACTTCACATACCTGAGATTTTTTTTTTATGAATCTCTCAAGTATGCAGGTTTCCTCACGATGTTTTCCTTCACCGTTTAGCAAGTGATAATTAATTTCTAATACGCACATAACTTTGAAAAATCAGAGGTGCGTGCCTAGGAATTGAACCCCGGACTCCTCGATCTCAATAGGCTATCAATGCCTCAATATGATACTCAAGCATGTTTCCAACGTGGTCATAAAGATAAAAAATAAATATTCTAAATTAAAAACAAGTTTTACTTTGTTTTACAGGGAATAGTTTTTATTTATCTAAAAATATTTTTTATTTCAATTACGTTGTACAGAATATATTAATTACATCTCCAAATTCCCCACAAATGTACGTAAACCGGTATCTATAAGGAAAATCAAAGTGTTATGCTATTGAACAGAATTAAACATAAATTTGGTACTTACATCAACTTTTTTCCATTTTTCGATCGATTTAATTGTTTTATCGAGCTCTATAAAGATTGTCCGACACACTGGAAAGAAAACAATAATTATTTTACACAAATTCAAACGTTCAAACTACAGTAATGAAATGTTGATATTTGAAAAACAAACCTAAGCATTTTAAATTTTTCGCGTCAATTTTCGCGGATGCAACCGACAGAAACGCAACTAAAGTTAATCCCACAAGTTTAAGATTCATTTTTAACCACGTTTTATTCTTAACGCTGATAAAAAGTGTATTTTCTGTGAGAAAACTTGAAAAAGTGATTTTTCCTGACGTGCCGATAAAATAGTTCGTGTTTATTTTGTCAATTACACGCACCGCTTCATGATTGGTTGCATAGTCCTTATTGATGTTGATAGTTTGAAAAATACATTTTTTCCAATTTTAGTGTATTTTTACTGAAATCTGTATATTAGTCTTACCAATTTTACCATTATACGCATTATTTATACTTTTAAGCGCCTTAGAATGTGAAATTGGTATTAAGAATGAAAAGTGTGAATTAAATAATATATTTCGATAATACATATAGCAACATTTTAATATTTCTTGTCTGTAGATATAATTACTCCGCACGGAACTTATAGATGTCGCTATCATCTAAAAATAATAGTTTGAATTGAACTTGTCGTATAGATGGCGCTGTATAAGGTTTTCCCATTATATATCTCCTAATTAGACTTTTCAATATCGTTTATTTATACAAAGTTTTATGCTACGTCGTTCGTATAAATGAACATCGTTCTGTATGATAAATTAACGAATAATAGCAATATTTTTTAATAAGGCCATTACAATGAAATACATCATAAACTTTACCAGTGTGAGTGATGAACACCTATCAATCAAGATGTGAACGGTAACGTCAATACAAATACTACTAATTTTACTATCTTAGATAAAGCACGTATTAAAATTTGTAATATATACAAAAAATAAAACTCATTTTTACACGACTCTTTCGCGAAAATTATATTGATGTAGTTATTTTAAGAAATAATAAGAACTTGTCCTTTTGTGCTCCCTCGCTCACCCGTTCTCCGGTTTTCCGCCCGCCGCCCTCCACAATCAACCGACCCAAACTAAAACCAACAGTTCGCATTCGGTGTCTATGCGCGTAGGACGTTTGCTAAACGTTATGAATATTTTTTTTGTGCACATCAAATCCTCTCAAAACCTGAAAATACCGTAATATTCTTGTTTATTTCATCGAGAAGTGACGTTCCCGTGAAAATTGTGAAGAAATAAGGTGGTTTCAAGTAAAAATACAGGTAAGTGACCAGTTGACAGACTGCGTCTTTTCTTATTATGAGCTTATTAATTACATTTTTGTTCGATCTAATTGCTTTTTACGATAAATTTTCCCTTTTGGCAATCGGGGTTTAGTAATTTTATACCATATTGTCGATGTAACATGTTCCCACCTGTACCCACCATACGTCGGATCTTACAAAACGTACGTCTAATCAGTATCTCGTAACGAGCGTTTAATTCTGTTTAAAAATATGTTTCGTGTGAGGTGTTTGTGTTCGGAAAATCGTAATTTCATAATGATAGGCCGCACGCTTTCATAAGGTGACTTGGCAACGCGACGTCCAGTCAATCGAATAAAAAGTTAAATCATCGTAAACAAGCAAGTGTCTGGTTCTGCCGGCATTTCCCTTTGTTTTCCGTGTGAAATCGGCCCTTTGTCCTTCGGCGCGAAGCGTTGGGTGCGCCGCGGTATAGGAATTTCGACTCTAGAAAAGTGCCATAATACACGATGATATACATTCGTGTGTCGGCCGCGCTCCGCCGTTCCCCGCGTCGTTTCTACGTATCCATGTGTTGGTGTGTAGGTACGCGGGGCGCGGCGCTGTGCTGGTGCGGTAGTTTGTTTATAGTGGCGGCCAGCGCGAATCGGCCCCTGCCGCTGAGGCCGTAAGGCGGATAATGGTATGTGGGTCGGCGTCCTCGCCGCCGTTTGTCTATCGATCTCTGCGGTGGCCAATGGCACATGTCCTGCGCGCCACCGCCTCGCCCCGCTCCGGTGAAAGCCGGTGCGATGTATCACGCTAGCATCTATATTATATATATTATCTTATCATGTTAGACGCTGTTGCGTCGATCGCTTTGTCCGCCCGGGGCCGACTGGATGTCGTATGTCGTACTTGTACAGTCGTATAGGGCATGGACGCCGCGGCCGATACTATAGTCATACTCATGAATGTTTTGTCGACTGTACCGTCGCTCGCGAGCGGTGTCGCGGCGCGGGGGGAGCGAGCCAGAAATAGAAGCGCGCATTGGAGGCGAGCGACGTGGCAACATCGCGACACCGTGCGCTCAGTGTCGGTTCAAAATGGCGTCTGTGCGTGATCGATACCGTGGTATTGCCGTCGAAATGCCCGTATTTGTGATGTATCTGGTAGTGGGTCGGCCCGAAGGTTGTCCTGGGACCACGGGGCGTTCGCCCCGGAAGCCGGCGCCAGACCACGATGTACGTATCCTCAACCATATTGCGCCGACACTTAGCTATGGATATGTCGGGCGAGGTGCAAACGTAATCAACTAGACACATCTATGATCGCTTGCATATCCATATCTGCTACCGATATATCCCTGGCTTATACGTGAATGTGTTAATGAAATTCGGATGCAACGGCTTCTCTTTCAGGCGTTACGTAACAAATGGGTCAAATAGGTTTTATTCTGGCGCAATGTTTAGATTTTGTTTTTATAACAATCGTTTTTAAAGGTGCAAAAAACGTCCAATTAGATACTCGGATGATCTTTGCGAATTGCATCCGAATCATCTGATAAATCGTAACAAGATGGCGGCCGCACTTGTAAAATTGAGTCGCAGTAGCGCGTACGTACGTAACGCTGGCAACGTCGCATTCGAGCCCAGTCACTTGTTCTTTCCGATAAGAAATATATTCAAGGCTAAGCGTTTTGTATCATTCGTTCAAAACAATGGACGTAGAATTTGATGCGTTAACGTTGCATTAGTGTTATGGTATTGTAATTAAATATTTGTTAGCATTTGTGCAGTTTCGCTGCGCTAGCACGCCCACACACACATGGCCGGTTTGATTGAGGTTAAATACGGCTCTGTGTGGTATATAGTATATTGTGGTAGGTGTATCATAGGACCGCTTGTGAAGGATTTTGTTTGCATGTGGGGGGGCATGAACACAAAGATCGTTTACGTCATTTTTCGCTGGCCAGTTGTAAACATTGCATATTCACGAAGGATAACTTTAAGTATAATGAACACGTGAGCGTTTGTTTTGCAATTGGAACAGCGGTCTCTACGTAACGGCGATTAATCAACTCTGTAGATGCCACGTTTATTTTTATTTCGTCTATTTTTATAAGTATTTCATGTTTATTCGATAAACGTACTATAAATAGATGCTATAACTTACTATGCCAATGATAAATTAAAGTTAATTTACAAAATATAAATATCAGATGCCATTTTTGTATTCTGATTTTGAGGGTGTGGTAACGGAGATATACTTATACGAAGCGTCTTCTCCTAATTAGTCTTCAGGTGTAGCAACGTATATTGGACTTCGGATAGAAATCCTACCGCGGATTGATTATGGATATCTGACGAAGGTACCCCTTATCGACGGGTGGACTGCATGTTCATTTGCCACCCCTATACATTTATACCCTTGGGGGTATAAATGTGTAGTAAAATAAAATTAAACATTGTTTAAGTATGTTTATAGTGTTTTTCACACATAATCTTCACGTTTGCTGCATTGCGGCAATTATCTCCTGTATATAATAGTTTTCTCCAAATAATATAACACAAATTATCTCCCTTATATAATACTTCTCTCAAATCATCATTTAACATAAATTAAAACTGAAGTGTTTGATAAGAAAACTTATAATTCGCAATGTTAAGTGTTATCTACGAATCCTCTTGCAACATTATATTGTTATCACTTGAACTGCATAGAGTTGCATAGCATGTTGTATCTGATAGCAACAACTATCATTGTTATAATAAACTTTACTAAGATAACTTTTGTTTTAAATTTAAACAAAATTATCTTATATCCTTGCCGAAAGTTTATAATACGAAAGAATCTGCGTTTTATTGCAAATTTTTTTGAAGGTGGTAGAAACCTTTGTGAATATTTAATCCTATCTGAGGTTGGTTACAGATGCTCATGGGCGGCAGTAGCCACTTACCATCAGGTGAACTGCATGATCGTCTACTACTCCTATATTATAAAAATAAAAATTCGTTAAATATCTGTTACTAGCTGACCCGGCAAACTTTTTATCGCCTCAAAATCTATCTATACAAACAAAGACCCTACTTATAGCGTATGTTACTCGCACAATTTACACGGGTACATATTTTGTTTAAATCCTGCAAGGCATTTGGGCTGGAGTTTGTTTAAGAATGACACATATGTATGTACACGCTCAAAAAGCATTACCCTCCGCTGTGGGTTAAAAAGTATGGCTTCAAAAACATAACTTAAAAAATACAAGTCTCACAACTTACTTCTTCTACCGTAAAAAATGTGAGATCCATGTTAATATAACTTTTGATCAGAAGGAAAACTATTTTTTTTTTTTTTCAATAAATTAGCTCAGCCAAATGCCTCAATATGCAGTAACTGTGCTGTAGTAGCAGCTTGTCTTGACTACCAATAAATTATGCAGTTACCACTTGAACTCTGTACTGTATTAACCACACAACTGGTTCAGTGGACCTAGTTAGCATTGATTGCTCTTTGCATTTTTAATAGGCTGCAGTACTCGTTCATAATAGCAAGTTTCTACCTCGTGAAATTGTGTGTTGTCTGAAATCTATCGTAGATTGGTGTCGTGCCTACCGAAGGTTAACCTTTTGTGGTTCGATTCTAAAGGTACTATAGCCACACGTATTTCTGTCTAAAAACAGCAGTGTTAAGCGTTCGCGATTGTTTTTCACTTTGAAAAGATTTTTGGTTAATTGATAATTATTCCAACTTATAGGTTGTGTGTTAAAAATATTATTGTATCTCAAGCCTTTATAATATCTATTTCACACGTCACTTCAAGTATTTATAACTTTTCAGAAGTTTAGCATATTTTTACCACGCTTTTATTAGCTTGGGTTGTATGTATGGATGTATATAACGGAATCTTTGAACCCTATTTTTACCTACTTTGAACGGTCCGATCAATTTAAAATTTTGAACAATTATCAAGAATCGATGACAATACACGATTTTAATAATTTTATCCCATTCTCCTCATTAGGATCGTCAGGAATCAGGACGATTTTCCTTATGGAATTTTAGCGTGGTTTTTAGTTTTTAAACTATGTATAACACGTTTTTATATGCACACGTTTTGTAACGGGCTTTTTGAAATATCGGGTAGTAAATTTATTACGTCAGAACACTATCAATAGGCAATCCGGAATTTAATTAAAGGAAATTATATAAACTAAAAGTTCGAGTAGCATTTAACTATAGAAATAGTTTAATTGTTCGATTTTATTGTGTTTTCGTTTAATGATTCAGTTGATAAGGAAAGGTTTTATGTAAATTTTGTATCTACATAATTCAAAATGGGTATAATGGTGATTATTTCAGGGTTATGTAATCGGTATCGATTTATTTTCAGTAAGTTAACCTACTCACATGACATACGTAACACATTTATTTTTATTCAAACTTTTGGGCTAGCCCATTTCTGATTTTTTAAGATTGAAGTAACAAACGTTTCCAGTCCATCTGAAGGTAACTGGTCACTGCCACCCATGGATATCTGTGGCTAATTAGATATAGAACAAGTTCTACTTAAAGCCGATCTCAGATGAGTTACCAGTTACCACCCCAGAGGACCAAGATTCATCCAAGTCAACCGGCATTCTGCTGTCTGTCAAAATTATATATTTTTCGTGAATATTGTAATAAGCGCAGTTGTGATTGATTTTATAACATAATGAAATGATATGAATGAATGGAATAGTCGAAATATTTTCCCAAGCAGCGACACTGATAAAAAAAAACCTAATAGACTTGCATTCAAAGATATCTGAGAAACGGACATAGTTTTTTTTTAACCTAACAATAGGGCAGACGGTGGAAAGCAGTCACAGTAAAATGTAAAATTAACGGATCCTAATTGAATTTTTTTTTAATTATTGTTACATTAGCTTAGTATGTTTAATTATTATTAATTTAAATTGCTACACCCTTACAGGGTTTCATGCCACTGTATTAAAATTTGTAGCACGTTTATATGTATGTGATAGCTGCATGATGTAATAAAGATTATGCCGTCTGTGATATTCCCGTCTCCCTTCACCGTTTTCTATGGACATTTGCAACACCAGAGAAGTCGCCAATGCATCGCCCGCTTTATAAAACATAGTTATTTTAAAATCTGCACGCTACAATGTATTTAAAAGTGCAATAAGGTCATGAAATGATAAATGAGATAAAAATGTAATCTTATGCTCTTGAGCGACTTTATACAAATGACTTCATAAAAATGGTTGTTTACCTGATTCAGTTCGGTATTCGGCAATGCCATTTTTTTCGGCTATCTTCAGACCAGAGAAAAAGTTTAAATGTATTATAAATTATAAAATTTAATATAAAAAAGGATTATTATAATGTAAATGACTATTTAAATAATAAATTCGCATTGTGTAACAATTCCAGGTTCACCAAAAATAATTAATTATATGTGCCACTATGTAAAATTGTATAATATTTCCTTTTTAAAATTTGCAAATTTGCACTCGTATGGAATTTCTTTCGCAGCTTCTTCTCCATTTCGAAACACCTTCCGGAGCGTTGGTAGTTTGTTGAGGTTTAAAAAGTTCTGTATGAATCAATTTTGAATGCTAAAAACGTGAAACAAAAAATATTTGACGAAGGCTAGCTGTAATGCCAATGTTCTAAGGGTCTAAATCAGATTATAAAAAAAAAAAATATTTTTATTGATATAAAGAGAAAACTTCAAAAAACAAAAGTTAAAATGATACTGAATATGCATCTATTTCTGTTCATATATAAATACTTATCGTTTTATATCTTATATATAAAATTCTCTTGTCACAATGTTAGTTACTGTACTCCTACGAAACGGCTTTACCGATTTTCACCAAATTTTATATGCATATTCAGTAGGTCTGAGAATCTGCTACTATCTATTTTTCATGCCCCTAAGTGATAAGGGTTGTTCACCTTTAACATATTTTTATTTATGTGGCAACACAACGTTTGCCGGGTCAGCTAGTATACCTATATTTTTATGATGTATGCTGAGTATAACATTAACTTCATTTACTAGTTACATAACTACATAGACGAAATCTATATTATATTCCAATGCTAGTTTCGTAATGTGTAAATATTTATAATAACGTTATTCGGCATAGATTAGTAAAGATACTTCACCGCCTTGAAATTGAATGAAGCGACAAACGGCTTATTTTAGTAAGTTCTTTTTTTTTAATTCTTGACAAATTAAAACATTTTTAGAGAAAATTTACGAATAAAAACGAATACTGCGTAATTTACGTAATAAATAAATAATTATTTCAAATATTTTAGGGACATTTTAGCACGGAGACGTGGCAAAACTTTTTTTCGCATTTTAATTCTCAAAACTGGGAACATTTTCATGTTGAGTGGAGTGAGTAATCTTTACTAATCTATGTTATTCGGTATTACTTGTACATTGCGGTTTTACTTTATCTATAGCGAAATACTGATGGGAACGGTAATAAGTTGTGGACGTTCTGAAAGAGTTCAATATGAAACCATTTTTGAATAAATGAGATTTGAATTTGTAATTCAATTTAGAAATTTAGAGTAGTCATAGTATGTAATTAGTTGCTTTTGTTTTTAGCTATTTTTTGTTTTTATTAGGTAGTAATTAAAACAATAGTCAGTATTTATTATGTAGTTCATTTATTTTCATTTTTTGTTCAATACTAATAACTGAAACAGTTGCTTTTTCTAGATTGGAGTCATCAATGAAAAAAATATTTCATCTCGCAACATTAGTTGATGATATATATTTTAATAATTATTATAACCGTATTGAAAATAAATATAGCATCGGAATCGAAGCTTTTTATATTCTCTACATCTATTATATTCGAGCCTAATAATTTTGCAATAAAAACAATTTAAAATCTCTTGAGTTTTTGTAAATCCTATAATTAATATTCTTTTTCGAAATTCAAATGAAAAATAACAGTTTTTTTTTAAAATTTTTTACTATTTGTTTAATTTTAAGCTTTAGAGCTTAATTGTCTACCACATTATTAAATTGGTTATGTTTAAAATAGGTTTTCTAATAAAACATCTTGTGTTCGTCTTTCTTGTTTAGTTCCCCTCATCCACAACACACCTCATCCACACATCCACAACATTTGTATAACAATTAAATAGTTATGTCTGCCATTAATAATCAATTAGTTGTAATAAATAATGTCAACTCTCACAAACCCATAACGAGTTAGTGTGAAATTCAGCTCTTCCAGAATTTGACCGGCAGATTATTAAATATTTTTAATTCGCATATAGATTTGGCATTGGATTGAATTTAGACGTTAAAAAATTTCGTAAATGTATGAAAATTAGTTAAGTACCATTGAGAGCGTTCAAACAGTACCCTTACCATAAGTTTTCAAAACATTCCACAACTTTACGTTACGTTTACTGAATCCATTATTCTGTTCCGTTTGCTTCAGAAGACTGAGTAAACGTAACAATAAGTAAGTGCTCAAGTCTTTTTGTCTGTCTCACATGTTCGCAAATATGAGAGAAAAAACATAAAGCGCCATTTTGTCAATTTAGACATTTAATGTTACGTTACTGACACTATCTCATACAATCCGCTAGGGGCGCTGATTGGAAATTGTATGGGCAAATACGTAAACAAATATCAAAACAGTCATATTTGTCAAAAGGGTACTGGGTCCTTTGGAGCAGGGTCTATTGATTATCAGGTCAGGACTCCTGTTTTATTTGGAATCTGTGAAATGTAGATGGATAGCTTGGCCACAATTCATAATTTGGACTGCAGCTCCTTTGTTGCTGTCATTTTATTTCAATGGGAGTAATCCGTATGATAGAAAAGTTGTTGTATTTTCTAGTAGTCTGAAAATGTGAATCAATAAAGCATGAGAATAGGGTGACAGATTGAAAAACAACTTGCCAAATATTAAATGGCAGTTTACTTCATAATTTTATTTGAATGCATTCCGATCCGAATATAAGATTACTTAAGCATAATCTGCAGTTAAAGAGATACATTTTGTAATCTGAATTGATTGGTAAATTTCGAGGTTATAACCCTGGTAATTTCGCACAATACGAAATAGTTACTGATCGGTATTTCTATTCTAAAGAATTTTCTTACGAACTCTATATAGAAAAGTGGTATTTTATATTACTTGTGCAAGAAGGCAGTATACTGCAGATTCGATTTTTGTCCAGTAGTGTGCCCTTTGAAAGTTAATTTTAAATTGAGATTTTATCTTACTTCCAAGGAAAATTATATTTACTGTGACTTTTTCAACAATTTGCTTTTGTCCTCCATACTGAATGGGCTACTTAGAAAAATCTGGATAATTCTTTACTATCCGTAATTACTACATTGGGTACTGCAAATTGAAAATTAAAGCTTCTAAAGTGGCTTTATACTTAACGTGGTTTAAACTGGTTTATAGACTTCTGGAAGTGTCTTACGTGGCTAAATAAAATCAATAAGTAACTGAAATTAATAAATCATATATTTATTAAGTTGTAAGCATTTATAGTAAAGATCACTCACTCCTAACAAGAAAATGTAACCAGTTTTGGCAATTGAAATTGTCACTGTCATTTATTTTCGTGTTTGAAAAATATTAAAAAAATGTAGTTTTTAGATCATTTACGAATGAAACGATATTTCTCTGCACTTTTTCTTCGATTCGTGTTTTTGCACGTCTTAGCTGCACATGTCGGCATTGTTCCGCGTAAATTACACCATGACAGCCATTAAACGGCTGACACATTTGTCAGCCGTTTAAACCATTTAATGGCTTCCTTCAATTACAAGGCGGTGAGATATCTATACTTATCTATGGTTGTAGGAATGTATTAAATTTATGTTATTGCCGAGTAACTATTCGAAAAATATTTCTTTAAATCTACGTGTTATGCGGAAGTCCAATAAATAATCAATTACTGTACACAAAAGTCATAACAAATCGATTTGAAATGTAATACAAGTTAAAATACGTTATAAAAACAGAGTTCCTTTGTTGGGAATATTACGTGCCGCTCTTTTATTATTCGCTGCTACGATGATCTTAATATTCTCCTTACAAACAACTTTCTGCTCTGTCGTCAAGGCAACGTGTCCTCCAAATAATTAACGCGTTTGCTCGCAACGCCCTGCCACTCTTGACACCGATTCTTTACAATAACAGTTTATTATCCAGTGTCATTTCACACCGCAAAATGTTAAAAAAAACTAACGCCAACTTTAAAAATGGAAGCGAGTGAACGTACCGCGGTCTCATGTCATTCATTTATACCGATCGTTGATAAAATTAGGTCACCATCATATTATTTACCAACGCTCGTATCACAAAATATAAACATACGGCGTGAAGTGGCCACGAAATACCCAGTTGTGCTTTGAAACGCGACTATTCGAATCTGTTGTATAATTTTAGAGAAAGGAGATTTGTTTTGGTCCACCACCTTCGTAAAGATTCGTCGGTCGTGGCATTTCATATCACGTCCGTTTCGCCGTGTGCTATTCGCGCGGCGTTGCCGCTTCGCTCGGGACTCCGGGCTCGATGATCGTTCGGCCGCAGCCCCCGGTGGCCGGAGTGGCGCTAGCTGCAAGCAGTCAGTCTGCCGCGCAGCTCGGTGCGCGACGTTCGTGCGCGGAGGGCTTCGCTCGCGTCCCCCTCGCCCCGGCCCCGCGTTCACGCGCGTGCGAGAGAGACTACACTCGGTTAGAAAGAGATAGCGGTGCGAGACAGGGACGCCATTATGGCAGTGTCGCAACCTCGCCCACCTGACCGTGTTGACGCCGCGCTCGAAAAAGTTGCGCCGTTGCGCTATTTGGAGGCGCACGAATGTGCTCGCTCGGAGCGTGTCGTGACGCGTTATTATCACCAATTCTTGTCTCATAACAGTTTTTTTAGTTGTACGAGTCGTTATCCACTAAATATTGAAGATTACAACCTCGTCGAGCGGTGAATCGGTCGGTATGTATCCTTATTTGATTTTTTTCTCATAAAAACCGTCCATGGCAATCGTTATCTGAATTAGCTAGATAAGTAGACAGGCTCTTACATCAGTTGAATCTCGTAGTCTCGTGCCCGACTAAAATTGACTAGATTATTGTGGAACGTTTACTTCGATTCGCGCGATGTAATTGTTGGTATTTAATCGCCATTTTCTACGTCGGTGACGAATGCCGCCGACCGTCCCCGTTTCCCCCGGTACACCGCAAACCGGACTCTACCTCACTATTCTGAGGGGCGATTATGCTAAATATCAGATGCGACATCCATTCGCTATGATTCATTTTGGAAATAATAATAACATTTTCTTATGAAGTTAAAAAAGAAGTTAGCACACGGTCGAACTGCGGGTTTCTGAACGCAGCGGTAAAAAAGGCGGGATATGATATTATGTCATGTAGATTGTTTTGCGCCTGTGGCTTTATTGGCGTCGGTGGCAGAGTGGAAAGTTGGTGCCGCGGAGCGCAGTTGCGCCGTTGTAATTGCACATAGCCGGGTTGTTATCGATTTGTGTACGTTTTCCGCTATAAATAAGTGCGAGTTTGTGTCATCGGCTCGGCTGGGACCGGTTTTGTTGGAACCTGTGCGCGTTCGCCGACGGCGAGTGGTCCGGGTGGAATTTTAAGGCGGCTGCTAGTTTTCGAGTTGGTACTTACTATACGCACCTTGTTAGATTTCGATATTAGTTGCGTAATTGTTTGTAAGCTTCCTTTAGAGCGGTGCACGGCGATGCGTCGGTCACGTCGCACGTTTTCATACTTTATTTAGCGCGGCCTGCCTACGCATCGGTCCGCTTGGTGACGTCATCCCGGCGAATGTACAATAAGCATGTTTTATGTAAGTTTTTGCTGTTTGCCGTGTACTTTGCGGTTGTAGTGATCGGCAGTGGTACGAAACCGATTGCGTCACTTGATAGCAGAGCCCTATCTTTTTCATAACCTTTCTATCGCTAAATAGAAAATACAGTACAAGGACTTCCATATGGTCGTGTTTCGTAAATACAAAAAAAACAATTGTCAATTTCGAAAATTCTTATTCAAAATAATCCTTCATTCCTTTGTTCTTCAAGACAACGCTTTTGTCACATACCTTGAGAAATTAAATTGCTACTACAACTCTATTTCTTATCACAGTGGTTGTATACAAGAAATGATGCTTAAAATTACCTATAATTATGTATCAAAGACTATTAACTTTCACTTTTACGATCACAAAGAGTTTCTTTAATGCTTCATGCAACAATTGTATAATATTGTGTATATTTGACTAAATATGCTCTTTTCTAAGTAGTTTTATTGCACTTATCTTAACACTAGTTTCTGCCAGTGGCTTCGCCCGCGTTTAAAAGAAAATAATATAACATACTAACATACATAAAACTGAAAATTCGTACCCTCAAGTTTGCTAAAGATGATCACTTGATCAAATGCATAGTTTACGATTCAATCCTTACTAATATCGATTAAAATAATCGATGTTTTGGGTCCAAAAGTTCGATTCTCCGATTAATCGATCTTAGATCGCCATCCCTAGTTCCCGTGGGATTTCCGGGATAAAAACTATCCTATGTCCTTTCTTAGGTCTCAGACTATCTTTGTACAAAATTTCATTAAAATCGGTTCAGTGGTTTGGGTGTGAAGAAGAGACAACCAGACAGACAGACAGAGTTACTTTCGGATTTATAATATTAGTAAGGATGACGTTACATACTTCTTATTTACGTTGACAATTTCAAACTCAAATTTATAAATAATTATTGACATTATTAAAATTTATTAACATTTAATTCAATTCATTCATTCAATCTAACTTAATTCCAATGTACTTGACTTATTAATTATTTTTACCTTAAGAAATTTAATTTATGTACTTAATGTGATATTTTAAAATGTGTAACACGTACCTAATAATGCATGATGTGATTACTCGTAATAGTAAGTAACAGTTGGAATGTATCCTTTGAGCTTATTTTAAATGTATTCATGTAAACACTGTTTCTTATGTGGGTAATCCATTTAATAAATAAATAAATAAATACTGCAGAAGTTGCATATGAAGTGACTATCTTAGTCCTCAAGAGTGGTAACACACCTGAGATCGGCTTCAAGTAGGACCTGTCCTATATGGAGTGGGTTACTGATGTCCATATGGCAGTAATCAGCAGCATGTTCATTTAATATTTCAATGTTATAGGAAAAATGTAAATTATTTAAGACCACGCTAAAAACTGAAAATTTCTCACTGATAAAAAAACTAAAAGTTCTCAAAAATCAATTGATAAATCTTGGATTACATTACGGGCTACAGTTAGAGGCACCTGAAAAGTACCATACTACCTATATAGTCACTCAGTGAGAACTAAACACGGTGTTTGTACCACAAATGTACCTTATACCACCTTTGCAAGGTTAATTGAATTTAGATAAACTTTAGCACAATATATGGTTATGCCTTGTAACAACAGTACTAGGTTCTGGTTTAAAGATTGGGGTAGTTGGGGTAGCAGAGTTTAACCTTTCAGAACTCACAACTGAAGTGTGGTTCGACTCCGGCGGCACCACCGCCACACCTATTTCTACCTAATAACAGCAGTGTTAGGCGCTGCTGTGTTCCGGTTTGAAGGGTGTGGTAAGGGAGACAGACTTTTCCGAGGCGTTCCAGCTTAGTCCTCAGGGGTAGCGGTGCATCTGTGGCCGACCTCAGTTAGGAATATGTAATCCTATTTGGGGTTGATTACAGATGTCCATGGGCGGCAGTAGCCACTTACCATCAGGTGGACTGTATGCTCGTCTGCTACTCTTATATTATAAAACAAAAAATTTTGTTCAAATTGTTACACCAATGTAAATGCGTGGAAGAGCTTACATTTTACTTCTTCTTTTTTAGTCTTTTAGCAAAGTACATACTTGGTTTGTTGTCACTTATTTTAAGTAGTTGCTAAGTGGTACTTATGCCCTATTTTTTCTGACATTTTAATAGTATGAATATTAATGGATAAGAATACTTATTCTTTATGTTGAAAATTACTTTTCTACTTTTTTATAAGATTGGAGTAGCAAATGCGCTTGCGGTTAATTAAATGGTAAGTGGTCATCCATAGATATCTGTGACCATCTCCTTATAGAACAGTTTCTATCTATACCCAATCATAGACACTTTGCCACTATCGAGGAATAGGATAGTCGCCTCATCCATCAAGTCAGCCGGTATCCACACTAACATCGCAATACAGGACAGTTTCACGCTAAATTGATGTAGCGGCGGTATCGCCGCTCGAACCATATTGTCCCTATCACCTTTTAAAAATACTGATATAGTCCGCGCCAAACTGCTAGTCAGCTCTGAAGTTGTAGTTGCAGGTGTTATTATACAATTTGCTAGCAGTTTTACGCGGACTAAATTGTCTGCAAATTTTAAAAAATACAAGTGTTTTATCATTCAGAATAATATTTTTTTCGTTTCACTTGACTAATTTCGCTACCAACGCCTTGAACTCGGCTTTTTGTTGTCGAAAACATTATTTTGGTCCAAATAATTAACTTTTATTGTCTTGTCATGCTACTTTTATTACGTTGCGCCGTTGTCATTGTTCAGGTTTTCCTTGATGTTCGAAATGTCCTTGTGTTTTTGTTTTTATTTTACTTAACAATACGAATACTGGGGGATCTAGGGGCTATGAGGCCCAAGTACTTTCCCTTTACATAATCGTGCCCTTAAGTACATCCGTAGCCTGTTAGGGGCGAGGTAGGAACGTAGTTTCAGGGACAGGAGAACCGTATTGATTTCCGTGCGTCACTTAGATTTTCTTTTATATATAAATTAAAAACTTAGTGACGCACGGAAACTTGAATTTCGCTGAATTTCTTTTGGACTGTTGACTTATATCAGTGACTATATATGTTGTTATATAGGAAGACCTTTTCGCCTTTAAATTCTTTGATAAACTTACTATCCCGTCGACAGTGAAACAGTTTTTATTGTTTCGATACGAAACCTCAAAAAATACAAATCTTTGATTTTTTCGGTGTTTCTTTGTTTATGGAGTTTCTTCCGCTTCTTCTCCATAACGTAACACCTCGGGAAGTGGTGGTAGATGTAATGACATTCAAAATGTACTCTGTAAAGAATCTATTTTGAATAAAAACATTTCATTGGAGTTGATTTGATTAGTGGTTGAAATTTAAACACAAGTGTTCCATTTATAATAAACTGCCTACATCCACTAATCATGATGCAGCATTTTACTGTGAAATTAGAGAATGGCAGTTAAAATCGGTTCTGTAGTTAACGAAGTTAAACTCAATTATGAACGTAATTCCATAATTTGGTATCTTGAACATCAACTTGAAATAAGGACTGAATTATTTTGGGAATAACCACATTAGATCATAATTACATCATAGATTAGTAAAGATACTTCGCCGCCTTGAAATTGAATGAAGCCACGAACGGCTTATTTTTAAGTTCTTTTTTTGAATTCTTGACAAATAAACACATTTTTAGAGCAAATTTACAAATAAATAACTAATACTGCGTAATTTACGTAATAAATTAATAATTATTTCAAATATTTTAGGGACATTTTAGCACGGAGACGTGGCAAAACTTTTTTACGTAACTATTTCAATTCTTAAAACTGGGTACATTTTCTTGTTAGGAGTGAGTAATCTTTACTAATCTATGGACCACATTGCCATTATAAGGTACCTCCCCGGTACAACCAGTATGGTTTGGAAGGTACCTCCCCTGAACCAGTATGGTCCGACCGGGGAGGTACCGCCACCATACCTATTTCTAGCGCGAAGTAGTTCTGCTTTTAGGCGGAAGGATGGGATGCCGGCGTTCTCACATATGATGTGACTATCTTATTTTTTTTTTATTTTTATAATATGGAGTAGCAGACGAGCATGCAGTCCACTTGATGGTAAGTGGCTACTGCCGCCCATGGACATTTGTAATCGACTCCAGATAGGATTAGATATACGTACCGGAGGTCGGCCACAGATGCGCCGTTACCCCTGAGGACTAAGCTGGAACGCCTCTGAAAAGTCTGTCTCCCTTACCACACCCTTCAAACCGGAACACAGCAGCGCTTAACACTGCTGTTATTAGGCAGAAATAGGTGTGGCGGTGGTGCCGCCGGAGTCTTAACTACAAAGGGTTCTACCACCTTCAAAATCTTAACGCATCTATGATCGGCTTCAAGCAGAAGCTGCTCTATATGGAGTTGGTTACAAATGTCCATACGACAGTGACCACTCACTATCAAGTGGACGGCAAATTCGTTTACTACTTCATCTAATAAAAAATATAAATATAAACTCAAGATTAGAAAGACGAAATTATTTTCTAATTACCTACACTCCGATATCGTTTAATATGTTGATGTTATTTTGATAATATGTCACGTATGAAACGTCACATTTCATAACTTGGATAGGTGATGCGGTCTATATCTTATCTTCAGTAAGTATACGTGTGGGTTTACGAAAGTAAAAACAAATATGTATATCGTAATTACGGGGCGGTCGAAAACTTTACGGTTAAGAGGGGAGGGACGTGGGGGCGGGGGTCATTAAAATTTAATTAGATAAAGTAGGGTATTGTTGTAGTTAACCCATTACTGTGCCATTGCTGGGCATAGGTCTCTCAGGATGAGAGGGATATACGCCGCAATTCACCGCTCTGGTCACGTGCGGATTTTTAGACTTCGCATACCTTAGAGAACTTTTTTAAAGAACTGTTATGTGTATAGGTTTCCTCACGATTTCATTCGCCGAAAAGGGTATTAAAATGGCATTATGTTAATTATTTTACGGACTTCTTAAAACGATCTCTCACTTGTAACGTCCATGCTTCCTTTGGGAAGTTTGTTCAAAAGAAAAATATCGCTTTCTAAATTGAAACACATGTCTGAACAGCTTTCTCTATATCGTGGGTGATATAAACACACATAGATCATAGAAACACCCATAGCACAAAAAATACTGCATCTTATTAAGATATGCTTGCCGGGGAATCGAACCCAAAACTGCATTTTAGACCTATATTAACTCAAATAACAAAACCTAAATTCATCATTTCTTTATCTGCTTGGCCGGGAATAGAACCCAGAACTGCGCGTGAAGCTATATTTATCGTTTTCCTTATTCGTCATTACAAAAGACATTGTAACGTAAACGTTACATCATCGCCGGTTGCGCGCAATGGGATAGGTCGGGGAAAATCAATAACGTACTTTGGATCGCTGAGCGCTCGGGGCCTCACTACACTGGTGTCTTTTGTGTATGTCGTCAATCCATTACTGTCCCACTCAGTGGCGGATTTATCAGCAGGCTGAGTAGGCTTCGGCCTAGGGCGGCATGTTTTATATTTTTGGGGCGGCAAATTTGGGGACCCAATCGTTCCTGCCTTAAACGTGTCATGAACTCACATGACAAGCACGAGCGGGCGTGACGAGCAAAAAAAAACGGGAACTAAAACATGACAATTGTAGAAGCAGGGGCGGCAAAATGTGCACAGCCTACACCTTATTTGTTTTAAATCCGCCACTGGTCCCACTGCTGCACGAGTGTCCTCTCAGAATGAGGATTAGGCTAAGTCCACCGCGCTGGCCAAGTGCGTATTGGTGGACTTCACATACCTTCGAGTTTTTTTAAAGATCTCTAAGGTATTTAGGTTTCCCCACGATGTTTTTCTGCACTGTTGAATTAATTTTGAATACGCACATAACTTCGCAAAATCAGAGGTGCCAGGGATTCGAACCTCGGACTCTTTTCACCCGACCGAGTAGGGTAATATTTTTCAAGAGTATGTTTTTATCTTATAGGGAAGTTTTGCGTCTTAGTTGCTTTTTTGAGGCATTCCAGCTTAGTCCTCAGTGATAGCGGCGCATCTGTTGCTGATATCAGGTATAGTCCGCGTAAAACTGCTAGTCCGCTCTGAATGTAGAAATGAATCGCGTCGCCATAGCAAATTGTATGACTACACCTGCTCGCAACAACTTCAGAGCTGACTAGCAGTTTGGCGCGAACTATACAGGATTCCAGAAGTCCATAGGCGACAGTAGCCACTGGACAACAGTTTGCCACTTGTGTATTATATAAACAAACTTACCAATAAAGTTCTCTTTCCCGATAAAATGAATGAGTTCATCCCGGCTAAGGAAGACTTTGTTGTGGTAGGTCTGACACGCACTCTGTCGAGTCTTGCAATTTTATTGGTTCTAATACTATTTTTATTGTCATAGATCGTATATTTTTGGTTTATATGTGATCACATTTGATTATTAGAGGCATTTTATATTTTAGGTATTATAGAAATGTCAATAATTGTATTGTATATGTATTGAAAGAAAGACTTGTAACATGGGGTCATCATGGGGGCTCATACTGGTCTGTCTCGCAAAGGGTTCTCTGGTTTTGTGTTAGTGTCTGTATGGTATAAGTAGAGTTGAAACTTACTCTAAAATGAAGTCCTTGGAACATCTTAAGCGTTAACTTACACATCAAAAGGAAGGGTTGCATACATTAACAAGCCGTTTTGAAATGTTTTTCATTCTAAACCAGTTATGAATATGAATGGTCCCCTAATCCCGTTGTGGGTCTCCCATAGACCCCACAGCTGCGTACAGGGGGACAGATCAAGGTGGTATTGGAAGCGCCGCCCTGTCTCTCGGGGACGGCGTGCCGAAAATACCATTACATTTAAATGTAGATAATTTCATGTTTTTTTTTATTATGAGCGAATTTATTATATGCGTGATTACGCAGCATAATAATATATTACACATTCTGTATGTTTGATAAAAATGGGTATTCCACGAGAAATAACTAGTGTAAAAAATAATTATAGATAGACAGATATCTAAATGATGAGTTTAGGTTTGATTTTGGATCTGGGTGCTTGTGTGTTTGTCTCTGTGTGTGTCCCCATAGCTACCACGATACAGGGAATCCAAGTGTGAGATTGTAAAAAAATCTCCAAAACAAAAAACCCTTCTAAAACGCAATATCTTCCAGATCGGTATTATTAACATCCGCCCTTAGCCATGTCCCGCATTTTCACCTGCGTTTAAAAACACGTTCTTGCGCGGAACCCTTATTATTTTCAAAAATAAAAGTAAGCCTATTTTACTCCTTATTACATCTCGTAACTGCCAGTGAAAGCTCCGATTAAATTGGTCCAGTCGTTTGGGAGATTATACGGAACAAACAAACAGACAGATAAAAATCCTAGTATCTGATTTTTCTCTGATTTTCTCTGATCTCCCACTGTTGGGCACGGGTCTCCTCTCAGAATGAGAAGGATTAGGTCATAGTCCACTGCTCGGGCCAAGTGCGTATGGGTAGCTTCACATACCTTTGGCTTTTTTTTTTATAAGTACCATATATTTTTTCTTATGCATTTAATAAAAAGCTGTTATTTTGACATTATAAATAGACACTTCAATTTTATTTATTTTTGCCTGGATATAATTATTTAATGTAATTCGTTCATCAATTCCAGGTGTTCGTGTGATGGCCAACAATTGAGCCGGGGTCATGATGAAACGCACCGGCGTCCCGCGGCTCGGGCCCGACGAGCCCGCGCCCATGCAGCAGTCGCCGGCACAGGTTAGTGGCTACCGATACCACCAATGATGGTGGGACACTGCGTGGGGCGACTCTGGAGACACTAGCATTACACTTTAATTTGCTGGATTGCAATGGTGTTGAAAACACCGATAGTGGCTACCGATACTACCGATGATGGTGGGACACTGCGTGGGGCGACTCTGGAGACACTAGGGTCACAATTCAATTTGCCGTATTTGCGTAGTGTTGAAGATACCACCGTTACATCTATTTCTGCCTTGTAACAGCAGTGTAGTTGTGTTGTTTGAAGGGTATTCAAGGGGTTGAAGGTGGTAAATAATCCTTAGTGGTTCGACTCCGGCGGCGGCACCTACACACCTATTTCTGCCTATTGACAGTTGTGGTAAGCGCTGCTGTGTTCTGGTTTGAAGGGTTTAAGGGTGACATACTTTTCCGAGGTGTTCCAGCTTAGCCCCAGGAGAAGTGGTGAATCTGTGGCCAAACTCTGGCAGGAATATCTAATCCTATCTGGGGTAAGTGGCTACTGCCTTATCCATTAATGTCCATGGGCGGCAGTAGCCACTTACCATCAGGCGGACTGCATGCTCATCGGCTACTCCTACATTATAAAAAAGGAAGTCAGTAGTCTACCTGAGGTTGGTTACAGATGCGTTGCTACTTGCTACCACCCAAGACTAAGTTTGAATTAGCAAACATTCATGTAGTCCTCTAGATCAGCGTTTCCCAGCCTTTTTCAGTCCACGGACCCTTAGGAAATCAAGCACAGTTTTCACGGACCCCCTTAATAAAATAAACAGTTGAAAAAGCAGTAAAGCGGCCCTTTTGCATTTAATGAGCGATTTATGTATGGTCCAAAGATGACACCGCGGACCCCCATACATATACTCGCCCGACCCCCAGGGGTCCGTGGACCATAGGTTGGGAAACGCGGCTCTAGATGTTAAGTGGCCATTGACGTCTCTGCTCAACCCCAGATGGGATTGGCCTCCTATCTGACGTCAGCCACAGATACGTTACTACACTTTCTACCCTCCCTAAGGCTCGAATCTTCATGCAAAAGGCTCTCCTTTCGAACATAATAACAGCTACATTTAACACTGTTGTTATTAGGCAGATATTCCGATGTTGTCGCCGTGGTTGAACCACGAAGGTTTCTATGACCAAAACATATACAGATAATCATAATACGAATTTTTAATAATTCAGCCGGCTAAAGTTTAGCATTAGAAGTCTTCTGGTCACCCCATCTGTGGCAAATAATAAATCCATCTTGATACAAATATCCGTTGACGGTAATACGTAACAGCCCTTCGCATTGTCATTGCAAGATTACTCTCACCAATTGAACAATTTGCCTTTCACATTATCGCATGGTCGGCTAACAGGCAAATCAAACAATAATGGATATTATATCGTTAAATTGTAAGTGTGCAATAGGGAATATTCCATCTAAAGGGTTTGATTCCGCAGCAGATCTGTAACTGACAGTTGTCTATTTTAAGCTGGCCGCGTACGTTCGCTTTACTGGTTAGGTTTCCTGATCAGGTTTCAGATTCCGTGAGCCTTCCGCAGACAGTCGGTTTTTCGTATTAGGATTTTTACCACCACTACTCTAGGGCGTAGTAAAATACTAGACAAAGGCTTTTGGGTTTGATTCCAGTGCAGATCGGCGACTAATAGTTGTCTGTTTTAGGAGTACCTTCGTTTTTTAACTGAAATTGCTAATTCGCTCATGGTCAACTTGATTGGACTGCATGGTAGAAACCTTCGAAGGCACCACCACGACAACTATTTTTTTTATTGTTCATTGTTTATTTTTTAACCTAACGATAAGGCTGACGTGCTACCTGATGAAAAGTAGTCAACGCCGCCTGTGGACATTTGCAACACCAGAGGAGTCGCTAATGCATCGCTGGTTTTGTATGAGAGCTCTTTTTGCACCTTTTTTGAAGAGCCCCATGTCATTGCGCTCCGGGAATACCTCAGGAGAAAGCAGTTTCCACGTCTTACACGTTCACGTGTGACGTGTGATACAAGCGATAAGGGAATGTTGTGATAAGGGATACTTTGACGTTCCAACTTAATCCTTAAGAGTAGTACGACCCGCGTGGCGGAGCGGTCACCATACCGGTCTGACGCGCAGTGGGTCCCGGGTTCGATCCTCGGTCAGACAGATATTTAAATGATTAATTTAGGTGTCTGTTTCTGGGTCTGGGTGTTTGTGTATTTTTCTATGTATGTGTCACCCATGATACAGCGAGTCCTAGTTTGGGGCTGTGAGTGTAGAAAGCGTTTATTGTTATTATCTGTGTCCGACTTCGCGTGGCACCCTATAATGTCTAAGGTTGATTATTGATATCCATTGGTGGCAGTAACCATATAATGTCTATGGTTGAGCAATGTCCATAGGCGGCAGTAACCACTTAACAGGCGGACTCCATGCTTATATGCAATTTACTTTTAAATAATGTCACAGTATGAAGTGGTCACTTAACATCAGGCTGACTGGAAGCTAATAAATTATCATTTCATCATTGAAAAGCCGGTTTAAGATTTATTAACATTTTACATAGAAGGATGTCATGACAGACAAAAAGTATTTTCTTTTGTACTGAGTATTAGAGTACTTATACAGTAACAGCTGTGCAGTCACGAGGCGTACCTGTCAATATATTGAATAGAAAAATATATTTATCTTTGATACGACGCGTGTCTGACACGTTTATTGTCTGTTGATATAAACCGGGCCGTCTCAAGAGTAACCACTACAAATTATTATACTATTTTTTTTATAATATAGGAGTAGCAGACGAGCATGCAGTCCACCTGATGGTAAGTGGCTAGTGCCGCCCATGGACATCTGTAATCAACCCCAGATAGGATTAGATATTTCTACCTGAGGTCGGCCACAGATGCGCCGTTACCCCTGAGGACTAAGCTGGAACGCCTCGGAAAAGTATGTCTCCCTTACCACACCCTTCAAACCGGAACACAGGAGCGCCTAACACTGCTTTTATTAGGTAGAAATAGGTGTGGCGGTGGTGCCGCCGGAGTCGAACCACAAAGGGTTCTACCACCTTCAAATTTAATATTGTAGGTACGCGATATGTCTGCGATACGCGAAAAGGATCGATAGTTGGTTCGAATCCAAGTTTCGTTGTTGTGATGGCAAACAAACGTGACTCATCATATTATTGTACCGGTAAATAATATTTCTAGTGGTTCTTCTAATGTTTATACGCCGTAATATTACGTCGTGATGATGTAATTGTAATAATCATTTATCAGTTTTATTTATAAGTGTATTCAAGTTTTATGAGAAAAAAAGTTGAACAATACAAGGTTTACTGACGCTATCCAATGACACTAAGTTTTAAGTGCCCTCCAAAACATTAAATCGCCCGTGAAATTAAACCACTCTTGGTCACCCATCCTATTGTGTACCGCGCCCAAATGTGCTTCACTTTGCACGTCAGTTATCTTCAATACCTACAAACTGAGGATCTAAACCCTTAATTTTATCTATCAAATATTACTATCCCAATGCTGGGCACATGTTTTTCATAGTGAGAAGCATTAAGCCCATAGATTAGGTAACACCTATTTCTGCCTAATAACAACGGCGTAAAGCGCTGCTGTGTTATGGTTTAAAGGGTGTGGTAAGGGAAACATATTTTTCCGAAACATTCCAGCTTACATCTCAGGGGTAGCGGCGCATCTGTGGCCGACCTTAAGTAGCCACTTACCATCAGGTGGACTACATGCTCGTCTGCTACTTCTATATTAAAAAAGTCTACCATGCTGGTCATTTGCATAAATAGTACTTCACACACCCTTGAGATTTTTTTGAAAATTCGAAAGTGTAGTTCCCATCGTGACTGTTTTTCTTCACCCTTAAAACAAGTGAAAATAAATTTATCTTTCGATAAATCAAATGTGTGTATAGTCCGCGTTAAACTGCTAGTCCGCTCTTAATATAGAAACGAATCGCGTCGCCATAGCTAATTGTATGACTACACCTGCACGCAACAACTTCAGAGAGGACTAGCAGTTTGGCGCGCATTATACCTGGGATTCGAACCCCAGACCTCCAGTAAGTCGATGTAAGAACTAGCTATATGTGCTCTATATGACAATACATACATAATAACAAGTCAAAAGTCAAAACATACTCATATAAGCACCTATGCAATTAATTATCATGTGAGATAAAACTAGCCGTTGCAAACAGCGGGTTATCACACGTTATCGCGTGGCTTGCGAGTAAACAACGATGTACTTGTTTATACTCTAGGAGTATATTGTAGAGTATATTTTGTAAAGTGGTTTTGAAAATAAGTTTGATGAAGACAAGTGTACAGTATACGTGTCTATTGGTCTTTTTTGGGATAGAAAGGGGTGATTTTTGAAATATACCACCGTGGTTTGGGATACCGGGTTGTGTGGTATTTTTATTGCCCCCATAGGCCTCGGAGGTACGTAGAGGACTCCAATAGAACGTTTCTTGAGTCTTCACAGCACGAGGTCCCTGACGGGCTCCGCTCGGGAGAATCTTGAGCTCCTTCGATACCTTTAATGTTGTCCTTCGTGAGGTCGTTGGCTGGTCGGTTCGAACTCTCACTTTTGCCTCCCGGAAGCCCCCTTTTAGTCTCCTCTGACGAAAAGCAAAAGGATCCACAGTCCAGTTCTGGTCCCGGAATCACAGGGACAAGAGCTTACACTCCTACCACCTTTCCTCGCTGGATCGTTAGCTGAGTGAGCTCCCATTCTTCCCACTCCCGGAAACTGCTGCTGTAAGGCAGGAGCAGGGTGTGGCCGGTGGTGCTGTAAAAGCGAACCACGGAGGGATCTACCACAATCAAATTCCCCGTATAATTCTTTATAATACATATAAAAGGTAAGGTGATAGAACGAGAAGGTGGTAGAACCCTTTGTGGTTCGACTCCGGCGGCACCACCGCCACACCTATTTCTACCTCATAACTGCAGTGTTAGGCGCTGCTGTGTTCCGGTTTGAAGGGTGTGGTAAGGGAGACAGACTTTTCCGAGGCATTCCAGCTTAGTCCTCAGGGGTAGCGGCGCATCTGTGGCCGACCTCAAGTAGGAATATCTAATCCTATCTGGAGTTGATTACAGATGTCCATGGGCGGCAGTAGCCACTCACCATCAGGTGGACTGCATGCTCGTCTGCTACTCTTATATTATATAAAAAAAAAAACACACCCTTCTAACCACAACACAGAAACACTGCTGATATTAGGCAGAAATAGGTGTGGCGGTGTTGCCGCCGGAGTCGAACCACAGAAGGTTGTACCACATTTAATTCTGAAGTCCATTCCTTTGATGTATACAAGCACTGGAGAAATCTATCTGGACGTGCCAAGCGTGATTCAGACACGCTAAAAATATCTGCACGCTGGTACAAAAAATACTTTCTGTACACAACCTTGAATATAATTATATTATTAGTATTCTGTAGTATTTTGACGTGATGTGGATTAGGGGCGTGGCACTGTTTTCACAAAACAAGATTAAAAGATAATTCTATTTTTTTTTATACTGCCGCCCATGGACATCTGTAATCAACCCCAGATAGGATTAGATATTCCTACCTGAGGTCGGCCATAGATGCGCCGCTTTCCCTGAGGACTATGCTGGAACGCCTCGGAAAAGTCTGTCTCTCTTACCACACCCTTCAAACCGGAACACAGCAGCGCCTAACACTGCTGTTATTAGGTAGAAATGGTGTGGGCGGTGGTGCCGCCGGAGTCGAACCACAAAGGGTTCTACCACCTTCAACTAAATTAAATAAATAAAATTGAGACAGTAAACAATGTTACAAACAATGATAGTCTAGTGGTTGGAACAGGCCACTTAATCCTGGGGTCCGAGTTTCAAAAACCCTGCCGTGGGGCTCTTCAAAAAAAGTGCAAAAAGAACTCTCCTTCAAAGCCGGCGATGCATTGGCGACTCCTCTGGTGTTGCGAATGTCCATAGGCGACCTTGACTACGTTCCATCAGGTAGCACGTCTGCTTAATCGTTAGGTTAACAATAAAAAAAAAGTTGGCAAGAAACTTTGATTTTTCAAAAATGTGTTAAGTAAATTGTCAATTACTTAAAATTAAAAATGTAAATTACAATTTTGGTTGTACAAATGTATGGTCCCCTTATCCCGTTGTGGGTCTCCCATAGACCCCACAGCTGCGTACAGGGGGACAGATCAATATGGTATTGGAAGCGCCGCCCTGTCTCTCGGGGACGGCGTGCCGAAAATACCAATACATTATTTCTTATGTATTAATTATTTTATTTTTTATATTAATATTTTCAATAACGCTGATATTTCCTTCCATATATAATTCTGATGTGGTGTAAAAATATAATAATTAATAGTGTTATTACGTCATGCCACTAAAGCACGCATTATTCCATGGTTTTAGTATAGATGTTAACCAAAATTATTATTATTATTATAATATAAGAGTAGCAGAAGAGCATGCAGTCCACCTGACGGTAAGTGGCAACTGCAGCCCATGGACATCTGTAATCAACCCCAGATAGGTTTAGATATTCCTACCTGAGGTCGGCCACAAATGCGCCGCTACCCCTGAGGACTAAGCTGGAACGCCTGGGAGAAGTCTGTCTCCATTACCATACCCTTCAAACCGAAACACGGCAGCGCCTAACACTGCTGTTATTAGGTAGAAATAGGTGTGGCGGTGGTGCCGCCGGAGTCGAACCACAAAGAGTTCTACCACCTTCAAAATATAAAATTAAGCAACGTAGGATACGGTCTGCAGTAGGATAGGTAACCGATAGTGGCTAAGTAATATATACGCGCGTCCATGCTTTAAGGCGCATGTTAAGTATGTCGTCGGTCATATGGTGGTTTTTGCAGTTGTGGGAACAGACCCGTACAAGCAGTGGGATTCTAGGGTGGCCACCAATAAGATTTTTTCCAATACAATTTGCATTTAAACATTATTTAATCATAATACTATGATTGACGACCCGCGTGGCGGAGCGGTCCCCATGCCGGTCTGACGCGCGAAGGGTCCCGGGTTCGATCCCCGGCCAGACAGATATCTAAATGATGAATTTAGATTTCTGTTTCTGGGTCTGGGTGTTTGTGTATTTGTCTATGTGTGTGTTCATGGCACCCACGACACAGGGAATCCTAGTGTGGGGCTGTGAGTGTAGAAAGCGTTTATTTATTGTTTAATTTCATTACTAGATAATAAACTATGGAGAGTAGGAAAAAAAAAAGACTGATTGAAAAAACTGAAGATTAATATAATTAATTTTGTTACAGATACAGCAAGCTGGTGCAAGTAATATGCATACACTGGCCCAATCGGCCCAACCACAACTTTTAGGTGAGTGTTACACATTACTAACATGCCCTTCCACCAAGCAAGTACCAACAGCTTATGGAAGGACATAGTTCCCATACTTTCCTCGGGAACAGACTCCTACTTCCAGCTGGCTCACTCTCTACGTAAAAAATCCCAAAAACAATTTCAACAATCTCGAATATATAAGGGCGCATACTCCAGTGTCTAATTAGTGATTTTAAATTGTTTTAAAGTTTAAGACCTGAAGATCTTAGCTACTTAGGTTCTCTCAGAATCTCTAGTTTAAAGTTGATAAATCCATCATTGAAATAATGGATAATAAACTAGATATTCTATCAATTAGAAGCAATGATAGCCTAGCGCCTAGAGGGTGAAACTCTGCCTCTCATTCGAGGAGTCCGAAGTTCGAATGCCAGGCACACACCAATATTTTCAAAGTTATGTACGTCACTTGTTTTTTGTAAAGTCTATTAATCCTCACTTGGCTATCACTTCTATTGCATCCAAACAAAAACCCATCTCTTCAATTTTAATATAATATTACTTTTAGTATCTATATAGTCACATGATACTAACCAACATTATCCTGAACTAGGAGCGACAGCAATGCTGTCAGTGGGCGGCGGGGGCTTCGCCCGCGGGCCTCCCCGAGCGGGAGCACCCGCTGTCATCAACTACATGAAGACCAACACGGTGCAGTACGTCGCGCCGAAGCAGCCGCCACAAGTGCCTCCAAGGCTCAAGGTAACTAACTACGGTGCTGGTGGTGTTATACATCAGGTAGTAACCCTTTGTGATTCGACTCCGGCGGCACCACCGCCACACCTATTTCTATTTAAACGCATCAAATAGGTATGTCTTTCGAACCACACTTCAAACCAGAACGGCAGATGCATTTAGCACTGCTGTTATAAAGCAGAAATAATTCAAAAAATCATGACACTATCATGACACAAGCGTTTCCCCAGGTGGTGAACCAGCCAGGCCCGATGACGCTACCCCCGGCGCTGGGGCGGCAGTCCCCCGGCCCGCTGCCCCCGGCACCCCCACAGGCCCAGTTCCAGCGCCTCAAGGTGGAGGATGCTCTCTCCTACCTGGACCAAGTCAAGTACAAGTTCAACACGCAACCACAAGTCTACAACGACTTTCTGGATATCATGAAGGAGTTCAAGAGTCAGACGTGAGTGAAGTTTTGTTTGTTTGTTTGTTGTAGTGTATGTGGTGTAGTGGTCGTGTCTGGTCCTGGGTTCGATTCCGGTTGATGCGTTATATACTTAATTTTATCATTAAAAAAATAGCAAATTTCTGTAGAATTATGCGAGGCTAAGATATGTAAATACACTGAAATGTAACTTTATCATGTACCTGGCCGAGAATCGAACCCAGACTGGTGACCGTTGTGCCATACAAACGTGTCTAATGGTCTTATGTTATAATTAATTCATTTTCAATCATGTAAATCATTACGAAATTTAAAAAAAACATTCCTTTTTTGTTTAAAAAAAAAGTTGCGCAAAATATTATATAAACTAATTTATATAAATTAATGTGTGGCAAATATTTATGGTCACTCATTTATAATCAAAATATGAATTAGTCATGTGTTTTTTTAAAGAACTGTTTTTGTCACAAGTATGAAATTACGAAATATTGATTTACCTAAAATTAGGTAATATTTATTGTTGCTCGTTTCTAAGCCCCTCATCACAATACGATCTAGCAATCCTACGTATCTATCTATTCATAAACCAAATCTGATTCAATCTACATAATCTGAAAATTGTATTACAGTGTCTATTACTAATACCCCTAATTCTAAAATTAGGGGTGTTTTTTGCATACCAAAATTGTCCATGTGTCACCGCGCGACATATGCGTAGTCTTAGCACAATCTAATCACCTAGATCAATTTGTCTAATATGGAATATGAGGCGTTCCAGCTGAGTTCAGCTTAGTTTAGTATTGAGGTCGTCCTCAGATCGATGTTTTTGACTAATGTCCGACAAAAAACCCAAGATCTGTCTCCGCGCATGAGGCATTCCAAATTAGTTTCTACGCTACATCCGCCTCACCCGCCGCGTGTGTAACAGTGACCGATGTCCTAGCATCGACACACCACACACGGGGGTCGTTAGACGCCCAAGATCTGTCTCCGCACACGAGGCATTCCGAATTCGTCTTGAGGTACTAACACCGGGATTGGCCTCAGATCGATATCTATTACCGGTAGCTATTAATTATCACACGATCTGTCTCCGCACACGAGACATTCCAAATTAGTCTCGCAGTAGACACACTCAGGTTGATCTCAGATCGCTTTTTTTTTTTAATAAAACCCGACAAATAACCTAAGATCTGCCTCCGCACACGAGGCATTCTGAATTAGTCTTGAGGTACTTACACTGGGGTCGGCCCCAGATCGATGTTTTTGACCAATGACCATTAAAAATCCCTTAATCATCATACGATCTGTCTCCGCACATAAGGCATTCCAAATTAGTCTTGAGGTACCGACACTGGGGTCGTCTTTAGATCGATGTTTTTAAATAATGACCGACAAAAAGCATAAGATCTGCCTCCGCACACTAGGCGTTCCGAATTAGTCTTGAGGTAGCAACACTTAGGTCGATCTCAGATCGATGTCTGTTACCGATAGCCCTTAATCTTCACACGATCTGTCCCCGCACACGAGGCATTCCACGTTAGTTGTGTCTAACAGCGAGCGACGTTCTAGCATCGACACGCCGGGCGTCATCACGCGCGTGTCGAACCTGTTCAAGGGCCACCCGGAGCTGATCGTCGGCTTCAACACCTTCCTGCCGCCGGGGTACAAGATCGAGGTGCAGAGTAACGGACAGGTTGGTGGTTTTTAGTATTATTTTTTATCTATTTATAAAAATGAATGTTTGTTTGTATGTCCTTTATAAACGCTTTCTACACTCACAGCCCCACACTAGGATTCCCTGTGTCGTGGGTGCCATGGACACACACAGAGACAAATACACAAACACCCAGACACAGAAACAGAAATCTAAATTCATCATTTAAATATCTGTCTGGCCGGGGATCGAATCCGGGACCCTTAGCGCGTCAGACCGGTATGGTGACCGCTCCGCCACGCGGGTCGTCAGAATATCTTTATAGAATCGTAAACTATGCATTTGATCATGTAATGATCTTTAGCAAAGTTGTTACGCGGGCACATTTTTTTTGCTTAATAACATATTTTTTTTGCTTAATAACATATTATGTATGTGGCGTAGTTATCATAGTGGTTTGCCACGATTCGGATTCGATTTCCGGCCAAGTACGATGTTCAAATAGTTGCGTGTTTTTAAATGTGTATATACATATAAAAGTTAAAAATTTATAATTATTGTATTTTTTGGAAAGAATAAAAGTCGTTTTCATTATTTGTCTCCCTTATTGTAATTGAAAGAAAGAAAGAAAGAAAGAAACATTTATTCGGATAATTGCAACACAAGTGAAATATAACAGAAAAAGATAAAATGAAAATAAAAATCACATAAAACAAAAGAAGAAAAAAAAAACGACAAAAAAAGACAATAAAAATGCACATTTTAATTATTACTGTAATATGTGTTGCAATGACCGCGAAAAGGAACAAACACAGCTTGTGCCACGTTCAGGTATTAAAACTGAGTCATGGCGCTGATTTTCAGCTTGTTCATACATAGTTATTGACAAGAGCGTGATATAAGCTAAATTTAATAATGTAACTTATATCACTACCCCAACATAGAAATATAATAAGAAAAATAAAGATAGTTGATAAAGGTAGTCCTTTTTCCTAAGTATTACGACAATGTAACGCCTAATACTATTATAGTTCGCGCCAAACTGCTAGTCCGCTCCGAATATAGAAATGAGTCGCGTCGCAATAGCAAATTGCAGATATTAGCGGTACGAAGACAGTACGGGACTCTTCCGACACCCGTCCGCTGCCCGCTTTAGCCCTTACGTTACGGAGTATATGCTAATTAAACCTGAACAACAACTTGAGAGCGGACCAGAAGTTTGGCGCGGACTATTTATTAATTTAGACTTTATTATACCATAAAAATCGGTACAAAAGGCGGACTTAATGCTAGAAGCATTCTGTACCAGTCAACCTTTGGGTAAAGCAGAAAATAAATAGGACGGTATTTATACGTTCAATAATAACCTATGTTAAATGAACGTGTGTTTCCAGGTGTCAGTATCAATGCCATCGCCCACGGGTATGGGTTGCGCGGTGCCGGGCGGTGGCGGTGGTGCGGCCGGTGGCGGGGTGCTGCTGGGCGTGCACCACCCGCCGCCGCAGCCGCAGCTGGTGCACCTGCTGCCCGTGCCGCAGTACGTATACCACTTGACTTGAAGGCAGAACCCTTTGTGGTTCTACTCCGGCGGCACCAGCGCCACACCTATGTCTGTTATAACAGTAGTGTTGAGCGCTGCTGTTTTCTGGTTTGAAGGGTGTGGTAAGGGAGTAGTCATCAGGGGTATCGGCGCATCTGTGGCCGACTTCAAGTAGGAATATCTAATCCTATCTAGGGTTGATTATAGATGTCCATGGGCGGCAGAAGCAACTTACGATCAGATGGACTGCATGCTAATATGCTACTCCTATATTATAGGGAAAAAAAAAAAGGTTTATACCACTATATTGTTTGTTAGAACTCTTTGGTGTGTAACTTTCCTTCACCGTTATAGCAAGTGAAGTAAGTCATAAGTATATTTTATCACGCACATAATTCCGAAGAATTAATTCGTGGGATTCGAACTTCGGACCGCTGATTAAAGGGCTGTCTTTCAACCAAAAGACTATTACTATTAGGTTATATCGAAATTAGCTTTTATTATGTTAATATTAACCATTTTACGATATCTACTAAACTATCTATGCACAACTTCCGTGTCCCACAGGTCTGTGAGTACAGCGATAGTGCACAATCTGTCGGTGAACGCCACGCCGGCGAACACGCTCCACCACATATCTCAAGCGCACCAGCAGATCGAAGCCAACGCGATACATCATCCACACGGTATGTTATACAAAATAGTAAATAAAATAGTATTATAAAATAATCCTCACATTTTCTATAACGATTATGGTCGAATTTCGAACACCAAGAGGGGGACTTGGTGTCCAAATTCGACTATAATCGTAAAAATTTTGAGGATTATTTTATTGACAACACTAAGGGCAACCTCTGAAACTGAACCTTGTACTGGCATGTTTTTAACGCGCTCTCTCTCGGGGCATGTATATTGTTTCTCAAAAAGAGTAGACAAAATTCTCATCTAATTTTATTTTGGGGGTATTGGGTCTTTACAAATATCACCTGATAAATGTCACCTGATTATTCAAATCTTGAAAAATCTGACGTGAGATTGGGTTGTTACGGGAGGGGGTTGAGTCGTATCAAACATTATAAAGAGGAAGGGGATTGATAAACTAAGAGAAAAATGTTCCTAACAGTTTGGTATTATTATTATTAGTATGATAATAGTATATAATATAAAATTTTGTGTGTACATGCGCAGGTGCTCCGGGCGGCGGCGCGCACGCGGGCGCGGCGGGGCAGCCGGTGGAGTTCAACCACGCCATCGAGTACGTTAACAAGATCAAGGTGAGCCCACTGAAAAGTAGTTATATTCTTTATTATAGTGATCTAGAATGGAGTATTTGGTTGGACTTCGGTATGGCTGTATATAGCAGCTATGATTGAAAGAGGTACTAATATAAAGTTAATTTAAGCGAGCATTTACTCCTCAAAAGAGAACATATTTGTGATTGGCTTCAAGTAGACTTTTTTTATATGGAGTTAGTTATAGATGTTTATACAACAGTAAGAAATTATCATGAAGTGGTCTGTATGCTCATTTTCTATATAAAACAGTATTAATAACAATTCCACAATAGATAATTCCACACTATAGGTATATTTGTTCCAAAAATTTTATTCATGTATTGTTAAGTTTTCTCTCTGCCTTTCCTTCTCTTCGTTACGTACTTATTTTCACTGTGCAGACCTGTGCTGTGAATTTTTTTCACTTATATTCCTTATGAATTAGTTCCTTCCTTAAAATGTCGGTACCTTTAAAGAAAAATAATAATTCGTTTAGCTTAATTTAATAAATAATTAGTGCAATTAAACTATAAACTTTTTATAAATATTATTATAGTCGATGCTTACCTTTTATTATAATTATTATCTCTCTGCTATTTCTTCATTAATCAATGTTATTAAAAAAAATTAACAATAATTATTTTGTGCTACAAAGACAGCCGTCCATGTTTGTCCCTTTATTTCGGTGTACCCTGAAAATCAGCGCCTTGGTTACACTGCCATGGCATAGGCTGAGGGTAGTCCGTTTTACGGTTTATTATGTCGCAGCGCGGTACCCTCCTTATTATTTTTTAATATTGTAAGAACTCGTTTTTTCTTTTTTATGTTTATGTTTTGTTTTGATTCTTGTTTTTTTAGTCATGTGTGTGCTGCTATGTATTCCGTGAATAAAAATTTATTATTATTATTATGGGTAAGAATGACCAGTAACAGTCACAATTCAGTTTACTGCTTCCACAGTTAAAAAAACAAATTGCACTTATGTTAAAAATTAATGATCATTTCTATACAATAGGATTGTATGAAAAGCAGTATTTTAAAGACATAACTTTGAGAATCACTTTGGACAAAAATTACCATCAGGACTCTATATGCGTCATTTGCTACCAATTTTAATTACACAAAATTAACTTGCCTTGGATGGTAGTGACTAATATCAGAATTTGAACTGTGTGCTCGTTTACCGTATTATGTCCGTATTATAAAAAAGAAAATACGTACAGTATTTTTTTATTTTTTATGTAAATTTTATAACAATATTCTTTCCCCCCAGTCGCGGTTCTCCCGTCAGCCGGACAAGTACAAGCGTTTCCTGGAGATCCTCCATGCATACCAGCGCGGACATCGCGACGTGAAGGAGCCGCAGGCGAAACAGCAGACAGAGCAGGAGGTGTACTCGCAGGTGAGTTGGCGGTGGTACCACTGCGTTGGGAGAAATAGTGATTAGTATAAAACTCATACGTTGTTACAAAAAATACTGTTTTGGTATTTGTTTACGTGTTTGCCCATACGCTTCCAATCAGCACCCCTAGTGGGTTGTATCAGAACTGATTGGAAATGTATGGGAAATACGTACACAAAAACACTCATTTTTGTCAAAACGTAAAAAGTCATACTGAGGGTACAGAGGACACTTTGTCGCCAGTGACACTAGGTAGCAAGTGAGTATTGAAACCATAAACAACTGAATGGTGTTCAAAATTTTAAGAAGGTTTCGAAGCAATAGGATCTCTAGGAGGAGGAGATTATAATTATAAAGACGACCCGCGTGGCAGAGCGGTCACCATACCGGTCTGACGCGCAAAGGGTCCCTCGTTCGATCCCCGGCCAGACAGATATTTAAATGATGAATTTAGATACATGTTCCTGGGTCTGGGTGTTTGTGTATTTGTCTATGTGTGTGTCCATGGAACCCACGACACAGGGAATCCTAGTGTGGGGCTGTGGTTGTAGAATGCGTTTAAAGCTTGGTTGTAAATGTATAAAGAGAGAAATGTAATCGTTGATGTAACAAAAGTTACATCAACGATTCAACGATTCATCAACGAACAACGGTTCTTACAGTAATGGCTTACAACATTTTATATGACTCACAATGTATAAAAACTAAAATTTGGAGTGTACACCAATGAGCTTTTCCAATGTGAATTGGTGAAGATTAAAATAATGATCAATTCCTGTTAGATATTCTATACCTATTAGGCCGTTGATAACTTTCACGACTATAAAATTGTAATACTTACGAAGCAAGCTCCGAATATGTAGTGACTACTACAGATTTCATACTGACTATTCATACACAATTCACAATTACAAATGAACGTTTGAATTTCAATTAATGTTATTTATCGACAGGTGGCGAAACTATTCGAGAATCAAGATGATCTCTTAGCTGAGTTCGGTCAGTTTCTCCCCGACGCTAAAGCGGTGACCAAGCCAACGCACATACCAACACACACCAGATCGCCGCCGCCACAGGTATGGTACTAAATAAATAACTAAATAGGTTGATAAAGAAATTACAAAAAATAGAGAAATACTTCATAGAAAAATACTTTGTAGGTCGGTTAGATAATAACATAAAATAACATAGTCTTATGTTTCATATTGAGAAGAGTATAAATTTTAATGTGATTTTAATCCGTGTTGTTATTTTTGATAATTATATTGGGTTTAATGTGATATAAATAAGTATCTAGTTATCAATTATTCCAATGAACTTCCGTGGCACAGATCTTACTAAGAAGGGATTAGTTCTAAGGGTAAAATTCAATATCTGGTTAAAAAGATAAATAAATGGATAAGGAACATTGTTGACTATTTTTGGAGGTAAATGGGTATTTGTGGTATCGTTATTGTAACTTTTTATTTATTAATGTGTCAATGTGACATAATAATATATCTATTGTTGTGTGTGTGCAGGTGGCCCGGCCAGAGGCGGAGGGTGATCGCGGGGAGCGTCCGGAGCGCAGCGACAGGGGCGAGCGGGGAGAGCGGGGCGCGGAGCGGGGCGAGCGGTTCAGCGGCACGCCGCCGCCGCACGCGCCGCACCTCGCGCTGCTGCACCACGCACCGGTACACATATTTACCATAGTAATGTACACATACACACACACTGTGATTACGGAAGCCATACGGGAGAGTGCAGAGCGCGGCGATAGGGAGAGCGGTTCCGCACGAACCATATCGCGCTGCTGCACCATGTACCGGTACACACACACACACACACACACACACACACATACACGTCATACTGTATACACACATAGTCCTGATATAGTCATGTTATGCTGACATATACAGCCATACACACTCGCATTGAACAAACTGAATCCTGGGGGAGCGTGCGGAGAACAGCGAGAGGGGAAAGGGAGTGGTGCGGTTCGACACGCTTCATATCGCGCTCTCGCACCATGTGCCATTGCGTGCAAACAAGCGCACAAACACACACAGACACACACACACACAGTCCTTATTGATGCACATAAACAATTACACACACTCGCACATAAACATGATACACTGTGTGTATCATATAGAAATTACACCCTTGGACATATCGATTTCTTTATGATATTTAGGTTTCCTGACTATATTTTCAACATCGAAGCATACCTAACATGTCCGGGATTTGAACCAGAAACGAAAAATCTATATGAAATATATCTTATACTAGGTTTGTTAAAATCGAATACATGTTTAAAAAAAAACCTTTTCCCTTTAGGTCCCCAAACACACTACATCGAGCAGCGTGGCAGCGTCGCCGGCGCAGCATCATCATCTGAAGAGATCTCCCAGCTTCACATCTTCTAATCAAATCAGTAAGTATTCATAAATTTAATGTTCATGTTAAACATTAACTTCATAATATAACAACATACTCCATTATAATGCTAAAGTTGATATATTATGTATCACGATTTTTTTTTTTATAATATAAGAGTAGCAGACGAGCATGCAGTCCACCTGATGGTAAGTGGCTACTGCCGCCCATGGACATCTGTAATCAACCCCAGATAGGATTAGATATTCCTACCTGAGGTCGGTAGAAATACATTATTTTGGCGATTTCATTAGTTTGGCCTATACTTGTCCATGGGTATGCAATGGAATCTTTAAACTTGATTTTTATTATCTTTGAATGGTCATTATTTTAAGTTATCACAGGATTGAATAGGTGAGAATTATAAAGAACGATAATAGTCTAAAGATTAATTTTAAGATTTTTACCCGCTAGACGGTCACCATACTAGTATGACGCGCAGAATGTTCTGGGTTCAATTCACGGCTAGATAGATATCAGTATGATGGCTCTACATACCTTATCTGAGTTTGGGTGTTAGTGTATTCGTATGTGTGTGTCAATGGCACCCACGACACGTTTAATACTAGTGTGATGTTGTGAGCGTCTAACTTGAAAATGCTTAAAAATATTTGTAACGTAAAGCATTGTTAGTTGAAAATACTAAAGGTTTACTCATAAACACAGGTTCAGGAGCCCCGCCCGCTAAGAAGCCGCGGCCGTCCGGCGGAGCGTCGGGCGGAGCGTTCGGCGGAGCGCTACGCGATGTCTCATACGCCGAGGCGGCTAAGCTCGCCACGGCTCACGATTATAACTTCTTCGATAGGGCCAGGAAGGCGTTACGCTCGCAACACGTTTATGATAACTTTTTGAGGTGAGTCTTCATTTATCAGCTGGTCCACTATTAGTCACAGATCTATTAATAGTCAGAGGTCATAGGTCGCTGCGCTGGCCAAATACGAATTGGTAAACTTAAATAATTTCTAAAAAAAAACCTTAAACGTTAAGTAAAATATCCCAGGGGTACCCAGTAATATAGATTGGACTCAATACAGGAACCCTGGCAGAGCTTTATAACCATAAAATTGTGAATCATTTTATGTTTTTATAATGTGCATATTTAGTTAAGGCTTGAAATTTGTAATTTAAAAAAAAAAACAAAAAAAATTAATGTCATGTTTGTTGAATAACACACTGTATGAAGTTCCGGTGGATGAGCGGAGTACCTGTAACACAGGTCAAGAACTAAGTACAGGGCTCTTGCGACTTGTAAATGTGACTGTGTTAAGATCAATAAAATATTTTTATTTATTTTATGTGCTTTGTGAGATGCTGATGACATCAAAAATTTAAATGATAATTAATGGACCGGAATTCGAAATTTGTTGTAATAGGACAATTTCATATGTTTTTAAAACTCTACAAAACAAAAAATAATAAAAGAAATTTTCATAGATGTTGAGGTTTTTTAAAACATGATAGTTATAAAAACAGACAGAATAGGAATTGCACGATATCATTTTTTCTTATATTCTTCTAAATATTGGTCAAGGATTTTTTTTATGTAACACCCACAAAAACACCCCCAGATGCCTCCTCCTGTTCACGAACGAGATAATCTCCTCGTCGGAGCTGGTGTGCGTGACGGGGCCGTTCCTGTGCCGCCACCCGGAGCTGCAGAAGTGGCTGCACGAGTTCGTGGGCCCCGCCTCGCCGCCGCACACGCCCACCGCCGCGACGAACCCCGCGCCCACACCCGCGCCGAACAACAACGCGAACACCGGCGGTAACGCCGCGCATACCACGCATCAAGGTGAGAAGTAGTAAAATAGTGATAGGCTTATTTTTATTAAGCTATTGCATAGCTTCTATCGCGGGCCTTGAGCGTGGAGACCGAATCCAGAAATTCCGTAACGAAAAAACCTAACACCCCCCACTCCGACCGGCACGGCGGTGATACTTTTTAGTAGCGATCTGTGCGCCCCGGGGCGCATACGCCAGTTGACTTTTTGCATACTGCATAAATAAAATAAATATATAATTGTAATTGCATAAGTTGATAAAAAATGCTATGCAATAGCTTTACCGCGGCAGTCTCCGAGTGCCACACGTATTTTTATCTATACTAATATTATAAAGGGGAAAACTTTGTTTGTTTGTTTGATTGTAATGAATAGGCTCAAAAACTACTGGACCGATTTTATAAATTCTTTCACCATTCGAAAGCTACATTATCCACGAGTAACATAAGCTATATTTTATATGAAATGTATTTGATAAATAGATTTTGAGGCGGTACAAAGTTTGTCTGGTCAGCTAGTTCTTTATAAACTGACTATTATTTGTACCACAAAGTGTGGTACAATAGATGGACTTAATGCTAATGCATTTTCTACCAGCCCACCTTGAGTATGTGCAGAAATAAATTAAAACTAAGGATATAAGGATTCTGTTTCTTCAAGTTATTATTTCTAAAGAATCCAGTGAAATTTATACAATAGGTGCAATTTCGACGATGTCGATTGCGGACGTGTCGTGAGACTCACTCTTTAGTATCAGTTTCTATGTAGGACTAAACAACACACGAGACAGTGTCTGACGACCTTTGGGCGTGGACGTAGTGCTCCAGCCGCAGTATCATCGCTTATGCCGTCGGACTCTGTGATGCATCTCATCAAAATGTCGCCGTTTTTGTTATTGGCGACGCAAAAATCCGCAATTATTTAATTCGGCATTCCAATTGTATCGAGATAATGTTGTCCAGATGAATAAATAATTGCAGTGAACACTTAAATGCAACTGTTTACAATAAAAACTGCGGCAGTCCTGACGGTTACTGGCGGTCGCAGACCGGTACTGTGACCGCTCCGCCACACGGTCTAACTGCACATTTAGTACTAGAGCTGGCATTTTTCAAGTCACATTTTTTTCTAGGCTACAACAGTTTCGGCGCGAGCGGTGCGTCCTCGATGCAGCTGGTGTACGAGCGGGCATTAGGGGACGGCAACAAGGTGCGCTACGAGCCGCTGGGAGCGCTCGGCGCCGCGCTGCGCCACGACCGGCCGCAGGGGGACGCCGCGCTCGACATCGGTACGTGGGGGGGGGGGGCAGGGGGACGTGACGTCACGAGGTGCGCTGCGCCACGACCGCCCGCAGGGGAAAGTGGGGGTCGTGACGTCACCAGGAACGAGCAGAGCCTGAGGGAGCGTGTGACGTCACCCGACAAGAACGGAGACTGGGAGAGCGCGTGACGTCACACGGCAAGAGCGGAGCCTGGGAGGACGACGGGGGTCAAGTGTGACGTTGGTATCTACAAGAGCCTCGTCTGGTCGTAGAATAGAAGCCGCGCTCGACGTCGGTATGGGCAATGCCGGGTCGTGACGTCACCGGGTGAGAGCAGATCCGGGAAGTCGCGCGTCGGTTGGAAAGTGACGTGACGTCATTAGATAAGATTTAGGAGCTGATCGTACGGAGTTGTGTGAGACGTTTTAATATAGAAGAACAGCACTTTATTTAGGGAGTTAGCGAGACGCCATGCTCTAGATTGGATGGGATCGGTGTGTAATAGCCCGCGTTAATTATCTGTACCAGGGAGGCGGAAATTCAATATATAACTCAAAGGTCTTGTATTCTTAAACAGAAATAATAACAAAAATTAATAAATATATAAACGAAAAACATAGTAACATAGAGATATATATTAAACATGTCCCTGTATTGTCCGCACAGATTTATCCACGTGCAAGCGCTACGGTACGTCGTACTGCGCCCTGCCGCGCGAGGCCGCCAACAGACGGTGCTCCGGCAGAACGGCGCTTTGTAAAGAGGTATCATTATAATATTTATATTATTAATAATAATAAATCGTTTATAATATATATTTTTAGCATTTTCAGGCACATTTGCATATTCCACATCTATTTTCCTGTAGCAAATGCATTCAAATTAAACGAATTTGGTTAAATACATTATAAAGGTTTTATACTGAAAGGATTCTTTAGAATTTTAAATATTAAAGGGAACCTACATACTATTTTTACCACGCTTTTATTAGCTTGATCTATATGTATGTATGTAACGGAATATTTGAACTCGAGTTGGACCGTTCCAATTAATTTAAAAATTTTAATACTTATCAAGAACGGATGACAATACATGATTTAAATAATTTTGTCCAATTCTAATTTTGTCATCAGGATCGTCAGGATTAACGATTTTCCTTGTACGATTATAGCGTGGTTTTTAGTTTATAAACTATAATTTTATTTTATTGTATCACTTTTCGATTTAAAATAAAATGATATTGACGTAAAATCATATTAATTTTTATATTTAACATTTATATTTTAATACAATATATAACATTTCCAGGTGTTGAACGACACATGGGCGTCGTTCCCGTCGTGGAGCGAGGACTCCACGTTCGTGACGTCACGCAAGACGCAATACGAAGAGTACATCTATAGATGCGAGGACGAGAGATTTGAGGTGAGATTCTCTTATTGATTCGTATAAATTACTGTCCTACTGCTGGGCACGGGTCTCCTCTCAGTATTAAGCCATAGTCCACCGCGCTGCCCAAATGCGTGTATTGGTAGACTTCACATACCTTTGAGAACAATTTTTTTTAGAGATTACTCCTAATTTTTAGAAGATTTTTTTGAAGTTTCTGCCTGATATTTCACCGTTAAAGTAAGTGATAATTAATAAATTTAAAAAAAACACTTCATCAACTTGATTAGTAAAAGAATATAAAATTTACTTTAATAATAAAATAATTTTCTCTGATCTATGATGATGAGATTTGTATTTTATATGCCTGTCCATAGTAAAATACTCACAACCGTACCTAAGTTTTATATTTTTAGTCTTTTATAAAAACCTGATATACTCAAAACTATTTTTATTGATTTTTTTGTTCATATTTTATGTCCTGTGTTAGAGGTAGACAGCTCCCTACTAGACTCAATAAATCATTACTCTATCTATAATATTTATTTTCAGTTGGACGTCGTAATCGAGACTAACGCAGCCACGATCCGCGTGTTGGAAGGCGTACAGAAGAAACTAGCTCGGATGACACCGGACGACGCGGCGAAGTACCGCCTGGACGACTGCCTGGGTGGCCACTCGCCGACCATCCACCAGCGGGCGCTGAGACGCATCTACGGTGACAAGGTGGTACGAGAGCTTGCGGTCTAGGCATGGCTGGGTAGCGTAGGCGGACGGTGTGTTACCATCATGCGGTGGTGTTGTGATGGTGGTAATGTAGGTAGGTTTTAGGTGGTCGGTGTGGTCTGCTGTCGGCTGACTGAAGGTAAAGTTGAATAGAGCACAAAGTTTATCAATAAAAGTAAAATGTAAATCCATCTAATTAATAATATTTTAATATTAATCATAAATAAATAATGCAGTTGAACAAAAAATTGAAATAAACTATATGAGTAAAAGATCGAGTATTATGTGGTTGTGTTGTAGACTAGTAGACAGTAATACTTATATCTACACTAATATTATAAAGAGGAAAACTTTGTTTGTTTGTTTGTTTGTAATGAATAGGCTCAAAAACTACTGAACCGATTTTAAAAATTCTTTCACCATTCGAAAGCTGCATTATCCACGAGTAACATAGGTTATATTTTATATGAAATATATTTGATGAATAGATTTTGAGGCGGTACAAAATTTGCCGGGTCAGCTAGTGAGATATATTTTTTAAAAGGCAGGAAAACAAATGTTTAACCACGAAGATTACAACCGCCACACCTATTTCTATCGTGAAGCAGTTGTAAAACCCTTTGTGGTTTACTTTTGTGGCTTGTGGCTTTGTGGCTTAAAGGTGGTAGAACCCTTTGTGGTTCCACTATAATTACTATTTTACTTATACTAACTACCACACCTATTTTACTAATAACAGCAGTGTTAGGCGCTGCCGTGTTCTGGTTTGAAGGGTGTGGTAAGGGGGACATAGTTTTCCGAGGCGTTCCAGCTTAACCCTCAGGGGTAACAGCGCATCTGTGGCCGACCTCAAGTATTAATCTGATCTTATCTGGGGTTGATTACAGATGTCTTTGGGTGGCAGTAGCCTACCATCAGGTGGGCTGCATGCTCGTCTGCTACTCCTTTATTATAAAAAGTTTAAACTAAAATAAATATTGACAATAACTACTTGAAAAGTAGGTGGTAGTAAGGTAAGTTACCATACCATAACTATAGCAGGTTATTTATTCTCATTCAATTTCTAACCATCTTCAGAAGTGGCTGTAATACTGGTGATAATGATAAGGTAAGTCTGTAGATAATCTAGGCATGGCAGTAGTTACATCAGTTGCCGCCAGCTTTCTACGGCTTCGTGGGATTCTGAGAGTGGTTTTGTAGATATTAGTATTGATCCCCCGTTATTGATACTCAATCTATCCTAATTTGCCTACCGGAGATCGAATTTTGGCAGTTTCTGGTATGAAGTGTCGAATGTTGATCTTTGGTAGGGAAAATTAGGATAGATTGAGTATTAATTATGGGCGTTAGTAGTTACTTGGTGATGGAGGCCTATAGCGAATTGTTTTTAACAATGGATATGATATTAAAGATTGTAAGAGGTCTTGCTAGAGGTAAGGGACACATACTTTTCCGAGGCATTCCGGCTTAGTCCTCAGGGGTAGCGGCGCATCTGTGGCCGACCTCAAGTAGAACTTATCTGGGGTTGATTACAAATTTCCGTAGGTCAGTGACCACTTACCATCAGGTGGACTGTATGCTCATTTGCTACTGCTATATAGTACAAAAAAGATGTGGATTACCAGGATTCGAACTCTGAACCTCTAAGCTAAACTTATACATAAGGTTGTCGCTGATTATCATTAAAAAAAAACAATTTGATTGAAATATAATTGCTAAGCCAGTTTAAATGTAGTTAGTTGCTTTGCACTGATGTTATTTAATTGTATTAAGGTGTTGGTTATAATCTATTTATTTATTCTTCAAGTATTTTTGCTCAAAAATTATGTATGTCTAAAAGTTTTCTTATGTATAATACTAATATAAGAATTCCACATATTTCTGCCTAATAACAGCAGTGTTAAGCGCTACTGTGTTATGGTTTGAAGGGTGTGGTAAGGGAGACAGGCTTTTCCGAGGCGTTCCAACTTAGACCTCAACGATGCGAACATATCTGTGACTGACTTCAGGTAGGAGTAGAGATGGGCAGAGGGTTTAAACCCAATGGGTGGATACGGGTTTAAACCGGGTATTTTGGGTGAAATAGGGTTTAAACCCAAATAAACACCCAAACAGCGGGTGTAAACTATTGTCATTCATATTTTTATTTTCTTCGTGTAATATCATTTTTAAAATAATATTGTAAACAATTCACTAAATATGCACTCTAAGAGCACATATTTCATTTAACTACGCTGTTATACTCATGTTATAGTCCATTCGGATGTGTTACATTTGGGTTGCAATTTTCGAAGACCCAATTTTATTTTATAGATGTCAATGATTAGTGTAAAGGGCTTAGTGTACAGGTTAAATCCTAATTTGTGGAGTCCCAACTGTTGTCCCTCGACCGCCATCTTGAAAAAAGGGGCACAAAGAGTTTTTACGCTCTACCAGGCAAACTATTTGTCGCACAGAAATTTAGTAAAAACAATTATGGTTTCAAATTGATTTATCTATAATTTTAGTTCTATAACTTTTTGTCGTTAAACCAAAAATAACAAAGATAATAACAATAATAGATTAAACTTTGGGAAGACTTTTTTTAACTTTTTTCTACTTAATTTACAGAAAATGACATCGAAACATTTTGATAGAGGAGTTTTTATAGTCCGGTCAATTTAGACATAAAAATAGTAATCAAATAACATAAAGCTAAATTTCCGTAGAGACCTTGGGTTTACCATCACAAGTAAAGTTCCAAAAGTCCTCATCGATGTGTGTGTCGGCACTTATTCGGGGTCAAACGTCAAAATTTTCGGGTTTCTGGATTTTTCTCGAAAACGGTAAATTTTATCGAAAAGTACCTTGGACCAAAGTTGTAGCACTTAAAATTTTCTATAAAATAATGTTTATATTTTTTTTCTTAAAGCTATAATTATTAAGATATTACGTAAGAATTACATTTTACATTATATGCCCATATTCCCACACCACCTGTGCAATAGTATACGAGAGGTATATTTATTTGTTTTAGTTGTGCGCTATTTGTTTCGTCAAACAAATAATAATTAAAAATGTAATAAAAATAGATGAACCCCTAAAAATGTAATATTTAAAAATGTAAAAACACTAGAAATACAGTAAAAACCTATAGTATATCTATTAAATAAACATTTGAACTATTTTAAAAGCTTTGTGTAGATTTTATTAACTCATTTTATAAACACCCAGATAAATACCCAGTGGGAGGAAATAAACGGGTATTTATTGGGTTTAAACCCTGCACAGGATTTAAACCGGGTTCTTTGCCCATCTCTAGGTAGGAGTAATCCTATCTGTGGTTAATTACAGACGTCCATAGGGCAGTAGCCACTTACCATCTGGTGGACTGCATGCTCGTCTACTACTTCCCTACCTATGATTGATTAATGATATACATATGGCAGCGACCACTTACCATCAGGTGAACGGCATGCCCAGCTGCTACTTCCCTATCTGTGGTTGATTATAGACGTCCATACACCAGCAATCACTCACCATCAGGTGGACTGCAGTATCCTATATCAATCTCAGTATATATACACATTGTGGTATGTATATAACGTTGTGGTATTGTCGTCAGGCGGTGGACATCATAGCTGGCTTGAAGAAGAACCCAGCGGTTGCTGTACCGGTGGTGTTACGACGGCTTAAAGCGAAGGAGGACGAGTGGAGGGAGGCTCAGAAGGTGAGAAGCTGATTATATTTTGTTCTGGGGTGGTAGAACATATCTTTGTTGGACTGTTTTGGTAGATAAAAAAGTTTATGAAAATTATGATAAGATGAAATGAAATAACTTTATTTGATACAATTTGATGTTATGTGTATTATGATGAGAATTACACATTTTAAGTATGTTATGTTACGTTAAAATAGACATAAGAAAATTGTTAGATTGTTTAATTATTATTTATATTCGTTACAAAAAAGTATATACATAGAAATTTATGAAGGTGGTTGAATCCTTTGTGGTTCTACTCCGGCGGCACCACCGCCACACCTATTTCTGCCTATTAACAGTAGTATCAAGCGCTACTGTGTTCCATTTCAATAGTGTGATAAGGGAGGCATACTTATCTGGGGAGACATAAATATCAAATTAAGGGTAGAAAGGCATCTGTTGCCAACCTCAGGTAGCATTTTAGTCTTACAGGATAGTATAGTACAGGAGAGTATAGGATTAGTCCTATGTGGTCCTATGTGATTACAGATGTCCATGGGCGACAGTAGCCACTTACCATCAGATGAAGCATGCTCGTATGCTACTTCAATATAATAAAAAATATTACATTTTTACTTACTGATGTTTTTAATACTAAATGTATTTCACCAGGGCTTCAACAAACAATGGCGCGAACAGAACGAGAAATACTACCTGAAGTCGCTCGACCATCAAGGAATCAACTTCAAGCAGAACGATCTCAAGGCGATGCGCTCCAAGTCTCTGTTCAACGAAGTGGAGAGCGCGTACGCTGCGAGGCGGCCCGGACCGCATCTGGTGGTTGACTATGGAATGACTAACAGACAGGAGGGTAAGTGAACTAGGAATAAAATAGCCGTCAGACGTGGTAGCATTGACATTGAGCTAGCATTCTTTGTTACTTAAATAAGGGTCCCGATCCCATTTTGTCGTCGAGGGTGATAGGAAGGTGCATACTAACTAATAATAAAATAGACATCTGATTTAGTACTCAGTAAGAAATAGATGTCAGATGTAGTAGAATGAGCCAGTAATAAAATGTGAGGTGTAGTAGTGTGAGCTAGGAATGAAACAGATATCAGCTTTAGTACATTGAGCTAAGAATTTTCTGTTACTTCCGTGATAACCCAGGCCGTATGTTGTGGTTTATTATGACATTAGGCTACAAATAAAATAGACGCCATATGTAGTACAATGTGCTATAGTGATAAAATGAAATAATTCACTCATGCTTACAAACAAACAAACTCATTTTCGCATTTATTATATTAGTTATTAGTAAAGAAAAGAGGTTTATGTATTTTTTGCGTATATAGTTACAGAAGTGACATCAGAACATTTTTATAGAAGCAATTTATAAGGAATAATTTTCATTTTATATCTTATAATATCTTCACATTTCACACAACTCACTATATGTTTTTTTTTTACTATTTCACTTAACAATAGCCTCTATTTTTTATTTCCCCAGCGATAAAGATAGTTCGAGACGCAGCTGAGCTGTTGATCCACCACGCGCGGCGTCAAACCGGCATCGGGAAGGCGGAGAAGCGTCGCATCAAGCAATTGCTGAGACATTTCCTCCCGGACCTGTTGGCGCACCCGCGACAACCGCTCTCGGACGATGAGAGGGATGAAGGTGAGCTATATGGGGGTGTGACATTACCCTCTGCAAGGGGGGGATTGTGGAGAGTAATGTTGTTGACTGTATGTGTTTATCAAACAACTGTTGCGTTATCTCCTTCCGGATCTGTTGGCGCAGTCGCGACAACCGCTCTCGGACGATGAGAGGGATGAAGGTGAACTATATGGGGGTGTGACGGGGTGTGACATTACCCTCCGCGATTGAGGGGGTGGGGTTGTTGAGGGTAATGTTGTTGAGTGTATGTGTTTATCAAACAACTGTTGCGTTATCTCCTTCCGGATCTGTTGGCGCAGTCGCGACAACCGCTCTCGGACGATGAGAGGGACGAAGGTGAGCTATATGGGGTGTGTGACATTACCCTCCGTGATGGGGGGGGGGGGTTGGGGGTTGTTTAATGTTTTTTGAGTGTACGCATGTATATGTGTTGAGACATTTCCTTCCGGACCTGTTGGCGCACTCGCGGCAACCGCTCTCGGAGGATAAGAGGGACGAAGGTAGGGTAGATAGGGATATGACATTACTCTCTGCAATCAGGGAATGTGGAAGGTAATGTTTTTTTAGCGTATGCATGTTGAATATGTATGTATGTATGTATGTTTCAAGATGGTAGAACACTGTGGTTCAAATCCAGCGGCACCACCGCCACACCCATTTCTGCCTAATAACGGCAACGTAAAGCTGGCCGCATATATTAGTTTTCCATGTTAGTTTTCCGTATTCGGTTTCCGATTCCGGTTCCGTTCGGAAAACGAACGAATGTGTGCGGCAGTTAGAACATTTTATCCGAAAAAATAGCATTCAAATTATCCGAATCCGGAAACCTAACACGGAAAACTAATGTATGCGACTAGCATTAAGCGCTGCTGTGTTCTGATTTCAACCATGAGGTGAATTGCATGCTCGTTTGTCACTTTTATATTATATGTATAAATAATAACTAATATTCTATAATACATTTATGAGACCATGATGAAACACGTGCGATGTGCTTTGCCAGACTGTCTGTGGTGATACACGCATGCTGCCTTCCTACTGATGTCTCTTAAATATTATTATGATGTGTATAAACCGTAGATATTTGAAAGATATGTTTAAACAATGCATCTTCAGCACACGTCATCAACCCATTACTGACCCACTGCTGGGCACAGATCTCCTCTCAGAATGAGAAGGATTAGGCCATAGTCCACCGCGCTGGACAAGTGCGTATTGGTAGACTTCACACACAAATACCCCAGACCTGTGGTGGTCATTATTTGGGTATTTAAGCAAGAATCGAACCTGGAACCCATTGCGTGCCAGACTAGTATAGTGGCTGCTTCGCCTCAGAATAATACTGACGTCTCATGTCTCCCTTCTCACATACTTTGTCCCTCTCATACACTAGTCCTGATTAAACTATGCTCCCTCAATCACCTTCCCTCTTATTATGAGAGGAGACCTGTGCCCAGCAGTGGGACATTGGGCTGCGACGACGACAATGTTTGCACTTGAAACATATATTTCTAATATCAATAGAATTATTTATAGTTCCTTTTAAATATTTACTTATTTATTTTTATATATTTTAATCATATTTACAGTTAACATTATAGGTTTATATCTAATGCGTTAGAGTAAGAAATAATAATTGCATTGAATATAATCGGTTAGTAGATGTAACTAATTATATAATGTTGTTTCTCCAGAAGAGAAGGACGAACCCACGAGTCCCGGGAGCCCGTCAGCTGATCCCGGAGCGGACGATAAGTCCGCGACTGTCAAACAGGAGAAACACGAGGTAAGTTTTCATTTTAAGGTGGTAGAACTCTTATGATTCGACTATGTCGGCACCACCGCCACACCTATTTCTGTTATAACAGCAGTGTTAAGCGCTGCTGTGTTCTGGTTTGAAGTTTGGTAAGAGAGACATAGTTCTCTGAGGCGTTTCAGCTTAGTCCTCAGAGGTGCGGCGCATCTGTGGACGACCTCAGGTAGGAATCTAATCCTATCTGGGGTTGATTACAAATGTCCATGTTCGGCAGTAGCCATATACCATAAGGTGGACTGAATGCTCGTGTGCTACTCTTATACTATAAAATAAAAAGTTTTATTTAAACTTTTACTTTTTCTATAACAAATTATTGTTTTTTTTCCAGTCGTCGGAGTCCGACAACAATTCTGACAAGGGCGAGCGCAACAACAAGATCGACAAGGAGAACAAGCCCAAGAACAACAACAACACTGACGCTAAAGGTTTGTTGTGGTACCCCTTTGTTGTTACTTCTGTACGTTACAAAAAGATCGACATTAATTATTAATAAATAATAATCTATCTTTCCCCTATTTTGTCTACGAAATATCAAAAATTAACAATTAATGCCTACTAAAAATCGACTATTTTGCGATTTTTGTTAGTCAAATTATTAAAGATAAATAAATCAATCTATTACTTTTTTTTAAGTAAATAGCATTTTATTAATTTTACGATTAGTTTTGTAAAGAGACCATGATGAAACACGTGCGATGTGCTTGGACAGACTGTCTGTGGTGATACACGCATGCTGCCTTCCTACTGATGTCTCTAAATACTTACTTACTTAAATTTTACTTAATTACTTACGTTACTTAAATTCATTAACTGGCCACAGTGGCTGTCTAACACAAACACACAGTGAGCCGGTGAATCCAATTCCTATTTCACTACTTGGCATAACTCTTAGTATGAGAGGGATTCGGCCCTAGTGGGTCAAGTGCGGATTGGTAGACTTCAGACGGATTGGTAGATTTCAAAAAATATTTTTTTAAAGACGTGTAGTTTGTCATACCTTGTCTTCCTTTAACGTAATAGCATTATTTTCTTTAATCCTTAAACATTTCAACACTCAGTGCTTAATATCTCATAGTAATCATACTAATAATTTGATATATGTATTTTAATTTTAATATATTTTATCATTTACTTTACATTCAGTCCCTTCAAAACCAAACACACATAATAATCTACATGTATAACAATGTAATTTATACATACGTTTGTGGTACAGTGGAGGGTAGTAACGCGACGTTGAAACGCACGAGCAGCAACGAGGAGGGCGGCGTGAAGACTGAAGTCAAGGCCGAGGCGGACATCGAGGACGATCTAAAGGACCATCCGCCCAATGTGAGTTTTTTATTTAGTTATGGTGTCGAATGTGAAATGAATTTTCACTAGCAAAGTTTGGAGTTAACTTCCTCTTGAGATATACCTAAAGGTGGTAGAACACTTTGTGATACCTATTTCGCTTAATAACAGCAGTGTTAAGCGCTTTAAAAAAAACGTTTAAAAAACTTGTGAAAATGAAAAAAATATTATAAAAATAAAATGATTTAAAATGTAAGGCACATACGCCTTGCATTTAAAATCATTTTATTATACAGGTGCAACTTTTAAACGTTATAGTGTGTGTGTGTTTATAGCTTTTACACTTATACCAGATTACAGTTATCAAGTACAATGTGCCCAAGAAGACCCTGTATATGCCATTATAGTTGCATTACATTGCAATGCTCTAGCAGGGTACATGCATGTTCGAATACCCTATTTGTAACACCATAATTATGTGCTGTATGCATGAGCAATAAAAATTTGAATTTGAATTTTAGTTCTCTATGTATGTATGTGCATCGTGTACATGTTATTGTGCATATGCGTTTATGTTAATGTCTGTATATTTTTCCAGGAGGCGCGTTTCGTGTGCACATCATCGTGGTATCTATTCCTACGTCTACACGGAACACTATGCGCTAGACTAGGCGCCGCTCGTCGTGCGGCGTTGGCTCTCGCGGCTCACGACTCTCAACAACCACCGAGACCGCCGCCCGTCGCTCAGGCGCTCAGACTGCGACCCACTAGTAAGTTATACATATGTGTCGTAGGACACAAGAAACAGACGATAAGCTGGTGATGTATAGTCCGCGCCAAACTGCTAGTCCGCTCTGAATATAGAAACGAGTCGCGTCGCAATAGCAAATTGTAGATATTAGCGGGATGAAGACAGCGTGGCACCCCTCCAGGCACCCTCCGCTGCCCGCTCTCGCCCACGAGTACGTAACTGCGTTAGTGTGCCGTATATGCTAACTAAACCTGCTCACAACAACTTCAGAGCGGACTAGAAGTTTGGTGTGAACTATACGTCAATACACACAAACACAAACATCGCAAATAGTATATGTGCAACGCTAATATGTAAACATTACATTCTACTTACTACCTACCAGTGTCTCCATGTCATGTGTAAACACAGTCACACAATCCACAAAATATGTAACACCCATACACTTAACGTATTACCCACTACGTTCATAAAATAACACTCCGTGCTACCCACATACCATCTACCCCCTATTACAATACCATAGCAAATTATTAGCCCATATATTTTTGTTTGTAAACACCTTACGCGATACACGAAATATACATTTTCATATATATATTTCGCGCCACTATTATGTAAAGAGACCATGATGAAACACATGCGATGTGCTTTGCCAGACTGTCTGTGGTGATACACGCATGCTGCCTTCCTACTGATGTCTCTTAAATATTATTGACAGACACTACAACAATATATTATAGAAATCATTGTAAAATTTAAAATATGAGTTTTCTTTACAAAATAATGCTTAAAGAAATCTTGATTAAGGAACTAGAGAAACAACGATTTTGAACTCTAATAAACATTTTCTGGGAATTTTAATTATAAAGTATGATTAATTATAAATTTTGTGTGTAATTTAGATATAATTTTATCAAATATATTTTAATACATTGTTATAATCAACCCATTACTGTCCCACTGCTGGGTACGGGTCTCCTCTCAGAATGAGAAGGATTAGGTCATAGTATACTGCGCTGGACAAGTGCGTATTGGTAGACTTCACATACCTTTGAGACATTTTATAGATCTCTCAGGTATGCAAGTTTTCTCACGAATTTATTTACCATGTACTTACTAATATCGATTAAAATAATCGATGTTTTGGGTCCAAAAGATGGATTCTCCGATAATCGATCTTAGATCGCCATCTCTAGTTCCCGTGCGATTTCCGGGATAAAAACTATCCTATGTCCTTTCTCGGGTCTCAGACTATCTTTGTACAAAATTTCATTAAAATCGGTTCAGTGGTTTAGGCGTGAAGAACAGACAACCAGACAGACAAACAGAGTTACTTTCGGATTTATAATATTAGTAAGGATTTTTTAGATAATCCGTACACACCAACACAAATAGACCAATAAGACACAGTATTAACCTATTCAAATTTCTCAAAACACAACATAAACCTATCCCTTTCCCCCCAGACCTGCCGGCGGACGCGTCCTCCCCGGCGCAGTACTACGGCGCGCTGCTGGAGCTGGTGAAGGGCGTGCTGGACGGCAACACCGAGCCCGCCGCCTACGAGGACGCCGCGAGAGAGATGCTCGGCATCAAGGCCTACCCCGCCTACACGCTGGACAAGCTCGTGTCTATCGCTGTGAGACAGGTACATTGATATTAATAATTAATCTATCGTTACTCACTAAAGATCATTCAGATTAGTTAATGTCTATCGCTGATAAACAGGTATGTTGATAATCAATCTATCGTTACTTACTGAAGATCGAAATGTGTCGTGCATACTCGCTGGACAAGCTCGTGTCGATCGCTGTTAGACAGGTGACTTGATATTAATAATTAATCTATCGTTACTCACTAAAGATCGAAATGTGTCGTGCATACTCGCTGGACAAGCTCGTGTCGATCGCTGTGAGACAGGTGTGTTGTTATTAATAATTAATCTATCGTTACTTACTGAAGATAGAAATATATCGTGCATACTCGCTGGACAAGCTCGTGTCGATCGCTGTGAGACAGGTAACTTGATATTAATAATTAATCTATCGTTACTTTCTAAAGATCGAAATGTGTCGTGCATACTCGCTGGATAAGCTCGTGTCGATCGCTGTTAGACAGGTGTGTTGATAATCAATCTGTTGTTATCTACTAAGGGTCGAAATGTGTCGTGCATACTCGCTGGATAAGCTCGTGTCGATCGCTGTTAGACAGGTGTGTTGATAATAAATCTGTTGTTATCTACTAAAGATCGAAATGTGTCTTGCCTACACGCTGAATAAGCTAGTGGCGATCGCTGTTCGACAGGTGTGTTGATAATCAATCTGTTGTTATCTACTAAAGATCGAAATGTGTCGTGCATACTCGCTGGATAAGCTCATGTCGATCGCTGTTAGACATGTTTATGTGCTGCTGTGTTCTGGTTTGAAGGGTGTGGTAAGAGAGATGTATTTTTCCGAGGTCTCCAGGATTAGTCCTTTAAGGTAGCAGCGCATCTCTGCCGACGACGCGTAGGAATCTGGGGTTGATCACAGATATCCACGAGCGGTAGTAGCCATTTACCATCATGTGAACTACATGCTCAACTACATTATATCAAATCAAAGTGTTTTCTGATAAAAATGTTATAAAATGACATTACTAAAATGTTTATTCTTAGAAACGTCTTAAATATTAACTTATTAGTTTGTCAATGTGGGTCATAGGTCGCCTTCTAAATTACTTGTAAACTTATGAGACAATGATGAAACACGTGCGATGTGCTTTGCCAGACTGTCTGTGGTGATACACGCATGCTGCCTTCCTACTGATGTCTCTTAAACTAGTAGAAAAATATCTGCGAAGTATACTAATGTATACCGTTAACAATCTAATAGGAAAATCGAAAAGTAATCAACATTTTGTTTCAAACAGTTATCTATTCTATCAGTGGCAAGTGTTAAGTCAAGTTGGTTAAAAGTGATGTAAATGTTTTTTTTATTACAATTTAAGATTTCTCATATTAAACAACTGTTCGCTAGTAAACAAAAATTTAAATTACATTTCGATTTTCCTAATATATTTACATGTCGAGGTTGTAAGAGGCTTTGCGCTACCAAATATTAAATTGAAACCGCCAAAGATGATTTTTAAATCTTTTGAACGTTACTTATGTGCTATCAATTGTTAAATGAAAACCTCCAAAGATGATTTTTAAATCGTGAATAATATTAATGTGTCGTGTCGTGTCGTACAGTTGCAGCACTGCGCGTCGGAGCCGTGGTCGTGGCGGGCGGCGGAGCTGGCGGCTCGCGGCGGCATGCGAGGTCCGCTGGCGTACGTCCGCCGCGCCGCTAGGTATCTGCGGCAGGATCACACCGCTTTCCTGGTCAAACTGGTGAGTAAATACATAGATACATAATATACACAGATGGACTGACGGAAAGACAGAGATAGGATACATACACAGCTAAACAGTATACACACAGAAAGACAGTCATTTATACCAATATATTGACAGATAGACAGAGATAGGATGCACACACAGCGAAATACGTACGTCGACGCGCGCGCATATACGAGTATACAAATACAGAAACGACAGCATACACAAACACATGCATATAGAAAAGTAAAGCAATACCGCAAGACGTATGTACGTACACACATGCGCACATACACACACACACACAAGCGCGCGTAAAAGCTCCCGCCGCTTTCCTTGTTAAGTATTCGCAGACAGCAACATAGACAAATAAATAGAAAGACGCCCACAAGTACACATCATACAGTCGTAAATACATACACATACAAATGCACACACAAACAGACATATGTATTTACGTTCAAACTCTCCCACTTTATGCACGCACACACAGACAAACACACACATGCAAACACTGGCAGTACATTGAAATAAAGACAAATGAATAGTTTAAGAGATAGGAAAAAAAACATTTCGTAATTAGTAACAAATAATAATAGTAGTTACTTTTTATTGGTTTTTATTATTGATTTGGCATTACAACTTAATCTTCAAGACTTCAATTTTTAATTCAATCTTCAACTTAAACATTAATTTTGTTATTACTCATTTGACATTATTACAATAATATATAAATATGTATTATAATAATATATTTCTTTCAACCACAGTACGGCGGCGACGAGTGCAAGGTGACGTTCGAGCTATTAGAGGGCGCCGGGGAGGGCCGCACCTCGCCGCATCACAACAACGACGGCTCGAGGAACTCTCCCACTAACAACCAGGTATGTTTATCACCCCAGGCACTACCGTCACGTCTATTTTACCACGCTTTTATTAGCTTCACATGTAACTAGAGATGGGCAGAGGGTTTAAACTCATCGGGAATAAACGAAATATCTAACCAGATCCGAATGTATTAAAAAGATTTACAAACATACAAAATATGCGTGAAAAACATAACCCTTCTGTGGCAGTCGGGTAAACAAGTAGGTAAAACCTCAAAAATATAACATTACAAAATGTAAAAACGTTGAAAATGCCATAGAAACTTCTAGTATATCTAGTTGTCTAGTAGTCTAGTAGTTCTATTCAATAAATATTTGAACTGAATAAATATTTTAAAAACTGTCCAAAGATTTTATGTAATCAATTTTAAATACCCAAATAAATACCCTGTGGGAGGGTATAAACGGGTCTTTATCGGGTTTAAATCTAATACTGGGTTTAAACCGGGTGTTTTGCCCATCTCTACATGTAACGGAATCTTTGAAATCGATTTAAATCGATTTCAAAGATTCCGTTTACTCACTTTGTCTGGTTTAAATATTAGTTCACTATAATGTCAAATTTCTAAATTTCTAAAATTTCTGTCTATAAGTCTATACATAATTTTTTAAACTTGCATTACCAAAATATATAGTCGTCTTTGTGTGTATTTCACTGAGACTTATGTTACCTTGTGTTTGTCGCAGGGTGGCGGCGGTCGTTCCTCGCGCACCACTGGCGCGGGCGAGGCGGTGTCCCGCCTGGCCGCGTGGTCGCTGTACGCGGAGCGGTACGCGCGCCCGGACACCGTCGCACCGCAGGCGAACAAGCCGGTGTTCCTGCGCCGCAACGCGCGGAGGAACGGCGGAGAGCCCACCGCGAGCACGCACGCGACCAGTGCGCCCGCTAGCGGCGCGCAGGAGCGGACGGTGAGTGTGATTACGTGACGTGTGTGACGGCCAGCGAGCGCAGGAGAGGACGGTGAGTGCGGTGGCTTATACTGTGCGGGTGTGATGACGTCATGCGCAGAGGGAGTGCGCTGCGGTGTAGTAGGACTGTGTGATGACGTCATGTAGGTGGCTAGACTGAGGAGTGGTCACGTGACACGTGTGACGGCGTGCGCGCGCAAGAACGGGCTGTGAGTACACCGCTGCTGAGTACATGCTGGGTTATATTGAAGACGGTGAGTGTGATGATATCATGTGCGGAAGTAGATGGAGGAGCGGTCACGTAACCTGTGCGGCGTGGGAGCGGACGGCGAGCGTGCTGCGGTGTACTACGGCTGTGTGATGACGTCATACCCGAATAGCACGCAGAGAAATGCGTCTGAACGGACGGAGCGTACACTGTCATTGTGTTGTGAGATGACGTCATAGAGGAGCGGTCAAGTGGTTTGTGCCTGCGACCGGTGCGCAGGAACTGACTGAGAACATTGTTGGTTTATATTGGAGACTGTAATGACGTCATACATATCGCTTCTAGACATAGCTTGAGAAGCACATGCCAATTTATTTTTAAATATATTTTTAACAATATATTTTTTAACTTGTGTAATAGGTTTATCTTTAGGAGAACGTTAGCCAGTTTATTTATTTTTGCATTTGCACTTGTGAATGACTGGCAATTTTTCTTATCTTGAGTCTGTTACAGATATATCTTTTAACTGAAAAATAATGTTGTTAAATTTATTTATTGTTTGTCTCCAGGTCGCCCGTCGCCGCAAGCCGCCTCGCCTTCACGACCACTCCGAGTGCACCCTCTCGACCACCATCCGCTTGGTGACGTCACGTCCGCAGCAGCTGTACCGCGCGGGCTGTCTCCGCAGCGCGAGAGCCTCGCACACTCGTCTCCACGCCGCTCGTCGTGCTCGCTTCCACGCGTGGTTGAGACGACGTGTGGATACGTAGCTATTGAGGGAGCGACACCGCATCGGTCGTGTCAAGACGAGGAGAGATACGGCGCTGTGACTGTGTGTGTGCGCCTGTGTACGGTGTTGTGACGTCACACGACGCGTCTAGCCTACGTGTGCGCGTGTGTGCGGTATTGTGACGTCAGACGACGCGTCTAACCTGGGTGTGGGCGAGTATGCGGTATTGTGACGTCATACGACGAGCCAGGCCTTCATAAGTGCAAGTGCGGCGCTGTGTGCGTGTCTATACGCGTGTGCGGTTAATACAATCAAGACTCACGCTCTGCTTCCACAAGATGCTCATCAACACTAGCTACGAGCGGACGCGCGCGTCTAGTTCTGACGTCAGACAATGTGACGTCACGACCCCAGCAACTCTGCAGTGCGGGCTGTCTCCTGTCCTAACGCTAGAGTTCAGAGGATCAAAACGCGATACCTCCAACTGGCCGCGTGCGGTATTATAGCAGCAGTCACAACACGCCGCGTGACGTCACGGCAGCAGCAGTAACTACGCCCGTCTTTACATCGTTCTTCGCGCTGGCTTCCAAGCGTGGCATGTGTGTGCGTGGTGTAGTGACGTCAGAAAACGTGAGCGTGTGTGCGGCGGGTTTGTTCGTCTGACGTAAGCAACTACGTCATATGCCGCGTCGTATGCAGCTATCCCATAGGATGCGTGTGTGTGCGCAGTGACAAGTGTGCGTATGTCGTCGGCTTATAGTTCTCAACTGCTATCGGAAATAGTATTTAATCACACATAACATTGGTAGAACATTCCAGTGTAATAGTTTGCACAGGAAAATTGTAATGGTCTCAGAAATCGGTTTTTATCTGCAAACTTGTAGGATGGGTTGCACATGAATTTTAACGATTAAAGCCTAAATAGCCGTCAAATCTACGGTTAAGCAATTCATGAGTTGAACCATAACGACATAACTAACACTTATTATTAACCAGTCGGTTAAAGTTCATGTTTTTGTCAAGTTCTATAACTGTCAATGCCTAAAAATTGTGTTGACAGCGACACAAATGACATTAATGACAAATAAATTGGTGCAACACAGAATTGTTACATTCCATCGCTACCGTCAAAGTTATTGTTATAGCTAACTTTATTAAACAGGGCTACAGTGCAACCTACCCTTATAGTATTTTCCATATAATAAATAGTACACCTTGAAAATGTAGTACAATATTGTATTTTAGTACGGTTGACAACCCTAGATTCTGTGAGGTTCAAAAGTTTAGTATGGCAACACATCTGTGATCGGCTTCAGGTAGGACCTGCTCTATATGAAGTTGGTCACAGGTGTCCATACCACAGTGTTACCATCAGGTGGACTGCTTGCTCGCTATTTCAGTCTTATAAAAAACTAATGAAGCTCATATGAATACATAGTTACTATTCCAATGGCCTACTTTTATTTTCAATGCATCTGTATTTATCGATTCATCTCTAAATTATGTCACTTATGATTGATATAAATTACATGAGGAATTTCTGTTATCGTGCCGTAGTCCCTTAACTTTATTTGTTACTAGCTGACCTGGCAAACTTTGTACCGCCTCAAAATCTATTTATCAAATATATTTCATATAAAATATAGCCTATGTTACTCGTGGATAATGTAGCTTTCGAATGGTGAAAGAATTTTTAAAATCAGTTCAGTAGTTTTTGAGCCTATTCATTACAATCAAACAAAGTTTTCCTCTTTATAATATTAGTATAGATAAACAATATGTTGAGAATACTCCGATAGCGTGATTCAGAATACTAGTAACGCCGTCTTGTGATGAGTTGAAAGTCACATTAAAGTGTCAAAAGTGACATTATTACGACGCATTCGAGGGAGTGGGGGGAAATAGTAATCTGAAATTTTAGTGACATGATTTATGGATGAAACTGTAAGATTTGTAAATGTATTTCCAGACCATGTTTAAAAAATCCAGGCTTTTGCAAATTCGTGCACTAAATAGGAAAGTAGGAAGGCATTTGTTACTCGAACCAAAAATCCATTCTAAAAATATATAGAGTTGTGTCTTAGACGAGAGTGAAGTGAAAATGTTTTTTTAAAATCGATCTCATAGTTTTAGAAAAAAGACTTGGGAACTGAATATACTCCTAATTTGTTGTATACACTTGCAGTCCCACTGCTGGGTGTACAAGGTGTTAGAACCCTTTGTGGTTCGAGTCTGGCGGCACCACCGTCACAATTATTTCTGTTATAACAACAGTGTTAAGCGCTGCTGTGTTCTGGTTTGACGGGTGTGGTAAGGGAGGCATACTTATCCGAGGCATTCCAACTTAGTCTTCAAGGGTAGCACATCTGTAGCTGACGACAGATAGGACTCCTATCTGGGGTTGATTACAGATGTCGATGCTAGTTAACATCAGTTGGACTGCAAGATCATATACATACTAAATTTAAGGAGTATATTTATATTTGGTCTTTTAGATGCAATAAGTGCAAGAAATGGACTTTCACTAATATATTCTAAAATAATAATATGAGTGGTTTAGGATAAAAAATATTGTATCTAACGTCTCATTTATATGTAAATGTTTGAAAATTAAAATTGTTGTAAAAATTTTCTACACAGAAGTGTGTATAGTCTCAAAAATTGTGTAAATAATTATAGAATTTTGGGTTTTTTAAATTCTTATTACAGTATTTGGTTTAAAAGTGCTCTCGTATTTGTAAATATGCAGTAAGAGGCCACAATTTAAATGGTGTATTATATAAAACTAAATTTTTGTGTGTAAATTTCGTTTTCTATTTCGAAGAAGTAGGCATTTTTTGAAAGTACTATCTACATTTATTGTTATTTATGCTGATTACTTTAAATACTAATACTAATTAATTAAGTAAAATTTTTGAAGTTTGTCATGATGTTTTGGCTGAAACTTGTATTTGAACATTCTCGAAAATTAATGTTCTTTTTTGTTTTTCTTTTTAAATTAATTGTTTTTGGTTTTCATTTGCAAGTTAAGTTTTGTTATATTTATTTCTACTTAAACTGATTTTGGGGATATCGTGCATTGTTAAGAGCCTTATAGCAGTAACAATTTTCTATGGAGCTCGATGAATCGCTGCGTTTACGCGACGATTCCGCTGCGGCTACGCGACGACTGCGTTCACACTGTACACTCGCTGAAAACTGAATCGAGACTGTAATAACGCTCCTACATTTTGAAGGAATTTTCAGAAATATAGATTACATATTTTTGAAAACTTGAGATTATTATTGATTTTTGAATGTCATACTATGAACTTGACACTTTGGTCTCATGTTTTCTATAACTTTAAAACATGATCATTTGTAAAAATTAAATATTTATTAAGCCTCTGTAAATCTCAGGAGTGACATGGGATATTTAGGTTTGTAGTAGTGTGAGTCATATTGTTATTGTTTATTTAAGTGTGTGTGAAACATTCTCATGTGTGTGCGTGAAGTCAATCCAAGGGTACAGGGTACAAACTCGAATATGTTGACGGCATGCGTTGCTCAAACTTGGATTGGTTTCTGGGCTTCAATCTCAAGGGCCACGTTTTAGTGGCTGCCCTCAGGGCGTAGGCTAAGGTACAGGAACACCTGTAAATAAACTAGATTAGATCTCCTAAGTACAGGTGTAAATATTGTAGGAGTGTCGTTGGTGACAATCTGTTATGATTCGTGAGGAGGAATAAATATTATTATATTTATAATTGTGTGTTGTTTTTTTTGTGCCACCGCCTTTATGTTAAGTTTTTGAAAATGATAAGTTAATTTTACATTTTTTTTTGTATTACAAGTAGAAAACTAAAATGTAGTTCATTGAAGGTTGTAGAACCCTTTGTGGTTCGACTCCGGCGGCACCACCGCCAAATCTATTTCTGCCTCATAACAGCAGCGGTAAGCGCTCCTGTGTTCGGGTTTGAAGAGTGTGCCAAGGGAGACATACTTTTCCGATGCGTTCCAGCTTAGTCCTCAGGGGTAGCGGCGCATCTGTGACCGCCGGCCGACATCAGATAGAAATATCTAATCCTGGAGTTGATTACAGATGTCCATGGGCGGCAGAAGCCACTTACCATCAGATGATCTGCATACTTGTCTACTACTATATCATAAAAATAAAATGATTTTAATTAACCTCTGCTCAAGAGATTCTGTTATGCTCTGTTTATAAGGGTTTCATGAACATTATTATGCTCTACCACATCATTCAGGTTAGCAATAAAATGGAAGTCAAAAGCTGTAACTGCTGTGATATTAAAATTAGCAATTGGTAGTCTTAAGTAACATTTTTTAAATGATAATCTTATCTTGCAGAATGGATGTAGTGTTTTGTAATAAAAGCAATATAAATAACCATCTAAGTTTAGAAGTTAGATATTGCATCAATCGCGTTTATGCGATAACATAGACTAAAGAAAAAATATACTTATTCTCTCGAAAGTAAATATGTACAGATTTATATAGTCGAATGACGCACAAATAAGATACGAATCTTGTGAATTATGAGTACGCGTGTAAAAATATACATCATGAATATATTTCCTCAATGTTTCCTCATCTCATTGAGGACTTATTTATTCTTTCCTTTGAGATCCTTTTAAGCAGAATATGTGTGGTTGTTAGGTTGTTACGTCGTATATATGATACAATTTGGAAGAATCGATGCCTTCTGCCCATTCTAATATAAAGTAAGCAGAATATAATTAGACATTGCATAAAGTTCACTTTCGTTATTTACTAAAATTTTCATGGCGATCAGCCATAAGAAAATTAAATGTGCCTCAATGTAATATTCCGTGAGGTGTTGTCTTTCTTTTTTATCTGAGGATTACACAAACTAACTGAATATAACTCAAATTACGTTCAAAGATAATTTACGTTTCCAAGGATATCTACGTCTAAAGCAATTTTGTAATGTCATTTGCGAAGCTCATTGTGAAATTTGGTTCATTGCTGATTTAGTATTTTTTTGCAAAAAGATTGAAGATTTCTATTATATGCATGTAGTAAGGTACGAGGAAGCTGTCGTATAGAACTCTAATAATTTATTCTAAAAGTCCGACCTGAGATCAGACATAGATTCTTTGCTATCTTTTAGGACAAAGATGGATGGAGCGCTTCATATCAGTATCTCTATCATGCCACACCCTTCAAACCAGAACCCAACAGTGCTGCTGTTTAAGACAGAAATAGACGTAGGCAATCTGGAATCGTTCAATAATGATAGTGAATAAACCTTTTCTAGGCAAGCGTGCTTCATCTTAGGCTGGATCACCTTCACATCAGGTAATATTGCAGCCAAAAATAAATCTATCATCGTAAAATAAAAATGAAACAATATCGAATTGTAAATTGTGCTTACGGAGCTTTAGTTTGTAGTCAATGACCTAACTAGAAATATATCGTGTAGACATTAGAAAACCCATGAACCTAATTACCAAGTGATGCCAAGATAATCTACTGGCTAGAAACAATGACCTAGAAATAAGTCACGACTCGCGTGGCGCAGCGGTCACCATACCGGTCTGATACGCTGAACCGAGATTTCCGGGATTTTTAATTTAAATTTCTGTTCTGGATTTGCGATTGTCGATGATACTATACAGAATTCTAGCGTAGCATTATAAATTATAATGGTAGAAAATATTATTTACTCATATGAAATAACAATTTAATTTTCTTTTTAATTATAAATTATTGTAAGAGGAAAATTCGAAGCGCCGATCAATGGGTCTTTTTTTTTTGTTATTAAGTTGAGAATTTCTCGTGCGGCGGCGCACAGTTGGCGCAATGTTACAGAAATGCTCAGTTATATTCCTGAGGCGCTTAAAAAAGATACGTGTACATTTTTACAAAAAACTGCAAGATTGAATTAACTATAGAGTAGAAAATTCTAAGGATTAAATCAATATTAAATCCAGAGGTACCATCGCAGACATTTTTTGCTTAATAACAGCAGTATCAAGCGCTGTCGCGTTCCTTTGATTTTTGTGGCAAGGAAAATACACGAGGCATTCTTACGTAGTTTCTAAGAGAAGCTACGCATCTGTGGCTATGCAAGTAGGACTCCAGTCATATTGAATGATAAATGATTGCAGGGTCAAGTCACGTATCAACGCAATGGATAAGGAGAAACATTTTTCCTCTTCGCAAATATTTCACATACGAAAAGTGTGACGCTCATGACGTAACTTTTCAGAGAAGTTTGTCTCTATGTAAATGAATGCGTCATTCTAATATCAATACAGATGTTAACTATGACAATGCAAACACTTTGATATAAGTTTTCCTGGTTAAGTACCATGAAAATTTGAAAGTTGATAATTATCATGTCTACAAAACTAGTCGATTAGTAGTAGAAAAGTAGTCGAAAGACTAGCCTGAAGTTTTACACAACATTGCATTTGCTTATAAGAGTATTTTTATACATATCAGTAGCATAACTATGTTGTTTCTAGTTTGAAGGTCCACCGATATAGGTAAGGTTCATCATATCCGATGTAGATTACAAATGATGTAGTAGATGAAACTGCCGGGATAGGGGGTGGAGGAGTCTTGGGAGTGTTTCCTCGGACCTCTGGTTCAGAGGGGGCATCCAAATGTCTACAAACTCCCTTGATAACAGCCTAAACAAGGCCTTATGTATAAACCTCAGTACTACCCATTTAACAACAAATTTGTAAAAGCTTAAAAAAAGATCAACTTCTTTGACTGGGGGCTTCATTAAACTTTTTGCCCTGGGTCTCATTCAACATTTCTGTCGTGGACCTCCGACGAGCGTAGTCCTCCACTGGTCGGTGGCATTGAATACTTACTATCAGGTGGACTGCATGCTCATATATTATAATTTTTTTTTTTACTTAAGTGCCATTTTAGTTTAGTTCCTTTATTGTTGCGGTTTACAGCGATAACACATAGCAATGAATATATTCCAAGGCTTGAAAGTTAATTCGTTGAATGGTAAGCTTACATAATCTACTGGATAATAACTGTTAGGTAACTGTAATTAGTTAACTCGTACCGTGATTAGCTATCGATCAACTACAAACAATAGCTACTTAAAAGCTGAAGTCACGATGAAGATAAAGTTTATTTATTTGAAAATTGGTGTCATGTAGTGTTGTATGGACGAGATCAGTAGATAAACAAAATATATCCATAAAATTGGCTTCTATAATTATGCAATTTAATATATAAGCCAAGGTTTATAATTTCGAAATCTGACATACTGCATACAAGTACCTATACCTCATTTTATGTAAAGTCAAGGTTAAGTATCGTGGACTTTTTATCGTATAGGGCGTTAACACAAGCGCGATTTTCGCACGATTCATGCCAGACAATATATTTGTCTTAAACGAAGTTTTTTGCATAGATTAGTAATTACTCACTCCTAACAAGAAAATGTGCCCAGTTTTCAGAATTAAAATAGTTGCGTAAAAGAGTTTTGCCACGTCTCCGTGCTAAATGTCCCTAAAATATTTGAAATAATTATTTATTCATTATGTAAAATACGCGGTATTTGTTATTTATTCGTAAATTTTCTCTAAAAATGTTTTTATTTGTTAAGAATTCAAAAAAAGGACTTACTAAAATAAGCCGTTTGTGGCTTCATTCAATTTGAAGACGGCGAAGTATCTTTACTAATCTATGGCCAGACATTACATTTTTCTTAAACGAAGTTTTTTGTAACAAATACTTTTATTTTAACTGCGCATTAAATAAAGCAATATCATACGGTATAAAAAGAAAACAAAGAACAATGTTGCTTTATCATACAAAGAAAAGATCGGCTTTGCCTACCCTATAAATATAACATCTACTAGCTACCTTTAGTCTTTAAATAAAGATTACGAATGACTGTACTACTCTGACATTGACTCATACTTCACGCGTGCAAAACCGATGTATAAAATGAAGCAACGTTTATATGTTTTAATTCGGAGTGCCTATGTATTCTCCTTCTTTTAGGAGATTTGTAGGTATATCCCTTATGGTCTGCGGCATACCAACTGCATTTACAGCAAAGGTCAATTAACTACTTTCTACTTAAAAGGAGCAGCACACGAGCTTGGACTAAATAAATTCATAACATTGATCATTTTGTCTACCACGGTACTAGTCTGGTACGCTCTATGTATAAAGGTGTAATTTAACTTTATTGTAATTGAACACAGTTGTTATTAAGTAGAAATGTAGCGGTGTCGTTTGAAATCAATGTCATCTTGAAGGTCTTGAAGTCATGTAATAATATAGTCACATAAACGGTACAGAGTAACGATATAACAATTATACGTAAGTAAGTTCACACTAGTGATTAGAAGTATTATAACTACACAAGTATCTCCGTTATTCGACTGCTCTTGCTGAAGTCTCCGACCAGAATGTCGCTCTCTGTTAATTCGAGCGCCGCCAAGGTGTCGTCCCCACTTCACCTACCCGCATCTGTTTTTAAACTGTAGTATCAAATGAGTCACTTATTACTTTAATGTAACGTTATAAAAATGTGATATCGTTAATATCCAAGCTTCTTATTAACGACGATAACACGTTGCAGTCGCAAATTTTACTATCATGTCGCATATGTGTTAAACCCCTTATACTTTTGCCGCGTAACAAAATGCATAATTGTTTACAACTTAACTAACCACAAGTTACGAAATATTAGCTAATTGGCACTGCGGTTAAACTTGTTTTTACCTACTATACTACTGAATGACTAATATTACTATTATGGGGTTGTGGCTTTCGTAAAGGAGAAATATTATTTTTATTTTTGTACGAAGAAAATACAGTACTTCTTGTCTATGGTCAGTATGACCACTGTACAAATTATAGATCCTTATACTGTGGTATGACATTGGTGAAGAGTGACACCATAATTGCGCGCGCTTATTAAGTTTGGCATTTGTTTATTATTGTATTTATTACCGGCGGCATGACCGGCGGAGGTAAAATAAGTTTTTTGATTTTTCTATTAACTGCATTATTTTATAAAAGTGAAAACAGAATATATACTTACTTTATTTTCGTGAATTAAAGAGACCATTCCTACCTCCGACTTTAAAACAGCAATGTATGCTGTTCTGATTTGAAGATTGTTGTAGAAGAAAAATAATATTTAAATTTTTTGTTACATTCGTAATATAATACATTTGACTACACTGGTGGCGATGTGGTCATGGTATCCCGAAGAAATTAGCCACTTAAGTTCCATACTTCCATTATTTTGACTACGTTCCTAGCCACGGCGTCATGGAATTACTATGAAATATGGAGTTTAGGTCTCATAAATTTTTTATTATGAATACCTCGCAGGTGGCGGCGTAGCAAGGCCAAGGTGGGACGAGGTTAAAATAGCAAATAATGAACATCAATTAAAATATGTCAGATCATTTATTACACGTAGTAATAACTTTAAATACAATACACTTTTTCCGACTAATTGTCAAGAATTTGCTATATAATTGCTATAAAATAAGAAACTACAAACAATTCTTAGTATAATCAATTAATCATGCAGATTCGCATGTCACCATTTTGTGGCCGCCATATTGATTTTCCTATTACGTCATTAAAAATGTTATAACTATTTTTATTTTAACATCATCATTTTCTTACAAATATTTTTGGATTTCATATAATTATTATTATATCTCCTAAATATTTTTAGAATTTAAGTACCACTATCAAAATTGTATAACCAACTTCACAAATCCCACTTGGGCTCAGGTTTCCCACAAAACAAACCTAACAAGTTAACATTTAAACATTTATATATAACGGAATTAATATAAACCTTTACACAACAATTAAATAAATAACATACTTATGCAAACATTGATATATTTTCTATAATTAATTAATATTTCACTGGTCCTTTACATAACTTTGTTTTCTTTTCTTGTCCATTGATTTTCTTAAGAAAGTCATAAGGATATACCATAGATATGGGATAACGACCTCTCCTAAGTAATATCGTAACCCAAAAAGTACCTTTTCGTTGCATAAATTGCCTTATTAACCGACTTCAAAAAGGAGGTTATCAATTCGGCCGGTATCTTTCTTTTTATTTTTTTTAATGTGTTTTATCGACACAAGCAACGTTATAGAGCGTATAAAATAAAATATATATACTGAATTTCATAGAGACCTGCAGAAATGCAGATTTTATTCGCATTTTAGCATATTCGAAACTTTGAAACGATCTCCTGTAGTTTCATTTTGCAGTTACGATATTTTACGTAGGAAGGGGTCGATAAAATCATTATTTTAGAAATAAGGCATTTGGGTGACTGTGACGCTTCTTATATACTATTATTTATGACCATCCTGTGTCGAAGGGTTTTCCACAATCCCTTCAAGGGTTAGCGACGAATAGTAACGGAAGATCTAGGACCCACGGATATCATATAAAAGCGCGTGTTAGTCACTAGTGTTGATCTATCCAATCTGTATCGGATATCTGCTATCATCAAAATTTTATAAGAGTAATCGTCATTAATCCAATTTCTGCCAATTTTGGGCACAAGTCTCTCACAATGATAATTTCTTGCAAACAAGTGAAAATAGAATAGGAATCCTAACTAATACAACTAAAATAAAAGAGAATGACAAACAACAGATTGTCACACACCTTGAAAAGCAAAACAGGTAAACACTGCTATAAAGCAGAATTAAGTGTGACGGAAGTGCCGCCGGACAAGTTCTACCACCATGTTTATTGTTGTACAATCTTATTATATTCACATATATTGTTTAAGTAAATAGCGATTCCATTTCATAAAAAATCTCATAACATTCCTCAATCCATTTTCAATACATTCAACATCTGTAAACACTCGGTAATCTGATTTGAATCAGAATTTTAACAATATTTATGTTTCCCATAAAACATTTCACATCGTATCGAATTCATTCTTATTACTCGTTATTGAAGCTGTCATAATGTAGATAAAATACTTTAAAATGGTTCTGATAAGTTTAAACATAGGTGAAAATTATTTTTGCTGTCCTCAAGACTCATTATTTCATATTATTTCTTACGTACTTGATGACAGGGTAATATTTTATTTCAGTTTTACGATCAAGGGTTTAATCTGTAATTTTCTGAGTAGTCGATATGCACGGTGACCGCTGAGTCGCTACTAAATATCTCCATTTTAATTATGATCCTTTCATTATATTTAGCGCTCTTTCGGTAAAAAAGACCTTATCAGTGCTCATCTACATTATATTCTATAACATTTGTGTGCAAAGTTTCAACCTTCTGGACGTTAGTCCGGAACGTAACAGGTTTCAGCTGCGCGTTGTTTGTCAATCAGTTTACATTTTATAAGGTTAAGAATCTTACAAATAGGGAACCTTATAGGAAATCCAACCTACGTAATATCTATACTAATTCGGGAATACCCATCTGACTTTTTAGACTCATCAAAGGCTTTGTATTACATTCAACTCCTTAAATTGTACAAAGATGACATCTTATACTGTTGTTATGATTGAGGAATGTAGTTTTCATATAATAAATGTCAATCCTACAGTATTTAAGATGGAAAGTTAATTATTTAAGTAGGATAGTCCCTTTTATGTATGGGTTCCTCAAGGAAACATTTTTGGTCTGTTTTTATTAAATATTCTTGACACGTGGATTTGTTTTTTAATAATTAGTTAATGTCTACTTAACTTATGTATAAATAGTTTCCTTAAATGGAAGAACTAGTATGACGCTGCTCATAGACAAACTTACATTAAGTCGTTGAAAGTCATACAAGAATTCATAATGAACATTTAATGCAAGCATTCATTCGACAACTATTCGAAATTCATTATTCTGAATAATGATACATTAACCAGTTTTAAATTATACACTATATGTTATAATTTAGGCACTTGTAGAAGTATGGATGCGTCGGAACTCGCCGTAACGTTAACTGTAGAGCGATTATGTCGCATGTGTGACTTCACTAAGTCAGAGTTAACTAAGGCAGCCATCAAACTGAGCTCGCCTGCTAACACAGTAGCACAGATTAAAGAGGCTAGTCTTGCGGAGTTCTCAGCCGGGCGTTCACCCGCACCCTTCACTCCTAGTATCTGTAAACAAGCCCCTTGCGCTGGTAGCACTGTTCCACCACCAACAGTACCGACCTCCAACGACGGCATCGTGCAAGTCACGTACAACTCATCTCTATTCTCCCCACACACCTCCATGTTGGTTGAACAATTGCTACTAGTTACGTTTTGAGCGGGGTCTTGCCCTGTCGCAATGAATATAGCTGTGACCATGTTAGCCGCATGGGCGTTGTTCCCTCCGATGGACCCAGCTAACGCTGATCCAGAAAGATTCTTGATCTTGTTGCAGCGAGCCAAAGTTTTCGCATCGGTTTTGAATATGTTCTTCAAACTCTCGCTCGATATAATAGTCTCGCATACCACTCTCTTTCCTCTACCTTTAACCCAGTTAATTGACGCTGCTTTTTTATCCGAACAGTAATTTCCAGAGAGACTTATCACTTCCATGTCAGGGAAGAAGTTCTTCATTACTTTGAGAGCATTCTCAGCGCCCTTGGACACCATGTTCATTCCCATAGCGTCACCGGTTGTCGCTCTAAATCGTAAATAGAGTGTTGCGCCGTCAACACCAACATGTACTTCTTGTAAACGTGCAAATCTCGAAGTAGAATCAAATGCTTCTTTTATCATTTCGTAATTGTCCTTATTGTCTAGCCATTGTCGGCATTCGTGAGCGCGCACAACGTTTGGCAGCTTTACTGCTGGGGCTCTGGTCATTCCGATGTCCTCAACAACACTCGTAACACCTCTGGCTCCAATTGCTTTCGCACCTCTGTTTGTTGAAGCCACCAACGCACCTTCAGTGGTCGCCATTGGAATCATGTAAGCCTTACCATCGACTACCAACGGACCGGCGTAGCCAACAGGAATTCCGACGTAACCGATCACATTCTCACAACAGGCGTTCAGAACTCTACTGTAATCGTAGTTAATATATGGTAACTGCTTTATAGCAGTCTCTGTTTGAAATCTGCTCGAGATTACACGCCTGCGGAGTCTGACACCGCGTAATGGGTCGCAAAGAACTGTTTCAAGTCTGTGAAGTGGAATATGTGACTGATCTACAAGCATTACGACCTCATCGTCACTAAGAGAAGTACAGACACCTTCCGAGCGATATATTTCCAGGCATTCAGCCATAGGCCGTTTCTTAGCGTTAAGTCGAGCTACCGACGAACTCGGGGACAGTGTAGGCCATTCAGCATCTTCACAACTGATGATATCGTCTGTTTGTGTGCAGACTTCGGCCTCGGATTTTATATCCTCACCTATCGAAAACATTGGCTTCTCGTTTTGAACGACTTCCTTCACGGTCAAGTCGTTCATATCAATGATCCAATTTCTTTGTTCTTCAAAGAACACGAATTTTATTATCAAAGCGCACAATAGGGTCGCAATGACAATGTAGTCAGCGCTAACTGAGAACCATTTAATATAAGATTGAAACAGTACATTATCTTGGGAAGCAGACTTGAGATTGTCGCTCAGAGCACCTTCAATGATCCCACTATCTCGAGCCAAGGGCAACCTGCTGGTCAGATGGACGCACAACAATCCAGCAGCCATAATCATTTTAACTCTCTGAACCACAGGGTTCGGCTTCAAGTCCGCTTCAGAAAACGGACTATCCGACGTGATTTCCTTCCTACCAGCCGCGAAATCAGCAACCAATGACAAGCAGGCTGGGTAAAACGTAACGAAGACCAAGTAGTCCACCAGTAAGGCCAAGCAGGCGAATGTACACATGTGCTCCAGCCTCGGCACGCCTGATAGACCTCCGACACCAACGAGGAGGACTGCCAACAGTGTGTCCAGTGTCGCCGTTGGTCCTAGCAGCGACAGAGCTTTCCCGACCCTCTTCCCTTGGTCTTCACCAGCACTCCAACCAGCCTTCGCCATTCTCGCGCCTCTCGCAACATCTGCTACCAAGAGAAAGAGAAACGGAGCGTCCTTGATACTCGCCAGCTCATTCCAGAACAAGCTAGCCAGCGCTGACGTGAAGATGAAACTTGCGAACGTTGAAAACACCCCCGCGATGATTAGGAGGTACTTAGACGCTATCTTTTGTAGGTTGGATACTTGGTAGTAGGCGTACAGCAGCGCCGCGCACCGTACGAAGGTCATGATGACCGCGTCGGCGGCTTGGTACTCCGCTTCGAGGCCTGGGCAGGCCCTCGCCCAACCGGCACATCGTTCCGCTCTCGTGCCGGTGCCGTGTCGCTCCACACTCGCCGCGCAGGCGAGCAAAGCCAACGTCGCGACGATCACCTCCCATTGGTGTCGCGCGCAGAACTCCCCGTGTGCTCCCCACACCTTCATGTCTACTGCTTAGCTGATTCACCAGCTGATATCTGTAGACAAAGAAGGATCATTATAGCGTACACTGAGAATATCAGGTTAATTCGCTTTCTTGCGCAGTTAATTACCTAAATGCATTTATCTTAATAATTAAGTATTAATATCTACGAGTTTTGGCAACCAAAAATAAATAACACGTTTAAAGCGAAACATTAAAGTATTATTACAATAATTACAGTATGCACTACCGAATTTACATTTAACTTTCGCCATCAACCGATTTTTGTCCCTATACTGGGCACTGGCCTCTTTGAATGAGGGGTTTAAATCAAAGGGTTAATCTATAGTCCACCAAGCTGGCTAAGTGCGGATTGGTAGATTTCACAAGTTTTAAGACTTTTTAAAGAAATTATCCGTTGCCTTTCAAACGAGTTCTAATGTAACATTTTAAGACCACGTAATTGAGATTGTGAATTTCTAACCAATAGTATATTCTATTTTAGATTTCATGTCTCACTGCCCGGCACGGGTCTCCTCTCAGAGTGAGGATTAGGTCATAGTCCATCGCGCTGACCAAGTGCGAATTGGTAGACTTTGAACCCCTCGATTTGGCCGCTTTTCAACCAGAAGACTATGACTGCCTTATGTGATACTATCATCTAGTTTACTTATATTATCTGAGATGAATCCAATTAAAATTAGCAAAAAAATATCCATTGTTTCGTAGATATTCTTGTTACACATAGCTACACGTGATTTAAGTTTAATCAAAATAGCTTTGTGAGCACAAGAAATCAAGCTAAGTCCGAGTTGGACTCACACAGACCTGATTCCGTAGCACCTTCACTTCACGCCGGAATATATATTTTTTTCTATTATTTTTAACTTTAATTTTATTATTCATCATTGCCGCTATTTAGTATGCTGTTAGAACGTTTCAATTGTCTACCTGTTATGGTTTAAAAGTTAAAACGAACAAAATTATGAAAACCTGGTTTCTTGTATAGAAGGTTTCCGTTATTTTATATTTATTTTATAGATGCCATAGTAGTATAACACCAAACATTGTACTACTTGTACCATTAGTATTAGCGAATCAAGTCTGTGAAGTTTTAATTTTTTAAACTGAATAGTTGCAAGTGACACGAGATATTTGAAGTTTTACGCTTAAAGAAACAATTAAAATTCTATTATGTATAAAGTTTAAAAATTCCATGTGACTAGAGATTACGGTCGAAGAGAAGCAGCGCTGCGGCAGACGAACTAACTCAGAAAATTTGGTAGTTGGGTTTCGTCGATTTGCGTACGGAACGCTAAAAACTAATAATTAAGTGCTTATAATAATAATAATAATCATTTATTTCAGACAATATAGACAAAGATACAAAAGTATAATTGAATACAGAGGTCCATATCATATATACCTTACAGACTAACATACATACTAATATATACTTATAACTATATCACTTATTTGCGGCGACGTGAGACGCGGGTCTGGTGACTTCCGGGGGTGCTCTCCTTCCACGGTATTTCCGGAATACAACTCCCTTCGGCCACAGGTCTTCTTTAAGAGCCGGTCCACACGGCGCGTTGCGTCAGCGTTGCGTCGTCGCAACGCAAAGGTTTTACGCATAGCCGGCCACACGGGCGCTGCGCCAACGCAGCGTTACTACGACGGAGTCGTAACGCTCCGTAAGTGAGTACTCCCCCGCCCGCTTCGTCTCGTGCGCTGCAGCTCAGTCGCGTATGCGCTGCGTCGACGCAGCGCACCGTGTGTACACTATGATTATTAGTATGTAAAACGACGCAGCCACAGCGCTACGTCGACGCAACGCTGACGCAACGCGCCGTGTGGACCGGCTCTAAGGAAGGTCGCTATCTGCTCGGTTGGGACGCGTACAACAAATGAACTAAAGTTCACTGCGTTACGCGCCTCCAACTTCTCGACCACCAGTCGGTACTGGGTTTTAATAGTCAAGTACTCCGTTATGTCAGACGGCTTCGTGTTGTGATGGAGTCGTGAGACATACACGTGCGTCACGGGAACGGCAGGACGCAGGAGATGGTTCGTTCCTGTCGGTGCTGTGCCGCATTGGTTACGACAAGGAGGCTTTTTCTTCTTACGCTCGACTTTAATAAAGCCATCCTTGTCAGCCACATGGTTGGACACTGCACTGCGCGGGGCTTCCCGCTTTCCCTCTCTGGCCTCGTTGTCTTCCGCTTCCCGGGTAGCTGGCAGGAGGCAGCTGCAACGTAGTTACGTTGAGGCGTGGACATGACGACGCACGGCGATACCTCGGCGGGGGGAGGTGCGGGGCGGGTGACGCACGTGCCACCACATGCGGGCGCAACGGTCGGCTTAAAGTTTAACCATATAATTAAGTAATTAAGTTGGTAATTGATAATTATTTTAATTAATAGTTTAAAATTATGACAACATTATGATTATTAGTTTTCTGTTTTTGTTTTAAAATAATTATTAATGTAAACTGTAATGAAAAACTGTTTACAATAGATTAAACAATTTAAATTAATAGCTTTTGTCTGGTAGTCCAAAATCCACTTCACTCTGTATGATAATAAGGATTTTTATTCACGCCACGTTACCAAAAAAATGAATAAGCCACGTGCAAGTCGAACCAAGTGGAGTCGCAAGTCGAGGATTAAGCTGGAACGCCTCGGAAAATTAAGTTTCCCTTACCACGCCCTCCAAACCAGAACGCAGCAGCGCTTAACACTGCTGTTATTAGGCAGAAATAGGTGGTGGAGCCGCCGGAGTCAAATCACAAAGGATTCTACAAACCTTCCAATTTTTCAACGATTATATTTATACATATAAATAAAATTAGAGGGTCTGTTTTTAATATTGAAATAACCGCTTTATACCTATTATATGCATATGAATATACATACGGTACATACACCAAAATAACATTTTTGTCTGTCTGTTTGTTCTGGCTAATCTCTGAAATGGCTGAACCGATATTGAAGGGACTTTCATTGGCAGGTAGCTGATGTAATAAGGAGTAACTTAGGCTACTCATATTTTAGAATTAGCTGTGTCATAAAAGTCCGCGACAGCATATATCTATCTTTTACCTGGTAACAATTATAGGCAAAAAAGTTCAGTCATAAATATGTTATTAGATTTCTTGTAACACATATTTATTGTAGTGTTAAGTATCATTATCATCCCACTGCTGGGCACGGGTCTCCTCTCATAATGAGAAGGATTAGGCCATAGTCCACCGCGCTGGCCGAGTGCGTATTGGTAGACTTCACATACCTTTGAGATTTTTTTTTATACATCTCTCAGGTATTCAGGTTTCCTCACGATGTTTTCCTTCACCGTTTAGCAAGTGATAATTAATTTCTAATACGCACATAACTTTGAAAAATCAGAGGTGCGTGCCTGGGATTTGAACCTCGGACCCCTCGATCGAGAGGACGAGTTTCTTAACCACTAGGCTATCACTGCCTGTAGTGTTAGTATATGTATATATCCTGCGTGATCCCCCTAATCTTTTACGTAAATCTGATATAAGCAACAGTTATGTATATGACTGATAAGATCTCCAAAAATGTCAATGTTCTTAGATAAAGTATCTGCAATAGATTCCAAAAATGATAGCGAAAGTATGATACAATTTCCTTGCAAAATGTAGAAACAGAAATTATTTTTTATGCGTTGTTTTGTTTCGGATTTTTTGATATTACTTTACATTTTAACAAGGTTATTAATTTCTATTAATTATTACCCTAAAGTCACTAATTTAAATAATCAATTTAATTGTTAATTAATAAAATGCCTTTTTTCCTTAATCCATAGTAAAGAAAGTAGCGTCGGAGTCGGCAAGGTCGGCGGATCAGGTAAAATCCTTTGAAATTCTATTTAAGTCAGTTCTAGTCAATTGCAAACGATTATGCAGTCCACCTGATGGTAAGTGGCTACTGCCGCCCATGGACATCAGTAATCAACCCCAGATAGAATTAGATTCCTACCTGTGATCGGCCATAGATGTGCCGCTACCTCTGAGGACTAACCTGGAATGCCTCGGAAAAGTATGTCTCCCTTGCCAGTCTTGAAACACCCTTCAAAGCAGAACAAACAAGCGCTTAACACTGCTTAGATGGTATAAATAGGTGTGGCGGTGGTGCCGCCGGAGTCGAACCACAAAGTGTTCTACCACCTTCAATTAATTAACCTTAAAAAAATTATGTCTCCCTTGCCAGTCTTGCCACACCCTTCAAAGCAGAACAAAAAAGCGCTTAACACTGCTTTTAGATGGTATAAATAGGAGTGGCGGTGGTGCTGCCGGAGTCGAACCATGGACATTTGTAATCAAACCCTACCCTTCAGATTTTTTGCTTCACAATAGTGTCACTTCTTAGGCGAGCAAATGCGTAATTTTTTTTTTATATGAAAAAGATTAATTATTATTTAAAATACGCATACAAACCGTGTACGCAGAAGCTCTTCTTTCTAAAATTCCAAACTTTCACATTTAAAACGTACTCAAACCGGTTATTGGCCTTACAAGGTTAATGATTTTTACTTTCTTTTTAAATCCTTACTAATATTGTAAGTCCGAAAGTAACTCTGTCTGTCTGTCTGGCTGTCGCTTCTTCACGCCTAAACCACTGAACCGAATTTTAATGAAATTTTTTACAAAGATAGTCTGAGACCTGAGAAAGGACATAGGATAGGTTTTATCCCGGAAATCCCACGGGAACTAGGGATGGCGATCTAAGATATATTAATCGGAGAATCGATCTTTTGGACCCAAAACATCGATTTTTTTAATCGATATTAGTAAGGATTGAATCGTAAACTATGCATTTGATCAAATGATGATCTTTAGCAAAGTTGAAGGTACGGATTTACAGTTTTATGTATGTTAGTATGTTATATTATTTTCTTTTAAATGCGGGCGTAGCCTCGGGCCTTGCACGTGGCTTAAAACTAGTTATAACTGATCATTAAACAATAATTAATAATTAATTTTACATTTACCTCTCTAAGATTTGCAAATTCTCTCTCAATACTCGTATACATCATAATAGGTTGGTTGCTGTGTTAAGGGAGATATACTTATCCGAGGTGTTCCAACTTAGTCCTCAGGATTACCAACGGGTTTGTGCCGACATCAGGTAGGAAACTAATCTTATCTGGGTTTGATTAAAGACGACACGCTCTACCGACATGCAGAGCTACTTCACAGTCATAGATTAGTAAAGATTACTCACTCCTAACAAGAAAATATAACCAGTATTGACAATTGAAATTGTTACTGTCATCTATTTTCGTATTTGAAAAGTATTTAAAAAATGTTGTTTAGATCATTTACGAATGAAACGATATTACTCCGCACTTTTTCTTCGATTCCTTGTTTTTGCACCACTTAACTACACATGTCGGCATTGTTCCGCGTAAATTACACCATGACAGCCATTAAATGGCTCACAGAACTGTCAGCTGTTTAAGCCATTCAAGGGCTTCCCACAACAATAAGGCTAATTACAATTACAACAAATAAAATTACAAGGCGGTGAGATATCTATACTTATCTATGTTCACAGTAGATATACTTATGGCAATCCTTAAACATTGACCCCACATTTTTACTCCATCGTAATAATAATTGAATGCTAATTAATTTCAAATGAGCAAATATAAAACACGGACCTTTAGAGTAAACCGGTGTTACGTAAAGCACCACCGTCACACATTTTTGCATACGCATACTCAAAAACCCGTTTTGTTTAACGATTTTTTTATAATATAGAAATGGAAAACGAGAACGTAGTCCACCTGATGGTAAGTGGCTACTGCCGCCCATAGACATGTGTAATCAACCCAGATAGATTTGAAGGTGGTAGAACCCTTTGTGGTTCGACTCCGGCGGCACCACCGCCACACCTATTTCTACCTAATAACAGCAGTGTTAGGCGCTGCTGTGTTCCGGTTTGAAGGGTGTGGTAAGGGAGACATACTTTTCCGAGGCGTTCCAGCTTAGTCCTCAGGGGTAGCGGCGCATCTGTGACTGACCTCAGGTAGGAATATCTAATCCTATCTAGGGTTGATTACAGATGTCCATGGGCGGCAGTAGCCACTTACCATCAGGTGGACTGCATGCTCGTCTGCTACTCCTATATTATAAAAAAAAAAAGATAATATTAGATTATTACCTGAGGTCGGTCACAGATGCGCTGCTACTCCCCTGAGGACTAAGCTGGAATTCCTCGGAAAAGTATATCTCTATTACATAGATTAGTAAAGATTACTCACTCCTAACAAGAAAATGTAACCAGTTTAGACAATTGAAATTGTCACAGTCATCTAGTTTCGTGTTTGAAAAATATTAAAAAAAATTTAGTTTTAGGATCATTTACGAATGAAACGATATTTCTCCGCATTTTTTTATCGATTTCGTGTTTTTGCACCACTAAACCGCGGATATCGGCATTGTTCCGCGTAAATTACACCATGTCAGCCATTAAATGGCTGACAGAATTGTCCGAATTGTCAGGCATTTAATAGCTTCGTTCATTCTTCAATTACAAGGCAGTGAGATATCTATACTTTTTCTATGCTCTCTTACCACACTCTTCAAGGCAGAACATTTTTGAAGCTGAATATGCGAAAGATTTTGGACGCTTGGGAAGATGCGCACGATACTATAGGTGTATTCTGTGATATTTCTAAGGCATTTGATTGTGTAGAACATAAAACTCTCTTGTTAAAGTTGGAATATTATTGTATACGCGGTACGTCTCTAAAAATGCTTAGGTCTTATTTAGATAATAGAGTACAACGAGTTCAGGTTACCTATTTTTTATTTCATAGGTCGTGTTAGGCAAACCCATTACTGCGCACGTGTCTCCTCTCAAAGCAAGATGCGTTTGAGTCACGGATATGAATGCCATGTCTATCGTTTACGCCATAGTCCACCACGCTGGTCAAGTGCGTATTGGTGGACTTAACACACTTTAAGAAGTTTATTAGAATTCAAGCGTGCAAAATTTGTCACGATATTTCCGTCACAGTTTAAGCAAGTGATAATTAATATCTAATACGCACATAACTCTGAAAAATCAATTTAGGATTCGAACCTTGGACTTCCCGATTAATAGGCCCAGTTTCCACGTCCCTGTAGTTCCGGGAGTAGAATAGGACTAGGTATCTCCTGCCTGTCGTAAGAGGCGACTAAAAGGGGGCTTCCGGAGTTGCGGGTGGCAAGAATGGGAGCTCGAACCACCCGTCAGCGACCCCGGGAAGGACAGCTGTATGTGTGGTCGCATACCGTTGTACACATTAGACGGTGTGGCGAGCGTCAAGCTCACCTGGGCGGAGCCCGACGGGGCAATGCGCTAAGAGGACTCCGGTTGCGTTCCTTTGGAGATCCCGGAGTCCTCTACGCAGCGCCGAGGACGGCCACCGGGGGGTTTTAGTGCGGTAAAAGTCCCACATAACCAGACGTCACTCCCATGGCGTCTGGTACCTTTTGAAGGTTTCCCTCTCTTTTTTGCTATAAATAGTTATTTTATACACTTTATGTGTATTTTATACACCGCAAGTACATGATTTATTAATTATAGGTATAGATATAGTTGTACTAACATAGTTTTAAGTTTAATTGTAACTAACAAAATGGATCTCTGTTATCTGAAATAAAAAAAATATTATTATTATTATTTATATACTTTATACAACCACACTGGGATACCTTACCGTGAAGGTCACAAAAATACGAATATGAAAACACCCAGACCCTAAAATTATTTTGCCTGCCTGAATCGAATCCAGGACCCTCGGCAAGACCCGCTGACCGATGCGTTACGATTCATTATTCACGTCACCTACCTCATACCCAACATGGGTTGATGCGTAATACCTTTCACTTTGGTCTTTATTTGCATTCCTGACCGAACGTCGGTCAATCGCTATTTCGTTACCTCTTGATTTAAGCCTGGTTTATTTCGACTGACATTGGACGGGTCACGTGGCAGACACGTGTCGTGGCAAAGAAAATCTGGACACGGCAGTGCCTCCGCCATTACTTTTGCTTGCAATGTACAACGCCTGTGTGGTCTTCCCGCTTCTCGTGATGAATGAATGAAGAGATGGCACCACACGTATTCTGAATCACGCTATGGAAGTTTTCTCAACATATTGCATACTAGCTCTGCCCCACAGTTTCACCCGCGTTAAAAAGAAACAGGGGCACAGCTAGTTCTAAAATAAAAGTAACCTAAGTTACTCCTTATTACGTTGTTTTCCAAACCTGCATTAATAACCAATCTATCGTTTTTTTCTCGAGGGGGAAACCTTCAAAAGGTACTCGGTGCCGTGAGAGCGACACGGTGTTATGTGGGACTTTTACCGCACTAAAACCCCCCCGGTGGCCGTCCTCGGCGCTGCGTAGAGAACTCCGGGATCTTCAAAGGAACGCGACCGGAGTAACCAATCTATCCTATCTTTACCCTAAGGGTACAGCGGATCCGCGCTCGGTTTAAAGTTTTCATTACTCGCCGTTCGGGGAAGAATAAAAATCAAAATCAAGAAGACAATAGCGCTTAATTGTCGATTTACCTAAGTCAGAAACACTGTATTAAATGACCGCATATGCACTAGGAAGTTATTAAAACGTTTTACGTTTTTTAATCGTTATTTTTTTCCGGTATGAGATTTCAAAAATATTAGTCAATTCATTTTCACTTTTGATTCACGAATAAAGAAAATAATTGTGAAATCATTATGCGTTATTCAACTTAGTTTCCCGACAGACACAAAAAATTAAGTCATTTATAATGTTTTTGTCTTGATAAAAACTTAATTAGAAGGAATTAAGAACAAGAAATTGACGTCGACTGTTGGAATAAATATACCTAATAATGTTCTTAAACACAATATGTAAATATGGGTAGTTTGTATCAGGCGCACACGAGACAAGGTGTGAGTTGACTGTGAGGCAGTCGGTGATAGACCGTCGGCCCAGACGGACGTGTGTAATTAGTATCGGAGACACGACAATATTCAAATAAAACGTATAATAATATAGAGTTGTCATGCAACACCGTTAGACATTTTAATTTCATGTGTTAAACCATTTTTAAGCATTTTTAAATGTAATTTGTCATTATCATCATCATATAAATAGGCCAGGACAAAACAGATAAGAGCATTTTCTCATTTGTTTATTAACCAATTATCTCATATTCTGTTTTTAAGTAATCCTCCTTCTAGAGCATTTGGAAAAAAGTTTGGAAAATCCAAAAGTGCACGCCTCATAATCTCAATTTTTTTTTAATTTTTTATTATTTATTTCTATTCAATAAACAAATAAAAAAATGATTTTAAAGAAGTTTAGCAATTATTTTTTTTGATTGTTGTTGTATTAGTTTTTTATAAATAATAATTTAATGACAGTGAATTAAACGCTCATATTGACTAAGAAATTATTTCGTGTGTTACTTTAGATAATTAAAAAAAAATAATCCGATACGATCATTATTTCGACCAATTTTGATGCCACATAAACCCATACACGGACGTCCAGAAAAGATTATGTTTAATATTATTATTTACTATGTTAAACAAAAAAAATGTTATTAAAATATATTTTATGTGCCTGATAAATTATTTGACTTGATATTAGTGCACTCAAATTAACCTATAAGTGCAATATAAATAACAAAAAATCAATTTCAGTTTCGAGAAAACTGCTTTTTTTGAAATGTCGAGAGTAGAGCACAACCTCAACGCTTCGCTTATGAGGCGTGCAAAATATGAGAGTAAATTTTGCAAACTTCCAAATATGATCAACACTTTGAATACTGCAGAATTTATTCTAAACAGAATAAATTCTGCTAGCTATTGAAGAGTTTAAAGAAAAATCACGTCTCATTAAAAACGACACACGTTGAGTCTGAGATTATTATTTATTATCAAGACAAACAAAGGTCAAAACGCATTATAAAAAACTCTTTTATAAAAACTAAACCAGTCAGCGTAGCCGATGCAACGTGCATCTAATGAATATAGTTATTTATTACGTGTAAGGTTGGTGCAAGGTTGTGTGCAGTTTGCCGTGGCCAGATTGCACATTTTTAGCGCAGAAATCGGAGGGAATCTTACTAAAAACACTTACTTATTTGAATATATCAAATTCTGGTACAAAAATCGGCCTGCCTAAAGTATTGAGATCAAACTCTGCACACATTTTTGTACTAAATGAATGACATACACAACACACACTTTTGATTTGAAAAAACAGCGATAGCCTAGTGGTTAAGAAACTTCGCCTCTCGATAGAGGGATCCGAGGTTCAAAACCCAGGCACGCACCGCTGATTTTTCAAGGTTATGTGCGTATTAGAAATTAATTATCACTTGCTAAATGGTGAAGGAAAACATCGTGAGAAACCTGCATACCTGAGAGATTTATAAAAAAAATAATCTCAAAGGTACGTGAAGTCTACCAATTCGCACTTGGCCAGCGCGGTGGACTATGGCCTAATCCGTCTCATTATGAGAGGAGACCCTTGCCCAGCAGTGGGACAGTAATGGGTTGTTGATGATAATGATAATGATTTTTGATTTAAGTTTACATACCTGAGTAGCAATTTTTTGTTAAATTAAAATTTTAATTATTTCGTATTTTTCCTCTCTCTTTAGATTTAAGTTTGTGATCAACAAACAACTATTTTTTATGTCAAGTTTTTTACATCTTGTCAAGTGCCACACTGCATAAAGAATTTGACACGCATGTACCACCGTGATTTAAAATTAGTATAATTTAAAAATTAACCACTATTCAGTTCAATTTATCTTCTACTTATCAATCTGCTTTAAAATATTTACAGTTTGAAAACTAAAAACCACGCTAAAATTGCACAAGTCAAATCGTTAATGCAAAAGTACGATCCTGATGAGTAGAATGGGATAAAATTATTCAAATCGTGTCTTGTCATCGTTTCTTCATAATTGTTCAAAATTTTTAATTAATCGGACTGTTCATAGCAGGAAAAAATCGAGTTGAAAGATTCCGTTACATACATACAGATCAATCATATAAAAGTGTGGTAAAAAGTTGTTTATTAAACTCTTCATTTTTCTTTAAGGATTATTTGCCTTGAACAGCAAACTAAAAACTGTACGGCGAGAACTTAGTTGCCTACCTAAAAATGTTTTAAAACTTTTATTACATACGTCACATAAAATAAACACATTTTATTCAATGTTAGCTTTACACATAGCCTCTTCTTTCCCAACCCACCCTAGTCTGTTTGCCAAGAGATTAGCATAACTCCAACCTCGGCGCCCAGTGGCCTCGACCCGTGTCCACCGAACTCTGAAACCGGTTGAACATCGGTCAAGTGATGATTGTTTACTTTCGTATCAATGAATGCAAGGTCATTTTAATTAATGGTTAAACGCTTAGCGGTTTTCTGTTTTATATGTGATATAGGAGTAGCAGACGAGAATGCAGTCCGTCTGATGGTAAGTGGCTACTGCCGCCCATGGACATAAGTAATCAACCACACCAGATACGATTACCTTTAAGGTCGGTCACTAAAACGCCGCTTTTCTTGAGGACTAAGCTGGAACGCCTCGGAAGCACATGTCTCCCTTACCACACCCTTCAAACCAGAACACAGCAGCGCTTAACACTGCTTTTATACGGCAGAAATAGGTGTGGCGGCGGTGTCGCCGGAGACGAACCAAAAACGGGTTCTACCACCCTCAAAAGATCGTTTTAATTAATGGTTAAGCGACTTAGCGGGTTTCTGATGGGATCCTTTGTGGTTTAACTGAGGTAGCTCTGCTAGATTTTTTTATAACAGCGGTAGCGTTGCTGTGTTTTGTTTTGGTCAGTGTGGTAAGAGATACACCAATATTTTTTTCTTTTATAATGCCAGAAATTCTGTCAAAGATTCCTCATCAACCGAAGAAAACATCGTTTCAATACTGATAGCCTAGTGGTTAAGAAACGCGACCCCTCGATCGACAGGTCCGAGGTTCAAATCACAGGCACGCACCTCTGATTTTTAAAGTTATGTGCGTATTAGAAATTAATTTTATCACTTGCTTAAACGGTGAAAGAAAACATCGTGAGGAAACCTTCATACCTGATAAATTTGTTAAAAAAAAACTTCCCTCACAAATACTGAATCAATTTCAAACACTACCATACTATTGTGAAACAATTAATTTAAATTGACATATGACAAATTGATATACGATGTTTGAACGCAAGCAAAGACACGGAGCGAATCTTGTTATCTTTACCACTACTTGATACACAAAGAATGAATCCAATTAAGGTAGTTGTAATTTTCGTTTTTGTCTTCGTACGTCATTTTCGTCCTTCGAGCCGGATTTTCAACTTTCATTCAATTTATGCAAACTTATTATTTTATTTTCCTGCCAAACCTCCATAAGGGAATTCCCTTTAAGTTTTATGGCGTTACAACAAAAATGCGAAAGGTCAAGAAAGATTGCAGTAATTATATATGACATTGGCAAAATCTTTCTTTATTACCTGTTTATAATATTCAAGTAAAGTCCCGAATTAGTTACTTGGATACGCCGAAGAAAGACATCATGTGAGTTTTAATACCTTCGTAAATAACATTAAAGCAAAAATGTATTATTTGTAATAATACAAAGATACTCTATTGAGTATCTTTGTATTATTTTATTAGGTATTCCTCACCCATTGAAAACCGTTTAAGGTAGGTCCATCAAATTTGGACAACAGGCTAATTAAAAATGTAGACATTTGCACTAAGAAAATATTTTTGATATGTTGACCCTGATGGGTTTAAAATAGGGGTTGAAAGTGGAAAAAATGTGACAATTTTAAAGGAATAATCATTATTTGATTAGTCCATTCATCATACATGAATATATTAAAAAATCTGCAAATCGATACAGGTAATTCCAAATAGATTGATTTGTGTGCCACCCTACAACCAACAAGGAAAACGTATATAAACCAACTCTATTTTAGTCCGAAACAATTCAACCACGTCTATACTCGAAATATCCAGTGTACCGAAGACAATGACGCACCACAACATATTGTTATTCCAAATCAGTTATGCTTCACATACAAATGTTGATTTTATCATGTATACAGGAAACGTCAGCTAACTAGAGATTTAGTTGAAGTACTTGTAAATATTTTAAGTATGTTTTTTTACTGGAGTAGCAGATGAGCATGCATTCCGCTTGGTACGTGACTGCCGCCCATGGACATGTGGAATCAACTCCAAAGAGGATGTCATTCTTAACTAAGATCGGCCACAGATGCGCCGTTATCTCTGAGGACTTAGCTGGAACGTGTCGGAAAAGTATGTCTCCCTTATGACACCCTTCAAACCACAACACAGCAATTTAACACTGCTGCTATTAGGCAGAAATAGGTGTGACGGAGGTGCCGTCGGTGTCGAACAAAGGTAGACGGTAGGTAACAAATGGTAGACGTAGGCCTGTTATTACTAAATCAATCTACAAAGTTATGTCTGCCAAAGATGGATTGACTATTTCTGTCTGCGCTCATTTATAATACGCAATGTATCCTATTTTTGCCTAGTATGGATCAAAATTTGTTAATTTTTGGCGAAGCGTTGGAAAATTGTCAAAAATTGCCATTATTATACTTAACAAATTTCAATATTAGGCCTATTCACACCTCTATTATGACATGCGTATCGTCGTCAACATATAATTTCCGTACGTATGAATACACTTCACATACGAGTACCTTTGATCATTTACTTCCATCTTTTGGGCATGTATGTTTCCGATGTTAACCTTCACTAATGAAGCACTAGCTAATTCTAAAACGCAAATAATTTCGAAATATCAGCCACCTAAGTTTATACCGACTGCTTCTACTGCTCTTTAAATTTTTTATAAATTAAATTTGAATATACCCAAAGTATATGTCGCAGCCAAGATTAAAAATCGTTAAATAACACATCGTTCAATAAGTCCCGGGACTAACAAGCAAAAACACGTTTTTTTCGAAAAAAATCTTTTTTATTCATCAACATAATCACCTTCAAGTGCGATACATTCATTCCAACGCTTTTCTAACTTTTCGATACCATGCTTGTAGAAGGTTTTCTCCTTGGCTTCAAAATAAGCTTCAGTCTCAGCTATCACTTCCTCATTCGAGCCAAATCTTCTTCCCTGGAGCATCCTTTTGAGATCAGCAAAGAGCCAGTAGTAGCTGGGGGCCAGATCTGGAGAGTATGGTGAGTGGGGAAGCAAATCGAAGCCCAACTCGTTCAATTTGGCCATTGTTTTCATTGATTTGTGGCACGGTGCATTGTCTTTATGAAAGATGATTTTTTTCTTCTTCATGTGGGGTAGTTTTTTCACGATTTTGTCTTTCAAACGCACCAATAACTCAATGTAATAGTCGCTATTGATGGTTCTTCCCTTTTCAAGGTAGTCGATAAAAATTATACCGTTCGCGTCCCAAAAAACTGACGCCATGACTTTGCCAGCTGCCCCTTGCGTTTTCGGACGCTTTGGACGACTCTCACCGGCTGCACGCCACTCAGCTGACTGCCGATTCGACTCTGGAGTGTAATGGTGGATCCACGTTTCGTCCATTGTCACATACCGATGCAAAAAATACTGTTTATTGCGAGTAAACCGTGCCAAACAGGTCTCTGAATCGTCTATTGGTTGTTCCTTTTGTTCAACTGTGAGCAAGCGCGGCACCCACTTGGAAAATACCTTTTTCATGCCCAATTTTTCATGTAAAATCGTAAACGCACTTCCAGTCGATATGTTCACGATCTCAGCAATCTCAGAAACGTTCGTTTTGCGGTCATCCATCACTATTTTCAAAACTTGCTTAATATTTCCCGAAGTTACTGCTTCATTTGGCCTCCCCGAGCGTTCTGCATCACTTGTATCAGTTCGACCGCGTTTGAAATTAGTATACCACCGACAAATCGTTGTTTTCGATGGAGCAGAGCCTGGATAACACTTTTCAAGCCATTGCTGAGCTTGCACGGTATTTTTTCCCATTAAATAGCAATGTTTTATTAACACACGATATTCGTTGTTTTCCATTTTTTGAACAAATGCAAAAGGAGCGCCACTCTCACCACAGTAGCTTTGTTGTTTATGGTTCGATTGACATGAAATTTCAACACATCTCACTTGAAGGTTGGTACTTTTAAAAAATAAGGTTAATTTGACATGAATCATGCCATCTCTGGGTTAGTCCCGGGGCTTATTGAACGACCTAATATATATAAACCCACCCTTCCCTTGGGCGCACAAGCATTTTGTGGCAAATCGTCTTAGTAAGTTATGTAAGCCATACACGCAACGGTCTACCGGACAGATCACCTGCGCAGGTTTGCCAGTAAGTAGCGTAGTCGGTAGCGTGTATGGGGTCATTCCGGTATACCGTACGGTGTTCAGTTCTGTAGCGATGGCAGGGCCGGATTTAAGGGAGGGCAACCGGGGCGGCAGCCCAGGGGCCTCCACAAAAAAGGGGCCCCCACAATAGAGACGTCGGATTTTTTTTAAGTCCGACTAGTAAACACTAGCAAAAAAATATATTTTCCTTTGATATATTTTTTAGCTGTTTTACCTTTATCTACAGTAATTTGTACAAACATGAATACTAGAAGAATCTACCTGCGTTTCACAATAAAATATTTATTGAAGAACTCAATTGAAAAAATTGTTCATTTTATTCGGAAAATAATTTGGGGCCAGGGGGCCTCCATTCCTTTGTTGTCCCAAGGCCTCTAGACCTCTAAATCCGGCCCTGAGCGATGGCATCGATTGAAGACGATGCCATACGGTGTCACAAGAAATTGATTTCGTATCTTGCGTCGGTCGCACAAGTTCAAAAATTGCACTGGTCTATTCCCATACACAGTCCTACCTGCGCAGGTATACCTGAACAGGTAGACCTTTCCGGTGCACCGTAGTGTGTATGGCAGGCATAAGTGGTTTGTTACCAGATACCGATTTTTTTCAATTTCTGCCTACTAGTAATAACCGTTAATGAACATTATATAATCATATAATTATAGTTTAAAAACTAAAAACCACGCTAAAATCGTACGAGAAAAATCGTTAATCCTAATTCCTGACGATCCTGATGAGGAGAATGGGATAAAATTATTAAAATCGTGTATTGTCATCGGTTCTTGATAATTGTTCAAAATTTTAAATTAATTGGACCGTTCAAAGTGGGTAAAAATCGAGTTCAAATATTCCGTTACATACATACATACCTACATACATACATACATACAACCCAAGCTAATAAAAGCGTGGTAAAAACAAAATAATTGATAATTTTTATAAACTGTCTGCATTTAAAATACCGAAAAAAATATAATCACTAAGGCAACTCGAGTTACGACATAAGATAATGATGCAATCAAAATATGGCAAAATTAATTATTATTCAAGCACCCTAGGTTATTCTGTCACAATCTTAATTAATATGAATTATATCTGGTTTTTTTCCTTTATTACGCACTTAAAACGTCAACGTAACAAAAAGTTCTAGTAAATTCGAACAGAGAAGAGAAAAACAGATATTTTTTGCAAAAAATTGTAAAAAAAACTCATTGTGTTTAAAAAAAACGTCCGCCACTTTAGAAATTATGATTATTTATGCAATATTTTGATAATTTGATTACATAAGTACAAACAATTTAAGTAAAAACCTTTCGTGTCGTTAGTGTAAAAATTTTGCATAATTTCCGACATAATTTGCCGCAAGATTGCGTTGTATTCCAAAATAACTTAAAATGTCAATACTTATGTCCGCATTTTTTTATCCTGTCTGTGTTTTCCTTTCATTATAGATCCTTTTCTCCTGAGACGTGTCTACCATAATAAATATAGGCCATAGATCCAAACAATGGCCAAGTGGAAACGTAGACTTATTTTTATTTTATGGAATAGCGGACGAGCATGCAGTCCACCTGCTGGAAAATAAGTAAGACTAGTGCTGACCACAAGCTTATGAAATCCTTAGATAATATTAGTCTAAAGTAGTTAGCCTAAGTAGTAGAATCCTCCCAACCCTTCAAACCAAAACACAGCAGCGCTTAACCCTGCTGCTATTAAATAGATAAGGTGTGGCGATGGTGCCGCCGAGACGAATCACAAAGGGTTCTAATACCTTAAAATTATTTTTCTCATTATTGATAATGAACCATTACGAGGCTTAATAGTCGATTGATTAAAAAACTGCCTAAACATCACAAACTAGCTACGCGAGTGATATGTAATGTACACTATATTTCATAACAAATGTTTTGACGCTTTCTACACTCGTGTGAACTGTACACGATTATACAAATACCCAGAATCAGAACAGAATGATTTCTGTTTGTTATTAGATGTTTGCTTAGTCAGGGAACGAAGCTGGAACTGCTAAACAGTCCGATATAGTGACCGGCCACGCGGGTTGTAAAAGTATGTAGAGTCCGCGTAAAACTGCTAGTCCGCTCTGAATATAGAAATGAATCGCGTCGCCACAGCAAATTGTATGACTACACCTGCTCGCAACAACTTCAGAAAGGACTAGCAGTTTGGCTCGGACTATACATGTATTTCTGTGAACCATTTTCTAGTGAATTGTAAATTGGTAGACTTCATATACCTTTAAGATTTTTCAGAAAACTCAGGTACATAATGGATATTTCTTCACGATATATTCCTTCATTGATAACGCACATGATAATCAATTTCTTACGCACATAACTTTGGAAAATCGATATCCGTGCCGGTGATTTGTACCTTGTACCTCGAACCAGTGGTCGAACCACCACTATATCACTGCAGACTGTATGTCTACTATACCTATCACAATAATCATAACATGTTTTATACATTCAGTTACGTAAACGCATTGAAACATTTCAAAATCAATGTTATTATACTTTATGGATTGCAAAATTATTTTCAATGCCAAACAAAATGTTAGCGCATATGCGATGGAAAATCTTGTATTTTATTTATTTCATTTCTATTTATTACTAGAAGCTATTTGTGTTTTGAAGTATGCAGTGTTTCGCGTTTTACGTAAATAGTCATTGAAACTATTACTTTTTTACCCTAAGGGTATAGGGACCCAGGGCCCCCGAACAGGTGGGCCTTGTAAGGCATTGGCCTTATATTGATTGGCCTTAAATATATGTATGTATATTTGCTTACACGACACGTATCGTATCTACTAAGAATTACGAGCGAATGTTTTTTTTTTTTTAAATATGAGAGTAGCAGACGAGCATGCAGTCCACCTGATGGTAAGTGGCTACTGCCGCCCATGGACATCTGTAATCAACCCCAGATAGGATTAGATATTCCTACCTGAGGTCGGCCACAGATGCGCCGCTACCCCTGAAGACTAAGCTGGAACGCCTCGGAAAAGTCTATCTCCCTTACCACACCCTTCAAACCGGAACACAGCAGCGCCTAACACTGCTGTTATTAGGTAGAAATAGGTGTGGCGGTGGTGCCGCCGGAGTCGAACCACAAAGGGTTCTACCACCTTCAAAATGTTAAATTGAAATGTTAACCATTAATACAAATACAAATTTGAAATTACGGACACAATTTATTTTTCACTTTCGCGCATTATAACTTTTTAGTTTATAAATAAGTGTAAGTATAATGAGGTTGTTAGGTTTTTATGTTTTCGTAAATTATCACTTTCCAATGGGGCCCTGAATACTTGTGCGCAGGGGCCCCATAATTGCTGAAGCTGGTCTTGGTAACTGCCATTTTTTTTCTTAACGAAGGGGAAACCTTCAAAGGTACCCGACGACGTGGGAGCGACGCCGGGTTATGTGGGATTTTTGCCGCACTAAAACCCCCCCGGTGGTCGTCCTCAACGCTTGTTGGACTACGGGATCTCCGACGGAACGCAACCGTTGTCTTCCAAGCGCGATGCCCCGATCGGGCTCTGCACTGGGAGAGCAGTTTTCGCTCCTCCCACACCATCTGGTGTTCACGACGGTATGCGACAACACATACCGCCGTCCTTCCCCTTACTGGACAGTTCGAGCTCCCACTCTTGCAGCCCGCAACCCCGGAAGCCCCCTTATAGTCGCCTCTAACGACAGGCAGGGGATACCGTAGCTCTATTCTAGTCCCGGAACTACAGGGACATTGGTAACTGGCCTACAAAATGAAGGGCCCCAACATATACACAGTGATAGATGGACAGGCAGAGGAGCCCGTGATATTATTTATTCTTTCACTTTATTTAAGATAATTGTCAATTTTAAAAATCCTGTAAACATTAAAATTGTGAAAAGCAGAAAGATATCAAAACAAATGAATTTTTCCAAATAAATTAAGTAACTATTAAGAAGCGCATTCATAAAGTAATTAAAAGAACTGTCACAGTAATTAAAAGAACTGCCACAGTAATTGAAATAAAATTATTTTAATTAATTACACTAAATTAATACAAATAGTAAAGAAATTTCTTTGAATAATTAGACTTTAATGTGGTTATATAAAGAGGAATAGACATTTTAGTAATTAAACTATCTAATTACTTCTATTTATGTTAGTTTAAGGCTAATATTAGTGATTTTTAGGGTTCCGTACGCAAAGGGTAAAAACTGAACCCTTTTACCTTAGTAAAAAAAATCTTAACTTTGCTGTCTGTTTGTCACAGGGCTCTTTCTCCGGAATCGTAATAGATAGATACTAGATTTTTTACAGATGAAAGTTGGATATCAAGGGGAGTCTCTATATAATAAACCGATATTCTTCGGCATTTTTCGATCTAACAGTTGAACCGTACTAGGAAGACAGTTAAAACTTTTACAATATGTTTACTACTATAACTGCTATTGTAACAAATACAAATAAGAACAATTAAACATATATTAATAATAAAATAAGTAAAAAATGATGAACATTTGGTGGTACGGAAGCCTCCAGGTGTGAGTTTGACTCGTACTTGGCGAATTATTTTATAAAATTGAAGTGAAATGAAGTGAACAAATGAGCCATACCAACCACATCTGTTATCAGCTCTAGGGGCTTAAGTGGCGGATGGGCGTTCCGCCCCGGGCCCCCGATTATGGGGGCCCCCAAACACAGTTGCTAAAAGATCATCAGAACCAAACAACCTATCAAATGTGTGTAAGTCAGCGAATAATTCTATGACACATTCGTCATTTAGTAAAAACAAATGAACTTTTTACACTGGGGGTCTCCATTCAACATTCTGCCCCAGACGACTTTAGTCTGCCACTGGTTATCACCTCCATATAAAACAGAATTTTATATACAGCTCTAGTCCTGAAGACTAAGATGGCTTGCCTTGATGGATGGATTGCCTCTTATGTAAATCTGCCACCATTCACACCACTACATAGAAATGTAAGAACTGCTCATGCTCAAAGTTATAGGTGTGGTGGTGTTAACTCTTTGGTTAAACCACTTCGGTTCTACCACACTGATGGATTACAGATGGCGAAATAGATTAAACATACATAATTCTTCAAAATTTCAGTGTTAAATGGAAAGAATACCATAAACTTGCAGAGGTGTTCGTATAATTTACACAATGACAAGTTTGACAGCGTTAATATTGATTCAATTAATTTGAGATAAAATTAGATACATAATTCACTAGACAGGTGTGATAAATATATAATTACGACATAACAGTAGCCTTATTATACAATCTTATATATATAAAATTTTTGTGTCACAGTGTTAGTTACATACTAATCCGCAACGGTTTTACCGATTTCCACCAAATTTTATGTGCATATTCAGTAGGTCTGAGAATCATCTGAAATATGCTGAAATTTAAAAAATATGGAAATTCTTTTTTAGCTTAGTATATAATGAAGGGAAATGATTTGTATGTTTCTTTGTAATCCATAAAGTCTACTACTGAACCAATTGTTCTTTTTTATATTGAAGTTTATATTATTTATAAGGAACATAGGACTATTTTACTAGTTGTTACACCAAATAACTAAATACCTCACGAAGTATTGCTATATTATTGACGTTTAAAAAGAGTTTTATTAAGAATAAGATTTATTAAAAAATCTCAAAGGTATGTGAAGTCTACCAATACGCACTTGTCCAGCGCGGTGGACTAAGGCCTAATCCTTCTCATTCTGAGAGGAGACCCGTGCCCAGCAGTGGGACAGTAATGGGTTGATGATGATGTGTTAATTTGATAACTACTGCACTTAAAATACTCAAAAAAAGCATGCAGTATGGTATATTCAAAATAAATGAAATAATGCAGTTGTAAAGTTTTAAGTATAATTATGTGAAAATTTATACAATTTTAGAGATTTAAAATTATGGTCAATTAAATGGTAACATATTTTGATTAATATTTAAGCATTTACATATTATTGGTGTAGAAAAAAATAACTGTTTTATTATTTTATTATGAGAAAATTTATGTGCACTTAAAATATAATATATCTATACCTAAGAAACATAATGATGGTTACTTAAATATATAAAAAGTTAGCCTGGGTATCAAACCTAGACCTTCCAAATGATACATTGTTTAATGACCACTATGCCTGTGTTATTTTATAATCAATTTATCATAATAAAAGTTTGTTATTAATATCTTAATAAGTTCCTATTATTACATTATGTATAAGATAAAAAATCCATTATTGAAAATATGTATTTAATATATTTTATTATTCTGATGATAACAAAAATACGCAATGAAAGTATAAAATTACAATTTCACACATTCGTGGAATTAAAAAAAGAATGCAAAATATTTTTGTAATAACCATTTGTATAAATATTGTGTAGTCTATGTTTACCTCACGACTAAAAAACACATAAGTATGCCAAAATATCAAGGTCAACTTTGAAAGAGAGAGTCGGCTCACGGCAGGGTCGGCAGGTATTTACGCCAGTCGGCATATATTTTCACTTTTTACCATAATACATATTTCCTATAACGATTTTCCGTGATTAATTACGACTTATAGCCGTAAATATTATCTACGCACGCTATTTAACCAACTATATTACTAGTGGTTTTGTAAATAAAGAATTATAAGAGTAAAATTACACTTGAAGATTAAACATAGAATTAATCAATTTCATATTCATATATCTAAAAACGCGCGAAAATCAAAGAGGAAAATTGGCATAGATAATAAACACGTACTTAGAAATAATTGAATATCGAACAGTGCGTTACGTGAAAATTTCACTTTACGAAAAAGAAATTTTTATGTATAAAGGTTACTCACCAGTAGATAGAATATAATGTTATCTCCAATCAAGGATTTGAACAATTACACGCCGCGAGCGTACGTTTTCTTCAGCAAACGGAAGCTTATGATTCGTGAATTGTGAAATAAAATTATTCTGACACACTTTCCGACATTTTCCGAAGTGAACTTACGTCCACAGACTAATGAAGACTGATTTCAACTAGCGCTGTTGCATAGACAAGTGTCAGCCATAGAGGTGCCAGTCGTAAAAGACAGATTATTAAAATGTATGTCGCATTCTCATTCGCGGACAGTTTCTAACTTTACAGACCACGCTCTCTCAGTCTTCCAACCTCGTCGGGTAGTCGTTTGCGTTGCACAAACTTAAATTAAAATATCCTGGTGTTGCTATTACTATACAATAAATATAATATTTTTTGCGCTATTAATATGTAAGAAGTCTTCTTAAGATTCTTAATTAAGATGACGCAGTGGTTATTTCAGTCATTTGATCATTGCGGTCACCAATGTTAGCTTTAATAACTCTCTTTAGAAATTCTATGGTGCAATACAGGATCCTCGCAGAGTTTGCAATGGAAAAGGGTAGACAAATATTTATGGCAAATAAATAAAAGTTAAGAAAGTTATACATAATTTTAAGTAGCGTAAGAATTTTAATAAATTATTAAAGGTATCATTTATAATAATAAAACGGTTGATTCATAAATACATTGATTTATATTATTTCGTACATAAATAGTTCAGTTAAGACAGATAATAAGTATGTTGGATGGCTGGAATACAGTATTGTGGCATCATTATCCATAGTACTATCGAAAATATCACTTTTTCTGAAGCAATATCTTCTAAATGATAGTCTAGTCGTGTTTTTAACCGGTGGAGTATCCTTTCCAGTCAGTGCGGTATAGTACGCTATAAAATATGGTATTAACACACTCCTGCCGAACCAATGCCATAGTAAAACGAATACTAAAGTCAACAATATCACTTGACAGAACATGTAAAAGTAATACGGAAACATTATAGGATCTGGTGTGGTAAGTCTGGTTAATTTGCAAACGACCCATTGTATCATCATCCAATATACAAGACATTGGTTGGTGCCAGCGCAGAGAGAAACGCAACAATCCCAGAGCCGTCCGCAAAGGATATAAGGAAAGCAGAATATCTCCCACCAATTGTACTGAAACACCTCGTCGATTTGCGCATGAAAGCGTTCGCCTTCGACTTGATCGCACCGATGTCTCTCTCGACGTACCTTCTGCTTTTTCGGTGCCATTCTCGTTTGGTATGGTTTTGCGAGGGAATCAAAGTTTTAGTTTGCTTTTATACATAAGTAAATGCCTTACAAACACAAATAAACATTTAGAAAATTGCTTTAAATGTACATGACAGCAATAAATGACAATATCAATAACAACACCGTAGTTAATAAAAACAGAATAGTACACAATAAACGTAGTGTACATCAGGTCGTGTAGATAAAAAAATAATAAATTTAATAATTTACGTGAAAATAATATTGTTATAATTTTTGATAGGATTTATTAAATACAAAAATTATCAAGATGGCAATTTTGAATTTATGTCATGTATAATTTTTAGTACTGGCGATAAGGGTTTAATATAAATACGCAGTTGTCAAAAGTGGAAAATGACAAAATGTTGCGAAACTAGCAACCCAGTCAGTTTAAAGTTGACGATGGTGGGGTGGGTTACTTCGACGATGTTTTGAGTGAATTTACGTATAAAATCGCGCAATTATTATGTTAAAAGTGTTTAACATTACTCAGGCGCTAAAAGATTTGCTGTAATTACTGACGAGCCAAGAAATTTCCGCAGGTAATCGTTTTATCACGTTTATTTTGAAGTGAAAGTTGTTTCACAAATATTGCTAAGTTATCTTGCGAAGTTATTAGTTATATAGATTTTATGTAAGATCCCTTATTACCGTGATTACAAAATCGCTAGTAATTATAAATCAATAGATTATTTGCTGTTTAAGTTGATATTTCGTACGTAAAACAGGTTTATTACGGCCTTGTGTACATAACAAGGTATTTTTTTCCTAACACCACTTCCTAGGAGCGAATAGCCTTGACCAGTTGGTTTAAAAAATAATCCGTGTTTGATTTGTCACGTTACTTGTTGTTTTTTTTTGCAATAGAAGTGAACCAGCTGCTAAGTAGATACTGGCCACTGCGCCCCATGTATATCTGTAAACTACTGTATATAAGAGTGATAGCTCATTGGTTTTAAATTCTAGTGTAATTTTTTTTTTATTTGAAATTCAGAAGTCTGAATACCTTGGGCTTCTTGTGGTAAAAAAAAAATGGTAAAAATATTGTACACATTGTAGTAAGGAAAAAAAATGTATTTCATTAGACTTAGCTGCTACACTGTGTGCTTTATTCCTAAGTTTAATTTTTCCTGCTCAAAATATAAAGGTTTTATGAATGATGGAAGAGTAACGATTTTAATTTGTTTTAATTTGGACAGATAAAGTGGTAAAAATACCACTATCTTTGTAGTTAGTTCGGCTAAACAAGGCTGATACCACCGTCACACATATTTCTAGTGTGAAGCACTATGTTTCAATGTGCTGGATGCACTAACTTACACATGAGGTAACCTTAGTCCTCAGTGGCAACGCATGTGATCGGCTTCAGGTAGAACCTGGTCTATATGTAGTTGGTAACATATGTCCATACTCCAATGACTACTTACTCTAATGGACTATGTCTGCTAATCCTAACTAATATTATAAATCTATATGTGAGTTTGTAACACTTTCACGTCTTAATGTCATAGTCAATTGTCATTAAATTTTCTACACACATTGTCAGGGGTCTAATAAAGGTTATAAGGTACTTTTTATTCTGAAAAAAAAGTATAAGAAATTTTGTACAGAAATTCAACGGTTCAAAAAGGGCTTAGGGTATGTTTTATTCCTAAAAAAAGTGTTGTTTCCGAGATATAGATAAAAACACATGACTGCAAGCTAAGTCAGGTAAATACTAGTTCAATCTCATCGAAAATTAGGTAGACTAATAATAGTATTTGTTTAAAAATATTAAGTTTAAAAATAAACAAAATTTATAAGTTGGTAGAACCCTTTGTGGTTTGACTCCGGCGGCGCCACTGCTACACCTATTTCTGCCTAATAACAGCAGTTAGGCGCTGCTGTGTTCCGTTTTGAAGGGTGTGGTAAGGGAGACATACTTTTCCGAGGCGTTCCAGCTTAGTCCTCTGGGGTAGGGGCGCATCTGTGGCCGACCTCAGGTAGGAATATCTAATCCTATCTGGGGTTGATTACAGATGTCCATGGGCGGCAGTAGCCATTTAACATCAGGTGGACTGCTACTCCTATATCATAAAAAAAAAAAAAAAAGGGAAATTTGCCAGTTTCCCTAATAATAAAAAAAAGATGTCGCTGGAATTACCAGATAAAATTTAATCTCAATTTTATTATTATGTGTGCTACAATAATAATGTTGCTGATATGGTCTCATTAATGCTTTGTCTGAAATACGAGTATATATAGCGGATTGTACTAAAGGAGCCAAGATTTTTGGTTTTGGGGTTACCCCAGTTGAAGGGTAGGCTATTAGAGAATTTCTTTAAGAAAAGTTTACTAATAAAGATGGGTTTTTAAAAGTACTTAAATCCTTTGTGGTTTGTCTCTAACGGCCATACCTATTTCTGCCTATTAACAGCAGTGTTGGGTCCTCGTATTTCTGGATTTTTTCACCCCCTAAAATGTCAGCCCCAAAAAGGTTGGATTCAAGTAAGATATTTTAGCTATGAGGGAGGGGGACTAGGGTACGAAGTTATGTCCCCTAGACCTCTAGATCCGCCCCTGGGCTATCGAAAAAGTCTATATTCCGGTTACTATGATCTAGAACTTTGAGTTGACTAAAATAATACAAGTGTTTATTACATAAGTAACATGTAGTGTCGACATCAACATTTTAAGGTACTCAAGAAATACTTGAGCTTATTTGATAGTAAAAAAAAGTCTGAAAATTGTATCTAAATTGTATGGGTTGTTTACAAGGGCATTTTTTGATGGTTTATTTTACTTATTTTCTCTTTTTTTACACCTGATTGTAAATTAGAAATAATTTGCATGAGAGTTGACATTTCTTTAATTTTTAATTATATTGCTACCAGAAAAAGCAGACATAAATACTAATGTTTTGTATATTTTATTATTTCTGTTATGATTTTTTTTAACTTTTAGAGAATGGTCAGATACACAAAACACATTTATTATATGTATATATTTGGGGTTTTTATAAAAAATACAAACTTAATTAAAAGTTTATAAACATGATAATTAAGGAGATAACACGAAAAAACCTATGCTCAGATAACTGTGGATGTCTTGTAATATTCATAATAATATCAGTATCACGTTGGACAGGAAAGAAGTCAGTCATATATAATAACTTATAATAATAGTAAAAATAACTTTACTTCTATACTTGAAAAAAATAATTAGTAAAAATCGAGTATATTAATACAGTCAGTATATTTAAATGTTTTGAAGTGAAATTTGATAATTTTGGAATTGTGGTCTAATCTTTTCACTCTGAGCAAATAAGTGTCCAGCTGTGGGATAGTGTATTGTGTTGTAAAGTGATAGTGATTTTGGAATCTGAAAGGTATTGTTACAATTTTTAAATTATTAGAGTGGCTTGCGGTCCGAGTGTTTGAAGGTGGTAGAATCCTTTGTGGTTCGACTCCGGCGGCACCACCGCCACACCTATTTCTACCTAATAACAGCAGTGTTAGGCGCTGCTGTGTTCCGGTTTGAAGGGTGTGGTAAGGGAGACAGACTTTTCCGAGGCGTTCGAGTTGATTACAGATGTCCATGGGCGGCAGTAGCCACTTACCATCAGGTGGACTGCATGCTCGTCTGCTACTCTTATATTATAAAAAAAAATCACCTGATGGATGATGGTACTGTCACTGTCGCCTGGACATCCGTAACCAACTCCATCGCAGTCTACCTTTTTTTTATAATAAAAGAGTAGCAGACGAGCATGCAGTCCACCTGATGGTAAGTGGCTACCATGTCCATGGATATCCGTACTCAGCCCCAGATATGATTCAGATATGATTCAGCCCCAGACAGATATTCCTACCTGAGGTCGGCAACAGATTCCACTTATGCCACTTATCATCAAGTGTGAGATCCAAATTTGGAATAATATCGAAGGTCTATAAATCACATAATATAAAAAATTTCAAAGGTGGTAGAACCTTTTGTGGTTCAATTCCGGCGGCACCACCGCCACACCTATTTCTAGCTATTAACAGTACTATGATTCTATACGAATATAAATATCGATAACTTGGGTTAGGTATTATCGAAATATCGATATATCATTGCATCACTAATCAGGTGGACTGCATGCTCGATTGTTACATACAATCATAGATTAGTAAAGATTACTCACGCCTAACAAGAAAATGAACCCAGTTTTGAGAATTGAAATAGTTGCGTAAAAAAGTTTTGCCACGTCTCCGTGATAAAATGTCGCTAAAATATTTGAAATAATTATTTATTTATTACGTAAATTACGTAATTATTACGTAAATTAGTTATTTATTCGTAAATTTTCTCTAAAAATGTTTTTAATTGTCAAGGATTCAAAAAAAGAACTTACTAAAATAAGCCATTTGTGGCTTCATTCAATTTCAAGGCGGCGAAGTATCTTTACTAATCTATGCATAAAATAAATAAAAACTTCTAAAAAAACAAACTGCATGCTAATTGGGTATTTGAATAAGATAAAATATCCGACTCATTACATGTTATCATACTTATATTATATTAAATTACAATAACATTTTTTTATTTAAAACAAAACAATACTAGTTGCTTGCTTATCTTGTTTAAGAGTAATTTATTTAAACTTACAAGTCATTGTTATTAAATCTATGTTAAATGAAATCTATTGCCTTATATATTTCATCTATAGGAGGTGGTAGAACCCATTTAGGTTCGACTCCGGCGGCACCACCGCCACACCTATTTCTACCTAATAACTGCAGTGTTAGGCGCTGCTGTGTTCCGGTTTGAAGGGTGTGGTAAGGGAGACAGACTTTTCCGAGGCGTTCCAGCTTAGTCCTCAGGGGTAGCGGCGCATCTGTGGACCTGTGTGCCGACCTCAGGTAGGAATATCCAATCCTATCTGAGGTTGATTACAGATGTCCATGGGCGGCAGTGGCCACTTGCCGTCGGGTGGACTGCGTGCTCGTCGGCTACTCTTATATTATAAAAAAAAAATGAATAAATAATAATAGTGTGTTTGTAACAACAGACGAGCATGCAGTCCACCTGATGGTAAGTGGCTACTGCCGCCCATGGACATCTGTAATCAATCCCAGATAGGATTAGACATTCCTACCTGGAGTCGGCCACAGGTGCGCCGCTAACCCTGAGGACTAAGCTCGAACGCCTCGAAAAAGTATGGCTACCTTACCACACCCTTCAAACCAGAACACAGCAGCGCTTAACACTGCTGTTAAATTGCTTCACTGTTAAGAGTTTCACTGGCAGTTAGGTGACGATTAGATTCCTACATGAAGCTGGCTACGGATATGGCTACCCCTGAGAACTTTGTTAGAACGCCTCGATATAACTATTTCTATCATCCTTAAATACGGAATGCACAGCGCGTATCTACGTCGAAAAACGAAGGGTATAGGGGAATAACACCTTAAATACGGAACGCATAACGCGTGACTACGTTCGCACAATGAATGGAGCAGGGGAATAACACACTTTTCATCAATAATACCCAAACCCAGCCTTTTACGACAACCTTCGTTTACATAATTAATTTAACGACATTTAATTACCGTAGAATTGTGGTTATAAACATTTCGCCCTGAGAGAATACCAGTACCCAGCAGTGGGAAACTAATTAATAAAATCTATTTGCTTTTTTAATTTACAGATCAAACACCAAGTCAAAACATCAAGAAAATGGCGGACATTCAAATAGTTTTCGTGCTAGCAACACTGATGTCCATTTCAAATTCGGAATACATCCCGCCCGGACCGTTATACCCGTGCCCGAAAGAGACAGAGTCCCATCTGCTATATCCGTGCGTATGCGAGAAAGGGACGGATACAGGTCTGTTCATTCGCTGCGAGAACACAGGGCTAGCTGTCATGAGCGTAGGGTTGGGTAATATCGCGGGATTGGGCTTTCCAATAGAGAGACTTCTTTTAAAAGAGGCTAAAATTGGTAAGAATTGACATTTATGTTTTCTTCTTTAACACATTGTGATAGCAAACGAGCAAGCAGACCACCTGATGATAAGTAGCTAATGCTGCTCATGGATATCTATAATCAACCCCAGATGACGTCAGGAATTGGAACGTCATTGGAAGTTGGAAATGGAGAGGCTCTGATAAATACATTATTTTAAAACAAACACAGGAGTACGTAATACTCGTATTATTACTAATTTATTAGTGACGTCATTATACATACAATATGGCGGAGGCTTCAAAATGGCAGGATGTGGGTATTAAATGAGAGAGTTATCTGATAAGACTACGATTGTATTTTGATTTTCTGAAAATAATAATAGTAATAATTGGTCTGGTGGCGAAAAACGTTAAATAATAGCGGTTTCTCGTACAGCGACCCCCATTTATTTGCATTTTTTTTTATTTTTAATACTCGTTATAGCGGCCGCTATAATACATAGGTAGAGTCCGCACCAAACTTCTAGTCCGCTCTGAATATATAAGCGAGTCGCGTCGCAACAGCAAATTGTAGATATTAGCGAGTCGAAGACAGCGCGGCTTCCCCCCGGCACTCTCCTTTACCCGCTCTCGCCTACATAGTTGCGTTAGTGTGCCCTTACGTTGCTACGGAGTATATGCTTGTAGATGTGTTCGACCGCATTGGCTCTCTGACTACTGCGTGCAACAACTTCAGAGCGGACTAGAAGTTTGGCGCGAACTAGATTATTGATGTTCAAAATGAATTCTGTAACGGATCACCATGGATGAAATGTTTTTGATTGATTTTTTTTATTCCAGCCCACTTATTCGGTCCACTTCTCCATCGGTCAACTGTCCGAGTGCTCCACATAGTCGACACGCCAATCAAATCTATAGATGCGTACGCCTTCGCCGGCGTGAACAAAACTCTTCAGGAGTTGTACATGGTTAACACGAAGATTGTGGAGTTCCCGAAGGATGCCTTTAAGGTAGGAAGACTGTTTTCAATGATATAAGAGAATTAAAAAGTAGTTCACCTATGGTAAGGCTACTGCAGCCCATGGATATCTGTAATCAACCTCAGATAAGATTAGATCCCTGTCTGAGAGGCCATGGATGCCCCGCAGGAAGCAGGAGTAGCCTGCTTCATCCTACCACGAAGATGGTACACTTCAAGGGGACTCCTGCGGCACCACCGCCACACCTGTTTCTGCCTCATAACATCAGTGTTAAGCGCTGTTGTGTTCCGGTTTGAAGGGTGTGGTAAGGGAGACAGACTTTTCCGAGGCGTTCCAGCTTAGTCCACAGCGGCGTATTAGTGACCGACTTCAGGAAGGTTCAGAATCTTATCTGTGGTTGATTACAGATGTCGGACGGCAGCAGCCACTCACCATCAGATGGACTGCATGCTCGTCTTCTATATTATAAACATTATTTTTAGTAACCTCTCCCTTCTTAAGCTTAAACGATGAACCAAAATTATCTTAATTTAGAAATACACTATGTATAAATAACTTTTTATAATTTATTAATAAATTGTGACTTTTTAATTTTTTTTCAAAATTGTTCCTTCTCCCCATCTCCCCAGATCCTAGGCAACCTATCAATACTATCAATAGAGGGCCACGAGATGAAAACCTTAGGGAAGGACATATTCGCTGGCAGCGAAGCGGCGGGGAGGCTGGAGAGGCTGCATCTCTCGAATGGGAAGATTGCTGACGTCGCCGCTGAGGCTTTCCAGGTTTGTGTTGTTGGTGCATACATGTTAGAAACACGCATTTGTATGGACTCATACATGCAAGAAATTTAAGCTTTTAGGACGAATGAATGCAAGGAAAGATGTATATATTTATTTATTTATGTGCATGTATAAATTCGAGCACGCATGGAAGTATGTATGCATGGACTCATGCAAGCAAGAGTTGCGTTTTTATCTAGCCCAGACATAACATGTCCTTATTTATTACTAGTTTTTGCCCGCGGCTTCGCCCGCGTTTAAAAGAAAATAATATGACATACTAACATACATAAAACTGAAAATTCGTACCTTCATTGGAATGACAGTGGCGCTACCTGGCGAAAATTGGTCGTCCCAACTCAGAAACCTTCGTGAGCTCATGGACAACAACTTTGCTTAACATCATGACTTGAACAAATGCATAGTTTACGATTCAATCCTTAGTAATATCGATTAAAATAATCGATATTTTGGTCCAAAAGATGGATTCTCCGATTAATCGATCTTAAATCGCCATCCCTAGTTCCCGTGGGATTTCCGGGATAAAAACTATCCTGTGTCCTTTCTCGGGTCTCAGACTATCTTTGTACAAAATTTCATTAAAATCGGTTCAGTGGTTTAGGCGTGAAGAAGAGACAACCAGACAGACAGACAGAGTTACTTTCGGATTTATAATATTAGTAAGGAAGTAAGGATTTTTGTGAAAAACATTAATTACTCTTACATAGTACCTACCACATTTGAAACCAATGATTCTGTATTTTTTTATTATTTACTTATCAAAAATAAATTTGGTATGCATTCAGTATACACTTGCAGTAGGAACACTAAGACATAAGATAAAAAAAAGAACCAATAAATATATTGAAATAAGACATCTTTTGAAGGTGGTAGAACCCTTTGTGGTTCGACTCCGGCGGCACCACCGCCACACCTATTTCTACCTAATAACAGCAGTGTTAAGCGCTGCTGTGTTCCGGTTTGAAGGGTGTGGTAAGGGAGACAGACTTTTCCGAGGCGTTCCAGCTTAGTTCTCAGGTGTAGCGGCGCATCTATGGCCGACCTCAGGTAGGAATATCTAATCCTATCTGGGGTTGATTACAGATGTCCATGGGCGGCAGTAGCCACTTACCATCAGGTGGACTGCATGCTCGTCTGCTACTCCTATATTATAAAAATAAAATATATTGAAATAAGACATGTATGGGTAAGCACGCACACATACATAAATACACACATGCATAGGAAGCTTGTATACAAATATATAATACACTTTATATTATGTACTGTATTTTAATTTATACCTATAACCTGTCTTCCATTGCAGTACTTGAAGAAACTAAAGACCTTAGACCTCCACGGTAACAGATTGGCGACGTTGAAAAGAAATCAATTCAAGGGGCTACGTGATACTGAGGTTTTGGATTTGAGGTTGGTTACATGGACTTTTTTAATGTTTTCTGAGCTTATGTATGTCTGTATGTGTGTGTCTCTCTGTGTGTGTGCGTGTGCATGCTTGTATGTATACAGGGTGAATTTTTCAAAGGGACTCTTAATATAATGATTTTCAAGTGTATGTATATATGTGTGTGTCTCTCTGTGTGTGTGCATGTTTTCGAGTGTTTGTATGGATGTGTGTGTCTCTCTGTGTGTGTGCATGTTTGTATGTATACAGGGTGAATTTTTCAAAGACTATAATCAGATCCTATATCCGATATTGGAATAATATAGGGTGTGTTTTTTTTTCAAAATGAACTTGTTCGGTTCCCGGCTTGGGAAAAATATTAAAAAAAACTAATGATGCAGTTTTAGTACTTATTAGAATTGAAGTTTAGGACTATGTACTAAACCAGCGTTTTCCGACCTTTTTCAGTCCACGGACCCTTAGGAAATCAAGCAGTTTTCGCGGACCCCTTAATAAAATAAACAGCAAAAAATGATTTTTGTAGTAAAACTGGTTTGCTGATTTTTCGTTTTGCGGCCTTTTTGCATTTAATGAGCGATTTATGTATGGTCCAGAGATGACACCGTGGACCCCCATACATATACTCGCGGACCCTGGGTGTCCGCGGACCACAGGTTGGGAAACGCGGTACTAAACCAACATTTATTTGAATTATTGCTTACTATGTAGTGACATAGAAGTCGGTTGTATTTTTTGTTATTTTTTTTAAGCGTCTGTTTTTTGTTTTTTTTGTTCTGTTGTTGTTTGTTTTTTGTTTTTTGTTTTGTTTATCCGTAAGGTGACTTAGACTAGACTGAAGCTTTTTAATGTATTTTAATTTTTTTGTGTTTTTCAGTTACAACAACATAACAAAACTGGACGGGAGTCATATCGGTGACCTGACTAAGCTTGGTTGGTGTAACGCGAGTCACAATCAAATTGGGGAGATACCGAGGTAAGGACCCATTGCTGGGCTTTTGCCCATTTGTGGGGAATTTTGCCCATTTTTCGATTTTTAGATTGCTTAGAGTTTTTGGTCTTATGGCTATTTTTTGTTTTTCCCCAATTGATGGTCTATTTTCCAAATTATTTTTTACTTTAGACAAGTATAGTTCGCGCCACACTGCTAGTCCGCTCTGAAGTTGTTGCGAGTAGGTGTAGTCATACAATTTGCTATGGCGACGCGATTCATTGCTATATTCAGAGCGGACTAGCAGATTTACGCGGACTATATTTTACTTAATTGTACTTGTTTAACAAATATCTTTGTTTTTGAATAAGACCACTTTTCGAAATTCAATTTGATTTTACAATTTTTTGTATTCTTTAAAGTTTAAAGGAGTTTTGGTTGTTGATTTGAAATTTAATTTAAGGCAAATAATTTAATAATATTCGAAATTTTTGAGAAAGATTTTGTAAATTGTATATTTAACAAGATTTATATTATAATTGATTTTTAATGTTGATTATATTTGTAATTACTACTATATTTTGTAGTTATTAATTATATTTTTGTAATTTCAGAGGTATGTTCGCAAGAAACACAGTAATAAAAGTTGTACATTTGGACAATAATAAAATAAAAAAATTAGATACCAACAGTTTCAGAGGAATGAGATTTTTGAGGTAAGGAAGTAATTCGGAACTTTTTATTATATAGAAGTAGGAAATAAGCTTGCAGTCCACCTTAAAGTAAGTGGCCACTGTTTCATGGACATCTATAATCAATCGTAGATAAGACTAGATTCCTACCTGAGGTTGTCCACAAATGTGGACATCCGACATCTGTGGGCGCATGTGCGCCGCTACCCCTGAAGACTAAGCTGGAACGCCTGAGAATACTATGTCTCCCTTACTGCACCCTTCAAACCAGAACACAGCAGTTATAACAGAAATAGGTGTGACGGTGGTGCCTCCGGAGTTGCACCACAACGGTTCTACCACCTTTAATACCTTCGGTGGACACAGCCACTCACACATTGACAAGTACCTACATATAGTCCGTGGACTAGCAGTTTTACTGCTAGTCCGCTCTGAATATAGAAATGAATCGCGTCGCCATAGCAAATTGTATGACTACACCTGCTCGCTACAACTTCATAACGGACTAGCAGTTTGGCGCGGACTATACATACATACGTAACATAATCATTTAATACATTCCAGGCGTCTCTTTCTCCAAGACAATCAGATATCGGACGTGGGACGCGGGACGTTCTCAGCGGTGACCAGGATAGGCACTGTGGACCTAGCCAGGAATAAGATAACTAAAGTGGACTTCCAGATGTTCCAGCAAGTGCGGTATGCTGAGGTGAGACTTGGTTTAACAGCAGCGGGGTTCTGGGTTTGATTCCTGATCGGACAATTTTTCATTAGGTTGGAGAAGCAACTTGCTACTTGAACTGCCTATCTGGGATTAATTATAGATATACATTTTTTTTTTATAATATAAGAGTAGCAGACGAGCATGCAGTCCACCTGATGGTAAGTGGCTACTGCCGCCCATGGACATCTGTAATCAACCCCAGATAGGATTAGATATTCCTACCTGAGGTCGGCCACAGATGCGCCGCTACCCCTGAGGACTAAGCTGGAACGCCTCAGAAAAGTCTGTCACCCTTACCACACCCTTCAAACCGGAACACAGCAGCGCTTAACACTGCTGTTATTAGGTAGAAATAGGTGTGGCGGTGGTACCGCCGGAGTCGAACCACAAAGGGTTCTACCACCTTTAAGATGATACATGGGTGGCAGTAGCCACTTACCGTCAGGTGGACTGGATGCTCGTCTGTTACTCCTATATTATAAAAAAGTCCAATGTAGTCCAAAGTACATGAGTAACTTCATAAACTAGATGGTCTAAATGAAGCCAATCATAGTTGCGTTGCCATGTAAGGACTCAGATGCTCAACCCAAAGTTAAATATGCTCGCAGTAGTAGTACCTCATCCGCCGAACCATACTGAAGTATTCAGATTTTTGATATGGGTCTGGACTGTGGGTGTTACATAGTTTTGCAATTATCTTTGTGTGAGTTTCACGCAAATAAAAAACTAAACAAAATATCCTTCCATACAAATGTTTGCCTTACATATTGTTATTAACTTCCAGGTAATAAACCTAGCGGAGAACAGAATCACGATCATAGAGAAGCAAGCATTCACAGACCTATACTTAGCTGTGGTGAACATATCGCACAACGCGCTAGAGACGATAGAAACCGGTGCGTTCGTGAACTGCAACAACATGACGGTGCTGGACTTGAGCCACAATGCGCTGCGGACGGTCGCCAGGAACGCTTTCGATGAGAACAGCTACGCGGGAGAGCTGCAAGTGTCGTACAACCAGTTTACGGACCTTGGACAGGTGAGTCATTTGATAAAAAATCAAAAAAATGTTAAAAAGATACTAAAAGATAACAAAAGATAATAAAGATAGCAAAAGATACAAAAAGATAAATAAAGATACCAAAAGATAAACAAATATAACATCAGTTACCAAAAGAAAACAAAGATAAAAGGTAAAACATTTCTAAAAGCAAACAAAGCTCAGTAACAATTAAAAATAAATATTCAGTATTTTTTTTAATATTTAGTAAATTAAAAAAGAAACTAAAAGATGGCAGTTAATAAGGTAAGTATCTTTCTATATTAATATCGTACGACGCTAGAGACCATAGAGTCTGGTGCGTTCGTGAACTGCAACAACATGACGGTGCTGGACTTGAGCCACAATGCGCTGCGGACGGTCGCCAGGAACGCTTTCGATGAGAACAGCTACGCGGGAGAGCTGCAAGTGTCGTACAACCTGTTTACGGACCTTCGTCAGGTGAGTTATTTGAAAAATTTTTTTTTCCTTGAAAACTACAAAAAAAGATATCAAAAGATAAATAAAGATACCAAAAGATAAATGAAGATAACAAAAGATAAATAAAGATATCAAAAGATATCAAAAGATAAATAAAGATAATAAAGATAACAAAAGATATCAAAAGATAAATATAGATAACCAAAGATAAATAAAGACAACAAAAGATAAAGATTGCAACCGATAAATTAAAATAATAAAAGATAAGTAAAGTAATAAATATACATTAAAAATGTAATAAATAAAAATACCAATAAATATTAAACTAAAATAAATAAACAACGTCTTTAAAGTATTTATTGTTAAATGATTTAAAATAAAATGCGAATATATTTTTTACAAATGAATAAAAAGAAAGATAAAAGTAGAAGAACATGTAAAAAGATTTAAATAAGAACTCGTTAAAAATAATAATTAATAAATAAAAGTGTGTAAAAAGAAAGGAAGTAAATGTTCACATGTTCTTATATGCTGATTGACAAACAAAAGATAAATAAATGTAACTCGAAAATTAATAATTAATTTAAAATTTCATCTTTTCAGGTCCCAATCCAAAACATGACCGGCTTAAGATTACTGAATGCCTCACACAACAATATTCAAGTCATTCCCAAGACTGCGATACCCAAGCTATACGAATTGCATACTGTGGACGTGTCTTATAATAATCTGAGCGAGATACACAACGCTGTGTTCCAGAATTTATTCTCTTTGAGGTGAGAAAACACATATTTTTAACACGCTTTTATTAGCTTGGGTTGTATGTATGTATGTAACGGAATCCTATTTCTACCTAATAACAGCAGTGATAGGCGCTGCTGTGTTCCGGTTTGAAGGGTGTGGTAAGGGAGACAGACTTTCCCGAGGCGTTCCAGCTTAGTCCTCAGGGGTAGCGGCGCATCTGTGGCCGACTTTAGGTAGGAATATCTAATCCTATCTGGGGTTGATTATAGATGTCCATGGCCGGCAGTAGCCACTTACCATCAGGTGGACTGCATGCTCGTCTGCTACTCTTATATTATAAAAAAAAAGTGAGCTCTGGTGTAGGGTTATTTGTAACCAACTCTATATACTCGTAGAACAGGTTTTTTAATAATATATTAATAGTATTAGAATGAGTATGCAGTCGATTGGATGGTATAGTCCGCGTCAAACTTCTAGTCCGCTCTGAAGGGAGGGTTCCCGTGCTGTCTTCGTCCTGCTAATATCTAGAATTTGCTGTTGCGACGCGACTCATTTATACAGGGTGAATTTTTAAAACGGGCCTTCAGGGCCAAATCCTAAACTATAAGGATTAGCGAAAAATGCTGAAAGGAGTTACGAGACCGATTTTGATAAAAACTAAAACTGCATCATTACTTTTTTAAAATAACTTTTTCCCTAGCCGGGAATCGAACGAGTACATTTTGAAAAAAAAATACACCCTCTATATTATTCCACTATCTGATAGTGTTGCTTTTAAGGATCAAAATCTGGGAAGTAATGATAAATGACATACTAAAGAAAAAGCCTCAATTTTAAGAAAATAGGTATTTTTTTCATTTTAATTTGGCAGCTAAGTTCCCGCCATTCATTTTTTGGCTCAATGTTTCAAATCATTCAAAACGGACGTTTTGTTCTCCAAGAGTTTATATTTTATGTCCGACTTAGTTAAGGATATTTTTAGGACCATTATAATAGATATAACTTGCTATGGGCGGAGTTCGTTTAATACAGATGTAAAGTTGACAATTTGCGAGAATGACTTTTTCGAGTCAAATCCGTGTGATTAGAGAGATAACAAAGAGTTATAGAAAATCATATTTAACGTTGAAACGAAGTTGTAAACAACAAACAATAATAATTTACTATTTAATCAGTTATCTATTTTTATTACATAAAAGATAAATCCTAAAAATGGCGGTAAATTATTTGCCAAACTATTACTTTCTCATATTAAGCCGTATGTCATGGTCATAACATCGAATAATTAGTTGATTAACCAACAATTTGTTCAATGGTATGACTTATGTATGTTTCTAAAAAAATATACATAAGTAAATCATTTGTTATGTCCTTAAGGATTAGTATGCCAATGCATGGAAAAATATGTATTTTCTTCAAAATTTTCCTTTTCCTTTAATTTGTCACCTAACATTGCTTCCCAGAATTTGATCCTTATAAGCGACACTATCAGATAGTGGAATAATATAGAGGGTGTATTTTTTTTTTAAAATGAACTCGTTCGATTCCCGGCTAAGGAAAAAGATATTTAAAAAAGTAATGATGCAGTTTTAGTTTTTATCAAAATCGGCCTCGTAACTCCTTTCAGCATTTTTCGCTAATCCTTATAGTTTCGGATTTGGCTCTGAAGGCCCGTTTGAAAAATTCATCCTGTATATTCAGAGCGGACTAGAAGTTTGACGCGGACTAAAACACGCTGTTTTTAAGCAGTAGGGCATTTGTCTCTGTTATATTATGTTATCTATACTAATATTATAAAGAGGAAAACTTTGTTTGATTGTAATTAATAGGCTCAAAAACCACTGGACCGATTTTAAAAATTCTTTCACCATTCGAAAGCTACATTATCCACGAGTAACATAGGCTATATTCTATATGAAATATATTTGATAAATAGATTTTGAGGCGGTACAAAGTTTGCCGGGTCAGCTAGTATATTAATAAGTGTATATTTCCTCTTACGTTCTAGATACCTATACCTAAGCCACAACTCGATGGAGCAGCTGAAGCCGTCCACGTTCGGCACGGTGCCGACGGTGCTGGAGCTGGACCTGTCGCACAACCGGTTGCGGGACTCGTCGCGCGGCGCTCTGGCCAAGCTCGCCAGCTGCCGGCTGCTGGACCTCAGCCACAACCGCCTGGAGAGGATCCCGCAGATACCCATCAGCCTGGGGTTAGTGGCTAGTTTGGAATGCCTTATGTTCCACTGTTTTATTTCAGCAGATAATTTTGGTAAATTCCAAAAATCGTAATATGGGAGTTAAAGCGAGCTTTTAGGATGGTGACTATTCAAGAATGCCTTGAGTGCCAATTTAGTTTTCTCTAAAATGAGTTTTATTGGTTGATTATGCGCTAGGTAAGTTCACTGGACTGCTATTAACCCAGAATGCCGCATGTCCCAGGTTAGTTTAGTCACAAAACCGTTTTTACAGCCGTCTATTTGATATCCAACGTATTCCATCACTAGCGGTACATCACTAATTCGGAACGCCTCACGTGCCGGTCTACCTAAGTAGCAATGGAGCAGCTGAAGCCACGTTCGGCACGGTGCCGATGGTGCTGGAAATAAGGGATTATTAGCAAGGTTGTGAGGTTAAGACTATTCTGGAATGCCTTGAGTGCCAGTTTAGTTTTCATTAAAAAATGCATTATTACTTTACCATGCGTACTGATTGATTACGTAATAGTGCGTAAGGTAAGTCCTCCGGACTGTCATTGATCCTGAATGCCGTATGTCCCAGGTTAGTTTAGTCATAAAACCGTTTTACAGACATCTAGTATGTGTTTAACGCATTGTAGTGGTTCATCACTAATTTGGAACGCCTCATGAGCCGGTCAGTGTATTTAAGTAACTCTAAAAGCTATTTTTTTTTATAATATAGGAGTAGCAGACGAGCATGCAGTCCACCTGATGGTAAGTGGCTACTGCCGCCCATGGACATCTGTAATCAACCCCAGATAGGATTAGATATACCTACCTGAGGTCGGCCACAGATGCGCCGCTACCCCTGAGGACTAAGCTGGGACGCCTCGGAAACGTCTGTCTCCCTTACCACACCCTTCAAACCGGAACACAGCAGAGCCTAACACTGCTGTTATTAGGTAGAAATAGGTGTGGCGGTGGTGCCGCCGGAGTCGAACCACAAAGGGTTCTACCACCTTCAAACAATATAATATTCAATAAACAATATAATATTCAATATGTAAAAAAGCGTTAAATAGACAATTATTAACAGCCAGGACGGCAGTAGTCTCACCATCAGGTGGACTGCATGCTCGTCTGCTTTGAAAATATCAAAGTGTTGGTCCTTCTGCTCATGTCTGTCAGTAAAATATTTATAATTACCGAGAGTGTGCACCCCACGCCTTTTTTTACAATTAAATATATCTATTTTTGTTGTTTATATTTTTCATTAAAACTTTATTTTATATTTTTTAGTTTGGTTTCTATAAAAGCGTGTACTTTAGTTTTTTTAAACTATATTATTTTTTTATTTTTTGGTTAAATTTCTTATAAAAGCGTGTTCTTTAGTTTCTCGACTTATTATTTATTGTTTTATTTATACTGCTGTTCACATTAAGCATCCACAAAGCGTCATAATTATAAGGATATATGTTGATCTCGTTCTACTGAAAAACGGAGTTACTCACTGACAAACATACAAGTGAAGCCAATATAAACCGTGTAAAAACGGAGTTACTCACTGACAAACATACAAGTGAAGCTAATATAAACCGTGTAAAAACGGAGTTACTCACTGACAAACATACAAGTGAAGCTAATATAAACCGTGTAAAAACGGAGTTACTCACTGACAAACATACAAGTGAAGCTAATATAAACCGTGTAAAAACGGAGTTACTCACTGACAAACATACAAGTGAAGCTAATATAAACCGTGTAAAAACGGAGTTACTCACTGACAAACATACAAGTGAAGCTAATATAAAGCGTGTAAAAAAGCCATTATTCGGAACGACTTACTTGCCGGACTAACCTATTTATTTGTCCCCAGGGAGCTGAATTTCGCCCACAACAACCTGACAGAGATCAAAGCGAACACTTGGCCGGCAATGAACGCGTTGCTACGTCTGAACCTCTCGCATAACCAGATTGGGGACAACCTAGCTGGGGACGCCTTCTCTGGTCTGCTGACGCTTCAGGCCCTGGATCTGTCGTACAATGGCCTCACCAGGCCGCCATGGGAGGCTTTGAATACGCTTAGCAGCTTGCAATACCTCTATTTGCAGGTTTGTTTGAAAGTTTTTTTTTAATATAGGAGTAGCAGACGAGCATGCAGCCCACCTGATGGTAAGTGGCTACTGCCGCCCATGGACATCTGTTCTCAACTCCAGATAGGATTACATATTCCTATTTAAGGTCGGCTATAGATGCGCCGCTACCTCTGAGGACTAAGCTGGAATACCTCGGAAAAGCATGTCTCCCTCAACCTTACCTTCTTCTGACTCTACTTTCTACCTTACCCTTCCAATCCGAAATCAGCAGCGCTTAACACTGCTGTTATGAGGCAGAAATAAGTGTGGCGGTGGTGCTGCCGGAGTCGAACCACAAGGTGTTCTACTACCTTCAATGTCAAGAGTTTTGGACTGTTGAAGTTTCGTGCATATAAGAACTTCCTTTATCTTCTATACTTATATCCCTCTCATGGCACATTATAGAAGTTCTACTTCTAAAAATTTGCTCGACAGTAACCGACGACTGTTTTTACCACGCTTTTATTAGCTTGGGTTCTATCTATATATGTATGTATGTATGTATGTAACGGAATCTTTGAACTCGATTTTTACCCACTTTGAACGGTCTGATTAATTTAAAATTTTGAACAATTATCAAGAACCGATGACAATACACGATTTTAATAATTTTATCCCATTCTCCTCATTAGGATCGACAGGAATCACGATTAATGCTTTTTCTTGTGCGGTTTTAGCGTGGTATTTAGTTTTTGAACTATATTTTTTTCTTTCCAGCACAACAACCTAACATCCCTATCGAAGTCCGCGTTCGGCAACCTACCAACTACCTTCCAGGTGGATCTGTCGCACAACCAGCTGGCGGACATCGCGCCGCGCTCGTTCGCGGGGCTGCAGCAGCTGCTGGACCTCTCGCTCAGCGGGAACCGGCTCAGGCACGTGCCTAACGAGGCATTCAAGGGACTAGTGGCGCTAAGGTCAGTAACTGGAACTACAGGCATTCCAATTTAGGTCTTGAAGCATGGCGCTCTCCTACGACGTTCACAGCATAGTATTATTAGATCACGTGGCATACTAAATAAGGTTAGGGACATAAGGCATTCCGTTTTAGTTTCTCAAGAAAATTGTCTAATTTGTTAACAGCATAGTAATATTAGTTCACACGACATTCTAAATTAGGTCTGGAACATGAGGCATTCCGTCTTAGTTTTCCCTGAGAATAGTTTATTTGGTAACGACGCATCTACGGCATAGTATTATTTTTGGAACATGAGGCATTCCAAATTAGTTCCTAGACTAAGACATAGCTTAGTCGCTATGTCTTAGGTCGCTAGACACTTTTGGTTTGGATTAGACAACATTCTTCTGGCACATGCCACGTTCCGTCTTAGTCACTCGGGAGTATGAAGCTACAAGCTAGCGTCCCTATCGAAGTCGTTCGGAAACCTGCCCACGGAGACGTTCCAGGTGGATCAGTCCCACAACCAGCTGGCGGACATCGCGCCGCGCTCGTTCGCGGGGCTGCAGCAGCTGCTGGACCTCTCGCTCAGCGGGAACCGGCTCAGGCACGTGCCCAATGAAGCATTCAAGGGACTCGTGGCTCTGAGGTCAGTATCAATACGAGTATAAGAATTTCAGAATCAAATCTGGGTACATTTGGAAGCTTTTTTACTTAGGAACATGAGGCGTTCTACATTAGTTCTTGCGACCTGGAGTGTTTCTTCTTAGCGAATGTAAGTGAAGCGTTCTGATTTAGTTTCTGGAACACAAAGCATTCCATCTTAGTTTCTTAATTTAGTTATTTTAAATCATGCGGCATTCCTAATTAGAATTGGAACATGAAGCGTTCCGTCTTAGTTTCCCTAGAAAGTTATTAATATTTGCACAAAATTCAAGGTAAAGTAACATGAGGTCACGTGACAGTCAACAGTCTTGGTTTTTCTCGAGAATAGTGTATTATTTAATGACGCATCTTCGGTATAGTACTTTTGAAACATGAGGCATTCCAAATTAGTTCCTTTGTTTTTGAAACTTCCCAACTTAGTTATTGGACAATAGACACTTTTGGATTATCATGGACACATTTCTTCTGGCTCGTGCCACGTTCCGTCTTAGTCACTCGTGAGTATGAAGCTACAAGCTAGCATCCGTATCGAAGTAGTTCGGCAAGTTGCCCACGACGTTCCGACGAACCGGCTCAGGCATGTGCCCAATGAGGCATTCAAGGGATTGGTGGCACTAAGGTCAGTTTACTGGAACTACAGGCATTCCAATTAGGTCTCAAATAAGAAGCCGTTCTGATTTTAAAGAAAAATGCACGACGTTCACGGTATGATATCACGCGGCTTTCTAAATTAGTTTCGGGACATGAGGCATTCCGCGTTAGTTTTTCAAGGGAACAGTGAATCTGTTAACCGCATAGTAGTATTAGTTCACGCAGCATTCTAAATAAGCTTTGGAACATGTGAGGCATTCCATCTTAGTTTTTCGAGATAACGTTGTATTGGTTAATGACGTATCTACGGTAAAGTATTTTTGGAGCATGAGGCATTCCAAGTTAGTTTGTGAGATATGGAGAATTCCAACTTAGTCACCGAGAAAGAAGATTGTCAACTTTGTTTCCGAAACGGTAACTCTCCGTTATAACCATATTGGCTGTACCACCTGTCATAGTTATATTAATATCATCAACAACCCATTACTGTCCCACTGCTGGGCACGGGTCTCCTCTCAGAATGAGAAGGATTAGGCCATAGTCCACCGCGCTGGCCAAGAGCGTATTGGTAGACTTCACATACCTTTGAGATTTTTTTTTTTTTATAAATCTCTCTGGTATGCAGGTTTCCTCACGATGTTTTCCTTCACCGTTTAGCAAGTGATAATTAATTTCTAATACGCACATAACTATGAAAAATCAGAGGTGCGTGCCTGGGATTTGAACCTCGGACCCCTCGATCGAGAGTACGAGTTTCTTAACCACTAGGCTATCATTGCTTCTTAATTATAGTTATATTAATATAATGATTACTAATTGTCATATATTTTGTCCCCAGAAAATTGGATCTCTCCTACAATTTCCTGCAGAAAATTGACAACAAAACTAATGGTCTACTCGACGACTGTCTGTCACTTGAAAAGGTATGATCTTCTTTTACTCTAATAAAAAAAATATTTTCCATTTAAATTTGGTATCATAATTTCATAAATTACTTAGTTCGACTGCAGGCACCATCGCCACACCTTTTTTCTATCTAATAACCGCGGTGTAGCGCTGCTGTGTTCTGGTTTGAAGGGTGGGGTAAGGGAGACATACTTTTGGGAGGCGTTCCAGCTTAGTCCCCTGAGGTAGCGGTGCAACTGTGGCCAACCTTGGATAGAATTGTAATCTTATCTGGGGGTGATTACAGATGTCCATGGGCTGCTGTTCACCATCAGGTGAACTACATACTCGTCTGCTACTACAAAGAAATATATTTTCCAGGTGAACCTAAGCCACAATCAGTTCGGCTTCCTGACCAGGAAGATGTTCCCCTCGTCCCCCTGGATCCCCTACCGGCTGCAGGAGATCGATCTCAGCTACAACGAGATCCCGGTGGTCACGTACGACATCACCTTCGGCGCGAAGATGGTCAAGAGGTTGAACTTCGCTGGGAACTATATCAATGATATCAGGAACAGTGAGTGGTTTTAACTTTTTTCTTGTTGAAATGAATGGATGAATAAAAGAATGAACGAAATGAATGAAGGAAATGAATGAGTTAAATGTATGAGTGAAATGAATGATTTGAATAAATGGAATGAATGAATTGAATTATTGCAATGAATGAATAAATGAATGGAATGAATTAATAAAACGAACCAATGAAATTATTGAATGAAGTGAATGAATGAAAGAAATGAATGACATGACTGAACGAAATTAACCAATGACTTCATAAGTAAAAGGAATAAAGCGAGATGACGAGATTACAAGATGACACGAGATGAGGTGAGATGACGTAAGACGAGTTGAAATCAGATGGGATATCATAGATGGAATGGGTTGAGGGGAGGTGACGTGATGTGATGGGACGAAACATGATGAGATGATGAGGTGAGATGAGATGGGATGGGTCGAGTGGAGGTGACGTGACGTGACGTGACGTGACGCGACGGGAGGAAACGTGATGATGTATTTATGTATATTTTGCTCATTTCAGATGTCCTCGGCAATTTGACGTCTCTTGAAGTACTAGACTTATCGCATAACATGTTGAAGGATTTAATTTCAAGGACGTGTAAGTATTTTACAAAATTTTCTTTATATGTTCTTTATAATTCTCAGTATATAATTGTCTTCTTATTATTTCTGTATATTCGTAGAGCAAGAATTGTCTTAAATTTTCTTAATGTAAGTAGAAGTAATGAACGAGCGTGTAGTTGATCTGGTTCATTGGTGGTGAGTAGCTACTGCCGCCTATGGTCATCTGTAACCTACCGCATATTAGAATTCTAATTTACGCTTTCCACAGATGCGCTAATCCTAAGAACTAAGCAGCCCTATGACACGCTTGAAAGAAACACTGGGTCTGGAAAGATGTGGTACCCTTACCACATCTTTCCAGACAGATTACAGCAGCGTTTACCACTGCTGTTACTCGGCATATATAGATGTAGCGGTAGAGTCACTGGAGTCAAATCAAACACGGTTCTATTACCTCCAACGTTGTTAAAAAAAACCATTTTCTTTTTTACTTCCCAGCGGAGACAAAATTCAACCTCCCCGCGAACCTAACCCAGCTCATCCTGTACAACAACTCGCTGGAGTCTCTGCCGGCGGCGCGGCTGGCGGCGGCGGCGCGGCTGGCGCTGCTGGACGCGCGGCGCAACGCGCTCACCAGCCTCGCGCCCGAGCTGGTGGCCGCCGTCAGGACCCGGGGGATGAGGGTGCTGTTTGATGGTAGGTGGAGTGTGCTTTGAGGGTAGTCGTAATTTGTAGGTAGGATGATTAAAACATAATGAGGGTAGTCAAAAAATTAGGGTAGTCTGAATATAGTATGACGTTAGTTCGAAAATGAGAATAGATTAAAAAAATGGAGGTGGATTCGTAAAATGTGGGTAGATTCGTAAAATGAGGGTAGATTCGTAAAATGAGGGTAGATTCGTAAAATGAAGGTAGATAGTAAAATGAGGGTAGATTCGTAAAATGAGGGTAGATTCGTGAAATGAGGGTAGATTCGTAAAATTTGGTTAGGCTGAATAAATTATGACGATAGTTCAAAAATGAGGGTAGATCGACTAAAACACTAGGTTAGTAATGACGTCATCGCGGCTACCCCCCTCATCCTGTACAACTCTCTGGAGTCTCTCCCAGCGGCGCGGCTGGCGGCGGCGGCGCGGCTGGCGCTGCTGGACGCGCGGCGCAACGCGCTCACCAGCCTCGCGCCCGAGCTGGTGGCCGCCGTGAGGACCCGGGGGCTGAGGGTGCTGTTTGATGGTAGGTGGAGTGTGCTTTGAGGGTAGTCGTAATTTGTAGGTAGGATGATTAAAACATAATGAGGGTAGTCAAAAAATTAGGGTAGTCTGAATATAGTATGACGTTAGTTCGAAAATGAGAATAGATTAAAAAAATGGAGGTGGATTCGTAAAATGTGGGTAGATTCGTAAAATGAGGGTAGATTCGTAAAATGAGGGTAGATTCGTAAAATGAAGGTAGATAGTAAAATGAGGGTAGATTCGTAAAATGAGGGTAGATTCGTGAAATGAGGGTAGATTCGTAAAATTTGGTTAGGCTGAATAAATTATGACGATAGTTCAAAAATGAGGGTAGATCGACTAAAACACTAGGTTAGTAATGACGTCATCGCGGCTACCCCCCTCATCCTGTACAACTCTCTGGAGTCTCTCCCAGCGGCGCGGCTGGCGGCGGCGGCGCGGCTGGCGCTGCTGGACGCGCGGCGCAACGCGCTCACCAGCCTCGCGCCCGAGCTGGTGGCCGCCGTGAGGACCCGGGGGCTGAGGGTGCTGTTTGATGGTAGGTGGAGTGTGCTTTGAGGGTAGTCGTAATTTGTAGGTAGGATGATTAAAACATAATGAGGGTAGTCAAAAAATTAGGGTAGTCTGAATATAGTATGACGTTAGTTCGAAAATGAGAATAGATTAAAAAAATGGAGGTGGATTCGTAAAATGTGGGTAGATTCGTAAAATGAGGGTAGATTCGTAAAATGAGGGTAGATTCGTAAAATGAAGGTAGATAGTAAAATGAGGGTAGATTCGTAAAATGAGGGTAGATTCGTGAAATGAGGGTAGATTCGTAAAATTTGGTTAGGCTGAATAAATTATGACGATAGTTCAAAAATGAGGGTAGATCGACTAAAACACTAGGTTAGTAATGACGTCATCGCGGCTACCCCCCTCATCCTGTACAACTCTCTGGAGTCTCTCCCAGCGGCGCGGCTGGCGGCGGCGGCGCGGCTGGCGCTGCTGGACGCGCGGCGCAACGCGCTCACCAGCCTCGCGCCCGAGCTGGTGGCCGCCGTGAGGACCCGGGGGCTGAGGGTGCTGTTTGATGGTAGGTGGAGTGTGCTTTGAGGGTAGTCGTAATTTGTAGGTAGGATGATTAAAACATAATGAGGGTAGTCAAAAAATTAGGGTAGTCTGAATATAGTATGACGTTAGTTCGAAAATGAGAATAGATTAAAAAAATGGAGGTGGATTCGTAAAATGTGGGTAGATTCGTAAAATGAGGGTAGATTCGTAAAATGAGGGTAGATTCGTAAAATGAAGGTAGATAGTAAAATGAGGGTAGATTCGTAAAATGAGGGTAGATTCGTGAAATGAGGGTAGATTCGTAAAATTTGGTTAGGCTGAATAAATTATGACGATAGTTCAAAAATGAGGGTAGATCGACTAAAACACTAGGTTAGTAATGACGTCATCGCGGCTACCCCCCTCATCCTGTACAACTCTCTGGAGTCTCTCCCAGCGGCGCGGCTGGCGGCGGCGGCGCGGCTGGCGCTGCTGGACGCGCGGCGCAACGCGCTCACCAGCCTCGCGCCCGAGCTGGTGGCCGCCGTCAGGACCCGGGGGCTGAGGGTGCTGTTTGATGGTAGGTGATGTGCGCTTTGAGGGTAGTAAAAGAAAGAGGGTAGATCTAGTGAAATCTAGCGAGCAGCAGTAAAATGAAGGTAAGTGGAACATTGATAAAAATATAACGAGGATAGTCATAAAATGAGGGTAGTGACAAAATAAGGGTAGGTAAACTAAAAAATGAGGGTAGTAATTAATTGAGGGTAGGTTGATCAAAATAGAATGAGAGTAGTCATAAAACTAAGGTAGTCTGAATATAGTATGACGAACGTTCGGAAATGAGGGTAGATTTAAAAAATGAGGGTAGATTCGTAAAATGAGGGTAGATTCTTAAAATGAGGGTAGATAGTAAAATGAGGGTAGATTCGTAAAATAAGGGTAGATTCGTAAAATGAGGGTAGATTCGTAAAATGAGGGTAGATTCTTAAAATGAGGGTAGATAGTAAAATGAGGGTAGATTCGTAAAATGAGGGTAGATTAGTAAAATGAGGTTAGGCTGAATAAATTATGACGATAGTTCAAAAATGAGAATAGATTGGCTAAAACAATAGCCAGTAATGACGTCATCGCGGCTAGCCTCCTCATCCTGTACAACTCGCTGGAGTCTCTCCCGGCGGCGCGGCTGGCGGCGGCGGCGCGGCTGGCGCTGCTGGACGCGCGGCGCAACGCGCTCACCAGCCTCGCGCCCGAGCTGGTGGCCGCCGTGAGGACCCGGGGGCTGAGGGTGCTGTTTGACGGTACGTGGATATGTGCTTTGAGGGTAGTTTGAGAAGAGTATGCTTTGAGTGTAATAAGGAAATGAGGGTAGATCGAGTGAATTTTAGTGAGCAGCAGTAAAATGAAGGTACGTGTAACATTGATTAAAATATAATGTGGGTAGTCATAAATTGAAGGTAAGCTGATATAAGTATAATGATGGTAGTCATAATTTGAGGGTAGTCTAAAAAGCATAATGATGATCTCTAGTAAGTAAGGGTAGGCTAGTTGTAATTTGTGGGTAGTTACAAAATTACGATAGTTGGATGGTTGGATACATGGATAAGTAGACTGAAACAATGAAGGTAGAAATCAAGTGACGCTAGGCTAAGTAAATTAGAAAGAAAGAAAGAAAGAAAATACCTTGAAACACACAGTACAATTGCAAATAGACAAAATAATTAAAAAAACCATGGTTATAAAACTAGTTACTAAAAAAAATAAGACATTATGTATAAGTATATAAATAAGACAGAATCCTTATAAAAAAGTAAGAGTAAAAAAAAAATAGTTATAATGATAGTTCGAAAATATTAGCAAAAATGTTATACAATGACAGACATACTTACATGAGGACAGTAAAGAACAGAATAAAAAAAATAATACATGCGTCCAAAAGGTATCCAAATATGGTGTATCCAAAGTACAAAGCACACACTCTCCAAAAATTTCTAATTCAACGTTTTCTTTTTGTTACAGATAACAAACTCAAATGCGACTGCCTGGTCCGACCACTCAAGCACTATCTGAACCACCTCCTTCCTTCCGTTCTCGCCACCGACACGGTCTACTCCAACATCACATGCGCTGAGCCACCCTCGCTGGAGGGGGAGTTGCTGGTAACACTGGACGAGGAGAGGCTGCTGTGCGCTGGCAACACCGAGCTGCAAGACAAGCTGGAGAGCTACGGCAACTCTGATCCGTTCATGTTTGTGACAGAGCCGGATTTGGCGTTCAGAGATATACAATAGTGAGTAGTGTTTTATAAACTCTAGCTTTTGGAAGGGGCGGTCCGTCCCGGGTCTCCGATCTTAGGGGGTCTCCGAACACAGACAAAAGTCACCGAATCACAGGCGAATAATTCTATGACAAATGTGTCAATGGAAATGTTACATAACCTCAAAATCGAAAATATCCGACGATAGATTGATGGTCGGTTTTCACTGATAGTAGGTACCTATAATGTAGTTCGATTAACATATTCCATTTACTTTTAAAGGTAGTAGGTAAAAAAACCTAAAATAATCCTAAAAACCTAAAATAATGAATTCCGAGTATAAAATACCGCCATTTTAATTTTTAAGAACAACAATCAACAACATTTCGTCTTATTTTATCTTAAATGGATCCCCTGTTCAAAGAAACTATTCTGATCGACAAATTATGTAAAAAAAATAATTTTAATATTACTTTCATTTTGACGCATGAGAAAAATCAGTACCAAGAATGAGCATTCTCCTTTGCAGTCCATCTGATGGTAGCTGCTGCCGTTAATGAAAATCTATAATCAAGATTAGTAATATACAAGTAGCAAATAAGAATGTAGTCCACCTGATGGTAAGCTACTGCCGTTCATTGACACCATGGACACCTGTCCGTCATCAATCATCAATCTCAGATTAGATCCCTTTCGACCTCCGGCGACAACACCGCCACACCTATTTAACAGTAGTGTAAAGCGCTGCTGTTCTGGTTTGAAGGGTGTGGTAATGGAGACACTTTTCCGAGGCGTTCCAGCTTAGTGCTCAGGGGTAGTCGCATTCGTAGTCTACCTCAGGCAGGAATCTAATCTTATCTGAGGTTGATTACAGAAGTCACGGATCCGTAGTCTACCTCAGGTAGGAATCTAATCTTATCTGAGGTTGATTACAGATGTCAATAGGCGGCCAGTAGCCACTTACCGTTACCATCAGGTGGACTGCATGCTCGTCTGCCACTCCCATATTATAAGAAAATAAAATTTATGTATATTACAGCCTATAATAATAAATTTATTTTGTTTCAGTTCCCAAACATCAATCTACATCCACTGGTTCGTGGCCACCGCTGCGGATTTAGCAGATTACTTCATCTACATTCGAGACACAAACGGTACACTTGTACACAGTTCTGACGTATCTTATCACCTCAGATCATTAACTGTGGCAATTGATAGCGATTTCAAAGAAGGCCTTCAAAAAGGGGGTAGTTTTGAAATTTGTATACAGGGTAAAACATCGAATAACTTCGCTAGGAAATGGTTTGAAAGCCAGTGTCAATTTGTGCCGAATAACTTCAATTCCTGGCCGAAAAAGTTGGTCATAGATAAGAGAAGGTTGTCGAAAAAAAGGGTATCCTATCGTGTTTCAAATAGTGTCCTTGGGTTAGTGAGCGATTCGATTTTGATAACGCTCTGCATTTTCATAGGCGTCTGTTTTAGGAGGCTAGCTGATTTGGAGGTGTGATTTTGGGTTTCGACCTATGGACGCCCCGTAGGTAGTTTGAAAATGCGAACGAGGGTAGGTGGAGATTTCGAAAATTCGCTTTTTTTTGGTCGAGGAGTCGAAATTTGGAGGTTGTTGAGCTTTAAAATGAATCTTAAAATTGGTGACGCACTTTTTGCAAAAAAAAAAAAATCTTAAGCTACACTTTTCAAAATGAAAGAACTAAAAAATATTTTTTGATTTGATCTTTTGGTCACTTATGGTAATTATGGTAGAAGCAAATGACCATGCAAGTCGCTACCACCTAAGGACAATTGCAACTGAGACTAAATTAGGTAAAAATCGTACCTGAAGCCTTTTAGACGCGTTCCTGAAGACTAAGTTAGAACTTTTCGCGAATAAGGATACTTTTTATCACAATTAAATTATTGAAATGACATACATAAATGTTTGAAAGAACTTGATTTGCTCAAGGAAATCATTGCTCAAATATTAAAATCAATATAACAAAAAAATCTGCGAAAATAGCAGTGTTTATTCACAAGACAGCAATTTGACTGTGTTCTAAGCCTCAATCTGAATCTCAATATTTTAGATTTTATTTATAATTTATATTAAAATTTATATCTATTACGGCAAACTTTTCTGTATGTGGTGAGGGCGCCACTGGCTAATAATGTTGCTAGGTTGTTAAAACTACCTGAGAAGTGGGAAATTATAACGATTCCTGATATCATCGATGATAAAATTACAAATATGTAATAATAATATGAAAAATCATTTATTTTATTGACAAATTTTAGTAAGAAGTCATAAAATTCGCGATTTTATTTATCAATATTTAACATGTGATTTCAAATGTCTAATAATAATAATGATAATAAAAATTATTTTATTTAATTTAAAAATACATTTAAAAACACATTACAATAAAAAACATTTTTAAGACCGTAATTTTATTAAACTAACTTAAATATTTTTTTATTTGGGGAAATTGAAAATTGTACTTGACAACACGACAGTTTTCGATAAATCGCCACACACAGAGAAGTTTATCGGACTTTATTTTAATCTATACCGAAGTCACAAAAATATCGAATCTATGTAGTTTGTATCGGCGTTTGTGATATTTGTGATGCTACTCCAAAATTTGGCTTTAATGTTCTTTTTTTTGCTTTGTACTGATTTTATTGTATACCATTATACTATATAATACTTTATTTATACTCATTAAAAAGTGTGTGTGTATGTATGCATGAATCGCGCCAAACAGCTAGTCCGCTCTGAAGTTGTTGCGAGTTGATGTAGTCATACAATTTGCTATGGCGACACCGATTCATTTCTATATTCGGAGCGGACTAGCAGTTTTATGCGGACTATGTATATAATACTTTATATTCATTAAAAAATGTGTGAACACTTAAGGAATTATACTTCTTTGGCATAATTAATAAAAAAATAAATAAACACATTTTTTTTGTATCGCATCGTAACTAAAAAATATTTTTTCTACAAAACTTGCAATTGGTATTTGAAATTTACTGACCAATTATATGGTGATGATTTTATTTGTATATTTGTAAAAAAATCCTTGTAATTTTCCCAAATGCCCAAAAAAGAAGTGTAACTTCAAATAAAAAAAAATATTGTTTGGATATTTATTATTTATTGATATTATTTTATATAATATTTGTAAAAGATTAAGCTTTTATTAACTCTGGTATTTGCAAATGATATTTATCGAGATGAATCTGGCAAGCCTAAATACCATGACCCCGTTAATCTTCAGACATAGAACGGTTCAGACACGGCCCGTGACAGACAAGATAATTTTCGTCTATAAAATATGTATTGATGGCTATGTAACAATAAATTATGTATAGAAAATGTTTTGTCTGTATATACAGGGTGAATTTTTCAAAATGAACTCGTTTCAAATATAAAATGAACTCGTTCGTTTCCAGCTAGGGAAAAAGATTTTTATACAAACAAATGATGCAGTTTTAATTTTTATCAAATCTGCTACATGACTCCTTTTAGCATTTTTCGTTAATCCATATAATTTCGTATTAGGCCCTGAAGGCCCATTAGAAAAATTCACCCTGTATGCTATAAATTAATAAAGACTTACTTCAAGTTCATGTTTTCGCATCACAAATATGTTTTAATGATTTTTTTTTACTTTTTGTTATACGTATTATAAATTTCGACTTTTTTACACAATTTATATTATTTATTGAAATTATTTTTAGCATCACAAAAAATGTTTTAAATACACAAAAAGAGTGCAGCTTTTTTAACTATTTTTATGAAAAAATAAAAAAAAAAATATTTTTTGTAACAATAAATATATTTTATACATATTTTTAATATTATATTTTATACAATGTATACTTATTGATAAGGGAAAATAAAATCCGTCCATTTTGTACCATTTTTATTGAAATAAATAAAGTTACCTATTTTTAGAACTAATAAATGCATTTTCTTTTTAACCTAAAATTATAATAAAAGCGAAAGAAGTTTTACTTCTTAAGCATAATAAATATAATATGTCTAATAACTCGCGTAAAACTGCTAGTCCGCTCTGAATATAGAAATGAATCGCGTCGCCATAGCAAATTGTATGGCTACACCTGCTCGCAACAACTTCAGAGTGGACTAGCAGTTTGGCACGGACTATACACGCTACAATACATTATGATCTGTATTTATTAATAAATACAATACGTGTTACATCGTCGCGCATAAAATCGACCCACGCTAAAAATATATTCAGATCTACTTTCATAAACTTATAAAAAAAGGAAGTGTAACTTCAAAAACATTTGAAAATAGCTAAATATGGAAATAACAGCCTTTCCTGTCACGTTATTGTTACGTTCGTCCACGATTTTTAAATATTTTCAAATTGATTTAATTTTGAACTTGATCAATAGATGGCGCCACTAGCAGGGTCTAGCTAGTCTAATCACGCTTTCGAAGTTTTGTAAACATCCTGAAGCCGCCCAAGCGATGAGATGAGCGACTTCGATTATTTTCCCATATAATTCTTTGATCATACTATCTATGCAAAAAATTAACATAGCACATAAACTAGGTGAAATAAATAATACGTTGCTTACAATAGTATAGTCCGCGCCAAAGTTCTAGTCCGCTCTGAAGTTGTGCGCTGGTTTAGTTAACATATACTCCGTAACTATACTCTGTAACAAATACTCCGTAAGGGCACACTAAAGAGACATTTAGATTGAGAGAGTTCCTCGCACGTTTCAGGTTATGTGATACGAGACTCGCATATAACATATTTTGAAGTTCATACGAGTATCGTATCGTACAAATCAGTTTGAATTATTTTTCAGTGCGAGATTTCTCATTGGAGTTTAGTTATTATGCAATTGTAATTCAAGGAACAACGTGTTAGATACTCCCAAACCATTTCTTCTCGTCCAAACCAAATCTTGAAATACGATTATTGCTTTGAAATTATGTTTACACGGACGCAATAAAATATTCCATACGAGGCAATTAATGAGCGAGAAGGGCGATTGTTTAGACGAACAAAATATTTTATATTCCTTCGATAATCGCATCTTCGAGACGAAAAACTCCATCTAAATGGGCCTTAACTGCGCGATGACCCGCGGGCGAAACCGGGCAGCGGAGGGTGCCGGGGGCCGCACTGTCTTCGTCCCGCTAATATCTACAATTTGCTATTGCGTTGCTCGTTTCTATATTCAGAGCGGACTAGCAGTTTGGCGCTAAATACTTATTTACTAAAATTAACTATTACTATCCCTCTTCTGACCTGCGTATGTTAGATCTGGATGGGATAGTTCATGGTCAGAATAATCCTTGTAAAAAGGTGCTGTTTTGTACTCGTGGATGTTGGGCTGCGACCAACTTGGATGGTAGGAGTTGAGTTCGGCGCCGGGCACGTGTGATTCTGAAAATAATTATAATTTTTTTTTTTTTTATAATATAAGAGTAGCAGACGAGCATGCAGTCCACCTGATGGTAAGTGGCTACTGCCGCCCATGGACATCTGTAATCAACCCCAGATAGGATTAGATATTCCTACCTGAGGTCGGTCACAGATGCGCCGCTACCCCTGAGGACTAAGCTGGAACGCCTCGGAAAAGTCTGTCTCCCTTACCACACCCTTCAAACCGGAACACAGCAGCGCTTAACACTGCTAATTATTAATTTATTTATTTATTAATTATTAATTTATTTATTTAATTAATTATTAAATTATAATATTATAATTAAATATTAATTAAAATTGTTAATTGTTGCCTTAACGGCAAAATAAGAGGATATTATACTTTGTCTTAACATCCATTGCACCTTATTTAGTAAATAAAGATTATGATTAATTTTAAAGGTACTACTAGTTTATTCATCTACAGGCGTAGAACGTATCAGCCACAGACCGTGATTGATAAAATATTGTATAAAAATACGATTTGGTCTGACGCAGGTCGTGCCTGAAACGTTCATTGTCTGTAGATAAATGAGACTTATATTGTTTTTATACCGAAATCCACAATTTCGTCCGTTTCTGACGCACAGCTCTGGATTCGACTCCCGGGTTTAAAATGTACATTTGTGTTCTAGATACTTGTGTATTTCCTAGGTCCATAGCACCCATGTCACTAGTGTTACAGTACCACAGTACGTAACATCACACTTTTTTTTTTTTTTTTTATAATATAGGAGTAGTAGACGAGCATGCAGTCCACCTGATGGTAAGTGGCTACTGCCGCCCATGGACATCTGTAATCAACCCCAGATAGGATTAGATATACCTACCTGAGGTCGGCCACAGATGCGCCGCTACCCCTGAGGACTGAGCTGGAACGCCTCGGAAAAGTCTGTCTCCCTTACCACACCCTTCAAAACGGAACACAGCAACGCTTGTTCCGTTTGTTCCACTGATGTTATTAGGCAGAAATAGGTGTGGCGGTGGTGCTGCCGGAGTCGAACCACAAAGGGTTCTACCACCTTTAACTACACTTATTCAAATATGGACCACATAATTGCTGATTTTTGATAATTTACTTTTAAATACGTATCCTATTTTTATACAAGTATTAGCTGACCCGGCAAACGTTGTGCTGCCATATAAATAAAAAAATGTTAAGGGTGAACAACCCTTACCACTTAGGGGTATGAAAAATAGATAGTAGCCGGTTCTCAGACCTACTGAATACGCATATAAAATTTGGTGAAAATCGGTAAAGCCGTTTCGGAGGAGTACGGTAATTAACATTGTGACACGAGAATTTTATATATAAGATTTTGGAATACTCAGTCTTGCTTTGAGTTATGAAATGTCATCTGATTTTTGCAATGCCTTTTGTAATGGAAGTGTGATAAATTAGTGCATAAAGATGTATTAGTGTAAATGTTACTGATTATGGAAGAATATATTGTATTTGAAATTCCTTCTGTACCCTTACCATGACTTTTTACGTTTTGACAAATATGACTGTTTTGGTATTTGTTTACGTATTTGCCCATACAATTACCAATCAGCGCCCCTAGCGGATATTATCAGAACTATAGTGTCAGTAACGTAACATTAAATGTCTAAATTGACAAAATGGCGCTTTATGTTTTGTCTCTCTTTCTTCCGAACATGTGAGGCAGACAGAAAGACTTGAGCACTTACTTATTGTTACGTTTACTCAGTCTACTGAAGCAAACGGAACAGTAGCACTACCATGAGTTCACAACAGTATTACTCGCTAGCGACTGCGTAAAATAAATGTATGAAAAATTGTACAGCGCCTCTGGTGGTTACTCGTAGAACTAAATTCCGTAGTGTGAGCCACTCGTAACGTGAAAAACCTATCCAAAATCAAATCGCTAGCGAATGTCATTATGATCTATTGCCATACAAATTCGGTCCCATGAGTCATTAATTTGACAGACGTTGTCAAGAAATACCGTAACGATAGTAGTTATGTTATTCACTAGCAAAATGACAATAGTTTTCTATTTACAATTTCTATAGTGGCGTTTCTATGCCAACTCATGGTAGTGCTACTGAATATTGGATTCAGTAAACGTAACGTAAAATTGTGGGATGTTTTGAAAACTCATGGTAAGGGTACTGAGCGTTTAGTAAGTGTTATTTAAATAATTAAAATATTAACAAAATCTTATTAAAAGCCTTACCGATTCCGGACAAACTTCTTTCATGACCTGAAATAGACCACATAATTATTTAAGTACATTTAATAAGATTTTGTCAGTATTTTTGTTAGAGAAATTAAATTTTGGAAAGTTAAAAAGTAAATAAAAAACACAGTTAATGGTATGGTACTTGATCGTATGATACTTATAACAAATAGGAAATTGAATAAAAAATGTATGCGGGAACGATTTTAGGGTTCCGTACTCAAAGGGTAAAAACGGTACCCTATAGTCCGGGTAAAACTGCTAGTCCGCTCTGAATATAGAAATGAATCGCGTCGCCATAACAAATTGTATGACTACACCTGCTCGCAACAACTTCAGAGCGGACTAGCAGTTTGGCGCGGTCTATACTAAGCCTCCGCTGTCTGTCCACCTCTCTGTCTATCACAGGGCTCTATCTCTAGAACCGTAATAGATAGACATTTATTTGTTTATCGAGCATATGAAATATTGGTTTCTGTTATAACTGATAACAGAAACTTCTAAAAATAAAAATAGCAAAAAATGAATGGAGGTCGCTAATCGCTATAAGAAACGACAATTTCGCGGCGTTTTTCACTTTATCTATTAAACTATAATAGGAAGACATTTACAATTTATAGCATTTACTATGATTTACAGCTGCTATGATATAAACAAATACTAAATAAAAAAAAATAAAAAAAAAGGTCATACGGAACCCTCCGTTACGAGTTCGACTCACACTTGACCAATTTTTTTTGCCTAAGTAGCCATAGATACGTAATTGGGCTCTGACTCGTGGAAAGTGGCTATGTCGAGCATAGTGCGTTTTTTACCAATATAAATAAAAGAACGGTTTACTTTGTTCGCGCCTCGCACAAAAAATACTTCGTAGATTTCAATCAACTTTTTCAGATCACTTCTTAGACCCTTGGTACCAATTTTGAAAAAAAAGTATTACGACATATTCAATTTAATAGTGAGTTATCGGTTGACCTCTCTGAAGTACGGAGTGCCATACATAAGGAGGGTCAATTAAAATGGACGAATTAGTTTTTTATTCCGACAACCAAATAGGGATTGAAAGTTTTTTGAAATTAAGCCGATTTTAGTGCATTTTGCTCTATGGTATGGTGGAATATGCTACAGTCAATTGTTATAGATGATAGAAATAATAAATGAACATACAGTCCACCTGATGGTAAGAAGTCACTGCCGTATGGACATCTGTAATCAACCCCAGATAGGATTGGAGTTCGACGAGGTCGGTCACAGATTGCTACCCTTGGGGAGTAAGTTAGAACACTTTGTATAAGTACCTATCTTACCACACTTCAAACCAGAACACAGCAGAACTACACTGCTGTTATAAAGCAGAAATATTTTAAAGGTAGTAAAACCATTTGTGCTTCAACCCTGGCGGCAACCCGCCACACCTGTCTCCCTAATGTGTTCCGATTTAAAGGATGTGGTAAGGAAACATACTTCGAGGCGTTCGAGGAATCTCATCCTATCTGGGGTTGATACAGATGGGCGGCAGTAGCCACTTACCATCAGGTGGACTGCATGCTCGTCTGCTATTCCTATATTATTAAAAATGGGTCTGTAGTAAGATTCTGTAAGATGCTGTATGTCTTAAGAAAAGAAACTTAAAGATGGTTAACTTATTGTGATAATGGAGTTACAGTCAAAATAACTAAGATCAAAATGATCAGAATGGTAATCAAAAACCAGAATGATTTTCCCACGTTTGAAATACATTAGCACTAGCCATTATATTGTCATTTGTATTCGATTTTTTATTCAGAGTCCAAAACGAATCCATTAACTATTGTTTGGCAGAACGTGTGAAATATAAAAAGTGGACGCCATTTTACTTTTATTTAGTTAGATATTTGTGTCAGTGGTAGGAATGTGCGGTGTGGTTAGTAAATAATTGTAGCCTAGTGAAATCTGAGGTTTCATACTTTTTTATAATATAGGAGTAGCAGACGAGCATACAGTCCACCTGATTGTAAGTGGCTACTGCCGCCTTTTCACATCTGAAATCAACCCCAGATAGGTTTAGATATTCCTACTTGAGGTCGGCCACAGATGCGCCGCTACCCCTGAGGACTAAGCTGGAACGCCTCGGAAAATTATGTCTCCCTTACCACACCCTTCAAACACAACAGCAGCACTTAACGCTGCTGTTATTAGGCAGAAATAGGTGTGGCGGTGTTGCCGCCGGAGTCGAACCACAACGAGCTCTACCACCTTCAAACTTCTTGACTTCTGGACGACGATCTGTGTTACAGCTTATTTACATGTAAAATGATTGATAGAGAGATCATTTATTAGAATCCCAGATAAGTTTGAAGGCCTACATCAGATTTATCCTAACTATGAATAGATTTTGTAAACTTACCATGGTGTTCAAAGTGTGGTGCCCATGACCACCCGTGGTGGTGGTCAGACTGTTTGTTCTTCAGAGCCGTGAAGAAAGCTGCAACCTGTAATTAAATTTATAAATAATTAAAATATGAACAGTGTCAAACGCTGCTGTGTTCTGGTTTGAAGGGTGTGGTAAGGGAGACATACTTTTCAGAGGCGTTTCAGCTTAGACCTCAGGTAGCGTAGAGATGTTAAATATAATCGATTTTTATTTTAATCGATTATTATTTTCCTTTAATCAGTAATAATAATCGATTTTTTTTATAAATCGATTCTTGTCCATTGATCTCACATCCCTAAGATAGCGGCGCATCTGTAGTCGACGTCAGGTAGGAATGTAATCCTATCGGTGTTGATTAATTACAGATGTCCATTGGCGGCAGTAGCCCTACCATTAGGTGGACTGCATGCTCGTCTGCTACTCATATATTATAAAAAATAAATTTAGTATTCCGTTTAAACAAGGAATCAAACCGGTATCCTAACGAAAATTAACAGTACTTTCACGAAATTTAAAAAATGGGATAATTACATTGAATCCATATATTTCGACTTTCACTCTATTTAAATTTATCGCATAACATTAATGTGTTTTTAACTTAAAACCTTAATTAGGGACCTTAATATATTTTTAAGAAGCGGCTTTGTAAAAAGCGTACTATAAACTAAACGATAATTTGGCAGATAAAACGGTGTGGTCTTATAAAAAAGAACTTCGAAAAATTAGGGAATTATGATAAAAATATTATTAAAAAATAGTCTATTTATATCACTTCCATTTAGATGAATCCAACGACACCTTTGAAGGTGGTAGAACCCTTTTTGGTTCGACTCCGGCGGCACCACCGCCACACCTATTTCTACCTGATAACAGCAGCGTTAACCGCTGCTGTGTTCTGGTTTGAAGGGTGTGGTAAGGGAGACATAATTTTCCGAGGTGTTCCAATTTAGTCCTCAGGGGTAGCGGTGCATCTGTGGCTGAGCTCAGGTAGGAAACTTATCTTATCTGGGGATGATTACAGATGTCCATGCGCAGAAGTAGCCGCACCCTTCCACAAAAATGAAACCACTGCTTCACGTTAGAAAAAGGTGTCACACCTTTTTCTAAGCGGTACCTTTCGGTCAAACTTCTATATTATAATACTACATGTGATATCTCAATTATAAGTTCTAATAAATACTCGTATATTTCAATTAAAATGAATTAAAGAACAACAAAATAGACTTAAATACTTGACACATAATCAAAAAATATCAAAAAACGATCAAAATCATATCTAGACCGAAATTTGAAAGTTAATTAGACTTTGTCTAGAATCTAGACTGACATTTGAAAGTTAGACGCAACACGCTGACCACACCTTTTTACGCATTTTCTTTTTGTGGTGACTCGCCAACACCATTTTTATATTTTGAACTTATACTTTTTTTGGAATGTAAAAAGAAATTGTTGCTAACCGTATTATATACACAGGATGATTTTTTTAGCTAGCTTTTGAAATTTTTGGTATGGCGATGCTGAAAGCTAAAAAAACTGAAAGCTGAAAGGCTGTTTTTGATAAAAATTAAAACAGCATCATTACATTTTTGAAACTAACACTGCATCAATCGTCATTAGATTTATCAAATCTATTTCCCGAGAATTATTTCATGTTTAAAACACACCTGTACCCTTACCATGAGTTTTTACGTTTTGATTAATATGACTGTTTTGGTATTTGTTTACGTATTGGCCCATACTAATTCCAGGTTCTGACACAATCCGCTAGGAGCGCTGATTGGAAATAGTATGGGCAAATACGTAAACAAATACCAAAACAGTCATACTTGTCAAAACGTAAAAACTCATGGTAAGGGTACTGTATGTATGTATGTATATCTCCTTGTCTGTCTGTTTGTCCATTACGCTTTACTACATTAATTCGATCGCCATGAAACTTTAAGAAGTTAGGAATAACTGTATTCTAACCAAGTTTTTTTTATATTATAGGAGTAGTAGACGAGCGCGCAGTCCACCTGATGGTAAGGCTACTGCCGCCCATGGACATCTGTAATCAACTCCAGAAGGGATTAGATATTACTACTTGAGGTCAGCAACAGATGCGCCGCTACCCTGAGGACTAAGCTGGAACGCCTCGGAAAAGTATATCTCCGATTATGGTGACCGCTCTGCCCCACGGGCCGTCTAACGGCGGATATAACTTATAATCTAAAAACCAACCTTAGCAGAGCTGACAGCAATTTTGAAGATCAGCAGCGCCATCCCAATAGCCACAGACTTGGCGGTCATGATGGTGGTGACCAGCATCCAGGTTGAGGTAGCTCCGACGTGGAAGATCAGGGGTAGCATTCCCATGGCCATCTTCTTCATGTTGCGACCTTCTGGAGACAGGGGACGGGGTTAGAAGAATTTACCAATGAGTTATTAATCTAGCAGTTGTGGTTAAGAAACTCGGCCTCTTGATCGAGGGGTTCAATTCCCGGGCACGCGCCTCTGATTTTGCAAATTTATGTGCGTATTAGAAATTAATTATCACTTGCTTAAACGGTGAAGGAAAACGTCGTGAGGAAACCAGCATGTCTGAGAAATCTTTAAAATAAGTTTTCAAAAGGTATGTGAAGTCTACCAATACGCACTTGTCCAGCGCGGTGGACTATGGCCTAATCGTTCTCATTATGAGAGGAGACACGTGCCCAGTAGTGGGACGATAATAGGGTGATGATGATGATGTTAATTTATTAAATTATTAGGGTTCCGTACGTAAATAGTAAAAACGGAACCCTATTATTAAGCCACTACTATAGTCCGTCAGTCACTGGGGTCTTTTGGTCCGTAATAAGTATACACTTAATTTTTCTACAGTGCATGTATTTGTTTTTATAGTGTTGGGGGTATCTCCAATGAAAGACATGAATCCAGCTAGTTATTTTTAATTAATTCCATGACCTCCACAAACATCGTCCTTGACATCTGCCGTTTCCCGCCATAATCCACTTTTGTTTTTTTAAATCACGAATACAGCGTTACAGACAATTTAAATATATGGCCAGCATTATTTTTCGAGTGAAAGGTTTTAAACTTATTTTAATTTTATTTATTTTTATAATGTTAAACTAACGCAATAAGGTATAATAATAAATGTGACCTTACAATAGCAAAGCGTATTTATAGCATAACAACATAGAGGTAGGTAACAAAAACTACTAAAAATCTAAAAAAATGAAAATAAATGTGGGCCAAATCTTGAAAATACTCCTTCACAGGGACAGCCAACGCCATACAAGAAACCATTATTTTCGACGTTTTTACATAGATTAGTAAAGATTACTCACTCCTAACAAGAAAATGTACCCAGTTTTGAGAATTGAAATAGTTGCGTAAAAAAGTTTTGGCACGTCTCCGTGCTAAAATGTCCTTAAAATATTTGAAATAATTATTTATTTATTACGTAAATTACGTAATTATTACGTAAATTAGTTATTTATTGGTAAATTTTCTCTAAAAATGTTTTTATTTGTCAAGGATTCAAAAAAAGAACTTACTAAAATAAGCCGTTTGTGGCTTCATTCAATTTCAAGGCGGCGAAGCATCTTTACTAATCTATGCGTTTTTACCACACTTTTTAACACGTTGAAGGTGGTAGAACCCTTTGTGATTCGACTCCGGCGGCACCACCGCCACACCTATTTCTACCTAATAACAGCAGTGTTACGGCTACTGCCGCCCATAGACATCTGCCCATAGACAACCCCAGATAGGATTAGATATTCCTATCTGAGGTCGGCACAAATGCGCCGCTACCCCTGAGGACTAAGCTGGAACGCCTCGGAAAAGTCTGTCTCCCTTACCACACCCTTCAAACCGGAACACAGCAGCGCCTAACACTGCTGTTATTAGGTAGAAATAGGTGTGGCGGTGGTGCCACCGGAGTCGAACCACAAAGGGTTCTACCACCTTCAAAATTAAACAATAATGCTTGGTAAATTATATATGATGTGCCGAAAATATCTAGATACTATTACGAGCTTTTGCCCGCGGCTTCGCTCGTGCTACGAAGTAATATTTTCATCCTCTATTTTATTCTCTTGGGGGTAGAATTGATCAAAATCCTTTCTTAGCGGATGCCTACGTCATAACATCTACCTGCATGCCAAATTTGCGCCCGATCCGTCCAGTGGTTTGGGCTGTGAGTTGATAGATCACTATGTCAGTCAGTCACCTTTGAGTTATATATATTTAGAAAATACTGTGTGGTAGTATCTAGACCTACTCTTTAAACCTTTCCCATTTATAGGAAGACACTTGAACCCAGCAGTGGGACTCGAAAAGGATTGTCATTATAATTTTTTTTATTGTAATAAAATAATAATCTTTAATTAACGATAATAAGCTCGACCTTGAACTTAAAAAAACACTTCAAAAATAAAAATCATAGAGATAGAAAGAATATAAAATTGTTTTACATTTATTGGGTGTTTAAAATCAAGGCAAAGCAAATTAAAAAAAAAAAAAACTTAGATCAGAAAATAAAAAAGTTAAAAAACTTACGTCGTCCTGTCTCCTCGACTTTTGTCTTCATTTCTTCATAATGCAACAACCTCCCTAACTCACTATGACCTAAATATTTATCATTAAGACCTTCCAACCATTTAGCTAATTTACCAGCATATTCCGACAATTTAGTTTCCAAATTTTCTTCTAAGGCTGTTAAAAACTTCGTTTTTTCTGCTGAAGTAAAAAACCGCGGGATAATAAAAAAAAATAATGTCAATGTCAAAACCGTTCGCGCCATTTTCGAGTGCGTCCAAGAGCGACACGGAATTATGACTGACAGTACTGCTCCAAGTAAATCGAAAGTAATTTCGATTACCCCGATTTTAGGCAGAATTGAAACAATCTCCATATGTTTAAGTAGCTTAGGCACGCGGTTTTGTCTGCGTAGTCGATGCTTTACACTGTACTGATTAAATTATATTTTGACGCGTAAAAAATGAGTTTTATGTTTTAAAGTAATAATTAAATATAATGCGTTTTAAAACAATATTTACAATTATATTTTAGATTTAGATTTTCCGCTAGAGTAAGTATCATTTTTGACATCTGTAATCAACTCCATATAGGATTACATATTTCTATTTTCTACCTGAGGTCGGCAACATATGCGCCGTTACCCCTGAGGACTAAGCTGGAACGCCTCGGAAAAGTATGTCTCCCGTACCACACCTTTCAAACCAGAACAGTAGCGCTTAACATTGCTGTTATTAGGCAGAAATAGGTGTGGCGGTGGTGTCGCTGGAGTCGAAACACAAATCGTTCTACCACCTTCAAAATTCTTTGTAAAGGAATGTTAATCATTAATAATGACAAATAAAATAAATATAGTTCAAAAAACTAAAAAACACGCTTTTATGATAAAATCAACTAAACAGTAGAAAATAATTTTCAATCTAGGAATCAATTAGGAACAGTAAATAGTATAATTGTGAAGAAAGCGTGGGGTGCTCCACTTATCAGTTATTTTGATATTATAACGAGACAATTAAATTTTATTTATTTATATAGATAAAGTGCGTCATTTCGATCGTCTTATTCTTTATTTTTAAAACACTTTTATTACTTTTTATTAACACCTGACACTAGAGAAATCATTATTCCCATTGTAAGTACTTACATATAAATTTAAACTACTTTCCATTTGAAACAATATATATTTTTTTGTCTTCATAGCCGTCAATTTGGTGTCTCTAAATTAGAAAAAAAATGTTCCTATTTACGTTAGAGATATGTGCGGTAGAGAAAATGGCCAAGTGTGAGGCGAAATGACGTACTTAGGGTTCCGACGATGGAATTTTATTTCTTTTTACGGTTCCGTACCCAAAGGGTAAAAACGGAACCCTATTACTAAGACTTCGCTGTCTGTCCGTCTGTCACAGGGCTCTATCTCCGGAACCGTAATAGATAGACACATGATTTTTTACAGAGGATGCATAACGGTGGCCGCTATAACAACAAATACTAAAAATAAAATAAAGTTGAATATTAATGGGGGTCTCCATACAACAAACCGGATTTTTTCGGTATTTTTGGATCTAACTGTTAAACCGTACTAGAAAGACGGTTGATTTTTTTACAATCCGTTTACTACTATACCTGCTATTATAAATACAACTAAATAGAACCATAAAATATATTTTAATATAGTTAATTTAATTTTATTATACGTTGTTTACGTATCATTCATCATCACCCCAACGCCATCTATTGTTGTGTCATATAAGTAAGTATTGTTGAAAATAATAAAATGAATAAAAATAAGCAAAAAATAATGAACATTTGGTGGTACGGAAGCCTCCATATGCGAGTTCGCCTCGTATATTATTTATTACGCGAAATATTTTTACTCGTCTGCGGAGGGTAATGTATTCTCAGCGTATGTTTACGTCACGTGTTTTTTTTATTGTATCCCTTCCATTGTCATTATTTTCTTTGTATGCATGTTTTTTGTATGTTGTTACTTGTATAATATATGGTTGGTATGGTATTAATATATGGCATGTAAAATATATGGTTTCTTTCTTTCTTTCTTTCTTTATTCTTTGACACGATCTACAGCGCAAACGGCTTGACGGATTTTAAAATGCGGTGTTGTTGGATTCGTCTAAATTATAGGACCGATATATCGTATAGGACCATGATATAAAAATACAGGCTACTTATTTCTAAATGAATGTGGAATTGTTTTATGAAAATGTGCGGTATCAAGATGGCGACTGTTTAATTAACTTAATATTCTTTGTATAAGAAATACTAAAAAAAAATGAAAATTTGGTCGTACGGAACCTCAGCCGCCACCCACCACCGCCGCTATTTTTACCTCATAACACCAGTGTTAAGCGCTGCTGTGTTTTGGTTTGAAGGGTGTGGTAAGGGAGACATACTTTTCCGAGGCGCTCCAGCTTAGTCCTCAGGGATAGCGGCGCATCTGTGGCCGACCTCAAGTAGGAATATCTAATCCTATCTGGAGTTGATTACAGATGTCCATGGGCGGCAGTAGCCTTACCATCAGGTGGACAGCGCGCTCGTCTGCTACTCCTATATTATATATAAACAAAAAGCTTCGAAAAAAACGAAATGGAATACATTTAATTTATCAATTTAATAGGCCTACAGAGTACAGACGCAAATTGTCAATTACATTTTTTTATCTTTTGCTACTGCTTGCTTGAAATTGTAATTGAAAGTTTTTTTTTCTTATAGATAATTGAAACTCGATCTCTCGGCGGGTTCAAGGCTACCGGCGGGTTCAAGATCTACCGGCGGGTTCAAGGTTCGAATCCTAAGCAAGCATGTACTGTCCCTGTAGTTCCGAGACTAGAATAGGGCTACAGTATCCCCTGCCTGCCGTAAGAGGCGACTAAAAGGGAGCTTCCGAGGTTGCGACAAGAGTGGGAGCTCGAACCGTCTGGACAGCGACCCTAGGATGGACGACGGTATGTGTTACGCATACCGTTGTACACATCAGACGGTGTGGCGAGCGTCATGCTTAGGTTGCGTTCCTTTGAAGATCCCGGAGTCCTTTACGCACCGCCGAGAACATAACCTATAGGACACCGCGCTTGCCAAGTGCGTATTGGTAGACTTCACATACCTTTGAGAACTTTTTTTAGATTCCTCAATATGCAGGTTTCGTACGATGCTTTCCTTCACGGTTTAAGGGAGTGATAATTAATTTCATATACAAACATAGTTTTCAAAAATCAGTGGTGCCTGGAATTTGAGCCTCGGATCCATTAATCAAGAGGCCGAGTTTCTAAACCACTGCTTCTATGTTAGAGTAAGTACTTATAATATTCCAAACACTTATTAACTGTTAAAATGTAGTATACAGGGTGAATTTTTCAAATAGGCCTTCAGGGACAAATCCGAAACTATAAGGATTAGCTAAAAGTGCTGCAAGGAGTTACGAGGCCGATTTTTATAAAAATTAAAACTGTATCATTAGTTTTTTTCAAATATCTTTTTACTTAGCTTAAAATTTTCCTTTTCCTTTAATTTGTCACATAACATTACTTCCCAGATTTTGATTTATAGATCCCTTATAAGCAACACTATCAGATAGTGGAATAATATAGAGGGTGTATTTTTTTTCAAAATTAACTCATTCGATTCCCGGCTAGGGAAAAAGTTATTTTAAAAAAGTAATAATGCAGTTTTAGTTTATATTTCGGTAACTCTTTTCAGCATTTTTCGCCAATCCTTATAGTTTCGGATTTGGCCCTGAAGGCCCGTTTGAAAAATTCACCCTGTATACCATTTATTAATATTACCGCTGCGATTTTTTTTGCAAGTCATACACGGCCATTTTCAGAATAGTCTCGCTTAGGTTAGTCTCTGTTTTATGTTAAAAGTTTTATCAGCCCTAACATCAGATACATATCTAATAAGCAAGACTGAATTTATGTCTAACTAGTTAGAAACAGGAACTTAATATATTTACGTCTGTTATTAAAAATCAATCCAATGTTTTGCCTAACAAGTTCCACACACACTCCTAACAAGAAAATGTACCCAGTTTTGAGAATTGAATTGCGTAAAAAAGTTTTGCCACATCTCCGTGCTAAAATGTCCCTAAAATATTTGAAATAATTATTTATTTCAAATATTTGTGTGGTAAGGGAGACAGACTTTTCCGAGGCGTTCCAGCTTAGTCCTCAGTGGTAGCGGCGCATCTGTGGCCGACCTCAGGTAGGAATATCTAATCCTATCTGGGGTCGATTACAGATGTCCATGGGCGGCAGTAGCCGCTTACCATCAGGTGGACTGCATGCTCGTCTGCTACTCCTATATTATAAAAAAAAAATTATGTAAAATATGCAGTATTAGTTATTTATTCGTAAATTTTCTCTATTCAAAAAAAGAACTTACTAATAAGCCGTTTGTGGCTTCATTCAATTTCAAGGCGGCGAAGTATCTTTACTAATCTATGACCAAAAATTGATATTTGACAATTTTTGTTAAGAGTACTACTTCGATATTAACAAAATTTACTAAACTTGCAATATTAGCTAGCTTGTAGGGTGTTGTTTTTTTTGGGTTTTGAAAAAAATCCCTCCCAGTTAGTCTCAAACAATCCAAAAGAAATATACCTTAAAAATATTTAAAAAATGGCTCTACGCACCATGTTAGAAAAAAATTATAACTGAATGTTTATTAAAATTTTTATAAAAAACGAGAAACGTAGATTTTTAATCATAACAATTCAATTATATCTTAATTAAAATATTTTAAGTATATTCTTCATTTATTTAAAATGCCAGTGGCTATTTTGACAATGTGACGTCACTACTATAGTAACAAAAGATTTTTGTAGTTTCTACTCATAGATTAGTAAAGATACTTCGCCGCCTTGAAACTGAATGAAGCCACAAACGGCTTATTAGTAAGTTCTTTTTTTTAATTCTTGTCCAATAAAAACATTTTTAGAGAAAATTTACGAATAAATAACTAATACTGCGTAATTTACATAATAAATAAATAATGATTTCAAATATTTTAGGGACATTTTAGCACGGAGACGTGGCAAAACTTTTTTACGCAACTATTTCAATTCTCAAAACTGGGTAAATTTTCTTGTTAGGAGTGAGTAATCTTTACTAATCTATGTGTCTACTAAAGTTTTTAAAATAACGAGTGAAACAAAATGGCTGCGTTTGCGAGCGAAAATTCATAATGATAAATTACAGATCACTTTTCAGTTTTACAAAATAAAAATAAAACTCAAGTATACAAGTATTTATTAACACTTTTTTGGACTTCGTCATTTGAAACTACTCTCTCTACGCCACTTATTCTCGAGTGTTTTGGATCCTCTCACTTTCTTCCAAATTGACCTGTGGTTAGCCATTTTGGTGATCAAAAAGATATAAAAGCCCACAATCTCTTCAGGCATTTGAATGGGCTTGTGGCTAGCACATTAAGATCTAGCTAAATGTAGTTTTAGGGTTCCCTACCCAAAGGGTAAAAAAAAATGTGAGCCGTCACGGGACGCCTGGCAGATGTGAAACATCGACATTATTTTGTAAAAGTAATATGCAGAAAAGAACATATTGTGATAGGAACTAAATATGTCATAATGATAAAATAAAATATTACGATTTTTGCGCATGGCGACGCGTCGCCACACCGTACACACTACTGCATATAGACTGTATATATTTACCATCGTATAGCGTGGCGACGCGTCGCCACGGCATGCGTCGCCACGCCAGAAATCGGTTTTACGTGCGGCTATAGATGTTTCACATCAAAAACGGAACCCTTTTACTAAGTCTTCGCTGCCTGTCCGTCTGTCATGGGGCTCTATCTCTTGAATGGAAATAGATAGACACCTTAAATTTTCACAGAGTATGTACAACGGTGGTCGCTATAACAACAGATACTAAAAATAAAAATCTTGACAATTAATGGGGATTCCCATACCAGAAACCATTATTTTTAGCGTTTTTCGCTTTATCCGTAATACTTAGGTAGACAATTATTTTTTTTACAATGCAGTTACTTCTATGGCTGTTATGTCAAAAAATACTAAAAAATAAAAAACATGACAATTGCCATGATGACAGTATTAAAAATCAAAGAATAAGTGATTTAAGTAAACACAATATATTGAAAGGATCCCAAAAATGACACACTTTAAAAAAAACTTAAAGATTTATTATATTTTCAATAAAATAAAAGTATAAAATACTGCCGTCGGCCATCTTGTCTGAAACGCTAATCGGGCGCGAATGACGTCATTTTTGGGTATTTCACGTAATTGGTTGAAGTTTGTATGGGAAGTTCTAGTGTGACGTCACCAATAGACGCCATGACACCCGCGAGCGTTTTCGCGCTTAATTCAAAATAGGTATAAAAATATATAAGTATAAAAAGTATAAAAAGAAAGAAAGAAGAAATAAAGAAAGATAAAAAGTTTTCGATAAAACTGAATTTATTATCGAAATAATACGATCTTTGTAATCAGTAGACATGTAAGTACATTATAGAAGGGGTTTTCAAAATTTGTCATCATGCCTATTATGTGGTACGGAACCCTCCACGTGCGAGTTCGACTTGCACTGGCCAGTCTTGAAACTATTGACTTCGCACCATAGCAGGTACTTAATCATAGTTTTGTGGCTGACAATGACAACTTTTATTTTCGAAAAATGTAGAAACAGGGCCGGATTTAGAGCAAATCAGTCGGGGGTGCCCTGGGGCGTCCACAAAACAGGGGCCCCACAATAGAGAAAAAAAATCAACGTGTATAGTACGCGCCAAACTGCTAGTCCGCTCTGAAGTTGTTGCGAGCAGGTGTAGTCATACAATTTGATATGGCGACGAGATTTATTTTTATATTCATAGCGGACTTGCAGTGCGAAGTGTACCTCAAGTTTTTTTTTTTTCAAACTACATTGATAAGTAGTACTTGTACTTTTAAATTCTATGTTGAAATAATTTTAAATGTTATCAATAATTTTTTGAAAAAACTTCAATTAACTTGAAAGAAAGAAACTCAATAAACTTTATACGTAAAATAATTAGGTGCCCCTGCTCCTTCGTTGCTTCCAGAGCGTCCAAATCCGGCCCTGTAAAAACAGACCGACTCTAAAACTGGTCCTGAAAAAAGTAAAACTTCAAAACTAGTATTACTTACTAGATCAATGCAATTCTGAAATTGATAGATTATGTAAAATATGATGAATGGTTGTAAGAGACCGGTAGTACTAACTTTTTAGAAAAATGGGTTTTAAACTGTAATCGTATTAATTAACGTTAAATAATATAATATTAATTATATTATTTAATATATATATATATATATATATATATATATATATATTAATATATGAGTAGCAGACGAGCATGCAGTCCACCTGATGGTAAGTGGCTACTGCCGCCCATGGACATCTGTAATCAACCCCAGATAGAATTAGATATTCCTACCTAACGTCGGCCACAGATGCGCCGCTACCCTTGAGGACTAAGCTGGAACGCCTCGGAAAAGTATGTCTCCCTTACCACACCCTTCAAACCGGAACAGCAGCGCCTAACACTGCTGTTATTAGACAGAAATAGGTGTGGCGGTGGTGCCGCCGGAGTCGAACCACAAAGGGTTCTACCACCTTCAAATAATTGATAGTAGGTATTATTTATAATGATTGCTTGTGATTCAAAAAGTAAAACACTATCTTGGTATAACTACTTCTAAATTGCTTCTTATTTAATAATTATTAATTTTATTAAGTAAAAGGAAAATATATAGCAGGTCCGCTGAGATTTTTATAATGTTTTCAAGGATGTGTGAAGTCTATTGCACATTGCTAAGTATATTTAGGATTTTGACTTAACTATTAACCGTCGTAGAGTCAACTTACCCTGATGATGCTCCGTTTTGGAGCGAAACACGTGTTGGTGGTATGTATGGTGGTGTATATATTTAATATTTTGCGTTTGCACGCATCCTTTGTGGGAGGGAGGGTGGTACACACTGCATTGTTTAAAATATATACCATCATACATATTTGTAGCGGATTGTTGCGAAGTAGTTTTAATCTTAACTTAATGCTTTTTACTCTGACAGGAGACCCGTGCCCAGCAGAGAGACAGAAATATCTGACGACTGTATAAATTTATTTTGCAAACTATTTTAATGAACAATTAAAATAACCCATATGTCTCTTGAACCAAAGATACCTACCTAATTCTGCTTTAAATTCTAAAATAACTAAAATATTACAACCGTCATGGTACGAGTCCGTCAAATTAGACGTTGTAATTTAATATGGTTAAATAAATAGCAGGTAACAAGAAATATTAGACCGTTAAGAACAACTCGACGGTTCCCAACCGCTCATTTAGATGTCTGAACTGACTGGAGAGGTTCTCAAAGTTTTAGTTGATCATTTTAAAATATTAAAAAAAATATATGTACCATGTTTTTTTTATGAAGTAGCAATAGCGAACATTTTTTTTATAATATAGGAGTAGCAGACGAGCATGCAGGCCACCTGATGAGAACATAAGCTTTTTCCTATCTGAGATCGGCCACAGATTCGCTGCTACCCCTCAGGACTAAGTTGAATGCCTCGTAAAACTATGTTTCTCTAACCACACATACCGCAGTCCTTCCCGGGGTCGCTTACTGGACGGTTCGAGCTCCCACTCTTGCCGCCCGCAACCCCGGAAGCCCTCTTACGACAGGCAGGGGATACCGTAGCCCTATTCTAGTCCCGGAACTACAGGGACAAATTATGCTATACCTATTTCTGCCTCATAACAGCAGTGTTAAGCGCTGCTGTGTTCTGGTTTGAAGAGTGTGGTAAGGGAGACATAGTTTTCCGATGCGTTCCAGCTTAGTCCTCAGGAGTAGCGGCGCATCTGTGGCCGACCTCAGGTAGGAATATCTAATCCTGTCTGGGGTTTATTACAGATGTCCATGGGCGGCAATAATCACTTACCATTAGGTGGACCGATACTCGTCTGTTACTCCTACATACGCATATTATAAAAAAAAAAGAATTTTATTAATTAATTAATCGAAAACTAATGATAATTTTACAGTTTGAGAAACACTGGCTCTCGAAATCTGAGCTCTAGAGTGTTAGTCAAATAACACCTACACGGAAGCCAAAAAAAGGAATATTTGAAAGTCTGAAAAGCACGACTGAGTCTTATTATCTAGCTTTATGACCCTGGTCTGTCTAGGTCGAAATGACTAATTAAATTCTCATTAGTTAACTTTAACAATATCGAATCATCATCATAAACCTATTATTGTCCCACTGCTGGGCACGGGTCTCCTCTCAGAATGCGATGGATTAGGCCATAGTCCACCGCGCTGGCTAAGTGCGTATTGGTGGACTTCACATACCTTAGAATATTTTTTAGAAGTTTCTCAGGTATGCAGGTTTCCTCACGATGTTTTTCTTCACCGTTTAAGCAAGTGATAATTAATTTCTAACACGCACATAATTTTGAATAATCAGAGTTGCGTGCCTGGGATTTGAACCTCGGACCCCACGATCGAGAGGCCGAGTTTCGAGTAAAAATCTATTATAACCCCTGTGAAATATTACATAAGCTTGTTCTTCATTGTTCTCTAATAGATCGACAAGGAATAACAGAATTTTGCTTTTAGTAGATACTTTTGTGTTTTATTATTTTTGTAGAAACCTTTGTGGTTTGATTCTGGCGGCACCACCTCCACACCTGTTTCTGTCTAATAACAGCAGTGTTAAGCGCTGATGTGTTCTGGTTTGAAGGGTGTGTTAAGGGAGACATACTTTTCCGAGACATCACAGCTTAATCCTCAGGGGTAGCTCCGCATCTGTGACTTACCTAACATGGGAATCTGGTCTTATCTGGGGTTGATTAAAGATACCCATGAGCGGCAGTGGCTTACTGTAAAGTGGACTGCATGCTGGTCTGCTACTCCTATATTATAAAAAGGTCACAAGTGAAATAATGTGAAGTAGTAGTAATAACACTAAATGTAGTGGATTTGAAAGTCAACGTTATCCCGACAGAGACACAATAAAAATCATCATCATCATCTTCAGCCCACGTTAGTCCACTGCTGGACATAGGCCTCTCCCAAGGTACGCCACTGAGCCCGGTCTTCGGCTCTCCTCATCCAACTAGTACCCGCCGCCCGGCGCAGACCGTCGCGCCACCTTGCAGGAGGTCCCACACTACGTTTGCCTAGACGCGGTCTCCACTCCAAGAGCTGTCTACTCCAGCGGTTGACGGCTCTTCGACAGATGTGGCCGTGGCATGACAGATGTGATGTGGCCAATAAAAATATAAGGTGAAAATAAAAAAATATAAAAAAAATAAAAAACCGACTTCTATGTTACTACAAAGTTAGAAAAATATAAATTGTTGGTTTAATATATACTTTTGAAGGTGACTTTCTTAGTCCTCAGTGGAAACGGTTGTAATCAGCTTCAGGTGAAACCTTTTCCGTATGGATTTGGTTACAGATGTCCACATGAACTTACCACTTACCACTTGCCACTTTTGAATGTGGTAGAATCATTTGTGGTTCGACTCCGGCGGCACCACCGCCACACCTATTTCTACCTAATAACAGCAGTGTTAGGCGGTGCTATGTTCCGGTTTGAAGGGTTTGGTAAGGGAGACATACTTTTCCGAGGCGTTCCAGCTTAGTCCTCAGGAGTAGCGGCGCATCTGTGACTGACCTCAAGTAGGAATATCTAATCCTATCTGGGGTTGATTACAGATGTCCATGGGCGGCAGTAGCCACTTAGGTGGACTGCATGCTCGTCTGCTACTCCTATATTATAAAAAAATACCATCAAGTGAACTGCATGCTCGCTACTTCAGTGTTACAAAAAACTAAATGAGTAACTCATCTTCATAACAAGATTGTTCACAAAAAATATAATTTTGACTACAGACAGACACGCAAAACAACTATTAAATGATAGGTAATTATTAGTTGGATGTCATTACAATAAGTATTTTAAAGTTTCACTTTTGATTATTAATCTAAGTACCTTTGATAAGTGAAATAGAAAGATACTTCACCGCCTTGAAATTGAATGAAGCCATAAATGATGATTTTTTTCATTTATTGTTTGAATTACTGACAAATAAAGAACATTTTTAGTGAAAATTTACGTATAAATAACAAATACCACGTAATTTACGTAATAAATAAATACGTATTTCCAGCATTTTAGGGACATTTTCGAACCGAGACGTGGCAACACTTTATTTACGCAACAATTGGTTACACTTCCTTGTTAGAAGTGATCAATCTATGTATTTTGTTTATCTAAGGTATATACTTATAAGATAATACTGTCGTTTGACATTTTAAAATGAATACAAGTTCGCTATATGGCCCTGCAAAAAGTGACAGATTAGTGCTTTGAAATTAGACTTTTCAATCTGGTGGAGTAGGTTCGAATCCTAGGCATCTGATCTTTTGAAGTTATCCGTGTATTATTTTTTTATATTATAGGAGTAGCAGACGAGCATGCAGTGCACTTGACGGTAAGTGGTTACCCATGGACATCTGTAGTCAACCTCAGATAGGATAAGATATTCCTACCTGAGGTCGGCCACATATGCGTCGCTACCCCTGAGGACTAAGCTGGAACGCCTGGATGAGTATGTCTGTATATAATTATGTAAAATAGGTTATCAAAGTGTTATTAGAAAATATTTATTACTTGCTATAAAGGTGAAGGAAAACATCTTAAGGAAATTGTGCACGCTTGAGATTTTTTAAAGTTGTGTGAAGTCTATCAATTTGCACTTGGCTAGCGCGGTGGATTATAACCTAAGTCCCTGTAACTTCCAGAGTGTACCCTTGCCCAGCAGTGGGACAGTAATGGGTTGAAGTTGATCACACTAAACTACAATAAGTAGAAAAAGTAATTGTTTGGTATTCTGAAGGTGGTAGAACCCTTTGTGGTTCGACTCCGGCGGCACCACCGCCACACCTATTTCTACCTAATAACAGCAGTGTTAGGCGCTGCTGTGTTCCGGTTTGAAGGGTGTGGTAAGGGAGACAGACTTTTCCGAGGCGTTCCAGCTTAGTCCTCAGGGGTAGCGGCGCATCTGTGGCCGACTTCAGGTAGGAATATCTAATCCTATCTGGGGTTGATTACAGATGTCCATGGGCGGCAGTAGCCACTTACCATCAGGTGGACTGCATGCTCGCCTGCTACTCTTATATTATAAAAAAAAACAGAAATTTGGCTTTCAATCTGGGATTAATTATAGATGTCCACGGGCGGTAGTATCCTCTTACCATCAGGTGGACTGCATGTTCGTTTTCTACTCCACTATTATAAAAACTAACCAATGACATTTAAATGTATAAAGCGATTAAATCTTTTTTACTTTTAAAATGGCGATGTTACTTTCACCTTCATGTATTCGCAATTCACAATTTTGCACCATAAGTGATTAATCGATTAGAATCACAAAGTAATAATGTGATTATGTTTAAAATTTTAAAGTCAAGTAAAATCAGAGCACATATTTTGCATAATAAATATTTTCTTAGAAAATAAATATAAATATTTAATATAAAAAATACATACAGCTGAATACAGAATTCTCTTTTTTAAAGTCAGAAACAGCAGCGTTTAACACTGCTGTTTTGAGCCAGAAATAGGTGTGGCGGTGGTGCCGCCGGAGTCGAACCACAAAGGTTTCTATCACCTTTAAATGCCTTTAAATGTCAATTGATGATAATTTAGGCTTATAAAGATGAAGTAACGTATCTTTTTGTACAAAGAGTTCAAATGCTTTACCTTTTTTTAACGATTTTATTAATTTTTCTATAAAAAGAATAGGAGGACATATTTTGAGATTAAATTATAGTCCGCGTAAAACTGCTAGTCCGCTCTGAATATAGAAATGAATCGCGTCGCCATAGCAAATTGTATGACTGCAGCTGCTTGCAACAACTTCAGAGCGGACTAGTAGTTTGGCGCGGACTATATCTTGGTAAGGGAGACATAGGTAGGTACTTTTTCGAGGCGTTCCAGCTTAGGCCTCAGGTGTAGCGGCGCATCTGTGGCCGATCTCAGGTAGGAATATCTAATCTTATGTGGGGTTAATTACCGATGTCCATCGGCGGCAGTAGCCACTTACCATCAGGTGGACTGGATGCTCGTCTGATACTCCTATATTATAAAAAAAAAGTGTGTGTGTGTGTCAGCTACGACGCACGATTGGAGTTTACTCCTTACGAACGATAATTATGATATATATCGAATAGAAAATACCAATTAACCGCATCCATGTGTTTTTTGGATTCTTCTTCATTATCATCTAAATCAATTTCTTGCATATTTTCAAATATTTTTTCAACTTTAATCACTTGATGATTTGTTTAATAGTACATAAAAATACACGTATCAATGCATAGAAGTACAAGAAAACTTTAAAATCAAAACATTAAAACTTGATGGTTAGGTTGCTGTTTATGTACGTTGTATCTAGATGTATATATGGGCGCATGGGTATAATAGCGCCATCTAGTGGCAAGTTTTATAAATTGTAAGTTTGCAAGTTTATCAATCTATGTATTTTGGTTCCAAATATTATAATGGTAACTTAATATAATTGTTTATATTAAAGTAAATTTTAATATAATATAATTATTTATATTTAAAACAATGTTAAACGAACATAATTCATTAGCAATAATTCTGTAATAAATATTAAATAATACTGTTTTGATTTTGCCCGTTTATCGTTGATAGATGGTGCTGATCAATAATGCATCCATTTTTATAAGTTAAATTAATATATCAGTAACTTACAAAAGCCTCTTTATGTTAAAAACTTATTTTGCTAATATTATATCTTATTCAATTGCTTACTGATTTTATATGTTACTCTTCTTTAAAAACGTTCTTAAAAGATTGTTAATCATATTATGGCGCCAATGTTCATATTTTTCACAGTGTTTATAAATGATCAAACCTATAACTTAATTTATGCAAAAATGTAAACAAATTAGTTAATGACGTTTTAATGTTTTATATATTGCTAATTATTTTTATTGTAATAATTACTTTCATATGGGATTTGAACTTACTGTATTTATAATTAATAAAAGCACTCTTGATTCATATTTTGGTTAAAAACGCTAATTCCTTTTTGAGAGGATATGATGATTGTAATAAAAAGGAGGGATTGTAATGGATCATTAATATATTCGTATTTGGCTTATTTTAAATTATCTATGTTTTATTTGTGGCTAAAAATACTTTTAATATGTAGTCTGTGAACCTATTTTACCGATACAACGCATTCCTTCACGTCACTAGTACAAAAAAATAAAATTATGACATTTCTATTCAGTGACTTCACTGGTGTTGCGCGTAAAGTGTGTGTTCAATATTCAAATAATTTGTATATGATAGTTCCGTAATATTAAACTAGATGGCGCTGCTAAAACAGCCGTTGAATCACGCTGTTGAGAACCTTTCGTAGATACTATAAGAGGCCCCTTGTAAATTTATTAATATATGTTCAGTGGAACATATAAGTGTGTTTTTTATTCAAGTGTGGTTAGTAACAACCCCTCAGCCCCCTCACCTCTCTCCGAATTCGAACAGTGTGGAACTGTGGATATATATTATGTTTGTCTCTTTCTACGTTACGCCTCAACTTTTCGTGTTACACTTGCGTTTCTTAAGGAGTAAACTCCAAAAAAACCTATTTATTACACTCTTGAGAGGAAAGCCGTGCCCAGGAGTGAAACCATATTCGTTTTACAACGAATTTAAAATAATGGAACAAATGTAACTGGAGTTTAGACTACTTATACGTTTTTATCGTGTATCTAATGATTTTTCAGGGTTCCGTAGCCAAAGAGTAAAAACGGAACCCTATTACTAAGCCTCCGTCTGTCCGTCTGTTACAGGGTTCTTTTGAACGGTAATAGATAGACACTTGAAATTTTACAGAGTATGTTATGACCTTGCGACATTAAATGCACTCATGGATCATTATGCAAATTGTGATGTGCTTGCTGATGATTGGAAGCTAAGAGTCTGTATGCTTAGAGTTCTGTGAGATGTCGAAATGTTAGATCTGTCTAGTTAGTGTTACTGGCCTCGGCCGTTCTAATTGGATCAATTAAATAAATGGCCGGTGGCCATTATAACAACAAATACTAATTTCTCTTTTTTCTTTTCTTTATTTCAGACCTATTTTTTTACAGTCCATAGATTTGGTTAGTACATATCTACTAAATACAAAAAGAAATTGAAAATGGGAATCGCCATAAGTAGGTATACAAGAAACCGCTATTTTTAAACCTTTTTCGCTTTATGTATTGAACCTTAATTATACAGTTCAAATTTTCACAATGCATTTACTTCTATGGTTACTATGATAACCAATACTAAAGCTAATATGAAAATAAATGAAAATTTAATGCTACGGAACCCTCAGCATGTGTTAGACTCGCACTTAGTCAATTTGTAATACGTTTTTTACACAGCATTTGTCTAACGATGTGTTTCAACTTTTTTTGATTTCGTGATATGATCGCATTTTATTTTAGACACGAAAAAAGCTTTCGCTATCTGAATCTATATTTGGTTATCACTTTATTTTAATGTCTAATATACCTCTGTCTAATATCATAATTATTTGATTGTGATTGCTGCTATTTAGGTTTGATAAATATATTTTTAAAGGTCTCGAATACTCTGTGGTTTGACTCCGGCGGCACCACCGCCACACCTATTTCTGTTATAACAGCAGTGTTAAGTGCTGCTGTGTTCTGGTTAGGAGGATGTGGTAAAAACATACTTATCCCAGGCGTTCCAACTTAATCTTGAGGTCGACCAACGCAAATGTAACTGATCTCTGGTATGACTCCAATCCTATCTAGGGTTGACTACTAATGTCCATGGGCGGCAGAAGCCACTTACCATCAGGTGGACTGCATGCTCATGTTTACGCACAAAATCTCGAAAAGGGTAATAAAACACAAATAAACATAACACTACATAATTTTATTAAACTTTACATTCATAAACATTATTCGAATTGATAAAGATTAGAATCATAAATGGTTACTCGTGCTATCTCGCTTGCTAAAATTGATCGAAATACGATGCTATCTTCTAAGTAAAAAAAAATTTTTAATGAGATTTTGCGACCTCTTAGGCTCTTAGTCTTTTCGACCCCTAGAGGAATAATAATAATATGAAAAACAAATCTAAAGAATTATTTAAACTAAAAACTTTTGGTTCAATACATATTTTATTATTAGGCACATGATTCTCAAATGGACAAGAAAATAAGATTTTCAAAATTATTTTATTTTATCTCAAAAAATTAGTTAAACATTTTTGTGCTACGATCTTTACTAAACCAGTCATTTTAGCTTCTAAATACTAAATACATTAACACTAACAATAATTGTATACTATTTTTTGTGCTGACAATACAAAGCCGCCATTTTGATTCTAATCTCCAACAACAAATATACACTACAAAACATAATACGTCAACACAATGACAGCTAGTGACAGTGACAGCGGATGGTGAGTGTTGCCAGCGCGCTGCGGAGCGAACAGCGACACGTCTCTGTAGTTGGAGTTCCAACCGATCAAGTGCTCGTCGCGGTTCTGAACACGCAGCCAGAGCTCTAGCGGTCTGAAGTACCTGGGAATTGAGGGTGTTTACTAGAGATAGACACACAAATATAAACATAAACACAAACAGGCTGGCAGATGGACAAGCAAGCAGCCAAACATATGGGCAAACAGACAGACAGAGTGACACACAGACAGGCAAATAGACAGATAGACAGACAGACAGACAACAGGCCGACAGACGGGGACCAGGCAACAGACAGACAGTGAAACAGATAGGTAGAGAGACAGAACGACAGACACACAGACAGACAGACAGGCAGATAGATAAAAATATAGATAGACGGAAAGACAGGCAGACAGACAGACAGACAAAAAGACAGGCAGAGGGACAGACAAACAACAACACAGTGATAGCTAGTGACAGTGTTCTGACGGTTCTGAACACGCAGCCAGAGCTCTAGGGGTCTGAAGTACCTGGGGATTGATTTTATTGCTAGACTGATAAACAGGCAGGCACACAAGTAGGCAGGCAAACATATATGAGGATTGAGTTTACTAAAAACAGGCAGAGAGACAACCCAATACACGGACAAGCAGACAAATACACATAGAAAGATAAACAGAGAAAGACAAACAAGCAAACAGACAGTTAGACAGGTAAACAGACAGACAGACAGGCAAACATATAAACAGACGGGCAATATAGAAACAGATATGCAAACAGATAGACAGACAGACAAGTAGACTAGGTTTAAAAACATTTTTAGATGATTCAACAAACCAGTTTTCATGCTATCCATACATTTTAAGCCGCCATTTTGAATTATCAAAATAATTTTATTTATTTATATGTAGATAATTTATTTTAAGAACTGAACCCCTTAGGGGCCAAGAGCTCAGATTAAGAAACGATCGCCTAAATTCTTCTCACTCTGAGTCGCCACCTATTCCCAGTAGTGAAAGTGAAAGTAGTAGTATATTTGATGATGATAATAATAATGTATTACTTAACAAGCGATTCCGGTGAGATCCTGTTAGTTCGTCCTCGGGTCATGCTTCTGATGATGTCTGACGCTGACTTCGATGCTCCTGGTTGCATTATTTCACTAAAAACAAAGGAAACATCATATTTATTTATAGATTCCTCAATTACTTCAATCTTGGTGGCCTAGTGGTATCTGAAAGTGAATAAATCTTTCGTAGTTCATATCCAGAGTCAATTTTTTTATCGTATAATGGTAGTGATACATTAATGTATGTCTTATAACAGCAGTGACACATCTATTTCTGCCTTATAACAGCAGTGTTAAGCGCTGCTGTGTTCTGGTTTGAAGGGTGTGGTAAGGGAGACATACTTTTCCGAGGCGTACCAGCTTTGTTTTCAAGGGAGAGATGGATCTGTGGCTGACGTCAGGTCTCTTATTGTATTCATGGTTGATTTTAAATGCAAAAATAGTAATATAAAGGTAATTTTAGTACTTGTTTAAAAAAGTTTAATCTCTAAAAGGAGTCGTAAGAAAATCATAAATTAATATTATTAAGAAAATAATAATTAATAATATATCAGGTGGACTGCATGCTCGTATGCTACTTCAGTCTTATATGAAATTTTTTTTAATCTAAGTTTTACATTTAACATTTTTAGCATCCTTAACCTATCGAATCTAATACCTGAGCAGCCTCCCAGCATCTCTACTCCTGTACACGTCACACTCGTGCAGATGTCCCACATGTCCCGCCGCGACACACAGCTGCTCGAAGATCTGGAACTCCAGGATGGTTGCTAGGAAGTACTTTATGTACTCCTGGAAGAATAAAAATATTTATTTTTATGATGATTTTGTAGGATGATAAATGGTGATGATAATTTTAAAGGGTGACGTAAATTCTTAAAGTGAGTTTAAGAGGTGATGATAATAATTTTAAATGTGATAATAAATTTAAAGATGATGACAATTTTAGGGTGATAATAAGTTTAAATTTGTTTATGGTTTTAAAAGGACAATTGTGAGGTTGATGATGATTTAAAGTGATCATTCCAAGGTTGATGATAATTTTTAATGTAATGGTGATGATAATTTGTAAGTGATACAGTTTTTATACTTAATGATAATTTTAAAAAATGACGATAAAAGGTTATGATAAATTTAAGTGAGAAGGATTTTATAGGTGATAAATTTAATGGTGCTAATGGTGATGATAATTTTAAGAATGCTGATTATAACATAAGATAAATTTAAAGCTAAAGATAATATTAGGCGAAGATGATTTTAAAAATAAAACAAACTTGGTTAATAATGGGTGTGGGTCTGGACCCAGAACAAAAATAATCATTCATTCAGGTATGTGTCAAGGCATTACACAAACATAAGCTACGAGTATTACCTGATCAGAAATGACGTGGTATTTGGAACCAGGATCGAAGTCAGCTTCAGTCCTTATTATTGGAGGAGTTACACCCTGGAATATCATAAATAACAGAATATTATACAAAAAATCCTAATTAATCTCATTTGAATTTTATTAATATTTTTTTTGTATAGTTAATATATTTTTATAAACTATTTTAATTTTAAAATCTAAGTTTGGAATAAAATCGTAGTTTCACCCTAAAAACCCTAAAACTCAGAGACCCCCAAGGGTTGCAATTTATTAAAATTTAACCGTTAACAATGTTTAATTGAGCTTATTTTAATTTGTTGCTAAGTTAACTTATCACTTAAAATATTAGAAAAGAGATACTATAAATTATGTTTTATAAATTATTAAAGAGAAGTGAGAATATACATATGAAATCTTACTTGATACCGAAGTTTCATCTGCCACCATCGGGTGTTCATATTTTGGACTCCATCTTCGAAAACTGACCAGCGCCACTGTAATTAATAATTCGTTATTAATACTTTTCTATTTAGCCCCTAAGGGGCCGAATATAAAACATTTAGCGTACATCTACATAATATAAGAAACTCCTATGTAAAATGTTATGATTATAAAAATAGAGAATAACATAATTCTTTGGTTTTAGTAGCTTATGTAAATATTACTGTCCCTTAAAAGGGCTCGGCTTCCAGAAGAACTTCAAGGTTATCAGATTGGTTACAGATGTCCATAGGCGGGAGCGGCAACTTACCATCAGTACCCTTATCATGAGTTTTTACGTTTTGACAAATATGATTGTTTTGGTATTTGTTTACGTATTGGCCTATACAATTTTCAAGTTCTGACACAACCCGCTAGGGGCGCTGATTGGAAATAATATGGACAAATACGGAAATAAATACCAAAACAGTCATACTTGTCAAAACGTAAAACTCTTGGTAAGGGTACAGGTGGATTGTATGGTCGTTTGCTACTCCTGTTACATACCTGATCGACCATGAAAGCAAATGGTTGATATGCCACCTTCTCTAACGCCATTGACATCAGAAAGTTTACTAGTCCGCTCAATTACTAGTCCGCTCTGAAGTTGTTGCAAGCAAATTGTATGACTACAGCTGCTTGCAACAACTTCAGAGCGGACTAGTAGTTTGGCGCGGACTATATCTTGGTAAGGGAGACATAGGTAGGTACTTTTTCGAGGCGTTCCAGCTTAGGCCTCAGGTGTAGCGGCGCATCTGTGACCGATCTCAGGTAGGAATATCTAATCTTATCTGGGGTTGATTACCGATGTCCATCGGCGGCAGTAGTCACTTACCATCAGGTGGACTGGATGCTCGTCTGATACTCCTATATTATAAAAAAAAAACCTACTTATTACACTCTTGAGAGGAAATCCGTTTTACAACGAATTTAAAATAATGGAACAAATGTAAATGGAGTTATTTTAGACTACTTATACGTTTTTATTGTGTATCTAATGATCTTTCAGGGTTCCGTAGCCAAAAAGTAAAAACGGAACCCTATTACTAAGCCTCCGTCTGTCCGTCTGTCACAGGGTTCTATCTCTTGAACCGTAATAGATAGACTCTTGAAATTTTACAGAGTATGTTATGACCTTGCGACATTAAATGCACTCATGGATCATTATCCAAATTGTGATATGCTTGCTGATGATTGGAAGCTGAGAGTCTGTATTTTGAAGGTGGTAGAACCCTTTGTGGTTCGACTCCGGCGGCACCACTGCCACATCTATTTCTACCTAATAACAGCAGTGTTAGGTTAGCAGCTGCTGTGTTCCGGTTTGAACGGTGTGGTAAGGGAGACAGACTTTTCCAAGGCGTTGCAGCTTAGTCCTCAGGGGTAGCGGCGCATCTGTGTCCGACCTTAGGTAGGAATATCTAATCCTATCTGGGATTGATTACAGATGTCCATGGGCGGCAGTAGCCACTTAACATCAAGTGGACTGCATGCTCGTCTGCTACTCTTATATGATAAAAAAATGCTTAGAGTTATGTGAGATGTATGTATGTTAGATCTGTCTAGTTGGTGTTACTGGCCTCAGTCGTTCTAATTAGATCAATTAAATTAATAAATAAATGGCCGGTGGCCATTATAACAACAAATACTAAATACAAAAAAACAATGAAAATGGGAATCGCCATAAGTAGGTATACAAGAAACTGCTATTTTTCAACGTTTTTCGCTTTATGTATTGAAACGTAATTATACAGTTCACATTTTCACAATGCGTTTACTTCTATGGCTACTATGATAACAAATACTAAAGCTAATATGAAAATAAATAAAAAATTTAATGCTACGGAACCCTCAGCATGTGTTAGACTCGCACTTAGTCAATTTGTAATACGTTTTTTACACAGCATTTGTCTAACGATGTGTTTCAACTTTTTTTGATTTCGTGATATGATCGCATTTTATTTTAGACACGAAAAAAGCTTTCGCTATCTGAATCTATATTTGGTTATCACTTTATTTTAATGTCTAATATACCTCTGTCTAATATCATAATTATTTGATTGTGATTGCTGCTATTTAGGTTTGATACATATATTTTTAAAGGTCTCGAATACTCTGTGGTTTGACTCCAACGGCACTACTGCCACACCTATTTCTGTTATAACAGCAGTAGTAAGCGCTGCTGTGGTCTGGTTTGAAGGATGTGGTAAAAACATACTTATCCCAGGCGTTCCAACTAGGGTTGTTGCGAATATCAGCATCAGCATCAGCATCCGCTGATTATCAGCTTTCTTTTAAATATCAGCATCAGCATCCGCATCCGCAACAAAAGATGCTGATATTTAATGCTGATATTGAAATTGTAACGTGTTCGTTGTAGGCGGGACCGAGCTTAAATCACGTGGAGTTTTAGCCAATCACAGAAGTTTATAAACACAAGTTGTCATCAAACAATCATTCGATTGTATTGACAACGTAATTTGGTCAGACATCAATAACTTTCGATCATAGTTCAATCAATCAATAACAGAATCATGTATTCAATTCATAATGCCACATCCAGTGAAAAGTGCAATATGACCAAATATTTCGTTATTGAACAAAGATACGGCACAGTGTAGTTTTTGTAAAAAAAATAACAAATAAATGCCGACTTATGTGTCACTGCAGAGTGGAGGGTAGCTGAAGTGGATGTTGGTTTGGTACATGGTTCTGAAGTTGGTGCTAAATATATTTCGTTGGATAACGGCGTAAACAGCGTGTTCAATATGACCGCCGGCTTCCGAGATATGTGCTGAGCCAAAATTTTTTTTTCACCTCCTTTAGTGATGACATACTAAAAATCTTACAAATGCACTAGTCGCCCTTACGATTTTTGAAAGTTCCCCTCGATTTCTCTGGTCTGCCATCATCCGACCCTTATTTTCTTATAATGGAACTACTTTGGAAATATCTTTTTTTCCAACAAAATAAAAATCATCCAGTTCGGTTCATAAACGACGAAGTTATCCGCGAACAAACATAAAAAAAAACATATTTTATATACGGTAGAATTGAGAAACCGCCTCATTTTGTGAAGTTGGTCAAAAAAGACTATTCTCGTAAGGGACGTACAAATACCTCAGTATAAAATATATTTTTATTTAGTATTTTTAAATATCAGCATCAGCATCAGCTGATATTATTCTGAAAAAATCAGCATCAGCATCAGCATCCGCTGATCTATTAAAAACCTGCATCAGCAACAACCCTGGTTCCAACTTAATCTTGAGGTCGACCAATGCAAATGTAACTGATCTCTGGTATGACTCCAATCCTATCTAGGGTTGACTACTGATGTCCATGGGCGGCAGTAGCCACTTACCATCAGCTGGACTGCATGCTCGTGTTTACAGTTACAGAATCTCGAAAAGGGTAATAAAACACAAATAAACATAACACTACATAATTTTATTAAACTTTACATTAATAAACATTATACGAATTATTAAAGATTAGAATCCTAAATGGCTACTCGTGCTATCTCGCTTGCTAAAATTGATCGAAATACGAGGCTATGTAGCATGTTCTAATAAATATTTTAATGACATTTCGCGACCCCTTGGGCCCTTAGACTTTTCGACCCCTAGAGGGACAGTAAAAAACACAAATCTAAAGAATTATTTAAACTAAAAACTTTTGGTTCAATACCATTACATATTTTATTATTAGGTACATGCTTCTCAAATGAAATAGAAAATAAGATTTTCAAAATTATTTTATTTCATCTCAAACAAATATTTAAATATTTTTGTGCTACGAACTTTACTAAACCAGTCATTTCAGCTTCTTTAAATACCAAATACATTAACACCAAAAAATATTTGTATACTATTGTTAACACGCTTTTATTTGCTTGGGTTGTTGTATGTATGTATGTATTTATGTATGAATGTTTGTATGTATGTAACGGAGCTGAATTTTCACCAATTTTCACAACTCTGATTAATTTGAAACTTTGCACACGTATCAAGGACCGATAACAAAGTAATAATTTGATAACAGTTTATATTTTACTGCGGTTCATAACTATTCTCTCATAGATAATTGCCAATAGAATTATTGTAACATTTAAAATATCAAGCACTCCACGCTTTTTACTCTGAATTGAAACTCTTTACTCTTAAACTTTTTGTCATTAAAAATATTTTTTTCTGACAATACTTTACTAAGCCGCCATTTTGATTCTAATCTCCAACAACCATACAACTACAAAACATAATACGTCAACACAATGACAGTTAGTGACAGTGACAGCGGATGGTGAGTGTTGCCAGCGCGCTGCGGAGCGAACAAAGACACGTCTCTGTAGTTGGAGTTCCAACCGATCAAGTGCTCGTCGCGGTTCTGGACGCGGAGCCAGAGTTCTAGCGGTCTGAAGTACCTGAGGATTTATGTTCAGTTGACTGATAAACAGGCAAACAGATAAACAGGCCGAGAGACAGACATACAAATAAACAGAGAGACAGCCGGACAGACATATAGGCAAACAGAGAGACAGACAGATAGATAGACAGGTAAACAGACAGACAATGAAACAGACAGGCAGACAAACAGACAGACAAACAGAGATACAGACAGTTAGACAGACAAACATACGGGTAAACAGAGACATACAGGCAGACAAGCAGACAGGCTAACAGACAGGCTGATAGACAGACAGACAGATAGGTAAACTGACATACAGACAGACAGACAGGCAGGCAAACAGACATACAGGCAGATAAGCAGACAGACAGGCAAACAGACATACAGGCAGATAGATAGACAGAGAGACAGGCAGACAAACAGGTTATTTTATTAAAAGTTGAGAACTAATCAAACTAAACTATCATAATTGTCAATTGCTGTAATCTTTCGAATATCATTATTATTTTTTAAAGCGACCCCTTTTACATGCTTTATTTGATAACTAACGCAACCCCTTAGGGATCAAAACTCTAGATTAAGAAACAATATCCTCTGAAACGCCACCCAGCGCTTTTTCCCAGCGCCTAAATAGTATATTTGATGATGATAATAAAAATGCATTACTTAACAAGCGATTCCGGTGAGATCCTGTTAGTTCGTCCTCGGGTCATGCTTCTGATGATGTCTGACGCTGATTTTGATGCCCCTGGTTGCATTATTTCACTAAAAATAAAAGAAAACATCATTTTCATTGGTGTAATATTTTATTACTTAAACTGCATGGTGATTGATTCGATTTCTGGTGCACCATTTCGGAGGCATTCCGACTTACTCCTCAGCACTTAACCAACGACCGACCTCATGAAGCACTACAATCCCATACAGTACAATCGTCCCAATACAGTCAGAAATGTCTATCGCAGCAGTGGCCCCTTATAATCAAGTGTTTAGTAAATAAAAATAAATAAATAAAATATAAAAAATACTTCAACTAAGGTTATTTAAAGGTCAAAGACCCTTCAACCAGGCCTAAAATTATTTTATCCAGTCCTAAGATTCCTCCAGCATCCTAAGGTATACCTGAGCAGCCTCCCAGCATCCCGACTCCTATACACGTCACACTCGTGCAGATGTCCCACATGTCCCGCCGCGACACACAGCTGCTCGAAGATCTGGAACTCCAGGATTGTGGCTAGGAAGTACTTTATGTACTCCTGGAAGGATACAAATTTTTATTTTTATGATGATTTTGTAAGATGATAAATGGTGGTGATAGTGACGTAAATTTTTAAAGTGAGCTTAAAAGGTGATGATAATAATTTTAAATGTGATAATAAATTTAAAGATGATGACAATTTTTAGGATGATAATAAGTTTAAATTTGTCTATGGTTTTAAAAGGACAATTGTAAGGTTGATGATTATTTAAAGTGTCGATCTTTGCAAGGTTGATGATAATTTTCAATGTAATGGTGATGATAATTTGAAAAGTGATACAATTTTCAAGCTTATGACAATTTTAAAAAATGATGATAAAAGGTTATGATAAATTTAAGTGAGAAGGATTTTATAGGATATATATCAGGTGATAAATTTAATGGTGCTAATGATGATGATAATTTTAAGGATGCTGATAAGATAAACATAAGATAAATTTAAAGCTAAAGATAATATTAGGCGAAGATGATTTTAAAAATAAAACAAACTTGGTTAATAATGGGTGTGGGTCTGGACCCAGAACTCAAAACATCATTCATTTAGGTGTCTGTTTAGCCATTACATAAATAAGTTATTACCTGATCAGAAATGACGTGGTATTTGGAACCAGGATCGAAGTCAGCTTCAGTCCTTATTATTGGAGGAGTTACACCCTGGAACATCATAAATAACAGAATATTATACAAAAATCCTAATTAATCTCATTTGAATTTTATTAATATTTTTTTGTATAGTTAATATATTTTTATAAACTATTTTAATTAAAGAAAAATAAAAAAATCTAAATTTGGAATAAAATCATAGTTTGAAAGCCTAAAATCAGAGCCCCCCAAGGGTTGCAATTTATTAAAACTTGACGCTTAACATTGTTTCATTAACCTTATTTTAATTTGTTGCTAAGTTAACTTGTCACTTAAAGTATTAGAAAGAAGATACTTTAAATTATGTTTCATAAATTATTAATTTAAGAGAAGTGAGAATATACAGATGGCAGGAAGTTAAGTTTACGGATAAATTCTAAACTCCTACATTCTCAGTTGCTTTTCTATGTAATATTAAATTTCGTACTGATATAGTTAATTTAATTATTGTTTTTCTTATTAATTCTTAAATGTTACAATTTTACTTTCAGCTATTATATAAATGTTTTATTCTATTTAATAATGAAGTCTCCTGTATTATGACATTGAATTTGACATGTTAATTAGTGTAAGTGATTCATGTGTCGTTCTAATTAACAATAAATAAATGAAATCTTACTTGATACCGAAGTTTCATCTGCCACCATCGAGTGTTCATGTTTTGGACTCCATCTTCGAAAACTGACCAGCGCCACTGTAATTAATAATTCGTTATTTAATACTTTTCTCTTTAGCCCCTAAGGGGCCGAATATAAAAACACTTATGTGTACATCTACATAATATAAAAATGTAAAATGTAAAATGTTGTGTTTATGAAAATAGAGAAAAATGTAATTCCTTGGTATTTTCCGTTTTGGTAGTTTATGTAAATATTAGTGTCCCTTAAAATGGCTCGGTATCCAAAAGAACTTCAAGGTTATCAAATTGGTTACAGATGTCCATAGGCGGGAGCGGCAACTTACCATCAGTACCCTTATCATGAGTTTTTACGTTTTGACAAATATGATTGTTTTGGTATTTGTTTACGTATTGGCCTATACAATTTTCAAGTTCTGACAGAATCCGCTGGGGGCGCTATTTGAAATAGTATGGGCAAATACGTAAACAAATACCAAAACAGTCATACTTGTCAAAACGTAAAACCCTTGGTAAGGGTACAGGTGGATTGTATGGTCGTTTGCTACTCCTGTTACATACCTGATCGACCATGAACGCGAATGGTAGATATGCCACCTTCTCCAGCGCCATTGACATCAAGAAATTCATGCTCACTTCGTAAGGGTCATGGGTTCTGAAAAAAACATCTTTTGTTAGTCCTTTACATTTTTTTATGTGTAAGAGTGAGACGGCTTTAGTCCACATCTGTCCAAGTAATATTTCATGCACTTTATTATATTCCTTAAATTCATATATAGATATTCTTATTTATTTTGGAAATAGACACCCACACAATAACATACACACACACACACACACACAAACACACACACACACACACGCACACACACACATACACACACACACGCGCGGAACCACGCTCATGCACATAGGCATACCGGACACGAATATAATTATTTTTAAGTTTCTCATTCTATGTGATGTAAAAGTCTTATGAGAAATAAAGATTCTTAAACGTGAAAATCAGTGCAGATGGACTCACTTATTTTGGTATAACCCAACGCGTTGTAGATGCTGCAGGTTGTACACCGATAGAGTAGCTGCATTAGCGACTGCCTCGTGGAAAGCTGGAAAAAACATTCGATTTTTGATTCACTTTTTAATATTTTCAATTATTTCAAGAATGTAAAGCTGGAAAAAATAGTTATTTTAATTTAATTTTTGTTATTTTCAATTATATTATGTAAGTTTTGTGATAATTACTGATCGATCAGTAATTATCACAAACATACATATATATATATATATATATATACGGGTTAAAATGAGACGACTATCTTAGTTTTCAGGAGTTGCAACACATCGGTGATTCATGTAGTAATTACAATTTGCCATTATTACCTCACCTTTATTAGGTCTTAACCCCTTAGGGGCCGTAACCACATAATACTCTATCCACTTAGGGGTTATAACATGTTTAGGGCTGTAACTATATGGAGGCTCCATCCACTTAGGGGGCCTACTCGTTAGTGGTCTACCCCTTTGGGGCTACAAATATTAAAACTCACCCGGGTTAGCCCCATCCCTGAAGAGTTGGGGCTGTTCAGAGTATTGTAAGTAGTACTGTATGTGGGCCATCTCGTGGTGGGTAGATATCAGATCCTGCATCGTTACCTCTGTACATTGCTTAATTCTGAAATATTATATAGTGATAATACGCAATGTGATGTCATGCAATGGGGTGAATATGCGATATAATGCAATGAAATACGATGTAATTCTAATACGTTAGAATACAATACAAATACATTATTTAATTGTAAAAATAGAAAGACATTTAACTAAAATAATATGCAAAATGCGATATAAATAATGAAGATTTAAAATTATGAAGTGGTAGAATCCTTTGAAGTTGAACTCCAACTTTTGTCAAATTTATATCTACCTTTTAACTTCAGTTTTAAGGTTTGTGTTCTAGCTTAAAGGGTATCCTAAGGCAGACATATACAATGAAGGAACAGTAGGAATCAAATATTATGTGGGGTTCATTGCACATATCTATACAGTGACAACTTACTATCAGATGTAATAGGTGGTAGAGCCCTTTGTGGTTCGACTCCGGCGGCACCACCGCCACACCTATTTCTGCTTAATAACAGCAGTGTTAAGCACAGCTGTGTTCTGGTTTAAGATGTGGTAAGGGAAACATACTTTTTAGAGGCGTTCCAGCTTAGTCCTCAGGGTAGCGGCTGACCTCAGGTGGGAATTTAATCTTATCTAGTGTTGACTACAGATGTCTATAGGCGGCAGTAGCAACCTATCATCAGGTGGACTGCATGCAAATAAGCACTTCAATAAAATAGAAAAATTATTTTTCATTATCATTAAATATCTAGTACCTATAATCAATCCTATTACAAAAGTCCCAAGCACTGGCAGTACACTGAACACTCCTCTCCGCTGGCCTGATCAGCATGGACCCTCGCCAGAACTCCGGAGGAACTGGCTTCAGCCCCATGGATGTGTAGAACTCCTCAGCCATTTGGAACATCCTGGAAGATAAGGTTGAGTTAAAAATTGGACAAGTTCGAGTCTACTTGCATATGAAGGGTTCCGTACCATAAAAAAAAAATCATTTTTATCATTTGGTATAATAGCAGCCATCGATGTAAATGTATTGTGAAAATTTGAACTGTTTAGCTGTTGTTCCAGAGATAAATAGTGGTTTCTTGTATACCGACCCCTAGTTTTCAAGATTTTTTTATTTTTATTTTAGTATGTGTTGTTATAGTGGCCACCGTTATACATAATTTGTACAAATTTCAAGAGTCTATCTATTACGGTTCAGGAGATAGAGACCTGTGACAGACGGACAGACAGCAAAGGCTTAGTACTAGTGTTCCATTGTTTGCGTACGGAACCTTAAAAAGAGTTTTAAAGGTATGTAAAATCTACCAATACACTTGTCCAGATATTGACTATGGTCTAAAGCCTCACTCTGAAAGGAGCCCGTGCCCAGCAGTGGGACACTTACCGTAGTGGAGTGAAGCCCTGTCTAAGCATCTCTGAGGTCACATCCACATTGGGGGACTGTGGGAAGGGCATCACCAAATCCATTATTGATTTCCAGTTCTGAGCCCACATGTTACCTGAAAGACATAATACAATTATTTTTACCGTGGAATAGTTTTTGAGTGTTTGAGGGATAAACCCTTAGGGGTTTTGTTTTATAATATAGGAGTAGCAGACGTGCATGCACTCCACGTGATGGTAAGGCTACTGCTGCCCATGAACATTGAACATCTGTTACCAACCCCCAGTAAGATTATATTCCTACCTGAGGTTGGTCACAGATGCGCTGCTACCCCGAAGAATTAAGCGCGAAAGCCTCGCAGAAGTATGTCTCCCTTACCACACCCTTCAAAACGAAACACAGCAGCGCTTAACACTGCTGTTATTAGACAGAAATTGGTGTGGCGGTGGTGCCGCCGGAATCGAGTCACAGAAGGTTCTACCACCCTCGAAAACTTGTGTGAAGCTAAATCCAAGTTTATGGGGTCGCAACTCTTGTCTCTCAGTCGACATCTTGGAAAAGGGGTACAAATCGTTTTCACGCCGTAAGTATTATGTTTATTTTTTGTCGCAAAGAAAAAATGGTAGAACAATAATGGTCTTAAATTGAATTATCTAGAATTTTGGTTACATACTTTCTGTTGTAGAACAAAAATTAAGAATGTTAAGACAATAGATTCAAATTTGTGAACAAAGTTTCTTTTATAATTTTTGTTTTAGTAATTTTAAATAAATTTGACAGCTGAACATTTTGTTTTTGAAAGGTTACAAACCCTTGTGGGTCTAACTTATATCATAAAAGTTGTTGACAGTGCACAAGCCTCTTTAGCTCAGTGGTAGAGCACTGGTCTCGTAAACCAGGGGTCGTGAGTTCAAACTTCACAGGAGGCAATTTTTTTTAAACAAAATTATTTTAGATTTCCTCCTAAGTACTTTATTAAATGTCCCTATAACAATAATTTTGCCATTTGTTTCGACTTTTTTTTAAACACTTTTCAATCCTTTTTTTGTACTTAGGCGTTCTTATTAGTGATCGAAGACTTAGACCAAAAATATTGCTATACTTGTATTTAATATTTTTTCATAAGGTTGAAGCAACTCCCAATAAGATATGATGCCTACCTGAGTTCCTTCGAAACCGATCTTCGAGATACGGAGGTCTCCTTTACCACACTCTGCAGCGCTTAACACTGCTGTTAATAGATAGAAATGTGACAGTGGTGCCTCTACACAATACATGGGTATGTATGTAAGTATGTATGTATGTAAGGTATGTAAGTATGGACTTACCCAACAAGTGCGCTGGTATAGGCCCATCAGGTCTCACAGTGGTCTCTCCATACCGCTGAACGAGCCGTCTCCGTACATACGCGAACAGCTGCTTATACAGTGGCGCCACCTGGTTGTAGATCTCTTCAACACTGGCTCTGAAGGACGGGTCTTCGTACGCTGCTCGCATCTGGTCACCAGCGTCTCTGTAACCTGATGACAATGACAAGTAATTTGGGAAAAGTATTTTCAAGAAAAGAGAAATTCAAAAAGTTTTGATGAAGATTAGGTATTTGCACCAAAAAAAGAGATTTTTGGAAGAAAAACGATGTCAAGTTTGCTGTGTTCTGTACCCTTAGTATGAGTTTTTACGTTTTTACAAAAATGACTGTTTTTGTATTTGTTTACGTATTTGCCCATACATTTCCAATCAGCGCCCCTAGCGGACTGTATCAGAACTGATTAGAAATGGGAAATACGTAAACAAATACAAAAATAGTAGTTTTTGTAAAAACGTAAACATTCATACTAAGGGTACTGGTTTGAAGTGAGGCACTTATAAAAGGTATTATAATTTGGTCCTTAAACAAACAAACGCTAAACGCTTTCTACACTCACAGCCCCACACTAGGATGCCCTGTGTCGTGGGTGCCATGGACACACACATAGACAATATACACAAACACCCAGACCCAGGAACAGAAATCTAAATTCATCATTCAGATATCTGTCTGGCCGGGGATCGAACCCGGGATCCTTTGCGCGTCAGACCGGTATGGTGACCGCTCCGCAACGCGGGTCGGCAATACCACTGTTCTCAACCTCAAGATTTCAATCTTATCTTAGCCAATTTTTTATGTCAATATAATAAATAATTAACAGTCCATCTGCTGCCCTTGGACATCTGTAACCCACCCTAAGTAGGATTAGACTTGATCTGAAGGAGGCCACAGATGCATTGCTATCCATGATACAAACTAGGAATGCCTACAATAAATGTTTTCTTTACCATTCTTTCAAACTAAAACATAGTATCGCTTAACAATGCTGTTATTAGCCATAAAACGAGTAGGCGAGGCGGTTACGCTTCCGGAGTGAAACCAAAGGGTTCTAACACTATTAATTGCTCCGTTAGTACTTAGATTGAACTTATATACAGTTTTGCTCCTACCTGTGTCAACTGCAGCCTGATTAGCCAATTGCACATATCTCATAAACCGATTCTTCAGCTTCGGTCCCGTTTGATCCCGGAAACTCCTCCACACGTACAGCAATTCACTCTCAATCCTGGAATGCGCTAGAATCCTGGATATCTCTGGATCGAGCTGCATATCACAGTAGTTCGGGAAGTCTGAACTCTCCTGATACGGTTGGTAGTGTTGGTATGGTTGGTTGGTCAGGTGGTACGGTTGGTAACGGGTTTCTTGGTACTCTGAAGGGTAAGGGACCCTGGGTACGTGAGGGTCGTAGGGCTTTTGGCCAAAAGGGCAGATCTTGGCTGAGTTGTAAACTTCCTTCATTTCGTTTATCAGCTGTTGGATCTGAAAAGAAGAGTTACACAGAAAAGCTTTGAAATAGAATCTTCAAATTAGAAGAGAGCTGATATCTAGCTAAACTAATTTTCTTTAATCATAACTAAATAAACTCGATCAAGTCTCGTTTAAAATTAAAAAAAAATCACATAAAAATTTGGTTTAGCCTTTTAGGAGCTATGATGCCATAGAAATACAAAGTGTGAAGTCACATGTAAAACACCGTACATCTTTGTGCAGGGTCGCGTCAGATTGTAAAAATCATTTAAAACCATTATACTTTTGAATCAGCTGACTTACATATTGGTGGTCTTGGTCTTCAAGACTGATACTTCTGCGGTTGGGTGTTCTATGTGAAGTTGGTTATAGAAGTCCATTGGTGGCAGTGATCACTTACCATCTGGCGGATGCATGCTCATTTGCCACTTTAATCTTATAAAAATGGGCTATCAACGCCGAGGTTAAAAATTCTCAAGCAAGATGTAAGTTACCTCGCATACTTAAGAAAATAGGCAATCCACTGCCTGTTCTGGAAATTCATAAGAAACACTTAAGTTACCTCCGCAAACTTATCATCGCTCAACGAAGCACGGCTGGCCTGGACTATCCTGGCCAACTGCCTCCTGTTCTGAGGGTCTGACATCCTGGAGCCGTCGAACGCGGCCGCCTTCCTCCAGGAGAGCCTCTCGAACTTGGAGCTGAGAGCCAGTTCTTCTAACATACGTCGGCGGTTGTATTCTGTGATGTTGGTCACGAATTTCCATTGGGACATTGTTACTCTGGAATTTAAGATTTGGAATTTATTGTAAAGGCAAAAAGGTTTTGAAGGTGGTAGAACTCTTTGTGGTTCGACTCCGGCGGCACAACCGCCACATATCTGTACATTTTAAAAGCAGTGTTAAATACTGCTGCGTTCTGGTTTGAAGGGTGTGGTAAGGGAGATATACTTTTCCGAAATATTCCAGCTTATTCCTCAGACTAGCGGCGCATCTGTGTCCCAACTCAGGTTGGAATCTAATCTTATCTAGGTTTGATTAGATGGCTACGGGCGGCAGTAGCGTCTTACGTAGGCGGACTGCATGCTGGTCTGCTTCTATTACGAGATTCTAGATGAAAGACCTTAAAAACTTCGGCAAATGATTACCTGTAACACATTCCAGATGCTTCCCTGTCATATTCCCGCAGGAACTGCGTTGCTTCCGCCATATTTGTGTTGGCACCCTGGAAGAAAGGACAAGAATCAATTCCATTTATATTCCTCATAATGTTTTCTATATATAGGGATTAGAACTTTGTTTAAGATCACTTAGATGACGTTCTCACGATGAACCTTGAAAAATAAGAGAACCCTGAGCCTTCCCGATCGAGTTTCTAATCATCAGATTAAAGATCAATCAAATATCGTTAAGTTGTAATAACAAAAGGTTTTATTTAGTAGCAGAAGTAGTGTGATCGATTTCAGGTAGAATCTGATCTATATGGAGTTAATGAACAAGCAAAAAGCAAGCGCATTTGGTACCCTAATCTTATAAAATCGTCTCCAAATCTTTTTAAATTTATTTTAAATTAAGTGTTACAGTGGAAGTCCAACTGCAATGAGATAAAGCATCATACGATTAAATATTAAAGAAGTACTTGTATTTTTTTTAATATAGAAGTCCACCTTATGGTAAGTGGCTACTGTCGCCTATGGACATCTGTAATCAACCTCAGGTAAGATTAGTTTCTTACCTGAGGTCGGCCACAAATGCGTCGCTACCCCTGAGGATTAAGCATATGCATCGGAAAAGTATGTCTGCCTTACCACACTCCCAAACCAGAACAAAGCAGCACTTATCGCTGCTGTTATGAGGCAGAAATAGATGTGGCGGTGGTACTGCCGAAGTCGAACCAAAGAGGGTTCTACTTCCAAATAAATGATTTTTATAATATTTTGTTTAGGTACTATAATATTTAATAGGGGAAGTCACAGCCATGATGTCACGAAGATGGTCACGCTCGTGTGCCAGGAAGGTCACAAAACATGTCATTAGCCAAGATTGTTGCAATTTATATCATTTTCTGTAACATAACATCCTGTGCTCATCGGTCGAGGTCATTTGTATAATAAAATTGCATTAGATTACCTACCAAAGAGGTCTCCATCAAACCATTACTGTCCCACTGAAAGGGTCTTCTCTCAGAATGAGAAGGATTAGGCCATAGTCCACCGCGCTGGGTAATTGCGTATTGGTAGACTTCACATACCGTTGAAACCTTTTTTTTAAAGATCTCTCAGGTATGCAGGATTATTGTCCTAATGCTCGGCATGGGTCTGCTTTCAGAGTGAGAAGGATTAGGCCATAGTCCACCGCGCTGGCCAAGTGCGTATTGGTAGACTTTACATACTTGCGAACTTTTTTTGAAGATCTCTCAGGTATGCAAGAGTTAATTAATTTCTAAAATGCAATTATATGTATCTTTTGAAAAATCTGTGAACAATCAGTCGAACCCTAGATCCCTCGATGGAGAGGCCGATTTGCAACCACTAAGCTATGACAAGAAAGAATTCTGTAAAATTTTATTAAAAAATTTCGATTTTGATTACCATGGGTGACACAGCATCAAGTGCACTGCGTGCTCGTTTACTAGTCCTATATTATAAAAAATTAAAGGTAAAGTAAAAGACAATTAACTTTTACTACAAAATACTTCGTAGCAGGTCACCAGCGAAAGTTGGTGTATAATAGCCATTGTCCGTAAAACGTAATAAAACAATCACCGGAATCTGTCAGAATAGATGACGGCCATAAGTTTTACGTTTCGTCATTGGTGTCACTGGATGCCAAGGAAGCCAAAAAAGGCCTTTTGACTTTTTTTTTTTTTATAATATAGGAGTAGCAGATGAGCATGCAGTCCACCTGATGGTAAGTGGCTACTGCCGCCCATGGACAGCTGTAATCAACCCTAGATAGGATTAGATATTCCTACCTAAAGTCGGCCACAGATGCGCCGCTACCCCTGAGGACTAAGCTGGAACGCCTCGGACAAGTATGTCTCCCGTACCACACCCTTCAAACCGGAACACAGCAGCACCTAACACTGCTGTTATAAGGCAGAAATAGGTGTGGCGGCGGTGCCGCCGGACTCGAAACACAAAGGGTTCTTCCACCTGCATCCACACGCTTGGAACTTGGCAGAAACTACAAACTTCAAACTACAAAATGGAAGCTACAAACGATTTAATTTGATTTGCTAAATAAAAACCACGCTTTTATTGCTAATCGAACTAAAAACTAGAAAATATTTTTAATGACAAAGAGTTTAATATTACAGTAGTAGAATATCGAACAATCATAATTAATCGCCTCAAAATAAAATCATAATAAAATCGAGGTTATTTAAATAATAATTCAATTCAGAGTAAAAAGCGTGGGGTCAAAATTACTATTTGACTGATAAAATTGTCTGTTCTAAATTAGTTCAAACTCTATAATACTCCATATGATCTCCATATGAAACGTTTAAAAATATGTGTCATGGTTTTTGAGGGTGGTAGAACCATATGTGGTTCGACTCTGGCGGCACCACCGCCACACCTATTTTTGCCTAATAATAGTAGTGTTACGCGCTGCTGCGTTCTGGTTTGAAGGGTGTGGTAAGGGAGGATATTTTTCCGAGGCATTCCAGCTTAGTCTACCTTAGGCGGGATTATTTTATGTGGGGGTTAATTATTAATTATAGATGTCGATGGGCAGTAGGCACTTACAGTTCACGTAAAACTGCTAGTCCGTTCTGAATATAGAAATTAATCGCGGCGCCATAGCAAATTGTATGATACGCTAGGTGTAGTCGCAACAACTTCAGAGCGGACTAGTAGTTTGGCGCGGACTGTACCTTTAGGTGGACTGCATGCTTGTTTCCACCTCCTAAATATATAATAAAAAAGACGAATAGTTTCTGATACCTGGAAAATCCACACCATCCACCTAGCGTGAAGGTAGTGTCATTAACAAAAAGCAAAAGATCTACAGGTAACCACCGTGACGGGTTCGAGTCCGGGACGAGCAAGTTTAACAAACAATAAATGATTACGCTTTCTACATTCGTAGCGGGTTACGTTTCGTGGGTGCTGTGAAAACACCCAAAGCTAGATTTAAAAAATACACGATGAAGATATTTTCTTTTTATTGAGAAGTCGGTTAAAGTTACTTCAATTACTTTAAATTAAATTTAGAATTTTGCACATACATAGGTTCTTTATATAGAGCAAGTGAGGACCATGAAAGTAAAACAGTATGAAATGTATTTGGCTTTCTGTTTAAAAATAATTTTTCTTTGGCCTTTTTAGTGGATTTATTTTTTTAAATTCACGATGTTTTCCTTTACCGTTGAAGATGTTATTTTAGGTGCCTTGGATTTGAACCTCAGACCTTTAGTATGAGAAATATAATTTTAAAGAAGGCTGTTATATATTATAAGCGCGATATGCGAATCAATATTTTTAATTCGTTTGGGAGTTATCATGTATACATATTACATACAAACAGACAGCCATACAGAAAAATATTTTGGTTGAATCCGTATACGGGAATGCATGTCGGTAACTATAAGTATAAAATTTCTGATGAAGAGAGAGCTAATATATTTTTCTACACTTAATTAATATCACTTAGGTTCAAAGAAGTGTGAAAACTCAACGAGCATTTTTCCTAACTTTCTAGGCGTTCCAACCGGCTGGTGTTTACAAATGTTTATCAATTCTCCTCACTCATAATCTGATACGTCTAATAATTTATATAATTGAGCAACTCACCATTCTGAAGTAATCGTTACAACTTGCATACTTTATAAAGAAAGCAAGCAGTATGTGCGAAATCACCTTGCGCTTGTCCATTTTAAAAAGCAACAGCTAATGTAGTCGAAACACGATCATTTAACTCCCATACGCCTTTTTTTAGCTCAATGATAACACGAGCGCATAATTAAAACAGAAAATCGATTTATTGCGGTAAAACGCGAACACTTTGACGACAAATAAATAAATTTGTTTTAAAAAAGTTACGAAATTGCTTCCATTTGCGTTCGCGCGTAAATTTTGACAGTTGCTTTTTTAATCGCGTTGCCAGATGACCTATTTTATTCGGCCGAGTTGTTACAATTATTTAAATGAGAATTTGTTTTATAAAACTGTCCCGCGGCATTTCTTGTCGCCGACTGGAGGAGTGTATCCGCGGCTTTTGTTTTCTGCATGCTTTGATGAGCACGGCACAATGCACAGGGGGGGCACGCGTCAAGATTTGTGTGTCTTGCGATATGTTTTAGATTTCATGTTTCGAGCTGGTAGTAGTACTTGTAACAATGAAAATTGTAACTGGCCGTATTTTATAAGTGATTCCATAAAGCTGTAAAAAAGAAATACTTGTATTCCGAGCTTACATTTCAATTATTGAGAACATGAGAATATGAACATATTATGTGAACGATAACATGATAAAGTTTAAATTCCATTTTAGATTTTTAAAATTGAATAACAAAAAATGTAATCCTGTCCACTTCATGCAGTTTTGTAATAACTACACAAGTATTAATTTTTTTCGAAACAAAATGTAGCCTTTGTTTGTTATACGAATATGTATGTATAGTCCGCGCCAAATTGCTAGTCCGCTCTGAATATAGAAACGAGTCGATATTGTGTGATAATCCTGTCAATATCGATTCAGCCAATTTCAAAAATATCTCGTACAATGTTTCTTGGTTTTTATTTTTTTTAAATAAATAACCATAGATTAGTAAAGATACTTCGCCGCCTTGAAATTGAATGAAGCCACAAACGGCTTATTTTAGTAAGTTCTTTTTTTGAATCCTTGACAAATAAAAACATTTTTAGAGAAAATTTACAAATAAATAACTAATTTACGTAATAATTACGTAATTTACGTAATAAATAAATAATATTTCAAATATTTTAGGGACATTTTAGCACGGAGACGTGTCAAAACTTTTTTACGCAACTATTTCAATTCTCAAAACTGGGTACATTTTCTTGTTAGGAGTGAGTAATCTTTACTAATCTTTGTAAATAACTAATAAAATACCAATAATGACACTAATGATAATACTTACTCAAATCTCAACACCATATTCTCGTGTGCGTACGCGCATCTCAGTAACGCGCCATCGCGCGCCATACTGCGACACGCGGGCAAAGAATAATTTTAAAGATGTACCTTAACATCTAATTTGAAGGTGGTAAAACAAACAAATATTAAAAATATAAAAGTTTGTTGGAACACAACCCTCCATGTGTATTTTGACGGTGGTAGAACGCTTTGTGGTTCGACTCCGGCGGCACCACCGTCACACCTATTTCTGCCTAATAAGTAAGCGCTGCTGTGTTCTGGTTTGAAGGGTGTGGTAAGGGGGGCATACTTTTCCGAGACGTTCAAGCTTAGTCCTCAGGAGTAGCGGTGTATCTGTGGCCGATCTCAGATAGGAATATAATCTTATCTGGGGTTGATTACAGATATTAATGTGCGGCAGTAGCCATTTACCATCAGGTGGACTGCATGCTCGTCTGCTACTATATTATAATAAAAGGAAAAAAATGAGCATGTTTTTTTTATGTTTTTGTGTTTTGTACGTCATAGATAGTGTTATATAGATGTGCCTCTAAAATCTAATGTATGCGTAGGCATTAACAGTGTCGAGTTTGATTACATCCGCCCCTAACTTAATCTATGATGGTTATGTAGGTCTCTTAGAACTTATGTGTAACAATACTACCATTAAATACAGTAGCATTTTGACTTGTCGTTCGAAAACGTATAATAGACAGACTCCTAACGCCTTATGTTATATCTGTCACATAGATTTTGTGACATAGAATTTTCTAGAGATGATAAATGTGTTTTTATAATATAGGAGTAGCAGATGAGCAGTCCACCTGGTGGTAAGTGGTTACTGCTCATGGACATCTGCAATCAACCCCAGATAAGATTAGTTTTCTACCTGACGTCGGCCGCAAAAGCGCCGCTAACTCTGAGGACTATGCTGGAACGCCTCGGAATAGTATGTCTCCTTTACCACACCCTACAAACCAAAACACAGCAGCGCTTAACACTGCTGTTATGCGGCAGAAATAGGTGTGGCGGTTGTGCCGCTGGAGTAAAATCCTTCTTAATTAAAATCAAATCAAATTAAAATATTTTATTCAAAGTAGATACTTTAAAGACTTCTTTTTGAACCTCAATAAATCTACTACCACTTCGCATGGTGAAAGAAACTCCATAGGTACGTGGTCAAGTTAGCGGTTTTGAGGGGAGACCCGTGCCCAGCAGTGGGACATAGATCTGTAGCTAATTAAATAATTGGCCAAGTGCAAGTCTAACTCGCACACGGAGGGCTCCGTTACACCAAAATTTCATTTTTTTTTAGTATTTGTTATTATAACAACCATTAAAGTAAATACATTGCGAAAATCTGAACTGTCTACCTATTACGTTTCAATAGATTAAGCGAGAAACTTCGAAATATAGCGGTTTCTTGCATGGCGACTCCCATTTATTTTTAACTTCGTTTTATTTACTAATACATACTTTGTAAAAAATTTAAGTGTCTATTACATACTTTGTAAAAATGTAATGTCAGTTCAGGGGCTATCCCCTCTATCTGTTCAGGGCTCTATAGCCCTGTGACAGACGGACAGGCAATGGAGGCTTAGTAATAGGGTTCCGTTTTCAACCGACTTCACAAAGGAGATCCTGTATTCGATTGACGACCCGCGTGGCGGAGCGATCACCATACCGGTCTGACGCGCAAAGGGTCCCGGGTTCGATCCCCGGCCAGACAGATATCTAAATGATGAATTTAGATTTCTGTTTCTGGGTCTGGGTGTTTGTGTATTTGTCTATGTGTGTGTCCATGGCACCCACGACACAGGGAATCCTCGTGTGGGGCTGTGAGTGTAGAAAGTGTTTATTCGATCCCTATGCATTGCATATATACTACAGATCCAATTTGTATGGAGTTTTGGTTATTCGAAAGCACATCTCACAAGGAAGGTTTTAGTAAAATACATTAGGGATTTTTACCCTAAAAAATACAGTAGGTACTCGTACATGTCTGGGATTCGAACCCAGGCATATAATGTGAGGCTTACACTACGTTATACTACTCTAACGTGTAATGTAGAATTATAATAAGTACAGAGTTGCTACCTTAAACAAAGGTATCCTAACAAAACACAGCATCTGGACCGTAACATCTCGTGTTTCTATTGTCGCCTAGGACTTAGCTGGCGACTGGACGTCGTCTGATGTACCTACCTTTTCAAAAATACTAGGATTACGGTTTGAGTACTAACTGTATTAATTTCTCTAAGTTAGGAGTTTATGATTTAAATACTACAAATATCTGACATAACACTTGATTTGGTGAAGGAAAAGGAAATAAATTATTTAAAGAACGCCTGTAAAAAAGTAATAGCAATATTTTTTATTATTATTTAAGTCTAAATTGGATTAGATTTTATCAGCTTACTTTTTAATTACAATAGATCTGATTAATACAATGTTTTCAGAAACATACAACAATGAAATGTTAAAGTTTTTGATCCTTAGCGTGTAAAAATCAGAGGACACAATTTTACTTTTTTGGAATTGGAAGCTTTAAATCCTAATTTTAGGGTTGAAACTCATGTCCTTCGGCCGCCATTTTGAAAATGGGGTTCACCGTTTTCAAGCTCTATGAAACAATTCGTCCCATAGAAAAAATGGGAGAGTTATTTTAATTTAAAATAAATTATATCGTCACCGGAAAGTCTTTTGTTATAATAGGAGTAGCAGACGAGCATGAAGTCCTTCTGATGGTTGGTGGCTACTGCCGCCCACGGACATCTATAATTAACCTCAGATAGGATGAGATATTACGTTTATTATGAGACTAAGCTGGAAAGCCTCGGAAAAGTATGTCTCCCTTACCATACCCTTCAAACCAGATCACAGCAGCGTTTGATGCTGCTGTTATGAGGCAGAAATAGGTGGGGTGGTGCAGCCGCCAGAGTTGAAACACAAAGGGTTCTACCACCTTCAATGTTAAGCCTGCACCTTCAAGGGCTAAAAGTCTAACATGCAGTGGTCTCTTTGCATGTTATACTTTTGACTTTCCTTACATTTCAATGAGGTGTGGTTAGATTACTCTTCATAACATGAATTACTGAATATAGTGGACCTCCGGTAATCCGACAAACATTATGCAGGGCAGTTTCGGACTATCGAATTTGTCGGATTATAGAGCACTGCCTTAGACCCCCTATTTATTATAAAATTAAGCATAAATGCACATACATATGTACCAAGATTGTCAAATACATGTGTAATACATATTCAGTCATGTTGGATTACAGGGGGCGCCGGATTATCGGGGGTCCACTGTATATCAAAATTTAAAAAATTCGAAATCCTTTTTTTTTGGCGCGACATATTCGTTGGGACCTTGGGACAGATGTTGGGATCCTTAATATCATAGAAATAAAGTTTCTGTAAATAAAAAAACAGTCTCAGATAGTAAAAATATATTGTACCTATCTTTTTATTTACAAATTTACATTATATACATTCGAATTAGATTAAAATAGATAATTATTAATAATACTACAAAATTAACATTTAATTATAATTATTTACCTACGTACTACATAAAATATAATGACAAATATTCAAACTTATTTTTGATGGTTCGTGTCCAGCAGTGGGACAGTAATTAGTTGATATAAAGTACTAAATACAAATTTAAATAAAAATAACTTAATTTGTTAATTAACTTATACATTATCATGTTCTTAAAACAAAAATAAATATTTTAGATAAAACAAAGTTGTGATTGAGTCAAAAAAGTTATTTTAATACTGATAGATAATAATTTTATACAAATCTTACATAAAGGAAGAATGACCATGCAGTTCACCTGATGGTAAGTGGCTACTGCTGCCCATGGACATTCATAATCAACCCCAGATAAGATTAACATCCTACCTGAGGTCGGCCACAGATGAGTCGCTACCCCTGAGGACTAAGCTGGAATGCTTCGGAAAAGTAAGTCTCCCTTACCACACCCTTCAAACCAAAACACAGCAGCGCTACACTGCTAATCAGAAATAGGTGTGACGGTGGTGCCGTCGGAGTCGAGTCATAAAGGATTCCGCTACCTTGAAAATAAGCTAATATTATCACTAAATTACAATTATAATCAGACTTTTCTATTATTATATCTAACTATATACAATTTACATATAATATAAGTTTATTAACATAATTCAAACATAATATGAGTAGTTAAAATATGTAAAACATCTGAATTAGATTTATATACTTCAGTAGAAAATAGAGCTACAATGGTCGAAAACTTCCTATTTGCATCGACAGACCTCAGCTATGAAAAAAGCTTTTTATGTAATAAAATAATGAATATATTATGTACAATTTAATAACTTTTAATTGCTTTAATTTGAGTTTATTAAATACAATCATAAATTTAAAATAAATGTTTGGATGTATATAATTTATCTATTTAAGATGTCTACAAAGTAGGTAAGTAACCTTTACTAAAATTTAAGGTGCATATATATCTCCAGCATTTTTTTTAAATACAGGATTAGCAGACGAGCATGCAGTCCACCTGATGGTAAGTGGCTGCTGCCTATGGACATCTGTAATCAACTTCAGAAAGGATTAGATTCCTAGCTGAGGTCGGCCACAGATGAGAACTAAGCTGGAGAGCACCGGAAAAATATGTATCCCTTACCATACCCTTCAAACCAGAACACAGCAGCGCTTCTGCTCTTACTGCTGTATAAAAAATGGTCTTTCATGCAATCAAATTATGAAGAAAAGTTATTGAAAAAGTCATGAAAAAATATTGTGTACAATTTGTCTTACATCACAACAGTTCTTATTGCTTTTGAGTTTCCTACATTTACTATTGCACACTAGGATTCCCTGTGGGTGCCATGGACACACATACATTAACACCCAGACCCATAAACAGATCTAAATTTATCATGTTTACATCAATTACCGAGTATGGATTGAACCCAGGACCCTCTGCACCTCAGACCGGTATGGTGACCCCTCACCACACAAATCGTCTGGCACGACACGCGTCTGAAACGCTCTATGTCTGTTGCCCCTCAGACTAGTGACAGATCGTCTGACACTCTATGCCTGTTAACAAACCCTTAAGCGTCAGTTTCTGATGTCCCATTACATTTAATATCTAGAACAACATTATCAAATTTCTGTCTCGACGTATCAATACCATGTCTTCTTTTCATGTGCTTTTTAAAGTTTGAACCGTTCGTAAAGTCACGCTGGCAGTATTTACATTTATAAGGCTTTGCTCCAGTATGCTGTCGTAAATGTAGGTTCAAACGAGTCTTAAACCTAAAGGTTTTGTCGCAATACTCACAACTGAAGGGCATTAGGTCCGTATGGACGATCGAGTGGGATTTCAAATGACGTTTGACCCGAAAACTCTTACCACACTGCTCGCACACAAATGGCTTCGTGCCCGAGTGCCTGCTCAGATGTGATTGGAGGTTCCCACGAGCACGGAACGCTAACGGACAGTACTCACACTTGTAGGGCTTCGTTTCTTCGTGAGTCATCAAGTGTGTACCTAATGTGCCTTTCGTGAAAAACATCTTCCCACATATATGGCATGAGAAATCTCTGCTTCGTTCCGTGTGAACTAATTTATGCTGTTGTAAGTTACTCTTAGATTTGAATTCCTTGTCGCAAAACTCACATTTCAATACAATATCCTTACTTTCTCGTTTCGGTCGTTTAAGTTCTGTACTGTAGGTAGTTTTATGGTCTTTTAACTGATCTGGTGTTTCAAATGACGTGCCACAGTTGCGACACTTCGTTAAGTAAACACAGCTGTGTTCGTCGTTGCGATGTCGTTTCAAATGTGATGACCGGTTGAACACACTATTGCAGAACTCACACACATAACGGAGTTCCTTTATGTGTGTTCTGGTGTGTGTAACGAAGGGTTTGTAAGTTAAGAATTTTTTGCTACATTCAAGACATTTGAAAATGCAGCAGCGGTTGTGGATTTGGAGGGAGTGGAGTTGAAGCGCGGTTACGTTCTTACATTGAGCATCACAACGACCACATCGGCATATAACACTATCCCATGTCGTTATGTTGTCAGAGTAACTCTTTTTATGTTTTTTGTGCTTCACTCTTGTACGCACTGTCTCTCCTAAGGGTACATCACTGTCAGAGGAGTTGAAACCAACGTAATCCAAGTCTAACTCTAGGTAATCATCACGTTTCTCCAACTTCACTTCATAATGCACCTTCAATAAGTCGCTAACTTCATTTTCAACTGACTCCTCTTTGACTTCAGTCTTTAACTCCCAGTTCGGTTTCCCAGCGCTGGGATTGACGATCTTCGTTTCGTTTGTTTTCGATAATATCTCCGATAATTTTTTTTGTGCGTCGCGTACATTGTGCAGGAAAGACCACGTACGCTCCAAAGAATCGAAGCAAGAGAAGCATATTGTGTTCGGAAGTGAATTAGAAGTAATATCAATATTTATGAATAACAACTTTGTGGCGATCTTTGAAGTAATAGCTACATCTTCGTCGGGCGATATTAGTTGTATTTTCGGCGTTTTGTCCGCACATAGGCGGCAATACGTGTCCTCTTCCGCCGACATTGTTATTTTAATTCCAAATAATGTGAGTTTACATCCAATTTGGATGTTTTAGACGAATTTTGTTTCGATAAACAAAAGATGCAGCTATCAAATAGGTTTGACGTATGTTTATGACGTGTGGACGCGATGGTGTTGCCATTATCAACACTGCGTAATTTCTTTTTAACTGTTGTAATTTATGTGTTGTTTTTGTATTATAAAGTTTTACGTACTTTGTTATATATTTGATTTGTATATAAAGAAAATAAACGGCAATGTTTAAAAACACGGTTACAATCAATGTTGCCTTAATTGGTTCTCAAACTGTAAAAAAATCTACCTTTCAGAGTAAAGTTGTAATTGTAGTTTTAATTTTAATTGGTAAGTTATTAACAGTCAAAATAAATGTAAATGTAATAAATCAGATTATTAAGTTTTTTTTTTCAATTCTTTTGGAAGGGAGAAGTAGCATTTACCATCTTCTAAATATAGAAAATAGACAATGGTCATTTTTATTGATCATCAGAAGCCAAAATAAGCCCATAGAACTACATTGCAACAACTCGTGTAAATGAGCCTCACCGATCTTTTCTGATCTAAATCTAGATGTAGATCACAGCAGATTAAAAAAAATGTATTCTTTCATCGCGGATGACGGCTTCTAAAAGGTGTTTAATATATAATGGTAATAATTATCCAGACAACCGCTTACCAGTGTACAATAAATTTATGGCCGGAACTAAGAATTACAAATGAAAATGTAATAAACCTCAGTATACATTTTTTTATTCAAGTAGCTATCAAACCTGTAATTCACCTTATGGTAAGTAATCACTGCCGTGAAGAAGAATGGGGAAGTGGATCACACATAGGTTGACCACTTCTGAGGTCTAAGATGGTTGCCTCATATTATGTACATCACTCCTACCCACATCGTTCTACCAAAATTCAAGAACGGCTTTCCATTAATATAGTTGTGGCGGTCGTACCTCTGACCCCACGGTATACCTCGGCCCTTGGCAGGACCATGGGTACGCTAATAGCACTGGGCCGCGGGTGGCGAGGTGATACCTCCTAAGCAAAACCAGAGACTTTCCATCCTCACATAATAATAATGATGACTTAGTTTAGTAAATCATTAAAAAATTAAACAATTGAAATTACTATTTAACATTAAATTGATTTGTTGGGTGGGAAGTTTCAATCTCGGTAAGGATTTAAAATATAACTGGATTTTATATAAATATCCAAGTATAATATAATATAGTATTTAACAAAACAAAACCTTGTTTTCTTTTAACACCCGGAACTTAGTTAAGGGCTAGTCGATAAACCTGACATGACAGCACAGACAGACGCCCTAGACGTGTATAATGTTGGAAATTACCTAGGGGCCTACTACCATCTCTTAAAACAATATTATTTTAATCATATAATAGTTAAAGTATTGATTTTATAATATTACAATAAGCAGTTTTGTAGATGTCGGTCGAAATCATTCATTTTTTTTGTAGGATTTTTTAAAGCAAAATATGACAATTTCAGTTGGTTTTATACAATGGATAAGCGAAAAATGAACAAGGGTTTAAGTTTGTTCAACTGCGTATGACGGAACACAATCCAGACAGTAGAAAGATATATACTAGTGTTGATGTCTCGTTTCCTCTTGGATAAGGAATAGACAAATTACTAATTCTTTTACATCACTCAGCAGGCATAAAACAATATTGTTTTAAGGAGGTCGTGGTACGAAACTAAATAATATTGATGCAATATTGAAATAAAACTTTCCTGAACTATGATGGTTTTAAAAGATGGTGGTAGGACCCTGATGCAGCGATAGAGGATTTGAAATAAGCTTCACGTTCACACATAAGTTTGATCGCGTTTTGAATAAATTTCCCACTATCTGCTTCGCCGACCAGATGTTTTTCTGAAGCGGACGTGAGATGGTTAGTAATTTGAATTTTGAGATTTGTTGTCGCAAATTTGCTTATTTTTAGGTTTGGTGCTAAGTTTTGGTGCTAGAATCGTAGCTTGAAGTTATATTGATGTTGAGAAATAGACAGCAGGGCTGCTGTTTGGTTTCAAGGTTATAAGTGGCTACTGCTGCTCATGGACCTCTTTAATCAACTCAGATAAGATTAGTTTCCTACCTGAGAACGGCCACAGATGCACCGCTATCCCTAAAGACTAAGCTGGAATTCCTCGGAAAAGTCTGTCTCCCTTACCACACCCATCAAACCAGAACACAGCAGCGCTTAACACTGCTGTTATGAGGCAGAAATAGGTGTGGCGGTGGTGATGCTGGAGATGACTCACACAGCGTTTTATCGCCAAATAAAGTGGAATACCTCTGCTCCTCGTCTCTTATCATATTATGTGTAAAACTGGCATAAACATATTATTTACCTCGCCGTTAACTTCATCCTGTTAAAATATTAAAATATAGGACTTATAACGCCATCTGTAATGAAATGTCGAAAATTCACCGTTAACTTCATCATGTGGGCCAGCGTGCAACTTTTGTTTTGTTTAGAACAATTCACACTCATTATATTTTCATAACCAGCCAAAGAAACTATAATTTCAAATATATCATATAATCAAAGATTGGAGGCTCCAACTACAAGCTTAAAGGGAGGTTCTAGGGACTTACTTTTATTTAAAAATATATTATAAAGTAAATGAAGAATTCATCATCATACCCGTTACTATCCCACTGCTGGGCACGGGTCTTTCAGAATGAGAAGGATTAGGCCATAGTCCACCGCGCTGGCCAAGTAGGAATTAGTACACTCCACTTTGAAAACCTTTTTTTAAGATTATGCAGGTTTCCCTGACGAAGTTTTCATTCACCGTTTACGCAACTGATAATTAATTTATAATACGCACATAACTTTGAAAAGTCAGAGATGCGTACCCCTCGTTTCCCTCGATTAAGAGGCCGAGATTCTTAACCACAAGTCTATTACTGCTCTCTTCATGAAGAATTATTATGATTATATTATATAATGAAATGATACATACAGAGGTCAAGGTGAACGATCTATTCAAGGACGCGGATGAAGATTTTACCGTCAAGATAGAACTTGAAATGGCGCCAAAAGTAATTTAAAATACAAATCTATTTAGATAAAATATAGGTATAGACATATATAAGTGTCTCAATTATCATAAGTGTTGTACAATCACCGTTCTACTTTGAATAACACTTATTTAGTACCTACTTTCTTTCTTTAAGATTGACTTTTATTCTGTTAACTTTTGAAAATAAGTTGAGGGTAAATATAGTTATTTATTTTTTAAATGCTTGCTGTTTATATAGCGTGAAGTTTTTACTATATTCTGTGAAATAAAACTTTCACATAATAACATAGATGAGCTAAAACGGACCGTCTCATAAGTTCCTATGTTCTGAAAGTATATCGACCTTACAAAATCCATTTTAAAATTAAAGAATGAAAATACCTGAAAAATAAATTAAAATTATGTGTATTTATTTTAATATCTGATGCCAAAAAAATGGCACTTATATTTATGTATGACATAGCAACACTTATATTTTTTTCTTAAAATACTTGCATAACATGCATAATAATGCCATTTATTCAGCCAGTAATTACAACTTTTTTATGTTGAATGAATAATTCAGGAAAAGTATTTTTGTGGTGAAAATATTATCTAAAACTAGCAATAAATAGATTTTCAATGAAAACATGAGGTTATTGGCTGAGTTACGTAAACTGCCTAGGTCGATGGCATTACTTCAAGAAGTCATTTATATTCTAGATGTGTTCATAGATAACTATTCGAAAGGAATCCAAATTGTTTTTATACTACGTTGTAGATTTACAATACATCCTTATTTTATTACTCATCTACCTTTTTAGGCTAAGAATTTAGTTTGTTTTATCTGTGGTTCGATTATGGCGGCAACGTAGTGACATCTATTGACAATTAATACAATTATGAATAATTGCGCAATAAATTACAATAGTGTACATTTAAAATTTAGTCGGTATAACATTTTTAGGGATCCGTAACTAAGGGTAAAAACGGAACCCTAACACTTAGTCTTGGCCGTCCGTCTGTCTGTAGGTTACAGGGCTCTTTTACCTGTAGTTCCGGGACTAGAATAGGGCTACGGTAACTCCTACTTGTCGTGACGGCGGCCGCTATAACAAAAAATACTAAATATAAAAAAGTTTTAGAATAAATAAGGGTCCCCAATTCCCCATACATGAAACTACTATTCTTGGGCGATTTTCGCTTTATTTATTAAACCATAATAGGTAAAAAATTGAAAATTTCACAATGCATGTACTTCTATGGCTGCTATAATATCAAATACTAAAAACAAAAAATAAATGAAAATCTGACGGTACGGAACTATCAGTGCGAGTTAGACTTGCACTTGGTCAATTTGTTTTATATATAATATAGAAGTAGTAGATGAGCATGCAGTCCATCTGATGAGTGACTACTGCCACCCATTGACATATGTAATCAACCCCAGATAGGATTAGATATTCCAACCTGACGTCGACCACATATACGCTAACCCTGATGACCAAGCTGGCACGCCTCGGACAAGTATGTCTCCCGTACCACACCCTTCAAACCAGAACACAACAGCGCTTAACACTGCTGCTATGAGGCAGAAATAGGTATGGCGGTGATGCCACTGTAGTCAAACCACAAAGGGTTCTACCACCTTTATGATTTTTGTGGTGATTGCAATGCCTTACATATCCCACTGCTGGGAATAAAACTATCTCTCAATTCCCACTGTAGAGGCTCTGTAGCCTTCCTATATTGTATTACTCCACCTAAAAAGTATTAAAACAAGTTCAAACTTAGTCTAAGTTCAAAGACAGGAGACGCCATTTTACTTTTAGATTTCGTAGAAGATTTGAACAAGTATTTTATCATGTCTGTCTGTCGCTGAGTACTGTTGTGTTTTATCAACTATTTTTATCATTTCCTTTCAAGTTTTATCGTCCCAGATATTTTATTTACTTAGATCTAGTAACAAAGGGACTAGATCTCAATTCAATTTTTAAAAATTATATGCGTATTAGATATAAATAAACTTGCTTAAAAAGTAAGGCACAATATTGCGAGGAAACTTACATTTATGAGTGTTGTGAAAATAAAAAAATGTTCTTAAAGGCGTATGAAATTTACTAACTCGCATGTGATTAGATGTGGACTATGGCTTGTACCATTGTGAGTAGATCTATGCCCAGCAGTGGGACAGTACCCTGAAAAACCCTAACACCATGTAACACTATGTGTTAACTTCCAAATACCTAGTTCATATTTCTTATTTTATAAAAGCGAAATAAAAAACGAGCTTTTTATAATATAGGAGTAGCAGGCGAGCGTGCATGTCCCTGTAGTTCCGGGACTAGAATAGGGCTACGGTAACTCCAGCCTGTCGTAAGAGGCGACTAAAAGGGGGCTTCCGGGGTTGCGGACGGCAAGAGTGGGAGCTCTAGTCGTCCAGTAAGCGATCCCGGGAAGGACGGCGGTATGTGTGGTCGCATAGCGTCGTGTACACCAAATGGTGCGGGAGGAGCGAAAACTGCTCCCCCAGGGCAGAGCCCGATCGGGGCATCGCGCTTGGAGGACTCCGGTTGCGTTCCGTCGGAGATCCCGGAGTTCTCCAACAAGCGTTGAGGACGGCCACCGGGGGGGTTTTAGTGCGGTAAGAATCCCACATAACCCGGCGTCGCTCCCACGTCGTCGGGTACCTTTTGAAGGTTTCCCCCCGTTAAGAAAAAAAAAGGCGAGTGTGCAGTCCACCTGATGGTAAGTGGGTATAGTCTGCGCCAAACTGCTAGTCCGCTCCGAACTTGTTGCGAGCAGGTGTAATCATACAATTTGCTATGGCGACGCGATTCATTTCTATATTCAGAGCGGACTAGCAGTTTTACGCGGACTATACTGCCGCCCATAGACATCTGTAATAACTACAAATAAGATGACATTCATCTCAGGAGAGGTTGACCACAGATGTATTGCTGCCCGTAAGGACTAAGTAAAGGAACGGCTCGGAAAAGTCTGTCTCCCTTACCACACCCTTCAAACCAGAACACAGCAGCTTAACACTGCTGTTATAACAGAAATAGGTGTGGCGGTGATGCCGCCGGAGTCGAACCACAGGCGGTTCTACTTTTAATAAAAATACACTAGTCATACTAAATTTGATGCATTCTACTTGTGTAGTTGTGGAGTTGTTTACACTAAAATTTCCTGTGTCGTGGGTGCCATGGACACACAAACACCCAGACCCAGAAATGGTATCTAAATTAATCAGTCATCTGTCCGGCCAGGGATCGAACCCAGGTCCCTTTGCGCGTTAGGCCGGTATGGTGGTCAGTTATCATTTCTGTTGGTATTTGAGTCACGCGTAGCCACGTATAGCGTTAGTACGATGCATAGATCATTATTATAATGTTGTTTAGCTGATATTAGATAATGTGCTGTGTGGTCCATTGTAAAACTATCCATCGGTCATCATTAAAACATAGATTAGTAAAGAATACTCACTCCTAACAAGAAAATGTAATCAGTTTTGACAAAGAAATTGTCACTGTCATCTATTTTTGTGCTTGAAAAATATTTCAAAAATGTAGTTTTTAGATCATTTACGTATGAAACGATATTTCTCCGCACTTTTTTTCGATTTCGTGTTTTTGCGCCACTTTACTGCACATCTCGGCATTGTTCCGCATTAATTACATCATGACGGTCGGAGAAGTAATAGGAAAACAGTCACCCATTTTACGTGTGTGTCAGCCATTTAATGGCTTCCTTCAATTATAAGGCGGTGAGATATCTATACTTTATAAATTAATTATCACTGGCTAAACGGTGAAGGAAAACATCGTGAGGAAATCTGCATACCTAAAAGATTTATAAAAAAAATATCTCAAAAGTATGTGAAGTCTACCAATACGCATGTCCAGCGCGGTGGACTATGGCCTAATCCATCTCACTCTGAGAGCAGACCCGTGCCCAGCAGTGTCACAGAGACGACAGATCAGTAACTGAAACAGATGACTCATCCCCAAAAAGTATGTCACACGCCAAATTCAGATCACATAACTTTTGACCATTTTTATTTCTGTGAAACCAAAATACCTTAATCCTAACAGTACTAAGGTCGCTAACTGTTAAACTGACCCGAAATTTTCGCGATACACGTGATTAGAATGAAATATGTTGCGAATTTGACAAAAATGTAATGGGTTCTGTAGTGTACGACAATAGCTGTGTTAGGATTTTTTTTATAATATCTCCTATATTAGCAGACGAGCATGCTGTCCACCTGATTGTAAGTAGTTATTGCCACTCATGGACATTTGTTATCAAACCCGGATAGGATTAGATATACCTACCTGAGGTCGGCCACAGATGCGCCACTGCTCCTGAGGATTAAGCTGGAACGCCTCGGAAGAGTATGTCTCCCTTACCACACCTTTCAAACCAGAACACGGCAGCGCTTAACGTTGCTGTTATGAGGCAGAAATAGGAGTGGCGTTGGTGCCGCCGGAGTCGAACCACAAAGGGTTCTAGAACCGTTAAGTTTTATTTCAATATGGCTACGGTGCCCTAAAATATAAAATAGCAAAAAATCTCAAATGTTTGAGGTACAGTCGGTAAGACTATTATGATGTTTTATCTAGCACAAAAATGGCAAAGAGAGGAATTAGTTCTAAAAATGTTTTACCTACTTATGCTAGGGTTTTTAAAGTGGAATTGTGTTATTTTTTTTTTCGGACGTAGCCCGGGGTTTTTGAATGGGGAACTCCCTGCTAACGTATTTTGATCTATGACAATTTTTTTTTCAGGAAGTAATATTGCTATTTTTTAAAGAAAGTAGTAATAGATTAGTGGTGCTAATTTTGACCTCTCATACTAAGAGTTTGGGGTTGAAATCTCAGACCATAGATTAGTAAAGATACTTCGCCGCTTTGAAATTGAATGATGCCACAAACGGCTTATTAGTAAGTTTTTTTTTAATTCTTGACAAATAAAAACATTTTTACAGAAAATTTACGAATAAATAACTAATACTGCGTAATTTACGTAATAAATAAATAATTATTTCAAATATTTTAGGGACATTTTAGAACGGAGACGTGGCAAAACTTTTTTACGCAACTATTTTAATTCTCAAAACTGGGTACATTTTCTTGTTAGGAGTGAGTAATCTTTACTAATCTATGTCTCAGACATTTACTTATAATTCTTTAAAGTTAAGCGCGTATTAGTCATTAATTAAAGATTGGCTATCATACTAGTTTGGTCCCGCGGAGGGTTCCGGGTTCGATCCCCAAACATATATACCTAAATAATAAATTTAGATATCTGTTCTGGGTCTGGGTGTTTACGTATTCTCTGTGTGTGGTCATGGCACCCACAACAAAAGTTTCTTATAAAAAAAATCGCTAAAATTAAATAACACAAGCGACTCCATTCCATTTTGTTCCAGAGGTCATTACCTCCGTGCGAATAAAAATGATTACAGCAAGTGACAAGTAAAACGTGATTTTGTTTCTAATTACCAGATAATTTGTGAATTCTATCGATTGCCTAAACAGTCGTGATTGTATTCCAAGTATTTGTGTTGTGGGCGACAGGGGATTACTTATTTCTTCCTAATAAAAGCAGTGTTAAGCGCTGCTGTGTTCCGGTTTGAAGGGTGTGGTAAGGGAGACAGGTTTTTCCGAGGCGTTCCAGCTTAGTCCTCAGAGGCGGTGCATCTGTGGCCGACTTCAGGTGGGAATATCTAATCCTATCTGGGGTTGATTATAGATGTACATGGGCGGCAGAAGCCACTTACCATCAGGTGGACTGTATGCTTGTCTGCTACTCCTATATTATAAAAAAAGGTGAGGAATGCTGGAGCACTATGAAGACAGTTTTATGGTATCATCATCAACCCATTACTGTCCCATGGCTGCGCACGGGTCTCTTCTCATAATGAGATGGATTAGGCCATAGTCCACTGCGCTGGACAAGTGCGTATTGGTATTCACATACCTTTGAGATTTTATTTTATAAATCTCTCAGGTATGCAGGTGATATAGGAATTAGTAAATAAATTTTATTTTAAAATTGAAGAATTGAAGATTAGCGTGTTTTATTTATACCTCAAAAGCTTATTTTATGTCATTATCTGGAGGCACGGCAGTGCCTCCGCCAAGTCGAGCCAAAGCCAAAAAAAGCGGCACGGCCGTAGCATACTTTTCTCGAAGCAATTCGGCCCATTTTCGACCCCCTGTAACTTCGTTGCATATGAAGCTAGAAGCTTGAATTTTCAGGAGCCAAGCAAGCATTGTGTAGACACGGTATATTTCAAATTTCATTAAATTTGAACCAGTAGTTTAAGAATTACAAGTAGTCAAAGTTCGTAATTTTGTCACTCACTCACTGACTGACTGACCGATCATCAAAACTTTAAGGCACTTCTAGCAGACATAGAAGGTTGAAATTGAGAATACAATTAGTGTTTAGTATATAACTCATGGGAAAACTAAAATATTTTGCAATTTCTGTCCAGTTATCTAGATACACCAACTACATTAAATAACTTTGTATCCTATATAAGTTATATAGGATGACAAAGTTACATTTGCCGTTAATGAATCTGTGTTTCTGTCCGCGAAATGTAAGAGTAGTAGGGGAGCCGATGATGTTAAATGGGTAGAAACTCGAGCGCCGATAGGTCCTATACGATTGTGTAGATTACACGTTAGAGTGAAGAAAAGGTTGTGTGATATTTTTCGATTCACCGTGGGAATAGTGTCTAGATGATTCGAAAGATGTTAAAAGCAGAGTCAGACATACTCAAGGCGCGGCAGGTTAGTGATAGAGTATATATCTCTGATGCCGGAAATATGTTTATCTGCTGGTTTGGGATAGTCATACGAGAGGTAAAAATGGAAAAAAAAGTAACCAGCGCATTAGATTTTCAAAGGGGATATGAAGCTACCTCAGATGAGTCGCCCATTCGAAAAACTGACGATTCGATTCGAAAGACTGTCAGTGACTCTTCGAAGATTATTATACAGGATAAGATTATTATACAGGAAATTCCAACTGATGTTTTACTTATCATAACCCTTCATCTGACGATTTAGTGGAGGGGTTTTCTATACTGACGATTTGAAAAAAAAATAGAATGAGAATGTATGAAGAATAATGTATTTTCCATAAAATTTGCCTTTTCCTTTAGTTTGTTATACACCATTACTTTCCAGGGATCCAAGCTAATAAATGGCGCTATCAGATAGTGCATATTTTCTAGCATTATTTCCTTTATATTAAAAAAATTACCGCACTCGAGTATGTCCAGGTATAGATTTTTTTGCAACCTTATTACTCCCTAACGCCGCCCTCAAATCATCAGATTATAAATTTATTGTTTTCAGAATGTAATTAAGTTACTATAGATAATACATTTTTTTATTAATAGTCTGATGGACTTCCCTGGTTGAACCCCCCAAATGGATAGTTTAAGATACTCTATAGGATGTAAGGTATCTCCCATATCTTAATCTGCCGCGTTCGAGTCACTCTCGAAATCCCGTCTTGGGCTCCCCTACTATTATAGGCGACGTCAATTGTTTTTATTCTCGAGACAAAAGACGTTTTCAATTCCAACTTCAATTTAAATTCAATTCAAATAATGGGTGAAGTGCGAATCGAACTCGTACACTGAGGGTTCCGTACCACAAAAACATTTGTTTATTTTATTTTTATTTTTACTAATTGATATTATAGCAGCCATATAATGCATTGTGAACATTTCAACTGTAACATCTATTACGGTTCAATAGATAAAATGAAAAACGCCAAAAAATAGCAGGTCCTTATATATTTGTCCCTGTAGTTCCTGGACTAAAAAAGGGCTTCGATATCCCGTGCCTGTCGTAAAAAGCGACTAAAAGGGGGCTTCCGGAGTTGGGAGTGGCAAGAGGGAGCTCGAACCGTCCAATAAGTGTCCGCGGGAAGGACGGCGGTATGTGTAGTCGCATACCGTCGTGAACAAAGTGTTTGAAGGTGATAGAACCCTTTGTGGTTCGACTCCGGTGGCACCAACGCCACACCTATTTCTACCTAATAACAGCAGTGTTAGGAGTTGCTGTGTTCCGGTTGAAGGGTGTGGTAAGGGAGACAGACTTTTCTGAGGCGTTTCAGCTTAGTCCTCAGGGGTAGCGGCGCATCCGTGGCCGACCTCAGGTAGGAATATTTTATCTTATCTGGGGTTGATTACAGATGTCCATGGGCGGCAGTAGCCACTTACCATCAGGTGGACTGCATGCTCGTCTGCTACTCTTACATTATAAAAAAAAAAAAAAACACCGGATAGTTTAGGAGGAGCGAAAACTGTTCTCCCAACGCAGAGCTCGATCGAGGCATCGCGCTTAGAGGACTTCGGTTGCGTTCAGTCGGAGATCCCGGAGTTCTCCGACAAACGTTGAGGACGGCCACCGAAGGATTTTAGTGCGGCTAAAGTCCCACATAACCCGGCGTCACTCCCACGTCGTTGAGTACCTTTTGAAGGTTTCCTCCTCTTCATAAAGAAAAAGAAGGTCTTTGTATGGCAACTCTCCTTTATTTGAAAGTTTTTCTTTTTACTTTTATTACTTGTTGTTAAAGCGGCCACCATTATAAATATGCCGTAAAAAAATTTAAGTTTCTATCTATTAAGGATCCAGAAATAGAGCTCTATGTCAGACAGACAAACGGACAGCTTAGAAATAGGGTTCCGTTTTTACTCTTTGGGTATGGAACCCTAAAAAGTTATATAATATCAAAAACATTCCGAATTTCTGACAAATGTCATAAGAAGAAAACTAGATGTTACGGCTAATGTGCCTAAATCAGTTAAAACGCAGATTAGCTTGTCCATTACCTAAAGTACAAAACGAAGATTGTATCAATTTTTACCCCTTGACGTCGACCCATGCATGCTATGATGCGTCGTCGTGTCATGAATTTACGACAAACTTTGTATATTTTCACGAAACAATATCGCTTTGCGGCACGATGTCGCTATGTATCACACTACGTCGTCGTGTCGTAAAAAGGCATGTGTTTTAGTCCTAAGAACAAGTCTGAAAAGATGTTTCAAATTTTAACTACATAGTTAATCTGCATATTTTCTAGCTAATCTTAAGACTGCCTAGTTAATGTGTATGCTAACGTATTCTACAATCTAACGGCAACATACACAAAATACAATAACTGTCGTGAGGTAAAGCAACTGTCACCGTATTATAAAATAATAATAAGTTTGTTTCCAAGGAAACAAGTGTTTAGGCAAATTTCGGCCTTATTGCGCATAAATAAATGTCTATGAAAATAAGCTTACATATAAAAATTTACAATGTTCACAATGGAAAATCCCTAATAACTTCTAAAAGGATTACCCTAATTACACAATTCCTTTTGCCCTATCCGTTTTAGACCTAAACCTACCAAATGGCATTAAAGACAAACCAATATATATACGAACAAAAAATCATGTTTTCAACTTACGTAATATTAGGTACCTAACATTTCAACGCAATATTACAAAAATTTAGTTATATTCATTTCAAGTGATTCGAAATAGGAAACTGTTATATAAATCGAGCTTAGATAGCCACTTTATAACATATTCTTGCCATGATCACCAAAAATATCAGCTCCTAGTGGCTTGATAATTGATAGCTATAAAAAAAACGAAAATCCACAGTTTAATGTTGAATTTAAACAACCGTCCATTGCACAATTAGGGTATTTTTTTGCTCCATTGCTTGCACAAAACAGTTACAAATGCGTGTAAAAATGAACTGACGAGTCGAGTCGAGTCCCCCCGAGATAACTAGTCGGTAAGTGGTGTCTATGTGTGCGTTACTCCAGCCCACTTTGTATGAAGATTGACTTCTGTTAGTTTTTATTTTGTGGTAATACCTACCCGGAAAAAACGTGGAAACTATTATAAGAAACCTTTTTAATATAAATTATTTGTAATCTATAATAGCTATATATAAAATTATATTGTACGGTGAGTTAAGTTTTAAATAGAAGTGAATAAAAATATAGTCTAGCTGAAAATATGTATTATTAATATACTCTGCAAATAATAATTCTAAAAATAACTACAGTTGAATGCAAAAGACAAATGCAGACTAATAATTTTAGTATGAATTTGTTAGCGGTGAGTAAACTTATTGAAAAAGGATTTACTGTTAATTTCTTGAAAAACGGTTGCACTATTAGTAACTCTATGGATAACATCATCGCAACTGGCCACAACGTACATGGTATATATAAATTTAAACAATTTGTCAAATCACCGATATGATATTTGACAATGTCAAATAAATATTGGCATAGAAGACTAGCCCATATTAATCCGGAATATAAGAATATTATGACCGGGCTTGATGATGTGAACATTACGACGGATATGACGACTAGTAAGAAACCATTTCCAAACCTCTGAACGCGAACGAACGATATACTGGAGATCGTACATACAGATTCATGTGGTCCCATGGAAGCTACTTCACTCAACGGTTCAAGGTACATGTTATTATTTATCGACTATTATTCACGAATGACACATGTTTATTTTCTCAAATATAAGAGTGAGTATTTACGAAATTTCAAAAATATAAAGTGTTGAAATGGGAACTAGCAAGTCGAACAAATGTAGGTATGAGATCAGATGGATGAACGAAATTTTGTAATAGAGCTTTCAATATTTTCTTATCAACAAATGGAATTCTACATCAGAAGGCGATGCTATATACCCCTAAACAAATTGTTGTGGTTGAAACAGCTAACAGAACTATTATTGTAAATGCGAGAAGTTTAAAACGAATGTTATCATTATTAAATAAACATTTCATTTAATTTCATTTCAGAAGTCAGAAGTATATTATAAATTGAACCGAATTTGAGCAAGAGCAGTAAATACTGTGGTTTATATAAAAAACCGGAGTCCGACGAAGTCAGTGAAAGATTACCAATGATTTTTGTCGGATATTCAGAAGAAAGTAAGGGATGTCGATTATTTAATACGAAGACACGTTAAATCACTATAAATAAATAAATAAATAAATCACAATCAGTAGAGATGTTTTTTCCTGAGGACAATGGGAATAATTTCAGTTGTCAAAATAGTAACTTTTTTTGATTTAATTTATTGTCATGTTCGAATGAAAGTGATGATGAATGGCAAGATTATTTACATAACTACAAAGACTAACTACAAAAATTTAATTGGCTTTAAAAAATCTGTTGTTGAGATTCAACTAGTAGAAGGTACCGGAAAGGAAAAGAGTAGAAATATCTACAAAAAGGAATGAGATGCCATCAAAAACAATGCTTGTAAAAAGATCCAAGTCTCGCCATTCAGTTCTTCTACCGTAAAAAGTTTTGAGATCTATGTAAAACCAAGCCGGTAAATGTATGCAGTCCCTACTTAAGGGACCTTCTGTCTTAAGGTATTATCTCACTATCTAACCTAACAACATCTCATGGGACCATACCAATATTAAAAATCTTTTATGTTCTAAATAAATCGACGTGGCAATCGTACTAATGTTACCTGTGTGATGCGATATGATAAGATGAAAACACAATGTGACTTGCAGTACGATTGCCACGTTAATTTATTTAGAACATAAAAGATTTTTAATATTGGTATGGTCCCATGAGATGTTGTTAGGTTAGATAGTGAGATAATACCTTAAGACAGAAGGTCCCTTAAGTAGGGACTGCATACATTTACCGGCTTGGTTTTACATAGATCTCAAAACTTTTTACGGTAGAAGAACTGAATGGCGAGACTTGGATCTTTTTACAAGCATTGTTTTTGATGGCATAGTATTATTTTTTATGATTAATTTAATTCTTTTTATTAATTCGTATTAATGAGAAACCGTTCTAATAAATTAATTAAATAAATCAATCAATGGTGTTAGCTACAGACGTCTACAAGCCAAAGACCTAGTTCCTGCCCTATACCCGTGTTATTTTGAAAAAAAAAGGATTTTTGGGTGTTTTTTTAATATAACAGCCTCGAATATTAGAGTAGCAGCGAATCTACAAAATCCCAAAACTTAACAGTATCTACTTGTAGTGCTGATCACATCTTAGCACAAAAGTAGCGATAGCAAAAAAAAATTTTTGAAAATTATTTTATTCACTTTAGGAGTTTTTTTATATATACATTTTATTTTTGAGATAAATAACTTCTTTTAGGTACGAAATAATTCTAAATGTCGAAGTTTTCGTAGAGGATAGTTTAAGAACTAATCCAGGAAATACGCAGAAGCAAAGTCAAAACTTTATATTTATAAAGTTTTTTTTATAATTATTTGTATGGATTTTTTATTGAAGTGAAAACTTCTTTAGCGGCGTTGTGTACTTTTTGTGATGTGTAAAAAATGTTAGACTCGCGTCAGGACACGTGTCCTGATCAAAAATTCGTAAGACGGCAAAGCAAACTGCAAATGTCATGTCATCTGGTGTCAGCATAGAAAAATATGTCAATGGGTGTCAGTTTCATTTCTTATTTATTATATTTTATTATTCAATACCCTTAGTATGAGTTTTTACGTTTTGACAAAAATGACTATTTTTTTTTGTTTACCTATTTCCCATACATTTCCAATCAGTTCCGATACAATCCGCTAGGGGCGCTAATTGGAAATATTGGGCAAATACGTAAACAAATACCAAAACATTCATTTTTGTAAAACCGTAAAACTCATACTAAGGGTACAGGTTAGGTTTCGAAATGTTTACTTCTGCCGGCTTTCCCGGAGTTCAACCCGTTGATTTTTTTGCTAACAAAATTTCATGACAGTCGATTATGTTAGGCTTGAAAGTGTAGAAAACAAACATATTAACAGTTGTAATATTAGTTAGGACTAAGTAGGTATTTAGACATAATTAAAGTTGTTTTATTATTAAAACTTACTCGTAATTATCACTTTTTAATCGGTGAAGGAGAACATCGTGCGGAAACCTGCACACCTGAGAGATTTATAAAAAAATATGTCACAGGTATGTGAAGTCTACCAATACGCACTTGGCGAGCGCGGTGGACTATGGCCCAATCCTTTTCATTCTGAGAGGAGTCCCGTGCCCAGCAGTGGGACAGTAGTGGGTTGATGATGAAAATTGTTTTTCTTTTTTTTTTGCAAAATGCTGTTCTGATTTTTTGCTAACGGTACTTAATTGGCAATTCCGAGCACTGTACCTCACAGTTTATATAAGGCACAGATACTATAATATTCACATTCTTATTGTGATGTTTACATGTGACAGTGTTGGATTAAAAAGTTGTTTATGGTAAGTTAGTCAAAAAACAAAATTACTATTTTTGGAAATTAAATGGAAGGAAATATTTTTTTTGCTGCAATGTGCTTTATTTGTTACAATTCATAATAATCAGAATTTCTCATTTTGTAGATTTACGTGAAAGAATATCTAGATTTTTTTGGTTTTAGTTAAGTAGTTTTTAGTCTAGTCTGAAGATTTTAGAATTTCTTCAAAAATCTGTAGTGGATAAATGTGGTGATACCTGTGTTAGCCATAAATAAGGTATATTTAATAGAGGGGTCCCAGGTTCAAATCCTAGATTTTTCTAACTTAAGGTGAAGGAAAATATTGTAAGGAAACCTACTAGCCAAAAATTTAAAACGTGCATTAGAGTAAAGAAAAATATCGCTTTTAACAATTATAAAAGCTATAAGAAATAACTCTTAAACTCAGTAAAATTAAATATTTTAATAAATATTTAAGTTTTTAGAAATTGTTAAGAATCTTCTTTTTATTAAAATAATTATAGTTCAAAAAACTAAAAAACACGCTTTTATGATAAAATCAACTAAAAAGTAGAAAATAATTTTCAATCTAAGAATCAATTAAGGAACAGTAAATAGTATAATTGTGGAAAAAGTGTGGGGTGCTTTTCGAACCTGATAAATGGAGCCCCACACTTTTTCCACAATTATACTATTTACTGTTCCTTAATTGATTCTTAGATTGAAAATTATTTTCTACTTTTTAGTTGATTTTATCATAAAAGCGTGTTTTTTAGTTTTTTGAACTATAATTATTTATTAATTTTTAGTATTTCTCGTTATAGCGACTACCATTATTCATCGTTTGTAAAAAAATCAAGTGTCTATCTATTACGATTTAAGAGATAAAGCCCAACGACAGACGAACAGACCGCAGAGGGTTTCGTTTTAACCTTTGAGTACGGAATCCTAAAAACCATTCTACAAGAGGGCATTATAGATATGTTTCAGAACATTTGAGTTATAGGGAAATAACATTATTATTTTCTAAACTAAAAATCACGATATAAAAGTTACGCCTATTGAAACTAAATAGCAATAATTATTATTTACAATCTAAAGTTGCGATGAACTTTGCTGAAGGTGTTTGAAAAATCTCGCCTCGAAAATCGTTAATCCAGAGGATGTTGATAAGGACAATGGTACAAAACTATTAATGTTTAAAATATTGAATTGTCATCGGTCCTTAATAAGTATGCCAAATTTCGGGTTAATCCGACGTTTTGAAGGGGGTTAAAATCATGTTGAAAGATTCCGTTACATACTAACATACTAACATACCAACATACCAACATACCAACATACATACGTCTGAAGCTAATAAAAGCGTGTTAAAATAGTATCTTTTTAAGTCGTTTAAGTGGTTTCACGTAAAATAAAATAAAAAATCTTCGTTACTGTAAAAAGTGTGTTTATGAAAGTTTTTCATATATATAAAAAATATATAAAAATCATATACTTACTCAGATATAACAAAAAAATCTTATGAAATTGATTTGGTAAATTGAAGACAGTGATAGTTAGTGGTTAAAACTTTGCCTCTCAAACGGGAGTTCCGAGGTTTTAATCCCAGATTTAAAATTCAAATTTCTGTGCGCCAAGAAGTGAATTATCTTTTTTCTTGTTTATTACTTGTTTTCACGGTGAAAGAAAAACGTAAATTTACACGTCTGAGAGTTAAAAAATAGTTCTCAAAGGTGTGTCAAGTCTACCAATTCGCACTTGACCAGCGCGGTGGACTATGGCTTAAATTCCTCTCACTCTTAAAGGAGATCCGTGCCCAACAGTGGGACAGTAATTGGTTGACGACAAAAAATATAGTTTACTATTGTAATATCGTAATTTTAAATAAAAACTAGCTGAACCGGCAAACGATGTGTTGCTATGTAAATAAAATAATATTAAGGGTTAACAATCACACACTTAGGGGTATGAAAAATAGATAGTAGCCGATTCTCAGACCTACTGAATATGCATATAAAATTTGGTGAAAATCAGTAAAGCCGTTTCGGAGGAGTACGGTAACTAACATTGTGACACGAGAATTTTATATATAAGATGTATTTAATATATTGTTTCAGATTTAAATAATTAAGCCACAATGCAGACAATAATAAGAAGTATATTGTTTTTAATAATAACGACATGCGCATACGCCGATCCAATTGACAGAGGGGTTAGAACAGGAGCTGTTATGAAAATGTTAAGGGTGAGTTATTTTTCATATTTTTTTGAAATTCCAGTGGTATATGCAGTTCATGTTATGGTTGGTGGCAAATTTAAAGATGGTAGAACTATTTCTGCTTTTTTTTGACGAGGGGGAAACCTTCAAAAGGTATCCCGACGCCATGGGAGTGACGCCGGATTTTGTGGGACTTTTACCGCACTAAAACCCTACCGGTGGCCGTTCACATCCCTTGCTGATTACAGCAATATGCGACCACAAAAACCGCTGTCCTTCCCGGGGTCGCTTGCTGGACGGTTTGAGCTCCCACTCTTCCCACCCGCAACCCTGGCAGCCCCTTTTAGTCGCCTCTTACGACAGGTAGCGGATACCGTAGCCCTATTCTGGTCCCGGTACCACAGGGACATAACTATTTCTGCCTAACAACAGCAGTGATAAGCGATGCTATGTTGTGGTTTGAAGGGTGTGGTAAGGAAGACATACTTTTCGAGTCATTCCAGTTTAGTCCTCAAGGGTAACCGCGCATCTGTGGCCGAGCTCAGGTAGGAATCTAATCATATCTGGGGTTGTGTACGGATTGAAATACTTGTGGCGGTAGTTATCTACCGAAGGGATTTATCATTTTCATTTTGACGGTTCCGAGATATACATACAAAGTGAAATATGTCTGTCTGTCTGTCACTGTGACATATTTTTAACTTGCAAATACCTTTATTCTAATAAATATTCCGGACAGATACAGATCATTGTTAATCTGAGCATTGTTTCCTGTCCGCCATTTTGAATTCTTGTTTTTTGTATATCCGTCGCGAAAATTCTATTTTTGTACCTTAACCTTGAGGTTTTGGACCTACAGTTAGTAGATGTATGTGATGTAGTCAAAGTTCGATGAAAAAGGGCCCTTTTAAAAACTGTCGTTCCATAAAACGTCACTTGACTTACGTATATCAATATTTTTAGATTTTGAGGGGATTGGTTGTCCTATTTCAAAATGTATGCTACTTTCTTGTTGCGTACCAAACCAACACTTGTTTGCGAATTAGATGTCTTATTTGGGGGTGTAGACTTGCGATTCCCTCCCTTAATTCACCACTTATTATTCTACGACGTTCAGGGTACTTTGTTATCTAAGGCACAAGCTAGAATGCCTCTAAGGGCGTTTGTCCACCGCTGCCGTCACCGGACCGTCACCGAGAACGAGATAATTTCGGGCCGACTTCAATATGAAGTGACGGACGTGCGGTGGACACGCGGCTATAGTAAATCATGTAGATCACTTTTTAGAAAACTAGGACTCCTTACTTTACCCTGTATGTATATTTTGGAAGTAGCATGCTTTACTAGAGCTAATCAAAATGTATTTGTAAAGGCAAGTGATATATACTCTAGGAACTCTAAAAATCCAGACCGATTAGTACTTCCTAGAAATCTAGAACAGCTTTCTATCACCGAAATTGTGTCGCTATGTGTGGAAGAATATTCAATGCTGTTCCTACGGACATAAAAGACTTGCCACTAACAAAATTCAAACATAAATTAAGATTGTGGCTTATTGACAAATATTTTTACAATGTGCAAGAATTTCTTGACATAAAATGATTATTTTATTCAGTATGTAATATTAAGTTATATTAAATTGATATTTTATTTTTGTATAAACGGCGAAAAGTCTTGACATTATAATTATAATCAATTCTAATTTATTAATTATGATATTTGTGTGTATTATTTTATATTTAAATAACAATAATTGATCCTGTAATTTTATAACAATTTTGTACGTCAGTGATGACAAAATGCATAGTATTATATTGATAAAATATGTGCATGAAGCATTTTACAATATAAATTTGATTTGATTTGAAAAAAAAAATGTATGTGCCGCTATTTCGGCGCCGTCATCTCGTTCTCCGTGACGGTCCGGTGACGGCGGCGGTGGACAAACGCTCAAGTGTCGTTAGTCTCTCTACATTAACTATTATATGTTCTTAATGTTATTTTTCTAATTCACAGGAAATGGTAAATCAAACCAAAGCAGACACATTGAATTTACCGGCGAATGCAACATCGATTAGAGAAAATATTACCGATACATTTAGGTAAGATAAGCATTTTAATTACACTCATAGATTAGTAAAGATTACTCACTCCTAACAAGAAAATGTACCCAGTTTTGAGAATTGAAATAGTTGCGTAAAAAAGTTTTGCCACGTCTCCGTGCTAAAATGTCCCTAAAATATTTGAAATTATTATTATAAATTATTTATTTATTATGTAAATTACGCAGTTTTAGTTATTTATTCGTAAATTTTCTCTAAAAATGTTTTTATTTGTCAAGAATTCAAAAAAAGAACTTACGATAATAAGCCGTTTGTGGCATTATTCAATTTCAAGGCGGCGAAGTATCTTTACTAATCTATGATTACACTCCAGTCGATGTCTTTTCAATCGTAGCTAACATTTTATATATATATTTGAGCCTAACGATAAAGCAGACGTGCTACCTGGTGGAAAGTACCTAGTCCATATCGCCTATGAACATTTGCAATACATGAGGAGCCGTCAATGCATCGCCGGCTTTGAAGAAGAGCTTTTTAGCACCTTTTTGTAGAACCCCATTTTACTGTAAAGTACAGGGTAGCGCAAAATTAATCACCCTATTTTGTTTTTGAATAACTTTTGTACTTGGCAGATATCATATTTTCTAATTAGCAAAAAAAAAGTTACAGGTCCCGGTAAAGATTTCTAATACTCAAAATTACTTTTTTTATTTATTACAAAAGTTATTCAAAAAAGTACCAAAAAATGCAGTTAGATAAAAACATTTTGAGGCGCGTGATGCAGTATTCTTCATAAAGGTTCTTCGGGAAGGTGGTAGAACGCTTTGTGGTCAATTTACTCTTTATATTATTAATTTCGTGATTCAACACCACTTTGTTTTTCCAGTTGTGAGAACCGCACCTATGGGTATTATGCTGATGTTGACAACGACTGCCAGATTTTCCACGTCTGCCTGACCTCCAAAGGAGCTAGAGGACGTAACACCACTTACAAATGGAGCTTCATCTGCCCGAAGGAGACTGTGTTTAATCAGGTTAGTGGCTTAGAAGAGAAGAGAAGTTTAGAAGAATGAGTTAAAAGGCAACTATTTGTGACTATGTGATTGTCTTCTGGTAGAACCTAGTGGAGTTGTTTATAGATGACCATGGGCGTAGATTTACCATCAAATGGCCTCCATGCTCCATGATACTTCAATCGATAAAAAAACATAATAGTTGTCTTCCTGTCGTTCAGATTCAAATTAAAATTCAAATTGTTTATTTGCTAGAACAGTTATTACACAGATATTATGTATTATGTGTTTTTTAGTGTGTTCTACCTGTATGATGTTTGCAGAATACAACAAAATTGTTATAAATTAAAATTTGTTACTAATTAAATTATGTTACCTGAATGGCATTATCGGTAGGCATCGTTCGTGTCTGTTCTGTACCTAACACTTGAAAAGTACTCAATAATGATTATATCATATTTAAAGGTAGGAAACAAATTTTTTATCATGTCCTGAAGTTTCCACGCTAAGAAGTTTTTGCGTGGTGCACGAATATAAATATACACACAGACAGAAATATAAGTCTATATACTTAAGTACTGGATATCTATCATTTCTTATAAAAATATCTTCAAAATTCAATATTCAATTTCAATATATTTTTCCATAGCTTTTTCGTACCTATTAATTTAAAACAAATGAAATGAAGTGAAAGTGTAAATCTGTTATTTTAAAGTACATAATTTCCACTTCGTAAGATCTATGTTATTCATTCAGATTCATCTTCATTTGCGAAAATGAAAATTTTAATTGAATATTTAAATCCATTTCTGTCTTGTTATGACCGTTATTGATGAACCAGATACACTGTTATTTTCTGGTTTGAATGGTGTTGTAACCGAGTTTAGAATAATCCGATCTTACTTGAAGTTGATTACAGATGTCCAAAAGTGTGACAAAAGCGACTATAACAGCATCAAGTATACTACCAAACTCATTTGTTACTTGAGCTCATATAAAAACGTATTTACAGGAGGTCCTCGTCTGCACCAGACCCCGAGAATCTATTCCGTGCGAAGACTCGTCTCTCTACTATGACCTAAACCTTGAAATCGGCAAAATAGATGAACCTGATGGCGAGAAAGCAGAAAACACGAACCAAGCACCCAATAGACACGTTGAACGGTTTCCTGTCAAGAACCAAAGACGACCAGGGAATAAGAAACAGAATATAATAGTTGAAGAACTAATGAAGGAAGCTATGGAACAAATGGAAGTTATCAATGATGAAATAGTTGAAAGTCAAGACGTCAATTTCGAAAACACGGAAGAAATTGACGAAAATAATGACGTTGGAGTTATATCGTGGGACAAAATTAATCTCGATGACAAAACAGATGTCAAACCAATGCCAGAAAGAGAGGAAGTTACACCAGTGGTGATAAGTGCGAGTGAGATGAACATACCAGTTGTTTTAGAAACAGATGAAGCGATGCTTAATACTAGGATAGCAAGAGAGAGGAGTATGAGAACGGGAAGGCAATATAGAGGAGCGATTAAATTTAAAAGTGACAGTCGATTGTAGATTAAAGATTTATGTTTAAGAGCTTGCGAATGCCATATTGAGTGAGAAACTGCCATATTTGATGATCTTAGAATATGCATGTTAAATATGAGATCTATATTAAGCTTATGATTTTGACCTTTGCACGATTATGTAGTTTTAAAGTTAGACTTGGGATGTAGCAGGTCTAAGAGAACTTTTTTTTTATAATATAGGAGTAGCAGACGAGCGTGCTATCCACCTGATGGTAAGTGGCTACTGCCACATGGATATCTGTAATCAACCCAGGGTAGGATAGATATTCCTACCTCAGGTCAGGCAGAAGCGCCTGAAGATGCTATCCCTGAAGTATTGTGTACTTTAAATTTTTATATTTGTAACCTCAAAAACATGGGACATTTACACAGTATTTCAACCCTACTTTTTCCCTTTAAATATTGGTTTTTGAAAAAATAGCCTATGTTGTTCTTCAGTACCTAAACTATCTGAAAAATATATTTTATCTAAATAGGTTCAGTGGTTTAGGCGTGAGAGCGTAACAAACAGAGCATCTCTTTCGCATTTATTAATATAAGTATACTAAAACATTTTTTTTGTATAAAGTACCAAGGGAGTAATAGGTACTTTATATTGATTAAGATCTAGCCTAATTTAAGACTACTGAGTAATTCTACGCTAACTTAAACTGCTAAATAATCGTATAATGAGGTAGCATCCTCTGACACTGCACTTCTTTGTTTTAACATATAAGGAAGTAGACACATTGTTCTTGTGTTCTATAATGTTCAAAAAGAATATCGTACTCTAATGTGAAGCAATACTAGTTATACTGTACTGTAAATATATTATTGTATTCATTAGATTAAGGCGGATTGCAAAACAATAAATGTGTGGCGTGCTTTATTATCGTGTTTTATTTTATTGAGTCGTAATTTCATTTCCACGCCATTATTAGTATGACCTTGTAATGTATGTATGTATGTATGTAACGGAATCTTTGAACTCAATTTTTATCCACTTTGAACGGTCCGATTAATTTAAAATTTTGAACAGTCATCAAGAATCGATGACAATATACGATTTTAATAACTTTATTCCCATTCTTATCACCAGGATGGTCAGGAATCAGGATTAACGATTTTCCTTGTGCGATTTTAGCGTAGTTTTTAAACTATAATTATTTGCATTAGAATTCGGGGAGTTCGGTTTACCTGAAGATGACTTATCTAATCCCTTAACCTATGGCTTATCTGTATCAGATGTTTTCAAAATATGTATAAAGATTCAGATAATGTAAAATGACAGCTATCTAAAGATAAACGACAAAGCAAATTTAGCCACTAGTGGTCACCCATCCTTCTCCACACCACCCGATGTACTTTCACTATGATCTACACAAATCACTGCCATTTCATGTGATTTAATAATTTAACGCTATTTTAATCCAAAAGTAATTAAAAAAGATAATAACATTAATATACCATATCAAGTAGTCTCGCTTAAAAACATTTTTCAAAATTGCATTGAATATTCTATTACTCATTCCTCCATTCAATCATTTCATTACACCTTCCTCTTATCAGCATATCCAATTATGGTTTGACATGCACAATTAAAACAGAAAATACGACTATCCAATCAATAGCTGATGTACAAATTAATGGTGAACTCATGGCGGCTGACCATGACTTAGAATAAACCTCATAATGTACAGAATATTCTTATTTTTGTGCATTTTTGAAGCCATGGCGTTTGATAGTGATGAAGCGAAGTATATAGATCTGTTACCAGAAGCGGAGAAGCAAGAGTTTCTCAATCGAATAGCGAGAAGGATTTTAGAAGAGATACAGAGTCAGGATTCTCCAGAGGAATCCCACGTAGACGTAACAGATGACCAGCTAAACGCTCATGAGGCGTATGTCCAAGATATACTTAAAGAAGAGTCTGATAATCTTAGAAATGAAAAACGAGAGATAAGTGAAAAGGCCAAAGACGATATCAATGAGGACCCTAATTCTAATGATGATAGAAGTTCAAAATATGATTATGAGAATCGTGAGAAACCACATATAGATTTAACATTGCGCGATGAGAAAACGTTTAACCCTGATAGAAGATTAGATCAAGGTCAAAATTTGAATGATAATATGGACACTAATAATGGCAATTCGTACAGTGTTATACCAGTACAAGTAGTTTATGATGAAAATAATAAGCAAGATGAAACGACGACATATGGAAGTGTTTCCTCCAATGAGAGTCACGAACAAAATGAAAAAAGAACTCTTAAAAGCTTTGATCAACAGCTTAATAATTCAAAAAGTGAAGAAACTAAATCAAATGTCAATGAATATAAACCTAACAGTAGTGTTGAAGATATACCACGACCAGATCAAAGTAAAGATACTGATGAGACAGAAGATTTGTCTACACCACTCCCAAATACTGAAACAGAGACAGTGATGTATATAACTAGTACTGTAGAAGCAGAAAATATTCAAACAGATGACAAAAATTTTCAAGTATCAACAGAACAGTCTACGATTGATAATGAGGAGGAAACAACTAAAATAGAAATAGATAATACAGAAGGAATCGATGACGTCACGACTATGGTGCCAGTTACAGACATTAGTGAAGAAAATACAAAGTTTAATGATTCCATAAATACTGAAAGTTCTGTTAAAACTGATAGTTATTCAAAAAAACTAAATATTCGTTCAAAAGATATTGATACTGAAGTTACTGATCAGTATAACGTTATGCCTTTAACTACAGACCTTAGCACTTTGTCTGATTCAGATAATGTTGAAAATTCTGAGAAAGTTGACAGCACCACAACTATTGAAGGTTTAACAAAGAATCCAATTAAAAAACATAATAAAGGTATGATAAGTGGAAATACAGAAAATGAAAAACCAAAGAAATATTATCGTAAAAAGTTAAAAATCCTTTCAGAAGATTATACGATTGAAGAAATTGAGCCATCCAAAGATATTCAAGGGCAAAATGGTCATAAGAATCAATACTTTGTATATGAAATAGGTATGTACAAATTTATGGTGATTTATTTATGTCTAGGGCTCCATATCCACAGAGTAATAACGATACCTTATTACTAAGCCTCCTGTCCGTCTGTTACACGGCTCTATCAATTGAACCGCAATAAGTAGACAGTTCATGTCAGAATGCATTTAAGTAGTTCTACATGTTTAAAAACTAAAAAACACGCTAAAATCGCACAAGGAAAAACGTTAATACTGATTCCTGACGATCCTAATGAGGAGAATGGCATAAAATTATTAAAATCGTGTATTGTCATCGCTCTTGATAATTGTTCAAAATTTTAAATTAATCCGACCGTTCGAAGTGGGTATAAAAATAAGGTTAAAAGATTCCGTTACATACATAGATACAACCCAAGCTAATAAAAGCGGGGTAAAAATAAATGAAAATTTGCTGGTACGGATCTCGTTGTACGCGATTTCCACTCCCACTTGGATATTATTTATTATGTAATTTAAAAGATACAGTTGAGCTACGGGAGCTATCGCTACACCTACTCTTACCGTGATATAAGGCTTGAGCTTTATTTCATTGCGTTTATACCAAAATTAGTCTTTATTTTACCTGATTGCTTTTATAGTATAGAAGTAGCGAACGAGCATACAGCCCACTTGATGGTAAATGGCTACTGCCACCCATGAACATCTGTAATCAATACCAGATAAGATTAGATTCCTACCTGAGGGTGGCCACAGATGTGTCACTAACCCTGAGGATTAAGTTGCAAAGAATCGAATAAGTATGTCTTTTACCGCACCCTTTAAAACGTAACATAGCAGTATTAACTGCTGTTATTAGACAGCTATCAAATGTAAACATAGAGTTCAATCATCTTAATTTTTTGAAATTTCAGTTGTTTTATGTGTGCAATAAAACTATTAAGTATAAACTATTAACTGTTATACATATAAATACAATTCAATGATAGTCTATAAATATTTTCAGCTGACGACAAACCAACGTACATACAACAGGCAGATTCGACGCTATATGAACAACCTTATTACATACCTATATACAATTTTGCACCATACAACGCATATTATAATCCTCATAATAACTTAGGACCTAATGATAATGAAGACTTAGAAATAGAGATAGATAATAATAACGATGTATTTAATGAAGAACTGTTTACACGGAATGGCTTTGAAATAGACTTGAGATCTAAAGGCAAAAAAAAGTATAAATATCCATCAGGAAAAATAGCACCTAGCCCCCGTGAACATATTTACAGAATGACTCCAAATCTAGGAGAAGTAGGGGCAAATCATAATAAATATTTTGATAATGATTACTATTTTGATATTGAAAAGGGTAGACGACAAGATGGAGGTTTTCATGGTGAAGATGACCGATGGAATATATACATGCAAGGCCAGCAATTCACAGGTTCTAATGTTAAAGATTTGCCTGATTTTACTATGGATAGAAACATAGAAAAACTTGTTTACGGCTCACGAAGACGAGGAAAAGAGATGAAACGGAGGGGCCGTAAGAAAAAGAAGTTTAGTGTGCGTGAACTACCGAATTCTAGTGAGGAAGATCATCCTTATTACAGTATCCATAAGAGTAATATAAACGATCACGTTCGCGCAGTTAAAAAACTACTTTACAAGCAAAAGAAGTTTGGATATATGGCACCAACACCCTACGCTATACAAACTGAACCGAGATACAAAAGAATGATGGGGAATGATAGAGATTTAAACATAAATGATAAGCGTCTGATAGATATTCATAATAATATCGAAAAAGGAGGTTTTAATCCCACTACTAATAACATCGCATGGGATTATTATTGGGGTCGTAAAAAATTAAATTTCACGAACGATTTCGATGATAATGAAGATAAAACGGTACAAACTCGGAAAGTTAAGAATAGAAATCAATTTACACCAAAAGGATATCTTCCCAAAGAAATATCGGATACTCGTACTGAAAGAGACGATTTTAAAATAGCAAGCATTGATCTATCTATAGACGCTCTTGTTAAAGTTTTAAGTGATATGATACGCAGAGATCACCGATATTTGGTATCGTATACCTGGTTACAAACAGCCGTTGAAATAAACGGTGCTATTAAGAAGTTACTGGATCTCACGTAAGTTTTTTTTATTATAATATAGGAGTAACAGACGTGCATACAGTCTACTTGATGGTAAGTGGCTACTGCCGCCAGGGGACATCTGCAACCCCAGATAGGGTTAGATATTCCTACCTGAGGTCGGCCACAGATGCTATGGATAAAATTATCTTTAATGCAATAGAAATATAGTTGAGAAGACGTGATGCAGTACCCCAATATAATCGCCAAGAGGTGACATCAATCACGGAAAGTCCAAAGTAGTACTAGAGCGGTGGACTATGGCCTAATACTTCTCATTCTGAGAAGAGATTCGTGACCAGTAGTGGGACAGTAATGGATTGATGACGAGGATAAAATCTGCTATGATTTTTTTCAGAGATAATGCCCAAAATGGCAACCACATTCATCCACTAGATTTGGAGCTTTTGAACTACGTTATAAATCTTTACAACTCATCAAATGACATCCTGAAAAATTCAAGACTAAACATAAAAAATTCAAACTCAAAATTAGTAAAAAACAAACTAAATACGAACGTTTCGAAGACAATCGCTTGCTTGCTAGCAAGAATGAGAACCTTGCCAAAAACCAAAAAAAAGAAATTGGGTGAGAAGATCAAGAATCCTCTCAATTTGTGGCACACGTGGAAAAAGTATTATAACCGGGTTCTAGATGGAGACAATACCCCGGATAATAATGTATTGAATGATTTCAAGGATTTCTTAATAGACCTACAGGATAATTTGTATGAGGTAAGATTAAATAATATCGAAATAACTAAATAAATAAAAAAAAATCAAAAACCCTGATTAAAGCAAAATATAGCATAATAATATGTCACATACACATAATTTAGATGGATCCAAAGTAATCTCATGTGTTATAAATTCAATCCATCAAACCATTTGGGCTGGCCATGCTAAAATTTTTTTTCAATCAATAGAAATTCGGTTTCATATTCACACAATATATTTGTCTCATCGAGACGATGGTACATAGCTACATTAGGGTCCAATAGATGGCGTTGTATCAAACAGTTCCATGGACCGAAATTATTGATATTTACAATATAATTTGATGGTTTAGTTCCTGTATTGCAGCCCTTTTAATGTCTCTAATCACCATATTTATCGTAAGGAGTAATAATAAGCGACAATTTGTGGGTTAATTGTTTTATATTTTCAGCTCCATAACGCCCTAAACCGAATAGCAGTTATAACAACATACAAAAACCAAAATTGGTATCAAGATTTAAAAAACATCTTCCTAAAATTGGCCCCAAGGAAACGATTACTGCAAGTGATTTTACATTTAGGTACTTCTAAATTAGTAAACAGCATAGAGAAGAGGATGAAGAGAGAAGCTTACGTAAAGAATAATAAAGAAGATACGAGAAGAATACAAGAAGATTTCGTCTTTGTGTTGAGAGTTCTAGAAGTAATGAATGGTGAAATAAGTGAGCGTTTTTTAGAAGAATGTAGAATAGAGTAGAAGGAATTGTTTTTTTAGAAAATAATACGTAGATTATGTATAATGTATGGTTTACCTTTTGTAGTGCAATCCATGATCCTTGATCTATCCTTCTTCCTAAATTTGACCCGTTATTAATAATGAATCTATCCAAAGATTGACAGTTGACAATTTCTTCACTTAACATCGTTAAATTTTGATCTTTTGGTAGGTTAAAAAGGATAGATTAATTATTAATAATGGACGTTAGTTCTTAGCCATTTTTGGCAAGAATCAAGCTTTCCAAGACATTTTGAGTATAAAGAATATTTTTTATTTATTTCTGTGCTCACCTGTGAGACAGAAATAAATAAAAATATACAGAAATAAACAAAAATCGTAAATAACGGAAAATATGAAATTGGTTGATACAAATAACACATTTTGTAAAAAGAGGCCAATAAATAAAAACATATTCACGAAAACTTTTAATTCAAAACAAATATGTTTGTATATAACAAATAAAGTGTGAAGTAAGTACTATAATATGTTTAAATCTATTTTCTAAAAATACCTTGGAATGTTTTCAAACACTACGAACATCAAAATAATTATTATAAGTTAAAACGGCGTTCATAAACGAACAAGTTATTTGCAATATCAAGCAAAAAAGATTAATCTCTCTGGCAATATCAATATGAATGGGATAATATTATAAATGATATTGTACAATATCTTATAGTACAATCCGAGCAATATGGAGTACGTAATTTTGGTTCAAGAAAGTTAAGTTGTATGTTACGATTGCAACAAATATGCAATTATTTCCTAGTATCTGGCTACAGAATATTATTTACTGATATTGATATTGCGAGCTAGTTCCTTTATAAACACTTTGAATAAAAATATTTATAAAAATATAGGTATCACATTGAAAGCCTATTTATATAGTTTAAGAAAAAAATGCTGACAGAAACTGCGCAGTTCATACATACTCATATTTATTTATTTATATTTTTTTCAAATGTAACTTAATATATAGTTGACCTAATTTATACATTTTCGAGCCGCCAAAGAGTATTTAATCATCTTCACTGGAACTTTATTGAAAAACTAAGTTGGAACATCATAAAGTTAAGTGAATATACATATGAATATATCGGCTCGGTGTCCGACATACTTTGTTTAATATAATAAAATTCACTTTGGGTTCTTCACTTATTTTTAATCAAAAGTACAGTTAATTAATTTCTTAAATAATTTTACAAATTATCACTTTTTCCGGCATAAAATCACGACATAATAATTCATTTCGTAACGTCACCATGGCAACCAAGCTAGGCGCCGTCACGGCCATACTGACGCGCGCACGTCCTCGGGCGCTCATTGATCATCTGCCAACAAAACATGTTCGTTCATCCTGACAGTTACAACATTTAAACTTAAGGTAAAATTTATGATAGTTATTACAATCTGGTCCGGTTCTCAAAACCCTTCAGATTACCTAAGCCTGGTCCGGTCTATTTAGACCCTTCAGGTAGGTACTTTATCCCTTCAGTATAAAACTGGACCGGATAGTGCTAGACCGGATCGAAATCCCTTTAGCTGATTGGGCTAGTCCGGATAGATATCCCTTTAGCCATGTCACTGGACCGGTAATCCCTTCAGTGACATCATTTTTCTGATTTTTTTTTCTTTTTTTTTTGTTCTTTTTTTATTTTTTTTTTATTTATTTAGTTTTCTCTTTTTTTTTAAACCATCATTCTTTTATTATTTTTTTTCTCTTTTTTTTTTGTTATTTCCTTTTTTTAACAAGTTGACCATCATCCACCACAAATCTGATTTTGGTAATGCACCACACTTTACCTTAATCTGAATTAACATTGGGAATACCACATCAATCAAAGTGAGCCTCAATGTCACAGAGTTTGCAGTCAACGTACCACTATTGACTGATATAGTGTTACTATTATTATCACATACAAATAGATTAGGATGATTGCGATCAGTTTCATCAACAATGTTATTTTCGTCTATGTCTACCGCCGTCACGTCATCGTAATTTTCAGCAATTTCCAGTAGGCCTGGCCTCGTGGCGTATACGAGGCCCTTCCCGCAAATTTTCATGAGAAAACTTGTAAAAGTTAATTTGTCTTTACTAATGTCCACAGACAAACCTGTTTCTAAAATATCACGACCTAATAAAACGCTTTCACTAAGGTGTTCGTCTGGCAAAACGTGGTACAAAACGTCGAATGACATGTTTTGCCCTATAGTTGGGCATTTAATTTGTAATACTGACGTAACGTTATTAGATCCTACACCTTTCAGAATAACTTCTTCATGAAACCGCTCACCAATCAGTAAATTACAATGACTTTGCTTTATGAGGCTACACTCTGATCCTGAATCAAACATAAAAGGTAAGTCAACACCACTTATCTGTAAAACACCATGCGAAGCTCTGGAACACGTGTTGACACGCTTAGGCTCCGCCATTGCACCCGACGTTTTCTTTCATTTTGTAGCGCATAGGGCACGCTGTGGCTATGTGGCTGGCATCGCCACACACGTAGCAGTTCGTCCGCGGGCGGGCACTTGGTGCCCCTGCCCACGTATGAGGTGATTCAGATCTCGTTGTAACGGTAGGTATTTTTGAGGGTAACTGTCGCTGTTGGTCGCGGCACTCAAAGCCACGATGTCCGATTCTTCCGCAGAAGTTGCAAGTGCCACGAAATGGTATTGCAGTGCGCGAACGTTTTGGATCACTATCGCTCATAATAAGGTCGTCGTTCTTTCGTTTGAGTGTAAAGCCACGTAACGTACGAAACAACTGAGTTTTGCTGTTTATGACGACAGAATTTAACTCTCGACGAATTTTGTCATCACACTGCGACAATACAGAGATAGCAAATCCGGTGGCTACTTTCTCCGGCATATTAGCACCAGGAATCTTTTCTATGAGCTGCCATAGTCGCATGCCAGCTTCGGCGGGGCTTTCTTTGTTGTCAATCTGATAGGTCCATTCTCAACAGTGTGATGAGATGTCATATTTTCAGCGATTCTTTGGAATATAGCTTCCATGCCGGAAGAAAACAATGACGTTTGTTCCATCATCACATTATTAGCGGCACAACTGGATGGCGGCAGTGGAGGCGGAGATCCCGCTTCTGATATCGGCTCGGTGTCCGACATACTTTGTTTAATATAATAAAATTCACTTTGGGTTCTTCACTTATTTTTAATCAAAAGTACAGTTAATTAATTTCTTAAATAATTTTACAAATTATCACTTTTTCCGGCATAAAATCACGACATAATAATTCATTTCGTAACGTCACCATGGCAACCAAGCTAGGCGCCGTCAAATACATAAAACTCCATACAAAATATAACTTTTAAGGCTGAAATAGATATGACGTAGTTGCAGTCGAGCTTCAAATAAATAAATAAATAATATAGGAGTAGCAGACGAGCAGACAGTCCACCTGGTGGTAAGTGGTTAGTGCCGCCCATGGACATCTGTAATCAACCCCAGACAGGATTAGATATTCCTATCTGAGGTTGGTCACAGATGCGCTGCTACCCCTGAGGACTAAGCTGGAACGTCTAGGAAAAGTATGTCTCACTTACCACACCCTTCAAACCAGAACATAATAAATAATTATACCAACTTAACTTCAGGATGTGAAGTTCTTCAGTCTGTTTCAATCAAAAAATATGCAAATAAGCAGTCTAATAAATAAAGAATAAATAAATACTACATAAGCTATCTTATAAGTATGTGTGAAGATTAAAAGTATATTAAAGTTTATATACAACCTTTAAGTCACAAATATACAGTAAATCCTACGCTATACAATTGTATATATGGTAAAATTCTCACAAAATACGTTAAATATCTTTGGACGAAAATACAGTAGTTTTATAAAAGGAATGATTAAGTGGTACATTGTAAAATGCATACTAATTATTTAAATAAAAAATAAAACAAGTGCAATATACAAACGCAATATGTAGTGCAATATGAGCATATTGCACTACTTAACAAAAATAGAAGAACAGTAGTAGCATATGAAATCAAAAGTTCTTAAAATTACTCCCCAATACATTATTTATACAATATGCAAATACAATATGAATATTAAAATAATCATAGCCAACAAAAGCATTCTAACGCTGTTTGTCCACCGCAACCGTCACCGAGCCGATACCGGTAATGACGGCGCCGAAGTAGCATACATTTACTATAGCAGCTTGTTGACCACATGCCTGTTACCCGAGCACCGTAATCCCACACGGCAGCTGGAACAAAATAAACCGCCGATATCGGTCGCGGTGGACAAACTATCGCCGTCACGATATATTAAAATCGGCCCCAAAATAATCTCGTTCTCGGTATCGGCTTGGTGACGATGCGGTGGAAAAACAGCCTTACGGTCAGTTTTCATTTTTTTTAATGTAATTCATATTGCACATGCAATATATATCACGTTGATTAGACGTTAGGAAATCGATGAAATATACGTCAAATACAATCGCAATATGGAAGTTATTATGCACATACAAATTTGTTTTTACTACATTTTAACTTAACTTAAGCTTAACTAAGTCTGAAAGTTTAATTTATAGACTTTCAGACTTAGAACTATTTTATTTTGGTAACAATACACAACATTATGTAAGTGTTTTTTTCAAAACATTTTGTTTCTCAAACATGTGAAATTAAAGTTATGACGTTTTGAAATCATCATCGATGGAATTTAGGTTTTTGATTTTGAAATTACCTTGTATTTAATACATTAAGAATAGTATTTTTTTTCAATTTCGATATTCTGTGACTTGCTTTTACAAATGATGGTATACAAAGTAATACATCATTTGAAAACATACTTGCCAATATTATAAACACCAATTAAATATGCGAAAGTTTACTATTTTAAAAGTACTAATTCTGTGTTAAATCGATTGCGTGAAAAACTCCGGAATAACTTAAATAAGCCTCTATTTCTAAGTCACGTATGAGCCACAGAAATAAGTACTTTGAAATTAAGTTCTAAGTAAATAAGGGGTTTGGGTAAAAACAATCCTCACTCCCACTACATTAGTGGCTGCCTAAGTCTATTTCTAAGTGTCAGCTGTCTAGAGAAGTTAGTTAGCATTTGACTTAAAGAAATATATCGTAGTAACTTTCTAAGCAATTTTGTTTCAAAGTCTGCTTCTATTTCCTCTGCTGTTCACAAATATTCTGCTTGCTTAAATGTTATGTTCCTTGTTTTTACTGATTGTAAATTACGGTATTGTAAATTACTGATTGTAAATTTGACTCTGTAAAATCCAAAAATATATTTTTTAAGTACTTATTTCTGTTAAAAACGACTGTGTTATAGTTAACCACGCAATAAGCCTCTATTTCTAAGTCACTTACGAGTAGACACAGGGGTAAGTACTTTGTAGTGGAGTTGTAATTTCTCCTTTCTTCATTCATAATATATGTTCTAAGTCTCTATTTCTGTCTCAAACAGCCGCGAAGAGAGTTAACAATTAAGTTGACTTTAAGAAATATATCGTACACTTTCTAAGTACTAAGCCTCTGTTTCAAAGTCTGCTTCTATCTCCTCTGGTGTTCGTAAGTCGATTGCAAACCGTTTCTTCATACTTGGTGGTCTGTCATCTAGTTCTGAAATGGAATAAATATTTTTTTATAATATAGGACCCACAGAAGATTTTCAATTTACTTAATTCTAATTGGTTACTGTCGCCCATAGAAATTTATAATCAATCCCAGTTTAGTTTCCTACTTGAGCAACAGATGCGCTGCTGAGGACTATGCTGGAATGTCTCAAAAAAGTATGTCTCCCTTAACACTTCATTCAAATCAGAAGGCGGAAATAGGCGTGGCGGTGGTATCGCCAGAGTCCAACCACATTCTACCACCTTTCACGCAGAACTAAATTTAATTCTTAAAAAGATTATCTTCTTACCTGGTGTGGTCTGCATTTCCTTAACTCTTCTAGAATAATCTTGGAATGCCGCCGCCAATGAATATGTAAGGCGTCTGGCTGCATTTCTGAAGATAAGAAAAAATATTATATTAATTAGTATCCTTCATTTAATATTTAGTAATTAAATGTTGTGTAGTTATAGTGAAATGGTTTGAAATTCAGTCTCTGACATTCTAAGTCTTTTTTTTATAATATAGAAGTAGCAGACGAGCATGCAGTCCACCTGATGGTAAGTGGCTACTGCCGCCCATGGACATCTGTAATCAAACACAGATAGGATTAGATATTCCTACCGGTCGGCTGCAGATGCGCCGCTACCCCTGAGGACTAAGCTGGAACGCCTGGGAAAAGTATGTCTCCCTTACCACACCCTTCAAAACGGAACACAGCGACGCCTAACACTGCTGTTATTTGGCAGAAATAGTTGTGGCGGTGGTGCCGCCGGAGTCGAACCACAAAGGGTTCTACCACCTTCATGTATGAATGAATCATGAGACAATGACGTTTATCAATTACTTGTTCAGCGTAGGACTAAGGCCTAATCCAATTTTGGTTATTCTAACTAGATTTTTTAATATTAGTAAGTTTATCTGTGAGTAGCAATACCTATATCATATCATTGTAAAAGATAAGTTACAATCTAGTAGAGATTCTGAGAACGATATCTTAAGATCTTTCGAAATTTTGTGTATCAATAAATATCGTTTTCTTCATTTTATTGTAAAACGGGTCATTGTATCAATTTATCTGTTTCCCATAAGATAAAAGATAAGATATACCTAGGGATAAGATAACTAATCTTGGAATAAAATTTACGACAAATATACTATTTTTATGAAAAATAAAAATTAAGAAAAATATTTTCGTAAATTCCTAAGTTTTAGGAAAACCGAAATAAATCAAAAATTTTATGGCTAAATAAATAAATTGGCAAAACTCTGACAAAAAGTTTTAAAACAAAATAATTTCCATCATTTTCTCACAGTGATAAAAAGTGTTACGAAATAATAAGAATCATTTAATTGATTAGCATTTAAGATTTCTTTATAAGATTAGAGTATGAACTTCATGGTATGGTAACCGACCATGGAGTTCAATATTCAACTCATATTTTCTACCTAAAACCGATCACAGATGCGTGTCCCCGTAGGGCTAAGATCGCCTCATATGTAAGTGTATACACATCCCCACACTGACACACAAAACTTCATTACACTAGAAATTGGTGTGACGGTGGTTCCTCTTCGCTTGAACCTGTAGGTTCTACTTTCCAACTTATCCTTACTAATATTATAAATCCGAAAGTAACTCTGTCTGTCTGTCTATCTGGTTGTCTCTTCTTCACGCTTAAACCACTGAACCGATTTTAATAAATACCCGAGAAAGGACATAGGATAGTTTTTATCCCGGAAATCCCACAGGAACTAGGGATGGCGATCTAAGATCGATCAATCGGAGAAACGATCTTTTGGACCCAAAACATCGATTATTTTAATCGATATTAGTAAGGATTGAATCGTAAACTATGCATTTGATCAAGTGATCTTTAGTAAAGTTGTTATCCATGAGCCCATTAAAGTTTCAGAGTTGGTATGAGCAATTTTCGCCAGAAGGCGCCACTGTCATTCCAATGAAGTTACGAATTTTCAGTTTTATGTATGTTAGTATGTCATATTATTTTCTTTTAAACGCGGGCGAAGCCGCGGGCAAAAACTTGTAATATATAAAGCTACCTTCACACCACACCCTTACCTGGAGTCACAAACAAACGCATGACACTCAAAGGGATTCAGGCCCTTCACATCAGCGGTGTCCTTGACAATGATCATGGAAAAGACCCTCGTGTACACCAGGTCCTGGACCCCATAGGAGATGGACTCGATGTTGAAGAACACCGCCATGTGCTCGAACTCATCTCGTTTGGAAGTATGGTTCACAGTTTCCAAGTGGACCCCATCGACTGTTATAGTCAGCTTCACGATGGGCAGGATCTGACCTGGAATCAGGAGATGAAAATTAAATTAAATAAATATATATTTTATTGACATTAAATTGAAAATAAATAGATATTGTAATGCAAATTTTGTGGAAACTGTATTTGAAAAGGCGGCGGCCACTTATTCCCGCTTAAAATCTGAGGGACAGGGATGTGGCTGAAAAACAGCGCTGCACGGAACCCTGACTCTGTGTCAGCAAACGCTGAGCCACCTTTTGCCCAGCAAACCTTTTTTTGTAAATCTTTCCCTTTTCTTATTGTATTGTATTGTATATTGAGGCAATAAAGTATTATATTATTGTTATTATTATTATTATAATGAATGCAGTTTAACTTACAGTGAAAATCTTTACAAAAATTTGAAGATCACACTCTGTAGATCTACTCCGGTGGCACCACCAGTACACCTATTTCTGCCTATCAACAGCAGTGGTAAGCACTTATCTCTATATTATAACAAAGGCCGCAGAAGGTGGTAGAACTCTCTGTAGTTCGACTCCGGCGGCAACACCGCCACACCTATTATTACAGCAGTGTTAGGCGCTGCTGTGTTCCGGTTTGAAGGGTGTGGTAAGGGAGAGAGACTTTTCCGACGCGTTCCAGCTTAGTCCTCAGGAGTAGCGGCGCATTTGTGACCGACCTTAGTTAGGAATATCTAATCCTATCTGGGGTTGATTACAGATGTCCATGGGCGGCAGTAGCCACTTACCATCCGGTGGACTGCATGCTCGTCTATTACTCCTATAAAAAAAAAAGATGCTTTGCTGTTTCTTGATGACTAATTTAGATGGATTTAGGGTCCTATAAAGGACACTACTCGAGGTCCAGCTCAAGATGAGCTAGCCATCAAGACTAAGGTAGAAAAATATTTTTCAAATAATATAGGAGTAGCAGACGAGCACGCAGTCCACTTGATGATAAGTAGCTACTGCTGCCCATGATCATCTGTAATCGACCCCAGAAAATATTAAATTCCTAAGTAAGGTTGACCACAGATACGTTGCTACCTTTAAGGACTAAGCTGGAACGCCTCGGATAAGTATATCTGACTTACCACACCCCTCAAACCAGAACACAGCAGCGCTTAACACTGCTGTTATTAGGTAGAAATAGGTGAGGCGGTGGTGTCGATGGAATCGAATTAGAAAGGTTTCTACCACCATGAAAATCTTGTTAAAGGTCCTTAAACATCACATATTCATTGTAAGACCAATCATATTTGACTTTGTATTTGATGCGTAGAATGAACTAAAACTAAATAATGTTATAATTGCTTCAACTGACCTGGTGGTAAGGCTTTAGCTGCAGCCACCATCAGGTCCACGGGCTTCCTCGTGTGTTTGATCCCCCATAACCCCCTTGCGTCGCTTTGGCCCAAATATTTAACCTGGAAAACAAAAAAAAGTATAAGATAGAAATATTGTCATAAATTTTATTAATGTGCCGGATAATATATAGCAGTTTTAAGAATTTTCAAAAAATATTTCTTTATTGCTCTTTTCAACTTTGGAGGAACCACTGCTAGACTATTTCTTTCTAATATCTGGTGGTAGGACCCTTTGTGGCTCGACTCCGGCGGCTCCACCGCCACGCCTATTTTTGACTAATAACAGCAGTGTTAAGCGCTGATGTGTTCTGGTTTAAGGAGTGTGGTAAGGGAAACATACTCTTCCGAGGCGTTCCAGCTTAGTCCTCAGGGGTAGCGACGTATCTGTGGCCGACCTCAGGTAGGACTCTAATCTTAACTGGGATTGATTACAGATGTCCATTGACGGCAGTAGCTTACCATCAAGTGAATTGCATATTAATTGCTAGTTCTATTATAATGGTTCCCAAATTATTGTATCATAACTTACAAATCTGCCAAAAATAATAAAATTTGCGAAATGCTCCGAATGTTTGGCATATTGTCTGGTTTTCTTAAACAATAGGATTATTTAGATCTAATCTCGATGCAACTGGAGCATGGCCGCCGCCATCTTGTGACCGGACGTGACGTCACTGGCGCCATGAATATTGCCGTGCAATATAATTTTATGTTTGGAATAAGCAAGTAATAAGCAGTGTTCGGGTAATGTAAAGTCCGGGGTTCGACTCCCAGGCACAGATTCAAAGTAATGTGCGTATGAAAGTAGTCTTTTTCTATACTAATATTATAAAGAGGAAACCTTTGTTTGTTTGATTGTAATGAATAGGCTCAAAAACTACTGGACCGATTTTAAAAATTCTTTCACCATTCGAAAGCTACATTATCCACGAGTAACATAGGCTATATTTTATATGAAATATATTTGATAAATAGATTTTGAGGCGGTACACAGTTTGCCGGGTCAGCTAGTATAATATAGGAGTAGCAGACGAACATGCTGTCCACCTGGTAAGTGACTACTGCCGCTCATGTACATCTGTAATCAACTCCAAATAGTATTATATTCCTGCCTGAGGTCGGCCGCAGATGCGTCGCTACCCCTGAGGACTAAGCTGGAACCCCTCGGAAAAGTCTGTATCCCTTACCACACCCTTCAATCCAGAACACAACAGCGCTTAACACTGATGTTATGAGGCAGAAATAGGTGTGGCGGTGGTGCCGCCGGAGTCGAATCACATAGGGTTTTATTACCTTCATCTGATACGCTAGGTCGCCACATGTAATCAGTTAAACATACCCGTAGAATATTAATATGTCGATCATATTCATAAGAAATATTCGTTTAAGAATTATTGTTATATGGGTACCTCTTCATGGTATGGTGTGTGATCACGAAATAGCAATTATGACGTCATAAACCCATAAATACTCAGTTTATCGATACTTACAATGTTGTGTATGGTGTTTTATGGTGTAACAAGTATATAGCAAGGTTATGTTATTTATCTTTTATCTATAGTTAAATGAGATTGAAGTCTGTCTGTATTAGTTTTGTTATTATAAAAAAATAATTAAAAAACATTAAAATTCTTGCCCGACTTAATGTTGTAAAATATAGAACCAATTGTGATAGATCTTCATGTAAACTTCTTGTAAACTAACTGTAAAATTAGTGTAAACTTTGTTGTAAAATTGCCAATCTTCAAGTCAATGTGACGTCAAGAAAAAGAATTGACATGAACTGTAAAATTATTTGTGAACTGTTTTGGATAGAACCCCTGTTATGTCCACCTGATGGTAAGTGGCTACTGCCGCCCATGGACATCTGTAATCAACCCTAGATAGGATTAGATATTCCTACCTGAGGTCGGCCACAGCGCCGCTACCCCTGAGGACTAAGCTGGAACGCCTCGGAAAAGTATGTCTCTCTTAAATAGCGTAATTAGGTGGTGGAACCCTTTGTGATTCAGCAGTGTTAGGCGCTGCTGTCTTTCGTTTTGAAGGGTGTGGTAAGGGAGACAGACTTTTCCGAGGCGTTCCAGCTTAGTCCTCAGGGATAGCGGCGCATCTGTGGCCGACCTCAGGTAGGAATATCTAATCCTATCTGGGTTTGATTACAGATGTCTATGGGCAGCAGTGGCCACTTACCATCAAGTGGACTGCATGCTCGTCTGCTACGTACGAGTATATATAAACGTAAAAGTGTAGAAAATTCCTTTTAATGTATAAACTAAACGAGGCAGAATGTAGTGCCATACTAACGATTACGAGCATTTTAACTCGTAATATTAATGTCAATGGAATTAACCTCCATGATAATTACAACTTGTATAATGTAGGTATTCGTATTACTGTATGTCTTATGATAACTATGTAGAACAGGGTAATTTAATTGAGTGGAATAACGAGATACATCGTCGTCAACTACTGTCCCACTGCTGGGCACGGGTCTCCTCTCAGAACGAGGATTAGGCCACAGTCCACCGCGCTGGCCAAGCGCGCATTGGTAGACTACTCATACTTTTTGAGAACTACGTTCTTATTTTTTAGATTTTATTTTGAGCATGCACAGATGCGCCGCTACCTCTCAGGACTGAGCTGTAATGCGTCGGAAAACTATGTTACCTTTATCACAAATAATACCTTAGCAATATAAAATAAACCTAACTAATATGAACTAATACTTTACTAATATGAACTAATGTTTAATTACTATCACAGTAATAAGATAAAAAAAACTGCCGCAAAATAGGAGTGCCGGATGATAGATAAATACCCAATAATATCTTTTACGTAACTAATATGATACGTAACTAATACCAACTAATACTTTTTCAATATGAACTAATGCTAAATCAATATGATACAAATACTTTAAGAAGGTGGTAGAACCCTTTGTGGTTCGACTCCGGCGGCACCACCGCCACACCTATTTCTGTTATAACAGCTGTGTTAGCGCTGCTTTGTTCTGGTTTGAAGGGTGTGGTAAGAGACAATTTTTTCCGAGGCGTTCCAGCTTAGCCCTCAGGGGTAGCGGCGCATCTGTGGCCGACCTCAGGTAGGAATATCTAATCCTATCTGGAGTTTATTAGAGATGTCCATGGGCGGCAGTAGCCACTTACCATCAGGTGGACTGCATGCTCGTCTGCTACTCCCATATTATAAAAGAAGCTTTAATACTTACTTGAAATGATATCGGCAGGTCATCTACCGTCACTGGACCTTCATTGTCAGCCATTTTGTTTTACATCTACACAGATTTCTTATCTTCTTGAGGTTTCGTTCATAGTGTTTATCTGTCAAGAAAAAAATATTTTTATTATTTGTTTATTATTCTTCATTTGCATTATCATCAGCCCAATATTATCCCACTGCTGGGCACAGGTCTCTTTTCAGTTTGAGAAGGATTTATGACCATAGAGTACCTATCATGCGTGATGGGGTTAAATGCGGATTGGTAGACTTCATACCTTTGAGGACTTTTTTTAGAGAATTCTCAGGTAACTTAAGCACAGCATATTTTTTATATGTATCCAGTCCACCTGATGGTAAGTCACTGCCGTATGGACATCTGTAACCAATACCATATAGAACAGGTTCTACTTGAGGTCGATCACATCTGTTGTTATTCTTGAGGACTAGACGATCACCTCAAAAGTCAGCTGAAATTTTTTAATATAACCATTTTTTTAATACATTTTCTACACTCAACCCCACATTAAAATTCCCTGTGTCATGGTCTCATGGTCTACATAGACGATTACAGAAACAGCTAGACCCAGAACAGAAGTATAAATTCATCATTTAAATATTTGTCTGACCGGGGATCTAACCTGTGCGTCAGACCGGTATTTTTTTTTATAATATAGAAGTAGCAGACGAGCATGCAGTCCACCTGATGGTAAGTGGCTACTGCCGCCCATGGACATCTGTAGTCAACCCCAGATAGGATTAGATATTCCCACCTGAGGTCGGCCACAGATGCGCCGCTACCCCTGAGGACTAAGCTGGAACGCCTCGGAAAAGTCTGTCTCCCTTACCACACCTTTCAAACTGGAACACAGCAGCGCCTAGCACCGCTGTTATTAGGTAGAAATAGGTGTGGCGGTGGTGCCGCCGGAGTCGAACCACAAGGGGTTCTACCTTCAAAATTCGGTAACCACTCCGCCATGTGAGTCAAATAAAGTACGGATTTGGACTGGACTACCAAATACCACTTATATCGATACGAGGGTCTCTACGAAGGTACACGCAAACCTTTTAATGGTTATTAGTAGGGTGCGCCTCAGACCGTGGCATGGGGGTGATTTCTACCGTTAAATGTCAAGACGATATGGCGTTCGGAGAACAGTCAAGCGTGAGTCGGGGTAATATAAATATATTTTTTACGAACAACACACGAATTAAACACACTTTTATCTTTATTTTTGTTTTTACCCGACTTCCGAGAGAGGTTATTTATTCGACACGATATACAGGGTGATTTTTTCAAATGGGTCTTAGGGCCAAATCCAAAACTATAAGGATTAGCGAAAAGGTTAAAGGAGTTACGAGGCCGATTTTGATAAAAACTAAAAGTGCATACTAGTTTTTCAAAATATCTTCTTCCCTAGCCGGGAATCGAACGAGTTCATTTTGAAAAAGAAACACACCCTATAAGTATTATTCCACTAACAGATAGTGTTGCTTATGACGGCCAAATTTTTGGAAGTGTATTCTTCTAGTAGTAGTCGCTCTGAAGTTGTTGCGCGCAGGTATACAGAGTGTTTTTAAAACAAACATATTTTTTGTTTGCAAAGCTACCAGCTCGATACAGATCAGTGGTCACTTAGAGCCTAGCTGACCGTAACCAAACCTTTTTCATCCGCTTCCACCAAAACGCAACTGCTTCAAGCTAGAAAGTGTGCCGTAGATTCCAACCCATAGATAAGTATAGATATCTCACCGCCTTGTAATTGAAGGAAGCCATTAAATGGCTTAAACGGCTGACAATTCTGTCATGGTGTAATTTACACGGAACAATGCCGACATGTACAGTTAAGTGGTGCAAAAACACGAAGTCGAAGAACACGTGGAGAGAAATATCGTTTCATTCGTAAAAGATCTAAAAACTACATTTTTTTAATATTTTTCAAACACGAAAATAGATGACAGTGACAATTTCAATTGTCAAAACTGGTTATATTTTCTTGTTAGAGTGAGTAATCTTTACCAAACTATGTTACAACCATACTATATCTACTTTTTGAAAATACTATGAACTTTTAATTTTTTTATCTTAAAAAATTAAGTACTTAATCAAACCGTTTCTTAAGAATAAAGATTATCAATAGTTATGATATTAATAGTATTTTATCGTAATCTATAAAAAAAATCTGCCGCGTAATAATAATACCCAAAATATGTAGGCATTATGATTAAATAGTATTAATAATAGTTGAGTTGTTTTTCTATAATATAGGAGTAGCAGACGAGCATGCAGTCCACCTGATGGTAAGTGGCTACTGCCGCCCATGGACATCTGTAATCAACCCGAGATAAGATTCCTACTTGAGATCGGTTACAGGTGCGCCGCTACGCCTGAGGGCTAAGCTGGAACGCCTCGAAAAAGTACTTCTCCCTTACCACACCCTTCAAACCAGAACACAGCAGCGGTAACACTGCTTTTATTACAGAAATAGGTCTGACGGTGGTCGTACCACAGTGGGTTTTGGCACCTTTGAGAACTTATTTCAATCATATAAAAAAATGGCCACCATCACCACTTGGTCAGCGAACTATGAAACATTGAGAGTCCCAACAGTGGGACAATAATCGCTCGATGACTCAGCCCACGTATAACATCCACATATTTTCCTGAAAGTCATTTATCGCGAAAACAATGGCCGGCGATAAAACGGTGAGTGATAACGTTATCACACTGATAATATTATCACTTATCAAAATAGAACCGAGCCTTCATTCTACTGTAATTCCTTGGGAAAAACCGGTGAAAAAATTCTTTTGTTTTTATATAAATTTTACATTGATTGAAAATCTTTATATATAAAAAATTCTGTATGTTTGTGTCCGCAAAACTCAAAAAGTAGTTTATGAATTGACTTGATTTTTTACATTACGTTACAATTGTATATATTTCGAAAAATTTCCTGATGCGGTGGTCGTAACTAGATTTTTGTTTTCCTATTTTTTAAAGTCATTATCTAAAACAATCGTCATTGTTTAAAATTATTTCCAAAAAAAATTCTTAAATTTGTAACAGAATTTACCGTTACAGAATTTAGTCATTCTATTACTTGTCTAATATTAAGTCTGAAGATTAAGATAAAACGCTTCAATACTTTACACTGTTCAAACCAGAACATAACAGATTTACAATAATATTAAGTAGAAATAGAAATAAGGACCTACTTATTACTAGCTGACCCGGCAAACATTGTGTTGCCATATAAATAAAAAAAATGTTATGGGTGAACAACCCTTATCACTTAGGGGTATGAAAAATAGATAGTAGCCGATTCTCCGACTTAATGAATATGCATATAAAATTTGGTGAAAATCGGTAAAGCCGTTTCGGAGGAGTACGGTAACTAACATTGTGACACGAGAATGCAAATTTTGCGAAATTTACACAAACTGTAAGCAAGTGATAATTACTTTCTATACACACGCGGAATCGAACCCCAACAACAAACAGAATTTAATACCGCTATTCTAATACTAAACATCATCTGGAGGCACGGCAGTGCCTCCGCCAAGTCGAGCCAAAGCCAAAAAAAGCGGCACGGCCGTAGCATACTTTTCTCGAAGCAATTCGGCCCATTTTCGACCTCCTGTAACTTCGTTGCATATGAAGCTAGAAGCCTGAATTTTCAGGAGCCAAGCAAGCATTGTGTAGACACGGTATATTTCAAATTTCATTAAATTTGAACCAGTAGTTTAAGAATTACAAGTAGTCAAAGTTCGTAATTTTGTCACTCACTCACTGACTGACCGATCATCAAAAGTTTAAGGCACTTCTAGCAGACATAGAAGGTTGAAATTGAGAATACAATTAGTGTTTAGTATATAACTCATGGGAAAACTAAAATATTTTGCAATTTCTGTCCAGTTATCTAGATACACCAACTACATTAAATAACTTTGTATCCTATATAAGTTATATAGGATGACAAAGTTACATTTGCCGTTAATGAATCTGTGTTTCTGTCCGCGAAATGTAAGAGTAGTAGGGGAGCCGATGATGTTAAATGGGTAGAAACTCGAGCGCCGATAGGTCCTATACGATTGTGTAGATTACACGTTAGAGTGAAGAAAAGGTTGTGTGATATTTTTCGATTCACCGTGGGAATAGTGTCTAGATGATTCGAAAGATGTTAAAAGCAGAGTCAGACATACTCAAGGCGCGGCAGGTTAGTGATAGAGTATATATCTCTGATGCCGGAAATATGTTTATCTGCTGGTTTGGGATAGTCATACGAGAGGTAAAAATGGAAAAAAAAGTAACCAGCGCATTAGATTTTCAAAGGGGATATGAAGCTACCTCAGATGAGTCGCCCATTCGAAAAACTGACGATTCGATTCGAAAGACTGTCAGTGACTCTTCGAAGATTATTATACAGGATAAGATTATTATACAGGAAATTCCAACTGATGTTTTACTTATCATAACCCTTCATCTGACGATTTAGTGGAGGGGTTTTCTATACTGACGATTTGAAAAAAAAATAGAATGAGAATGTATGAAGAATAATGTATTTTCCATAAAATTTGCCTTTTCCTTTAGTTTGTTATACACCATTACTTTCCAGGGATCCAAGCTAATAAATGGCGCTATCAGATAGTGCATATTTTCTAGCATTATTTCCTTTATATTAAAAAAATTACCGCACTCGAGTATGTCCAGGTATAGATTTTTTTGCAACCTTATTACTCCCTAACGCCGCCCTCAAATCATCAGATTATAAATTTATTGTTTTCAGAATGTAATTAAGCTACTATAGATAATACATTTTTTTATTAATAGTCTGATGGACTTCCCTGGTTGAACCCCCCAAATGGATAGTTTAAGATACTCTATAGGATGTAAGGTATCTCCCATATCTTAATCTGCCGCGTTCGAGTCACTCTCGAAATCCCGTCTTGGGCTCCCCTACTATTATAGGCGACGTCAATTGTTTTTATTCTCGAGACAAAAGACGTTTTCAATTCCAACTTCAATTTAAATTCAATTCAAATAATGGGTGAAGTGCGAATCGAACTCGTACACTGAGGGTTCCGTACCACAAAAACATTTGTTTATTTTATTTTTATTTTTACTAATTGATATTATAGCAGCCATATAATGCATTGTGAACATTTCAACTGTAACATCTATTACGGTTCAATAGATAAAATGAAAAACGCCAAAAAATAGCAGGTCCTTATATATTTGTCCCTGTAGTTCCTGGACTAAAAAAGGGCTTCGATATCCCGTGCCTGTCGTAAAAAGCGACTAAAAGGGGGCTTCCGGAGTTGGGAGTGGCAAGAGGGAGCTCGAACCGTCCAATAAGTGTCCGCGGGAAGGACGGCGGTATGTGTAGTCGCATACCGTCGTGAACAAAGTGTTTGAAGGTGATAGAACCCTTTGTGGTTCGACTCCGGTGGCACCAACGCCACACCTATTTCTACCTAATAACAGCAGTGTTAGGAGTTGCTGTGTTCCGGTTGAAGGGTGTGGTAAGGGAGACAGACTTTTCCGAGGCGTTTCAGCTTAGTCCTCAGGGGTAGCGGCGCATCCGTGGCCGACCTCAGGTAGGAATATTTTATCTTATCTGGGGTTGATTACAGATGTCCATGGGCGGCAGTAGCCACTTACCATCAGGTGGACTGCATGCTCGTCTGCTACTCTTACATTATAAAAAAATAAAAAAAAAACACCGGATAGTTTAGGAGGAGCGAAAACTGTTCTCCCAACGCAGAGCTCGATCGAGGCATCGCGCTTAGAGGACTTCGGTTGCGTTCAGTCGGAGATCCCGGAGTTCTCCGACAAACGTTGAGGACGGCCACCGAAGGATTTTAGTGCGGCTAAAGTCCCACATAACCCGGCGTCACTCCCACGTCGTTGAGTACCTTTTGAAGGTTTCCTCCTTTTCATAAAGAAAAAGAAGGTCTTTGTATGGCAACTCTCCTTTATTTGAAAGTTTTTCTTTTTACTTTTATTACTTGTTGTTAAAGCGGCCACCATTATAAATATGCCGTAAAAAAATTTAAGTTTCTATCTATTAAGGATCCAGAAATAGAGCTCTATGTCAGACAGACAAACGGACAGCTTAGAAATAGGGTTCCGTTTTTACTCTTTGGGTATGGAACCCTAAAAAGTTATATAATATCAAAAACATTCCGAATTTCTGACAAATGTCATAAGAAGAAAACTAGATGTTACGGCTAATGTGCCTAAATCAGTTAAAACGCAGATTAGCTTGTCCATTACCTAAAGTACAAAACGAAGATTGTATCAATTTTTACCCCTTGACGTCGACCCATGCATGCTATGATGCGTCGTCGTGTCATGAATTTACGACAAACTTTGTATATTTTCACGAAACAATATCGCTTTGCGGCACGATGTCGCTATGTATCACACTACGTCGTCGTGTCGTAAAAAGGCATGTGTTTTAGTCCTAAGAACAAGTCTGAAAAGATGTTTCAAATTTTAACTACATAGTTAATCTGCATATTTTCTAGCTAATCTTAAGACTACCTAGTTAATGTGTATGCTAACGTATTCTACAATCTAACGGCAACATACACAAAATACAATAACTGTCGTGAGGTAAAGCAACTGTCACCGTATTATAAAATAATAATAAGTTTGTTTCCAAGGAAACAAGTGTTTAGGCAAATTTCGGCCTTATTGCGCATAAATAAATGTCTATGAAAATAAGCTTACATATAAAAATTTACAATGTTCACAATGGAAAATCCCTAATAACTTCTAAAAGGATTACCCTAATTACACAATTCCTTTTGCCCTATCCGTTTTAGACCTAAACCTACCAAATGGCATTAAAGACAAACCAATATATATACGAACAAAAAATCATGTTTTCAACTTACGTAATATTAGGTACCTAACATTTCAACGCAATATTACAAAAATTTAGTTATATTCATTTCAAGTGATTCGAAATAGGAAACTGTTATATAAATCGAGCTTAGATAGCCACTTTATAACATATTCTTGCCATGATCACCAAAAATATCAGCTCCTAGTGGCTTTATAATTGATAGCTATAAAAAAAACGAAAATCCACAGTTTAATGTTGAATTTAAACAACCGTCCATTGCACAATTAGGGTATTTTTTTGCTCCATTGCTTGTACAAAACAGTTACAAATGCGTGTAAAAATGAACTGACAGTCGCGCACGAGTCGAGTCGAGTCCCCCCGAGATAACTAGTCGGTAAGTGGTGTCTATGTGTGCGTTACTCCAGCCCACTTTGTATGAAGATTGACTTCTGTTAGTTTTTATTTTGTGGTAATACCTACCCGGAAAAAACGTGGAAACTATTATAAGAAACCTTTTTAATATAAATTATTTGTAATCTATAATAGCTATATATAAAATTATATTGTACGGTGAGTTAAGTTTTAAATAGAAGTGAATAAAAATATAGTCTAGCTGAAAATATGTATTATTAATATACTCTGCAAATAATAATTCTAAAAATAACTACAGTTGAATGCAAAAGACAAATGCAGACTAATAATTTAAGTATGAATTTGTTAGCGGTGAGTAAACTTATTGAAAAAGGATTTACTGTTAATTTCTTGAAAAACGGTTGCACTATTAGTAACTCTATGGATAACATCATCGCAACTGGCCACAACGTACATGGTATATATAAATTTAAACAATTTGTCAAATCACCGATATGATATTTGACAATGTCAAATAAATATTGGCATAGAAGACTAGCCCATATTAATCCGGAATATAAGAATATTATGACCGGGCTTGATGATGTGAACATTACGACGGATATGACGACTAGTAAGAAACCATTTCCAAACCTCTGAACGCGAACGAACGATATACTGGAGATCGTACATACAGATTTATGTGGTCCCATGGAAGCTACTTCACTCAACGGTTCAAGGTACATGTTATTATTTATCGACTATTATTCACGAATGACACATGTTTATTTTCTCAAATATAAGAGTGAGTATTTACGAAATTTCAAAAATATAAAGTGTTGAAATGGGAACTAGCAAGTCGAACAAATGTAGGTATGAGATCAGATGGATGAACGAAATTTTGTAATAGAGCTTTCAATATTTTCTTATCAACAAATGGAATTCTACATCAGAAGGCGATGCTATATACCCCTAAACAAATTGTTGTGGTTGAAACAGCTAACAGAACTATTATTGTAAATGCGAGAAGTTTAAAACGAATGTTATCATTATTAAATAAACATTTCATTTAATTTCATTTCAGAAGTCAGAAGTATATTATAAATTGAACCGAATTTGAGCAAGAGTAGTAAATACTGTGGTTTATATAAAAAACCGGAGTCCGACGAAGTCAGTGAAAGATTACCAATGATTTTTGTCGGATATTCAGAAGAAAGTAAGGGATGTCGATTATTTAATACGAAGACACGTTAAATCACTATAAATAAAGAAATAAATAAATCACAATCAGTAGAGATGTTTTTTCCTGAGGACAATGGGAATAATTTCAGTTGTCAAAATAGTAACTTTTTTAGATTTAATTTATTGTCATGTTCGAATGAAAGTGATGATGAATGGCAAGATTATTTACATAACTACAAAGACTAACTACAAAAATTTAATTGGCTTTTAAAAATCTGTTGTTGAGATTCAACTAGTAGAAGGTACCGGAAAGGAAAAGAGTAGAAATATCTACAAAAAGGAATGAGATGCCATCAAAAACAATGCTTGTAAAAAGATCCAAGTCTCGCCATTCAGTTCTTCTACCGTAAAAAGTTTTGAGATCTATGTAAAACCAAGCCGGTAAATGTATGCAGTCCCTACTTAAGGGACCTTCTGTCTTAAGGTATTATCTCACTATCTAACCTAACAACATCTCATGGGACCATACCAATATTAAAAATCTTTTATGTTCTAAATAAATCGACGTGGCAATCGTACTAATGTTACCTGTGTGATGCGATATGATAAGATGAAAACACAATGTGACTTGCAGTACGATTGCCACGTTAATTTATTTAGAACATAAAAGATTTTTAATATTGGTATGGTCCCATGAGATGTTGTTAGGTTAGATAGTGAGATAATACCTTAAGACAGAAGGTCCCTTAAGTAGGGACTGCATACATTTACCGGCTTGGTTTTACATAGATCTCAAAACTTTTTACGGTAGAAGAACTGAATGGCGAGACTTGGATCTTTTTACAAGCATTGTTTTTGATGGCATAAATAATTGAACAAAGAAAAGATAAAACACACGGATTATAAAAAAGGTAGATGGAGTGCATTCATCTCTATATTTTGGTGTATTCCTGATCATCACTAATCCCTCTATCCGTAGATATGTAGAAATATCTAGATAGATCTCTGGATAAGATATTTTAGTATTAAGTAGCAGACGAGCATGCATTCCACCTGATGGTAAGTGACTACTGCCGCCTATGGACATCTGTCGACCACAGGTTACCCCTACCCGAGTTTAGCAACAGATGCGTTACTACTCATGAAGTCTAAGCTGGAATGCCTCAAAGTATGTCTCCCTAACAACACCCTTCAAACCAAACACAGCAGCGCTAAACACTGCTGTTATTAGACAGAAACAGGTGTGGCGGTGGTGCCGCCGGAGTCAAATCACAGAGGTTTCTACCAATTTCAAAATTTGGTAGTTGTTGACAAATAAGCAAAAAATTTGTGGATTTTTCAAAAATGAGGAGGAGTTTTCAATAATGATTATCGCCAAATTTCGATTGCCAAGTGAACATTACGTAATAATACCACGCTTTTATTAGCTTGACCTGTACGTATGTAACGGAATCTTTGAACTCGATTTTTACCAATCCAAGTCCAATTAATTTAAAATTTTGAACAAATATCAAGAACCGATGGCAATACACGGTATTAATCACTGTATTCCATTCTCTTCATCAGGATCGACAGGAATCAGTATTAACGATTTTCCTTGTGCGATTTTAGTGTGGACTTTTGTTTTTAAACTATAATTATTAAAAACTTAAATCGTTAGTTAACGTGCGCATTAAGTAGAGAACGATTGCCACGATTATAATTTCACTACTTTCGCTCATAATTTCAATACAGTTATGGCTTGCGTTATATAATTCAACGGTTCTTACGCATCCTAATTAGGCTCGTTAGCAAACGTGCTGTCTACCTGATGGTAAATCACCGATGGAGATCTTTGACCAACTGCATCTCTTTTATAATATAGGAGTAGCAGACGAGCACGCAGACCATCTAACGGTAAGTGGCTGTTGCCGCCCATGGACATCTGTAATCAACCCCAGGTAGGACTAGATATTATTACCTGAGGTCGGCCACAGATGCGCCGCTACCCCTGAGGACTAAGCTGGAACGCCTCGGAAAAGTATGTCCCTTACCACACCCTTCAAAACACAACATAGCAGTGCTTAACACTGCTGTTATGAGGCAGAAATATGTGTGGCGGTGGTGCCGCTGGAGTCGAACCACAAAGGGTTAAAAAAGATAAAAAAAAAAACAAAAAAAAATCTTTGAAAGACAAAACATTGGATAGTTTGTTTATTAATAACGGGCATATATACACATTCTGTAACAATAATTTGTTAAGTTTATTTCAATAGCGTTATCTGACTTTTATTTAATCTTTTGTAGTTAAAACGATAAATAATTGTATACTTAAATCATTTTTCCTTACGTGATAAATAAAGGTAATAAAATGGAAAATTTTAATGTTTTTTATAAAAACGTTACGTAAAATTTAAATTTATTTTATTTATAAACTAAAAAAGGACTTATTTACAAAATATACAAGAAAATTATAAATAAAATAAGCCATCTAAAATTTCCGTGTGAGGCATGGTTCCCAAAACGCTGGCGGCGTTTCCTTGCTGCACGGCAAGACTTAATCTTTGTGCAAAATAGCCGCCAGCTTTTTGGTCACCGGAAGCAGTGACAAGTTTGGTCGACATATCTGACATGAATTTTTTCATGTCAGATGACCATGGACCCATTGTCTCTAAAGCAAGCGCCGCAAACAAGTAATTGTCTAATAAATTACTATATTTACGACGCTTGAGAGTCTGGGCATGGTCGGCTGCAGCCCCCGCTTTCACTGAAGTATTAGCTAGGTGTGAGGGGGCTAAAGTATCAACGCACGTTGCGTCCCATATCAGGGGTCGTCCGAGACTCCATGGAACTAGAGTGATTCCATCAGGTCTCTTGCCATCGTCTCTAAAAAGACCTGGGGGTTCTAAAGTCGCTGGTATAGAGACGGTAGCAAGAGCCCGACGAATCAAACTGTTCAGAGTCCCGTGACGATATAGCCTGCCGGCACTCCTGATACAGGACAAGCCATGTCGACCCAATGTGTCCACCTCCTGCCCACACGGACAAAAGTGAGACTCGCAAATCTTGGCACCGAGCCGGAGACCTATAGAAATGCGCAACGTTATAGGATCCAGCACGGTGCCAATATTGTTGGAAGGGAGTGCGTGTAGCCAATGTCCTGATTCACTTTGGGCAACAGCTAATAAACGGGCCCTATCAGAGTTGTCAGAACATCGTTCCAGAAGACAGGCAAAAACAGACTTAAGAGCCGGTGTGTCCCAGACGGATTGCTTGGTTTTATCTGACAAAGATATATCCTCAGCCGGAAAGCAACCACTCCAGGCCTCCTCAGCCTCTGGCATGTACGTCACCCGAACATCATCCAAATTAGTGTTTAATATATCTGAGATGAGGGCGATCGTACTATGACAAGAGGCCAAGAAAGCCGGAAGCGCTAAACTTTCCGTGGTGCGGACACCTATGCCACCAAACCTAACCGGAAGAGTTGCCTGCATCCAGGAACGATCATCAAATTTTAAATTTAGAATTTTGGATAAGCAATTTTGTAAAAGCGTATCTAATATGTGAGTGACAGATGGGAATTTCCAAAAAGGACAACAACGAAGTAAGTACAAGAATTTTGGTGCGAATAAGCAAAGGCGCAAAATGTAAATAGCCATATGTGGTTTTAAATCAAAGAGTCGCTCTGAAATATTTTCAAAATTATGTAATTTTGAATTTACAATGGGTAAAAATGCATCATCAAATATTGGAGCACCTAGAAGTGTCAAATTTTCTTTTTCTAAAATAGATATGTTAGGTGATATTGAAGCGAATTGACCATATATATGATGGCATTGCTCAACAGATAATTTTTCCGAAAAGAATATTTCACATTTATTAAAATTTAAACTCAAACCAATTTTATTAAAATGATGGATTATGATTCTTAGGTCCTCCAATACAGTTGACGCATTTCCTCCCAAAGAACCATCATCAAGGTACCATACATTAAATTTTGAATTTAGTTGTGTAATAATTGGTTGTATTGCCAGACTAAAAATTACTGGGCCAAGAGGGTCGCCTTGCTGACATCCCACACATGATTCAATGACATTATCACCAAATAATAATTTTGAGGGGGTTCCATAACATTGCCACATATATCCGAAAATGTCAGGCATTTCTTTTTGAATTTCTGTAAGAAGGGCCCCCCTATCTACCGAATTAAAAGCATTTTTAACGTCTATTTTAAGGAAAACGTCATAATCATTGTTACTTAAAAATGTGCGAGCAGCGTGTACTGCTGCTTCGCAGCCACCCTTGACTCCGAAGCCGAGCTGCCGCGGCTTAAATCGCGTCGCCAATAACTCACTATAGTTACGGCAGCACAACTTCGAAGCCAATCTTCGGAGCGTGCACCCAACAGCGATGGGTCGAATGCCCCCATCCTTCTTTTTGAGAGCCACGAGGTTGGCCCCGTAAAGTACAGGCGTAATTTCGGGAGGAACTGCACCTGCCAACATTATGTTAATGAGGGCAGTGAGCTCCTTCACCAAATTTACGCCTGCTTCACCTAAAGAGGGATCTGTAAGGTCTTTTAGATGTTGCGGTGTAAGGCCGTCTAAGCCACCAGCAGACCCATTTGGAAAAGAACGGATAGCGGACTTGGTGGCTTCCTCGCTGACTCTCAAGAAGTCGCGCTGTGAATTGGGCAATGGGCTAGGAAGCTGCGAAGATGTGATCGGTGTGGGATGCTTCTCGCGAAGTGCCCCAAGCGTTTCAGATGAGCGCGTAGCCATAGTGTCTTCCGAAAATAAAATTTTTGCAGCACCTTTAACGTCTCCATCGGAGAGTTTGTTTTCAACTAATTTGAGAATGTTATTACGTAAGGAATTGAAATTGACAGAAGACGTATTTACAGGAAGAACGTCTTGAGTAATATTGTGTTTAATTAAACTAGTTAGTGTTTGGTTGTGAGATCTATTATTTAAATGTAATTTTTTATATGTGAATAATAAAAGATCTTTCCATGCATTGAAATTATTTTCTGCGACTACTCTGGCCACGTGCTCATAAAGACACACAGCTACGGCATAACGCGCTCCCTTAGGGATACGTTTGACCACTCTGATGTTATGTTTAAGACTTGCGAGTCTCTTGTGTAATGGTTCGTCATTACGGTCCCCATCTGTATTATTTATGTAATTTGAGAGCAAAGGTAGATTTATTGATTCTATACGAGGGACATGAATGCGGCTGCAATGGATTTTTAACCCGCGTTGGCCTTTATAAAATTTGTTATCAGCACAGATGGGGCATCGTAATAACGAATCACTAGACATCAATTAATTTATAAAGAACAAAATCTACAAAAAAGCCCTGTACAAATAAAAACACTTCATACAACTAATACTTATACTAAAACTTATAATTTATTTAAAATAAATATACTATAATATTTATAATTATGTACTAAATAGAGCAAGACACAGTTTTCTGGAAGGTACAATGAACAACAAAAAAAAACACTTTAACTGCTTTCACACACTGGACAGACGAAAGATGTAGAAACAGGAAATATAGTCTGAATATATTTTTAGGATCTGAAGAAGCACTTGTATTGATTTTTTAATTTCGTTTTCTCCTCTTTTTGTGATATCGATGCATCCTTGTCAATTTCTTTCCAGTTGATAACAATTAGTAATATGGACACTATATTGGCCGCAATAATTATTATAGGCACTCATAGCACTATTTATCTAACGTGTATATCACTATTTATTAAACGAATATAGTATAATATTTATTAAATTTAATATTTTTTATGAAGCTTCAATTTTTCCGTGACATTGTCATTGTCATTCAGGTTAGAAAAAAAATATTTATTTATTATATATTTTTATTTATAAATATATTTTATTTATAAATATTTTAAGGTCTGAAGTTGTGAGCAGGTGTAGTCATACAATTTACTATGGCGACGCGATTCATTTCTATATTCAGAGCGGACTAGCAGTTTGGCGTGGACTATTCCTTTTGTGGTTTGACTCTAAAGTCACATCTATTTCTGCCTTATAACAGCAGTGTACCGCTGCTGGGTTCTGGTTTGAAGGGTGTGGTAAAGGAGACGATTATTATTATAGGAGGCGTTCCATCTTAGTCTTAAGGCAGGGGTTCCCAAAGTGTGCGCCGCGGCGCCCTGGTGCGCCGTAGAAAGTGAAGAGGGGCGCCGTGAGTCGATCCGCTAATTATTTGACACCACAAATATTGGCGTTTTGATTCACATTGATTTGACTGAATAAATATCGTATTTAATTTTTGTTTTTTCTCAAGTATTTCTTGTTGTTTTCCGTTTAAAGTCTTATATAATAACATAAATATGGTAAAATTTTATATTGTGGTGTTTAAATTTTCGTTTCGATCAACCTAACGTAACTACTATTATTGTGGGTACCTATTTCTTTCGACTGTCTTCTTCTAATAGTTAGCTAGAACAGGGCGCCGTGAAAAAATATCGAACTTGTAACTGCGCCGCGGGTTACAAAAGATTGGGAACCCCTGTCTTAAGGGGTAGCAACCCTGTGGCTGACCTTAAGACTGATCTTATCTGATCTTATCTGGGATTGATTACAGATATCCATTCAATAGTCATGTTTCAGTTACCATCAAGAAAATATACTTATTTTCTAGTTTTTTTTTTCAATACAGAAGTAGCCAACGCATGCAGTCCACCTGATGATAAGTGGCTACTGCTACATGGACATCTGTAATCAACCCCAGATAAGATTAAAGTCCTACCCGAGGTCAACAAATACTAAATACTTGTAGACTAACTTGGAACGCCGCGGATCCGAACATAAACATCTTCTTACGTACTTAAAATATTTGAAAGAATGACATAACACTACCTACTTAATATAAAATGAAATTATTAAACAAACGATAATTATATTTTTATAACTATTGTGAAATGACGTAATATTATAAAAAATACTCACGGATAAAAAATAAATCCAAATTAACGCACAATTTTTCACAAAACAATAATTCACTGTCCAAATAATATTAAAAGATTTTTAAAGTTAGAAAACAGTATGGCCGCCGCCCGCCACAAGCAACACGCAAGTCTGAATACAGAGTCGTATTATCAAAATTGGTACGTACATAACCAATTACACTGACCTCCGCTACTTCATAAACACCCTTCAATTCGCTAACATTTTAGTACGACGCCGCGGGGCAGGGAAGCTCAACTTAAACTGGATATATGGCTTCATTTACAAATTTAATGGAATTGCTTGTTAAGCAAATATAATCTTTATTACAATGAATTAAGGTGGTACAGAGTGCAAAGTTAAGATGGTAGATTGCTCATACGTTGCAATACTACGATAATATATACAGCGTGTTTTATATTGTAATCTAGATTTATAATAGATAATTATCTGTAGAATCGTTATTGCGTCAAACTTCTAGTTCTGTTTCTTAATATTTATATTAGAAATTTATTTTTTAAGAAAAGAAACATTTTTATAATTTTAATGTAATTAAAAATGCAAATGTTCCTTTAAAATGTTTAATTAATAATTAATAATTGTATCATAAGTACGTACTTATCTGTTAAATTCAAATATTTAAGGTCATAAGTATGTATATGTTAAATTCAAATCCTTGATCTTACTGATATTAGAAATATAAATTCATATTATTTATTTTGTAGTCTTTCATAGGGATAATTAGACATATATTGAATAGTTAGAATCATACAAAGAAAGAAAAAATTGAGTAGAGTTGCGAATAAAGTTTTATAAATATAAGTAGGTATGAATAAATGAAATGTTTAAAAATGCCTCAGAACTTAACTTTTTATAATTGCAAGATATATTTTTTTAATATATTTTAGCAAATACTTATATAAACAAACGTGGTAGACATCTACTTAAATAAACACATTTTTAATACCTTTATTAAAATTTTATTATTTAGTTTCGTAAGAAATTAAATCTGGACGTATTTTACTTTTTAAATAATGTCTTATATTTTTTATTCTAACTACAACCGTTCTTATAAAATTATTGTTTACTATATTAGTCACTTTCTATTTAATTACATCATATTATCTTCATTCTTATTTGAAAAAAATATAATCAATTAATTATTATTACAACAATAATATAAAAGAGACATAATATAAATATTTTTTTTTATAATTAGCTAAATCCCAATAATAAACCAATCACGCTGTATACACATCACACCTGTGTGAGTGGCCACCTGTTGTTGCGTCACATGTGTGCGTGTTGTGTGATATTGTGTGGAATAGCTCGTGCGTATCGAGTTAGGTGTGTGCTCTACTTTATTATATCATTTATTATTATTACATTTATTACATTTATTATTACATTTATTTGTTTATTTTTATAGTCCGCGCCAAACAGCTTGTCCGCTTTGAAGTTGTTGCGAGCAGGTGTAGTCATACAATTCGCTATGGCGACGCGATTCATTTCTATATTCAGAGCGGACTAGCAGTTTTACGCGGACTATACATAAATAGTAGTTATGCGCCGAATATTCGTTTGGTATTCAGTATTCAGCGTATTCGGCATCTTTTTTGTTATTCGTATTCGGCCGAATTATTCGGTTTTAGTGCCGAATATATTCGGTTCGAGTATTTCTATTTTCTTGTATACACGACATGGTACAGGACTAAAACACAAAACTTCTTTTATTAGATTTACGTTATATTATAAGTCAAACTCAAATCCTATGAAGAATATGTTGAATGAAACTAAAAAATAAAGTAATTAAACTTCTAATCCACATTTATTTTGAAATCTCAAGTCAACACATTTATTACTTAATCTATAGTTAGTATAGTCAACATTTATTTTAAAACTAAAATCAGTAATCATTTTTAAAACTCAAATCAACATTTTAAAGCGTGAATAAACACACATAACTGGCAAATTGACAATAAAGAAATGGTAAACCGAATAATTCGACCGAATATTCGATTCGGTAAAGGTTAAACCGAATATTATTCGGTATTCGGTTATTCGGTGAAACCACTATTCGGCGCATCTCTAATAATTAGTATGTTGGTTCTTACCAAAGTTAGTGTTTAATTCGTAGTTATTTATTAAATTGCAAGTGATATCCTATTGGTTAAGAAACTCTGCCTCTTGATCGAGGTGTCTAAGGTTCAAATCCCAGGCACCTTTGATTTTTCAGTTGTGTGCGTATTATAAATTAATTATAACTTGCTCAAACGGCGAAGGAAAATATAGCGAGGCAACCTGGATACCTAAAAATCTAAAAAAAAAAACCTTTTCAAAGGTATGTGAAGTCAATCAATTCGCACTTGGTCAGCGCGGTGGACTATGGCCTAATCCTTCTCATTCTGAGAGGAGACCCGTGCCCAGCAGTGGGAGAGTAATGGGTTAATGATGATGACGATGATGATGAACTACATGAACACTTATCAGGTGGACTGCATGCTCGGTATCTACTCCATTTATAAAACACTAGTCAAGTATAGTCAAGTAGAGCAAACACAAGACGCCACGGATCAATTCTTCCGCACAATATCCGTTGCACACATGTGTAGGGGTTTCACCGGTACCCCGTGGGGTACTGTGGGGTGGCATCTGATTGTGCAACGCGGCTAATTACTGTTGATATTTTTATTATATTTTTTTTTCTAATATAGGAGCAGCAGACGAGCATACGCTTCTAATGGTCATTGCTAATTGCACTGTAAACTGTAGATAGGATTCTAGTTCTATCTGAGATTTTTGTTCCTACTTCGGGGGCTACTTTGGAAAGTCTGGTGTCTTTCTTCCTTACCATCTTAAGGTGGAACACAACAGTGCTATTGTTATAAAGCAGAAATAGGAAAAAAGTCTACCTGAGGTCGACCACAGATGTGTCATACCCAAATTTAACTTTAGATAAAATGTATGTTCCCTTTTTACTTAGTTACAGATGAACTGCATGCACTACACTTGCCATCAGGTGGACTGCATGCTCGATAACTACTCCATTGTTATAAAAAATCACTAATACTAGAGTCAAGTAGAGCAAACACAAGCCACGGATCACTTCTTCCGCACAATATCCGCTGCACACATGTGTAGGGGTTTCACCGGTACCCCGGGGGGTACTGTGGGGTGGCATCTGATTGTGCAACGCGGCTGTTGATATTTTTATTATATATTTTTTTCTAATATAGGAGTAGCAGACGAGCATACGCTTCTAATGGTCATCGCTAATTGAACTGTAAACTGTAGATAGGATTCTAGTTCTATCTGAGATTGGTGTTCCTACTTCGAGGACTACTTTGGAAAGTCTGGTGTCTTTCTTCCTTACCATCTTAAGGTGGAACACAACAGTACTATTGTTATAAAGCAGAAATAGGAAAAAGTCTCTGAGGTCGACCACAAATCCGTCACTACCCGAATTTCAATTTAGATACCATTTCTGTTCCCCTTTCATTTAGTTAAAGATGAACTGCATGCACTACACTTACCATCAGGTGGACTGCATGCCCGATAACTACTCCATTGTTATACAAAATCATTAATACTAAAGTCAAGTAGAGCAAACACAAGACGCCACGGATCACTTCTTCCGCACAATATCCGCTGCACACATGTATAGGGGTTTCACCGGTACCCCGGGGGGTACTGTGGGGTGGCATCTGATTGTGCAACGCGGCTAATTACTGTTTATATATATTTGTAGTTTGAGGTTTCAAGTTCGATCCCTGGTCAGCCAAAGGTAAATCATGGATGATAAATGAAGGTAAATGAAGGTTTTTGGTATGGGTCTGGGTGTTTGTGTATTTGTGTGTCGATGGTACACTCGGCTGAGGGGATCCTTGTGGGGGACTATGAGTGTAGAAAGCTTAAAAAAATCAAACCTAGATAGATTGGAGTCCTATCTTAGATCCAGCTAAAGATCTATCGTTTGAATTTTCCTTATCACACCCTTGAAGCCAGAACACAGCAGCGCTACACTGCTGTTATGAGCATAGACTTGGAATTTTTTCACTGCGCTGTTATGAGGCTGATGTTGGTGTGACGGTGGTGCCGCCGGAGTCAAACCACAAAGAAGTTTACCACCTTATATTATTTAAAAATTATTATTTTTGTTTCGTTCCTCTTTACCAATGAATATTATTCGTATACTTAGTTTACAAGAAATTACTGGGATATAAATATTGATGGAAGGCTTGACTTTGAGCGTTTAACACTGCTATTACAAGACAGAAAAAAATATAGTACCAATCAAACCTATACTTTTGAAATCGCTTCAGCGCATATTTCCGCTTTGTTTTGACCGTGGGTATTAAGTACGGTTCACGTCACATGTGAACGGGTTCGATGCTCAGGATGAGTCACGGTGTCCTGTTATGTCTGTTATAATAATAACGCTTCAGCACACGTCAACCCAGTAGGGCTCACTGCTTAGGCATAAGTCTCTTTTTTTTATAATATAGGAGTAGTAGACGAGCATGCAGTCCACCTGATGGTAAGTGGCTACTGCCGCCCATGGACATCTGTAATCAACCCCAGATAGGGTTAGATTCCTACCTGAGGTTGGCCACAGATGCGCCGTTACCCCTGAGGACTAAGCTGGAACGCCTCGGAAAAGTCTGTCTCCCTTACCACACCCTTCAAACCGGATCACAGCAGCGCCTAACACTGCTGTTATTAGGCAGACATAGGTGTGGCGGTGGTGCCGCCGGAGTCGAACCACAAAGGATTCTTCCACCTTCCAGATGTATTGACATTCAAAAAGAGCTCTGTGAAGAACCTATTTTGATTTTTTTTCTGATTTGATTTATAAATTAACTTAACAACTCGGCTTTGTGTATAACATTATTACAGAATATATTGTTTTTTACAATGTGACAATTGTTTAAGTCCATTAACAACTTTTTGTTATACTATGGATTAATTGGATTAAATTATAATTGTCAAGTTTTTTTAATATCCTCCACGTGTCATAGACAATAGCACAGATTAAATAAACGTGATCATATGATAACATCTCTAATTTATTACCACGCACGCAAGCAAGTAATAATTAATTTCTAATACGCATATAACTTTGAAAAATAAGAGGGACGTGTCTGGGATTTGAATCACGGCCCCCTCGAATGCTGAATATCTAACCACCAATCTATCCCTGCCTTATGTTATGCTAATTTATTCCTGCACTATTCCTTTACCCGCGACTTTGCTTGCGTTCAGAAATTGATGACAATAATTGTTCCTGTCTATCTCTTGAAAAAGTAATTTTATTCGGAACACAAGGTACCCTATGTCCTTTTCTAGACCCTTGACAACGTGTGTACAAAATTTCACGACAATCGGTTATATAGTGAAGGCGTGAAAGTGTAACAAACAAACTCACATTCTCATTTATAACATTAGTTAGGATTTACATAAAATAATAATTATAGTTTAAAAACTACCATGCTAGAAACGCACAAGGACAATCGTTAATACTGACGATCCTGATGAGGAAATCGGAATAAAATTATTAAAATCGTGTATTGTCATTGGTTCTTGATAAGTGTTCAAAATTTTAAATTAATCGGAACGTTCAAAATAGGTACATATCGAGTTCAAAGATTCCGTTACATACATACAGGTCAAGCTAATAAAAGCGTGGCAATAAAAGCTAATAAAAGCGTATTAAAATAGAGATGTTATCATATAATCACGTTTATTTAATCTGTGCTATTGTCTATGACACGTGGAGGTTAAAAAAACTTGACAATTATAATTTAATCCAATTAATCCATAGTATAACAAAAAGTTGTTAATGGACTTAAACAATTGTCATATTGTAAAAAACATTATATTATGTAACAATGTTATACACAAAGCCGAGTTGTTAAGTTAATTTATAAATCAAATCAAAAAAAAAATCAAAATAGGTTCTTCACAGAGCTCTTTTGAATGTCAATACATCTGGAAGGTGGAAGAACCCTTTGTGGTTCGATTCCGGCGGCACCACCGCCACACCTATTGCTGCCTAATAACAGCAGTGTTAAGGGCTGCTGTGTTCTGGTTTGAAGGGTGTGGTAAGGGAGACATACTTTTCCGAGGCGTTCCACTTTAGTCCTCAGGGGTAGCGGCGCATCTGTAGCCGACTTCAGGTAGGAAATTCTAATCCTATCTGGGGTTGATTACAGATGTCCATGGGCGGCAGTAGCCACTTACCATCAGGTGGACTGCATGCTCGTCTGCTACTCCTATATTATAAAAAAAAAAACTACCGCCACTTCACGAGATGATTCGTTATGGAGAAGAAGCGGCGAAAGAAACTGAAACTTCATTCCACATAACTTTTAAAAAGATGAATATTATTTACAATGGTAAACTTAACCTAATGGTACGTGTGGAGCTGGAAGATTATAAAAAGGGTCTCTCACTTCTCTTGAGGTAACCTTAAAAATTTCTGAACCGATTTCTTCAGCACTATTTTTAAAATCATAGATAATTTTATAGGGGATGACATACATATGTTATTTTTCATCTCTAAAAAAAATTAAGGTTTCTATAAAGATCAGCGAAAAGTGAATTATATTGGCTCACAAGGTCACAGGTACAGTCGGCGTAAGAAACACTATCAGTACAGTTCCCACAATAATTTGCTTGCAATCGTGGGGACGATGGGTGTGCAGCGCGACCGAGTGGCTTGATACTTGTAAAAAATATCTTATTAAAAATATTGAAAGAAAATTCAAGAGACGTTTGAATCCCAGGCGCGCCTGATTTTTTAGGGTTCCGTACTTAAAGGTTAAAAACCTTTTTACGAAGCCGCCGCACTCTGTCCGTCTGCCACAGGGCTCTCTTGAATCGTAATAGATAAACACTTGCATTTTTTACAGAGTATGTATATTGGTGGCCGCTATAACAACCATACAAGAAACCGCTATTATTCGGCGTTCGCTTTATTTGAGATTTTTTAAGTAGCCAAGTGCAGTCAAACTTTCATGCTTGGAAGGTTTCGTACCACCAAATTTTCATTTATTTTTATTTTCAGTGTTAGTTATTATAGCAGCCATAAAAGTAAATGCATTGTGAAACATTTTAACTCTACTTATTACGGTTCAATTGAAATCATAATACATAATCATTCATTCATTTGTCTGTAAAGATTACAATATTGGATGTTTACACTTTGAGAACAACGCTTACTGTACCAAATTTTAGCGTACAAAAAGAGTGAAACGCCGAAAAATAGAACCGAAAACTTTGTTGTTACAGCGGCCATCGTTATAACAGATAAAAGTATCAAATCCTCTCAGCCGCGGTACCGTACATCTGATACAATTATGTTACGTCGACGAGTCTTATGAGAGTTTTGTTTCAACATAACCTGACCAGTAATTTTTATTTGTAATAATCATTAACTGCGCAAGTCTCATTAACTTAACTGTAAGGTTAACTTAAGTTAATGTTTTATTGTTAGAAATTGTAGTAAATATTCATGTAAGCGTCGTAGCAGTGATAGCCTAGTGGTTAAGAAACCCGGCCTCTCGATCGAGGGGTCCGAGGTTTAAATCCCAGGCAGGCATCTCTGATTTTCAAATTTATGTGCGTATTAGAAATTAATTATCACTTGCTTAAACGGTGAAGGAAAACATCGTGAGGAAACCTTCATACCTGAGAGTTTTATAAAAAAAAAATCTTAAAGGTATGTGAAGTCTACCAATACGCACTTGGTCAGCGCGGTGGACTATGGCCTAATCCTTCTCATTCTGAGAGGAGACCCGTGCCCAGTGGGACAGTAATGGGTTGATGATGATGATGATGATTCATTTAAGGTCGTAAAACCCTCTGTGGTTCAACTGAGTGGTTGAACGTGGTAGAACCCTTTGTGGTTTGACTCCGGCGGCACCACCGCTACACCTATTTCTGCCCAACAGCAGTGTTAAGCGCTACTGTGTTCTGGTTTGAAGGGTGTGGTAAGGGAGAAATACTTTTCCGAGGCATTCCAGCTTAGTCCTCAGAGGTAGCGGCGCATCTGTGGCCGACCGATATGTAGGAATATCTAATCCTATCTGGTGTTGATTATAGATGTCCATACGGCAGGAGCCATTTACTATCAAGTGGACTGCATGCTCATCTGCTACTTCTATATTATAAAAAATTACACAGCGCGCGGATGGTCTGACCTGGGTGTTTAGTGCGTACACAAATACCCCTATGTCGCTTTAAGGTTTCCGTACCATCAAATATTCATTATTTACTTATTTTTATAAAATAGCCATATTAAAATATGTTTTATATCACGGCGTGCGTAAATTGACGTTTTACGCACGCTTCGCGTGCGCACAACCCCCATTTCCGACCCCGTAATATAAAATTTTATACAACACGCGGACGAAAAATGTTTTTCTGACTCGTGTGATTGCAGTCCTCGCCTGCGGCTCGGCCTGCAAACTCACACTTGTCAGAAAAAAATTTTTCGTCCTCGTATTGTAATGTACTATTATTGTTCTTATTGTATTCATTATAATAGCAATTATAGCAATAAACGGATTGTAAAATTACAATTGTCTTCCTAGTACGGTTTAACAGTTAGATCGAAAAATGCCGACAAATACCGGTTTGTTGTATGGAGACCCCCTTTTATATTCAACTTTATTTTATTTTTAGTATTTGTTGTTATAGCGGCCACCGTTATGCATCCTCTGTAAAATAACAAGTGTCTATCTATTACGGTTCCAGAGATAGAGCCCCGTGACAGACGGACAGACAGTGAAGTCTTAGTAATAGGGTTCCGTTTTTACCCTTTGAATACGGAACCCTAATAACCATTTTGAATAGATTAAAAATAGATTTTCATTGAATATTTGTAGTCACTGGTTTTAGCATTACGAGTATTAAGTAAGCTGTATATGATACTGTCTGCGGTACAACAGATTGTGTGGTCAGCTACCATATTTCCTATACAGTGGCCCATTGAACTAATGGAATGGTTTGCTAGTAACACGAGAAGGTTTAGGTACTGTTGCGCTGGTATTCAAATGAATGGATTGGTAATCATACGTTATATGGGTTTGAAGTTTGACCGGGGCGATACTACAGACACACCTATTTTTAATAATATAGGAGTAGCAGACGAGCATGCAGTCCACCTGATGGTAAGTGCCTACTGCCGCTCAGGGACATCTGTAATCATGGGCGCCGCCAGGATTATTTTCATGGTGCATAGCCATTTTTCCCTGACGAAAAAGTATTCTCTGTTTAGTCTTGGCGACCGCTTTTTTTTCTTTGACTATTTATTATACACATTTTTTCGCAGATATTTACACATTTCGCACAGATTTGGTCCAGGTAATCTTTTTTCGCTAATAAATAATACATACTAATAAATAAATACACATTTTCTTCGATTATGTGCCTTTCCAACCAGGGGGATGCGAATGCACTCCGTGCAAGGCCCTGCCGGCGCACATGTCTGTAATCAATCTAAGATAAAAATAGATTCCTACCTGAGGTCGGTCACAGATGCGCCGCTACCTCCAGGACATATTACTCATAAAAGTATGTCTTAACACACTTGAAACCAAAACAGCAGCGCTTAACACTGCTGTTATAACAGAAATAGGTGTGGCGGTGGTGCCGTTATCGAACCCCAGGGTTCTTATACATTTCTTATTGTTCAAGTGGTCAAAACGTCTTTTTATTACCGTGTTATGATAATTACACATTGACCGACACTCAAAAAGTGTAGTAATGTTAGTATGTAAGCTCGCGTAGACCGTGGGAGACTGGCTTGGGTAATATGGATACGACTTATACTTTTATTACAATTATTAAAATTATTTATATATCATTATTTTAAACTGTTATGTAATATATATATTGGATAATAATAAGGTTATATACAGTATAATATTCGAAACAATGAAACTGAATACTAATGAAACTAAGAAAAATAATCAAATTATACACTGACAGAAACTTATTTACAAAATGCACATATATACAAATGAGAAATACAAAAATATAAAAACATAAAAAATACAGTGTAATGTAATTTATGTAATGTTATGTAATTCTATTGCAAGTCACTAAAATTAATTCTGACCTATAGATTTTTCTTTAAAATCGATTAAAATTATTTTATTCAAAGATTTTTTACAGAACTTTTGTTGGAATCAATGACGTACCACTAAACAGTATTTTTATGTATTTTACCTGATTTTGTGTATTATACAAGTTACAAACGAAGATACAGTCCATTCGATGGTAAGTGACCATCCTGCAACGTACGTGGACATCTGTAATCAACCTCAGATAAGACTTGGGTCCCTATGAACTTGGCTACAGAATGAGTATGGCTTTATTACCCCCCTCCCCTCCCCACCCTCTTATCCAGGCTTAATTTGATCCGCTTACTTAAATTACTTTGATTTAAAGTAATTTCCCAAACGTAGGAAAGTATATTCGTATTTTGGCAAAAGGAGATTTCGCAAATTAGGTGATTTCTGGTCATTTATTATTTCAGTCTGAGTTTTGGAGTTTGTTGAGAAAACTTCAATAGCGTGATTCAGAAATGCCATCTCTTAATGAGTTGCAAGAAATCACCAATGTATTAATTGTGGAAGCGATAATTGGTACAGATAGCGTTCTATTCTAATTCTACGGTGTAATATCCTGTAAAACTTTCTGATAAATAAATAAATTAATGTATAAATAACCGAATTATTTTATTTAACAGGCCGTTTAAAAATGTATGAAAAAACTGTGCTCAGATTAAACCAATCTAAAATTATTTGACACGAGCTTTTGCGCGCGTTACGAAGTAATATTTTCATCCCCTATATTATCCCCTTGGGGGTAGAATTGATCAAAATCCTTTCTTAGCGGATGCTTACGTCATAACATCTACGTGCATGCCAAATTTCAGCCCGATCCGTCCAGTGGTTTGGGCTGTGCGTTGATAGATCACTATGTCAGTCAGTCCCCTTTGAGTTATATATATTTATGAGCATATCCACATAATGCAAAATTGGCTTATAAAACAGTTGTGGCTATGTACCAGGGCTTCAGTCGGGCCGCTTACAGTGTGTAGTGTGTTGTGTCGGTATGTGATTTGTTTTGTCTATGGCTTATTAATATTATCTATGGTAGTCTTATCGAATTTGCGATCTAGATTTAAATTTTGATTGTGGTTTTTGGGTTACTGTGTCATTTTATATAGGTTACGCAGTTTTTTTTTAATTTCTAATTTTAATATTATCTATATTATCTATGGTAGTGTTTTATCAAATTTGCGATCTAGATTTTAATTTTGCTTCTTTGATTAAGATCGTGGTTTTTGGGTTTCTGTGGCATTTTTAAATAGGTTACGCTGTTTTTTATTTATAATTTTAATCTTTGTGATTTAGGAATATTTTTGTGGTATTAATTTAAAAATAGGATGTGTTTTTTTAATTTGAAATTTTAAACATAGTTTTAAATATTTTGTCTATGTATTTAATAAAATTGTGTGATAATGTTATCAAATTAGCAAACGGAATATTTAATTTGGTTTTATAAAAATATTTTATACCTACACCACTTATATAAAAAAGTAAATAGTTTAAGTTCACCTTCATTATTTTTTATATTATTAATATATTTTGCAAAAAATATTTTTGGATAATTTATAGAAAAAATAATTCACAATCTTTCTACTTATATAAAATTAATTATAAATATAATTTACGCCCTATCAAGTTATAAATTTGTTAATTGTGATCCCTCATATAAATAAATCGGTATTTTTTTAATATTTTAAATTTAAAAAAAAACTGTTAAAAATAAGTCACCATTAAAAATTTAATTAAAACTATTTGTGGTTAAAATAATATACATTTTGGCATACTTTGGTCATATGACATGCAGCTGTGCCCAGGTCCGATCTCCAGTCAGGCATCTAATATTAAGAGAGACCAAAACATTCAAGTTTAAAACGCAAACTAGGGTCATTTGGCCCGCTCAATCAATAGGTCCGAGGTTCAAATCCCAGGCAAATCTAATTTTGCAATTATGTGCGTATTAGAAATTAATAATCACTTCCTTTCACGAGAAAATCTGCACACCTGAGAGATTTATAAAAAAAATCTTAAAGGTAAGTATGTGAAGTCTATCAACACGCACTTGGACAGCGCGGTAGACTATGGCCTATTCTCATTCTGAGAGGAGACCCGTGCCCAGCAGTGGGACAGTAATGGGTTGATATTTCTATGAGTATAGAAAACGTATTTAATGAGGTAACTAATTTTGCATCTTTTCGTAAAGTCATCTTAGAAAGTAATGTTACATCTGTGTAGAAACATAATAATTACATAATTGTAGTTTACTTCCTTGCCATTTTAACTAGTTATTACTTGCGACTCTATCAGCACGTTTTTTTTTTTAAATTGTCATTTTGAAAAGTAGATTTGAAATCTATTTCTGTTATAACAGCAGTGTTGAGCGCTGCTGTGTGTGTTTGAAGGGTGTGGAAAGGGAGACATACTTTTACGAGGCGTTCCAGCTTAGCCTCAGGGGTAGCGGTGCATCTGTGGCCGACATCAGGTAGGAATCTGATCCTATTGGGGGTTGATCACAAATGTCCATTGGCGGCAGTAGCCACTTACCATCAGGTGGACTGCATGCTCGTCTGCTACACAAAAAATAAACAAAATATTAAGATTTTTATTGCGATATTGAAACAATGAGATAATATTTGAAGGCATATCTCAGTCTAATAATAAGTAGGTTTGAAAGGCATACTTATCCGAAGCGTTCCAACTTAGTACTAACAAGTAGCAACGCATAAGTGGTCAGCCTTTCTATAAGTATGTCTCCCTTACCACACCCTTCAAACAAGAACGCAGCAGCGCTTAACACTGCTATTATGAGGGAGAAATAGGTGTGGCGGTGGCACGAGAGTCGGGCTACAGAGGTTTTTTTTTCATAATATAGGAGTATGTAGTTCACCTGATGGTAAATGGCTACTGCCGTATGGACATCTGTAATCAACCCCAGATAGGAATAGATATTTGTACCTGAGGTCGGCCACAGGTCGCTACCTCTGAGGACTAAGTTGGAACGCCGCGGAAAAGTATGTCTCCCTTACCACACCCTTCAAACCAGAACGCAGCAGCGCTTAACACTGCTGTTATGAGGCAGAAATAGGTGTGTCCTACTGCATCACTGTCCTCACCGTATGGTAATTACACTTGCGTGTACACATACCTACTTCCTTACCATTTCCTCGTTACAATCCAATCGAGCGTACATGATAAATCGTGATTGCAAAGAAAATGAGTGTAATCGACGAAAAATAGTGGAATTTGCACGCGTTTCGTGTTATAGTATTTGTGATATTTTAGGAAATATAATCCGTTAATGTAAGTTGGTATTTTTAATATAATTTCTATTTGTTGTGCGTCTTTTCGATCGTTTCAATCAAATATTTTCAACACAGCAGCGTTTGACACTGCTCCTATAAGGCATAAATAAGTGTGGCGGTGGTGCCGCCGGAGTCGAGAGGGACAGAGGGTTCTACCACCTTCAATGTTAGTATCTTCTGATATAATTTCTAATTACACGGTTTATATTAGCTTCACTTGTATGTTTGTCAGTGAGTACCTCCGTTTTTCAGTAGAAAGAGATCAACATACATCCTTATCTTACCCTGCATGCATGAAAGAATGAAATAGAATACTTTTCTACTTTTTAGTTGATTTTATCATAAAAGCGTGTTTTTTAGTTTTTTTTAACTATATTTATTTTTGTATGTCTGTTCGATCGTTTAAATTAAATTCATTGTTTTTCGATATTTTTTAGATCACAAAAACTTTGAGTTAAAGATTATTAAAAGTTATTTTGATGTCGATAGTTTATTGATTGAAACGCGGCCTCTCAAGCTCAAGTTATGAATTAACTTATGTCATTAAAGCAGCCATTGAAGTAAATGCAGTATGAAAATTTGAATTGTCTACCTATTACGGTTTAATAGATAAAGCGAAAAACAGAAAATAGCGGTATCCAGATGGCGACTTGTATTTTCAACTTTTTTTTTTATTTGTAGTATTTGTTGTTATATCGGCTACCCTGAATTATACACAAAATAATCAAGTGTCTATCTATTACGGTTTAGGAGATAGAGCCCTGTGACAGTCGGACAGACAGCGGAGGTTTTGTAATAGGGTTCCGTTTTTTCCCTTTGGGTACAGAACCCTAAAAAATCTAAAGGGTCTGTGAAGTTTACTAACCCACACTTAGTCAGCGTGGTGGTCTATGACCTTAAAACTACTCTGAGAGGAGAACCGTGCCCAGCTGTGGGACAGTAATGGGTTGACGAGGTAGACGCTTTTTCTTAAAAATAAAAAAAATATATTTTTTTTACTTCAGGCAACTAAAGATCCAGTGTTTACTAACAGATTACTTATAAGCTATGTTAGTATTATAATTCATCATCATCATCATCAACCCATTACCGTCCCACTGCCGGGCACGGGTCTCCTCTCAGAATGAGAAGGATTAAGCCATAGTCCACCGCGCTGGACAAGTGCGTATTGGTAGACTTCACATACCTTTGATTTTTTTTTATAAATCTCTCAGGTATGCAGGTTTCCTCACGATGTTTACCTTCACCGTGTAAGCAAGTGAAAAATTAATTTCTAATACGCACATAATTTAAAAAAGTCAGAGGTGCGTGCCTGGGATTTAAACCTCGGACCCCTCGATCGAGGGGCCGAGTTTTTAAACCACTAGGCTATCATCATAATTCAATTAATTTATTAATTGATTTTATATTAAATTAGCTAATTGTCATGTCATTGTCATGAATAATAAATTAATAATTCAAGCGCGCAAATTAATAATTCAAATTAATAGTTTTCGTGCGTTAGTTTACCGTTAAAATAAGTGTTAATTAATTTATAATATGTACATAAATTCTAATTTAGAAGTTAATTATCACTTGCTTAAACGGTGAAGGAAAACATCGTGAGGAAACCTGCATAATTGACAAATTAAAAAAAAAGGTTTTCAAAGGTATATAAAGTCTACCAATACGCACTTGGCCAGCGCGGTGGACTATGACCTAATCCTCATTCTGAGAGGAGACCCGTGCCCAGCAGTGGGCAGTTGATGATGATGACATAGATTCGAAAAATTTGATGTCCTGGGATATGAACCTTGGACCAAGAGGCCGACTAAGATCTATGTCTACACTAATATTATAAAGAGGAAAACTTTGTTTGTTTGTTTGATTGTAATGAATAGGCTCAAAAACTACTGGACCGATTTTAAAAATTCTTTCACCATTCGAACGCTACATTATCCACGAGTAACATAGGCTATATTTATATGAAATATATTTAATAAATAGAATTGAGGCGGTACAAAGTTTGCCGGGTCAGCTAGTCTAAATCTCAAAGGTGACTACATAGTGATCTATCAACGCACAGCCCAAACCACTGGACGGATCGGTCTGAAATTTGGCATGCAGGTAGATGTTATGACATAGGCATCCGCTAAGAACGGATTTTGATCAATTCTACCCCCAAGGGGATAAAATAAGGGATGAAAATATAACTTCGTAACGCGAGCGAAGTCGCGGGCAAAAGCTCGTCCTATATAAAATACTTCAACGAGTAAAGCATGCCTCTACTAATGTGAGTGACAAAAAGACAAACAAACCTATGGAACTGTACAAAAACGATTGGCAATAGACAATTTCCTTTAGCACGTGGGAATATATGTTAATAGCATATAACCTTACTTTGTCAGATTGTGACATTAGTACCAACAAAGTTGGTAAAAATATGGTTTCGAAGGTATAGTCCGCGTAAAACTGCTAGTCCGCTCTGAATATAGAAATGATGCGTCGCCATAGCAAATTGTATGACTACACCTGCTCGTAACTTCAGAGCGGACTAGCAGTTTGGCGCGGACTATACCACTAAAATACCTATTTTGCCTTTTTGGTCACCCATTTTAGGCTTCGTGTGTGTAGGTGATTAAAGGATACTCCTGTGTAGGTGATTAAACGATACAATTTTTTTTTATGAGTCGTATGATCACTCAGGTTATCATGAGCTAGTTGATAAAAGTGCACTAATGAGTGGAAAATGAATATCTAGGTGATCAAAGTGGTTGTCCCTGTAGTCCCGGGACTAGAATAGGGCTACGGTATCCCATGCCTGTCGTAAAAGGCGACTAAAAGGGGGCTTCTGGGATTGCGGGCGGCAAGAGTGGGAGCTCGAACCGTCCAACAAGCAACCCCGGAAAGGACGGCGGTGTGTGTGGCCGCATACCGTCGTAAACACCAGGTGTACGGGAGGAGCGTAAATTGCTCCCCCAAGGGCAGAGCCCGATGGGGGCATCGCGCTCGGAGGACTCCGGTTGTGTTCCATCGGAGATCCCGGAGTTCTCCACCATGCGCTGAGGACGGCTACCGGGGGGTATTAGTGCGGTAAAAGTCCCACATAACCCGGCGTCGCTCCCACGTCGTCGGGTACCTTTTGAAGGTTTCCCCCTCGTAAACAAAAAAAAAGGTGATCAAAGTAGAACAGACCAACTGTATAATATGAAAGTAGTAGAATCCATTGTGATTCGACTTCAGAAACACCCCGCTTTTTCTGCCTTATAACAAAAGTGTTAAGCTGCTGTGTTTTATTTTAAAATGTGTGGTAAAAGAGACATACTTTTCAGAGACATTCCAGCTTAATTCTCAAGCGTATCTATGGCCGACCATAAGTACGACTATTATCTTATCTGGGGTTGATTACAGATGTCCATGGGCAGTAGCCACTTACCATCAAGTGGACTGCATGCTTGCTACCTCCATAAATATAATGTTTATAAGTTTTCTTTTTTTTTAATATGGGAGTAGCAGACGAGCATGCAGTCCACCTGATGGTAAGTGACTACTGCCGTCCATGGACATTTGTAACCTACCCCAGATAAGGTTAGATATTCCTATCTGAGATCGGCCACAGATGCCGCTACTCCTGGAACTAAACTGGACGCCTCAGAAAAGTATGTCTCCTTTACCCTTCAATCCAGAACACAGCAACGCTCAACACTGCAGTTATTAGGCAGCAATAGGTGTGGCGGTGGTGCCGTCGGACTCCAACCACAAAAGATTATACCACCTTCAAAAGATATTATTAAAAAGTTACATATTATTTTACACAGCAGCATTAAAATGAAACAAATTAAAACACTAATTAAATTTTCATAATTTCGGTTTACATCGCTAATTGCGTTGCAATTAAAGCTTAAATGAACAAACTGTTATACTTCATTAAAATAAAATACTTTCGCAAGCTTAAAAGCTCATCGTGTGCCCCTTGAACTAAATTTCGAAATGTTAAATGACATTTAATTGTATATGAAGCAGTGATAGTCTAGTGGTTAGAAAGTCGGTCCATTCGGGTCCGAGGTTGAAATCCCAGGCACGAATCTCTGATTTTTCAAAGTTGTGTGCGTATCAAATTAATTATCAGTTTCTTTAACGTTGCCCCGTCGGGCTCCGCCCAGGTGGGCTTGGAACTCACCACACCATCTGGTGTTCACGACGGTATGCGACCACACATACCGCCGTCCATCCCGGGGTTGCTGGCTGGGCGGTTCGAGCTCCCACTCTTGCCGTCCGTGACCCCGGAAGCCCCCTTTTAGTCGCCTCTTACGACAGGCAGGGGATACCGTAGCCCTATTCTGTAGACAAAGTCTTAAACTTACGTTACGTTTAAGTTAAGTACGTTAAAAGTTCTTTAAGATGTTCAGCACGATGGACTGTGGCCTAACCTATTTCACTTCCACGATGGTAAGTGGCTACTGCAGCCCTGTAATCAACCCCAGATAGGATTAGATATTCCTACCTAAGGTCGGCCACAGGCGCCGTTACCCTTGAGAACTACGCTAGAATGCCACGGAAAACTATGTCTTAGCACACCCTTCAAACCAGAACACAGTAGCGCTTAACATTACTGTTATTAGGCAGCAACAGGTCTGAGGGTGGTGCCGCCGGACTTGAACCAAAAAGGGTTCTACCAGCTTCTACATTATAGGTATTAATATAAAAAACCTCACTTCCCATATAGTTATGTATCTTTTCGTAACGGGCCCATATGATATCGGTTCCGTACCCCGAGTAGTAACCCCCATGACTTTCCCACTGCTGGGCACGGGTCTCCTCTCAGAAGAAGGATTAGGCCATAGTCCACCGCGCTGGCCAAGTGCGTATTGGTAGACTTTACATACCTTTGATTTTTTAAGATTTCTCAGGTATGCAAGTTTCCTCACGTTGTTTTCCTTCACCGTTTAAACAAGTGATAATTAATTTCTAATACGTATGACTGAAAAATCAGAGGTACTTAGCGTACCGTTTTCGCTACTATAATAAAATACCCGACCACATTTTGAATCTCACAGAAAAAAAGTTCAAACATGTCGTTAAACAAACGCTATGTAAAAAAGCGTACTATAAACTAAGTGATTATTTGACTGACAAAACGGTGTGGTCTGAATTAGCTCCAGCTCCACATATACCATTACGTTAAGTTGACATTGTAAAAAACATTTTTTTTAAAAGATGTGTGTTATGGAGTTTCTTTCGCCGCGACGAAACACCTTGTGAAGTGGTGGTAGTTGTATTGACATTCAAAAAGTACTCTGTAAAGAATCTATTTTGAATCAAAAATTTTGATTTGATTTGATTTACCTCGGAACCCTCGACCAAGGCCGAGTTTCAATCACTTCAACTCAGATATTTTACAATTATCAATATGACAGCCCAATTATTTCCGTTTTCTCAATCAAGCGACAATTTCACGACACTATGTGAATGTTACAAAAAACTTATTGGTCGTACATAATAGAACAAAGGACAGAAAAACAAACCACAATTGATAATAACTGGTTAATTATATGAAACGCATTGTTTTTGGTTATGCAAAATTGCGAGATTTATCTTAAGTTGAAATGTACGTAAATTGGAACTTTTTTCAATGAAATGAAATTAATTATTGCAGTTATTCATTGATTACTAGCTTTTACCCGCGACTTCGCTCACGGCCTTAGGACAATGCAATAATTTGATAAAATTGCCTTTATATTGTACTGTTTTCGGGATAACTATCTATCTATTTGAAGGTAGAACCCTTTGTACTTCGATTCGGTGGCACCACCGCCACACCTATTTCTGTTATAACAGCAGTGTTAAGCGCTGCTGTGTTCTGGTTTGAAGGGGGTGGTAAATCACATACTTACCCAAGGCGTTCCAAATTAATCTTCAGGGATAGCAACGATGGAACTGACCTCAGATAGGACTCTAATCTTATCAGGTATTGATTACAGGTGGTCATAAGCTCCACTTACCATCAGATTAACTGCATGCTTGCTTATTGTATAAAATGAAATGGAATTAAATATATTTATTTATTCGTATAGGCCAACGGCGGCACTTACAAATTGTCAGTTACAATATTTTTCTTAAACTACTACCGGATCGGAACGCGGCCTCAACTGAGAAAATCCGGTAAGAAACTCAGTAGGCTTTTTTTTTCAAAATAATTATTAATCTTCTTTATTTTTTAAATGCCATAATACAAATTATTAATGTAGCATTATAAAAACACTGACTTTTTACCACGCTTTTATTAATTTGACCTGTATGTATGTAACGCGATCTTTGAACACGATTTTTACACACTTTGAACGGTCCGATTAATTTAAAATTTTGAACAATTATCAAGAACCGATGAAAATACACGTTTTTAATAATTTAATCCCATTCTCCTCATCAGGATCGTCAGGAATCAGGATTAACGGTTTTCCTTGTGTGATTTTAGCGTGGTTTTTAGTTTTTAGACTATAACTAACTTTGAGTACTTTCGGTAGAAACGCACAGAATAGACATTTTTGAAGCAATGTCTACCAATTCTTAGTACTGTGGTTAGTGGTTAGACAAACCAAAATAACATTGATTAACTATGTCAAAATGTTTAACCAGGTCAGTTAGTAGCCTTGTAAACGTGTAATCCTATTGTTTTGAGATGCTATCACTGTCCCACGGTCCGCAATGAACCCTTTACATCATTTTTAACTGGTTGGTTAGCGCAAATTATGAAACTAATTTTACACGAAAAATTTTGTTGAATTTGCAATTGCTTAAGGTGTTGTTTTTGAAAAGTGTTTTTGTTTTTTTAAAACGCAACTTTTTTAATGAGGAGTTGTAAGTTATGCAGTTCATCTGAAGGTAAGTGGCTACTGTCACTCATGGACATCTGTAATCAACCCCAGATCACAGTTTCTTTTCGTATAAAGTATTAAACGATACGTCTACCTGATGGTAAGTGGCTACTGTCACTCATGGACATCTGTAATCAACCCTAGATCGCAAATATTTTAATATGAAAGTAGTAAATAAGTATGTGAACCTCATGATAAGTGGCTACAGCTGCCCATGGATATCTATAATAAATCCCAGATAGTATTAGAGTACAACCTGAGGTCGATCATACATGCATTGAAACCACTAAGGACTAAATTTATGAATCGTATAAATATTTCTACCTACAACACCCTTAAAACACAGTAGCCCTACACTGCTGTTTTAAGGCAGAAATAGGTGTGGCGGTGGTGCCTCCGGAGACGAATCACAGAGAGTTCTACCACAAGGATAGCGATATTGAGAATTTTTATAAATAACTTTAGGTTAGGCTTCTCGATGGTTTCCGTCACCGTTATAGCAAGTGATTTTTTTTATATAATATAGGAGTACAGACGAGCATACAGTCCACCTGATGGTAAGTGGCTACTGCCGCCCATGGACATCTGTAATCAACCCCAGATAGGATTAGATATTCCTACCTGAGGTCGGTCTCAGATGCGCCGCTACCCCTGAGGACTAAGCTGGAACACCTCGGAAAAGTCTGTCTCCCTTACCACACTCTTCAAACCGGAACACAGCAGCACCTAACACTGCTGTTATTATGCAGAAATAGGTGTGGCGGTGGTGCCGCCGGAGCCGAACCACAAAGGGTTCTACCACCTTCAACTTCAATTTACGCACATAACTTTGACAAACAGAGGTGAATTCCTGGGTTCCAAACCTTGGACCCTAGGATTAAAAGGCAGCTTCTCCAGGCTCTAGCTACTTTTATCCTTAATTAAATTAATTATTTCTTGTTTCAGATTTAACGAAAGGTTCCCAAGATGTCACAAAAACTGTGCGGAGTCCACGTGGGTTCCGTGGGTGTTTTAGCCGTGTTCCTGTACCTCATTGATGTGTCAATAGCTGTAAGTATACCTAAACATGACTTGTGTCTAGGTTCGAACCTAGACATCCAGAAACCAATTGTGGTGACTTCTCGCTACTCAAAAGATGGCACCACGAGTATTCTGAATCGCGCTATCGAAGTCTAGCCTACAGGGAGATTTCCCGCTGCCAGTGGTGATCCATACGTGATTGTTTCTTCAGTCCACGGAAAGTCTTATTCTGCTTTATAACAGAAGTGTTAAGCGTTGTTGTGTTCTGGTTTGAAGGGTGTGGTAAGGGAGACATACTTTTCCGAGGCGTTCCAGCTTAGTCCACAGGGGTAGGATTAGATATTCCTACTTAAGATCGGCCACAGATGCGCCACTACCCCTAACGGACTAAGCCAGAACGCCTCGGAAAATTATTTCTCCCTTACCACACTCTTCTAACCAGAACACAACAATGTTTAACACATCTGTTATGCAGAAATAGGTGTGACGATGGTGCCGGAGTCGAACCACAAAGTGTTCTACCTTTGACTTTTACCTTTTACTTGACCAACATAGCGTATTGTTTTCCATTCACCAGTCCCACTATACTATAAGCATTAATTAAATATAATTAGATCATAATTCTATCTAATAATTACATTATAATTGATTTACGATAAATGTTACAACTGTCATCAATTTTAAGTGTACTTTTTAATAATTATAATTACAGTCATAATTACTCTGTTACAATAAGCGAGTGTAATTGTAAACTGTAATTACATTATTTACACATAATTTACTGGGAAATGTAATTATGATCTTAGATCAAATCGATAATTGTTTAATTATGAGAATATTTACTAAGAATGGATTTAATTGGTATAATGAATTGATACAATTCTCGCTTAGTGGCATAGATAAGTATAGATATCTCACCGCCTTGTAATTGAAGGAAGCCATTAAATGGCTTAAACGGCTGACAAATGTGTCAGCCATCTAATGGCTGTCGTGGTGTAATTTACGCGGAACAGTGCCGACATGCGCAGGTAAGTGGTGCAAAAACACGAAATCGAAAAGTGCGGAGAATATCGTTTCATTCGTAATTTTTTTTAATATTTTTCAAATACGAAAATAGATGACAATGAGAATTTCAATTGTCAAAACTGGTTACATCTTGGTACATTTTCTTGTTAGGAGTGGGTAATCTTTACTAATCTATGCTTAGCTTAAAATACTGCTTGTGGGTACAAGGTTTGAATCCCAGGTAAGCACTTATGAATTTTCAAAATTATTTTATTTTACTATGGCCAAATGTAGCCAAGTGCGGATTGATAGATTTTACACATTTTTGAGAACTGTTGAAGTTGCAGAGGGTAATGTTTTTCAAGCGTATGTATGTACCTATGTCTCATTCTTTGTCACGCTCTGCAACCCAAACAGCTTGATGTATTTTAACATATGAGGTGTCGTTGGAGGAGTAAGCATAAGCTACATTTTTAAGCAATCAAGATTTTGTTTTTAGAGTTTCGTACCCAAAGAGTAAAAACGGAATCCTATTACTATGACTTCGGTGTCTGTCCGACTGTCACAGGGCTCTATCTCTGGAACCGTAATAGACAGAAACTTGAAATTTTTACAATCCCTTTACTACTATAACTGCTATTATAATAAATACAAATAAAACATATTTTAAGATGATTATTTTATACAAATAAGTAAAATATAAAGAACATCTGGTGGTACGGAAGCCTCCATGTGCGAGTTCGACTCGTACTTGGCGAATTATTATAATAATTGCTAGTTAGAGAACGTTTAGACGTATAAGTTTCTTCATGATTTTCACCTTCATCATAAAGGCAAGTTGTAATTATGTTTTAAAAATCTATATTACATTATTCATAAAAAAATATTTACAATACATATATTAAAACTATATTTATGTACATATATACAAAAAATGGATTGTGGTTATAGTTGTAATTAATTTCTATAACGTCGAAAGTTAGAAGTGCACGGAAATTCTTGCCACGGACGTGCAAGATGTGGAATGAACTTCCTCCTGAGGTATTCCCGGAGCGCTATGACATGGGGCTCTTCAAAAAAGGTGTAAAAAGAGTTCTCCTCCAAAGCCGGCGATGCATTGGCGACTCCTCTGGTGTTGCAAATGTCCATAGGCGACGGTGACTGCTTTCCATCAGGTAGCCTGTCTGCCTCATCGTTTAGGTAAAATTATAAAAAAACCTGCCGGATTCGAATTCCGGTTCCCTACATAAGAGCTACATTGATTACACTAGACTATTATCTTATATATAAAATTCTCGTGTCACAATGTTAGTTACCGTACTCCTCCGAAACGGCCTTACCGATTTAACAAATTTTATTTGCATATTCAGTAGGTCTGAGAATCGGCTAGTATCTATTTTTCATACCCCTAAGTGATAAGGGTTGTTCACCCTTAACGTCGGGTCAACTATAAATGTCGACTGTTTTTGTATTATAAATGGTAAACATAATTGTACTCAAAATATTTTGTATTTTTTTCAGTCATTAGACGGTTACATCCCCGGGCAAGATTATCCAGCTTTCGAGGAGGTTCCCCAGGGTCTGTCATTCACGTGTGACGACAAAATCCCTGGGTATTATGCGGACCCAGAAACAAGATGCCAGGTAATCAATATTATATATAATTTAGCTACAACCAAGGTTTGAAGGTAGAACCCTTTTGTGGTTTGACTGTGGCACCACCGCCACACCTATTTCTGTTATAACTGCAGTGTTAAGCGCTGCTGTGTTCTGGTTTGAAGGGTGTGGTAAGGGAGACATACTTTTCCGACTTAGTCCACGCGGGTACTGACGCATCTGTGTTCGATTACATGAAGGACTTTAATCCTATCTGGGGTTGATTATAGATGTCCATGGGCGGCAGTAGCCACTTACTATCAGTACTGCATGCTCGTCTGCTACTCCGATATTATAAAATTACTTTATTTTCAGGTGTGGCATTGGTGTGTACCTAGTATCGGTGGTAATTTGATCTACTCTTTCATATGCGCGCCTGGTACCGTCTTCAACCAACAGAATAGGGTTTGCGATTGGTTCTTTAAGGTAAGACTTTATACCATTTAATATTATAATTATTAACCCTTTAACAACCTCTTACCAAGCCCTAGGGGGTAACATGGGGTGTTTATTTATTTATTTATTTATTAAAGGTTCACCAACGTAGTATACACTACAAATTACATTGCGAAAGTTAGATAAATAAGTAGTGTACCCACAATTATAGGTGAACACGGCATTTACTGAATTGACGCTCTAATAGATTTAAATATAATGAAATTAAGACTACAATTTACATTAAATATAAGATAAGAATATACATTATACAACTTTATACAATTAATAAGAACTTAATTAAAAATAGACTATGAATAATGTTTTCTAATACAATAATTTTACTTATAGACTATTAAATAAAATGTGATAAATTTTGTTTGTCAAAAATAATTTTAAAAGCGATAAAATTCTTTGTGCTACTATTCTGACATCATTACATCTATTTCTGCTTATAACAACAGTGTAGCGATGCTGTGTTCTGGTTTGAAGAGTGTGATATAGGAAATGCAATTACCTGAGCAGTGCCGATAGTATTCAGAAGTAGCTCATCTGTAGCCGACCTCACATAGAACTTATTTTACCAAGAACAATCCAAAGACACTACATAAGTTACTAAATCATAATCATACAAAAAAACAATCTCAAAACTATTTAAATAATTGGCCAAGTGCAAGTCGAACACGCACATGGGGGATCCGTACACATTTTTTTTTATTTTTTCTATTCGTTATTATAGTAGCCATTGAAGTAAAAGCATTGTGAAAATTTGAACTATCTATCTATTTCGGATTAAGCGATAAGCTTGTAAAAATATCGAAACATAGTGGTTTCTTGTATGACGACCACGATTTATTTTCAAGGGATTTTTATTTTTAGTATTTTTTGTTCACTATTACATCGTTCTACATGCTCTGTAAGTTTCAAGTATCTATTTATTACGGTTCAGGAGATAGAGCCCCGTGATAGACGAACAGACGGACAGACAGCGTTTTTACCTTTTGGGCACGGAACCCTAAAACTCATATCCTCCAATTACAACTGCACTATAGTCGGGCAAAAAAAAACAAAATTTTATTTGTATATTATATCTTTTACAGGTGGATTGCCAGAGTGCTCCAGCTTACTACGCCATAAATGAAGATCTATACAAAGATGAAGCGGGCAACTACATAGCAGGGAAAAAGTAGTTTGACTAATATAATCTCATTATGTTACTGATAGTATGAAAATTTGGGTAATCTGCAAAATGGCTTATATTTTGGTAAAATGAGAAAAAAATCTCAGCTTGATTTTTAATTCTACAAAATTAGTTTCTGTTAAATGTTTCAAAAAGTATTACAACCAAAAAGATTTTTTTACAAAACGTGGGAAATTATAAAATATAATTGGATATATTTTGAACATATTTTATTAGTAACTTAATCTAATCAATTTTTATTTGAATAACGAATGAATTAGGATTTTTATTTTAATATTACTTATCTCAAAATAAGTAGGTTTTATTTGGGAGTAAAATCACAGTTAACAGAGTTAACAGAAAATTCGACCTTGCTTAATTTTCCTTTTTTATGCAATAAATAAAATAGGATAATTTTCGCAATGTATCAGTTCAATTGGATCATTTTCCGATTACCGTATTCAGACGTACTATCAGTAGCATAATTTCTACAAAGTACAATATTTTTTCACTTTTGTATAAGAAACTATTTTGTCTAATGACGTGCCTATTTTACCGACTTTTAAATATTACTTAAAGTTACCAATTACTTAAATTTATTTAATTTTAACATTAGATAAATTAGTAATAAATATTATGATTATTAATAACATTATTAGACAAGTATTAGGATTGTGATATTTACAAAAATACACACTGAGATTTTTAGAAATGAATTTATGAAAACATATTTTATAAATTCAAATGTACAAAAATGTATTTAAATTATTAAACTTATTTTATTACATAGAAAACTCTTTAGCACATTTTCTACAATGTTTTGAGCGCCTACAATTTTGTATTAGCAAAAATGTGAAATTGTTGCATATTTTTAAATGATAGTATATTTATACCAGGCGCTGTAATATCAGTGAAGTTTTTTTAATTAATTCGTATTATTTTAGATCAAATGCCTCTTGAATATTATTCGAATGTAACTTTTGTCGTCATATATGTTTAATAATAGATAATTTACAATATTTACTAGTAATGTCACAATTTTTAAGTTCAATATACCTAATATCGAATAGACTTACAAAGTTGTGAATAAAAACACATTATTAAATCTTAGAATATAAAAATATGTAGCTTCATGTCATCTTTTGGCTAATATAAAGAGAATTCGAAATTTAATTGATCAAAATTTTTATAAATTTCAAAATCATTTTTTTTTGTCCCTTATCAAACTAAAAGGCTGAAACAAAAATACATTATTTTTATCAAATATGAGTATAGACATCATAATTATATCAAACATAGCCTCTTTAAGGCGATATTCTACATATTTTTATGTTCTAACTCCTTACAAACAATACTTAAAATATTTTGATTTTTCAGGCTAAATAACACAAACACGGACATACACGAGAACAGACGAATGACAGCGAGACGAAAACGACAGGAACGTACACATACACGCACAAGGGCAGACGAACCGACGAATCGACGAACTAGAAAAACGACTTAAACATTACATATTGGCGTAACAGATGGCGCTGTTCTCAAATTGGCGATAACAATTCAAAATTTGTTTTCTAAAATTGTTTCTACTGATTTTACTAATTTTGGGACTGTCATACTGAACCATACTTACCTATGTATAGTCCGCGCCAAACTTCTAGTCCGCTCTAAAGTTGTTGCGCGCAGGTATAGTCATACAATTTGCTATGGCAACGCGATTCATTTCTATATTCAGAGCAGACTAGCAGTTTTACGCGGACTATACTATATTGGAAGACATTTCATGCATACAATAATATTTTTATTACCAACTTTTGAATTAGAAATATATCGGCAATAGACTTTAGAAGAAATACTTAACATTACAAATAGTTTTCACATCTTTTAAAAGACAGATTTGCGTCTTAGCGTGGTTGAAATGAGTTGCTACCATCATTACACTTTTTTCATAGCAAAAATATAATTTTATAAAGTAGAACTTCATGATTCGACATTGAAGGCATGACCACCGCACCTTTTTCTGTCTATTAACAGCAGTGTTAAGCGCTGCTGCGTTTTGATTTGAAAGGTGTGGTAAGGGAGACATTTATGAAGCCTCTAACTTAGTCCTTAAGAGCACATGACCTTAAGGTTGATTACGGATGTCTAAGGAACCTGCCACTTACCATTTTTGTAACTTGTTTGAAAAAAGCGCTGCTGTGTTGTACTTATATATTGTTAAAATATTCGAATCTGCCCGATGATTCTCCGCTTAATACCCTGTCATACGCTCGTTGTTGATAACCGATCTATCCATTCTTTGCCTACTATAGATAGACATATATTTAACAATTTTTACATACAATAATTCTGAAATTTGGATCTTTGGAAACAAAAGATAGGAAAAAAGATTGAGTCTTAATAACGGGTTTTCTATTTTTCTGTGCGACATCTAGACATAATATCTTCGACGTGATAACATCTTGTGTAATGTGATAAAATAGTGAATAATTGTTACGTATTTTTCAAAATTAATTTGTGTATGTAAAAGTTAATTAATTACTTCAAAAAGTTACCGACTTTGTTAAGTTTAGTAAAATAGTTGTAAATAATAAGTTAATTTGTATATTTTTATAATTAAAGTGTTCTAAAATTTGTTTGTTTTATTTATTTTTTGGTGTTTTTTGACTTTATATCGACATTAATTGGTGTCTTATTTGCACCATTTTTTTTGTAAGATTTTACTCCAAAATTGTTCATGTAATGGTAATGTGCCTGCAGTAAATCTGATGGCAATTTTAGTCAACGCCGTCCATGGACCTCTGGACTATGATACCTACTTCTACACTACTACGCCACAGTATAAGGATCTATAATTGTACTGTGACTAAGCTAAATATTGTTGTTATTAGGTAATACACGATGGGCATAAGTAATGCAAATTTCTGCCTAACAACAACAGTGTACAGCGCTGCTGTGTTCTGTTTTGAAGGGTGTGGTAAGGGAGACATACTTACTCGAGGCATTCTAGCTTAGTCCATTGCTAGCACGTCTGTGGCCGACCGCAGGTAGGCCTCTTTTATCTGATGTTGGTTACAGATGTCCATATGGCAGTAGCTTACCATCAGGTGGACTGCATGCTCGTCTGCTACTCCTATATTATAGACATACTAGCTGACCCGGCAAACGTTGTGTTGCCATATAAATAAAGAATGTTAAGGGTGAACAACCCTTATCACTTAGGGGTATGAAAAATAGATAGCCGATTCTCAGGCCTACTGAATATGCATATAATTTGGTGAAAATCGGTAAAGCCGTTTCGGAGGAGTACGGTAACTAACATTGTGACACGAGAATTTTATATATAAGTTTTATAAAACCTACCTCAATACCAACGTAGTTATAGTTAGAAAGTGTAGTTTAAACCTGCAAAAAGTAATATTACTTAAGTATTATTTAGCACAGGCGACATTGAATGCACTTTTTAGTGCATAAACTATTCTAGACTCAGGTCAATACTGGGTTTAGAAAAAGTGCAAAAACCTTAGACTACGTGAGGGCAAGAGCTTGTTCATAAGAGCGTGTTTGATTGTGCGTTTTTGCGTTTAAATTGCGATTTTATGTTGCAAAGTAGTGTTAATATATTTTGGTCGCTAGCAGCACGATTGCATCAATTTCTGCAAAAAAATATTATATTGAAAGTGGTAAGTTCCGGGGCGCTCCAGCTTATTCCTCAGGGGCCTCGGCGCATGTGTGTTCTCAGGGGTAACGGGGTCCTTCAAGCATCACACATAGCCCCACACTATAATTCTCCATGTCATGAGTGTCATGGACACATACAAAGAGGAAATCACAAATACCCTGAACCAGAATAGACATTTAAAATAGATACAAACTACAAAATGAGTTCTCCTCCAACGCCGGTGATGCATTGGCAACTCTTCTGGTATTGCAAATGTCCATAGGTGACAGTTCCTTTAGTTTGTCATATATCATTACTTTCCAGAATTTGATCCTTGTAAGCGACACTATGCGATGATGGAGTAATACAGGGTGTGATTTTTGTTTAAATGAACTCGTTCGATTCCCGGATTTAAAAAAAAATCTAACGATGCAGTTTTAGTTTATATCACAACTGGCGTCATAACTCCTTCCAGTTTTTTTCAACCTCCTGTCTATGAAAAAATGACACTTTGGTATTTTAGACAAATATAATGACACCTTAACTGCCAAAATTTATCTAACCAGATCCGAATGTATTAAAAAAAAGATTTACAAACATACAAAATATGCGTGAAAAACATAATCTTTCTGTGTCAGTCGGGTAAAAAAGTAGGTACAACCTCAAAACTATAACATTAAAAAATGTAAAAACGTTGAAAATACCATAGAAACTTCTTGTATATCTATTCAATAAATGTTTGAACTATTTTAAAAACTGTCTACAGATTTTATGAAATCATTTTTAAATACCCAAATAAATACCCTGTGGGAGGGTATAAACGGGTGTTTATCGGGTTTAAACCCAGTACTGGGTTTAAACCGGGTGTTTTGCCCATCTCTAATTACAATCAAACAAACAAACAAACAAAGTTTTCCTCTTCATAATATTAGTATAGATTATACCTATAATATCCAGAGATTTGCTAAAAAATATAATGGGTATGTACAACAACAATAATACAACAAATTGTGCCACCAATCAGAACCAATCCTACCATCTGTTACCTGTTACTTCGCAGAATGTTGTCAAACTCAACCAGTACTCGGCGGCCATTACACGCGCTTAGACGTATTTACGCGCGAAAGTTATTATCTGTGACTTATTTACTTTTTAATTCGGAAAATCTGCAGTGAACTGTCAGTGTATTATCTGTGGAATTGATGTGGCAAGTTTGTTTTTAATTTTTATACTTTATCGTTCGTTTTTGTATAAGTTATATGATTTATGTTATGTTATGCCTTGCGTAACCGTTTTCGTAACGTTTTTCGGTAATGCAGTTATAAAAACCAGTTATTTGTAATCGGGTCATTTGTTTCGATGCGTTTGTCTCCACTTTTGGAATGCAGTCCATCTGTCTTCATGCATTGCAGTTCACCTGATGTCAGTAACTGCAGCTGTCGAAAGCAAATTACATACAAAGATATAAGCTAAGATTAGTACTTACTTGAAGCAGTTTATCTTTGCACTTGAAGACTAAGTCGGAACGTTTCGTGTTCCATAATGCGCTCGTTTTATTACAAACTTATTTCACGCATAAATCTTAACTATATTACCCTAATAAGTACCTACTTGTAACTAAATTAAGAGTCGCTTAAAAGGTAATATTGCTCTTGAGGACTAAGCTGGAACGCCTCGGGAAAGTATGTCTCCCTTACCACACCCTTCAAAACGGAACACAGCAGCGCCTAACACTGCTGTTATTAGGCAGAAATAGGTGTGGCGGTGGTGCCGCCGGAGTCGAACCACAAAGGGTTCTACCACCTTCAAAAGAAGTGCGTTTGCTAATTCCATCTTATAAAATAAGGAATATTGCTTTGTGACCCTTTACTGGTTTAAGGTAGGGCAAACTTGGTACTTGTCAACCTCGATTTAAATTTAAACAATATCCCCATATACTTTTCTGACAGGTTTGTTTTCCCAAAAATCATTTTCCCTACATACCTTTTAAATTAAAATGAGTAAAAATGAGTAAAAAATGACGTCATAATATTACAAAATTAACCAGCACAACAATCAAAATAAAAAAGAAATGTCGTTAATATAACAAAAACGTTTTATATTCGTTGCGAGAAAATAACGTCTTAGAAAATAGCAGTTATTTTGTAACGCGGTCAAACGTATTATTTTAATTATTTATAATATTACGTCCACACACTTTACGTTTGTCACAAACTCTAAATCTTTGCAAACGCACAAATGTGTGGAACTGTGGACGTATTCCAAACGCCTTATCTCCCAAACGGCAAACTCCTTTTGATATCTAACATTTGATTTAAAAACCTAACATTACAATTTTGCTACAAGCGCTTGCAAACTTAGACAAACCAAGTCAAACGTTCTATCCACACGTTTAAATTTGTAGCATTTCGTTGAATAACAGCAATATTAAGCGTTACTATGTTCTGGTTTGAAGGGTGTGGTTTAATACATACTTTACGAGGCGTTCCAGCTTAGTCCCCAAAGGTAGCGGCGCATCTGTAGCCGACCTCAGGTAGGAATCAATTATCTGGGGTTGATTACAGATGTCCACGACAGTATCCTTACCATCAGGTGGACTGCATGCTCGTCTGCTTCTATATTATAAAAATAGTTTTGGCAAACATACGGACGCCATTACATTTTATTTATATACATTTGCATTCGCAAGCCTGAATTAATTTGCATTCGCAACGGAATCTAGTGACACAATATTATAATTAAATCATAATGACTAGACGATGTAATCTTTTCATAATTATTTAGTAACTAGTTTTTGCCCGCGGCTTCGCCCGCGTTTAAAAGAAAATAATATAACATACTAACATACAAAAAACTAAAAAACCTTCAACTTTGCTAAAGATCATCACTTGATCAAATTCATAGTTTACGACTCTTTCCTTACTAATATCGATTAAAATAATCGATGTTTTGGGTCCAAAAAATCGATTCTCCGATTAATCGATCTTAGATCGCCATCCCTAGTTCCCGTGAAATTTCCGGGATAAAACCTATCCTATGTCCTTAAAATCGGTTTAGTGGTTTAGGCATGAAGAAGAGACAACCAGACAGACAGACAGACAGAGTTACTTTCGGATTTATAATATTAGTAAGGATTATGCTTATGCGCAGCAGTCACAGTACCGGACGCTTGGGGTTCCGGGTTCGATCCCCGGTCAGACAGATATCTAAATGATGAATTTGGGTTTCTGTTTCTGGGTCTGGATGTCTAGCACCCACGGTACAGGGAATCCTATTGTGGGGTTGTGAGTGTAGAAAGCTTTTATGCAGTGGCGGACTAGGGTACCGACCCGAGCCTCCGGGCTCGAGGTGGAAAAGTGAATGGAGTGTAAATGCGACATAGACTTATTCGTCGAAAAATACAAAAAAGGTGCAAAAAGAGCTCTCCTTCAAAGCGGCGATGCATTGGCGACTCCTCTGGTGTTGCGAATGTCCATAGGCGACGTTAACTACTTTCCATCAGGTAGCACGTCTGCTTTATCGTCAGGTACAAATATATGTATATATAAAAAAAAAAAACATTATTCCGGCGACCTTCGTTTTAGCTGATTTATACATATTTCACAGATTGTTTGGTTCTGACGTAGGTTACTCTTTGTTGCTGACCTTTTTTTAACAACTGTTTTTGAGAGCTCCCCAGGACCGGGGGCGATCCGCCGCTTCCGAATCCCCCCTCTAGTCCGCTTGAGCATTTTATCATCAACCCATTACTGTCCCACTGCTGGGCACGGGTCTCCTCTCAGAATGAGAAGGATTAGACCATAGTCCACCGCGCTGGACAAGTGCGTATTGGTAGAATTCACACAGTTTGAAAATTTTTTGAGGAGACCCGTGCCCAGCAATGGGACAGTAATGACGTACATCACGTTACATTTAAACGCGGGTAAAATCAACATAGCTCATTAATGTAAATATAATCTAAGTAACATCCGGTTAAAGATGTTACTTAATTCTATAGTTATTTAGTCAGATGTATTACGTGGTAGTATGAGACAGTTTAGTTAATATTCTGTACAAACGCTGCTTTGTTGGTGGCGTGAAACGGCGTCTCTAATTTTATTTATTATGAGCAAACTGGAAAACTAAGTGTGTTACGTTCTTCCGTCGATAAAGAGAGCGGGGTTCGAATCTTTGGCGCCTGTAAAGATAGCAGAATCTCGAGTTTCATGATGGTAGAATTGCAGAATTCTGCCATCATCATGAAACTCGCAGAAAAAATGTTTCAACACGTCGTTAAACAAACACTCTGTAAATAATTGGCCATATTAAACCCGCACCTGGAGGGTTCCCTACGACCAAAATTTTCTTTTTATTTAATTTCTATTGTATTTACTATTATAGCAGCCATTAAAGTACACACATTGTGAAAAATTTAAATGTCTACCTATAACGGTTCGAAAGTTACTTGGAAAAATATCGAACCTTATTTTTATTTTTAGTATTTGTTGTTATAGCGGTCACCGTTATGCATCCTCTGTAAAAATGTTGTGTTTATCTATTACGGTTCCAGAGATAGAGCCCTGTGACAGACGGACAGACGGACAGACAGCGAAGTTCCGATTTTACCCTTTGGGTACGGAACCCTAGAAAGCGTACTATAAACTAAGTGATTATTTGACTGATAAAACGGTGTAGTCTGAAGTAGCTCCAGCTCCACATGTACCATTAGGTTAAGTTTATCATTGTAGATGACATTTTTTTTTTAAAAGATGTGTGTTATGGAGTTTCTTTCGCCGCTTCTTCTCCATAAAAACACCTTGTGAAGTGGTGGTAGTTTGACATCCAAAAAGTGCTCTGTAAAGAACCTTATTTTGAATAAAATATTTTTGATTTTATTCATTTGTTATTAGGAAAACGGAAAAAACGATATTTCTTTTGCAGGCTAAAAATAGTTACTTATTTTAGAAATTTAAATGCCAATTTACTCATTAATTTCCGTTCTTTTTAAATACTTTTTATCACTTGAAACACCAGTGTTAGCGCTGCTGTGTTCTGGTTTGAATGGTGTGGTAAGGGAAACATACTTATCCAAGGCGATCCAGGTTAGTCCTCAGGGGTAGTGGCTCATCCGTGGTCGACCTCGAGTAGGAATCTAATCTTATCTGGGGTTGATTACAGATGTCCATATGCGGCAGTAGCAATTTAACATCAGGTAGACTGCATGCTCGTCTACTAGTCCTGTAGTAAAAAATACCATATCTAGATGTTAACATATCTTTGACATAACAAGAGAAACGGGACCAGAGCAATATGCAACAGATTAAATAATCTCTGACAGGTAAGAATTATCACGCCTGAGAATAAATTAATCTGAAGAATAAATCTTTAGAATGTACTGCCTGTGATACTCTATCTACTATATGATTTGTTTTAATAAAGATTGTAGTTCAAAATGACGGCATTTCTATTAAATATTTTATTTTCTATGTGAGTTTTCTAACATATAAAAAAACGCCGCCATTTTAAAATATGTTCATCTTAATCTAGTACATTAAAAAAACACCTTGTATATAGTTTTTTTCATAGTATTGAAATAGCAGACGCGCGTGCAGTCCACCTGATGGTAAGTGGCTACTGCTGCCTTTGAATATCTATAATCAACCCCAGTTAGGATTAGATATTCCTACCTGAGGCCGGCCACAGATGCGTCACTACCCCTGAGGACTAAGCTGGAACGCCTCGGAAAAGTCTCTCCCTTACCACACCCTTCAAACCAGAACACAGCAGCGCCTAACACTGCTGTTATTAGGTAGAAATAGGTGTGGCGGGGGTGCTGCCGCAGTCGAACCATAGAGAGTTTCACCACCTTCAAAAATTTATTGGTTTGCTACGCTAAATTGTTAAGTACACAAAAAAACCCAAACACCCTGTCCACACGTTTAAATTTGTGACAATTTGTTGAAGTTTGCCAAGCGTGTAGATGCGGTATAAGAGATATTTCCGTTAAAATTTGACTAATATATGTTGACACTATTCTTGTTTGTTTTTTGTGCATTAATTAATTAAAATCGGCTATTTGTCACAAAGTGAATTAGGCGGCAAAATATTGATTAAACCTCAAAATAGTCTTTCCTAATTAATTAATGACTTCCATTTCCATAAAAGCCTTATAAAACATCGATTATGTTACAACATAAAGGAAAAATAGCTGTTATATGACACGTATAACCAACCAGTGTATGAAGAGCCGTCCTTGTATTGAGTTTAATGGAAACAGCGGTGCAAGATTTAATGGCATCCACACAAATACATACTTTCACTTGGTAAGGCCATTTTATAAGACTGAGTTACTAAGGTTTTGCATTAATTATTCAGCACTATTAATAGGGTATAAGAAGCAGTGATAGCCTAGTGGTTAAGAAATACGGCTTGATCGAGGGGTCCGAGGTTCAAATCCCAGACAGGCACCTCTGATTTTTCAAAGTTATGTGCATAATAGAAATTAATTATCACTTGCTAAACGGTGAAAGAAAACATCGTTAGGAAACCTGTATACCTGAGAGATTTATAAAAAAAATCAAATGTATGTGAAGTCTACCAATACGCACTTGTCCAGCGTGGTGGACTATGGCCTAATCCTTCTCATTCTGAGAGGAAACCCGTGCCCAGCAAAGGGAGAGTAATGGGTTGATGATGATGATGATGATGATGATGATCATGATTACTAGGGTATCGGTTATAAGAGCTTAGGGTCCTACGAAAGTAGTTGAAGGTTTGTAAATCTTACAAATCGTTTAGGAGGTTGAGGTTGCTTCTTTAAGAAAAGGTAGAGCTAGTATGGAGGTACCAACGACACCTTTTTTAACGAGGGGGAAACCTTCAAAATCTACCCGGTGCTATGGGTGGGTAGCGGAGTTATATGAGATTCTTACCGCACTAAAACCGTCCGAGCGGCTGCTTTCGGCGTTGCGTAGGGGACTCCGGGATCTCCAAAGGAACGCAACCAGAGTCCTCCTAGCGCGTTGTCTCGTCGGGCTATCGTCATGCTCACCTGGTGGGCATGATGCTTGTCACACCGTCTGGTGTGCACGACGGTATGCGACCACACATACAGCCGTCCATCCCGTGGTCGCTGGCCGGGCGGTTCGAGCTCCCACTCTTACCACCCGCAACCCCGGAAGCCCCTTTTAGTCGCCTCTTACGACAGGTAGATACCGTAGCCCTATTCTGGTCCCGGAACTACAGGGACAAGGGGGCTCAGGATCCTACGAAAGTAGTTGAAGGTTTGTGGATCTTACAAATAGCTTAGGTGTTTAAGAACCATATAGAGCCTGTTATATATGGAGCTGGTTATAGATGTCTATTGGTGACAATGACCACTTACCTACCACAAGATGTACTATAATCAACACCAGAAAAGTTTACAGTCCTATCTAAGATCGACCACATATGCTATCTCTGAATACCACACTGGCACGCCTCGGAAAAGTATGTCTCCCTTACCACACTTCAAACCAGAACACAGGAGCGCTTAACATTGCTGTTATAACTGAATATAATAAATAATGAATAATGTAATAAGGCAAAAGGAGTACAGGACGCCCCCCGACCAGGTGGACTGACGACCTGAAGCGGACGGCGGGTAACCGCTGGATGCAGACGGCCCAAGACCGGTCGGAGTGGCGCAGACTAGGGGAGGCCTATGTCCAGCAGTGGACCAGTAAAGGCTGATGGATGGATGGATGGATGGATGGAATGTAATAAGGAAATAGGTGTGGCGGTACCGCTGGATTCGAACCATAAAGGTCTACCTTACACTCATCTGATATTTTCAAAACTTTACCAAATTAACCGAAAGTAATCTGAAACTTAACCAACAACTTTTTATGAAGATTTTTGTAAGTGCTAAAATAACTATAAAGACATCTTAATTTTACGACATGGTTACGCAAACATATTTAATAACAATTTTATTGTTACTTTTTACTTTTGATATTTCGTTAAGTTATAAAGAAATAAGATGTCTGACTTTGAAATTGCATTGTTTGTTTCAACCTTGAAAACGGCTGCGCGGAATTTGAGAGAACTTTCACGAATAGGGATATTTATAAGATACGTCGATGTCTGACGGAACTTATACAGTTTTTAAAGGTGGTAGAACCCTTTGTGGTTCAACTCCCGTACCACCGCCACACCTATTTCTGCCTAATAACAGCGGTGTTGAGCGCTGCTGTGTTTTGGTTTGAAGGGTGTGGTAAGGGAGACATGCTTTTCCGAGACATTCCAGCTTAGTCTTCAGGATTAGCGACGCATCTGTGGCCGACTTCAAGTAGGAAACTAATCTTATCTGGGGTTGAATACAGATGCCCACGGAGAGCAGTAGCCACTTAGGTGAACTGCATGTTCGTTTGCTCCTATATTATAAAAAAATAAGTTTCATCATCATCACCATCATCATCATCAACCCATTGCTGTCCCACTGCTGGGCACGGGTCTCCTCTCAGAATGAGAAGGATTAGGCCATAGTCCACCGCGTTGGCCAAGTGCGTATTGGTAGACTTCACATACTTTTTAGAATTTTTTTTTATAAATCTTTCAGGTATGCAGGTTTCCTCACGATGTTTTCCTTCACCGTTTAAGGAAGTGCTAACTAATTTCTAATACGCACATTTTTTTTTTTAAATCAGAGATGCGTGCCTGGGATTTGAACCTCGGACCCCTCGATCGAGAGGCCGAGTTTCTTAACCACTAGGCTATCACTGCTCTTCAAAAAATAAGTTTAATAAAGATTATGGCTTACAGTTTAATATCGGCAATCTGTTATGTAATGGTCAACGCAATACCCTGTGTAAGTGTTGAAAGAGGTACGTAACAGCCTTTTTAGGTTACCTTTAGCCCAAGGTCTCAGCCTGTCTAGGTCTTAAAGTTCCAAGGTATTTGAGTACTATCTAATCCTGTCTGGCGGTGATTATAGATGTCCTGTTCTATATAAAGTTGACTACAGTACCCTTAGTATGAGTTTTTACGTTTTTACCAAAATGATTGTTTTTGTATTTGTTTACGTATTTTCAATCAGTTCTGATACAGTCCGCTAGGGGCGCTGATTGGTGTCCCTATAGTTCCGGGACCAGAATAGGGCTTCGGTAACCCCTGCCTGTCGTAAGAGGCGACTAAAAGGGGCTTCCGGGGTTGCGGGCGGCAAGAGTGGGGGCTCGAACCACCCGGCTAGTGACCCCGGGAGGGACGGCGGTGTGTGTGGTCTCATACCGTCGTGCCCACAAGACGGTGTGGCGAGCGCCAAGCTCACCTGGGCGGAGCCTGACGGGGCAACGCGCTAAGAGGACTCCCTTTAGAGATCCCGAGTCCTCTACTGGCCTCGTTCGGCCACTGGGGGTCATCATCATCATTACTGTCCCACTGCTGGGTACGGGTCTCCTCTCAGAATGAGAAGGATTAGGCCGTAGTCCACCGCGCTGGTCAAGGGCGTATTGGTAGACTTTAAACCTTTGAGATTTTTTTTATAAATCTCTTAGGTGTACAGGTTGCAATAGCTTTCCTTCACCGTTAAACCAAGTGATTCTTTATTTCTAATACATTACTTAAAAATCAGGTACTTGGGATAAACCTCGTACCCCTCGATCGAGTTTCAACCACTAAGCTATCATTGTTTTTACAGTTACTAAAATACATACATACTTGAAGGTAGAACCCTTGAGGTTCGACTCCGGCGGCACCACCGCCACACCTATTTCTGCCTCATAACAGCAGTGTTAGGCGCTGCTGTGTTCCGGTTTGAAGGGTGTGGTAAGGGCATACTTTTCCGAGGCGTTCCAGCTTAGTCCTCAGGGGTAGTGGCGCTGTGGCCGACCTCAGGTAGGGATCTAATCCTTTCTGGGGTTGCTTACAAATGTCCATGGGCGGCATCACTTACCATCAGGTGGACTGCATGCTCGTCTGCTACTTCTATTATATAGAAATCTATACCCAAAGCTTAACTGTGATACTGTTCGAACTATGGTAGAATACGTGATTTTGAAACCGATCGCTTTAAATTCACTATGCGACTGTGTTGCTTCAGTTTTGCGTAAGAGAGAAAGTTAATGCTACTTGCAAGCGATTTTTGCGTTTATTCTCTAGTTCTCTGTGTTCAAGTTGTAGTGGAACTGCAGGCAGCTCAACTGGTAGTTCAACTACAATATCCATTAAATAAATAAGATAGGAACACTGTGGTTCGACTCCGGAGGGACGACCACTATTTATGTACCTTCAAAGCAGAACAGAGCAGCACTTAATAGCAGTGTCAAGCGCTGCTGTGTTCTGGTTTGAAGGGTGTGGTAAGGGAGATATACTTTCCCAGGCGTTCCAGCTTAGTCCTCAGGGGTAGTAGCGCATCTGTGACCGACCTGAGGTACGAACCTAATCTTATCTGGGGTTGATTACAAATGTCCACATGGCAGTGCTCACAGTGCAGTGCAGTCGTGTATGTCATATTATGTCTTTAAAATACGGGCGAAGCCGCGGGTACCACTAGTATTATATAAAAAACAATTCTATTAAGACATTAATCACAAAGCTTGAAAGTTATAATTAAGTTTACTTTGAACTCAAATTAGATAACAAATTCAAACTGTATTACGATAAATCTTGATTAGTATTTGCAAGATTAGATTATTGAGGCGTTACGTAGAAAAAATGCTTGCAACGACTCGCTCTGGTGAACTCTTCGGTGTTTGTAATCGATATTATTTATTATTGAAAACGTGGTAATAGCCTTACTTTACGTTTTCGAAGAACCCTTTGTGGTTCGACTCCGGCGGCACCACCGCCACACCTATGTCTGTTATAACAGCAGTGTTAAGCGCTGCTGTGTTCTGGTTTGAAGGGTCTGGTAAGGGACATATTTTTGCGAGGCATTCCAGCTTAGTCCTCAGGGGCTGTAACTACTGCCGCCCACGGACATTTGTAATCAACCCTAGATTAAATATTTTTCCCTTACGTCGGCAACAGATGCGCCGTTACCTCTGAGGACGAAGCTGAAATGTCTCTGAAAAGTATGTCTCCCTTACCACAGTCATCAAACCATAACATAGCAGCGCTTAACATTGCTGTTGTGAGGCAGAAATAGGTGTGGCTGTTTAGTTTAGCATGATCATCATCATCAACCCATTACTGTCCCACTGCTGGGCACGGGTCTCCTCTCAGAATGAGAAGGATTAGGCTATAGTCCACTGCGCTGGCCAAGTGCGTATTGTATAATTCACATATCTTCTAAAACGTTTTTTTAAAGATTTCTCCGGGTAAGCAGGTTTCCTCACGATGTTTTCCTTCACCGTTTAAGCAAGTTATAATTAATTTCTAATACGCACATAACTTTGAAAAATCAGAACCTGGGGCCCCTCGATCAAGAGGCCGAGTTTCTTAACCACTAGGCTATTACTGCCAGATCTTTGTGTATAAGGCATTAAAACATATTTAAGCAACAGTACCCTTAGTATGAGTTTTTACGTTTTTACAAAAATGACTGTTTTTGTATTTATTTATGTATTACCCATACATTTCCAATCAGCGCCCCCAGCGGACTGCACCAGAACTGATTGGAAATATATATGAAATACGTAAACAAATACAAAAAAGCAGTTATTTTTGTAAAACGCAAAAACTCATACTAAAGGAACAGATTACTTTCCTGAGATTACATAAACCGTAACACCGAATAGTGAATCGTTATAATTGTTCATTAGTAACGATGTGACATGCGCATGCGCAGCGAAGCGCACCGCTTTCTACAGTACTGTTGCGCGCTTCAGTTTTTGTCCGCTAGATGGCGTTGTGACAGTAGTATTGACACAACGCCATCTAGCGGTTCATCTACAAAAAAGTTTCATTTTAAAATCTTTGCTACTACCTATTATTGGTTGTTAAAATTGTTAAATGAAACTTTTATCGATGACATGAAATAAAATTTTTTTGAAACTTGAATTGATTTTTTTGAGTTAATTAAATATTTTAAGATTGATCTTTCGTGACTATATTTCTTTATTAATTTAATCAAATCTATATTAATAATTAATAAAATACACATTCATAAATTAGTTTTTTTTAGTTCATTTGTTTTTGTTTTGTTTCATATTTTAATAGATAATATAGGAGGAGCAGACGAGCATGTAGTCCACTTAATGGTCAGTGGCTACTATCACCCATGAACATCTGTAATCAACCCCTCATAAGATTAGTTTCCTACTTAAGATCGACCACAGATGCGCTACTACCCCTGAGGATTAAGCTGGAACACCTAGGAATATGTCTATGTCTCTCTTATCACACCCTTCAAACCAGAACGCAGCAGCGCTTAACACTGCTGTTATTAGGCAGAAATAGGTGTGGCGTTGGTGCCGCCGGATCCAAATTTCAATACATCTTTGACTCAACTTTTAGCAACACTATAAGACAATATTAACATATTTCAACAGTGTTTATTATATAACTGTCTGGTTATGTATGTTTGTTCATTGTATGCAAATAATGGCCCAGTATTGTACTGCAAAATAATAAAGTGTTACTTGAAGGGTTCTAGTGCGAAATCGATTCAAAAACATGCCGTAAATATATCGAAGGTAGAACCCTTTGTGGTTGGACTCCAGCGGCACCACCGCCGCACCTATTTCTGCCTCATAACAGTATCGTTAAGCGCTGGTGTGTTCTGGTTTGAAGGGCGTGGTAAGGGAGACATACATTTCCGAGGCGTTCCGGCTTAGTCCTCAGAATAGCGGCACATCTGTGGTCGATCTCAAGGAGGAAAATCTAATCCTATCTGGGAGTGATTACAGATGTCTATGGGCGGCAGCTTTAGTATCAGGTGGAATATTTTTTCTTTTGCTACTCCTATATTATAAAAAAAAACTATAATGCATCTACTACTCTTAAAAAATAATTAAATCAGTTTGATTGATTTTTAAATTAAGGTTATTTAAAAACAAATACTATTAAAAATTGATTGTTAATGGATAAAACAGAAGGTATCTATGATATTTTCAAAGTAACTGCGTGTTAGAAATTAATTACTACTTGTTTAAGCGGTAAAGGAAAACATCGTGAGGAAACTTATACGCCTGAGAAATCTTAAAAACAAAAGAAATAGTTCTCAAAGGTGTATAGAGCCTACCAATTCGCACTTATTCACTTTATTTATTCGCCAGTGGACTATGGGCTTAAATCCCTCTCACTCCGAGAGGAGATCAGTGTCCAGCAATGGGACAGTAATGGGACAGTAATGTGGAAAAGAATTTCAATTAAAAAACTATTTGATATGAAATAAATAATTGGCTAAATGCGAGTCGAACATGTAGGCTTTATTTTTAGTATTTGTTATCATTGTAGCCATAAATGTTATAGAAATAAATGCATTTTGAAAACTGTCTACCTATTACGGTTCAATAGATATTACGAAAACCGTTGAAAATAACGGTTTCTTGTATGACGACCCCGAATTTTTCCAAGACTTTTTATTTATTTTCAAGTGTCTATCTATTACAGTTCCAGAGATAGAGCCCTGTGACAGACGGACAGACGGAGGCTTAGTAATAGGGTTCCGTTTTTATCCTTTACGGAACCCTAAAAATCATTATTAATAACACTTTTCTTTACAACTGTACATACCTTTCAGCAAGGCGCGATAACATATAAACAATAGGAATTCTTCATACGAAATTGTATGATAATATCCACTTATTATCATTGTACTTATAAGAATAAAATGTTTATTTGTTTCGATTTCACGTAAATATTTTCACAGTGAAAAAAATCCTGTCATTTATTATTATTATTTATTTATTAATCAAAGTTTATGAGTATTAAACTATAACATAATAGTAAAAAAACATTTTTAAAGGTGGTAGAACCCTTTATGGCTCCGGCGGAACCTCTGCCAAACCTATTTCTGCCTTATAACAGTAGTGTACCGCTTCTGGTCTAGTTTGAACAGTGTCGTAAGGGAGACATATTTTTTTGTATCTGTGGCCGACTTCAGGTAGGACTCTTTTCTTATCTATTGAAGGTACTAGAACCCTTTGTGGTTCGACTTTGGCGGCACCACCGCCACACCTATTTCTGCCTTATAACAGCAGTGTAGCTCTGCTGTGTTCTGGTTTGAAGAGGGTGGTAAGAGAGACATAGTTTTCCGAGGCGATGCAGCTTAGTCCTCAGGGGTAGCGACGCATCTATGGCCGACCTCAGGTAGGACCTTATCTGGGGTTGATTACAGATTTCAAGTAGAGGTCGCGTTCCGATCCGGAAGTAGTTTAAGAAAATATTGTAACTGACAATTTGTAAGTGCCGCCGTTGGCCTATACAAAATAAATATATTTCATTTCATTTCATTTCATTTCAAGGAGCGGCTGTAACCACTGACCATCAGGCGGACAGAATGCTCGTCTGCTCCTATATTATTAAAAAAAAAGCAACGCATCTGTGGCCGACCTCAGGTAAGATATATCTGGGGTTGATTACAAATGTCCATGGGCGGCAGTAGCAATCGAGTATAAAAACAGTGGAAAGTAATCATCTATCACCACGCATATCTCAGTTAATGCAAATATTTTGTTTCCATTTTCTCCTCCGGTAGGCCACGCTCCAATTGATTGAGAAAATGAATGCATTGCAATGTTTTTTTTAATGTTTTCCTACTTCTACCTAATAACAGCAGTGTTAGGCGCTGCTGTGTTCCGGTTTGAAGGGTGTGGTAAGGGAGACAGACTTTTCCAAGGCGTTCCAGCTTAGTCCTCAGGGCTGTGGCCGACATCAGTTAGGAGTATCTAATCCTATCTGAGGTTGATTATAGATGTCCATGGGCGGCAGTAGCCACTTACCATCAGGTGGACTGCATGCTCGTCTGCTACCCTTATATTATAAAAAAATAAATAAATAAATATCGCTGGTTTACTTACTTCACACGGTTATAAATTGTTTTTTATAGAAAAAAAAATTTACAAAAAATACAACCGACTTCTATGTCACTGCAAAGTAAAAAATAATTGAAATAAATGTTGGTTTAGTACATATTTCTGAAGTCGGCGCTCATATTAGACACGCTGTTTACATCGTTATCCAACGAAATATATTGAGCGAAATCTAAATTGAATTTTATATTGTCTTATATGTTCCAACCTAACCTAACTAAATAGTCAATGATAAACTGGCTTTACAATTTCAATAGAACCTACACCAAATATCTTCAAACACAACTCAATTATTCCCATCGGTTGAGGAGTTACATATTTTGTCTTCGAGATGTGTATCAGACCCTTAAATAGTCAATGATGAACTGGCTTTGCAATTTCATTAGAACCTACACCAAATATCTTCAAACAAAACTCCATTATACCCATCGGTTGAGGAGTTACATATTTTGTCTCCAGAACCCACTCTGATCCTCATCATATTTAAATGGGACCAACTTGTAGCAATTGTCCACACACGAAATGAAAGGCATTAAAATAGGTTCATAAACGGCGAAGTTATGGCTGTTATATTTACATGGGTGGGGGAGTTCCCCTCTTTTTCTCCAGAACCAATCGATGGATCCTAACCATATTTAAATGGGACCAACTTGCAGCTCGTCTCTACACAATAAAAAAAGAATTATTGAAATCGGTCCAGTAACAAAAAAAGATACCGGCCGAATTGATAACTACCTCCTTTTTGAAGTCGGTTAAAAACGCAAAGGGCGGTATAGTCCTCCTGGTGGCTACTGCCATCTAAAAAGGGCTGTACTATTTGAAATACCACCATTTTATAATAATACTAACCTTCCTGTTAAATTATTCTGTCAATTAAAAAAAACTGCATCAAAATCCGATGCGTAGTTTTAAAGATTGAAGCGAACATGGGGACAGACAGCGGGAAGCGACTTTGTTTTATAATATGTAGTGATGAAAATGTTATGGGAATAGTATTTTGAAGGTGGAAGAACCCTTTGTGGTTCGACTCCGGCGGCACCACCGTCACACCTATTTCGTCCTAATAATAGCAGTGTTAGGCGCTGCTGTGTTCTGGTTTGCAGCGAGACACTAGTAAGGGAGACATACTTTCTGAGGCGTTTCAGCTTAGTCCTCAGGGGTAGCGGCGCATCTGTGACCAATCTCAGGTTGGAATCTAATCTCATCTGAGGTTGGTGGCAGATGTGCGGCAGTAGCCACTTATCATCATGTGGACTACATGTTTGTTTGCTATTTCTATATTATACAAAAATATATTCTGAAAATATACTAATCATATTTTCCAAAAAAAATATTTTTCAAAAAGATGCTTTAAAAACGCTTTCTTCTCTCAGTCCCACAGTATACTCCCTGTGTTATAATTGTTATGGACACACACCAACATGAATACAAAATCACCCAGACCCAAGAGAAATAGAAATTACAAACACACCCAGATCCAGAAGAAAAATCAAATTTCTGGCCGGGGATCGAACCCGGGACCCTTTGCATGTCAGATGGTGTCAATAACGTAAGGGAAACTGTAAATGAAATAAGGAAATAGTATTAGACACATTTTAAATCGTTTGTATTGTCTTTATTTTCGCGTGTTGCTTATTTCCTCGTAGATAAATACGATTCGGTGATAAATATACAATAGTTACTTAATAGGCGTTGACAGGTAGTGTACATGAACAAAGAAATTACGGACAATTTTGAAGCTAAGAATCTTTTTACTTGATGATTATAGTGACTTGTTCAAACGGAAATATTGCTTGGTATAGTCAGTGCGAAACTGCTAGCCCGCTCTGAAGTTGTTGCGAGCAGGTGTAACAATTTGCTATGGCGACGCGATTTATTTCTATATTCAGAGCGGACTAGCAGTTTTACGCGGATTATAAATAAACATTAAGTGATAGCCTAGTGTATCGGTCTCTCGATCGAGGGGTCCGAGGTTCAAATCCTAGGCATACAACTCTGATTTTCAAAGTAAAGCGTATTAGAAATAAGTGATCATTTGCTTTAATGTAAAGGAAAATATCGCGAGGAAAACTGCATACCTGAGAGATTTATAAAAAATCTCAAAAGGTGGAAGAACCCTTTGTGGTTCGACTCTGGCGACACCACCGTCACACTTATTCCTGCCTAATAACAGTAGTTTTAGGCGCTGCTGTGTTCCGGTTTGAAGGATGTGGTAAGGGAGACATACTTTTTCGAGGCATACCAGCTTAGTCCTCAGGGGTAGCGGCGCATCTGTGGCCGACCTCAGGTAGGAAATTCTAATGCTATCTGGGGTTGATTACAGACGTCCATGGGCGGCAGTAGCCACTTACCATGGGGTTGTCTGCATGCTCGTCTGCTACTCCTATTATAAAATAAAACACAATATATTTTAAATTTGAAAAGTACCAGGCTCGCATAACACTAAGAAAGTTTCACGACCGAATCGTAGCGTGACTTTGGACCAATTATCTTGAGGAAATGGCTACCAGGAAGGAAATATAGATCAGGAACTAAACCACACGACACCAAACAAGTATGTTAATAGGTGAAGCGGATATTATTAAAGAATTTACGCTTTTTACTGCATCCATTCAATAGGTTATGTTTACGAGTATGCAGCCCATCTTATGATAAGTGCCGACTATCATCTGTAAGCAAACCTAAGTACGATTAACTTCCTACCTGTGGTCGGTCACAGATGCGCCGCTACCCCTGAGGACTAAGCTAAAATCGCTCGGAAAAGTATGTCTCTCCTACCACACCCTTCAAACCAGAACACAGCAGCGCCTAACACTGATGTTATTAGCAGAAATAGGTGTGGCGGTGGTGCTGTCGGAGCCGAATCACAGAGGATTCTACAACGTTTAATATGTGCAAAAATACAAACCCCTTAAGAGTGGCAAAAAATGTGGCAAAACATGTGGCTTCAGGTAGAACCTGTTCTATATGGAGTTGGTTACAGATGTCCATACGGCAGTATCCACTTACCATCAAGTCACTTATTACACTCCACTTACCACTTACCACTCCACTGACCACTTACCAATCACTTCACTCCACTTACCAGTTATTACTCCACTTACCACTCTACTTACTACTTACCACTCCACTTAACATTTACCACTCCACTTACCACTTACCACACCACTTACCACTCCACTTACCATTTACCACTCTACTTACCACTTACCACTCCACTTACCACTCCACTTACCACTTACCATTCCACTTACCACTTGTCACTCCACTTACCACTAACCATTCCACTTACCCCTCAACGTTTGCTAAATTAATGAAAAAAAATATCAGAAAAGAGACTTACCCAAGCCCAAATCCCAGTAAAGATTATTTCAACCTTACATAGCCCAGCAGTGGGCTAAGCGTTACAACATGTTGTATTCTAGAATGTAATGTGCTATAAGCTACGCCACAAAGTGAGCTGTAGTTTCACGGCGCAAGAGTCGCTCGTGGTGTGACCATAGGGTCATTTTAAGGTGGGACTTTCCCATTTTTTTTTACCACGTTTTTATTAGCTTGGGTTGTATCATGCTTATGTATGTATTCATGTATGTACGTAACGGAATCTTTGAACTCGATTTCTACCCACTTTGAACGGTCCGATTTATTTAAAATTTTGTACAATTATCAAGAACCGATGACAATACACGATTTTAATAATTTTATCCCATTCTCCTCATCAGGATCGATAGAAATCAGTATTAACGATTTTCCTTGTGCGATTTTAGCGTGTTTTTTAGTTTTTAAACTATAATTATATAATAAGTAAACGAGTTTACATTTAATTTGATGGTAAGTAGCTACTGCCTCCATAAAAAATCACTTCATCTGAATTAGTTTGAAGAACCCTTTGTAGTTAGACTCTACGCACCACCATGCCTTATTCTGCCTAATAACAGCAGAGTTAAGCGCTGCTCTGTTCTGGTTTGAAGGGTGTGGAAAGGGGGACATACTTTTTCGAGGCGTAGCTTAGTCCTCAGGGATAATGGCGCATCTGTGTCCTACTTCATGCACGAAACTAATCCTATCTGAGGTTGATTATAGATGTCCATGAACGGCAGTAGCCACCTACTATCAGGTGGACTGCATGCTGGTCTGCTACTCCTATATGTAAAAAGAAAATCTGTGATCAACTCCAGATAAGATTAGAGCCTATCTGAGATTGCAAACACATACGTCGCCACTCCTGAGGTCTAAATTAGGTTGCTTCTGATAAGTATATCTCCCTTACCACACTCTTCAAATTAGAACACAACAGGGCTTAAAGCTGCTGTTATTAGGTAGAAATAGGTATGGCGGTGGTGCCGCCGGAGTCAAACCAGTATCTTTACCATGAGTTTTCAAAATATCCCACAATTTTACGTTACGTTTACTCAATCCATTATTCTGTTCCGTTTGCTTCAATAGACTGAGTAAACGTAACAACAAGTAAGTGCTAAAGTATTTTTGTCTGCCTCACATGCTCGCAAAAAAGAGAAACAAAACATAAAGCGCCATATTTGTCAATTTCGACATTTAATGTTACGTTACTGACACTATACTTCTGATACAATCCGCTAGGGGCGCTGATTGGAATATGTATGGGAAAATACGTAAACAAATACCAAAACGGTCATATTTGTCAAAACGTAAAAACTCACGGTAAAGGTACTGGAAGAAGTCTACCACCTTCAACTACCTAAAGTTTTACCTCAATTTTAATGGAATGCTTACCGTCATATTTCTTGAATATAGTTAACATAATTTTATTGTTGCTTTTATTTGCAATAACGATATCATTTTTGACCTTTTCAAAAAGGTTTTAGGGTATATTAATAAGGTTTTCCTTTTAAAATGGTTTTCCTTTAACGTGAGAACTTTACCAATATTATATTGTCCTATTTGACCTATAGGTAACAGGTATAAAAATCAAAATGTTAGCATTTGAATAGCGAAATAGTTTTCGTTTTTTAACCGAAATAAAAACGGTTACAGGTATGATAAACCTTTATTTTTATTATTTATTTTAGTTTTATTTTAACTTTTATATATTCAACGGTCAAATATTTCTGACTTAATGTTTTGTGTGTTAATCTTTTATTTATAGTTTAACAAATGTGACCCGCGTGGCGGAGTGGTCACCATGCCGGTCAGACACGCAGAGGGTCCTTGTTCGATCCCCGGCCAGACAGATATCTGAATGATAAATTTAAATTCCTGTTTCTGGGTCTTGGTGTTTGTGTATTTGTCTATGTATGTGTCTATGGCACTCATACAGGGAATCCTAGTGTGAGGCTGTAAGAGTAGAAAGCATCGTGTTAAAAAAGAAAAAAAAATGTCGCCGTTTGGTACATCATTCGAAACTTATGGAGTTAATTATAATGATATTGTAGTAGATGATATGAACTTTTGCTTGTGACTTTGTTCGCGTATTGATTTTAAGTGCGTATTATGGCAGAAACTGGCATGACGCGTTTCTACTTAGTCGTCAGTAGTATTTTTTTTTATTGTATAGGAGATTTTTGTTTATAATATAGGAGTAGCAGACGAGCATGCAGTCCATCTGATGGTAAGTGGCTACTGTCGCCCATGGACATCTGTAATCAACGGCAGATATGACAAGAGACTCACCTGAGGTCAGCCACAGTTGCGTTGTTACTGAGGACTAAGTGTCAACACACCAACACTCTTCAAACCAGAACTCAGCAGCGCTTAACACTGCTGTTATTAGGCAAACATAAGTGTGGCGGCAGTGCCTTCGGAATCTAACCAAAAATCTACCATGCGTAATGCTAGGCTTTTGGTTCACATTTCAAATATTGGTAGAGTAAGAACTCTCCTACTCTACCTCAAAAAAGAATAACTCTATCTCCGAAAATGTTACTGCAAAATTTCTAATGCAATTTTTAAGACATTTTTTTGTTAATACAAAAGGGATTTTCGCAACTTATCCCCAATACTCTACAATGACAGTCACTCTACACCCCCACTCTACCAGCGGAGCGCAGCGGGCGCTACACTCGAAAGTGTGACTGTGGTGCCTATGCTAGTGTTGTGTCGTAATACCTTTTCGTATTGTCACAGTTTTTGTGTGTAAGTTATTTGTATATTGTGTCTATTTCTGTGCCTTGTGTTTGCTGGTAGAGTTTATTTTGGTAGAGTATGAGATTTTTGTAGTGACAAGGATATTAATTCTATGATCATAATAATATGGTCTTTTCAGTATTTTGATAGTCTAATAGAGAGATATTTACAGTGAAAAGTATATTTATTCTATGATAATAATAATGTGGTATTTACGACATGTTTTAACAATTTAGAGTAAAATAATTGAAGCTTTTAAATAGTTCTTTAAATAAAAAATATAATCAAATTTCGAATTATAATTAAATTTATAATAATTATATATGAAATATAATTAAATTTAGAATAAAATAATTGAAAGTTTTTAATCATATTTTAAGTAGAATATTTATAATTTCCTATTCTTGAAAAAGAAAAGAAAAAATATTTATAAGTGAGAAAACTTTAAAAATTGTTTTTGTAAATTTTTGTTATATTACCGGAAATAATGTTTTTTGACGGAAATTAAAAAATATATAGTATTATAATATAATAAATTATATTACATTGGTGTTAGTTATTAAAAATAGATGAAAAATTAATTAAATTATAAAAATACTAACATTTATATTCATTTACTAACATATTTATAAAATTCACGGAAAAATATTTATTTTAATTTATTTATATTTACTGGAAAAATCTATAAAGGAAATGTTATAAACATTTTCCGGTTCTAATTTCTTTCGTAATAATAAAATAATTATTTTTCTTTTTAACAGAACTTATTAAATGATTGAATCATAAATTAAAACACACATTTTTATAAGAACTTTTAATGCATACCACTAACTTAACATAACCTTAAGAATAGTAAACATAACTACAGTCCCACTGCTGGGCATAGGTTCCACTAGCCAAGTTTTTAGACATCAACAACCTATTACTGTCCCACTGCTGGGCATGGGTCTCCTCTCAGAATGAAAAGGATTAGGCCATAGTCCACCGCGCTGGCCAAGTGCGTATTGGTTTTATTTTGTCAATTTTATTTTGTTTTTATTGTTCTCAAATATCTTTAAAATATTGACTTTCAGACTGTTTCTTTATATTTTTCTTCCATTAAATAATTCTAAAAATATCCGTTCTAGAAATTATGTGCGTATTAGAAATTAATGATCACTTGCTTAAACGGTGAAGGAAAACATCGTGAAACCTGCATACCTGAGAGATTTATAAAAAAAAACAAAGGTATGTAAAATCTAATAATCCGCACTTGGCCAGCGCGGTGGACTATGTCCTAATCCTCATTCTGAGAGGAGACCCGTGCCCAGCAGTGGGACGATAATAAGTTGACGGTGACTTTAAAAAAAGGAGACTTGCCTAGCAGAGGGCCAATATTGTAATTTTTTTGCAATGTAATAAATAAATAACATTAAATTAAATTCTTAAGCAAAGTCGCACACACAGTGCAGTTAAGTAACCCAAATAGCTGTATTGCGTAAATTTAACTTGATAGAAATCGACCAGTCTAGGCCACTTCTAAATCTATTAATAATTGAGCAATGCCATATTGAATTACATTCATTTTAAACCTCCTTGCTAATATAGTAATTAGTGACGTCATTAGTCGTTAATTAACCCTAGGAGTAGTTTCACTGTAATGGTACCACTGTCACACCTATTTCGGCTTTGTGGTGTAAAGTTTATCTATATTTTATGTTAGATAGAGATACTAATATTAGGCGTTTTAAATTAGTCTGCAGATACATGTAGCGTTTTAATTTAGTCCTTTGACATAGCAATACGTGTTCGACCTCAGGTAGGATTATTTTAGTTATCGATGGCAGGTATCCACAGGCTGCAGTGGCCAATTACCATAAGGATCCGTTCGCTTCTATCACAAGAAATAAAGACTATGATTCTGACTGTAAATCCCTCTAACTTTGCGCTAAAGTCCCATCAAAATTAGTTAACGTACTTCGAAAACTGACAAATGAAATTTTGTTCCATAATATTCTGTGAGTGAGTGCTATACGCATATTATATATGTATGTATAGTATGCACATATTGCACATACGAGAATCGAACTTAGGACTATTGATGTGGTAGACAAACTTGCCACTTCATTCCCATTCACATTTTCCATTTTCAAAATTTTCAGCCCCAAAATCAATTGGTCTAAATGCAAAATCCTGAAAACCGAAACGGTCTAACCCGAACAATTTGGAATTTTGTTAAAGATTTTCTATATTTATACATTAAGTTCGCTATATATGCTGTTATAATATATATTCTGTTTTATTACTACGATTATTATTTTGGTTAATTTTTTTGACTTTAGAGTGAAATGTGAAGTGAAGTGAAAAGTGAATTAAGTGACACCGTTTAAAGTGACTTTGTCGAGGATACCTGGTAAGTTGACTTTATACTTTATATTAAAACTGGTGACTAAAATTTAAAATTAATAATGTTAATAGTTTAAAAACTAAAAACCACGCTAAAATCGCACAAGGAAAATCGCTAATTCTGATTCCTGACGATCCTGATGAGGAAAATGGAATGAGAATATTAAAATCGTGTATTGTCATCAGTTTTCGATAATTGTTCAAAATTTTATATTAATCGGACCGTTCAAAGTGGGTAAAAATCGAGTTCAATGTTTCCGTTACATACATACATAGATAGATACAACCAAAGCTAATAAAAGCGTGGTAAAAATATCGAGTGTTGCGTCTAGGCTGAAAAAATAGGATTTAATAGTGAGTGACGAGTGTCTACAACTCCAGATAATATTGAATTCTTAACTGAGATCGGCCACAGATGCGCCATTACTCTTGAGGACAAAGCTGAAATGCCTCGGAAAACTATATTTCTCTTACCACACTCTTCAAACCAGAACACAGCAGCGCTTAACACTGCTGTTATGACAAAAATAGGTGTGGCGGTGGTGCCGCCGGAGTCGAGCCACAGAGGGTTCTCCCAAAAATATATCCAAAAGTGAATAAAACCATTTAAAACTTATTTATGGTAGTGTTTTTGTTTTTCATTTTTGTAAATAATAAATAAATTTTGTAAATAAGTTCTTTTTTATATTTTTTTTATTTTTACTAAAACACAATTGTAAATTTATAAAATTCACGGATGAAAAAAAACTTATTTAATTTGTTGAATATCTTCTATTTTTTATATAAAACAAACTAGAGCCGCAGCTTCTACTTTTACTTAAATTTCAATATCTGACGTAACCGACCTCTGCTCAATCAGACACGGTTACCAGACCAACGATGGCCAATCGATTAACATTTCACAGCGGTCTGGCTTGAGAAACCTCGTTTTTATCAGCTATTGACGAAAATCAGTGCTTGTTTTATTATTAATTCTATTTGCCCTTAATAGTGCACTAAGCTTCTTCTAAGCATTAAAAGCCTAATGGTTAAGGAACTCGGCGTCTCGATCGAGGGGTCCGTGGTTCAAATCCTCTGATTGTTCAAAGTTATGTGTGTATTAGAAATTAGAAATGATTTATCACTTGCTTAAAACGGCGAAGGAAAACATTATGAGGAAACCTGCATACCTGAGATTTATAAAAAAAATCTCAAAGGTATGTGATGTCTACCAATTCGCACTTGTCCAGCGCGGTGGACTATGGCCTAATCCTTCTCATACTGAGAGGAGACCCGTGCCAGCAGCGGGACAGTGATGGGTTGTTGAAGCTTCTTCTCTATAACGAAACACCTTGTGAAGTGGCGTTAGATGTATTGACATTCAAAAAGAGTTCGGTAAAGAACCTTTTTTGAAAAAAAAAATGATTTGATTTTATTTGAAGTGTTGTGAAAAAGGCTGTCTAAAAAGGGTTCTACTTTAGCTTTTCAGAACAGTTTGTGGTTCGACTCTAGATGCAATACTACATTTATTTGTAGCTAATCTCAGCAGTGTTAAGCGCTGCTGTGTTCTCGTTTGAAGGGTGTGGTAAGAGAGACATACTTTTTCGAGGCGTTTCAACTTAGTCTTCAGCGGTAGCGCATGTGGTATAGTCCGCGTAAAACTGCTAGTCCGCTCTGAATATAGAAATGAATCGCGTCGCCATAGCAAACTGCTTGCAACAACTTCAGAGCGGACTAGCAGTTTGGTGATGTCTATATCTATGGTAGTGGTTTTTGGTGAGTCTCTTTTAAGTATTTTTGAAGTCGTGAAGGAATTTCTCTACAACCTTACTTTATGTATTCTGAGGTTAAATAAATAAAGTAAAAGGGCTGAGCGTGATTTACGACGTTTGTATAAATTCTACAAGATCGTGAGTTGCTTAAATTATTCATACGAGCGAATATAAATACCTAAGACCAAAAATTATAGATAGAATAAGGTTCGAAGATGGTGGAACCTATTTATGTTAATCATATAATGTTATATGTTCAATGTTATAAGTAATAATAGAATTAAATTCCGTTTTATTTAAAAGATTTAAGAAGAAATTAAAGAAAATGGTAAGGGAAAGGCATTTATAATATATGAGTAGCAGACGAGCATGCAGTCCACCTGATGGTAAGTGGCTACTGCCGCCCATGGACATCTGTAATCAACCCCAGATAGAATTAGATATTCCTACCTGAGGTCGGCCACAGATGCGCCGCTACCCCTGAGGACTAAGCTGGAACGCCTCGGAAAAGTCTGTCTCCCTTGCCACACCCTTCAAACCAGAACACAGCAGCGCTTAACACTGCTGTTATTAGGTAGAAATAGGTGTGGCGGTGGTGCCGCCGGAGTCAAACCACAAAGGGTTCTACCACCTTCAAAATGAGACCTTCAATGAGAATGATTAGTCATAGTCCACCGCGCTGGACAAGTGCGTATTGGTAGACTTCACATACCTTTGAGAACTTTCTAAGTTACCTTTGAGAACTTTTTACGTTGTTTTTAGTAATCAAACACGTAATAATTATTTGTAATAATACAACTTCCATAAATCAAGCCTGAGGTCAGTGGCGTAACTACAGGGTGGTAGGACTGGCAAAATGGCACGTGCCCCCGATCTGACGGGGCTCCTAGTCTGACAGGGGCCCCCGGCACGAGAGAAAGCGAGCCCTACAGGGACCATAACAATCTCTGAAATGTACATAACTCAATGAAAAATCTCATGAATTTTTTACATGTATTTGCATGAACAAAAAGCAGGACCAAACAATTTCTAAACGTATTCGTGAGCGAAGAATGTCTATAAGTCTTCTTTGAATGTCTATGAGTTTTCTTAGGGCCCCATGCAATAATTTGCCATGGCTCTCATACAGTATAGATACGCGACTGCCTGGGATTCGAATGCTGAACCATTATCATGAGCGTTTTAAACAACTTTATTATCACTGTTGGTTTTAAGTAGAATAGACATATATGGGCTCATCAAAACGAATTTTAAACCACTCTATTACTTAGTTTTAGACAGAGATAGCCATAGTGCAAAAGAGACAAAACATAACACATATGGCCATTTACATACAAACCTGTCGATTCGTCCGCACATTTATTTTTATTTCTGTGAAATGTCACAAAATAAAGGTCACCTGTTCAAGATCGTATAGTTGTAGGAAACAGAGTATAGACTCTATTAGAATTACTTTTTTATAGAATTAGCTAACGAGCCGGCCACCTGATGATAAGTGGCTACTGCCGCCCATGGACATCTGTAATCAACTACAAATAAGATTGAAGTCCCACTTTTTATCTACACTAATATTATAAAGAGGAAAACTTTGTTTGTTTATTTGGTTGTAATGAATAGGCTTAAAAACTACTGATCCGATTTTAAAAAATCTTTCACCATTCGAAAGCTACATTATCCACGAATAACATAGGCTATATTTTATAAATATTTTGAGGCGGTACAAAGTTTGCCGGGTCAGCTAATATATAATATAGAAGTAGCAGACAAGCATGCAGTCCACCTGATGATAAGTTGCTACTGCCGCATGAACATCTGTACCTATTCAACTCCCTTTAAGATTATATCCTACCTGAGGTCGCCCACAAATACCGCTAGCCCTGAGGACTAAGCTGGAATGCCTCGGGTACCATGCCTCACCACACCCTTCAAAGCAGAACACAGCAGCGCTTAACACTGATATTATTGATTAAACAAATTCGCATGTAGCGCCTCTGGTGGTCGTTTAGGAACTAAAATTGATTATTTAAGCTTTTGATTTGATTCGACACAATCTATTACTGTCCCACTGCTGGGTAAGGTTCGCCTCTCATAATGTGGTCTTGAGGACAAACTCCACCTCCCTGACCAAGTGTAAATTCTGAACTTATTCTGTTTAAAATCTCTCAGGTATGCAGATATCCTCACAAACTCCAAACAAATGAAAATTAATTTCCAAATATGCACATAACTTTGATAAATTCAACCCTGGTGAACCTCGGACCCCGATTGAAAGGTCCAACCACTAGGTTATCATAACTTACAGTAAACACACGATATTCTAGAACGTTCTACAAGAATCAAGCCACTTCTATATATTACGACAACACCTTACCAGCTGACCTTCTGTACCACTCGCGACGGCGCTACCCGGATAGACGTGTGGTGAATTATGTAATATATGATAGTCATTAATATATCACTGGCATATGACGTGGTAGCTACAGAAGGTCCTGGGTTTGGTTTACGAATGTCGGTAGCCTAAACATCGTATTTTTGATGAAAAATATGAGTGTGCTTGTACGTGTGTAACCCTTTGTGGTTCGATGAGGCACCATGACCACATTATTTCTGCCTAATAACAGCAGTGGTACTGTGATCTGCTTTGAAAGGTGGGGTATTTATGTCTCCCTACATACATAGGCACGCTAGGTAGAACTAAGTTGAAACGTCTCGAATAATCGAGGCGTTTCATCTTAGTTCTCGAAGGTAGCAACGTATTTGTCGACCTCGGATAGGAATCTAAATTTATCTTCGTTTTGATAACAGATGTCAATGGGCGGTAGTAGTCGCTTACCATCAAGTCAACTGTACCCGTAGGATGAGTTTTTGATGTGAAACATCTATAGCCGCACGTAAAACCGATTTCTGGCGTGGCGACGCATGCCGTGGCGCGCGTCGCCACGCTATACGATGGTATATATATACAGTCTATATGCAGTTGTGTGTACGGTGTGGCGACGCGTCGCCATGCGCAATCGACTGTGAAGTCACTGATTAAACGAATTAAGTAGTCACGATTTGAAATAAATTCGTAAATTTTTGTATTTAATGAAAATAAATGTTTATTCAATAAATAGTCATCGTTATCTGGAAAAAAATCGTAATATTTTATTTTATCATTATGACATATTTAGTTCCTATCACAATATGTTCTTTTCTGCATATTACTTTTACAAAATAATGTCGATGTTTCACATCTGCCAGGCGTCCCGTGACGGCTCACATTGTTTTTTTATGTTTTGAAAAAATGACTGTGTTTGTATTTGTTTACGTATTTGCCCATACATTTCCAATCACACCTAGCGCACCTAGCGGACTGTATCAGAAATAAGAGTACTCTTACATTGCAATGCAGCAGTGTGCATGCATACCCTATTATATTTGTAACACCATAATTGTGTACTATATGCATGAGCAATAAAAAAAATTGAATTTAAATTCTTTTCACAAATTCTTTCCCCTGTTTGTTTCACCCCTCCACTTTTTAAATTCACATCATTAACAAACGCCACCTTAAGTTACCAACAAAGCCTTTGTGCCTCCAACGTAACCATTGTAACCACATCTCCGGAAGTATAATAACATGTTACATTACACAAAATTACATAAGCCTTTGTTACTCGTGTTATCTCATTTACTCTAATAAGCTGGCAGATAATCCAGTGGTTTGACATTCGGCTTTAATTGAGAAGTCCAATGTTCAAATCCGACCACTGATTTTTCAAAGTTATGTGCATATTAATTACTAGCTGACCCGGCAAATTTTGTACTGCCTCAAAATCTATTTATCAAATATATTTCATATAAAATATAGCCTATGTTACTCGTGGATAATGTAGCTTTCGAATGGTGAAGAATTTTCAAAATCGGTCCAGTAGTTTTTGAGCCTATTCATTACAATCAAACAAACAAACAAAGATTTCCTCTTTATAATATTAGTATAGATAAATTATATATCACATTTAACGGTGAAGGAAAACATGAGGAAACCTGCTTACATGAAAGATCTTAAAATGTATGTGAAGTCTACCAATACGCACTTGTCCAGCGCGGTGGACTATAGCCTAATCCTCCTCATTCTGAAAGGACACCCGTGCCCAGCAGTGGGACAGTGGGTTGATGATGATGATTCAGTTAAGATTGCTCAGTCGGTATTTAATTTTTATGTTGAATTTATAAATGACACGAACACATAGACCCAGACTATATATTTCTTACTAGCTGTGCCCCACGATTTCACCCGCGTTAAAAAGAAATCTAACATATACATATATACATACCATAAAATATAAGTACCCTAAGATACTCCTTATTACATCAGCTACCTGCCAGAAGTCCCGTCAAAATCGGTTTAGCCATTTCAGAGATTAGCCAGAACAAACAGACAGACAGACAGACAAAAATTGTAAAAAATGTTATTTTGGTGTATGTACCGTATTTATATTCATATGCATGTAGTAAAAAGCGGTTATTTCAATATTAAAAACAGACACTCCAATTTTATTTATATATATATATAGATTAATATCTTAATTCAATATTTAGATATCTGTCTGGCCGGGGATCGAGCCCGGACCCCTGCGCGTCAGACCGGTATGGAGACCACTCCGCCACGCAGATAGCCAAATATTATATAAATATTTCCTTAACCGTCGAAGTGCTAATTAATTGCAAAAGAGCCTGTGACCTTTCTTTTTGAAAGGTAAAATAAAATAGATTTGTAAATGACCTACTCACATAGACAAAGATATATCTCATACTTGTAATGCCCGCGGCTTCGCCCGCGTTTAAAAAAATAACATGGCATACATGTAACTGAAAATTTGCACCTTCATTGGAATGACAGTGGCGCCATCTGTCGAAAATTGGTCGTACCAACTCTAAACCTTCGTGGGCTCATGCACAACAACTTTGCTAAAGATTATCACATGATCAAATGCATAGTTTACATGCGTTCTATAAAGGACATACAGACAATGTTTGATATAATGTGGTCGATCTTATATAACTTTTGAAAGAACTACTGTGGTTCGACTCCGGCGGCACCACCGTTACACCTATATCTGTCTAAGTGTCAAGCGCTGCTGTGTTCCACTTTGAAGGGTGTGGTAAAGGAGACCTACTTATGCAAGTCGTTCCAACTTAGTCCTGAGGTTTAACAACGTAACAATCGACTTCAGGTAGGAATCTAATCTTATCTGGGGCTGATTACAGGTGTCCATAGATCCATGGGCTCGTCCGCTAACCATAACGCAGCCACAGATTAATAAATAGTTATGACGCAGCAGCACTTAACACTGCTGTTATAACATAAATAGGTGTGGCGGTGGTGCCGCCGGAGTCGAACCACAAAGGGTTCTACCACCTTCAAATAGACAGACAGCACAAAATACATAAATTTAGTTTATAATCATAGCCCACATAGACACACAGAACATACGGACATACGGATATCTCATATTATAGTCCGATACCATAATGTGGTCGATTACATAATTAGTATTGTCCGTTAATCAGGTTATCTCAGATAGATTGTCTGATTTGTTATATTAACTTTCGCCTTTGGTTCTATCTGCGTTATATATTGAACTTTTTTGTATTTTTTTATACTTGGTAGGCAATAGTTGTCATTTGAACATAACACTCTTTGGATTTAAAAACACACATATTAAAGTTTTGGTAAAATGATTTTGATGTCGTGTGAGTATAAAAACGTATTATGATGAAAAACAATCATTATGAGTTTTCATAATGATTATTTTTCATTCAAAACATAGTGGGTCGGTGTGGTGAGCTTCCTTTAAATCATCTCCTTGTGATTGTAGGGCCCATAATCTCTACTATCCCACTTCTGGGCAATCGAAAAACAATACGTTGACCAAAATATGTAGTATTTTAACCGACTTCCCAAAGAAAAGTGGTTATTTATTCGTTGTGTAATTTTATTTTATCTATGTATTGTATGCGCGCGTTGATGTCTTTTGTATTGCGGAAATAGTTGAGTTGACGATGTTAATAAACTTAAGCCTTTCTTAGAAAATTTTGTCATAAGTTCACTGGGATTCACGATACTCATGTCCTAAATTTAATTATTTTTAATCACTATTATTATAATCATTATCATAATTCTGTATTGCATAAATATGGTATTAAATAGGATGTTTTATAGTCCGCGAGGTCTAAGCTGAGATTTGCATTAGTATGAGTGAACACAAAAGTAGTCAGATAAAAAACTTTCAAAAATAAATTTTATCATTTTTAGTTTGGTACATAGTTGAAGAGGTATTCTTGTTTACAAAAAATCTAAATATACCTATATAACTCATAGGTGACTGACATAGTGATCTATCAACGCACAGCCCAAACCACTGGACGGATCGGGCTGAAATTTGGCATGCAGGTAGATGTTATGACGTAGGCATCCGCTAAGAAAGGATTTTGATCAATTCTACCCCTAAGGGGATATTAACATTTGTATAAATCTTCTTAGTAAATAATATTACTTCATAACGCGAGCGAATCCGCGGACAAAAGCTCGTATTATGAAAATGTTTTTACAATATGCAATGAAATTAATTAAATAAACTTTGTAGTATTTTGTTATATAAGACAATACAATTGTTGTACATAGGATGTTGTTCAATCATATTTCACCGGGTAAGGTATGCAATTGGTATATTTGCCACTGTAATTAACTGTTGCGGGGACAACTCGCATGGCGCAGTGGTTATACCGGTTTAACACGAACAGTTCCAGGTTCTTTCTTATTTTTCTTATACTACTACCCTCTCTCATACTACTACTAGTACTACCGAATCAGAATAAGATCTCTATGGAATTTTACGTAGAAAAAGTTTTTTAGTATTTAATTATTAAATTAAAGTACGCTTCGCAGCAATTAAATTTATATTATTTATTAGAGAAGTTAATAAAAGTTCAATTTTTAATTAAAAATTTCGGGATATAAAGTATATAAAAACACTATTATATACAAAATGGATATATTTCTGAAAATTACAAATCAATCCTTCGACTAGTTTTCGAGATTTGCCGTTACAAACATAAGGAAACATTTTTCTAACGAATTGTCAAAATTAAAAATTGTATAAAATGTTATGCATTTAATAATGTTATGCTAAAAACCAAACACGAATGCAATCATGTGTTTGAATGTTATGTAACATGTTGACATTTGCAAATCAGTAAATATTACACAGAAACATTACGTAGGTTATTATTAGTGTGGCCTCATTGCCTACTTTGTGCATATTGATATAAAACTGACATTTGTCTGTTTGTTCGACACACAAAATTTATAGTAGAAGCCTCTGGCTTTTTATAATATAGGAATAGCAGACGATATCCCACTTTGGTAAGTGGATACTGCTGCTGATGGACATCTGTAATCCTAGATAAGATTAGATTTCTACCTGAGGTCGGTCACAAATGCGCCGCTACCCCTGAGGACTAATCTAGAATGGCAAGAAAAATTATGTCTCTCTTACCACACCCTTCAAACCAGAACACAGCAGCGCCTAACACTGCTGTTATTAGGCGGAAATATGTGTGGCGGTGGTGCCGCCGGAGTCGAACCACAAAGGATTTTAGCACGTTCAAAATTTTTTAAACAACTCTTACCATCAGGTGGACTGTATGCTCATATACTTGTTCAATATTTAAAAAAAACTGTTTTCAACCATAAACGATCATTTAAAATCAATTGAACTGCTCAATCACTACTTCAAGCTTATAAAAAAATGGTACTTTTATGGTACTTATTTGAGTAAATAAAATTCGAATCCTGTTCTATGACCTTAGCTTTGCAATAAAAAACCGGACAAGTACGAGTTAAACGCGTGGAGAGGGTTCCGTATGTTGATTATCTATACCCAATAATGTTTTAAATCTGAACCAATGTGAAAATGAGCACCAACTGAAAATATAAGTTTCTTTGCATAACATTACAATATCGAGGGATTTGTCGTTTTTAGGGTTCCGTATCCAAAGGGTGAAAACGGAATCATATTACCAAGCCTCCGTTGTCTGGCCGTCTGTCTGAACCGTAATGGATAGACATTTGAATGTTTTACAGAGTATCTATGTATATTATTATAACAACAAATACTAAAAATAAAAATATCTTGAAAATAAATGGGGGTTTGACATACAAGAAATCTTTTTTTCGGCGTTTTTCGCTTTATCTATTGAACGGTATTAGGTGGACAGTTCAAATTCTTACAATTTTTCCTTGTATCGCAGCTATCATAACAAATACTAAAAATAAAAAACAAATTAACTTATTATTAATTACCTTCGTTTTGTACTTGCTGGTTCACTGTTCTTATAATTACTAGAATTATTATAAAATATATTATAATATAACATAAATATTGAGCAATGTTATATCTTAAGTTACAGTTTATATGTATAGTATGTAAGTGATATTATTTAATAAATAAATAAATCAATCAATAAAATATGTGCGTACGGAATCCTCTATGTGCGAGTTCGATTCAAGTGGGAATCGAACTCGCACATAGAGGATTCCGTTTTACCACATCTTTTAAGACTTTTTAGCGTTTTATCAAATTTTGGTACTACGGAACTTATTATGCAAGATTGACTTGCACTTCGCCAGTTATTTCATACGGAACTCTATAAAAACGTGAAAGGTAGACACTATGTGATAATCTGACCTTGGCTTCCACTTAGCGTCACACCTAGTATTTGAGAAGGCATTCAGAAAGGTGTTTATTTAAATTTAAAAGGTTAGTTTAGGTGTCTTCACGTCGTAATAGTGATAAAATGTTGTGTTATACTGTTATTTGTCTGTTAGTTCAAGAATCAAGCACTATTGAATAGATTTTAATTTTAATTTTTTAATCAATTATTAAATTTTAATTTAATCCGTTAACATCAATGTAAATTTAAACAAAAAAAACAATTTAACACTATTTAAACGCTGCCCCGTGAATTTTTAATTATATGTATTTCGCAAAGGAAGATCTCTCGCTGGGCAAAGGGATCATGACCGGACAATTTCAGTTTGTGCAGGTACCCTTTGTGGTTCGACTCCGGCGGTACCGCCGCCACACCTATTCCTGCATTATAACAGCCGTGTTAAGCGCTGCTGTGTTCTGGTTTGAAGGGAGATATACTTTTCCGAAGCGTTTTAGGTTAGTCCTCACGGGTAGCGGTGCATCTGTGGCCGACCTCAATCCTATCTGGGGTTAATTACAGATGTCCGTACTGTAATTAACCCCAGATAGGATTGAGGTCTGGTCTATATTATAAATGTCGCTCGTTGATATTCCATATAGAACAGGCTGTACCTGGAGGCGTTTATCGACGTGTTGCCTACTAAGGATTGAGGTCACCTTATATGTGAGTTGACATAACAGATAAAAATAAAAAGTAAATGATAATTTGGTGGTACGGAATTGTTATAGGCTGAGAATTTCTGAAAGACTATTTTATACAATCTATCTATAATCCTGATGGAATTTAAACCAATCCTAAGTACAGAATTTCGTAAAATGAAAGTACTATGTCGCTCTAATTCTTGTGACAGTTATTACAACATGGCTGGCAGGTACTAAACTGGTTTTACAACTAAACGGGCGAGTTGCAATGATATTATTACGAATTGCCCGCAGTTTTCAAGACAAAACTGTGACCGTTTTACTAGATAGATATTAGTGACTTGAAATAGTAAAGGTTTGCAGTTCGCCCACTGTAAGTTATGGTGCGCGTAAAACTGCTAGTCCAACGAATATAGAAATGAATCGCGTCATAGCAAATTGTATGACTACACCTGCTCGCTACAACTTCAGAGCGGACTAGCAGTTTGGCGAGAACTATATTACTATGGATATTTAATCTACTTCTTTTTTAGGGTTTCGTACACAAAGGGTAAAAACGGAACCGTATTACCAAGCCTTCGTTGTCTGTCTGTTACAGGTCTCTATATTCTGAACCGTAATATATAGACACTTTAATTTTTTACAGAGTATGTATAATGGTCGCTGCTATAAGACTTAATACTAAATTAAAAAAAATGCGGATTGCCCTACAAGAAACCGCTATATTTCGAACAATTTTTCTTCACTAATTAAGCCGTAATAGATAGACACCGAATGGTAAGTGGCTACTGCCGCCCATGGACATATGTATTTAACCCCAGATAGGATCAGATATTCTTAACTGAAGTCGGACACAGATGCACCGCTACCCCTGAGGACTACTCTGGAACGCCTCGGAAAAGACGTGTTACAATACTCTTTAAACCAGAACACAGCAGCGTTTAACACTGCTGTTATGAGGCAGAAATAGGTGGTGCCGCCGAAGTCGAAACAAAGGGTTCTACCACCTTCAAAACTACTTTACTTCTATCTTATAAAAAGTGTCTAAGGTTATTATGTATTTACGTGTGGTTAGTTACCATTCTGACCACGTTCTCAGCTACCCTTTGTTCAGTTCATTTGTATGCAAGCCACTTAAATTCCAAGTATTGATAAATATTTCTTTGTTTGGAGACCAAATTGATATTCAAATGCACATGCAATAAACAATGCTTTTTGGTTAAAAACCATACGAAAATGCGTATGGGTACAAATTTGTATACGTCAGAAGTTACTCTTCACTGGTATAATTCATCATCATCATCTCATTATTGTCCCAGTGCTGGGCACGGGTCTCCTCTTAGAATGAGATTAGGCCATAGTCCACCGCGCTTTCCAAGTGCGTATTGGTCGACTTCACATACCTTTGAGTTTTTTATAATAATCATCTCTCAGGTATGAAGGTTTCCTCAGGATGTTTTTCTTCACCGTTTTAGCAAGTGATAATTAATTTATAATACGCACATAAATTCGAAAAATCAGAGGTGCCTGGGATTTGAACCTCTTCTTTTCTTAACCACTAGGCTATCACTGCCTTGGTATACTTAATAAAATAATATTATGTGTTACGTAAGCGCACCCAACTTCGACCCACGTTAAAATAAATTTTGATCTATATTCCCAAAACAACCTTTATCTGCCTAATAACAGCAGTGTTAAGCGCTGCTGTGTTCAGGTTTTCAAGGTTGTAGTACACACTGTTCCGAAGCATTCCAGGTTAGTCCTCTAGAGTAGTGGCGGATTTGTCGCCGACCTCAGGTAGGAATCTGATTTTATCTGGGGTTAATTACAGATGTCCATGGCGTAAGCCACTTCAGATGTATGTTGACTTCCGACTTCGATAACACATATTTTGACTAAATATATTGACTTTTCCTCTTACTGAAATATATAGCCCAGAGGTTCTCAAATTTATTACGTCTATCTCCCACCTTAACAATCGATAATTTTCTAGCATCCGAAATGTTTCAACTGGATAATTGTACACAAATAAAAAAGATAATAATATATGAATGGAGGATAGTAGTTAGGTTTTTAATTTCAGTTTTAGTAGTTATAAAATTTGAAGTGTCTTATACGGTTCAAGAGATAGAGCCCTGTGACAGACGGACAGAGGGAAACACAGCAGACCCTTAGTAATAGGGTTCCATTTTTACTCTTTGGCTATGGAACCCTAAAAACTGAAATTAGCTATCGTCTCTAAAGCTTCTTCAGTACCTCCAAACTCTTCTCCCCGCAGGGCCTCCTCTGTGGCCCTTCAGGGCCTTTCTGTAACTCCACCGCCCTTAGGGCTACACTCTGAGAAACACTGATCTAGCCAGTTGCCAAAGTGGTATTGAGGTCGGCCATTGCTAAATTGTCTCTGATTTCGAATAAACCTGTTCATAAAAGGTTTTGTAAGTAAGTTATTGGTTTAGATTCGTTTAAAAGTAAATCAAGTTGCACAAAGGCACATGCCGACTTACATGCGTTCTAATTTAGTCTATACTAGTTATTGCCCGCGGCTTCGCCCGCGCTTAAAAGAAAATAATATAACATACTAACATACATATCTAAAACTGAAAATTCCTACCATCAATTTTGCTGAACAGACAGACAGACAGAGTTACTTTCGGAATTGTAATATTAGTAAGGAAAATTCCTACCATCAACTTTTCTAAAGATCATCACTTGATCAAATACATAGTTTACGATTCAATCCTTACTAATATCGATTAAAATAATCGATGTTTTGGGTCCAAAAGATCGATTCCCCGATTAATCGATCTAAGATCGTCATCCCTAGTTCCCGTGGGATTTCCGGGATAAAAACGATTCTATGTCCTTTCTCGGGTCTCTGACTATCTTTCTACAAAATTTCATTAAAATCGGTTCAGTGGTTTAGGCGTGAAGAAGAGACAACCAGACAGTCAGACAGAGTTACTTTCGGATTTATAATGTTAGTAAGGATTAGTAAGGATTCTGCAAACAGAAAGGTGGTACAATTTTAATTGGGCTTACTCCAGAAGCGCCACCGTCACACCTATTTCTGCCTTATAACAGCAGTGTAGCGCTGCAGTGTTCTGGTTTGAAGTGTGGTAACGGATATATGCTTATTAGAGGCGTTTTCAATTAGTTCTTAAAGTAGCAATCGTGGTAGATCTCAGGTAGGAATCTAATCTTACGTTAAGTTGATTACAGATGTTTATGGGCACTAGTTTCTTACCATTAGGTGGAGTGTTTGCTCATTTAACACTTAAGTAATGAACATTAGTTATGTTTGTCGTCAATCAATTATTATCCCACTATTGGGCACAGATCTCCACTCAAAGACGGGTTTAGGCCCTAGTCTACCGCGTAATTTGGAACAAGAATAAGGCTATGGTTTTTCCTGCCTGTCGTAAGAAGCGACTACTTATTAACAAAAAAATAAAACCGACTTCTACGTCACTACAAAGTAAAAAATAATTGAAATAAATGTTGGTTTAGTACATATATCTGAAGTTGGCGCTCAATGTATTTCGTTTGATAACGGCGTAAACAGCGTGTCCAATATGAGTGCCGACTTCAGGAATATGCACTAAACCAACATTTATTTCAATTATTTTTTTGGGAGCTCGAACCGCCCGGCCAGCGGCCCCGGGAAGGACGGCGGTATGTGTGGTCGCATACCGTCGTGTACCAGACTGTTTGGCGAGCGTCATGCTCACCTGGGTGGAGCCCGACGAGGCTAAGGTTGCGTTCCTTTGGAGATCCCGGAGTCCTCTACGCAGCGCTAAGGACGGCCACCGGCGGGATTTTAGTGCAGTAAGGGTCCCACATAACCCTGTGTCGCTCCCACGGCATCGGGTACCTTTTGAAGGTTTCCCCCTCGTAAAAAAAGGCTATCACTACTAGTTTACTTGTGTTATGACTATTTATTAGTTATACAGCAACAATGCACGTGCGAGTATGTCTCAACTTTCTCTCATAATATGCAATTACTTGCCATTACAATTGCGAAGTCACGATTTAAGTTAATTTATGCTCATTATTTTTGACGTTACATCAACTAAGAGATAGCCTAGTTGAAACGCCTCTCGATCTAGGGGTCCGAGGTTCATATCCCAGGCATTATATCTTCTAAAATAAGTGCCTGTTATAAATTAATTATCACGTTAATTGTGAAGCCAAATATCGTGAGAAATCTGTATACCTGAGAGATCAAAAAAAAAGATTTTCAAAGTTACGTGAAGTCTACCAATACGCACTTGTCCAGCGCGGTGGACTATGGCCTAATCCTTCTCATTCTGATAGAGACCTGTGCTCAACAGTGGGATTCTAATGGACTGACGCTGACATCTTTGATTTCAAAACTTGCAATATTAACTAGCCAACTTCATGGTATTAGTTTTTATTTACGAATTATTATTTAACATCTTATTTATTTGTACAAAGAGCAAGTTATATAGTATATAAGTACATGAAATTTAAAGTAAGAAAAGTAATAAATTTAATTAAACTATAAACTAAAAAAAAAGAAATTATTTAAGTTTTTATCTGTCGATTTTCAAAATAATCTGTACTAATTTTTCTCAAACGTCCCAAAAGGCTTCAACAATCAATTGACAACAATCTAGATCAATCTATTATTTACTACAATATCAATAACATTATGGACATAATAATCATATGAATATTGGACTTAACAATAGACGTTGTAGTACTTAATAATAGTTTGATCTACATTGATGTCTATCCATGTTTTACTTACCGAAGTTCAAAAAACAATGTATAATATAAAGAAATTTTCAAAAGTCGATCCTTGGCAAAACATGATAGGTTGAACAGCAATAACGGACCCAAAGGTGACAGACGGACAGACAGGTGGTAATATGGTCACAAGGTCACCCATATAGCGATGCCGAAACGGCCACCACTTGCCCCACAAAACCTTTTACGAAACGAATGTCCTCCAATCCATATATGAAAAGCACAACGTATTTGTCAACTCCTTTAGACAGGCACATATTTTTAATAGAGTTTGCAAGGTGGTAGAACCCTTTGTGGTTCGACGCCGGCGGCACCACCGCCACACCTATTTCTACCTAATAACAGCAGTAAGCGATGTTGTGTTCTGGTTTGAAGAGATTATAGGAGTAGCAAACGAGCATGACGTCCACATGTTGGTAAGTGGCTACTGCCGACCATGGACATCTTTAATCAACCCCAGATAGGATTAGATATTCCTACCTGAGGTGGGCCATAGATGCACCGCTACCCGTAAGGACTAAGCTGGAACGCCTCGGAAAAGAATGTCTCCCTTACAGACCCTTCAAACCAGAACACAGCAGCGCTTCACACTGCTGTTATTAAGCAGAAATAGGTATGCCGATGCATCTGTGGTAGACATTTTGTAATTCCAACTTATCTGGAGTTGATTACAGATGTCCATGGGCGGCAGTAGCCACTTACATCAGGTGGACTGGATTCTCGTTTGCTACTTTATCTAATATTACCTATAAAAAAAATATTTTTATGTACTTGTTGTTTTAGCAATAAATTACTGATTACTGATTGAAAAAAAATTTAGTCAACGCGTTGTACTTAGCCAACCTAAGCCCATTTCACTATGAGAGGAGCCACGTGCCCAGCAGTGGGACAATGGTTATTAGCTGGTAAAGTCCGCGCCAAACATCCAGTCCGCTCTGAAGTTGTTGCGCTCAGGTATAGCCAGAGAGTCAATGCGGTCGAACACAACTACAAGCATATACTCCGTAGCAAAAGTAAGTGCACACTAACGCAGCTATGTACCCGCGGGCGAGAGGCGCAGCGGAGGGTGCGGGGGGCCCGCGCTGTCTTCGACCCGCTAATATCTACAATTTGCTATTGTAACGCAACTCATTACTATATTCAGTACCCTTACCATGAGTTTTTACGTCTTGACAAATATTACTGTTTTGGTATTTGTTTACGTATTTGCCCATACAATTTCCAATCAGCGCCCCTAGCGGATTATATCAGAACTATAGTGTCAGTAACGTAACATTAAATGTCTAAATTGACATATGGCGCTTTATGTTTGTCTCTCTTTTTTGCGAACATGTGAGTAGACAAAAATACTTGAGCACTTATTGTAACGTTTACTCAGTCTACTAAGCAAACGGAACAGAATAATGGATTGAGTAAACGTAACGTAAAATTGTGGGATGTTTTGAAAACTCATGGTAAGGGTACAAAGCGGAGTACACTTGGCGTGGACTATACTACAAACCCGTTTTCATCACTGGATCAGCATGGGGCAATATGCTCCAGACCTCCAAACATAAGCAGACAATATTAACTAATTAGTCAACTAGAAACTAACTCAGTAGCTAATGCTTTCTGATCACGTAACGAATACAGTTGCGTAGCGACGGCGACGTGACCAGAATCGAACCCGCGACCCACTTGCGTAGACAGTTGTAATATTTGGGTATTACTTGCAATATATAATCAGTTTTTCGTAATCAGTGATGTGTGAATTAAAATTCATGTTCGAAGGTAGAACCCTTTGTAGTTAAACTCCGGCACCACCGCCACACCTATTTCTGTTATAACAGCAGTGTTAAGCGCTGCTGTGTGTTTGAAGAGTGCGGTAAGAGAGACATACTTTTCCGAGGCGTTCCAGCTTAGTCCTCAAGGGTAGCGGCGTATCTAAGGCCGACTTCAGGTAGGAATATATAATTCTATCCGGGGTTAATTATATATGTCAATTAATGGCAGCAGTCACTTACCATCAGATGGACTGAATGTCCGTTTGCTACTTCTATATCCATCATCATCATCTTCATCGATCCATTATTGTCCCACTGCTGGGCACGGGTCTCCTCTCAGAATGAGAAGGATTAGGCCATAGTCCACCGCGCTGGCCAAGTGCGTATTGGTAGACTTCACATACCTTCGAAACCTTTTATTTTAAGATGTTTTCTTACGATGTTTTGATTCACCGTTTAGGCAAGTGGTAATTAATTTCAAATACGCACATGAATTTGAAAAATCAGACGCCTGGGATTTGAACCTCGGACCCCTCGATCAAAACGCCGAGTTTCTTAACCACTAAGCTATTACTGCTGAAAAATCTCCCTACAATTTTATATAGTTATGTGACTTAGTTAATTAGTTAGGATTCTACAAGGCACTTAATTAACTACTCATTTACTTATAAAACGTTTAAAAAATCTAGTGCATTGCGAAGAAATCCGCGTGCATCTAGCTAAATAGGTCTTGGAATGTTCTAGATGATTTAGATTCCGTGATAATTATAAGTGTGTATGATATTAACACCTGCATGATAATAATAATTACGACGATTTTATAATTAGGAGTAGCAGGTGGTAGAACCCTTTGTGGTTCGACTCCGGCGGCACCACCGCCACACCTATTTCTACCTAATAACAGCAGTGTTAGGCGCTGCTGTGTTCCAGTTTGAAGGGTGTGGTAAGGGAGACAGACTTTTCCGAGGCGTTCCAGCTTAGTCCTCAGGGGTAGCGGCGCATCTGTGGCCGACCTCAGGTAGGAATATCTAATCCTATCTGGGGTTGATTACAGTCGTCCATGGGCGGCAGTAGCCACTTACCATCAGGTGGACTGCATGCTCGTCTGCTACTCTTATATTATAAAAAAAAAGCAGACAAGCATGAAGTCCATCTGATGGCAGGTGGTCAGGGCCATATGGACTTATTAGGGTTCCGTACAGTGTAAAAACGGAACCCTATTACTAAGACTTCGCTGTCAGTCCGTCTGTCACAGGGCTCTATCTCCGGAACCGTAATTGATAGACACATAGATTAGTAAAGATTACTCACTCCTAACAAGAAAATGTACCCAGTTTTGAGAATTGAAATAGTTGCGTAAAAAAGTTTTGCCACGTCTCCGTGCTAAAATATCCCTAAAGTATTTGAAATTATTATTATAAATTATTTAATTATCATGTAAATTACGCAGTATTAGTTATTTATTCGTAAATTTTCTCTAAAAATGTTTTTATTTGTCAAGAATTCAAAAAAAGAACTTACTATAATAAGCCATTTGCGGCTTCATTCAATTTCAAGGCGGCAAAGTATCTTTACTAATCTATGGATAGACACTTGAATTTTTTACAGAGTATGTATAAAGGCCGCTATAAAAACAAATACTAAAAATAAAAAATAAGTTGAAAATAAATGGGAGTCGCCATAGAAGAAAACGCTATTTCTCGACGTTTTTCGCTTTATCTATTGAACCGTAATAGGTAGACAGTTCAAATGTTCACAAAGCATTTACTTCAGTGGCTGCTATAATAACAAATACTAAAAATAAAAAAAATGAAAAGTTCGACTTGCACTTGGCCAATTATTTATAATATAGGAGTAGCAGACGAGCATGCAGTCCACCTGATGGTAAGTGGCTACTGCCGCCCACGGACATATGTAATCAACCAGATGTGGTTAGATTCCTACCTGAGGTCGCCGACAGATGCGATGCTACCAGACTAAGTTGGAACAGCTCAAATAAGTATATCTCCCTTACCACATCCTTCCAACACATTAGCACTTAACACTGCTGTTATTAGGCAGACATAGGTGTGGCGGTGGTGCCGCCGGAGTCGAACCGCAAAGAGCTTGACCACATTGAAAGGTACTAAGACAAAAACATAAGGCCTTCACCCTCAACCCTTAAGGTAGCAACGCACCTATTGCTAATCTCAGGTCTAAATCCTATCTGGAATTAAATACCCTTAGTACCCTTAGTATGAGTTTTTACAAAAAATACTGTTTTTGTATTTGTTTACGTATTTCCCCATACATTTTCAATCAGGGATTAGCGGACTGTATCATAACTGATTGGAAAATGTATGGGAAAAACGTAAACAAATCAAAAAACAGTCATTTTTGCAAAAATGTAAAACCTCATACTAAGGGTTCAGATGTCGAACTTCAAAACCTAATTACAAGGGCTACGTCTCTTCGTATTGACTTACAGAACCCTAACACTACATTAGAAATGTTTAAGCACTTATCAGATTAACTTTACAATAATAATCAACAAAGTACCTATCATCATTAATGATAACAAATAATGAAGTTAATGACGTCACTGCGTTATTAATCATTAGCAGAGAAAGTGGGCACTGAGCTGGCACACTGCGTGTCCATTGCCACGCGTGATACAGTGCAACGACATCAAGAAATATACTTTTGTTATTAAATTGTAGCACGAGCTAGGCAGTGATAGCCTAGTGGTTAAGAAACTCGGCCTCTCGACCGAGGGGTCCGAGGTTCTCCCAGGCACGCCTGATTTTTCGTAATTATGTGCGTATTAGAAATTAATGATCACTTGCTAAAACGGTGGAGAACATCGTGAGGAAACCTGCATACCTGAGAGATTTATAAAAAATCTTAAATGTATGTGAAGTCTACCAATACGCACTTGTCCAGCGCGGTGGACTATGGCCTAATCTAAGTGGGACAGTAATGGGTTGTTGATGATATGCCACGATACGTTACTTTCATATCGTGCCGTGTCTTATCTTTAGCATTTTTTTGTAATAATTTCACTTACTCGTCTACAACCTAATGTAGAAACTGAAAGTTTTGAAGGTCCTACCACCTAATGCCTCATAACAGCAGTGTCAAGCGCTGCTGTGTTCTGGTTTGAAGGGTGTGGTAAGGGAGACATACTTTTCCGAATCTTTCCAACTTAGTCCTCAGGTAGCACACATGTGGCCGATCTTAGATAGGAATCTAATCTTATCTGGGGTTCATTACAGATGTCCATAGGCAGCAGTAGCCACCATCATGTGGATTCATCCTATTTTTAAATTATACAAAAAAAACTTATAAAGACAATTTTCTATAATTCCATTCCAAGTGGAAAGTATTCTCGTTTAATACTTCTATATTAACAAGTAATTAATTAAAAAATCAAAAAACCCGACTGCACTATAAAAGGTAAAGTAGAATTTCCAAAAACGGTGAAATAGGCGTTTTATTATTTTTATCCAGAAAACCAAATACTCATTCATTGAAGGTATCTGCTTCAAAATCAAAAGATGTTCAAGCAATATTATCCTATTTTATCCTCGTAGTGCTCATTTACGCTATATGAGTACCTATGAGTAAAATTTCGAGCACTCTAAAGTTCAGCGGTTTTCCTTTGCGTTGATCTTTATCACAGCAACACCACTCATTTAGCCAGACAGTCATCTCAATGTGTTTTATATATGTATATATTATATAATGTATGTGTAATATCTTTTAAGTTCCTTTATTTTGATATCCTACTCGATAGATTTGGTTCACTTTTTTTAAAACGTGTTACTATTTCGCAAGAACAATCCACCATTTACGCTCCATAAAATATATAACTTGTGTAATTCAAAGTTCCGTTCATTATTTTACCTCGTAATGGATAGAATTTCATTATTTTTATCCAATAAGCCAAATACAATATTTCATAGTGTTTGCTTCAAAATTGACGATTGTTTAAATGAACTTTTTACCCTTATTTTACCCTCTACGAGGTTAATTTTTCGGATGGGGATAAATAGGTGTGTCCTTGTTCCTATCCAGAAAGCCAAATACTAAATTTTATAGTAGTTGCTTCAAAATTTAAGGATTTCAAAAAAACTGTTTTTCCCTATTTTACCCTCTTAGGGGCGGAATTTCCAAAAAAAATTCTTAGTATTTATTTACGCTATATAGCAAACCCATGTGCAAAATTTCAGAACTCTAAGTTGAGCGGTTTTGGCTGTACGTTGATTTCTGAAAAATGAAAAAGTCATTTAATTAGTCAGTCAGTCAGCCATCTTGCTGTTTTATATATATACAAATATATTTTTATAATCTACGTTTAATTTACTTTCATTTGATACCCCACTCGATATGTTCGGTTAACTTTTTTTTTGAAATGTGTTACTATTTCGCGCCAAAAAATCGCCCTTTTGATTATTTTTTTCTAACACCTATCTAAGGACACTCGGGTCATTGAGATGAATATAATGACACATTAACTGTCGAAATTTATCCAGCCGTTTGTAAGATCGGATCAAATAAAGAAAGACAAACATACAAGATACGCGCGAAAAACATAACCCTTCCTTGGCAGTCGGGTAAAAAAAATCAAGAACAATTTTCTGTATTTCAAATCCACTCCGCAGTGGAGCCGTTTATAACCAATTCAATTTCCTTTCCGTGCAACAATGCAAGGTAACAGTAACTCACAATTGTTATAAAACAGTGTATTCGCGAATGAATGGGAAGTACATACACTGATGTTGTTTGAAGCAGCTAATAGTGATGTGAGAACGAAAAATCGATTAATAAATAATCGTTTTTTTTCTCGAAATAAATCGATTATAAAAAATGTTTTTTTTCTGAAATAATCGATTTATGAAACTGAATTATGAATTTAAAGGCAATAAGAATCGGGATAAAAAAAAACATTTTTAATAATACCTATTTAAAATTAAATGGCAAAAAAAAACGCATGACATTTTCTTTCTAATTTGAAGTTGTATTAAGGCAGGGTAGCGCAAAAATCGAAAATAATCGATTAATTAAAAATACTCGATTTTTAAACGATCAATCGTTATCATTTTAAAAATCGATTATTACACAAAAGTAATAGATTTTTTTAAAGATCCGTAGCGTAGAGTTTGACTTGCACTTGGGCATTTTTGAATGTGTTTTCGAGCCATATACATAGATAAGTAAAGATTACTCACTCCTAACAAGAAAATGTACCCAGTTTTGAGAAATGAAATAGTTGCGTAAAAAGTTTTGTCACGTCTCCGTGCTAAAATGTCCCTAAAATATTTGAAATAAGTATTTATTTATCACGTAAATTACGCAGTATTAGTTATTTATTCGTAAATTATCTCTAAAAATGTTTTTATTTGTCAAGAATTCAAAAAAAGAACTTACTAAAATAAGCCGTTTGTGGCTTCATTCAATTTCAAGGCGGCGAAGTATCTTTACTAATCTATGGCCATATAATAATAAATTAATTAATGTTTAGATTCTACACTGATGTTCCTGTCCACATATCTCGTAAACTATGTACATTGTATGTATATAGTAATAGTAAAAGCAGTCCGCAAGGTCGGTTTGTCTGTGCAAGGTGACCGACCCTACAAGCCTGTTTCCAAAGGAATTTTGTTTACTGCATTGCTAACCTCGTAGGTATTTTCGAAATGGCAACTCGGCCGGTTCGAGGTTCAAATCCCAGGCATGCATCTCTGATTTTTCAATTATTTTTATTACAAAATAATGAATAAATTAATGATCCCTTGCTATGGGAAAAACATCGTGAGGAAACCTGAGAAATCTATAAGTGTTTTCAAAGGTATGTGAAGTCGGTAGACTTCGGTAGAATTGGTAAATTTTCACTTGGCCAAAGCGGTGGACTATGGCCTAATTCTCATTATGAGGGGAGACCCGTGCCCAGCAGTGGGACAATAATGGGTTGATGATGATGATTTTCGAAATTAAAAGTAGAATATAGTACGCACAGTATATTTTTTAATCGTTATGTGCAAGTCGCATAGAAATAGATTCAGTATTTTATTACGAATACACAGACAAAAATATATCCTAGGAAGGTGGTAGAACCCTTTGTTCGACTCCGGCGGCACCACCGCTACACCTATTTCTACCTAATAACAGCAGTGTCAGGCGCTGCTGTGTTCCGTTTTAAAGGGTGTGGTAAGGGAGCCAGACTTCCGAGGCATTCCAGCTTAGTCCTCAGGGGTAGCGGCGCATCTGTGCGCGGCCTCAGTTAGGAATATCTAATCCTATCTGGGGTTTAATTACAGATGTCCATGGGCGGCAATAGCCACTTACCATCAGGTGGACTGCATGCTCGTCTGCTACTCTTATATTATATAAATAAAAAAATATCCTATACACTTAAGTTAAGCATAACTAAAATCATTTTGAAATTCCAGATGGATTTTTCCATTTTATTACGCTGCTATGCTAGACGGGGGGATATTTTTCGGATGTATTTTTTGGTACTTCTTGTAGCCCAAACGGCTTGACGGATTAACATATGAGGTGTCGTTGGATTCCTCTAAATTGTGGGAGTGACAGACTATATTTAAAGAAAAATATCAAATTCAAATATATTTATTTGCAAGGGTAAAACATAAGGTAAAAGTATTTAGTTCGCCATGTTCCAGATGTGTTTTGTGTTTATTATATAAAGGTTTTGTTCAAGTATTTATTGTATTTTTGTATTGTTTCAGTTAACACAGTTATGAAGCGGTCACGGCACAGATGGCTGGGGTGTGGCGTTTTTTGTAAGTATTTCTACTTTTTCAAATGTAATCAGATTTCAGGAGGTGGTAGAACCCTTATAAATAAACTAACCCTTATATATAAATAAAAAAATGTTAAGGGTGAACAACCCTTATCACTTAGGGGTATGAAAAATAGATAGTAGCCAATTCTCAGATCTACTGAATATGCATATAAAATTTGGTGAAAATCTGTAAAGCCGTTTCGGAAGAGTACGGTAACTAACATTGTGACACGAGAATTTTATATATAAGATAGGTATAAGCAAATATCAAAACCCACTGATTACAAATAAGGAAAAACTTCTAAAAATCTATTTTCAATCGGCATTTGAGTGAAGGTCGTGGTATTTGACCGTCATGACACCAGTTGTGTGGTCATTGCTAGGACAGTGTCAAAATATTTGTTTTAACTTATTTAAGTGGTTTTAACTTATTTCGAAGTTATTAAAATAAGCCTTTTTAGGGTTCCGTTGCTAAAGGGTATAAACAGAACCTTATTACTAAGGTTCCGCTCGTTTTTAGGGTTCCGTACTCAAAGAGCATAAAACTGAACTCTATTTCTAAGCCTCTAATGTCTGTCCGTCTGTCACAGGGCTCTATGACTTGAACCGTAATAGATAAACACTTGATTTTTTACAGAGTATGTAGGTATGAAAGCAAATACTAAAAAAAAATTGAAAATAAGTGGGATCTGCCATACAAAAACTGCTATTTTTTTAGTGTTTTTCTTTATCTATTAAACCGTAATAGGTAGACAGTTCAAATTTTCACAATTCATTTACTTTTACGGCTGCTATAACAAATACTTAAAATAAAAAAATAAAATATATTATTGTCATTACAACATAAAACAGAATGATTTGGTACGGAACCCTCAGTTTGCGAGTTCGACTCGCATGTGTCATTTTGTTTTCTCTTGGATTTATATCCATTTTTAAATTTCGATTCTTAAGTAAATACATAACATTTTTGTATTTTGTTTAGGATTCAAGGTTGAGTGGTCACCAGTTGTGGTCGTTAGAACTTGGCACAATGTCAAATTATTTGTACTAACCGACTTTTTTCTAAGTATTTCTTGTTTTTCGATTCAATCTATAACATTTTATTAAGGATTCAACACGTCGGTCTGTTTTCAAAGGATTTATTATATACCTACTTTACTTAATCTTATTGTAAAATACTTATCAATATTACAAATTTACAAAATTAGACCCTACAAAGTAGTGTAAAATCAGACTTTTATTTTGAAATCAAATGTAATAAACTAATAAGCAGAAGGTTTTATAAAATATTTTTTAGGAAAAATTATAAACCTTAAATTTATAGACATTACTGAAAATTTTCAGGCGATAATTATTTAATATAATTTGTTTTAAATCTAAGAGAAAATGTAACAAAAAAATGATTTCTTTCTTTGAGAAAAGGTGTATGAAATCTATTAATTCCCTCTTGTGCACCATTCAGCCAAATGTCTGAATACTTGTCATTCTAAAAGACCTATGCCCAGCAGTGGGACAGTAATAGGTTGATGATATAACCATAGATAAGTATAGATATCTCACCGCCTTGTAATCGAAGGAAGCCATTAAATGGCTTATACGGCTGACAATTCTGTCTCCCATTTAATGGCTGTCATGATGTAATTTACACGGAACAATGCCGATATGCGCAGTTAAGTGGTGCAAAAACAAGAAATCGAAGCAAAAGTGCGGAGAAAAACATCATTTCATTCGTAAATGATCTAAAAACTATTTTTTAATGTTTTTCAAACACGAAAATGGATGACAGTGACAATTTCAATTGTCAGAACTTGTTAGGTTCTTGTTAGGAGTGAGTAATCTTTACTAATCTATGGATATAACATGGAAAATCTCAATCCATTTGGCGGCCATCTGCCAGATTATGCATAAAAAGATATTTAAATGCGAAGACCTTTACAAAGTATTTACATAACATACCTACTTATTATGAAAAACACGTTTTTCATTATGTATTTATGATTAACTATGTTTTTACCGTGGTTTCGTCTGCGTTTATTTTTTTGTCAGGAGTCTTAATAAAAATCATTATTTTTATTTTATTTAAAGAAATCATATTAGATTACATTTATAATTTTAGATTATTTTCCTAACTATTAAATATCACATTAAGCTATCGCTAATTCAGAAATTATTCAATAATAATCCTTTATATTCATAATAGAATTTAACATTTCCAATTTAAAACATCCTTCTTAATTAATAAGCGGAATTATAATTAAACAACATAGCGACTTATCCTTACTAATATTATAAATCCGAAAGTAACTCTGTCTGTCTGTCTGTTTGTTTCATCTTCACGCCTTAACCACAGAACCGATTTTAATGAAATTTTGTAAAAAGATAGTCTGAGACCCGAGAAAGGACATAGGATTGTTTTTATCCCAGAAATCCCACGGGAACTAGGGATGGCTATCTAAGATCAATTAATCGGAGAATCGATCTTTTGGGCCAAAAAGTCGATTATTTTAATCGATATTAGTAAGGATTGAATCCTAAACTATGCATTTGATCAAGAGATGATCTTTAGCAAAGTTGTTGTCCATGAGCCCACGAAGGTTTCAAAGTTGGTACGACAAGTTTTCGCCAGATGGTGCCAATTTCCTTCCAATGAAGGTACGAATTTTCAGTTTTATGTATGTTTTATCTATGTCATATTATTTTCTTTTAAACGCGGACGAAGCCGCGGACAAAAACTAATACTTAGAATATAAGTACTGAATTTTCACTAAAACAATTTTAACCATGTAACCTACCTATATGAACTTAAACTTTAAAGTAAAATTACAACTAAAATATGAAAGACACCAAAGTTAAAGCAATTATAGAAAAAGTGTCAAAAAGAATTATATTGAACAAAATAATACTATTTAAAAACCGGTAAATAATATGAAGAAGCGTTTGACCTTTCAACATACAAACCTACTTTTAGCTTATTTTACTTTTAGCTTATTATATAATAATAGCGATAACAAAAGAAAATCGTACATAATTAGTCTGATTTATTATTCTGTTATTGATAATTCATTTTACCGGTTTATCTAGTATTCTAGTATTGTATGTCATAGTAATAAAAATCGTATAAATATATTTCCATAAAATAACCATAAACATAGATGATATGTCCTTATTTTTATGAAATACGAGCTTTGATGTAATCTTATATATAAAATTCTCGTGTCACAATGTTAGTTACCGTGCTCCTCCAAAACGGCTTTACCGATTTTCACCAAATTTTATTTGCATATTCAGTAGGTCTAAGAATCGGCTACTATCAATTTTTCATACCCCTAAGTGATAAGGGTTGTTCACCCTTGACATTTTTTATTTATATGGCAACACAACGTTTGCCGGGTCAGCTAGTCTTGTACTCGTATATAAAATTCTCGTGTCACAATGTTAGTTACCGTACTTCTCCGAAACGGCTTTACCGATTTTCACCAAATTTTATATGCATATTCAGTGGGTCTGAGAATCGGCTACTATATATTTTTCATACCCCTAAGTGATAAGGGTTTTTAACCTTTACCCTTAACATTATTTTTTAAATTTTTGAACAATTGTTTTGCTTATATTTTTTTATGATGTGGCATTAAAAAATACGTACAGTCATAAATTTTTGCCTTTTTATAACCCCTAATTTTTATTGCCATTTCAGTCATTTCATTATTTTTATACCGCTCAATGTTAGATTTTTTTCATATGGCAACACAACGTTTGCCGGGTCAGCTAGTAATAGATATTATTAGAAATAGCATAACAAATAACCATTTAAATTGACCTCCCAAATATAAGGCGACGAGAACAAAGCCGAGGTCAAGCTGTATCATTGGTTCTGGTTTACTCATATTAATAAAATAAATTGCACATTTTAAGTGACTCTAAAAGCTTTTAAACTAAATAAGATTCACTAATATAAATGAATGTTTGTCTATAAAATACGCTTTCTACACTCACAGCCCCACACTAGGATTCCCAGTCGTGGGTGCCATGGACACACACATAGACAAATACACAAACCCTGTCCCTGTAGTTTCGGGACCAGAATAGGGCTACGGTATCCCCTGCCTGTCGTAAGGGGCAAAAAAGGGGGCTTCCTGGGTTGCGGGCGGCAAGAGTGGATAGCTCGAACCGCCCGGTAAGCGACCCCGGGAAGGACGACGGTATGTATGGTCGCATACCGTCGTACGCACCAGACGGTGTGGCGAGCGTCAAGCTCACCTGGGCAGAGCCCGACGGGGCAACGCGCTAAGAGGACTCCGGTTGCGTTCCTTTGGAGATCCCGGAGCCCTCTACGCAGCGTCGAGGACGGCCACCGGGGGGGTTTTAGTGCGGTAAAAATCCCACATAACCCTGCGTCGCTCCCACGGCGCCGGGTACCTTTTGAAGGTTTCCCCCTCGTAAACAAAAAAAAAAGAAAAAGGATTCCCAGTCGTGGGTGCCATGGACACACATAGACAAATACACAAACACCCAAACCCAGAAACAGAAACGTAAATCATTTAGATTTCTGTCTGGCCGGGGATCGAACCCGGGACCCACTGCGCGTCAGACCAGTATGGTGACGCTCCGCCCAGCGGGTCGTCTATATATCCTTTATAGAATCGTAAACCATGCATTTGATCATGTGATGATCTTTAGCAGAGTTTTGCATGAGCCCCCGAAGGTTTCAGAGTTGGTACGACCAATTTTCGACAGATGCCATCTTCAAATTTATTTTAGTTGGTGGCATATTGATATATAATATAAGACATATTGATATATATATATATATATATAGTCCTCTATATAATATAATCTTATTATTTAAGTATTATATAATTATCTTTATAAAGAAGTTATATAACTCTAATAGTCAATAAGGTCAAAAAATTTCCGGTCATGCTTCACACACGTGTGAAATTATAATAATAAAATGCCAAGTGCGAGTCGAACTCACACACAGGGTTCCGTACTACCAAATGTGAAAATTTGAACTGTCTACCTATTACGGTTCAATAGTTCAACAGCGAAAGACGCTGAAAAATAGCGGTTTTTTGCTTGGCCCCATTTATTTAGAAGATTTTATTTTTATTTTTAGTATTTTACTAGTTTTTGCCCGCGGCTTCGCCCGCGTTTAAAAGAAAATAATATAACATACTAACATACATAAAACTGAAAATTCGTACCTTCAACTTTGCTAAAGATCATCACTTGATCAAATGCATAGTTTACGATTCAATCCTTACTAATATCGATAAAATAATCGATGTTTTGGGTCCAAAACATCGATTCACCGATTAATCGATCTTAGATCGCCATCCCTAGTTCCCGTGGGATTTCCGGAATAAAAACTATCCTATGTCCTTTCTCGGGTCTCAGACTATATTTGTACAGAATTTCATTAAAATCGGTTCAGTGGTTTGGGCGTGAAAAAGAGACAACCAGACAGACGGACAGACAGAGTTACTTTCGGATTTATAATATTAGTGAGGATTACGGCGACTACCACTATACATATTCAGTGAAAATTTCAAATGTCTATTTATTACGGTTCCAGAGATAGAGCCCTGTGACAGACGGTCTGACGGACGGACAGCGGAGGCTTTAATAGCTTTCCGTTTTTACCCTTTGGGTACGGAACCCTAAAAATAATGAGCATATTTAGATTGAGTCAACATTATCAGGTTTTTAGTAAAGTTTTTCAAAGTTTATGAACTTTGCAAATGGTATAATTATTTGCATATCGCACATATGGCATTTAGACAGGTCCTTGACTTATAAGACATCTTGAGATGAATCAAAAATACATTATAAAGTCATTTATAGCTATATTAAATACTAGTTGTCCTCTTCAAACGGTCAAAGGTTATTTTTTATACGTTTAACCTAATTTTAAGCGAATGTTTGGTCAAATATTGTTCAAATATCGAGACTTGGTTTCATTAGTGTTATTTATGCACTTTGATACAACTTTGCACCTTTATACAACATTTATTTATTATATACTGGCCGAATATAGACGAATAAGTACGAATATGAAAGTACATACACAAATTAGAGGCGAATAGCTACAGGTATACACAGTGAATTTTTCAAATGGGCCTTCAATAATCCGAATCTATAAGGATTAGCGAAAAAAAACTAAAATTAAAAAAAAAAGTGGTAATTTTGGAGGTACGGAACCCTCCGTTGCAAGTTCGACTTGCACTTGGCCAATTACTTTTTCTTCGAAAATTTGACCGTCATTTTAGTATCAAATCTAACGTTTGTTATTCATCATTACTATCATCATCATCATCAACTCATTACTGTCCCACTGCTGGTCACGGGTCTCCTCACAGAATGAGAAGGATTAGGCAGTAGTCCACCGCGCTGGCCAAGTGCGTATTGGTAGACTTCACATACCTTTGAGATTTTTTTTTATAAATCTTACAGGTATGCAAGATTCCTCGCGATGTTTTCCTTCACCGTTTAGCAAGTGATAATTAATTTCTAATACGCACATAACTTTGAAAAATCAGACGTGCCTGGGATTTGAACCTCGGACCCCTCGATTGAGAGGCCGAGTTTCGTAACCACTAGGCTATCACTGCTTTTATATATTCTAGTAATTGATCGTTTACTATTAAATCAAAGCTATTTTAGAAGGTTTTTCTCAAAAACGATTCCAACAATAACACCATATCGTTTAGTCGTGAAATGTTTTTGGGTCACCCGCGAAGCCTTCATATTTAATTTAAACTGAAGATGGGAATAAACAGTGCATTGTCTATACATATAAATATCAATTGCTGTTCGTTAGTTTCGCTAAAACTCGAGAACGGCTGGACCTATTTGTCTAATTTTAGTTTACAATAATTTGTGGAAGCCCAGGGAAGGTTTAAAAGGTGAGTAAATATGAAATATATTTCATAAATAGATTCTGAGAGGCGGTACAAAGTTTGCCGGGTCAGCTAGTAATATATAAATATATATTATATTTCGGTATGTTTGTTTGTATGAAATGTATATAAATGGTAGACGAAATAGTAATAAAACAAATTTACCAATTAATTAATTAATAGTTAGTTTAGAGGTTAAACTTTTTGATGTTCGACCCCGGCACCATCGTCACACCTATTTTTGCCTTGAATATATTGAATGTTATAACAGGCGATACTTGACAGAGACTAGAAATCTTAATGCGATCGTCGGTGGCAAAGGATCGATTGAATATTGACAACAGGCGATAATAGAAAGATATTAGAAATTATCTTATTGCGATCTTCGGTTGGCAAAATGCTAGATTGAATAATGATAACAGGCGATACTAGAAAGAGACAAGTAATTATCAAATTATTAAATTATTTTTGGTATGCAAAATTTGGATAGATTGATTATTGATAACAAGCGATACTAAAAAGAGACTATAAATTATCTTATTGCGATCTTCGTTTGGTAAAATTACTAAAAAAACTGGACATTATTTTATTGCAATATTTGCAATTATTGATAGGCAAAGATAATAATGCGCGATTCCAAAACTAACAAATTGCGATCTTTGTTAAACAAAATATAGATTGAATATTAACATCGGTATGTAACCAGAGTCGCAGGTAGCGCTAGTCAACAAGTGAACGTCCCATTTATCCTTCACTCGTGAATGTTCGGATCGGAATAATTATGAGATTGTACTGAGATCGTGTAAATAATATGGTTAGGTACTGCCATATTGTACCGTTAGAATAACTGTATTAAATTTAAGGGCGAAAGGATTTTTATGCGAATGTGTATAGGTATGTGTGTGTGTATGTTTTATTTTTTTCTGAGGGGTAAAATACTATTACGTATCATAGGGTCTTTTTTTATAATATAATAGTAGCAGACGAGCATGCAGTCCACCTGATGATAAGTGGCTACTGCCGCCCATGGACATCTGTAATAAACCCCAGATAGGATTAGATATTCCTACCTAAGGTCGGCCACAGATGCGCCGCTACCACTGAGGACTAAGCTGGAATGCCTCGGAAAAGTCTTTCTCTACATGTTTTGGACCACGTATGTCGGACTTGGCCTGGTAGCGACCTGTACCGACTAAAAAACCGCCTCTCTTGTCTGCCTTCGTTGTTCCCCGTGGGATCACCGTTAAGTATTTCTATGTATGTGTGTATGTGTGTATGTGGGTGTGTGTGTATGTATGTATGTGTGTGTGTATGTAAGTATTTTTTATAATATAGAAGTAGCAGACGAACATAGTGTCCATCTGGTGGTAAGTGCCTAATGCCGCCCATGGACATTTGTCATCAACTCCAGATAAGATGAGTCCTACGTGAGTTCGACTATAGATGAGCTGCTACCTTGCTACTTCAGAGGACTAAGCTGGAAGGCATCGGGTAAATAAGTTTCCCTTATAACCCTTTAAACCTTTGGGATTCGACTCCGGCGGCACCACCGCCACACCTATTTCTGCCTAATAACTGCAGTGTTAGGCGCTGCTGTGTTCCGTTTTGAAGGGTGTGCTAAAGGAGACATACTTTTCCGTGGCGTTCCAGCTCAGTCCTCATGGGTAGCGGCGCATCTGTGGCTCGCCTCAGGTAGGAATATCTAATTCTATCTGGGGTTGATTACAGATGTCCATGGGCTGTGGTAGCCACTTACCATCACTTGGCCTGCATGCTCGTCTGCTACTCCTCTGTTGATTACAGAAATTCATGGGTGGCAGGAGCCACTTACCATCAGGTCAACTGCATGCTTATCTGATACTCTTATATTATAAAAAACTTATATAAAAACGTTCTCAAAAGCATTGATAGCCTAGTGGTTAAGAAACTCGGCCTCTCGAGCGAGGGGTCCGAGGTTCAAATCCCAGGCACGCACCTCTGATTTTTCGAAATTATGTGCGTATTAGAAATTAATTATCACTTGCTAAAACGGTAAAGGAAAACATCGTGAGGAAACTTGCATACCTGAGAGATTTATAAAAAAAATCAAAGGTAAGTGAAGTCTACCAATACGCATTTGGCCAGCGCGGTGGACTATGGCCTAATCCTTTTCATTTTTAGAGGTGACCCGTGCCCAGCAGTGGGACTGTAATGGGTGATGATGATGATGATGAAACAATCTTATATAAATATGTGGTGATGTGTACAAATTTCAAATCAATCCATTGTCAAATTTTCGAGCTTTGCGGTTACAAACATACGAAAACTGATTTTTTATATACAGAGATTCCAATTAACATTATAAAGTTTTGTCACGATTTTTGTATGTGTGTGCATGTGCATGCATTTGTGAGTGCATGTGTGTGTAGATGTGTATGTGTGTGTAATAAAGTATGTAAGGTTTTTATTGTGGTTTTCCTCAACTTTTTGCAAAATACCCAAGTGTTATTCAAGACATTCTTTGAATAACGAATAATCAAATCAAGGTTCTATTCTCGGCCAATGGTTCTCAAACATATTTGGTATATTGCTCACATTTGACAATCTATAATTTTCTAGCGAAACGTTTGGTGAAGGGCCTATTTCTGCCTGAAAAAGTGGCATCGACACTATTTTACATTTTTATTTGTGTATAGGCACTATTACCTCCTCCCGACCTCAATTGAATGGTCAGATTAGCCCATAGATTAGTAAAGATTACTCACTCCTAACAAGAAAATTACCCAGTTTTGAGAATTGAAATAGTTGCGTAAAAAAGTTTTGCCACGACTCCGTGCTAAAATGTCCCTAAAATATATGAAATAATTATTTATGTATGATTTAAATTACGCAGTATTAGTTATTTATTCGTAAATTTTCTCTAAAAATGTTTTTATTTGTCAAGAATTCAAAAAACTAACTTACAAATAAGCCGTTTGTGGCTTCATTCAATTTCAAGGCGGCGAAGTATCTTTACTATGGATTAGCCCTTTACTTTCCAACTGCTGGGCGCTGGTCTCATGATATTTATTTTCACCGTTCAAGTAAGGTTTCATTAATTAATGTAGTTGAATGAATATCATGTTCTTATTAATTTATTACTTTCCTTGACATGTATTTTTATGTGTATTAATTTATGTGTTATTATTTATTATGTTATTGTAAATTTGACATTTTAATGGACTTTTACATTATTATTATTCTTGCAATATTATTTAATTTCATATATTTGATGTTTAAGGAATTTTTGACCAATTTGAATTTTGGATGTAATTTGCATTTATTAACAATTAATATTTAATATAATTATCAATATTTTTTTCACTACACTAACGCATTAGGTTGGCCTGTAATGTTACATGTAAGTTTTGAGTAAATAAATAAATAAATAATTAACAATAATTGAAATAAATAATAATTGAATCAGAACTGATTGGAAATATATGGGAAATACGTAAACAAATACCAAAAGCAGCCATTTTTGTCAAAACGTAAAAACTCATAGTAGGGTACTGTACCCTTGTTTGAGTCGAATTTGTAACCCGAGACTACCACTTGTATAATCTATACTATATAATATAATAAAGAGGAAAACTTTGTTTGTTTGTTTGTTTGATTGTAATGAATAGACTCAAAAACTACTGGACCGATTTTAAAAATTCTTTCACCATTTGAAAGCTACATCCACGAGTAACATAGGCTATATTTTATATGAAATATATTTGATAAATAGATTTTGAGGCGGTACAAAGTTTGCCGGGTCAGCTAGTTAATGATAATTTTATTTTTCTAATTGACGACATAATAGCAGTGTATACTGTGTTCTGGCTTGAAGGGTGTGGTAAAGCCTCACACATGAAGGCTACTAATTTAAGTCAAGTTTTAGTATCCAGAATCCCTTTAAATGGAAAATTGTAGCAACTTCCCTTTTCCTATCATTTTCTATTGTACCATTAACAAACATTTTAGGTCAATGATCTCTTTTCTCCTGTTTGCAGGTCTAACCCTGGCCGTGCTGTCCACCATCCCCTCAGCGTCAGCTGTGCGAGCCACATCCCTCATCTTCTCGAAGACCACCACCACCACAGCAGCACCAGAAGACATACCCACAGGACCTGATGAGGAAGCTCAGGTAAGGTTTTTGTTGTCAATGTAGGAGTAGCAGACGAGCATGCAGTCCACCTGATGGTAAGTGGCTGCCGCCCATGGACATCTGTAATCAACCCCAGATAGGATTAGATATTCCTACCTGAGGTCGGCCACAGATGCGCCGCTACCCCTGAGGACTAAGCTGGAACGCCTCGGAAAAGTATGTTAATAACCCTAGTACTGAGCATGGGTCTCTCAAAAACTTTTGAAGGTAGAACCCTTTGTGGTTTGAGGGTTCAACACCGCACCTATTTCTGCCTAATAACAGCAGTGTTAAGCGCTGCTGTGTGTTTGAAGGGTGTGGTAAGGGAGACATACTTTTCCGAGGCGTTCCAGCTTAGTCCAGGGGCAGCGGCGCCAACCTCCAGTGGGAATCTCGTCTTATGTGGGGATTACAGGTGTCCATGAGTGGCAGTAGTCATCAGGTGGACAAATGCTCCTCTGCTAGTGTAATCTTATATATAAAACCAGCTCTTGCCCGCGGCTTCGCTCGCGTTACGAAGTAATATTTTCATCCCCTATTTTATCCCCTTGGGGGTAGAATTGATCAAAATCCTTTCTTAGCGCAAGCCTACGTCATAACATCTACCTGCATGCCAAATTTCAGCCCGATCCGTCCAGTGGTTTGGGCTGTGCGTTGACAGATCACTATGTCAGTCAGTCACCTTTGAATTGTATATATTTAGATTCTCGTGGCACAATGTTAGTTACCGTACTCCTTCGAAACGGTTTTGCCGATTTTCACTAAATTTTATATGTATATTCAGTTGGTCTGAGAATCAGCTACTATCTATTTTTCATACCCCCAAATGATAAGGGTTGTTCATCCTTAACATTTTTTTATTTATCAACACAACGTTTGCCGAGTCAGCTAGTATTATAGAAAAATAGTACCTAATCCATCATACTTTTCTATTTCGAATTGGTAGAAGTTTGTTACAACTCTTCAATGATCGGCTTCAGGTCTATGATCAGCATCCCCTGCTGTACAGGAGTTAGTTACAGATGTCCATAAGCGATAGTGGCTCCTTACCATCAAGTGGACAGTACTCGTTTTCTACTGCTGCTATATTAAAGAACTAGCTGACCCGGCAAACTTCGTACCGCCTCAAAATCTATTTATGAAATATATTTCATATAAAATATAGCCTATCTTACTCGTGGATAATGTAGCTTTCGAATGGTGAAAGAATTTTTAAAATCGGTCCAGTAGTTTTTGAGTCTATTCATTACAATCAAACAAACAAAGTTTTCCTCTTTATAATATTAGTATAGATTAATATGGTCTTTGAATGCACTGACCACTTAACTGGTCAATGGTACAAATGTATTTAAACCGTACTGATTAAAAAAAAATCGTACAAACAGCGTAAAAAATAATACGATTTAAAATTGTCGGAAATGATGTAAATATGAACGAAATAGGAAATGAGTGTTGAACATATCGGTATTAAAATTTAATTGAAGGTGCGCCGGTGGTCATTTCCTTAGGTGGCTCGCACGATTGGTTTTAACTTTATGAGCGTGGAGTATGTTTGTGTGTGTGAGAGAGTGTGTGACTTGGTTGGGAGCAAGTGTAAGAATGTCTGTATGTGTGTGTCCTTTTCTTTAAGTTTTTTTTTTATAATATAGGAGTAGCAAGGGAGCATACAGTCCACCTGATGGTAAGTGGCTACTGCCGCCCATGGACATCTGTAATCAACCCCAGATAGGATAAGATATTCCTACCTGAGGTTGGCCACAGATGCGCCGCTACCGCTGAGGACTAAGCTGGAACGCCTCAGTGAAAGTCTGTCTCCCTTACCACACCCTTCAAACCAGAACACAGCAGCGCTTAACACTGCTGTTATTAGGCAGAAATAGGTGTGGCGGTGGTGCCGCCGGAGTCGAACCACAAAGGGTTCTACCACCTTCAAACTTATGTGTATTTTCCTTAAATTCTACAGATTTTTCGTCTTTTGATATACTGTACAATGAAAATGAGGTGGCCAAAAATTAAATAATCCTTTATTTAAATTCCAGATGGAACCCACAGCAGAGGGCGCTGAATCAAACGTGACGAGCAAACTGACGGGCATCCCACAAATCGACTATATCTACGACCCCAACTTGCCCCGGGAGCTCAACGGGTACAACCTGTCCGAATACCCGTTCTACGAGGCCGTTCCACCGCCGGAGACCATGGACTTCAAGTGTGACGGCCTGCATGACGGGTTCTACGCGTCGGTTCCTCATAAGTGTCAGGTATGTCGGCAACCATACATATTTTATGTATTGTATCATTTTTAATGCGTTAACAAGTAGTGGTTTGTGGTATACATATATTTATATCTTTTAAGGTGTACAACTATCCCTATCCACGGGAACACTGCCGACAAACTGTTACACAGTTTGGCAGACTAATAATATATGTGTGAATGTACCTTATGAGAGAAAATAAATAAAAAGGAAACCTTTGATCAAGGATATCTTGACAAGGACGTTGGTCTCCTTTCAGAGTGATTAATGCAATTATCCACCACACAAGCCTTGCACTAATATGTCCTGTACCCTTAGTATGAGGTACGTTTTACAAAAATGACTGTTTTGGTATTTGTTTACGTATTTGCCCATACATTTCCAATCAGCTCCCCCTAGCGGACTGTATCAGAACTGATTGAAAATGACTGTTTTGGTATTTGTTTACGTATTTGCCCATACATTTCCAATCAGCGCCCCCAGCGGACTGTATCAGAACTGATTGAAAATGACTGTTTTGGTATTTGTTTACGTATTTGCCCATACATTTCCAATCAGCGCCCCTAGCGGACTGTATTAGAACTGATTGGAAATGTATGGGAAATACCTAAACAAATACAAAAACAGTCATTTTTGTAAAAACGTAAAAACTCATACTAAGGGTACTGGTGTGGTTAGAGACACACTTGAACAAGGTGCTCCTTAGCCCACAGGAGTAGCACCGCTGGGGTCGACACTAGGTAATTCAAAACCTAGCTAGATTACAGATGGTCAAAAGTCAGTAGCCATTTACCATCAGAACTGCTTGGTCGTTTGTATAAATTTGAAAATATTTCAAACCAAAAAATATCACGAAAAGATTGATACACATCACGTCATTTCATAACATGTCGTATTAGTATTATATCTATGAAATAGCTAACGATACTCATAACGCTCCAACGTAACCGTTAAAGCGTTACAATATCCGTTTCGTTGTTACACCAATACATTTACTCTCATGGTACAAAATATTCACACAAAAAAGTATTTGTTTTTAATCCCGTTTGCCTAATCCTTACTAATATTATAAATCCGAAAGTAACTATGTCTGTCTGTCTGTCTGGTTGTCTCTTCTTCACGCCCAAACCACTGAACCGATTTTAATGAAATTTTGTACAAAGATAATCTGAGACCAGAGAAAGGACATAGGATAGTTTATATCCCGGAAATCCGACGGGAACTAGGGATGGCGATCTAAGATCGATTAATCGGAGAAACGATCTCTTGGACCCAAAACATCGATTATTTATTCGATATTAGTAAGGATTGAATTGTAAACTATGCATTTGATCAAGTGATGATCTTTAGCAAAGTTGAGGGTACGAATTTACAGTTTTATGTATGTTAGTATGTTATATTATTTGAACTTGTTATATTTTTGAAGGTGGTAGAACCCTTTGTGGTTCGACTTCGGCGGCACCATCGCCACACCTATTTCTACCTAATAACAGCAGTGTTCGGCGCTGCTGTGTACCGGTTTGAAGGGTGTGGTAAAGGAGACAGACTTTTCTGAGGCGTTCCAGCTTAGTCCTCAGGGGTAGCATCTGTGGCCGACCTCAGGTAGGAATATCTAATCGTATCTGGGGTTGATTACAGATGTCCATGGGCGGCAGTAGCCACCTACCATCAGGTGGACTGCATGCTCGTCTGCTACTCTTATATTATAAAAAAAAAAACTAGTTTTTACACAAAACGTATGTGTTTTTTCCAGGTCTACCACCATTGCCTCTTCGGCACCAGGTACGACTTCCTCTGCGCCAACTACACCGCGTTCGACCAGAAGACCTTCATCTGCCACTTCGTGTCCGAAGTGGACTGCAAGAATTCGCCAAACTACTTTAGTAGGTATGTGTTACATTTGTTTGACATTATATAATCTATTCAACTTTATAAATTACTAGCTGACCGGAAAAAATGTTAAGGGTCAACAACCCTTATCACTTAGGGTTATGAAAAATAGATAGTAGCCGATTCTCAGACCTACTGAATATGCATATAAAATTTGGTGAAAATCGGTAAAGCCGTTTCGAAGGAGTACGGTAACTAACATTTTGACATGAGAATTTTATATAAGATGATATTTGTGTGTAATATTTTGTATTTAAATAATAATTATACTTAATATAATAATTTTGTACGTCAGTGATGCCAAATTCATAGTATTGTATTGATAAAATATGTAAATTAAGCATTTCACAAATCAATTTGATTTGATGTAGACAACGCCATCTGGTGACGTACTGAAGAAAGTTTTATAAATAATTTGTTTAAATTCGCCAAACTACTTTAATAGGTATGTGTTACATTTATTTTGATGTAGACAACGCCATCTAGTGACGCACTGCAGAAACTTGTGTGAATAGTTTGTTTATATGTGTACAGCGCCATCTGTTGTCGCTGTGAAGTAATTATAACACGTATTTCTTTCTTACCTTTTTCAATGTTTTTTGTGAGCATGTATTTCCAAATTTACAGTCAAGTAATAGGGTTTATTAGTCCCTAAAAAAGTTAAGTCCTATTGTTACGTTATCAACGTAAAATTAGTTAAAAAAATCCAAGATTACCTTGTATAAATAAATACATATTTCAAACAACTTGTTTGTGCTATTCGAGCGCATAAGCTGATGTGTTTAATAAATATTTTTTTTTAACAAAAAATACAACCGACTTCTATGTCACTCAAAGTAAAAAATAATTGAAATAAATGTTGGTTTAGTACATATTTGTGAAGTCGGCGCTCAATATATTTAGTTGGATAACGATGTAAACAGCGTGTCTAATATGAGCGCCGACTTTAATTTTTTCATCTTTTTCATTTTTCATCTTTCATTATTCATTTTTTAATATTTTCATTCAATAATTCCAGAAACGAAGCCCTCTACAAAGCGGCCAGCACAGAGCCGCCACCGCCACCGCCGACCACGACCACCACAACCACGACCACGGCCAGGCCTCCCCGCCCGGGACGACGGAGGCCTCACCCTAGATATGATTATTATGATGATGATTATTACTATCCGAGAGATGATTATGATTATGAAGAGAGGTAAGATTGAATCGAAAAGGGCATTTAAAATTTTATCTTCCTACATGGATCGCTATTCTATTTAAAAACGTCGCTTATGCAAAAAAAAAAAACTAGTTTTATAGTAGTAATTATTAATATTCAATCTATACAATGGTTTGCCTACCAAAGATCGTCATCGTCATTTATGTACGTACTTTAATCTTTTTTTTATTTCTACTAATTTTGGCAAAAGTTAGATACATTGTTTATTAATAATTGCAAATGATCTAAAATAATTACAATCGAAAATGACAAAAACACTGGCATACAGTTTTTGTTACATACATACAGTTTTTGTTTTTTCAAAATGGCGGACTTTTTAATTTCACCAATTCCGCTACAAAAATGCTCGGTACCCTTTATACAATCTTATTGTATCAAACAGCAATTACTGTAGTAATTTATGCTGTAAATATAATTTCCAGGGGTGGCAGGAGGAGCAGGCCTCGAGGACAAGGTCGTCCGGGCAAGAGGAGGCCTCACGATGATTATGATGACAGGTTAGTTCATAGATTACTGACTGAGTTGATAGATGACTATTTTCTTTTTTATATAATACAGGAGTTGCAGACGAACATGCAGTCCACCTAATCGTAAGTGGCTACTATGCCCATGGACATCTGTAATCAACCCCAGATAGGATTAGATTACTGCCTGAGAGCGGCCACAGATGCGCCGCTACCTCTGAGGACTAAGCTGGAACGCTTCGAAAACTTATGTCTCCATTACCACAACCTTCAAACCAGAACACAGCAGCGCTTAACACTACTGTTATTAGACAGAAATAGAAATAATACCAATCAATCCACAAAGGACTCTACCAACATCAACAAAACCCTAAAAAATAACTTTCAGACACATTAATAAGATATTTAAAAATTTCAGATACGAAGGTCGCTCAAGACCCCGTGACGAGGAGTTAGAAGAAGATTATGAAGACAGGAGACCCTACGATAGGGCTAGACCTGCAAAGAGGCCTGACTACAGACGCCCTTACGATGATGATGAGCGAAGACCTTACAAGGGAGGTAGAAGACCCAGACCTAGAGAAGATGATGAAGACAGATATAGAGATGATGAGGATAGACCCCGAGGAGGGCTAAGAGACCAGAAGCGACCTAGACCTAGGGATGAAGGGAGGAATAGAGATGATGCCAGACCGACAGATGATGTCAGGCCTAGAGATGAAGTTAGACCCAGAGATAGAGATGAGATAAGACCTAGAGATGAGATTAGGCCTAGAGATGAGATAAGGCCTAGGGATGAAATAAGACCTAGAGATGAAATTCGACCTAGAGATGAAATTCGACCTAGAGATGAAATTCGGCCTAGAGATGAAATAAGGCCCAGAGATGAAATAAGGCCTAGAGATGAAATCAGGCCCAGAGATGAAATAAGGCCTAGAGATGAAATGAGGCCCAGAGACGAAATAAGATCTAGAGATGAAGGTAGGGGTCGTGATGACAAACGTCCAAGAGATGAATCTAGACACAGAGACGACGTTAGACCCCGTGATGATGCTGCCAGAGATGAGATCCGACCAAGAGATGAAAGACGGCCATTAAGAGATGAACCTGTTACTGACAAACCTAGAGAAAGCCCTTTAAGAGAACGCTTTCAACCAAGTGAAGGTCGAAGGTTATATAACAGGGAGGATAGACCCTACAGAGGGAGAGATGATAGGCCGTCTTTAAAACCAGAGAGAAACTTTGAAGGGGATGATAGAGCTCCAGAGGAGAAAAGACAGGCACCAACAGCACCTGAAGGCCTGCCATTAGTCAAGCCAAATGGCCACGGCATTTTCAGCAAACCACGTATGCCGCCTAAAATAAAACGCCCCGTTCCAGCTAATATTAAGAATAAGTATGAATATGTGACCGTCGCTACGACGAAAGCGTCGCCGAAAGACGACGAATATTACGACGAGTATGAGGACGAGGATTTGAGTAGACCGGCGCCGTCTGGAAAGACAAGTACAGTGCAGCAGAAGCCGAGGACTGAGCCGGTGGAAAAAGAAAAATTTAAACCCACGAGACCACATTACAGCCCAGCTGCGTATAAAGCGAAGAAGCCCAAAAGACCAGTAGACTACGAAGAGGAATACTATGATGAGCCGGTTGCGAAACAGCAAAAACACACTTATAGCCGCGCTAAGGACGATAATCCTGTGAAAGCGAAGATCGTTGAAGATTACTACTATGATGACGAGAGAGAGAAACCCACTGAGAAACCTATCAGGAAAACTGAAGAAGATAGACCAATCAGAAAGGTTGAAGATGACAGATCAATCAGAAAAGTTGGAGATGATAGACCAATCAGAAAAATTGAAGAAGAAAGACCTACCAGGAAATTTGAAGACGAAAGACCAATCAGAAAGGTTGAGGACGATAGGCCAATCAGGAAATTCGAGGACGAAAAACCAATCAGAAAGATTGAAGATGATAGGCCAATCAGAAAAGTAGAAGAAGATAGGCCAATCAGAAAATTTGAAGACGAGAGACCCCTCAGAAAAAATGAAGAAGATATAACAAGCAAAATTAAGGACTTAAGGCCTAATGTAAAAGTACTGAAGAGGCCTTTTTTACCGTCTAGGGGTGGCAGCCCGTACCTGCCTAGAGGACTGCAGCCTGTAGCTGGAAAAAATCTAAGCGTACCACCGAGCACCACCCATAAACCCACCACCACTTCCACCACGACCACGACAACGACAACTACAACAACCACAACAACAGAAGCCCCGACCACAAGAACAACAACCACTACTACAACGACTACACCAGAACCACCAACAACAGAGCGGATAACAACAACAGTCGCGACAGAGAAACCAACAACAACACCAGCAGAGGAACTCAAACATGAAGAAGAATATGAATATTACGACGAAGACGACCCGGAATACGTCAACAACAAAAAAGAGACAACAACAGAGGTCAGAGAAACAACAACACTAGAACCAACAACAGAACAGAAAGCTAAATCGCTAGCAAACAAAGTGTTACGCAACTTCAATGATAACTACGAAGCTATAAAAGTTCAACTCGAATCGACATTATCACCCGGAGATTACTTAAAACCATACCTAGCAACGATACCAACCCAAACTCCGTACACGAACCCACAAACAACATACAAAATAGACCCCGAGATATCAAAACCTTATACAGCGACGGGAAAGCCGCTAATACCAGACAATATCTCCATAAAGCAAAACTTAGCGGATTCAATCGAAAATGACTACGATGTAACGCTAAACGAAGCGTTAGCGCCGATTCCTCAGAATTTACGAGTACCAGCTGGTTTCTCAATCCCAGCTGACAGAGATTACGCGTTCACAAGATTTAGAAGTAATGTAAATGATCCAGCATTCGCAGCGTCGGATGTAGCGAACTATCAGGTGAGGAAGCGCCCTCAGATCTCAGGAGTCAGTCTCCGGACGCCATCGTCGTATTATCTACAGCCACAACGGGTGTACCAGGAGGAGAAAGCGGTGAGGCCGACGAGACAGCTCTTGTACAGGATTGGGGATTTTTTCTAGATAGATGATAGGTAACCTTTGAGAGATTGGTCGACTTAACGGGTTCTGTGCGGATTGGTTGTCTTGTCTAAAGTATTGTAAAATTTGGAATATTAGTGAAGTTTGCGTTGTAAGAGGGGGGTTACTCGTATAAAGCGATTTTTTCATTTCAATTTTAATTATTATTTGTATGTAGGCCAATTTTTTTTACGTATCTATTCAACCTAATTAAATCAAATTTATCGGAAATTAACTTTTAAAGCAATATTTTCATTTTAAAAAAATATTAAGATGTTTTTATATAAAAACCTAAAAGTTTATTTTAAACTTTTTTAATATATTTTTTTTTAACTGTTGATATTTTTTTCTAAAACTTTTTATAACTCTATTTATTTTAAAGCTGTTTTTTATTGACGCCAAAATCAAGTTTTTTTATTATCACTGATCTTTAAAAATATTAATAATACAATCACGCACGGAACCCAGACATGTAGGACGTATTATTAGTCATAAAAACTAAATTTGTAATAAATATTTAAGAGATTTTAGTTTTCGAACACTGCCAAGCTGTTTAGAACATAAGTATAATACTCTAAGTTACCTTAAGTTAGGACAAACAGTTTTTATATAAATATTTTTCAAAGGTTACCTCGTCAAGTGATGTCGGATAAAGTTTTTTGTAAATAAAGTTTTTTATAAAAAATGTTTAAAATCTCCAGTTTTGTAAGAAATAAATTTATTTTACTGAACAAATTATGAAAATTATTAAAATGATTCACTAAATTTTATTATATTTCACATTAAGAATAAATTGTGAACATTGTTAAAAATATTGATTTACGAAATTTATTCATACTTTTGAAAGTTTTTTTGGAAAAGAAGGAGCTTCTTGATTCAAAACATAAAGAAGACAAATAATATTCGTCTTCACATAAGATCGATTTTGAATGGTTTTTGTAAATGTTTTATGAATTAGAAAATAAAAAAAACATATTTTATATTTCTTTACTTAAATTATTATATGAATAAAATATTAAAAAGTTAAAAAAATATATTCGTTACTTAAATTAAGTCATCTGACTTAAGATTTAAGAATCTCCTCCTTTTTATTTTTCTTTGCAACTTTTTTATAAAAGTTTTGTTGGTTGTATTTGTTGTTATATTAAAAAGCTTTTTATTTGTATATAAAACTTTGTTCGGCGGCACAAATGTACTGAATTGGTGAACTATAAACGGAATTGTAATTATATTAGTAGGAATAATTTTATAAAATACCTGTAAAAATTAATTAAAAAACTACAAATTTATGTTTTTTTTTTTTTATTTTATACATAATTAACAAATGAAACAGGTGTTATGCCTGCCACAATTACTAAATTAGAACTTGTCATAAACCTTTTTTATAAAAATGCTAGTGTCGCCTTTGGGCATCTAAGCCAGGATCAAGTACAACCTGAATTGATCACAGATACAAACCTTTGAGGTTTTTTTTTATAATACAGAAGAAGCTTACGAAGATGCAGTGCACCTGATGGTAAATGGGTATTGCTACCAATGGATATCTGTAGTCTACTCCAGGTAAGATTAGATTCCTCACTGAGAACATGCCTTGCTACCCTTGAGAAGTAAGTTGGAACGCCTCAGCAGAATGTTTCCCTTACCACATTTTTTATAATATAGGAGTAGCAGACGAGTATGCAGTCCACCTGGTCGTAAGTAGCTACTGCCGCCCATCGACATCTATAATAAACCCCAGATAGGATTAGATATTCCTACCTGTCGGCCACAGATGCGCCGCTACCACTGAGGACTAAGCTGGAACGCCTCAGAAAAGTAAGTCTCCCTTCAAAACGGAACACAGCAGCGCCTATCACTGCTGTTATTAGGCAGAAATAGGTGTGGCGGTGATGCCGTCGGAGTTGAACCACAAAGGGTTCTACCACCTTCGAATCACCACATCTTTCAAACCGGACCACAGCACCCCAACCCTGCTTGTATATTACTGCATAGATGTAACGGTAGTACCAACAAAATCGAATAATCAAAGAAATCTACCTGTTTATGATCTTTATTTTTATCTATATCTATCTATTGTAAACATACAGGCAAAACTCAAATCAAATCATTTTCTTTATTTGCCAAATAAGGTACAAAACTCTGGTGAAATGTGTCCTAAGATACAAGAATCCTCTTATTTTACCATTTCGGTGTGCAAATATGCTTTTTACAAGCTTAATTTCATGTTTCTCTCATTGTTTTATAGAATAAGAACACAAAATACAGTCTCTATTATTTTATTTTGTAATCCATAATATACATACATATAACATACTCATTATTAGATATTTTATAATAATTCTAAAAAATATCAAATTATAAAAACTTTATTTCACTAGTCTAGTCTTTGTAACATATTTTAGGATTTGAACAAACAATCAAATGTTTGATCAGGATTTAGCCAAGAAATTTCGATACTACAAATTATTTTTTATATTATTTATAAAGTATGTATCGACCCGTACTTGGCAAGATGTGGCTTAAGCCCTTTTCATTTGAGGCCGTGCCCAGCTGTGGGACAGAAATGGGCTGTGATGAAGATTTTAATAAATTATCAGATCTACTTAATATTCTGTTTTGAAATTAAAAATTGCATATTTTTCATAATTGACTAGTTCTACCACCTTAAAAATGAATACAAATAAGAAATTTCTGGAAATAAATATGACATCTAAACATTTATTTTTGGCAATTTTGGTAACACATATATTTTTTAATTTTTAAAATTTCAAATATAATGTTAAAAATTCGGAACATCCTATAAATTTTGTTATTGCTATAAATTACAATTCTCAAATATTTTCTGACGAAAATTACAATTGTCCATAAAAAAATAACATTCTCTGAGCATCCTGTATTTTACATTTCCATAAATTAAAAATCTTAAGAAGTAATTAAAGTATTATACCAATTTCCATTAAAGTGTTAATAATTAAATTACTTAAATATAATTTCGAAGGTTATTTTTGCATCAATCCTTTAATTATTAATGCGTTGCATTTTTTCACTGCATATATCTGTTGCCTGTCATGGTCAGTGGTCAACTTAAGTACTTCTTAAATCTTAAGAAAAAAGCTTCCTTATTAACAGGGTGATTTTTTTAAGAATACGTGGATGGCAAATCCGATACTAAGTATAAGGAATAACAAAAAATGCTGAAAGAAATTACGCTTTTAATAAAACTGAAACTGAAACTTTCTTATTATTATTTTCTTTAAAATTAGCGTTTTCCATAATTTTGTTATACATGATCTCTTCCCAGAATTCAATTGTTTTACGACACTATCTGATTGGACAATAATACAGGATGTGTATTTACTTTTCAAAATAATTTAAATCTATTGATTACTTTTTTTTTTTATTTTCTTGATGAACTCGATGACAGACTTGATTTTTTTGTGCTTTTTCTCTAATTTTATTTTATTTTCTAACTTTTAGCCTGTTTAACTGTAAGGTATGGTAGAAATCGGGAGGCTTGATCATCGTTGACTTTTTACACATCTCTTTGATGATCTCACTATTGTATAGCTACTAACCCAAAGTTCAGAATGGATTTGGTAAACGTCTACCCAAGACTTATAATCACACCTATGTCTTGCTTACAAGATTCTTTGGATTTCCAAAATCATAAATGTGAGTTCTCAAACTGATTCCTAGTAGACCTGTACTTCAAACTCCAAGATTTTGTCGAAAACGGCGGTATTTTCAAATCTGTGATCACTTTGCCATTATCTCCAGTTCCATTCTTCTCCACTCCATTCTTTGTTTCACCATTTTTATCTACACCATTTCCATTACAGAATTCTCCATTACTTACACCATTGGTTCCATTTACACCTGGTTTATTCACACCATTCGTACCATTCTGATTTTCTTTAACTTCTTCAATTTCCTTGTCCCCTGGTACTTCGTCTTCTGAGCCATGGATAAGTCTGTTTACGGGGAAGTGGAGTTTGTAGAAGGCGTACGAACTTCCCCAAATGAGGAGCTGGTAGAGACAGACCTGCCACCAGGTCATCACTCCGAAGACCTGGTACAGCCAACGCCTGGTGAAGTAGTAGATTGAGTAATACCTGGAAGTGACAAATAATAAATTAAATAACTTATTTTATAAGTTTGGGCAGTAAATGGGCTCGCAGTCACCGCTATACATTCCATACAGAATAGCTTCTACCTGAAGCCAATCACAAATACGTGGCCTCTCCTAAAAACTAAGAAGGTCATCATATGCTAGTAGACTTTTGAATCTATGACTGTGAGACTCGAATGCAGCCTACCAAGTATCCTGTTATAATTTACGTTGTTTGCCACTAATATTTCCTAAATAAAACAGAAAGTAGAATTTTGCTTCCTTGTTTTCTATGCTCCCACAATTAAAAAGTCCTACTATCATCGTTAGTCTCCAGAGCAGCGTTGTAACACCTATCTGACGACCCTTATGGGGGAGCAGTCATCATATGGGTCTAACGCGCAAAGGTTCCATCCCAGGCTAGACAGATATCTGAATAAAGAATTTAGATATCTATTCTGTGTCCATTGGCACCCACGAGATAAGGAATTTAAGTGTGGGGGATGTAAGTGTAGAAAGCTGACAACACAATAAAAATAAAAAACAATAATAATATACTTCTGTTATATACCTTCTCTCCTTCAAACCAGATAGCTTAACACTTCTATAATACAGATATAAATAGAATTAATGAATCAAATTATCTGGGACACGGCAGTGCCCTGCCAAGTCGAGAAAAAAAGCGGGACGCCCATACCATCCTTTTTTCAAAACAGTTCAGGCCAATTTCGAACCCCCTTTAATTTCGGTGTAGATAACACTAGAAACTTCAATTTTCAGTATATACTTACACAACAGCATACGCGAAAGCTATCAACCAGTACAGAATCTGCTCTATCTTCTCATCAGTTGGCTGTCGTCTGGCCTGCAGTAGGGTTTCAATGACGATCATGATAGTGATGTTCGTGTGGACACAGTGGTTGAACCACCAGGGCACCACCTCGTCGTAGATCTTCGGGAACACCAGCTCGCGGTCGATAGCGTAGACAACCCAAAACATTGTTGTTACGAACTGGAAGGAATAATTTATTTATAAGGGAGTGTATTATTAACTGAGGACGTTTGCAGAGCATACAGAGGTAGTTAATATGGATTGATTACAGATGTCCATGGACCGCAATGATCACTTACCTTGCAGCAAACGTGCTTGTAGTCCACCGGATAGTAAGTGGCTACTGCCGTATGGACATCTGTAATCAACCCCAGATAGAACTAGATTCCTACATGAGGTCAGCCGCAGATGCACCGCTATTTCTGAGAACTAAGCTGGAACGCCTTGGAAAAGTATGTCTCCCTTACCACACCCTTCAAACCAGAACACAGCAGCGCTTAACACTGCTGTTATTATAAAATAGGTGTGTCAGTGGTGCCGCCGGAGTAGAACCTCAGTTCTACCACCTTTCATATTAAATATTGATGTAACAGCTAAAAGTAAAACTATAATTACCAATGTGAACGGCACCACCATTCCATTGAAGATGACGTTCTTCCAGTATCGGATCCTGTTACCCAGGGAAGTGTTCTGCTTGTCTATCCATTCCAGGATGTCGTGGCTCAAGGATAGACACAGGAACATTGTTTGGAAGACCTGGAAAGATCAAGATTTATCCTAGATTAAACATTTTATTGAACAAAATGAAGGTAGAAATCACTGGCGAAGTAAGAGTCTAACTCGCACTTGGAGGGTTCCGTAGCTTCTTTTTTTTTAATTTATAGTATTTATAATAATAATAATAATATCCTTTATTGTACCCAAAAGAACACAAAATAAAACATAAAATTTTGAACGACACAAAAGGCGGTCTTATCACAAAACAGTGATTTCTTCCAGACAACCTTAGAGTGAGGAGTTAAGGAGGGGATGAATTAAAATAATTACTTAGAGTATATTTAGTATTTATTATCATAGCAGCCATAGAAGTTAATGCATTGTGAAAATTGAACTGTCAAACTATTACGGTTCTGTAGATAAAGTAAAAAACATATTTTTTGAAACTCTTGAAAATTTTATTTTTTTATCATAAATTTTTATTACGTTTTTTAGTATTTTTATTATGAGATTTTCTTTTACTAATTAAAAAAGAGATACTCATTTTGTATTTAACTTTAAAAATCAAAGGGAATCAAACCCAGAACCCCGATAAATACCGGTTTATTGTAGGGACACCCCCTTTAATATTCAACTTTATTTTATTTTTAGTTTTTTTGTTATAGCGGCCACTGTTACGCATCCTCTGTAGAAATTTCATGTATCTATCTATTACGGTTCCGGAGATATAGCCCTGTGACAGACGGACAGGCAGCGAAGTCTTAGTAACAGGGTTCCGTTTTTACCCTTTGGGTATGGAACCCTAAAAATTACTGCCTGGGATTCGAACCTTGTACCGTACACTTCAGGTTATCATCCTTCAATTTATCTAAAAGGTTAATTAACTGGAACCAGGACAACGTTAATTACAAATTCTAATTTAAACTGCCCACTATAATCTGTTGTAACTATTGACAATTTCTTATCTGTGTTATCGACACGTGAGTGCACTTTGTCCAGGTCAACGACCTTGCTGATAACATGACCATGGTGTGCGCTAGCATGGCGTCAGCATGACTCTAGCATGGCTTGACCATGCTAAGCATATCTTCATGATATAAGTGAAGGGTAAAATTTTATAATTTAATTGAATTGTCATCACCTTTTTTATAATATTAGGGTAACAAATAAGCATTCTGACCACCTGATGGTAAGTGACTACCACCTAAAATATCTGTAATCAACCCTCGATAAGATTAGAATCATACCTGAGGTCGGCTACTGATGCGTAACTACATCTGAAGATTAAATTACAAACTCGGATAAGCATGTCTCCTGATCACCCTTCAAACCAGAACACAGCAGCGCTACACTGCTGTTAAAAAAAATGTGAGCCGTCACGGGACGCCTGGCAGATGTGAAACATCGACATAAAGTAATATGCAGAAAAGAACATATTGTGATAGGAACTAAATATGTCATAATGATAAAATAAAATATTACGATTTTTGCGCATGGCGACGCGTCGCCACACCGTACACACTACTGCATATAGACTGTATATATATACCATCGTATAGCGTAGTCGCCACGGCATGCGTCGCCACGCCAGAAGTCGGTTTTACGTGCGGCTATAGATGTTTCACATCAAAAACAGAAATAGATTCCTACACTCTTATTCTTATACAAGAATACCGTGTGACATGGGTGCCATATACACTCACACACACACACACACCACACACACATACAGATACACACACCCAAAGCAAACACTACTGTAATGACTCAAAATATGAGCTTTTACTAACCTATCTTAGACAAATAATAATATTTATGTACCAATCTATAATATACAGGGTTACTGGAAATTCGATACATTCCCTTGGAGGGGTTAAAGTAGAGCTCATTTGCAACAGGTTTTGTCATTAAGTACCCTAGCCGATAGTGATTTGTTTTTGAGATATTCAAGTTTTTGTGTTTTTATTTCTAAGTACCGATTTCAGGCAAAAAATAAAATGCTCCTAAGTGAATGTCCTATTTTGATCCTATTTTTGTGCATAATCTTATACCTAACATCGCAACACAGTCTTAAAATGACAATACGCTGTAGTAGTACTCTTAAACTTTACGTTATGGAGGTCAATTTGCTAGAGTTCAATAAAAAAAAACTTTTTATTTCCACTTCAGAGTGAATTTGGATAAAAAAGATGTATGGAATGTGTCGTGCAAATTATTAAAATAATAGCCCTATTTCACTCTACTCTTACCCCTCCAAGGGAATGTATCGAATTTCCAGTAACCCTGTATAGATAATAGACAAACAAACAAACAGGAAGACAATTGATTACACAACGGTCACGTTTCCAACCCAATTTAGAGATAACCTACTTATGATAGGGTCACCATACTTCCGTTTAAGATTGGGACATTTCCGGGTAGCGACGATAGTAGCCCGCCGCCCATGGACATCTGTAACCAACCCCAGATAAGTAAGTACCTGAGATCGGCCACAGATGCATTGCTACTCGTGAGAACAAATATCATCAGTATCATCATCATCATCAACACATTACTGTCTCACTGCTGGGCACGGGTCTCCTCTCAGAATGAGAAGGATTAGGCCATAGTCCACCGCGCTGGCCAAATGGGAATTGGTAGACTTCACATAAATTTGAAAACTTTTTTTAAAGATTTCTCAGGTATGCAGGTTTCATCACGATGTTTTCATTCACCTTTTAAGCAAGTGATAATTCATTTGTAATACGCACATAACTTTAAAAACTCAGAGATGCCTGGGATTTGAACCTCGGACTCCTCGATCAAGAGGCTGAGTTTCTTAACCTATCAATGCTTTTAACATCCATTATTAATATTCAATCTGTCTAATGTTTACATACCTAAGATAAAGGGCAATTTTTAGTAGGAGAAATTTGTCAAATGACAATCTTTGGCAAGTAAAACCTTAGATAGTTTGATTTTTAATAACGAGCGTAAGTTGAGACGCTACGGATAAGTATGTCTCTTTCCACACCAATTAATATTACACAATAACAGAAAAAATTTAGTTTATCAATAGATAAAATAGAATTATATGCATTAACGAGTTTAAGTATTCGATAAATATAGCTTAAAAACTAAAAACCACGCTAAAATCGCTCAAATAAAATAGGTATTCTTAACGATCCTGATGAGGTGAATGGGATAAAACTATTAAAATCGTGTATTGTCATCGGTTCTTGATAATTGCTCAACATTTTAAATTAATCGGACCGTTAAAAATGGTAAAAATCGAGTTCAAAGATTCCGTTACATACGTACATGCAGGTCAAGCTAATACAAGCGTGGTAATAAATTGAATAAGTTGCAAATTTAAGTTGCAAATTTAACCTATGGTCGAATTTTATGAACATTAGTACATTATAATTTACTAGCTGACCCGGCAAACTTTGTACCGCCTCAAAATCTATTTATCAAATATATTTCATATAAAATATGCATATAGCCTATGTTACTCGTAGATAATGTAGCTTTCGAATGGTGAAAGAATTTTTAAAATCGGTCCAGTAGTTTTTGAGCCTTTTCATTACAATCAAACAAACAAAGTTTTCCTCTTTATAATATTAGTATAGATATTATAAAAACAAAAAACCGACTGATTAAAATAATTAATTAATAATAGTAATGGAAGTTCCACAATTCAGAAAAATCAATGACACCTTGCATATTACTAGTAATGGTGTTAAATATAATAACCCGATACTTAAAATTCGTCAAGGGCTGTAAGGCGAGTCAAAGAATGAAATAATACATCCCCCTCGTGTCCCTTTAGTTCCGGGACCAGAATAGGGCTATGGAATCCCCTGCCTGTCTCCCTGCCAGCGACCTGAGATGGACGACGGTATGTGTGGTTGCATACCGTCGTACACACCAGACGGTGTGGCGAGCGTCATGCTCACCTGGGCGGAGCCCGAGGGGCCAAAGCGCTAAGAGGACTCCGGTTGCGTTTTGAGATCCCGGAATCCTCTACGCAGCGTCGAGGACGACACCGGGGTAGTGCGGTAACAGTCAGTAAGGCACTAGGTACCTTTTTAAGATTTCTCCTTCGTTAACAAAAAAAAAAGAAAATATATCCCCCCGAAAAACTTTACCCTCCACTGATAAAATACTCACAAAATTCCATCCAGTTAAGTACGCCGTCCTGTAGGTGTAAAGGGATCTGATGTTTGGATCGTGATGTAGCATCAGAGGCAAGCTTGTAGCAAAGACAGCTATGTACGCATGATGGAATATCCCAACAGTATGGAAAACAGTTCTCCAATACAAAACAGCATCACTCCGATCGAATAACTTCTCATTTTCCGTAATCACCAAACATAGTATGTTATAAAATATGTTGTTTTCGCGCCACAAATCCTCCATTTTTTCAAACTTAACGAATTTTAATTTATATTCGATTCGATTGTTACAAAAACTAAAACCGTTACAGACTCTAAAAATATTCTAAATTGAAAACTTTTAACCGAATTCGGTGTTTGAAGTATTTAAAATTAAATAACTTAACTAAATGACCGCCCTTTAGGACTTTGGGCGGTTATTGTGATAAATAGTCAAATAGACGGTATACGTTAAATAAATCAGTGTTGCCAGTGATATAGATTTCATTATAATTACCCCGATATTTTAAATACTGCTAATGAGTTATGTATTGATTCAATTATTGATTTATTGTATACATAAATAACGCTATAAATATTAATTAGTAAATTTTGTTGAAAGTAAAATAAACAATAATAAAATTTTATTGATTTTTCAATGTCATTGTTTGTTTTATTTATTAATTAACAATTGTAAATGTGAAAAAATAAATACTCTAACGGACAATACCTAGATTTATATACGTAGCATATATCATGGTATACAAATAATATTTTATTTGTAACTAGCTGACTCGGCAAACGTTGTATAAATAAAAAGAAATATATATATAAATAAAAAAAATGTTAAGGGTGAACTTAACATTTATCACTTATCACTTAGGGGTATGAAAAATAGATATTAGCCGATTCTTAGACCTACTGAATATGCATATAAAATTTGGTGAAAATCGGTAAAGCCGTTTCGGAGGAGTACGGTAAATAACATTGTGACACGAGAGTTTTATATATAAGATTACTGTTATACATAAATGGATATTGGTATGTATATCTTATATACTACAAAAGTAGTTTGAAACCTAATCAATCGAGAAGTCTGGGGTTCAAATACCTTTGAATTTTTAAAACGAAAATTAAGGTACTTGAATGAAGATAAAAAACCCGTGAGAAAACCAACCTTGAAGGCCTTTTTAACTCATTTTTATATAACTTGCATATATTAAAATAAAACAAAATGTACAACATAAATTTAAACATAAACTTAAGAAATTATTATTAAGAAAATTATATTACACAAATAATGAATATTTAAATGATAACATTATTTTAATGTGACATTAGTAAATAGAATATTGACATTTTTAAAAATTGACTCCTAAAATATATTTTATAAAATAATTGACAAAAACATAATTAATAATTGTAATACTAAACATAATTTTATATTTGCATGCTTTTTAGCAAAATATGAGATCATTATATTAATCGAACACCTGTTATATAACCTTATTTGCAAATAAAGACTGATTTGATTTGATTTGTATTATAAAGCTACCTTAACATTTAGTATTTACTTATTTAATTAAACTATTTACTACTTAAAACAAGTTTTGAAGGTGGTAGAACCCTTTGTGGTACGACTCCGGTGGCATCACCGCCACACCTATTTGTGCCTCATAACAGTGTTTGAAGGGTGTGGTAAGGGAGACATACTTTTTCGAGGCGTTCCAGTTACCTCATTCCAGTCCTCAGTGGTAGCAGCGCATCTGTGGCCGACCTCAGATAATCGAGGAAGAACAAATCTTATCTGTGGTTGATTACAATTGTCCATTTAAATAATTATTGGTTCAATATAAATAATCTTCTTCTTAATGAGAAGAAAACTAAATGTATCAAGTTCTCGTTACCCAACGTGAAGCATGTTGAAACCAATGTGCTATTAAATGGAACGGTTTTGGATCCTGTGGAGTCAACTGTTTTCCTAGGTGTTACTGTTGACGCCAAATTGCAATGGGGTTCCCATATAGATAAATTGCCGGGTAGACTCAGTTCGGCGGCATATGCTGTTAGAAAAATTAGACTTCTAACTGATGTAGAAACAGCTAGAATAGTTTATTTTAGTTACTTTCATAGCATTATGACTTATGGTATATTGCTATGGGGGTGCTCGTCACACCTAAATGATATTTTTATATTGCAAAAGAGAGCTATACGAGCTATCTACAGCCTGCCTTCAAGAGCTTCACTAAAAGAACTGTTTAAAGAAATAAATATTCTAACTGTTATATCTCAATACATATATGAAAATCTAATGTATGTAAGGAAAAATATTAATAAATTTGTAAAACGGTGTGACACGCATAATGTAAATACAAGGAACAAACATAATCTTTCTACACATGTTACTCGTCTCCAGAAAATAAGTAATTCTTTTATGGTCAATGTATACGTTTTTATAATAAACTTCCCACCGAAATCAGAAATTTGTCAATTAATAAATTTAAAGCCATAATCAAAATCAAACTTAGTCGTAAAGCCTATTATAAAATTTCTGATTATATTGATGATATCAGCTTGAGACTGATCAATAACAAAATTATTAATTATTAAGAAAATGTCAAAGTGTAGCGTATCTTGCTGAACAAACTTCTTTTTTAGATAAATGTAAAGCAAGATACTGGAGCTAATGCTTTATTAATTATATGTAAAAATGATGGCATTAAAAGAAGAGAATAATTATTATTAAAAAAAAAAGACAAACCCGCTGAGTTTCTTACCGGATCTTCTCAGTAGAGGTCGCGTTCCGATCCGGTAGTAGTTTAAGAAAAAAATTGTACCTGACAATTTGTAAGTGCTGTCGTTGGCCTATACAAAATAAATATATATTTCATTTCATTTCATATTTCATTTCATTTCAAAAGCAACAGGTTCTCAGGTAATTATTTCGGGTAGATCACAATCTTAATACTAACAGAACAACATTGACTTTGGTAAACCTTGTCCGATTTTCAAGGTTAATACTGCATACATTTTAGAATGGCTAAAATATTTGTTGTTAAAAAAGAGCACACGTAATCGCTACCAAAATGCATTTTGGTTGTAAAATAAACAAAGGAATTATTTAATGTGTGGCTTGAAGCAAACTATATTTTTGTGTTCTATTTTTTACCGTCATTTCGATATTGTAGTTTTTTTTTATATAATATAGGAGTAGCAGACGAGCATGCAGCCCACCTGATGGTAAGTGGCTACTGCCGCCCATGAACATCTGTAATCAACCCCAGATATGATTAGATATTCCTATCTAAGGTTGGCCACAGATGCGCCGCTACCCCTGAGGACTAAGATGGAACGCCTCGGAAAAGTATGTCTCCCTTACCACACCCTTCAAAACGGAAACAGCAGCGGTTAACACTGCTGTTATTGGGCTGAAATAGGTGTGGCGGTGGTGCCGCCGGAGTCGAACCACAAAGGGTTCTACCACCTTCAAAGTTCAGTTAAGACTGTTCTAATGATAAATAGAATATTATAGAATATCTAGATAATATATAAGAGAATATCTAGATAAAAATATACGAGCTTTTGCCCGCGGCTTCGCTCGCGTTACGAAGTAAAATTTTCATCCTCTATTTTATCCCCTTGGGGGTAGAATTGATCAAAATCCTTTCTTAGCGGATGCCTACGTCATAACATCTACCTGCATGCCAAATTTCAGCCCGATCCGTCCAGTGGTTTGGGCTGTGCGTTGATAGATCACTATGTCAGTCAGTCACCTTTGAGTTATATATATTTAGAAGAGTAGCGGACGAGCATGCAGTCCACCTGATGGTAAGTGGTCATTGCCGCCCATGGGAATCTGTAATCAGCTCCAGGTACATGCATTTCACCGATTAGAGTAGGTACGAGTAATTTATTAAAATTCATTTTAAAAAAAAAATAATAATAATGATCAATATTTTAAGGAATAAGACTTGAATATTTGTTCTCCTCTAAAACGTCAATATTCAAGTATCAAGAATATTCATTTATATATAATAATTACATCTTTATATATATATATATATATCTTATGTGCGTGTGTCGCTGAACTCCTCCTAAACGACTGGACTGATTTTGATGAAATTTGTTGTGTGTGTTCAAGGGGACTTGAGAATGGTTTAAAATTTTAGTCCGTGGGAAAAGGTTTTTTAATTAATTTTTAATTCGTAACTAGTTGTTGATTTTGGAATGTTTCACATTGGATTCGACAGACTTCGCTACCATCGCGGTTTCAAATATTCTATCTATTTTTCAAACCCGTAACTGATAAGGGTTGTTCACCCTTAACATTTTTTTTATTTATATGGCAACACAACGTTTGGCCGGTCAGCTAGTTAACAATAAATTTACAAATGTTACCAACCAACAAGTAGCTTGCCTAAGGACTGATGTCTAGTGTCCTCTTGATTATTCTTGTCCCTCTTGATTATTATTGTATAAGAATTATTTACGTCATAGTCATGTTTATTAGTTATTGCGTAAATTACATATTTAGTTTTATATTATTAAATATTTATGTCCAATGACATTATGTCTTCAAAATTGTTATTTAATTAATTTATGTTATTTTATAAATGCCTAATCATTTTTCAATTTATGGAATGTTTTACCGGAAATATGTGTTAATAAACGTTTGTTCAATTATAAGTATAAAGGAGGTAGTGCAAAATTATAAAATCATATTTAAGTAGAAGCTCTTCATTGACATGATGTATTCTAATATTTGGTCTGTAAGAGGAAACTCTGCCCGAGAATATAGTTAAATTATTTCACGACTACTTTTATTTAAGTCTATCCCAGCTGCAGTTACACAAACTATATCACTATATACAGTATCAAGTATGTACATAAAGGGCTTTAGAAAATGGGTAACGTCCAACGAAAAGAAAGAAGAAGGATAAGATCTAAAAATCCGTATTCGGAATTTTCCCAAACATTGGGTAAAATCTCCAAGCGCATACTAGCAACACTGGAAGATGTACCAACATAGATTCGTTACATATCAATAATGACTTCCAATTAATGTTATCTATAATTATGTAAGTGAATAAACAGAGTGCGCTTTCAAATTACCTACTATTTTAATAAGTGTAATATATCTATGACGATATTAATATTTAATATTTAATGTAATTATGATCCTAAATGATTTATTTTTTATTGTGTTTATTGCTTTTAATAAATTCAACTCATGCATTCAAAATTGATTAGAACGCGCAGAGGGTTCCGGGTACGATCCCCGGCCAGACAGATTTCTAAATTTAGAATTCTGTTTCTGGGTCTGGGTGTGTGTATTTATCTTTGTGTGTTCATGGTACCCACGATACAGGGATTCCTAGTGTGGGGCTGAATGTATAAAATGTGTAGAAAGCGTTTAATTATGAGCCTAGACGTTTTTTTTTTATTTAAAGCGTATATTGTTTTCATACACGTACATAATTATAATTTATATATTGTATTTATGTTTTATGAATAATGTATTATCGAAATAAAAATAAATAAATTATAAAGATTATATATAAATATTACGAGCCATAAACTTTATATAAGCTTTTATTTACTTAGTGACGTTATTTTAAATTCAATATTGCAAACGCCTGAAGTTGGCAGACCAATAATTTTTTATGCATCCCCATAATATGAACCTTCATATGCTATCACTGCAGAGGGGGTTCAGTAGAATCCCCTCTGCAGTGATAGCCTAGTGGTTAAGAAACTCGACCTCTCGATCGGAGGGTCCGAGGTTCAAATTCCAGGCACGCACCTCTGATTTTTCAAAGTTATGTGCGTATTAGAAATTAGTTTTCACTTGCTAAACGGTGAAGGAAAACATCGTGAGGAAACCTGCATACCTAAGAGATTTTATAAAAAAAAAACTCAAAGGTATGTGAAGTCTACCAAAACGCACCTGGCCAGCGCGGTGGACTATGGCCTAATCCTTCTCATTCTGAGAGGAGTCCCGTGTCCAGCATTGGGACGATAATGGATTGATGATAATGAGAACCCCCTTTGTGGTTCGACTCCGGCGGCATCACCGCCACGCCTATTTCTGCCTAATAACAGTAGTGTTATACGCTGGTGTGTTCTGGTTTGAAGGGTGTGGTAAAGGAGATATACTTTTTCGAGGCGTTCTAGCTTAGTCCTCAAGATTTCTATCTGGGGTTGATTACAGACGTCCATGGGCGGCAGTAGCCACTTACCATCAGGTGGATTGCAAGCTCGTCTACTACTCCTATATTAACAAAAAAAAGATAAAAAATGACTATCACGTTAAAAAAAAATCTGAGCGAGAATCAAAATGACCTTATTAAAAGCTTGTTTTCTATATATTTTCTGAAGAATTAAAATAGATATTTATATTTTAATTATGTAATAGTAATTAATACTATAACCCTGACTATTGTATTCTAATGTAATGTTAAGAACATTTATTTTATAATCCAACTAATTATCTTAAATAATGAAGCTATTCCAATTATAATTAATGGGCAGTCCATACCTACTTCACGATGTTATATAATGAAATCAGATTAAAAATAGTCTTGTAAATAAATAATATTTTAAAAAAACTCAAAAAACACGCTTTTATTGCTAATCGAACTAAAAACTAGAAATCTAATCAAATCACATCAAAATTTTTTTTTTCTACCTCAAAAAGGATTCGAATCCTAGCAGACGTCGGCCTAGATTTGTTGGTTATAATGCCTAAGTTAGAATGTCTAATTAAGTCTAATGTCTCCCTTACCACACCCTTCAAACCAGAACACAGCAGCAATACCGCTGTTACGAGGCAGAATAGATGTGAATAGTGTGTACCTTCTGAGTCAAACCAAGGATTCTACCAATTTCAAAATGTATCAACAAATATCTAATACACCAAAATCGGCTAATAATTTGTTTTTACATCTACCTTACTATAAGTACTTACACTACCATAGATTAGTAAAGATACTTCGCCGCCTTGAAATTGAATGAAGCCACAAACAGCTTATTATAGTAAGTTCATTTTTTTCAATTCTTGACAAATAAAAACATTTTTAGAGAAAATTTACGACTAAATAACTAATACTGCGTAATTTACATAATAAATAAGTAATTATTTCAAATATTTTAGGGACATTTTAGCACGGAGACGTGGCAAAACTTTTTTACGCAACTATTTCAATTCTCAAAACTGGGTACATTTTCTTGATTCATTTTCTTATTTTTCATTTTTTTTTTATTATCTTTACTATACTATGTATTTTACTTGTGTACTTTACTATCTATGTATACTACATGCTCATTTACGACATCATTTTCCAAAAAAATATATTCAAATGACGAACGTATTCTTTCTTATAGGTTGACGTTGGTATTAACAAAAAAGTTATTATATATAATATACCTACTTGTATATAGCTGACGAGATTGTTTGAAGGCAAAACTCTGGTAAAACCAGTTTGGAAAATAATATTTTCCAGCTTAATAGGTTGTTATTGTGGAAGGTTTTAAGCGACAATAAAAAAATAGTAATCTTGATAAGTCGTCAGAAAAAGGTTAGTTATTTTTATATGGGAAAAGTAGAAAAAGGCAGTGATAGCATAGTGATTTCAAATCAAAATCAAATCAATTTTCTTTTTATTCAAAATGCCAATACAACTACCACCACTTCACAAGGTGTTTCGTTATGGAGAAGAAGCGGCGAAAGAAACTCTATAACATACCTACATCTTCGAAAAAAATGTTTTTTACAATGTCAACTTAACATAATGGTACATCAAATCAATACTCTTTATTGTACCCAATAAAAAAAGATACATATAAAAAATAAACAACTAATTTAAAAGACAATACAAAAGGCGGTCTTATCGCTAACCAGCGATCTCTTCCAGACAACCTTTAGGTGAGGAGTTATAGTAGGGATGAATAGAAAAATAGGTAGGGTTCAAATAACATGTGGAGCTGGAGCTAATTCAGACCACACCGTTTTGTCACTCAAATAATCACTTAGTTTATAGTACGCTTTATAACATAGCGTTTGTTTAGCGACATGTTTGAACTGTTTTTCTGTGAGATTCAAATTTAGCATCAGTCGGGCCGTCCAAGGTTCAAATCTCAATCAGGCACCGCTAATTTTTCAAAGTTATTTATTTATACATTTGAAAAAATAATTATCACTTACTTAAAAGGTAAAAAAACATAGGAAGGAACATGAAAGAAACATACATTTTCTAAGAAATCTTAAAAACAGTTCTCAAGGGTGTGGGAAGTCTACAAAGGGCTTAGGCCATAGCACATCGCATTTGGTTAGCACGGTGGACTATGCCCTAAACTCCTCCGATTCTTAGAACAGAATGCCCAGCAGTGGGGCTATGGAAGTATAGTGGACGAGTGGGGAAACTTTATTTCATTATCATCATTAACCCATTACTGTCGCACTGCTGGGCACGGGTCTCCTCTCAGAGTGAGAAGGATTAGGCTATAGTCCACCGCGCTGGACAAGTGCGTATTGGACTATTGGTAGACTTTACATACCTTTGAAAACTTTTCTGTAGGACATCTCAGGATTCCTCTATTCTTCACTAAGCTATCTTTTTTTAGAGTTCCGTACCCAAAGGGTAAAAACGGAACCCTATTACTAAGACTTCGCTGTCTGTCCGTTAGTGGCTGTAGTTTATTATACGTTGTTTACGTACCATTCATTATCACCCCAACGCCATCTATTTTTGTGTCGTATAACTAAGTATTGTTGAAAATTTACGTATCATTCATCATCACCCCAACGCCATCTATTTTTGTGTCGTATAACTAAGTATTGTTGAAAATAATAAAATGAATAAAAACAATGAATATTTGGTGGTACGGAAGCCTCCATGTGCGAGTTCGACTTGTACTTGGCGAATTATTTTTAAGTTTATGTAATTTTTTTTTATTTTTTTTATATTTAACCTAACGATAAGGCAGACGGGCTACCTGATGGAAAGCTGTCACCGTCGCCTATGGACATTTGCAACACCAGAGGAGTCGCCAATGCATCGCCGGCTTTGACGGAGAGTTCTTTTTACACCCCTCTTGAAGAGCCCCATGTCATAGTCCTGAGGGAATACCTCAGGAGGAAGTTCATTCCACATTTTGCACGTACGCGGTGAAAATGACCGTGCAAACAGAACCGTGGAGGACCGCCACGGGTCAAGCTGATGTGGATGGAACCTCATCCTTCGGCGAGTGGTGCGATGAAGGAAGGGATTTTATTTGTTATTTATATTTTTAAACGCAATATCCGTACGGCATAACTAGTATGTGATAATTCCTAAATTATCGAAGCGTGAAAATACATACGAATTTATAATTCTATGCGTGCCTTAAAGTAATGAATTATTATTATGTAATAAAAAAAGATTACATGAATATTAATATAAAATTACTTATTATTCATTTATTTAATACCACTGACTGACAGGCAACACATTAAATCTATAGTTCTAGAAACTAGGCATGTGACAACGCGTGAACAAAATCGATTTTTTATATCTCAATCTAAATCGATAACTAAAAAAATCGATTATAACACTGTCTGACAGTCAACACAGATTAAATCTATAGTTCTAGAAACTAGGCATGTGACAACGCGTGAACAAAATCGATTTTTTATATCTCAATCTAAATCGATAACTAAAAAAATCGATTATAACACTGTCTGACAGGCAACACAGATTAAATCTATAGTTCTAGAAACTAGGCATGTGACAACGCGTGAACAAAATCGATTTTTTATATCTCAATCTAAATCGATAACTAAAAAAATCGATTATAACACTGTCTGACAGGCAACACAGATTAAATCTATAGTTCTAGAAACTAGGCATGTGACAACACGTGAACAAAATCGATTTTTTATATCTCAATCTAAATCGATTAGTAAAAAATCGATTATTTATAATAATAATCGAGTCTTTAGTAATAATCGATTTTGGAACTGAATTCAGGAAGGAGAGGGTCGCGTTGCCGACCGTTCATGTAAATAAATAATCGATTCTTATCGATCGAAATCGAAATACCGATTATTTTGTTTTAAATAAAATATCATTTTATGAATAATCGATAATTGTTTATTAAAAAATCGATTAAAACAAAATCGATATTTTTTTCACGTCCCTACTTGAACCATGGATTTTTAACTTGAGTTTTTTATAAGTACAACATAGATAAACTAAGCAAGCATTTAAAATCATTCTTTAAGAGGGCAAAATATGAACTTCTTAATAAAACAATACAATACAATACAATCATGCTCTCCTGATGGTAAGTGACCACTGCCGTATGATCATCTGTAGGCTTATTGTTTTAGATATTTGTTTACGTATTTGCCCATACCATCAGCGCCCCTAGCGGATTGTATCAGAACTATAGTGTCAGTAACGTAACATTAAATGTCTAAATTGACAAAATGGCGCTTTATGTTTTGTCTCTCTATTTTGCGAACATGTGAGGTAGACAAAAAGTTCATCGTTACTTCAGCACTTACTTATTGTTACGTTAACTCAGTCTACTGAAGCAAACGGAATTAAATAATTGTGGGATGTTTTGAAAACTTATGGTAAGGGTAGGTACTGTGACCAACTCCATATAGAGCAGGTTCTACCTGAAGCCGATCACATGAGTTGCCACTGAGGACTAAGATAGTCCCGCCATTGTAAGTCAGGGCATCTCTTATATAGCGATAAAATCACTATTTTAATTCAGACATGTAATTATACTTTAAATTAAAGGTTAGTGAACCTTTCGTTTTCCTGTGACCTTAGTACGTCTTCAAAAGTTTCAAAAGCGGTCACCATACCGGTCTGACGCGCAGAGGGTCCCGGGTTCGATCCCCGGCCAAACAGGTATCTAAATGAATTTAGACCTCTGTTTCTGGGTCTGGGTGTTTTTGTATTTGTCTATGTGTGTGTACATAGCACCCGCGACACAAGGAATCCTATTGTCCTATTGTATCATATTGCTGTGAGTGTAGAAAGTGTTTTTTTATTTATTTAATTCACTTTGTCACAAACATAGTTTTATCTGTATTCATTAATTTCTTTATATGTAATAACAAACGAGAATGCAGTCCACCTGATGGTAAGTGTCTACTGTCGCGCATGAACATCTATAATCAACCCCTGATAATATTAGATTCATACCTAAAGTTGGCCACAGATGTGCCGCTACCCCTGAGGACTATGTTGGATCGCTTCGGAAAAGTATATCTCCCTTACCACAGCCTTCAAACCAGAACACAGCAGCACTTAACACTGCTGATATTAGAATGAAATAGATGTGGCGGTGGTGCCGCCGGAGTCGAACCACAGAGGGTTCCTTCAATTTGTACTTGCTTACACTTTTTACATTCAATTACAATTCGAATATATTATTTTAATTACTGAATCCTTGGTTTTCCCTTTTTCAGTTAATTACTTTAAACAATCGGGTTTATGTTTATAATTATTTTTAATTCGTTTAATATACGTGTATTTTTAATTAATTTAATTATTAATAATAAATTCAATTTTCTATAACATTCCATAGTTCCATAGTTCGACATTAGACCACGATGCCACAACTACTTATATATAAAAATATGATTTTATTATTAACTAGCTGACCCGGCAAACTTTGTACCGCCTCAAAATCTATTTATCAAATATATTCATAAAATATAGCCTATGTTACTCGTGGATAATGTAGCTTTCGAATGGTGAAAGACTTTTAAAATCGGTCCAGTAATTTTTGAGCCTATTCATTACAACCAAACAAACAAAGTTTTCCTCTTTATAATATTAGTGTAGATTACTTACCAAATTCCAATTAGTAAGAAAACAGTACGAATAATTCTTACTGTCCTGTAAAATTTGGTGGGATTCATCACTTATTCTTGGCATAATAGTATTCAATCCGAAACTTGACGTATAAATTAAAACTATGAAATAAAATAAATGAAAAACCGTTTTCTTTAACAACAAAACACTGAAGTTCACACATAATTTAATCTCAAACATGATTGTAATTAATATTACTGTTTATTATTAATTATTAATATATTATTTATTAAATAAATACACGTCTGGTATCATAAAAGTACTCGTAAGTAATACCTTGTAGTAACACAAATTGTTATATTATTTGCAGTATTGTGCAAAGTTCAAGGCATTATGTTTTTATGTCTCGTAAATTTTAATAATTGGCCAAGTGCAAGTTAAACCCGCACTGTAGGGTTCTGTACAACCATTTTTTTAGTATTTACCATTATAGCAGCCATTAAAGTACACACATTGTGAAAATTTGAACTGTCTACCGATAACGGTTCAAAAGTTACTTTTCGACTTTTACTTTTCGGTTCCGAATAAAAGTTTGTTGTATGGGGACCCCTTTTTGTATTCAACTTTTTTATTTTTAGTATTTGTTGTTATAGCTGCCACCGTTATGCATCCTCTGTAAAATATCAAGTGTCTATCTTTTACGGTTCCAGAGATAGAGCCCTGTGACAGACAGACAGACAGCGAAGTCTTAGTAATAGGGTTCCGATTTTACCCTTTGCGTACGGAACTCTAATAAAAAATAGTTAAACAAGAAATGTTTTATGTGATACTAGTACTTTGTAAAGATGTTTATGTATCATTAGTACATCTATGTGGCTATTTCGCTTGTTTGAAACGTTCATAACTGCTCACTTATGTAATCATGTAATCCTAATACTAAGTAACTTTATAACTTATATTGTTTGTTTGTTTGTCTGTTTGTTTTTGTGTTTGTTTGTTTATTTATTTACATCTTCGTTTGTTTGTTCGCTTGTTTGTTTGTATGATTGTTTGCACGATTGTTTGTTTCTTTGTTTGTCTGTTTGTTCGTTTATTTGTTTCTCTTTTTGCTACATGTACACATAACTATATAATCGATTGTCGTGAAATTTTGTACACACGTTGGTTATTCTTAGGTTAAGTTTGCCATTGTATAAAATATAAATTTTTAAAATGAATAAGATGTGTGTTATGGAGTTTCTTTCACCGCTTCTTCTCCATAACGAAACACTTTGTGAAGTGGTGGTAGTTGTATTGGCAGAAATCTGTAAAGAACCTATTTTGAATTAAAAAAAATTGATAAGACATGGGGTACTTTTTATCTCTAATAATTTTATCATTCCCGAGGGATAGATAAAAACCTCTTACCGCGAGCAAAGCCGCGGGTAAAAGCTAGTATATAATAAGAATTGAATTTTAGACACATACAAACATACGCACATGAGTATATGGATACATACATCATCAATTGTTTTATTTTAAAGTCATAAAAGTACACTTTCTTATATACTAAAAGGTTTGTGTGTTATGTATGTTTTTAAGAAATTGAAGAAGATAACGCGATCCCAGAAGCCCCTTTTAGTCGCCTCTTACGACAGGTACGGGATACAATAAGCCCTATTCTGTACCCTTACCATGAGTTTTCAATTTTACGTTACATTTACTCAATCCATTATTCTGTTTCGCTTGCTTCAGTAGACTGAGTAAACGTAACAATAAGTAAGTGATCAAGTCTTTTTGTCTGCCTCACATGTTCGCAAAAAAGAGAGACAAAACATAAAGCGCCATTTTGTCAATTTAGACATTTAATGTTACGTTACTGACACTATAGTTCTGATACAATCCGCTAGGGGCGCTGATTGGAATTTGTAAACGTAATTGCAAAACGTAAACAAATACCAAAACAGTCATATTTGTCAATACGTAAAAATTCATGGTAAGGGTACTGGTCTGAGAACTACAGGGACAAGATGCGTTGCTACCTGAAGACTAGAACCCTCCCATATACTACTACTTACTACCTAATTTTATCTGCTGGCTAACATTGTTGTTATAAGAATATAAGAGTAGATGAGCTCCAATTTAATTTAAACTAAATTAGAACGCCTTTGAATTAACCTTGAATGAAAAACCAACTACGTTGTTATGTAACTAAGTTATTACGTAAATAAACTTGTTTTTAGTTTTTGTTATAATGGAAGAAACAAAAACGTCTTAAAGTAATCCTGAGATAAGATCTACGATCAACCAGATGTAAGTAGGGTTGACAAACATACAGAAACACATACTTACACCTATTTCTGCCTAATAACAGCAGTGTTGAGCGCTGCTGTGTTCCGTTTTGAAGGGTGTGGTAAGGGAGACATATTTTTCCGAGGCGTTCCAGCTTAGTCCTCAGGGGTAGCGGCGCGTCTGTGGCCGACCTCAGGTAGGAATATCTGATCCGATCTGGGGTTGATTACAGATGTCCATGGGCGGCAGTAGCCACTTACCATCAGGTGGACCGCATGCTCGTCTGCTACTCCTATATTAAAAAAAACACACACATAACACAGACGTGTACGGCATATATGTGCGAATACGCACACACACACTTATAGAGAGAGAGATAGAAAGAAAGAAAGACAAAAACATACAAGATGATGTTTAAGGGCCTCATTGGTAAATTCCGACACTTCAGATAACATCTACGATCACAGCTAATTTAGGGTTGTCAAACATACACAAGAGCAGTGATAGCCTAGTGGTTAAGAAACGCGGCCTCTCGATCGTGGGGTCCGAGGTTCAAATCTCAGGCACGCACCTCTGATTTTCAAATTTATGTGCGTATTAGAAATTAATTATCACTTGCTTTAAGCAAGAAAGCATTGAAAGAAAATATCTTAAAGGTATGTGAAGTCTACCAATACGCACTTGGCCAGCGCGGTGGACTATGACCTAAACCTTCTCATTCTGAGAGGAGACCCGTGCCCAGCAGTGGGACAGTAATGGGTTGATGATGATGATGATGATAAAACATACACAAACACACATACGAACATACGCACCATACATACACGCAGAGATCAAATATACAGGATATTTTTGATGTGTGCGTAGGTGGCTAACATATTTCACTTTTTTAATAAAATCAAATTCTTGTAAGTAATGATCATAGATTAGTAAAGATTACTCACTCCTAACAAGAAAATCTACCCAGTTTTGAGAATTGACATAGTTGCGTAAAAAAGTTTTGCCACGTCTCCGTGCTAAAATGTCCCTAAAATATTTAAAATGATTATTGTAAATTATTTATTTATTATGTAAATTACGCAGTATTAGTTATTTATTCGTAAATTTTCTCTAAAAATTATTTTATTTGTCAAGAATTCAAAAAAAGAACTTACTATAATAAGCCGTTTGTGGCTTCATTCAATTTCAAAGCGGCGAAGTATCTTTACTAATCTATGGTAATGATAAAAAAAAAACAATTTTTTAAGAAAATACATATTTAGGGTTCCGTACCCAAAGGGTAAAACGGAACCCAAATACCAAAAATCAAAAGTAATGAACATTTGGTAGTACGGAAGATTCCATGAGCGACTTCGACTCATACTTGGCGAATTATTATGTTTTCTTTTACTTAGCCTGAACTAACTAAGTTTTCGATATTATATTGTGGCGACGTCCCGGTACTTAACAAGAGATGGCGCCACAAGTATTCTGAATCGCGCTATCGAAGTTTTCTAAATATCTGGCATATATACAAGCTCCGAACTGAGACTGTCGGAGCACGGCCGCTCCCCGAGCATGATCACCTAGTCCGGGGGGAGATCTCCCTTTGCAATATTGATACTAGCTGACCCGGAAGACGTGTTGCCATATAAATAAAAAAATGTTAAAGGTGAACAATCCTTATCACGTAGAGGTATGAAAGATAGATATTAGCCGATTCTCAGACCTACTGAATATGCATATAAAATTTGGTGAAAATCGGTAAAGCAGTTTCGGAGGAGTACGGTAACTAACATTGTGACACTAGAATCAAAATATAAATAACTCAAAGGTGACTGACTGACATAGTGATCTATCAACGAACAGCCAAACCACTGGACGGATCGGGCTGAAATTTGGCATGCAGGTAGATGTTATGACGTAGGCATCCGCTAAAAAAGGATTTTGATCAATTCTACCCCCAAGGGGATGAAAATATTACTTCGTAACGCGAGCGAAGCCGCGGGCAAAATCTCGTTATATATAAGATTATATTGTTGATGTGAAACATCGATAGCCGCACGTAAAACCGATTTCTGGCGTGGCGACGCATGCCGCGTCGCCACGCTATACGATGGTATGCATATACAGTCTATATGCAGTAGTGTGTACGGTGTGGCGACGCGTCGCCATGTGCAATCGACTGTGAAGTCACTGATTAAACGAATTAAGTAGTCACGATTTGAAATAAATTCGTAAATTTTTGTATTTAATGAAAATAAATGTTTATTCAATAAATAGTCATCGTTATCTGGAAAAAAATCGTAATATTTTATTGTATCATTATGACATATTTAGTTCCTATCACAATATGTTCTTTTCTGCATATTACTTTTACAAAATAATGTCGATGTTTCACATCTGCCAGGCGTCCCGTGACGGCTCACATTTTCTTTACGTACAACTTAAACATTGTATTAAATTTCCTACGAACTCTAAACTAAAATACTCCATTCTTATAATATCGGTATGTCTATTAGCATGTTATAATGTAGGTATATCGTTTCATACATACTTTTCCTATCATATAAGGCACACGTGATGCGTAGATGTCACAGCGTATGGAGTTCAGAGGTACAGAGTACAAGTACTCTCTCAGTGTCATCATCTTCAGTAACCCATTATAGTCCCAATGCTGGGCACGGGTCTCTTCTCATAATGAGAAGGATTAGGCCATAGTCCACCGCGCTGGCCAAGTGCGTATTGGTTGACTTCACATACCTTTGAGATTTTTTTTTATAAATCTCTCAGGTATACAGGTTTCCTCACGATGTTTTCCTTCACCGTTTTAAGCAAGTGATAGTTAATTTCTAATACGCACATAACTTTGAAAAATCAGAGGTGCGTGCCTGGGATTTGAACATCGGACCCCTCGATTGAGAGGCGAAGTTTCTTAACCATAAGCTATCGCTGCCTTCCTCTCAGTGTAGGGATGTAAAAATAATCGATTATTAGGGTTCCGTACCCAAAGAGTAAAAACGGAACCCTATTACTAAGACTTCGCTGTCTGTCCGTCTGTTACAGGGCTCTATCTCCGGAACCGTAATAGATAGACACATTTACAGATGATGCATAACGGTGGCCGCTATAAGAACACATACTAAAAATAAAATAAAGTTGAATATTTAAGGTCTCCATACTACAAACCAGTATTTTTCGGCATTTTTCGATCTAACTCTTAAACCGTACTAAGAAGACGGTTGAAATTTTTACAATCCGTTTACTACTATAACTGGTATTATAATAGTACAAATAAGAACCATAAAACAAATTTGAATATAGTTATTTTAATTTTATTATACGTTGTTCACGTATCATTCATCATCACCCCAACGCCATCTATTTTTGTGCCATATAACTAAGTATTGTTGAAAATAATAAAATGAATAGAAAAAAATAATGAACATTAATTTGGTGGTATGGAAGAATCCACGTGTGAGTTCGACTGTACTTGGTGAATTATTTTTGTCTAATTTTCGACTTTTATGGAGCGATTTTTAAAATGGTTTTTAATTATTTACGATATTTCCTTATAAAATCTTAAAAAAATCTACTTATTACTAATCTTTAAAAAATAATTCAATTATTAATGTGATTGACTTTTTTTTTATAATATAGAAGTAGCAGACGAGCATGCAGTCCACCTGATGGTAAGTGGCTACTGCCGCCCATGGACATCTGTAATCAACTCCAGATAGGATTAGATATTCCTATCTATGTCGGCCACGGATGCGCCGCTACACCTGAGGACTAAGCTGGAATGCCTCGGAAGTCTGTCTCTCTAACCACACCCTTCAAACCGGAACACAGCAGCGCCTAACACTGCTGTTATGAGGCAGAAATAGGTGTGGCGGTGGTGCCGCCGGAGTCGAACCACAAAGGGTTCTACCACCTTCGTATATAAGGTATAGGGTAGGTAGGGGTAGGGTGCTATAGGGTAGAATAGGTGTACTTAACTAGGATTTGGGCTAGTCTCTTCTGACTAAACAGGAATATGCCCGTCACAAAATAACAACATTTTGCAGTGGAAAGTGTGACTAATATTAAATTTCTAGTTTATTTAAAAATTTCATGGTTATCCGTGAGATGTATAATGATACCAAAACCTGTTAGAAATATAATAATTGTTGAAACTTGTATGAGAACTCACGGAGCGTTTTTTTAACCGTGGAAGGTAATGTTTTTGAAGATTTTAAAATATCTTTATATATATATTTCTTATGTGCGTGTGTTTGTCACTGAACTCCTCCTAAACGACTGGACTGATTTTGATGAAATTTGTTGTGTGTGTTCAAGGGGACTTGAGAATGGTTTAGATTCACAATTTAGTCAGTAGGAAAAGGTTTTTTTAATTAATCTTTAATTCGTAAGTAGTTGTTGATTTTGGATTGTTTCACATTGGATTCGACAGACTTTGCTACCATCGCAGTTTCAAATATTCTATTTTTCAAACCCGTAAGTGATAAGGGTTGTTCACAAGGGTTCACAAGGGTTGTTGTTGTTGTGTGGTAACATTTTTTTTATTTATATGGCAACACAACGTTTGCCAGGTCAGCTAGTATTTTTATAATACCCGCGTGGCGGAGTGGTCACCATACCGGTTTGACGCGCAGTGTCCCGGGTTCGATCCCCGGCCAGACAGATCTGAATGATGAATTTAGGTTTCTGTTTCTGGATCTGGATGTTTGTGTATTTGTCTCTGTGTGTGTCCATAGCACCCACGATACAGGGAATCCTAGTGTGGGGCTGTGAGTGTAGAAAGCGTTTAGTTAAGTTTAGTTATGTGCTTTTTTTTAGCTGGGCTATCCAGGTATAGTTCACGCCAAACTGCTAGTCCGCCGTCATTTTAAAAACAAAATAAATACAGCGAATTCACCTGCGCGAATTCGAAAAAAACCGCTCTGTGTGTTCTAAGCCTTTGTTTAATTATAATTATGTACCAAATACCATACGCCTTAACCCAAATTTTACTTTTTACATAAGTCTCACTTTCAAATGTGGTTCGTGTATCGATTCCGGAGGTACCACTGTAACACCTACCTTATAACATCAGTGTTAAGCGCTGCTGTGTTCTGGTTTGAAGGGTGTGGTAATGGAGAGATATCCGAGGCGTTCCAGCTTAGTTCTCAGGAGTAACGGCGCAACCGTGGCCGTCCTCAGGTAGGAATATCTAAACTTATCTAGGGTTGATTACGGATGTCCATGTGCGGCAGTAGCCGCTTACCATCAGGTGGACTGCATGCTCGTCTGCTTCTCCCATATTATAATAAAGAAAGACAAACATACAAGATACGCGCGAAAAACATAACCCTTCCTTGGCAGTCGGGTAAAAAGAAAGTGTTAAGCGCTGCTGTGTTCTGGTTTGGAGGGTGTGGTAAGGGAGACATACTTTTCCGAGGCGTTCCAACTTAGTCCTTAGGGATAGCAACACATATGTGGCCGACATAAAATATTATCGTATTTAAAGTTGATCTTGTTCGGTTCACAATAAAAAATAACAGCGCCTGATAATTTTAATAACTGTTTGCAGATTATTGTGGTTTCAATTTACCTACATAATAACTATTATGTTTAATGTTATTGCGTTTGGTAATTATCAGGCGCTTGAAATTAATTACGTTGGATGTTTTTTCCGTATTTCTTTTAATAAAGTAAAACATTTTGTATATAATTATTATCTAATTGCCATAATTTGGTATCTTGGAACTGATCTGAGGATGGAGCGAAGAGCAATACTCTAACTCTTCAGCGACTAAGGGTTAAAAACTGGTAGGAGATCTACCATCCATCTCCAGCTTCATCATCATCCATATGAAAGTGGTAGAACCCTTTGTAGTTCGACTCCGACGGCACTAGTAGAACTAGTGCCTACACCTACACCTACAGACGACACCTAGTTCTACCTAATAACAGCAGTGTTAGGCGCTGCTGTGTTCCGGTTTGAAGGGTGTGGTAAGGGAGACAGACTTTTCCGAGGCGTTCCAGCTTAGTCCTCAGGGGTAGGGGCGCATCTGTGGCCGACCTCAGGTAGGAATATCTAATCCTATCTGGGATTGATTACAGATGGCCATGGGCGGCAGTAGCCACTTACCATCAGGTGGACTACAAGCTCGTCTGCTACTCTTATATTATAAAAAAAAAAATATTACAGTTCAGTACATTTTTTTTTCACTGCCAATAGGCAAAGTTGAGGAAAAAATAGTAAAAAAAAATTAAAATCTAAAAATAGCCCTACTTTTTGCATTGTTCCTTAACATATTTTAAAAAAGTTTACATTTCAATATGGTAGACCAACTAACTGATAGTATTTAACATAAAAAAATAAACACTGTATCACCTTTGTACACGCAGTTAACGAAAGATGATGAAAAGGGCTGAATTAAAAAAAATCGATAGTGCAAAAGCGGTGACACTTTTAAAAAGGTATTTTTTTCTAGAGAGGTCAGAACCTTTTTTTTTTTTGTTGTCTGGCTCCGCCCAGATGCTTAAGAAGCTCACCACTCCGTGTGGAGCGTACGAAGGTATGACGTCACACATACCATCGTTCTTCCCGGGGTCGCTAGCCAGGCGGTTACAGCTCCCACTCTTGCCGCCCGTAACCCCGGAAGCCCCTTTTAGTCGCCTCTTACGACAGGCAGGGGATACCGTAGCCCTATTCTGATCCCGGAACTACAGGGACAAACCTATCTTCTCCCCAAGTTTGTCGTGGTACTTACGGGACACCCTGTATAAATTTATGTCAAAAATATATTGCAAATGGGTTGATTTAAATGGTTCGAAAAATCTGAATCTGCCTGGGATATGAACCCTGATGCACCAGCATGATACAACTTAACACCACTAACCATAGATAAGTAAAGATTACTCGCTCCTAACAAGAAAATGTAACCTTTTGACAACTGTCATTGTCATCTATTTTCGTGTTTGAAAAATATAAAAAAAATAGTTTTTAGATCATTTATGAATGAAACGATATTCCTTCGCACTTTTCCTTTGATTCCGTGTCTTAACTGCGGATGTAGGCATTGTTCTGCGTAAATTACACCATGACAGCCATTAAACGGCTGAGAGAATTGTCAGCCGTTTAAGCCATTTAATGGCTTCCTTCAATTACAAGGCGGTGAGATATCTATACTTATCTATGCTACTAGCGTAGATAATAAGTAATTAATTGTTATACAATTTTAGATAACGTGGTGACAATGATCTTGGAACTTTAAAATTAGGACAACTTATAATTTTGTTATGAAATATTATGTACTAGAATATCCGGTCACAGTGCTCAATATAAATTATTAATACATAGTTCGTTAAATTCGAAATTTGACCATTTTAATTTTAATTTTAGTTTCAATATTTTTTTTGAATGTATTTTATTGGATCTTAATCGGTAATGTTCTATGTATATTTGTTTGACATAATTTGATAACTTGACATTAAATTTGGACTGTGACATACTAATAATAATTTTACTAATAATCTGATTTCACTTATTAATACCTCAAGTTTGAAATGTTAAACAATTCAACTTTTAAATAATTATAGTGAATGTTATAAGTAATTAATAATATTATATGACTACATTATTTTACTAACGAATTAGGAACTCCTGTAATGTTAGTGAATATGATTTAATAAGTAATAATTATTATTATATTTTTTTCAAAATTTAGCATCGGTAACTATGGGAGCCTAATTACCAATAAGATTACTTGATTTTCATTACTTAGTTTAGTACTGGTAGTTAAAGTATATTTTATGTATGTATGTATATATGTTGAAAATAAATGGGTGACGCCATACAAGAAACCCCTGTTTTCGACGTTTTTAGCTCTTAAACCGTTATATGTAGACTACTAAAATAAATAATAGTTTTCAAAAACTAAAACCACAGATTAATAAATAGTTATGATAAAACACACGCTTTCATTGTTAATAGAACTAAAAACTAGAAAATGAATTTTATTTTGAAGCGCTTCATTATATAATTATTGAGGCGATTGATTGATTATAGTTCATTTTGTAATCTGTGACAAACTCAATAATTTATTTTTATCAATTACTCAATAATTTATATTTATTTTATCAGGGTCATCGGTCCTCGATACGTGTGCAAAGTTTCAAATTAATCAGTTGTGAAAGTTGGTGAAAATTATGCTCAAAGATTCCGTTACATACATACATTCAGACATACATACAACCCAAGCTAATAAAAGCGTGTTAAAAAGGAATGAAACTTCGGTAGTACCGATCCACGCGCGGGTTCGAATCGCACTTGGCCAATTATTTATAAAGAGGGATCCGATCTACGGTTCGCTTCTCCAGGACTAGAATCGCTACTATGGCTCCAGGATCTCCAAAGGAACACAACAAGAGTCCTCTAAGCTCGTTGGCCCGTCGGCTCTGCCCAGATGACCATGCAGACCGCCAGTTCTTGTGGAACGACGGTGTGCCGTCACACATACGATCGTTCTTCCCGGGATCGCTAGTCGGGTGGTTAGAGCTCCGACTCGTGCCACCCGCAACCCCGGCAGCCCCCTTTTAGTCGCCTCTTACGACAGGCAGATACCGTAGCCCTATTCTGGTCCCGGAACTACAGGGAAAGATATTTTTCTACGATACATCGAAATTTGACAGATTTTAATGAAATTTTCAAATTTCAGCAATAGTCACATACAATTGAGTAGACGTTACGCTCGTTAAAAATAATAGTAGCCACGTGCTCAAATCTGGAACTATAACAATGTAAATCAATCCATGGTTTTTACAATAGATAATTACCATAATAATATCACTCTTCATACAAGATTACCTACTTGGCATAAATTTTCAAGGTTACCAAGTTTTTTAATGGTAACAAGCGGAAATACGTGTTATTTAACTTAAAATGGTAATAATGCATAATTAAGTGATGTGATTAAAATGGCGACTATGATTATTATCGGAATGATCTTCAACGCAACACTGATTTCACGATTATGTTTATACATACATATTTATCTATCAATATGCCCCAAATTGTCTTTTGATTAATAATTTCGGACGAAAATAAATAAAAAATAGAATTTACCGGCAAATTTTACAGTACTTCGGAGTTTAGTTCCGGTTTGAAGGGTGTGGTAAGGGAGATATACTTTTCCGAGGCGATCCAGATTAGTCCTGAGGGGTAGCGGCGCACCTATGGCCGAACTCAGGTAAGAATCTAATCTTATCTGGGGTTGATTACAGATGTCCATGTCAGGCGGACAGCATATGCGCCTGCTACTCCTATATTATAAAAAAAATCGTCGATTAACTTAAAATTTGTGACAACGTTCCATTTCTATATAAGACTGTTTAGACGAATCCAACGATACCTACCTCATATTATGTTAAAGATTAAAGTAATAGTCCGGTCAATTTAGACAATTTGCCCATACAAATTCCAAATAGCGCCCCTAGCGGATTATGTCAGAACTAGGAAATCGTATGGGCCAATACGTAAACAAATACCAAAACAGTCATATTTGTCGAAACGTAAAAACTCCTGGTAAGGGTACTAGTCCCGGGACTACAGGGACAAATAGCCACTTACCATCAGATAGAGTGCATTCTTATTTGCTACTTGCATATAATAAAAACTTATTATATACTAGTGGTGCCCGCGGCTTCGCCCGCATTTTAAAGAAATAATATGACATACATAAAACGGAAAACTTGTACCTGCATTGGAATGACAGTGGTGCCATCTGTCGAAAATTGGTCTTACCAACTCCCAAACCCTCGTAGGCTCTTGGACAACAACTTTGCCAAAGATCATCACTTGATCAAATGCATAGTTTCCGATTCTATAACTACTTACTTACTTACTTATTAAAAATTAATTAAAAAAACCTTTTCCCACAGACTAAATTGTGCATCTAAACCATTCTCAAGTCCCCTTGAACACACACAACAAATTTCATCAAAATCAGTCCAGTCGTTTAGGAGGAGTTCAGTGACATACACACGCACATAAGAAATATATATAAAGATGCAGAATATGCTCACGTATTACTTCAGTGTAATAACTCAAGGTACAATGCCCGCTAATGACAGAAATATCTAAGTAATAATGCCAAGTAGGAATTATCTTCGTACATGGAGGGTTCCGTACCACAAAGTCCTATTTTTTAGAATTTCTTAATTTTGTTATTATGACAGACATAGTAGTAAATGCATTGTGGAGGTTTAAACTGTCTTTATATCGTTCAATAGTTAGCTTTTGAACTGCCTTTATATTTTCAACTTTATTTTTGATGTGAAACATCTATAACCGCATGTAAAACCGATTTCTGGCGTGGCGACGCATACCGTGGCGACGCCACGCTATACGATGGTATATATATACAGTCTATATGCAGTAGTGTGTACGGTATGGCGACGCGTCGCCATGCGCAATCGACTGTGCGATTTTATCATTATGATATATTTAGTTCCTATCACAATATGTTCTTTTCTGCATATTACTTTTACAAAATAATGTCGATGTTTCACATCTGCCAGGCGTCCCGTGACGGCTCACATTTTTTTTGTTTTTAGTAATAATTTTTATATCGACCATAGCAATCCTCTCTTCACAAATATCTATTAAGGTGAAGAAGATCCCTGTGATAAACAGATGGACAGACGGAGAGACGGCTTAGTAATTGTTCCATTTAAATGGTAGGGAACCCTAAAACAAAGTTACGCCAGGCTATCTAAGTTTGGATTAAGATAATTAAAGTTACGGCAATAGGAAGCTGAGAAAATTAAAATGTGGTTTTAAATTAACTTAGTTATTGTGTGAGACTCGCTTGCAAAGTCGTGTAATATTTCACATTTATCACGTTGCATTGAAGCTCCTGTGATAGCCTAGTGGTTAAGAAACTCGGCCTCTCGATCGAGGGGTTCGAGGTTCAAATCCCAGGCACCTCTGATTTTTAAAAGTTATGTGCGTATTAGAAATTAATTATCACTTGCTAAACGGTGAAGGAAAACATCGTGAGGAAACCTGCAGACATGAGAGATTTAAAAAAAAATCTCAAAGGTATGTGACGTCTACCAATACGCACTTGGCTAGCGCGGTGGACTATGGCCTAATCCATTATGAGAGGAAACCCGTGCCCAGCTGTGGGACGATAATGGGTTGATGATGATGATTTTTTTTTAACAGGGCTCCGAAAAAGGAGGAGGTTATACCTTCAGCTATATGTATTTTAAACGGTGTTATTTCCCTTGACTTTGATGGGTCAAATCTAGTGATTTTTTTTAGCTTTTTTTAACTTGCGTAATGACATGAAAATGATTAAGAATACACGCATAACAGTAGTCAGTTATTTTTTGCAAAGGCTCAGGGCCGGATTTAGAGGTATAGAGGCCTTGGGGCAACAAAGAAGTGGAGGCCCCCTGGCCCCAAATTATTTTCCGAATAAAATGAACAATATTTTCAGTTGACTTTTTCAATAAATATTTTATTGTGAAAAGGTAGATTCTTCTAGTATTAATGTTTGTACAAAGTACTGTAGATAAAGGTAAAACAGCGAACAAAATATCAAAGGAAAACTTATTATTTCTTTTTACTAGTGTTTACTCGGAAAAGGACTCGGAGTCGGAATTGAAAAAAGAATTCCGACGTCTCTATTGTGGGGGCCCCTCTTTTGTGGAGGCCCCGGGGCTGCTGCCCCGGTTGCCCTCCCTTAAATCCGGCCCTGCAAAGACAATTACCTACGAGTAAATTGTTGTTTACATTTTAACATTATATTTATTTCTTTGTCTTTGCGCACTGGCCATGAAATTTTTTTCATAATGTTGGTAGGAATGTACACATCTTATATATAAAATTCTCGTGTCACAATGTTAGTTACCGTACCCCTCCGAAACGGCTTTACCGATTTTCACCAAATTTTATATGCATATTCAAAACTGACAATCGGCTACTATCTATTTCATACCCCTAAGTGATAAGGGTGGTTCACCCTTAACATTTTTTTTATTTATATGGCAACACAACGTTTGCCGGGTCAGCTAGTATCTATTTAAAAATCGATAGTTATATACCCGTTAATAATAAACAAATCTATAAAATTATTATCTTCATAGAAATTTGTCAATTTCTGCATACTAGAAATTGTTAAAATTCATTCATTTATCATCGTATAATATTTACTCGTAATTATTGTATTGTTTTTATTGTTTAGCCCAACGATCTGCTTCAGACGTGCTACCGATAACGTCTGCTTGAGACGTGCTACCTGATGGAAAGTAGTCAACGTCGCCTTTGTTTTTTTGTTGACGAGGAGGTTGTTGCGACACAGGGTTATGTGGGATTCTTACCGCACTAAAACCCCCCCGGTGGCCGTCCTCAGCGTTATTAAGAGGACTCCGGGATCTCCTACGGAACGCAACCGGAGTCCTCTGAACGCATTGCCCCTTCGGGCTCCGCCCAGATGAGCTTCAGAGCTCGCCACACCGTCTGGTGTTTACGACGCTATGCGACCACACATACCACCGTCCTTCCAGGGGTCGCTTGCTAGACGGTTCGATCTCCCACTCTCGCCGCCCGCAACCCCGGAGCCCCCAATTAATCGCCTCTTACGACAGGCAGGAGATACCGTAGCCCTATTCTGGTCCCGGAGCTACAGGGACAAGTCAACGTCGCCTATGGACATTTGCAACACCAGGGGAATCGCCAATGCATCGCCGGCTTTGGAGCAGAGCTCTTTTTGCACCATTTAAAAACCCCCATGTGCTTCAATGTCTGCCTAATTTCTGGTTTTGCAATAAGTCGTCAAAATCAAAGAAGCTATAATATTTTCCGTGCTCAATTAATTTCTTCATCAGGGCTTCATAGTCCCACAGCTGGGCATAGTTGTCTTAAAGTGAGGTTTTTAACCATAGGGTACATCTGGCCAAGTGCAGATGCATAGTTGTTATGCCTTTAAGATTTTTGTAAAGAATTCTCAGGCGTTGAGATTTTCATACGGTCTTTTATTCGCCGTTAAAGTAATTTCTATTATGCATATAACTTCGAAAATCAAAGCGTCTGGGATTCGAACCCTGGACCATATCGGACCATATTTTTTGTAGGTACATATGTTAAAAAAAATAATTACATCAATAAAACTGAGACACCACATTTTGACACGTCAGAGTATGATTTCAGCTAATCAGGAAAAACTAAGAAACATAACTTAAAAATTAAGGTAACACAAAATTATAAAACATTCGCAAAATATTACTTTAAATAAAAAAAATAAACTTACATAATTCCAGTTCGTGAAGAAACAAGCCGTCAGCATTTTCAAATCCCTTAAAACTATATTTTCTTGGTGTTTTTCAGTTATATTTGCCCAAATATATAGACCCCATGCCAAAACGGAAACCCACGTGATAAAAGCCACACCATGAAATATAGTTTTCAAAAAAAGAATTATAGAAATTTTTTTCGCACTTCCTGGCTGTCCTAAACCATTTAACACGACCTCAGCCATTTTAAAACAAAAAACGTCACCAATAAATGTCACTATCACAATAAATTTAAATGTCAGTTGATAATTTGATTTTCGAACGCTTCACAGAAAACAAACGCTACAAAAATAGTCCAACTTTTTTTTTAAATAAATGTCACAATAAAAATTTTAAACCACAATTTTTATTTTTATTTTTTTTTAAATGCCAGTCTCATTTAATTAATTTCACGGATTAATATTTTCTTTTTAATTGTTCACAGTGACAATAATTAAAAGTAAATAAACTCTCACTATTTACGAAATTAGATCACTTTTTCACTATAAGTTAATCGAAAACAATTTAAATTATTAAACAGGTCAATAGTTCTATTTTATAACAATAAAAAAATATCACTCAATTTTATCCACAATAAAATTACTTATTCTATATTTAAAATGTCATTATATTTTTTTATTGTTTTCTCGCTCGTATTTTAAAATTGGAACGCGCGCTCCGGTAGAGGATAACCTCTTATGTGATCGGAATACGTAAGAAAATCAAGTTTGGGGTCAAATTACCTTGAATCTCGCGAACGGGATAAAGTGCCATAAAATCTAAATGTCTGCTAATACCAATGACCTTTCTCAAAAATGATGGGTTTTTTGAGAAAATAGTGAATTAGTATTATTATGAATCAAAGTCGTCAAAATTTATATATATATATATTCATAGATTCATCATAGATTAACTAATACTGCGTAATTTACATAATAAATAAATAATTATTTCAAATATTTTAGGGACATTTAAACACGGAGACGTGGTAAAACTTTTTTACGCAACTATTTCAATTCTCAAAACTGGGTACATTTTCTTGTAAGGAGTGAGTAATCTTTACTAATCTATGCATAGCAGCCATAGAAGTAAATACATTGTGAAAATTTAGTGTCTACCTATCCTGGTCAATAAATATACCGAAAGGCATTAGCAACGAAGTTGCTAATGTCGTTGAAGGTAGTAATCCTATCTGGGGTTGATTACAGATGTCCATGGGCGGTAGTAGCCACTTACTGTCAGTTGGACCACATGCTCGTTTGATGCTATTTATGGTTTGACATAATATTTATACATAAAATAATTACCAAAACCTCATTCAAATTGGTTTAGTAATTCTGAGAAAATCGCTTACATACATAAATACATACATACATACATACACACATACATACATAGCGGTGGACTGGTAGGTAAATACTGAACCATTTTTTTGGAAGTCTGTTAAAAATGAGAAAAAATGCAAATTATGAAAATAATTAATTTTGTCATATTATTACCTTTATTTAACCCATTTTTGCCATATTATTAGATAATCTCGCAAAAAAAATCATTTTGCTAGACATTTTTTCCGGAAACAAATTAGCATACATTTTGCATTCGAAGGTTCGGTAAAATGACGTAATGACAAAACTATGATCGCCTTTTGTGGATTGGAGGTCCTAGAAGAAAACTGGTTTGTTAACTTTTTTTATTTTTACGACCAGTAGCCTAGATTCCTTTTTTTATAATATGCGAGTAGCAGACGAGCATGCAGTCCACCTGATGGTAAGTGGCTACTGCCGCCCATGGACATATGTAATCAACCCCAGATAGTATTAGATATTCCTACCTGAGGTCGGCCACTGATGCGCCGCTACCCCTGAGGACTAAGCTGGACCGCCTCGGAAAAGTCTGTCTCCCTTACCACACCCTTTAAACCGGAACACAGCAGCGCCTAACATTGCTGTTATTAGGTAGAAATAGGTGTGGCGGTGGTGCCGCCGGAGTCGAACCACAAAGGGTTCTACCACATTCAAAAAAGTTAATGAAAGTTAATGAACCTATACGAAGTTAGTATAGCTCGACCGGGAAATCGGGCGCATTAAAACGCAGAAAACCCGAAGTCAAATTTCGGTCCGATTGTTTCTTTTATTTTTTCTCTTTTTTTCGAGTTCCTTCTTTTTGTGAGACATCGCGCAAAGGTCGGTCATCCCAGGTACTAAACACGTTATTTTATCATCATTATTAAAATTCTAAACTTTGCTTCTAATCAACTTTGTGGTTTTCAGAAAAATAGATTAGATCCTTCTTTAGAGCATTTTCTACCGGCTTTTCCTCTCCCCACTTTCCCCAATAATGGGCAAATGACCAGCATAGGACGAGCAAACCGTAACACATAACAGTTATGAGCGAAAGTTCTAACAATTATTTGCCAATATATTACTGTTTGAGCAATTAAATTGTTACACACTTTTACTTTACCTTTGAATAGACCTAAATACCACGCTTAAGAAAATAAAACATATGATTTAAATATAAGGCAATCATCTTAATCCACACATTTGTAATCGGCTTCAGAAAGAACCATCATCATCAACCCATTACTGTCCCACTGCTGGGCACGGGTCTCCTCTCAGAATGAAACGGATTAGGCCATAGTCCACCGCGCTTGCCAAGCGGATTGGTAGGCTTCACATACCTTTAAAAACGTTTTTAAGATTTCTCAGGTATGCTTTCCTCATGATGTTTTCCTTCACCGTTTAAGCAAGTGATAATTCATTTCTAATACTTCTCTCACTCAACAAGAACCTGTTTTATAATTGTAATGGCTGATGAACATTTTTTAATAATATAGGAGTAGCAAACGAGCATGCAGTCCACCTGATGGTAAGTGGCTACTGCCGCCCATGGACATCTGTAATCTATGCCAGATAAGGTTATATTCCTACCTGAGGTCGGACACAGATGCGTCGCTACCTCTGAGTACTAAGTTAAAATACCATAATATATACGCATATAATTGTGAAACAGTGAAAATCAGAGGTGCGTGCCTGGTGCCTGGGATTCGAACCTTGAATACTCGGACTCTGTGGCCGATAGTCAACCAGTAGGCTATCAGTTTAACTAAGTAAGTCATATTGTTATTGATTTACAAGTTAGTAAGACAACGACCTACTTACTACGGCTTCTAATCCTAACTTCCTAACTAATGTTATAAAATATAAATGCGAAAGTGAGTTTGTTTGTTATAGTCCACGCAAAACTGCTAGTCCGCTCTTAAGTTGCGAACATGTGTAGTGTATTTTTGAAGGTGGTAGAACCCTTTAAAGATTAAAGATTTAAAGATTTTATTGAAACAGTAAAAATTTTCACAATTTGTACATTCGTAAACAACTGCAATAGTAAGAACTGTGTCGCAGCCGATTACGCCCCCTCTGAACACGAAGGAAGTTTGTTCCAAAATCTATACAATACGGATAATTATAATTTAGGTAAATATTCTATTACATGTACATATTATTTATATCAGAGTAAAATAATACTTTACAAAAATTATTAAGATAGTTACATTATTAACATGTACTTGTGTGTGTGTGTGTGTGTGTATGTGTGTGTATGTGTACTAATCAAGATTTTGTTGATACGGCATGTGGTATATTGTCTTAAATCACTCCACGGAAATCTTTCCAATTTTAATTAAACACAAATTTAATTTACCTTCAATGATGTTGGGTGTAACGATATAAACTTTCAACTTAAAGACAATAGTTGTAAATAAATGCCATGTATTCCGATGAATACCAATTCAAGGCAAGAAAATGCGTGTGATAATGACAAATGTCAACCAGAAATAAGTCTCTTTGTGGTTCGACTCTAGCAGCACCACCGACACACCTATTTCTACCTAATAACAGCAGTGTAAGGCACTGCCGCTGAACATATGTAATCAACCCCAAATAGGATTAGATATTCCTACCTGACGTCGGCCACAGATGCGCCGCTGAGATCTAAGCTGGAACGCCTCGGAAAAGTATGCCTCCTTACCACACCCTTCGAACAAGAACACAGCAGCGTTTAACACTGCTGTTATGAGGCAGAAATAGGTAAATGGATGGATAAAACAACTATTGTCATCAAATCTAATCGCGAGTGAAGACGGGGATAAAACCTAGTACTTGATAATAGGCTAACTAAGTTATGGGCGGTTTATGACGTCACATCGCGTGCATTGGTGTAATTACAAAACCGGCTCTTGCACGCATTTGCAAAAATATTTAGCTTGCCTTCTTAGTCCATATGTATGTGAGGATCAAATATTGCAACTGAATTTTAAACCAGTTGACCACAACCGATTGTGCTGGAATATTACATATACATATGGTTTGCATGGCTAATAACAGCAGTGTTAAGCGCTGCTGTGTTCTGGTTTGAAGGTTGTGGTAAGAGAGACATACTTTTCCGAGCCATTTTAGCTTCTTTAGGAGTAGTGACGATGTGGGCGCCACCAGAAAAAAAAACTAATCTTATCTGGGGTTGATTACAGATGTCGATGGGCGGCAGTAGCTACTTACCATCAGGTGGACTGATGCTCGTCTGCTACTACTATATTATGAAAAATCGAAAGAAGAATACAAAAAACATCATATTTTTTAAATTACCTTCAAAATCTTAGACAAACTTTTTAAAAGATTTTTTTCGAAAATCGCTTTTTAAAACCACAGACAAATGTCAGTTCTATTTTCATAGACAAAGGATGATTATAGACAGCATAACCACTATTCAAAGCTGTATAATTATGCCATCTGTGACATTATACCAGATTCAGGAAATCACTTGTTGAAAGGTCATTTGGTCTACAATTTCTAGGTATTAATTATGTCTGCCTGAGATAAAAACCTGAGTTGTTGATAATACTGGTTTTGTTTACAGATGTCAGAATTTTGGGGTTCCGTTGCGAAATGGAAAAACGGGACCTTTACATTATGTCTAATTGTATATCCGTCCTTCAGTTCGTTATATTTTTATTTAATAATATTGATAATTAATTAAATTAACATTTTTTTAAATTTGAAAGTTTTTTTTGTAATATTGACGTGGCTATATGCTTATGGACATCTATAGTCAACCGCAAATAAGATTAGAGTCCTATGAGATCAGCCACAGATGCGTTGCTACTAATAGTAAGTTGGAACGCCTAGTCTCCCTTCAAACCAGAATACAGCAGCGATAAATAGCTGACGCGGTGGTGCCGCCTGAGACGAACCACAGAGAGTTCTACCACCTTTAAAATATAATAATAGATTGAAGACAAGTTTCTTTAACACTCTTTTCATTTTTTTCCTAAAAATATTTCAAACCCGTGTGAAAAATCAAAATGCACGGAAAGAAGAAGGGTGGAGGGAGATGCATCCTAATTAAGTTACGGGGAAAGCTCATTTATAAATAAAGACAGTTATACATCGAGTACTTTACTTCATGTCATTAGGGTGGCCTGACACTTACACAAAAGGGGATAACAATTATTATCATTATACCTACCATATAAAATGTACCGTTTGATAGAATTTATAAATAAATAAAAATTGGAAAAAAAATATTTCATTTAATCTTTATATATATATATATATATATATATATATATATATATATATATATATATATATATATATATATATATATTTCTTATGTGCGTGTGTATGTCACTGAACTCCTCCTAAACGACTGGACTGATTTTGATGAAATTTGTTGTGTGTGTTCAAGGGGACTTGAGAATGGTTTAGATTCACAATTTAGTCCGTGGCAAAAGGTTTTTTAATTAATTTTTAATTCGTAAGTAGTTACAGAATCGGAAACTATGCATTTGATCAAGTGATGATCTTTAGCAAAGTTGTTGACCAAGAGCCCACGAGGGTTTGGGAATTGGTAAGACTAATTTTCGACAGATGGCACCACTGTCGTTCCAATGCAGGTACAAATTTTCCGTTTTATGTACCTGTCATATTATTTCTTTAAAATGCGGGCGAAGCCGCGGGCACCACTAGTGATACAATAAATAGCAAAAGAGAATTTTAATTCAAGATAAAATACCAACTTGTGTTTTTTTTAAATAACAATTAAAAAAAAAAAGTTAACAAACAGCCATCTATTCCACCTGACAGTAGGTGGTTAATGCCACCCGTGATAATTTAATCAAGCCTGAATATTATAGAAGACACTCAAAAATAACTACCCTCATGCCACAGAAACTGCTACCACTAAGGTTAGATCCTTTATTTGAGTTTGATAAATATTTTTGCTGTAAATGTATATTATGTTTAGGCTATAGTGGACTAAGGGGCGGGGGGAAGGGGTAATCAACCTCGGGCCTCCGTTCTTGGCGGCACCCAAACATAGTTGCTAACGACCAAAAAAAAAATAAGGTCACCGGAATCATACGTATTTGTTGGCGAATATATCTGACATATTTGTAATTTTGTAAAATCAACTTGACTTTTTACACTGGGAGCCTCCCTTCAACTTTCTGCCCCAGGCCTCCGATGATCTTAGTCCGCCACTACGTTTAGGTCATTTTTTTTTAATTTTTAGGGGTGAAAAGAGAATTGTTGTCGCAAGCAACACGCATATTTTTTTATTTATTTATTAACTTTCTTACAATGTTTTATAAATCTACATTACATTATTCATAAAAACATAATTACAATACATATATTAAGACTATATTTATGTACATATATACAAAAAAGGGTGAATAAAAACAAAAAATAATTATAAATAAAACAAACCATCTAAAATTGCCGTGTGAGGCATGGTTCTCAAAACGCTGGCGGCGTTCCCTTGCTGCACCGCAAGGCTCAGTCTTTGGGCTAAGCCGCCAGCTCTTTGATCACCAGAAGCGAGGACAAGTCTGGTCGACATATCTGACATGAATTTCTGCATGTCAGATGACCATGGACCCATTGTCTCTACTGCAAGCGCCGCAAAAAAATAATTATACAATATATTACTATATTTGCGGCGCTTTAGTATCTAGGTATGGTCGGCTGCAGCCCCAGCGCTCACAGAGGTATATTATTCACACGCATATTATATTTTTGCGATAAACGAAGCTGTTTTTTTGTTCACAAAATTATTTCTGCAGTTAAAAACGGAAATGTCCTGCCGTAAATAACACGCATGGTCAGCATGGACACCCTACATTAACAAATGAGTACAACCAAACAAATTAATGAAGCGGATACGGTAAGGCTGTATCTCTTGGTATGCTGACGGTTAAAATTCACCAAAATCACCACCCATCCCTATCTAGCGTCCTACAAACGAAAAGGATAGACGAACGGGGCTTTCTGGTTGGCAAAAGAAAGTAGTTTGTCTATAAAGCCGTCATACATTCACACGCGGGCTCAGTGTAACCTTGAACGTGAAAGCGGTGGCCTCGCGCGTTTAAAAAAAAAACAGCGCGCGAACTCAAATGTCATAATGGCGAAGTCAATTGCAATTCTATTTTTATTATTCTTCACAACAGTACACAGTGCGAGTTTATTCGAAAGATCGTACGAATATGTTTTAAATTTTGGAAAGAATTTAGCGCCTAGTTTCATGTCTATTTTAGACTGTTTCGCGGAAAAGGAAGCGTGGTTGTGCGCGAAAGAAAAGGCGGGAAGAATTCTTGACAACTGGGAGCAGGAAGTCGATAAACAGAGGCGCAGTTGGCAAGGTTTGTTTTTTTAACATCAAGGCACGAGCCATAATATTCATGACATTCAACCATTAAAGATGTAATAGAATTTTTAATAGACAAAGTTTTCTTTGCGAGCTTAATGAGAGATTTTTTAATGTCCTCAACGTTTTTAAGTTTTAAGGTAATTTAACGCAATTACGGTCTTAAAATCTAGATCTTATTATATTTGACAATGAGATATATAATTTTTACATTACTATTAGAGATTCGTAAGAATATCTTGGCGTTCCTGGAACACACACAGAAAAGATTATCGGTCGATGTTTTTGAAAATATCAAGTTTTCTTGTCTTTATATTTTAAACTAGCTTTAACCCGCGGCTTAGCGTTTTTATTTATACCTCGGGAACGGTACTTTTTTCTGATAAAAGCTACTCTATGTCCTTTTCTGAAACTGACAACGTGTGTACAAAATTTCATGGCGATCGGTTATGTAGTTAAAACGTGAAAGTATAACAAACATACTCACACTCTAATTTATAATATTATTAACACGAACATAGGTTAGTAAAGATTACTCACTCCTAACAAGAAAATGTACCCAGTTTTGACAATTGAAATAGTTGCGTAAAAAAGTTTTGCCACGTCTCCGTGCTAAAATGTCTTCAAAATATTTGAAATTATTATTATAAATTATTTATTTAATATGTAAATTACGCAGTATTACTTATTTATTCGTAAATTTTCTTTAAAAATGTTTTTATTTGTCAAGAATTCAAAAAAAGTACTTACTATAATAAGCTGTTTGTGGCTTCATTCAATTTCAAGGCGGCGAAGTATCTTTACTAATCTATGAACACGAAGTTATGTTAAAGATTGGAATCAAGAAAATAAATGTTCGAAATTTAAATGTCAAATCGTCAAATATTTATGCAAACATACTTATGAACTATTTAAATTAAATTAAGTATGTATCTTTAAAAACAAAAACAGACAAATGACGACAAAATGTGTTATTTATATCATTAACGTATACGGATATTTGAATTAAAATATCTTTAAATTTAGAACAAGATTTATTTTGTGTCAATACATTTAATCACTTGTTTTAAAAGCTTCCGTACTTATAAAGTACGTACTATTATTTTTACCACGCTTTTATTAGCTTGACCAGTATGTATATATGTAACGGAATCTTTGAACTCGATTTTTACCCACTTTGAATGGTAAGATTAATTTAAAATTTTGAACAGTTATGAAGAACCGATGACAATACACGATTTAAATAATTTTATCCCATTCACCTCATCAGGATTGTTAGGAATCAGGATTAACGATTTTCCTTGTGCGATTTTAGCGTGGTTTTTAGTTTTTAAACTATAATTTTTATTAATTTATCTGTTCTTTATACTTTACCTTTATCTATACTTATAAATTAAAGTGTCTGTAATGACAAAATTTTATTAAAACTTTTTATTGGATTCATATGAAAGTATACATGATTTGTATATAATAAAAAACAATTATTGTTTTTTATCTGTCTGTTGCGGCTAATCTCAAAAACAGGTGGACCAATTTTGAGGGAACTTTCACTGACAGTAAGATGATGTTATAAGGAATAGCTTACTTTTAAAAAATAATTAGCGTTCTGCACAAAAAAAATATGTCCATAGTATTATTTAAGTTAAGCCTGGGAGACATCTCAGGGCACGGTTCGTGTTTTTTTTTTTATAATATAGAAGTAGCAGACGATCATGCAGTCCACCTGATGGTAAGTGTCTACTGCCGCCCATGGAAATCTGTAATCAACCCTAGATAGGATTAGATATTCCTACCTGAGGTCGGCCACAGATGCGCCGCTACCCCTGAGGACTAAGCTGGAACGCCCCGGAAAAGTCTGTCTCCCTTACCACACCATTCAAAACGGAACACAGCAGCGCCTAACACTGCTGTTATTAGACAGAAATAATTGATTTAAATTAAGTAATTGTCAGTTGTTCTAATGGTAAAGATATATTGTTCTAATGATTCATTTGTGTCGTTCTGAGACTTCCTCGATACGACCTCAAAGGTTTGAAGACGAACGCTTAGTGGTTCGACTCCGGCGGCACCACCGCCACACCTGTTTCCTAATAACAGCAGTGTTAAGCGCTGCTGTGTTCTGGTTTGAAGGGTGTGGTAAGAGACACACTTATTCGTGGCGTTCCAACTTAGTCCTAATACATTTCCCATTTTCTGTACAATTATATTTTAAACGTCTATAATTTCATGGTTTTTCGTCATATAAAGTCGGATAAAAACTCCATAATATGCATATATACCATAAAAGTTCATAATAATTATTTAAGAATGTTAATAAAGCCATTCTGAACCGGACGTAGCTACAAATAAAATAATATTTTTTACGTAATATAATTTTTTGCATACAGTTTAATTGAGCGTTTAATTTTTTAAGAGATACATATAGAATCACTGATACATAACTTTTTTTATAGACCGCGTAAAACTGCTAGTCCGCTCTGAATATAGAAATGAATCGCGTCGCCATAGCAAATTGTATGACAACACCAGCTACAAACAACTTTGCAACAAACAACTCTTAAAGATGGGCGAAGTCTACCAATACGCACTTGGCCAGCGCGGTGGACTATGGCCTAATCCTTCTCATTCTGAGAGGAGACCCGTGCCCAGCATTGGGATATTAATAAATTGACGATAACATGTTCAAACACTCATCTTTTTGCACTTAAGGCCATAGATTAGTAAAGATTACTAACTCCTAACAAGAACATGTAACCAGTTTTGATAATTGAAATAGTTGCGTAAAAAAGTTTTGCCACGTTTCCGTGCTAAAATGTCCCTAAAATATTTGAAATAATTAAATATTTATTATGTAAATTACGCAGTATTAGTTATTTATTCGTAAATTTTCTGTAAAAATGTTTTATTTGTCAAGAATTAAAAAAAATCCAAATAAGTCGTTTGTGGCTTCATTCAATTTTAAGGCGGCGAAGTATCTTTACTAATCTATGCTTAAGGCATATAAAAGGTATACATACGAGTAACTTCGGAAAGATAATTCCTAAGCATTAGTTATCAAGATAAAATCTTCAAGTCTTGTTTACTGGGCGCTGAATGGAAAATTGTTGGCTATTTACATTTATAACTAGATGGAATCTAGAACTAGAATACCTGTAGTCTTACTTGGTTTTCCTTAAAAATATTTGAAATATCTCTTTGAACTTAGATTAATAAAATACTTATTTAGAGCTAAAAAATTAAAACGCAGTACGTACATTGATTTTGTAATTTTGCAAAATAGTTCTGCGAATAACATTTTTCAAAAAAAAAAATTGTTTCTAGGATAAGTTTAATTACATAGCGTTCTAACTGAGTACTCAAAGGTAACAACTATTAGCCGCCCACAGATTGCCGGGTCCGTCTTCAACTAAAACAAACAAAGGACATCTTTAATCAACCCTAGATACGATTAAATTCTAATCTGAGATTAGTAACAGATGCGTTGACCCCTGCGGACTAAGTTGGGGCGCTTCGGAGAAGTATGTCCCCCTTACCACACCCTTCACAACATAGCGCTTAACACTGCTGTTATTAGTATCTACTTGATCGCTCAAGCAACAAATTAATCGTCTGGGCAGCAGCGGATTAAGCAACTACTCAGTGGCCTAAGCGACAATATTGTAGCTTTAGCAGCTATCGCTCAAAATTCACCATAAATGGATGGCAAGCCTAAAAGTAAATAAACTATATTTTGGATTTTTTTTCGTAAATCTACACTAATATTATTAAGAGGAAAACTTTGTTTGTTTGTTTGGTTGTAATGAATAGGCTCAAAAACTACTGGACCGATTTTTAAAATTCTATCACCATTCGAAAGCTACATTATCTACGAGTAACATAGGCTATATTTTATATGAAATATATTTGATAAATAGATTTTGAGGCGGTACAAAGTTTGCCGGGTCAGCTAGTATATATATAAATACGTAAAGCAAAAACTTTGTACCCCTTTTTACGAATATTACGCGGACGGTCGAGTATGAAACTTGCCACAGTTATAGTTTATATAGAGAAAAAGAGCAGAAGGCTAATATTTTTTTAAAATAATACATAGAAAGTACATTAAATCAATAAAAAAACATTACACACACTACCGCACATTGGACACAATACAATTCACAAACTATGTAATCAAATTTTTTCGTATAAAATGACACATTGACATTATTATATTTTATCATAAAAAAAATATCACATATAACATTATTTACAACCTACATGGATGCAAATTAAGCGTACACATATATAATCGTTTGTTTATGTCTGTTTTGTTTAATATGTTAACTTTGAAAACTTTTTTTATATAATTATGGTCGAATTTCGACCTCTGGGCGACCACTAGTTAGTATTAAAGCAGCCCATTCGGTTCTGGCCACTGGGTCAATGGTAACAACTGTAATTAGTATATTACCGTCGCTGTACAAAAAAAAGTTAAAAATGGTCAAAATGACTTGCAAAGGCATCCATTGCAAAGTATTACCAGATTTCTGCAAATTCAGGGTTAAATGCACACAGTATTACCAGATTTTTTTGGAAGTTCATGTAGTAGAAACAATTGACCAATTATTTTAGATATTAGTGACTAATCTTGTAAACTATTATTAATATAATAATGAATTGTAAGTACTTATAAATTGCATGCCTTGACAGGTGGAATTTGGCGAACCTATTCTATTACCGTCGATCATTTGTACCTACCCATTTTCAGGCAATAAATGATTTGAATTAGAATTCAAATTTTAAGAAAAATATCAGAATAATCTTAGATCTGTTTTTTTTTGTTTCGAAGACGTAATGTTATTTTTTAAATGCGAAGGTTAATATAGAGATATATATATATAATACCAGCTGACCCGGCAAACGTTGTGTTGCCATATAAATAAAAAAAAAAGTTAAGGGTGAACCACCCTTGTCACTTAGGGGTATGTAAAATAGATAGTAGCCGATTCTCAGACCTACTGAATATGCATATAAAATGTGGTGAAAATCGGTAAAGCCGTTTCGGAGGAGTACGGTAACTAACATTGTGACACGAGAATTATATATTTACGGTCTTATTCATAAAAAGTTATAGCACACTTATAACGTTGCTATAGTACGATTGTCAAAAAGTGTTATTCATAAACGCATTTTAGGCACTAAACCGTTCTATAAACCTTCTATAACTTATAGAGGCCAGAACCCTACTATAACAGTGCTATAAGGCAAAGATGGCCGACTCTCAACAGCTGATTCGTGATTACTAACCTAATTTGACAATACGTTTTTAATAAATTATGTCAATGTCCATTTTGTATACAAACTTGAAATAATTTATTTTAATATCCGATAAATAACATTATTATATCACTATTTTAAATTACAATGCAAATTTTACAAAGCTTAAATTATTAAAAATCTAGAAAACCGTCCACTTCGAAGAACATTGCACCAAAGAGTGATCTGTTTTCATTAGACTATAGGAAGCGTTATCGGCTATCGCTTTAATAGATCGACAGTAAATTTTATAATTGATCTCGTACGTAATGATCGTAAATTAGATCGCAGAGGTCCTGGTACACCTTCTGAAATACAGGGTTTACTGCCATAAGATATTGCGAATGTTTACAAAACGAAACTTAATTGAATTTAACTTTATATAATTATATCAATATTACATAAAACATTAATATCCAACCAATTTTCACTCCTTTATCTTTTAACAACTTTTGCTTCACATCCCATTTTAACAAATAAAATATTTTTAAATTCGCGGTATTTACAAATACAATGACACTGACATGTGATTTGGTTTTATCGACAACCCATTGACAAGAATGTCAAGACAGAATATTTTTTAGTACGAAATAATGTCATTTAATGATGTTTATCTATGGATATTCGTCAATTTGTTCGCCGAACTTCACTATAATGGCAACATTTTCATTTATAGTTGACTTTAGCGACACATTAGTTATAGAAGGTTTATGGAACGTTTATGAATAAGCAATTTTATAGAACGTTTTATAAGCTTATTGAACACTTTAACTAATGAGTGCTTAAAACCTTCTATAAGCATTTTTTATGAATAAGACCGTTAAGATATAGATAATGTTTTCCATGCGTGTGTATGTCTCATTCTTTGTCCGATTTTAACATAATTGTGGGAGTGACTCAGTGACATATATTTAAACAGTAAGGCTATATGTTTCATGGCATTTAAAAAAAGTAAAAAGAGAATAATTATTATTAAAAAAAGACAAACCCACTGATTTTCTTACCGGATCTTCTTAGTAGAGGATCCCTAAGGTTGACTGGGAGAAAATTCTATTTAGCATTAAGTCCGCCTTTTGCCTGGTCAGGTCCTGTTCCGATCTGGTAGTAGTTTCAGAAAACTGACAATTTGTAAGTGCCGCCGTTGGCCTATACAAAATAAATATATTTCATTTAAGCAGTCAGGATTTTTGACTTTATAATAATTCTGTAGCTACCAAATGTCCAAATTTTACAATTTCTAGATGACAAAAACTGTCAAATTTAAAAATTGGATACATTAATGTAAGTCCTCAGAAAGAACTATAATACTACCTGATTGATTATAGATTTTATTTATAATATAGGAGTAGCAGACGAGCATGCATCCCACCTGATGGTAAGTGGCTACCGCCGCCCATGGACATCTGTAATCAATCGCAGATAGGATTAGATATTCCTACCTGAGGTCGGCCACAGATGCGCCGCTACCCCTGAGGACTAAGCTGGAACGCCCCGACAAAGTCTGTCTCCCTTACCACACCCTTCAAAACGAAACAGCAGCGCCTAACACTGCTGTTATTGGTAGAAATAGGTGTGGTAGTGGTGCCGCCGGAGTCGAACCACAAAGGGTTCTACCTGCAAACCAGTCAATCCAGTCCATTGTCCATACCCAGCATTCTCAGGACTGCATTCTTATTTGCTAATTCAATACAAAAATCTATTATCGTATCAATGGCAACTGAGTATAGTTAAAAAGCTTTTTCCACCAACAATAGCTTTCCAACCACTGTATGAGAGATACCGTCACGGTGTAACCGCAGATTTCCAGTTAGGCTCTTCAACTTAATAGAATGCGGTAAATAGCTAGGTTTTTAGGTTTCTCGGCTGTTTTTCGATATAAAACTGTGTTGTGATCCGTCTGTTACATATTACTTGCTTTTTATTATCTATACTAATATTATAAAGAGGAAAACTTTGTTTGTTTGTTTGATTGTAATGAATAGGCTCAAAAACTACTGGACCGATTTTAAAAATTCTTTCACCATTCGAAAGCTACATTATCCACGAGTAACATAGGCTATATTTTATATGAAATATATTTGATAAATAGATTTTGAGGCGGTACAAAGTTTGCCGGGTCAGCTAGTCTGTTATATGCTAAAAAAGACGGTTCTTAGAGGTTTTTCTGTTTATTAAAATGTATTAAAATGTAGGTAGTAGGTAGATGATTTAAGTGTCCCTGTGGCCTAATAGGAAAGGCCCGGTTACTGGCACCGGAGATTGTGAGTTCGAATCCCACCAGGGAACACATAGTTCCGAAGAAAAATTAATCCTCTACACCAGATGCCGGCAACGCAGCGTCCGCGGGCACCACTGCGCCCTTCAGTAAATTTTAATGCGCCCTTAAACATTTAGCTTAAATTTTTAAAGAAGACAACAAATTCAAAACGTACATTTATAAAAATTCCTAGACGTACGTCAAACAACAAGGTGGTAGAACCCTTTGTGGTTCGCCTCCGGCGGCACAGCCGCCACATCTATTTCTGCTTCATAACAGCCGTGTTAAGCGCTGCTGTGTTCTTGTTTGAAGAATTCAATCCTATCTGGGGATGATTACAGATGTCCATGGGCGGCAGTAGCCACTTACGAGGTGGACTGCATGCTCGTCTGCGACTAAAAAAAAAATAAAAAAAAGACTGTTGCGTTTTTGTCCCTGAATTTTGAATAAAAAAATCAGTAATTGCAAAAAAAATAGTTTTTGAATAAAAAATCATCATTCATCATCATAAAAATTCAGTCCCAATTAATTCAGCTCTCTAATCTTGATGCAAAAACGTAAGTAATGACATAAATGATAATTTTAAATCTTTTGAATTTAAATTCGCATTTCTTGTGGGAAACGGCTGGAACGAATAGGATGAAACTTCTGTTTGGAGATTTAGCTGTTTTATAATTATATTTTAAGTAAAACCCTCTGTGGTTCGTCCCGTCTGCTTAATAACAGTTAGTAACAGTTTTATACGCTGCTCTGTTCTGGTTTGAAGGGCGTGGTAAGGGAGACATACTTTTTAAGAAGACATTACCACACCTTTCAAACCAGAAAAGAGTGCTTAACACTGCTGTTATTAGGCAGAAATAGCTGTGACGGTGGTACCGCCGGAGACGAATCACAAAAAATATAGTAATAATATATAACGTAATGTTGAATCTTTGTTGAATTAATTGTATTTAATTATATTGAAATTGTTTGAATTGTAATATTTGCATGCTATTAAATTAATATAGCTGAATATGATACTAATGTATATATTGTAAGACCTGTAATGACTGTAATATTCATGGCAAATAAATGATTGTGATTAAAGGCTTCCACCGCCTTCAAAAAATTATGTATAACTTCAAACTTAGTAACATCCGTACACACATTTTTATATACGCTTTTTAAACGATCATAAAAATACGTAAATTTGAACCCGGATGTTAAATTAAATCACACTTAATACAGATGTGATTAAAGTTTACCTCGCGGTCAAAAACCTGTGCATTTTATGCAAAAATTATACGAATTATATTGCAAAATTATATGAACGTTTCATATGAAACTGTATGAAAATGATACGTTTTATCTAGGTTTATTGAGCGTAAAATGTACGCATTTGAGTATATTTGTGATTATGGTACGAAACTAGATTAGCTCATTTAATACGTGTAGAGAGTATATTCGTATATATTTGGGTCGCATAAACGCTATAATGGTATGTGATTTTAAAAAAATATTCGTAAATACTTTAGTCTTCTTTTTAGGATTCCGTATCCAAATGGTAAAAACGGATTTCTATTACTAAGCTTCCGCTGTCTGTCCGTATTTTTTTTTCACTTTTAACATTTTCTTTATTTATATGACAACACAACTTTTGCCGGGTCAGTTCAACTATAAGACAGTTCAAATTCACAATGGATTTATTTCTATGCTTGCTAATACTAAAAATGAAAAATAAATGAAAATTTGGTGGTACGGAAACCTCCATATGCGAGTTCAACTCGCACTTGGCCAATTATTTCCTTTAAAATTGAAGCATGCAGTTCAACCAGATGGTATATTACTGCTGTACTGACATCTGTAACCAACTCCATATAGAACATTTATTTTTTACCCGACGACGAATGTTAATGTATTAAGAATAAGATCACAATCAAAACAAGTAATTAATTTAAAAAATCAAAAACCCGACTGCACCAAAAAGGCTGAATTAGAATTTCCAAAAGCAGTGAAATAGGCATTTCATTATTTTTATCCAACAAGCCTGATACAAAATTTCACAGTGTTTGCTTCAAAATTGACGAATGTTCAAATGAACTTTTAACCCTTATTTTAACCTCTACGAGGTTGATTTTTCGGAGGGGGGTAAATAAGTGCGTCCTTGTTCCTATCCAGAAAGCCAAATACAAAATTTTATAGTAGTTGCTCCAAAATTAAAGGATTTCAAAAAAACTGTTTTCCCCTATTTTACCCTTTTAAGGGTAGAATTTCCAAAAGGCCTTTCTTAGTACTTATTCACGCTATATGGAGAACCTATGTGCAAAATTTCAGAACTGTAAGGTCCTTGGTTTAGGCTGTATGTTGATTTCTGAAAACTGAAAAAGTCATTTAGTTAGTCAGTCAGTCAGTCACTTTGCTGTTTTATATATATACAATTATGTTTTTATAATCTCCGTTTAATTTCCTTTCATTTGGTACCCTACTCGATAAGTTCGGTTAATTTATTTTTTTAAATGTGTTACTATTTCGCGCCAAAAATCCGCCATTTTGATTTTTTTTTACTAACACCTATCTAAGGACACTCGGGTCATTAAGACAAATATAATGACACCTTAACTGTTGAAATTCATCCAGCCGTTTGTTAGATCGGATCAAATAAAGAAAGACAAACATACAAGATACGCGCGAAAAACATAACCCTTCCTTGGCAGTCGGGTAATAAGAGTTTTCGGAAAGTTTAAATAGCATTGACCGTATCGATTAAAAGTACCTACTAGGATGGTAAAATCACTCCGTTATTGTAAAAACACTTATAAATTCCACTTGCATAGTCATCGTCATCATCAACCCATTACTGTCCCACTACTGGGCACGGGTCTCCTCTCAGAATGAGAAGGACTAGGCCATAGTCCACCGTGCGGACCAAGTGCGGATTGGTAGATTTCACATACCTTAGAAAACATTTTTTTTTTTAATTTCCCAGGTATGCAGGTTTCCTCACGATGTTTTCCTTCACCGTTTAAGCAAGTGATCATTAATTTGTAATACGCACATAACTTTGAAAAATCAGAGGTGCGTGCCTGGGATTTGAACTTCAGACCCCTTATTTAATTATTTAACGCCTTAATAGTGTATAGTGTGACCATAGATTAGTAAAGATAATGTAACCAGTTTTGACAATTGAAATAGTTGCGTGAAAAAGTTTTGCTATGTCTCCGTGCTAAAAATGTCCCTAAATTATTTGAAATCCTTATTTATTTATTATGTAAATTCGGAGTATTAGTTATTTATTCGTAAATTTTCTCTAATTTATTTAATTGCCAAGAATTCAAGAGAACAAATGACAAACAGCTGAGAAATAAGCCGTTTAGTGGCTTCATTCAATTTCAAGGCGGCGAAGTATCTTTACTTATCAAAGATTGTTACACTATAATTTTGAAAAATACTGAATACTGCCGATTACAAGAACTTTTACTTTCAGTAACCTTTAAGGATACAATGATAAGAGTGGGTCAAATTCATTATCAGAAAACCAGTTTTTGGACCAAAACCGACCGGTCCGTGAGAATTTGGGTGAAAGTTATGGTTTAAACTTTCCTTCGTGATATCATTTACATTTGGGCTTTACATGGATTTATAGACTTCGATTTTGAACTCAAAAACGTCCAAAGTATGCAAAAGGAATTTTAAAGGTGCTAGAACTGCGGAGTATACATTCTATTACAATAGAAAACATATGATTATTGTTTATCACGATCTAAAGTGAGAATTGGGTTTGAAAACCAGAGCAGCTAACTAGTACGGTGACGTCACGACGCTGCGGCTTGCGTCTGCGGCTTGCGATAATCTAAACTTACAAAAATGACGGTGGTACAAGCGGCTGCGGCTGCGGCTTGCGGCTCTAATGACTTGCATCTTAATATACAAGGTGGTAGAACCCTCTGTAGTTCGACTCCGGCGGCACCACCGCCACACCTATTTCTACCTAATAACAGCGGTGCTAGGCGCTACTGTGTTCCGGTTTGAAGGGTGTGGTAAGGGAGACATACTTTTATGAGCAATTCTAGCTTAGTCCTCAGGGGTAGCGGCGCATCTGTGGCCGACCTCAGGTAGGAATATCTAATCCTATCTGGGTTTGATTACAGATGTCCATGGGCGGCAGTAGACACTTACCATGAGGTGGACTGCATGCTCGTCTGCTATTCCTATATTATAAAAAACAACTATCATACAGATGCCTTAACCGGGGATCGAACTCGGAACCCTCAGGCCAATAAGACCCCTCCGCCACAAAACATAAATTCGCAAAAAGTCAGCAACCTTAAGTATGTACATAACTTTCATTTTAGTAAAGTGGCACAGTACCATCCGGTTCCCGATGCCAGTCGGATGAGTTGCCTTGCATCTTGCATGTACCTGTCAACTGAACCTGTTTACTTTTAGAGGTCCTGGGTTCTCTCAGACATGTATGCTTTAAGTGATGGAAAACATCGTGAGGAAACATGTATGCATAATTATTTAAAATAAAATGATCTGCATAATAGCACGTTGCATATGCCAATGTGTGTCGAATTCGCATACAGAGGGCTCTGCTTGCTTTATTAATTATATGTAAAAATGATGGCATTAAAAAAGAGAATGATTATTATTAAAAAAGAAAGACAAACCCAGAGTTTTTTACCGGATTTTCTCAGTAGAGGTCGCGTTCCGATCCGGTAGTAGTTTAAGAAAAATATTGTACCTGACAATTTGTAAGTGCTGTCGTTGGCCTATACAAAATAAATATATTTCATTTCATTTCATTTCTGTACCACAAAATTTCATTTATTTTTTATTCTTAGATACATACGTTGTAAAAATTACAAGTGTCTATGTAATACGCTTCAAGAGATGAAGAATTGGACGGACGGACAGACAGCGGAAGCTTAGTAATAAGGTTTCATTTTAACATACGTACGGAACCCTAAAAAATGTATGATGATAGCCAGCCGTACTGCATCTTACTCTGTAGTCTAGATTATTGCGAAAACAAGTCATAAAACTAGTAAAAATAATATAAAAACTGACTAGTAAAAAATAAAGCCACGTCACTCTCACGAATTAGACGAATCCCTACTTCATATGTAAAAGTCCGTTAAGCCATTTGGGTAATGCCGTGGCAAAGAATGAGACGTACGCTAAAAATGAATTTACACTAAGATTACATTACCTAGAATAAATTATAGACTTACTAGCTGACCCGGCAAACGTTGTGTTGCCATATAAATAAGAAAATGTTAAGGGTGAACAACTCTTATCCCTTAGGGGTATGAAAAATAAATAGTAGCCGATTCTCAGACCTACTGAATATGCATTTATGAATATGAAATTTGAAAATCGGTAAATAAAAGCCGTTTCGGAGGAGTACGGTAACTAACATTGTGACACGAGAATTTATATATATAAGATGTACGTCTGTACGTGTACAATTTTCAATTACATCTCGATAGGTATTAGAATTTTATTTATTTTTGAAAAAAAACTTCAAAAGACACGTCAATTTTAAGATCTAAATTAACGGTAGAAATTAACTAACTTAGCTACATACATGTAATGAAATTAAAGCATAGATTAGTAAAGATTACTCACTCCTAACAAGAAAATGTAACCAATTTTGAGCATTGAAACAGTTGCGTAAAAAAGTTTTGCCACGTCTCCGTCAAAATGTCCCTAAAATATTTGAAATAATTATTTATTTATTATGTAAATTACGCAGTATTAGTTATTTATTCGTAAATTTTCTCTAAAAATGTTTTTATTTGTCAAGAATTCAAAAAAAGAACTTACTAATAAGCCGTTTGTGGCTTCATTCAATTCAAGGCGGCGAAGTATCTTTACTAATCTATGAATTAAATGAAATATATTTATTTGTATAGGCCTACGGAGGCACTTAAAAAATGTCAGTTACAATATGTTCTTATACTACCGGATCGGAACGCGACCTCAACCGAGATCTTAAAGCAGGAGATCCGTGCCCACCCGGACGATAATGGTATGATAATAATTAGAGGTTAAATTGATAATTCATGAATGAAGCAATTGATCCCGGTTGTCATAACTAGGTAGAGGCCGTGTCTTATCGGTCGACACGGATTGAACTTTAATCTATTATAAAAGTTAATAAAAGTTTATATGGTTTGGTGATATCATAGTTTTTATAATTTAAGAGCAGACGATGCAGTCCACCTGATTGTAAGGAACTACTGCCTTGGACATCTGCAATCAACCTCAGATAAGATTCATATCTCGGTCGATTACAGATACGCCGCTTCTGTTATGAGGCAGAAATATACGTGTACCCTTCTCATTCTGAGAGGAGACCCGTGCCCAGCAGTGGGACAAAAATGAAAAGGATTGCTGGCCAAGTGCGTATTGGTGAACTTCACATACCATGCGGTTTTTTTACAAACCTCTCAGGTATGCAGTTTCACGATGTTTTCCTTCACAGTTTAGACAAGTGATAATGAATTTCCAATACGCACATAATTTTGAAAAATCATAGGTAGCCTGGATTATAGCATAGCCTGGGATTTGAAACTCTGACCCAGTGAGCTCTGATAGTGATTCTGTAGTATACGTAGGAATAGTTGTAAAACAAGTGAATTTCTTCCCATAAACAAGAATACATAAAATTTCACACGTCCAATACAATGGGTAAAGAAAGTGAGAATTGAAAGTGAAAAGTGTTTTTAGTGAAACACTATGTTTCTCTACTTTCGATTAATTTGTAATGTTTATTTGTATAATTGGTAATGCATTGCTTAATGATGTAATTTCTGAAATTGGACAGATTAGGGTCATGTTCTCACAGTTTGCTGTGGTCAAATTATGAATAATTAAAAAAAATCTTTGTTATTATAAATCTATTTATCTGAAGTTAGTAGAACCCTGGTTCGACTCCGGAGGCTCCATTGCCACACCTATTTCTGCCTAATAACAGCACTGTTAAGCGCTGCTTTTCTGATTTGAATGGTGTGGTAAGGGACACATAATTTTCCGAGGCGTTCTAACTTAGTCCTCAAGGATAGCTGTGCATCTGTGGCCGACCTCAGGTAGGAGTCTCATCATATCGGGGGTTGATTACAGATGATTACAGAAAAAATACATATTTCCTGCAAAAATAGTCTTATTTTCAGCCTGAATTTTATTAACCAGTTTTCTTGGTTACAGATGCGGCAGATGCAGAGGTGGCCTCATCAGGAAGATCTATTGAGGAGATGCCCTCCAAGATCGGCAGAGAAGTTGAATCTTCTCTGTTCACCATTGCAGATCTTCTCCAAAGCAGTATGGCTAGGTAAGTAACATAGTTTAAAGATGGTAGAACCCTTGACTCCGTGGATTGACTCCGGCGGCACCATCGACACACCTGTTTCTACCTAATAACAGCAGTGTTAAGCGCTGCTGTGTTTTGGTTTGAAGGATGTGATAAGGGAGAAATACTTTACCGAGGCGTTTCAGCTTAGTCCTCAGGGGTAGCAGCGCATCTATGGCCGTCCTCAGATAGGGATTTAATCTTATCTAGGGTTGATTACAGATGTCCATGGGCGCCAGTTACTTACCATCAGGTGGACTGCTTAATTATCTGCTACTCCTATATAATGAAAAAATATATATTACTTGTTCTAAGTAAAGAATGCCATTTTAAAATTAATATCGATTTTTTTCATATGTTATTGATTTCATGACCCCTTATGACTTAGCAATCCCCAGGGGTCGCGACCACTTTGAGAAACACTGCAACATAGCTTAAAGGCAATTTCGAATAACCGATCAAGCGAATCGAATTTCTGGAATCTGAAATCTAGACACGAATCCTAAGATAAATCTATGCCTGAAGAGCGATTGATATCGCGGCAAATCATCTATCGTCGCTCTAGGCGATGGAATGTAGATTTTATTGGATTTAGTGCTTTAAATCTACTTTGATCTCGAAAGCTGAATGGAGATATCATATTTTTAGGGTTCGGTACTTAAATGGTAAAAACGGGAACGTTTACTAAGCCTCCGCTGTCTGTCCGTCTGTCACAGAGCTCTATCTCTTGATCCGTTATAGTTAAGACACTTTTGATGTGAAACATCTATAGCCGCACGTAAAACCGATTTCTGGCGTGGCGACGCATGCCGTGGCGACGTCGCCACGCTATACAGTGGTATATATATACAGTCTATATGCAGTAGTGTGTACGGTGTGGCGACGCGTCGCCATGCGCAATCGAATCCAATAAATAGTCATCTTTATCTGGAAAAAAATCGTAATATTTTATTTTATCATTATGACATATTTAGTTCCTATCACAATATGTTCTTTTCTGCATATTACTTTTACAAAATAATGTCGATGTTTCACATCTGCCAGGCGTCCCGTGACGGCTCACATTTTTTTTTTTACAAAGTGTATATGCGTTGCTGCGCTGCCGTGTTCTGGTTTGAAGGTGGTTTTTTACCTAATATAGGACGTAATGATATAGCAGACGTACGCAGTCAACCTGATGGTAATTACCGCAATAATGAAAATTACCGTAATAATGGCCGCTCATAGACATCTGTACTGGGCGTGTTGATTACCGATGTCCATGGGCGGCAGTAGCCACTTAACATCAGGTGCACTGCATACTCGTCTGCTAGTCCAATTAGTAATATTATAAAACAAATCTCTAATCAACCCCGGATAGGATTAGATATTCCTTCCCGAGGTCAGCCCCAAGTGCGACGCTATCCCTGAGAACTAAGCTGGAATGACTCGGAAAAGTATGTCTCTCTTACCACACTCGTGAAACCAGAACACAGCAGCGCTTAACACTGTTATTAGGCAGGAATAGGTGTGGCGGTGGTGCCGGGATCGAACCACAGATGGTTCTACCACCTGCACTTGTCATAACTTATATGTTAGTCACCTTTTCTTAATGTATGTCCCATACAAGATAGCAGATGAGTACACACATATGGCTATGTGTGCCAGATTTCTCTCACACGCAACCCAGACACTCTCACACCCATCTTAGGCGATCACAGATTAAAAATTTAAAATGGCCGCCATTTTGGCGGGGTAATTGGGTGGCGACCGGTTTTGGAAAGTTTTTGGGCTTTGGTTAAGGTTATTGGAACGGCAATTTTCTTTTTTCGTAATTATGTACTTTTGCAAGTTTATTGTGCAGGTGGTCTCGGGTTTGATGCCCCGTCAGGTTAAGACAAGTAAATTGGGGTCATTTTGCGTCTGTTGATGTACCTTAAGTATGTGGTCAATTTGAACATAATTATCTTTCAAGTCTCGTAAATCAGTAATAGGAATATAAGTTATCCCAGTCAGCCTCCGCTACAACCCATCCCAGCTACTCATTATTGTCCCACTGCCGGGCACGGGTCTCGTCTCAGAATGAGAGGGATTAGGCCGTAGTCCACCGCGCTAAACAAAGTGGAAATTAGTAGACTTCACACACCTTTAAGAACTTTTTTGAGACCTCTCAGGCATTTACTATTTAGATTTTCTCACGATGGTTTCCTTTATTTTTAGCGAGGGTTAAACCACTATGGCTCGTCGTAAGTAAAGTTTAATTCTGTTCCTGTGAGAATTTCGGAATAAAAAATATATAAAAACACTCTTATATATAAATGCAACATTATATAAGAAAATTAAGTTATTCCATCGACAAATTTTCGATTTTTACCAGTACAAACATACGGAAACTGTTTTTTAACATAAAGATTACATTATTATTCTTACTTCCGTTATTAGGCATAATAAAATTATTCTGAGGTTAGCGAAAATGGCTGCCTATATAATATTTGTGGCTTCAAGGTAAAACAAAAACAATAATAGGCTAAGCACGAGTCGAACTAGAATTCGGGTTCCGTACCACGAAATTTTATTTTTTATTATTATTTATTTATTACTAGATGACCCGGCAAACGTAGTGTTGCCATATAAATAAAAAAAATGTTAAGGGTGAACAACCCTTATCACTTCGGGGGATTGAAAGACAGTAGCCGATTCTCAGACCTACTGAATATGCATTTAAAATTTTGTTTAAATCGGGAACGCCGTTTCGGAGGAGTACGGTAACTAACATTGTGACACGAGAATTTTATATATAAGATTATTTTACTTACAATACAGATTATTTTTTTTTTTTTAATTTTGGTTAATGTGCCTTATGCCAGACATAGTAAATGCAGTGTAAAAATTTAAACTGTCTTCCTATACCATTCAGTAATTAGTAAGAAAATAAAAAATACCGATTTCTTGTGCCTATACAAGCCATACACACACACATATATAAAATATTTATGTATTTGTATGTACGTGTATCTCTTATAAGGGGGTAACAGGGTTTTAATGTGCCCTTATGGGGACCTCATTATTATTTGTCATCGCGGCCTCAACAATACACACTGAAAATTTCAAGTGTCTATCTATTACGCTTTAAGAGATAGAGCCTTGTGACGGACAGACAGCGGCGGCTTAGTAAGTTCCGGTTTTACCATTTGGATACGGAACTCTAAAAACCATAAAGCTCGTGGTTGTTTTTAATTTATTCTAATCTATTAATTGTCTATGTTTAGAAGTAGTATATCCGGTTTTCACAAGTTTTATGTCCGCTATTTTCACACAGAATAAAAAATATGTAGATGACGCTTTATTGCCCATGACACTTCTAAATTTGAATGAAATTTTGCTAAATTAAAATTAGCATGTAACACATATTTTTTGTGTTAAAAATATTTTTATATTTTTTTTTGTAAAATGGGGTTTCTAGATTTCTTCGTAATGATGAATGTTCTAGATTTTTTTAATAAATAAACTAATATACAGGGTGAATTTTTAAAACGGGCCTTCAGGGCCAACTCCGAAACTATAAGGATAAGCGAAAAATGCTGAAAGGAGTTACGAGGCCGATTTTGATAAAAACTAAAACTGCATCATTAGTTTTTTTAAATATCTTTTTCCCTAACCGGGAATCGAACGAGTTCATTTTTTAAAAAATTACACCCTCTATATTATTCCACCATCTGATAGTGTCGCTTATAAGGATCAAATTCTGGGAAGTAATGTTATGTGACAAATTAAAGGAAAAGGAAAATTTTGAAGAAAATACATATTTTTCCATACATTGCCTTACTAATCCTTAAGGATTATACGTAACAAATGATTTATGTGTAATTCTTTAGAAACATATGTAAGTCATACCATTGAAGAATTTGTTGGTTAATCAACTAATTATTCGATGTTATAACCGTGACATACGGCTTAGTATGAGAATATAATAGTTTGGCAAGTAAATTACCGCCGTTTTTAGGATTTATTTTTTTAATAAAAATAGATAAGTGATTAAATAGTAAATTGTTATTGTTTGTTGTTTATAACTACGTTTCAACAGTAAATATAATTTTCTATATCTCTTTCTTTAGTTATCACTCGGATTTGACTCAAAAAAGACATTCTCGCAAATTGTCAATTTTACATCTGTATTAAACGAAACTCCGCCCATAGCAAGTTAAATCTATTATAATGGTCCTAAAAGTAACCTTAAGGCCTCGAACACAAAACTGCGATGCGACGCGATGCGAATTCGCAACGCAGAAAATTGCGATGCGAATTGCTGCGATGCGATATCGTGCGGCGTAGCGTCTCTCAGGGTGACCAACAACAACAACCACTGTGCGATGCGAATCAATTCGCAAGTTCTTGCGATGCGTCGAGGGAGCTCGCAGATTTTTGCGATGCGACGTCGCATCGCAGTTTTGTGTACGAACCCTAACTAAGTCGGACATAAAAATATAAATTCTTGAAGAACAAAACGTCCATTTCGAATGATTTGAAACATTGAGCCAAAAAATTGTTAATACGCGAAATGTTTAAATTGATGAATGGCGGGAACTTAACTGCCAAATTAATATAAAAAATATGTATTTTCTTAAAATTGAGGCTTTTCCTTTAGTTTGACATTTATCATTACTCCCAGATTTTGATCCTTATAAGCAACACTATCAGATAGTGGAATAATATAGAGGGTGTATTTTTTTTCAAAATGAACTCGTTCGATTCCCGGCTAGGGACAAAAGTTATTTTAAAAAAGTAATGATGCAGTTTTAGTTTTTATCAAAATCGGCCTCGTAACTCCTTTCAGCATTTTTCGCTAATCCTTATAGTTTCGGATTTGGCCCTGAAGGCCCGTTTTAAAAATTCACCCTGTATATATATATTTCTTATGTGCGTGTGTATGTCACTGAACTCCTCCTAAACGACTGGACTGATTTTGATGAAATTTGTTGTGTGTGTTCAAGGGGCCTTGAGAATGGTTTAAATTCACAATTTAGTCCATGGGAAAAGGGTTTTTTAATTAATTTTTAATTCGTAAGTAGTTATAGAATCGGAAACAATGCATTTGATCAAGTGATGATCTTTAGCAAAGTTGTTGTCCAAGAGCCCACGAAGGTTTGGGAGTTGGTAAGACCAATTTTCGACAGATGGCACCACTGTCATTCCAATGCAGGTACAAATTTTCCGTTTTATGTATGTCATATTATTTCTTTAAAATGCGGGCGAAGCCGCGGGCACCACTAGTATATTATAAATTACTGGGAGCTTCCGCGCCTTACATTGCTTTTGACATAATAATATGTTGTTAGTACAACATATTATATCAAAGCTATGCTTTTATTTATATTAAACCGTATATTTTTAAATTTTACATACATAAAAAAAGTTACTTTTGGACATCTGTAATTAACTACAGACTTTTTATAATATAGGAGTAGTAGACGAGCATGCAGTCCACCTGATGGTAAGTGGCTACTGTCGCCCATGGACATCTGTAATCAACCCCAGATAGGATTAGATATTCCTACCTGAGGTCGGCCACAGATACTTGCTATACTGAGGACTAAGCTGGAACGCCTCGGAAGTATGTCTTCCTTACCACACCCTTCAAACCGGAACACAGCAGCGCTTAACACTGCAGTTATGAGGCAAACAGGTGTGGTGGTGGTGCCGCCGGAGTTGAACCACAAAGGGTTCTACCACCTTCACACAAATATAGTCTTACTAATAATTAATCTATCCGACTTTATCACGCAATAATTTGTTATTTTTTTCATACTAGTTATTTTTCAGTCTTTGGTAAGCAAAATTTAGATAGATTTATTATTCTAGTATTAGGCTCATATAGAAAGCTTTTTAACAAAGTTTTAGCTATCCATGAGTCAGACAAACGTAATATTATTTCCTTATCAATTACTGATCGCTTTGACTCCGACATGACTTGACCCGGTCATCGAACCGCGTCCGCATGCCACACACTTTCACTACACCAGTAGCGACATCTGTTAATTGTGGGAAAAATCCTTTACTTAGGTAGCGTCAACTTTTCACATAATCGGGGGAAACCTACATGTTGAAACCTCTACCTATTTCTGCCTCATAACAGCAGTATTAAGCGCTGCCGTGTTCTGGTTTGAAGGGTGTGGTAATGGAGACATACTTTAACGAGGCATTCCAGCTTAGTACTCAAGGAGTAGCGGCGCATCTGTGGCCGACCTTAAGTGGAAAACTAATCTTATCTGGGGTTGATTATAAAAGTATATGGGCGGCAGTAGACACTTACCATCAGGTGGACTGCATGCTCGTCTGCTACTCCTATATTATATATAAAAAACTTATAACAGCAGTATAAACAGCTGTGTTCTGGTTTGAAGGGTATAGTTTAGCAGAGATTTTCTGGACACTTATAATATATATTGATATGCTTATTAAGTATGATTATGTTATTTTAACACAATGTTATGTGCGTATTAGAAATTAATTAGCACTTGCTTAAACAGTGAAAGAAACCATCGTGAGGAAACCTGCACCTGAGAGAATTTATAAAAAAAGATCTTAAAGGTATGTGATGTCTACCAATACGCACTTGTCCAGCGCGGTGGATTATGACCTAATCCTTCTCATTCTGAGAGGAGACCCGTGCCCAGCAGTGGGACAGTAATGGGTTGATTATAATGATGATTTTAATACTAAAGACACCTAGAGGTGACCTCACTCTTCGGGAAATCTCTCTTAAACACACAAGTAAGAGTATTTGACACTACAAAGTAAATAATCTCTCTTGTTAACACAACCTCGTTTTGGAGAAATTGAGTAATAAAACGTAATGTAATACATTTTTATGGAAATCAATTAACAAACAAACTTACAGTAACAACTACATATGGAGTAGGTTCTACTTAAAGCCAGACATGCGTTGCAACTCGAAGACTATTTTCCTTTATTAATAAATCAACCTATCCAATGCTTTGCTTACCAAAGATCGAAAATTGACAATTGTTCGTCATTAACCCACTGCTTCAAATCAAATCAATTTTTTTAAATTCAAAATAGGTTCTTTACAGAGCACTTTTTAAATGTCAAACTACCACCACTTCACAAGGTGTTTCGTTATGGAGAAGAAGCGGCGAAAGAAACTCCATAACACACATATTTTAAAAAAAATGGATTTTACAATGTTAAACTTAACCTAATGGTACATGTGGAGCTGGAACTACTTCAGACCACACCGTTTTGTCAGTCAAATAATCACTTAGTTTATAGTACGCTTTTTTACATAGCGTTTGTTTAACGACATGTTTGAACTTTTTTTCTGTGAGATTCAAAATGTGGTCGGGTATTTTATTGTAGTAGCGAATACAGTTACCCATGAAAGATCTAGCCACCTTGCATAATGTATGTTTAGGAATTGCTAATTTATTTCTATTTCTAGTATTAAAGTTATGGTTATTGCTCTTTTTTGAATAGTAAAGATAGAGTCTATGTCAGCAGCACTACCCCACAGCAGAATGCCATAAGACATAATGCTGTGAAAGTAACTGAAATAGACAAGCCTGGCAGTGGGGATGTCTGTTAACTGTCTAATTCTTCTGACTGCAAAAGCTGCAGTACTAAGTCTGCTGGACAAAGCAGACTTAGTACTGCAGCTGCTGCACCTTCCACTGCTGGGAAAGGGTCTCAGAATAAGAAGGATTAGGCCATAGTCCACCGCGCTGGACAATTGCGTATTGGTGGAGTTAACATACCTTTGAGAACCTTTTTTTTAGGATCTCTTGAGTTCACGCAGGTTTCCTCACAATGTTTTCCTTCATCGTTAAAGCAAGTGATAAATAATTTAAAATATGCTCATAACTTTTAAAAATCAGAGGTGCCTGAGATTTGAACCTCGGACCCTTTGATCAAGAGGTCGAGTTTCAAGTTTCAATCATAAGGCTATCACGAGTCTTATATAAGTCAGCTGTTAACCACCCTTTATAAAATAATAAACAAACGCTTTCTACACTCACAGCCCCACACTAGGATTCCCTGTGTCGTGGGTGCCATGGACTCACACATAGACAAATACACAAACACCCAGACCCAGAAACAGAAATCTAAATTCATCATTTAGATATCTGTCTGGCCGGGGATCGAACCCGGGACCCTCTGCGCGTCGGACCGGTATGGTGGCCGCTCCGCCACGTGGGTCGTCGAACCCTTTCACAAAACGCAGAACGGCTTCACGCTAAAAATGGATGTCGTGGTGGTACCTCCCCGATAGAGGTGTACTAACTCTATCTTACAAAACCTGCAAGATAATTATAGGCTACATCAGTAAATTCAAATCCAGCATATTTAAGCAGCAGCAGTGTTAAGCGCTGCTGTGTTCTGGTTTGAAGGGTGTGGTAAGGGAGTCGTACTTTCCCAAGGCGTTCCAACTTAGTCCTTATGGATACGCATCGGTGGTCAAGATCAAGTAGGAATCTTCCTATCATCTTATCTGGGGTTGATTGCAAATGTCCATGTGCAGCAGTAGCCACTTACAATCAGGTGGACTGCTTGCTCGTATCCTACTTCTACTTTATTAGGATACCCTGACCTGTCTGAAACTGTTTCTTCTTTTCCAGGTCCCTAGCAAAGAAGCACGACAGTGGTGGTGGAGGCATTGACAGCATCACGATATCCACAGGGTCTGACAAGAAGAAGATGAAGAAAAAGAAGCAGAAGCCACCCAGGATCCACCTGGTCCAGCCATCGATGATGCCGATGGAGAAAGGTCGCGGGTTCAAATCCGACGCAAGCGACGTACAGTCTTGGGTTATTGGGAAGAATGAGAATGACAATTTTAAATCTGATGATGTTAAGGTTCCAGGGGCTCGGAAGGGCAGGGGGATCCTGACAGATGTGTGGAATTTAGGGGAGAAGGCCCTGGATGCTGTGGCAGAGCATGCGATTGAGAGTGACAACTCGGAGAATGGGATAGCTGATAAGAGTTCCTTCGAAGGTTGGTTGTGGTTTCGCATGATTAGTTAGATGTAGATTTTGAGTTATTCCTAAGTGTTTGGCCTAAATGTTAGGCGGTTGCTTAGCACACAAGAATATATCACCAACTAAGATGGTAATTAAGGACTTTAAGCATCACCTAAAGTAAACGAGTAATGGAATCCTAAATCAACGAAGTTTGACATAATATCGTCACTAAAAAGGCTTAAAGTCTAACACACAAAGAATCACATTTGCATGCAAGACCATTAGCCTTTCCAGTAACGATATGTTTGATTGTCATTATTGAAAATCTTTCAGTTTCACCATTACAACATTATCTTTACAGCGCTAATGTTACTGTGTTCTCTAAATGAAGCAGCAGGGGATCTAATTTAGTTCTCAAAACAAGAAACGGATCTTCCTATAGAGAACATCTTGTTTTATTTGAGTTGGTTACAAATGTCTATGAGCGGTAATACCAATTTCAGTAGCGTTGTTTTTGTCTCTAAACAAATCATTAGGCATTCCAACTTAGTCCTCAAAGTAAAGAATCAACTCTTTATGAGTTTCTTTAGTTACAAATAGTCATGGGCACACGACCATTTGTCTCTAAACAAAGCATGAGGCATTCCAACTTAGTCCTCAAAGTAAAGCATCAACTCTTTATGAGATTCTTTAGTTACAAATATTCATGGGCTCACGGCCATTTGTCTTTAACAAAGCATGAGGCATTCCAACTTAGTCCTCAAAGTAAAGCATCAACTCTTTAGAAGTTTCTTTAGTTACAAATATTTATGGGCACAAGACCATTTCCAGCATATAAAACTATGAAATGACACGGAGCGTCCTCGTTGCTATCACGCAACGTATCCGCTGCGAAAACGCTAACAAATCGCCGCTATTAAAATACTTTTGGCAATATTTACGCAATGTTTGATACTTAAAATATATGTTTTCGTTTTAGCATATTTATTGATAGTTCCAATTCACGGAACGGAGTGAAAGTGATCGGTAAACGACTTGAATTTTAAGCATGAGCATGGTTTGCATATATAGCATGCATGATTTTCTTTTTGAAAGTTTTATGTCTTGTTTTTAGTAGGCCTTACAAAGAATTCCTTAAAATATTTAATAAAATATATAGATTTTATTTCAAAGAATTTCTTAAGAATATTGCCTGACTTTTTCATATTGAATTTTAAGTTATTTTTGTTAATGATATTGCCGGATTTTTAGATATATAAATGTAGATAGATAAGTTCATTTATTTTTTAATTTAAATATTACGTTGTACACACAGGCTTACTTTTTGTATTAACTAACTAATTATTCAAGTAATGTAAGTAAAGTTATTTAACACAAAAATTAAGAGAACCATTTTTTCATACAGACATTTGAATGTTATTTATGTCAAAACATACTCAGACTTTTTTTAAATTATTAATTTAGGTTTCTTTTTTGAACGAAATTAAAAAAACTGATTTGTGAAAGTGATTTCTATAATAATTTTAGTCCTTGTATGTAATAGTTTCTATATAATAGGATTATAAAAAGAGAAATGTTTTATATTGAGTAGTAAATAGACATTATATTGCATGATATATATTATATTGCCGGTGATTCATATTGCACGTGCATATTGCATTTTAAGTAAATTTGAATGTTATAATGTCAAAACCTAGTCATTTTTTTATTACTTACTCGAGATTTTTTATAAAAAAACTGAACTAAACTTGTAAAAATAGTTTGTACATTCAGATAGTGCTCATATGTAATATTTTCTTTAATAATATTATGGAAAGTGGTTTGTTTATTATATTGCACGTGATTTACATATATTGCACGTGCATATTTTATTTTGAGTAAATTCATAGGGAGTCAATGGTCAGAATTTTTATTTCAAGTCATTTAAAAACAATTTGCTAGTACTTCGAAATGTGTTTAAAGGGTTTTTTATTTGTTTTTCAAATTACTTTTCATGTTCCATTATTTTTATAGCCTATTGCTGCTTTATCGTTTATTTATTGTGCGAGTATTTTCAAAAAATCTGTCTGATAGGTTCTTTAAATATTTTCGGAATAAAACAACTCTTCACTACGAGTATGTACACATTTTATATTTTTATTTAAATTTTCATATTTTTACCTCAACTTAACCTCACTCATATTAGGCATTACTGAGAAACAAATATTGTTTTAGACATGCCGGTAAGGTTTACTTACAGGCATAGAGCGTGTCAGACGCGTGTCGTGTCAGTTAAGATACTCAATATAGAAGACTATGCGTATTAACTTATTTATATTAGACCATATGTGTCAAAATATTGTATAGAAAAATATTATTAGTATATTTTCCTTTTATTAACCGATTTCAAAAAGTAGTAGGTTCTATTTTCGACTGTGTTTAAATATAAATATTGAAAATTAATTAATCAATTTCTAGAACAAAGAGGCAAAAAGAAGAAGAAGAAGAAGGCGATCCTCAAACTCTTGATCCTGGGTGCTGTGTTGAAAGCCAAGATCGGAACCTTACTCCAGATATTATCCTTTAAGCTTCAGGTAAGATTTTAGCTTTTTTTTTTTTTTTATAATAAAAGAGTAGCAGACGAGCATGCAGTCCACCTGATGGTAAGTGGCTACTGCCGCCCATGGACATCTGTAATAAACCCCAGATAGGATTAGATATTCCTACCTGAGGTCGGCCACAGATGCGCCGCTACCCCTGAGGACTAAGCTGGAATGCCTCGGAAAAGTCTTTCTCCCTTACCACACCCTTCAAACCGGAACACAGCAGCACCTAACACTGCAGTTATTAGGTAGAAATAGGTGTGGCGGTGGTGCCGCCGGAGTCGAACCACAAAGGGTTCTACCACCTTCAAATGTAGATGTAGCAAATATATAGGCCACCTGATGGTAAGGCACTGTTACCCATAGATATCTGTAACCAACTCAATATATGGGTTGAACCCAGGTGAACGACCCGCGTGGCGGAGCGGTTACCATACTGGTCTGACGCGCAGAGGGTCCCGAGTTCGATTCCCGGCCAGACAGATATCTAAATGATGATTAGATTTCTGTTTCTGGGTCTGTGTGTTTGTGTATTCTTTGTGTGTGTGCATGGCACCCATGACACAGGGAATCCTAGTGTGGGGCTGTGAGTGTAGAAAGTGTGTGTGTGTTCTACCCTTTTTTTCTTTACGAGGGGGAAACCTTCAACCCGACCATGCGGGAGCGACGCAGGTTATGTGGGATTTTTACCACACTAAAACCCGGTGGCGGTCCTCAACGCTTGTTGGAGAACTCCGAGATCTCCGACGGAACGCAACCGAAGTCCTGCAAGCGCGATGCCCCGATCGGGCTCTGCCCTTAGGGAGCACTTTTTGCTCCTCACACACCATTTGGTGTTCACGACGCTATGCGACGACACATACCGCCCAACTTGCCGGGGTCGCTTGCTGGACGGTTAGAGCTCCCACTCTTGCCGCCCGCAACCCCGGAAGCCCCCTTTTAGTCACCTCTTACGACAGGTAGGGTGTACCGTAGCCCTATTCTAGTCCTGGGACTACAGGGACAATAAACACGAGGTTCTACCTGAAGCCGTTCATATGCGTTGCCACTGAGGACTAAGGCCGCCTCATATGTAACTCAGTTATCCAGCAATTTTTAAATAATATTTTTTTATACTAATTACCATTTTTTTATACTAATTACCAATTTTTGGACCAAACCCTTTGAGCTTGTGATATGACACAGTGTAGTGTTAGTGAAATAGTGATAAGTGAATATTATAGTACGCAAGAACAATGTGTCTACTCCCTTATGTGTTAAAACAAAGAAGTGCAGTGTCAGAGGACGCCACCTTCATTATATGATTATTTAGCAGTTTAAGTTAGCGTAGAATTACTCATTAGTCATAAATTAGGGTAGATCGTAATTAATATAAAGTACCTATTAGTCACTTGGTACTTTATACAAAGAAAAAAAAATACTAATTACCAGTTGTATAATATATTTTTATTTTCCAGGTGAAATTCTTCATCATCGCTCTGATTGGCCTTGCTATTAACCTGGCAAGGTTCTGGGTGGAGCTGAAGCACAAGCATCAACAGCCTCAGAAGGTAAGGTAACTTTTTTATAATATAGAAGTAGCAGACGAGCATGCAGTCCACCTGATAAGTGATTGTCGGTTATGGACATCTGTAATCAACCCCAGATAAGATTAGATTCCTACCTGAGATTAGTCTCAAATGCGTTTCTATCCCTGAAGACTAAGCTGGAATGCCTCGGAAAAGTATCTCCCTTACCACATCCCTCAAACCAGAACACAGCAGCGCTTAACACTGCTGTTATGAGGCAGAAATAGGTGTGGCTTGTGCTGCCGGAGTCGAACCACAAAGGATTCTTCAATCTTTATGAAAACATGTTATATCTAATCTCAATACTTAATCGTAATCTTCTTTAATTACAAGAAGTAGTATAATTGTATTAATTAAAAACTGGATCTTGAGAGCACATAATTAAAACCACTTTAATTGCTAAAGTTGAGGTGGACTTTTGTATTGTAAAGTTATTTATTTACTGTTAACTTTATGGTAAAAATATATTTTTTAGGCGGTTCAAAAATCTCAGGGGCAGTATCATATCTTCTTATCCAAAGATAAACCTTCTTTTCTACTTTTTAGGGTTCCGTACCCTAAGGGTAAAAACGGGACACTATTATTAAGACTCCGCTGTCTGTCCGTCTGTCACAGAATTATATGTCTTGAATCTAAATAGATAGATACTTAAAATATTTTGTAACAGATCTATGGCCTATGGCCAGGTGTATAACATCTATGGCCACTATAACAATAACTACTAAAATATTACATTAAAATAAAAACGGAACACAGGTATTCATCAATTTATGTGTTGGACCATAAAATAACACACATTTTAAAGTTTTCACAAAATATGTTCGGTTCGCAATTAGCCAGTTATATATGAAATTCTCGTGTCACAATGTTAGTTACCGTACTCCTCCGAAACGGCTTTACCGATTTACACCAAATATTAGATGCCTATTCAGTAGGTCTGAGAATCGGCTACTATCTATTTTTCATACCCCTAAGTGATAAGGGTTGTTCACCCTTAACATTTTTTTATTTATATGGAAATACAACATTTGCCGGGTCAGCTAGTTTATTTACATAACATAATTCATTTAGCTACATGAGTAATCGCCGACTTTACACTCATTTGACAATAAAAAAAATCAAGTAATAATTTATTTCTTATGCTAATACGCTTATAACTTCTAAGTGCGTGTGATTAGAACCTAGGACCGTAGGCCGTAATTTATACTTGAAAACAGAATTCTTAATGACATTGCTGACCACGATTGAACATTCTAGGCCGACGGGAAGTTCCATATAGATTTGTTTAATTAATTAGTTTAATATACTATTACGTGATAATTATACATTATTTAAATATTGCAAATTAGATGGATGACGGCTTAAATCGAAATTTTACTAGTAATATTGAAGGTAATATTAAGCAAAGTCGGTTGCGGTCGGAATTTGGATGGGTGCCCGCTAGTGGTTTCAGGCGTTTCGGAGGATACGTTTAGTAATATTGGTGGTAAAGTTAAGCAATGTTGCGTCCGGTTGGAAGTGGGATGGGTGACCGCTGGTGGTTTTCAAGCGCTTCGGAGGACACGTTAGTTGGTTTCAATTGTATTGGGAAGGCAATTATTAAACCCGTATTATGGTGTAAAAAGGGAGACATTCTTATCCGAGGCGTTCCAACTTAGTCCTCAGGGGTAGCGGCGCATCTGCAGCTATTTCTGCCTCATAACAGCAGTGTTAAGTGCTGCTGTGTTCTGGTTTGAAGGGTGTTGTAAGGGAGACATAATTATCCAAGGCGTTCCAAAGTCCTCAGGGGTAGCGGCGCATCTGTGGCCGACCTCAGATAGGTAGAAATCTAATCTTATCTGGGGTTGATAACAGATGTCCAAACGGCAGTAACTTACCATCAGGTGGACTGCATGCTCGTTTTACTTAGATTAGATTAGAAAATTTAAAGTTAATTGTAAATTAACAAAGTTTCTACAGAGTGAAAATGTGTTAACATTATGTTAATTAAATGTTAATCTTGTTTTCAGTCTTATAATGTTAATTGCGATGTTAAAATTTTCACTTAACATTATCTTTTCATCTTTGGATACGCATTGACCAGAACAGTTTTTATAATTATCTAACACAAATATCCGGATTCGATTCCGACAGCAAAATTTTTGGGGATGACAAGAAAGCAGAAAACGTCTGCTTTTTTGTCATTCCCAAATGTCATGCTGCGTTTATTGGAGTTTATTGGAGTTTACTCCTTAAGAAACGATTTGAGTTATAAGGCCCGGTACGGAAATTTTATGAGGAGTAAAATCAAGTGTAACACGAAAAGTTGAGGCGTAACGGTAACCAAAATATGAATCAAGAGTGCTTTTATTAATTTAAAATACAGTAAGTTCAAATCCCATATGAAAGTAATTATTACAATAAAAATAATTAGCAATATATAAAACATTAAAACGTCATTAACTAATTTGTTTACATTTTTGCATAAATTAAGTTATAGGTTTGATCATTTATAAACACTGTGAAAAATATGAACATTGGCGCCATAATATGATTAACAATCTTTTAAGAACGTTTTTAAAGAAGAGTAACATATAAAATCAATAAGCAATTGAATAAGATATAATATTAGCAAAATAAGTTTTTAACATAAAGAGGCTTTTGTAAGTTACTGATATATTAATTTAACTTATAAAAATGGATGCATTATTGATCAGCACCATCTATCAACGATAAACGGGCAAAATCAAAACAGTATTATTTAATATTTATTACAGAATTATTGCTAATGAATTATGTTCAAAATAAGTTATATAAAATTAGCAATACGTTTTAAATGAAATCTAGAATTATAAAACATTCAGAAACAATCTAAATTACATATAATAACATGTTTATTGAGTCTCATATAAATTTCATCCGTAAATTGCAACAAGGATATTTTATAGATGGCAAAGAAATTATAATTATTAAGTTTTAAGTTATAAAACGTTTAACATTGTTTTAAATATATATATAATTATATTATATTAAAATTTACTTTAATATAAACAATTATATTAAGTTACCATTATAATATTTGGAACCAAAATACATAGATTGATAAACTTGCAAACTTACAATTTATAAAACTTGCCACTAGATGGCGCTATTTTATATTATTTTGTAACATACTTTATGTAATACGCATTATTGAAGTTATATAAATAATCCGAATAATTACAGATATATGTTTGTTTCTCTTATCATTTTAGCAGATGCGTTCATTTACCTACCCTTTTTTCTATTCGATATATATCATAATTATCATTCGTAAGGAGTAAACTCCAATCGTGCGTCGTAGCTGACACACACACACTTTTTTTTTTTCTAAGGGTTCCATGCCCAAAGGGTAAAAACGGAACCCTATTACTAACCCTTTGCTGTCCGTCTGTCACAAAGCTATATCTCTTGAACCGTATTAGATTGACACTTGTTTTTTTACAGAGTATGTATAACGGAGGCCGGTATAACAACAAATACTAGAAATAAAAAAGTTGAAAATAAATGGGGGTCATCACAAAAGAAACCGCTGTTTTCCTTATATATACTCGTATTAACTTATATATATAGATATAAAATGCTCATGTCACAATGTTAGTTACCGCACTCCTCCGAAACGGCTTTACCGATTTTCACCAATTTTTATATGCATATTCAGTAGGTCTGAGAATCGGCTACTATCTATTTTTCATACCCCTAAGTGATAAGGGTTGTTCACCCTTAACATTTTTTTATTTATATGGCAACACAACGTTTGTCGGGTCAGCGAGTTTTTTTATAGAATATGAATAACGGTGGCCGCTATTACACCAAATATTAAAATAAAAAGTTGAGAATAAATGGGTTTGTATGACGACCGTCGTACAAGAACCTATTTTAGACGTTTTTCGCTTTATCTATTAAACCTTAATAAAATCTACCAATACGCACTTGGCCAGCGCGGTGGACTATGGCCTAATCCTTCCCATTCTGAGAGGAGACCCGTGCACAACAGTGGGACAGTAATGCGTTGATGATGATGAAAAATAGGTGTGACGTTGGTACCACGGTTGAAACATACCAGTTTTTATCATTTAGCAATTACTAATTTCATAAAAAATATATAGATATTTTAGTAGATAACTAACTTAACCATAGAAAATCAATTTCATGCTTAAATAATTTAAAATTATGTAGATGATGTCTATTTAAGTACTTTCACTATATACAGTGTATATAAATTGGTTAATGCATGTATGTTAGTTTCTCCAACGAATGAAAGTATCAAACATTCGGCAATATTGATTAGGGTTGGCACTTGCTTTTTGAAAATAATTAACGCAACACTTTTCTATTACTTTTTAAAGGATTTTTATGAAATTGTGAGGAGGAAAAGTGTCAACTACAAATTAACTGTTGGTTGTAATTCAACCTAAAAATATATTATGCAACTGCTAATTAAGTAATCCGAAATATTATCAATATAAAGTTTTTTTTTTATAAAATCGCGACAATAATCACTCCATAGCATTTATTTTCTCTCCTTGCAAATCATATTAGTTTCTATCACAACAGATTTGGTTTTTTACTATCAAATTTACTCCACCCCGGGCGCCCCGTCATGGGGCGGCAAAATTAGGTTTTACGTATTATTTAATACTTTTTTTTATACAGGAAACTCAGTTTCGTCTCTAGGCGGCACGTTTAGGATGCGGCAAAATCAATAAAAGGTTAAATAGGACGACCGTTTTTTCCCGACGATGGCGGCAAATACATATGCAGTCCCGGGCGCGGCCATCTTTTAATAATTTATCGCTCCGACTACAGAAATTGTAGAGATAAATTATATTTTTAATCCAAATTAGAAGAAAGGGACTATTTTATGAGCAGTTTTAATCCAAATTAGAAGAAACATACTATTTTATGAGCAGTTTTATTCCAAATTAGAAGAAACGGTCTATTTTATGAGCAGTTTTAATCCAAATTAGAAGAAACAGACTATTTTATGAGCAGTTTTAATCCAAATTAGAAGAAACAGACTATTTTATGAGCAGTTTTAATCCAAATTAGAAGAAAGGGACTATTTTATGAGCAGTTTTAATCCAAATTAGAAGAAACGAACTATTTTATGAGCAGTTTTAATCCAAATTAGAAGAAACGGACTATTTTATGACTTCATTGTGTAATTATTATAATACTACATTTTTTATGATTTACACTAACTGATTCAATGATTTTTTTATTACTTTAATTGCCATATTTAATCTCAGATTTTAAAAAAAAAATCCATTTGCTTTTAGGAAATAATTGTAACAAACTTTTGGCAACCCTACCAAAACCGTAATAAACCAGCAATTAATATGAAAGCAAGTGTACGACACACTTTATATACATTCAGTGATAAGTGTCGAGTGTCGTTATTAAAGATTATACTTTCATTCGTCACGCAGTGTACGACATGACAATGAGGTATCATACTGTGGGCCTGTGAAAAGTATAATTGTCTAACATAGTTATAATACTGTGAAAAGTGTAATCTTGGTATTGTGTCAATCTTAAGATTAGTTCAAAGTTGTGATTGGTCGTTAAGATAGAATAGATTTGCTTCATTCAAGGCATTAAAATTTTTCTTTAATCATTTTTTTAATAATATACGAGCATGATTGTGTTGTACGATCAAAACAAAGTAAGTTAACATAAAATTAAGTTTATAACCATATTTGCACGCCGTAATGGTAAAATAAGAGGATTTTTGTATCTTAGGACAGATTAAACCAGAGTTTTGTACCTTATTTGGCAAATAAAGATGTTTTTGATTTGATTTGATTTGATTTGATGCATTCCACCTGATGGTAAGTGGCTACTGCCGCTCATGGACAACTGTAATCAACGCCAGATAGAATTATATTCTTATCAGAGGTCGGCTACAGATGCGCCGCTACCCCTGAGGACTAAGCTGGAACGCCTCGGAAGTTATGTCTCTTTACGACTCCCTTCAAACCAGAACACAGCAGCGCTTAACACTGTTATTAGGCAGAAATAGGTGTGGCGGTGGGGCCGCCGGAGTCGAACCACAAAGGGTTCTGCCACCTTTTAACGAAAACAAATAATAAAATTATTATATTGGCAGTATTTTTGCCATGCGATACTTACTAGGCAACTTTGTGGTGTCAATCTTTCATATTGTGCCCAGCAGTGGGAATAAGTTGATGGTGTGGGAGCGAAGTTTATCTATATTGAGACCGCGTTACTAGGCCACCAGAGGTCACTCCGTGAAAGTGAATTGAGGTGTCAGTAGGGTGAATGAAAATTACTACATTTGTACTACGTGCAAAGTGCGAAATGAACTTGGTAAAGAAATGATGCAAAGTCACTCACTCAGTTTTTTTTTTAAATAAACGCTTTCTGCACTCACAGCCCCACACTAGGATTCTGTGTCGTGGGTGCCATGGACACACACATAGACAAATACACAAACACCCAGACCCAGAAACAGAAATCTAAATTCATCATTTAGATATCTGTCTGGCCGGGGTCGAACCCGGGACCCTTTGCGCGTCGGACCGGTATGGTGGCCGCTCCGCCACGCGGGTCGTGATGCAAACTCACTCAGATTGAATTTCACACACGTCAGAACTTATTTTAACAACTCTTTCCTCACGATGTGTTCACCGTTTAAGCAAGTGATAATTAATTTCTAATACGCACATAACTTTGAAAATCTAAGGGGTGCGTTTTCTAACGATGTTTTCCTTCGCCGTTTAAGCAAGTGATTATTTACATTGACGCATATTACTTTGAATAGATAGGTGCGTGACAGGATTTGAACCTCGGACTCTCCGATCGAGAGGCCGATGTTCACACTGACGTATCATTTTTTAATTGCTGATATTCTATCCCTCGCGAACAGTAGGTACTTTTTGTCGGGATTAAAGGTACTTTTGTGGACCCTTGACAACATGTGTACAACACTTCACGACAAACCGTTATATATATTATATTATTAGTTAGTTTTGATAAGTAAAACAGAAAGGTACTTCACCGCCTTGAAATTGAATGAAGCCACAAAAGGATGATTTTATTATTTATTGTTTGGATTATTGACAAAAAACATTTACGCATGAATAACTAATATTACGTAATTTACGTAATAATAAGTATTTCATTATTTAGAGACGTTTTAGAACGGAGACGTGGCAACACTTTTTTACGCAATTCAATTCTAAAAACTTGTAACACTTTCTTGTTAGGAGTGATCAATCTATGTATTTTACACAAATTTAGTTAGTTTAAAGATATGTAGCCTGCATGCCTTCATACCATAATTATGACAAGAGAAACATATTTGATCGTGCTAATTACCTACTTGCATTTCATTAGGCACTATGTTTGAGCACAGACGGACGTGCGTACTGAGAATATTAATATATAAAACATATTTACCTACGACTCACTTCCTTTGCGTGTCAGTGACACGCGGCGGAGGGTAATGTTTGTCGAGTGTATGTATGTCTTATTCTTTGGCATTACAGCCTAAACGGATGGTAACATTAGTAACATATGAGGTGTCGTTGGATTCGTCTTAATTATTGAAGTTTTAAAGCCTAGAAGGTGGTAGAACCCTTTGTGGTTCGTCTCCGGCGGCGCCACCGCCACACCTATTTCTGCCTCATAACAGTAGCGGTAAGCGCTGTGTTCTGGTTTGAAAGGTCTGGTAAGGGAGACATACTATTCCCAGGCGTGCAAGCTTAATCTTCAGGGGTAACGGCGCATCTGTGGCCAACCTCGGGTAGGAATATCTAATCCTATCTGGGGATTACAGATTTCCATGGGCGGCTGTAATCACTTACCATCAGGTGGATTGCACGCTGGGATGCTCCTATATTAGAAAAATGTTTATATTTTGAAACTAGGCGGTTTTTTGTACTTATAATTCGCCAGTATATGCTTATAAAATACTATATGAACATGCAATCCACCTGATAGTAAGTCACTATCGTAAGTCGATATCTGAAATAAGATTGGAGACTTTTTTACTTTATAGGAGTAGCAAACGATCATGCAGTCCACCTGATGGTAAGTGGCTACTACCGCTGGACATCTGTAATCAACCCCAGATACGATTAGATTCCTACCTGAGGTCGGCCATAGATACGCCGCTACCCCTGAGTACTAAGTTGAAATATCTCAGAAAACAAAGTCTCCCTTACCAAACCCTTCAAACCAGAACACAGCAGCGCTTAACACTGCTGTTATGAGGCAGAATTGGGTCAGTGGTGCTACAAAGAAACCACAGAGGGTTCTATCATCTTACTCTTTAAAAACATTATTAATATAACTCAGGCAGGTGTCCTCGCTGTTTATCCACTATTAAGCAAGTTCTGTTGTAGCTCATTATCATCATCACCGACTCATTACTGTCCCACTGCTGGGCACGGGTCTCCTCTCAGAATGAGAAGGATTAGGACATAGTACACCGCGCTGCCCAAATGTGTATTGGTAGACACCATACAACCTTCGAAAACTGTTTTTTTTTTAAGACTTAGGGTTGCAGGTTTCCTCACGATGTTTTCCGTCACCGTTTAAGCAAGTGATAAATAATTCTAATACGCACATAACTATGAAAAATCAGAGGTTCCGGGGATTTGAAGTTTGAACCTCGGACCCTTCGATTAAGAGGTCAAATTTCTTAACCACTAGGCTATCACTGCATATATCTGTTGTATCTTTGTACACAATTCAATAAGTAATCGGTTGTCAAACGCAACTTTCTGGCATCAATAACAGTTGATCAGATACAGGTTGTGCAGGGAAAGCTAGTGCGTCTATTATTTAAAGTAATAAACGTTAATTCGTCATTGCTACAAAATTATAGAGTTGGATTGCCCGGAGCTGTGGCCAGGTTTGGCTTAAACAATTACTTATGTACCTACGTTTGACATCAGAAATATACAGTAGAATTGTAAGGGCTTAGCCCTGCAGCGCGGAAGACTTATTAATTTATGTCTAATCCTAATATTATAAATACGAATGTGAGGACTGCATGCTCGTATGCTATTCCTATTGTTACAGACACATCACATTGATTCATTTTTATCATAATTTAGGTATAGTCTACGCCAAACTGCTAGTCCGCTCTGAAGTGGTTGCGAGCAGGTGTAGTCATACAACTTGCTATGGCGACGCGATTCATTTCTATATTCAGAGCGGACTAGCAGTTTTACGCGGACTATACTTAACTTTTTAAATACTTTTCTATTTTATATTTTTGTAATATTCAGTCATGCTTTGAGTTATGAATAGTCAACTGATTTTTGCAATACCTTTAATAATGGAAGTGTGATAAATAAGAGGATAAAGATGCATTATTGTAAATGTTAATAATTATGGAAGAATATATTGTATTTCTGAGCGTTTTAATATTACGTATATTATAAAAGAAACGGATGTAATATTTTTTGATATCGGTATCCGAAGTGTCATATTCATTATAGTGGTGGTAGAACTTTTTGTGGTTCGACTCCGGCGGCACCACCGCCACACCTATTTCTGCCTAATAACAGCAGTGTTAGGCGCTTCTGTGTTCCGGTTTGAAGGGTGTGGTAAGGGAGACAGACTTTTCCGAGGCGTTCCAGCTTAGTCCTCAGGGGTAGCGGCGCATCTGTGGCCGACCTCAGGTAGGAATATCTCATCCTATCTGGGGTTGATTACAGATGTCCATGGGCGGCAGTAGCCACTTACCATCAGGTGGACTGCATGCTCGTCTACTACTCCTATATTAAAAAAGAACAAAATGTCATAACATCCCTACTACATAAGTCGGAATCCGCGCTTCTTTCAAATTAAACTAATTCAGAACGTCATTCGTTCCAGGTGATATACTATGAGCATGCACAGCATCAGCACCACTATGACCATGAAGAGGAGCCTGGCTGGGGACCCTGGTCCAGGAGTATGGAGCCAGAGGTAAGATCTTAACGTGTAACGCCATCTGTTGACAGAATGCGAAAAGTATTATAACTCGTCGCAGTGATTCAACGGAAATAAAGCCAAATAGAAAATAAACTTTACTTTATTATACCAAGTAAAATATCGCATATCTAAGTTATAATATATACCAAATATAACATTAATTATTTTCAATTTTAATGAATTATATTTAATTTTTGATTTGATAAATAATTTGAAAACAGCGTTTATGTACTACAAAGCTTACCTATATATACATAATTATATGTATGTTCATGTTTGCGTTTCTGCGTTTTTTTTAAATCTCGAAATTAATTTTGGAGATTTATTAAAAACTACCCTTTGCCCACGGCTTCGCCCGCGTTTAAAAGAAAATAATATAACATACTAACATACATAAAACGTACCTTCAACTTTGTTAAAGATTATCATTTGATCAAATGCATAGTATACGATTCAATCCTTACTAATATCGATTAAACTAATCGATGTTTTGGGGCCAAAAGATCGATTCTCCGATTAATCGATTTTAGATCGCCATACCTATTTCCCGTGGGATTTCCGGGATAAAAACTATCCTATGTCCTTTCTCGGGTCTCAGACTATCTTTGTACAAAACTTCATTAAAATCGGTTCAGTGGTTTGGGCTGGTTTGTGAAGAAGAGACAACCAGACAGACAGACAGACAGACAGACAGAGTTACTTTCGGATTTATAATATTAGTAAGGAGTAAGGATAAGGATTGTAGATAAATGTAGGAGATTGTCTAAACTACATTTAAAAGCAATAGCCCGTTATTTAACATGATTTGTATTCACATACATGGATACGTGGATTTATGTTAAGATTTCACTATTTTTTAATAAACAGTCATAGATTAGTAAAGATTACTCACTCCTAACAAGAAAATGTACCCAGTTTTGAGAATTGAAATAGTTGCGTAAAAAAGATTTGCCACGTCTCTGTGCTAAAATGTCCTTAAAATAATTGAAATAATTATTTACTTATTACGTAAATTACTTAATTATTACGTAAATTAGTTATTTATTCGTAAATTTTCTCTAAAGATGTCTTTATTTGTCAAGGATTCAAAAAAAGAACTTACTAAAATAAGCCGTTTGTGGCTTCATTCAATTTCAAGGCGGCGAAGTATCTTTACTAATCTATGTTAACAGTATGAATGTTTTATTTAATTTAATGATTTGTGACACATACTTAATATTAATTTTGACTTTCTGCGCTACTTACGAATATAAAATTTACCTATGCCAAATCTCACACTTCTCTGTGGCGCGCAATATTTGTAAGTCATCCAAAATTTTCGCCTCGTCAATGTTATTATAATAAATTATTTATGATTTCCAGGACGCAGAAGCAGATGAACACGTAGAACTAAGCAATGGACCTTACAGGGCACAGGAACGGACCCAGCCCTACTCCCCGGTCCGGCCCTTACTCACCCTTTCATAGGACCTATGCCTTCTCTTTCTGATATAAGTCAAATACAGCATGTATAGTCTAATATTATATTTAAATTATTTGAAGTGTTTTCATCACACCTATTAGGCCTCATAACAGCAGTGTTAAGCACTGCTGTGTTCTGGTTTAAAAGGTGGTAAGGGAGACATACTTTTCCGAGGCGTTCCAGCTAAGTCCTCCGGGGTAGCGGCGCATCTGTTGTCGACCTCAAGTAGGAATATCTTATCCTATCAGGGGTTGATTACAGATGTCCGGCAGTAGCCACTTACCATCAGGTGGACTGCATGCTCGTCTGCTACCCCTATATTATAAAAAAATATAAAGTACAAATGAAACTATTTAAATCATATAACTGTTTAAAAAGGTCAGTATCGAATATTTTAAAAAGTCAACTTATAAACTTAAACAACCTTAATAAATTATTAGTAATGATTCATATAAACATCATCATTAGTGTCAATATAACTCATAATTAAGCTTTACTTTACATTATTAATTTATTTTAACTTTTAAGTTAACGTGGCTATTATTTTTAACTTAATAAGTGAAAAGAAATGGTATGTGACTGATTTTACTACGTTTTTATTAGCTTGCTTTGTATGTGTATTGTTCTAGACATGTATGTATGTATGTATGTAATGGAATCTTTGAAATAGACTTTGCATGGTCAGTTTACTTCAAAACTTTGAACAATTATCAAGAACCGCTCTCGCACGCGGGTACATAGCTGCGTTAGTGTGCCCTTACGTTACGGAGTATATGCTAACTAAACCTGTGCGCAACTTCAGAGCGGACTAGAAGTTTGGCGCGGTACACCCTGGTACATTTGACGTTAATCATACAGATTTATGGTGTCGATTTTTGGTTGTCATTTTGAAGAAATCATTTTTATGATTTTCCGATCACCCCAAAATAAGTTTTACTTCAATAATAACCATTTAAAAAATTTAATAGAAAAAAATCTTCTTTTGACTTATACCAATAGCCTCTGTTGACTAATCAATATATTTATTATTAATTTTAAGTTTATTTATTAATTTATTTTAACAGTCCGTGTAAATGTTAAATTAAAACTAGAATTAAGTTGAAGCCATAGCTCGAGTTTATTTATTGTCTGTGTTCGTTTTATTTATTGAATAAATTATTTTTGAAAGTTATTGTGATTTTATTGATCAAGAACAATCTAACATTTTGACAAGTCCGCCATTTTGGAAAATGTCATTTTGGCGGTAAGTAACGGAACACATTAATTGACGGGATCAGTGATTAGGATGAATAAATATTCTGTAATCTTACGCGAATACTTTTAGAGATATTTGATCATCGTCCGTTATTATTTATTAATTATCAATATATTGCATAGTTATCGCCAAACTGCTAGTCCGCTCTGAAGTTGTTGCGAGCAGGTGTAGTCATACAATTTGCTATGGCGACGCGATTCATTTCTATATTCAGAGCGGACTAGCAGTTTTACGCGGACTATACTCTTTTCCTACCAAAGATCCACACTAGACAATTTCTTCATATTGACAAATTCGATCGTACCGTAGAAAATGGATAGATTAAATATTAATAATGGACTTATATTTCACATTTATCTCAAGGAACACGCTATATTCTGATTTGAAGGGTGTAGTAGGTAGAACAACTTAGATGAAACCTTTTAACTTAGTTCTCAGTAGTAGCAATACATTTATTCCATACCTAGATATATAAAGCCAAAAATCCTACTTAGCATTGATTACATATGTACAGACAGTGTAACCAAAATTTACTTCAATTGATACTTAATTTTTTATCATGTCAGGTCATAAGATTAAACTTTACTAGAATAGAATACAAGATACTTACTAGAATAGAACTAGAATTATAATTTACTAGAATCTACATATTAATTTTGAATTTTATTTATGACAATAAAATAAAACAATCGTTTATAAAACCAAAAATATATTCTTTTATTAGTACATACATATTCTAACACGAAATCAATGCGTACAAGTGCAAGCACTGAGAGACAACCACCCTACAACCCCAATACTATCGGGGTGAATATTTTGGATTCTCCGGCGCGTACGTGAAACTCCTCAACTCGTAGGAAACCCCATTTTGATTCTCATACCCGAATTCTTTCATCTCATTCTTCATTTCTGAGTCGAAGTCGCTACAGCCGCCGAAGACGCGATTCGGCGTCCGATTGGAGTTTGCAACGCTCTGATTGGTCGATTCAGTTTTCTCGGAATTCTCTCGCTTCTGATTGGTCGATGTGGACGCGACCTCGCTCTGATTGGCCGGCGGGCGGAATAAGGCGGAATGTGCCGTGGCCGTGTCGAGATCGGCCTTCCTAGATACTATTATACGAATGTCTGTGTGCAAATACAATTTTCCCGATTTGGATGTCATGAATCTGAAATGAAAGAAAAAATACATATTATTCAACTGTCAAAGCTACATTTATATACACAAATACAAGTTTTATACATCCAAACCAGAAGGCAATAATTCAGACGTTTGCTAGGCTATTTTTGATTTTTACCTATAAATTACTCATATAGTATATATTTGTAATCACCGGACGCTAAATGACTCATAAAGTACATATTTGTAACCTCACGCCCTAGGGTTCTTAAATTTTCACCTAACGTCCACACTACTAACCCTTTCGTGCACCTTAAAATCCATATAAGGCCTAAAAACCTGTAAAACCTACCTAAGATCCCTTTGAAACCTAATAGTAGACCTAAGAACTCAACTGATATGTGTATAACTAACCCTTATGTGGACCTAAAAACCCTATGGTGTACCTAAAACCCTCAAATGGACCTAAAAACACTTTTGTGAACCTAAAAACCAGTTTGTGGACCTAAAAATCCTTTTGTGGCCCTAAAACCCAACAATGGACCTAAAAACCCTTTTGTGTACGTAAAACCCTCAAATAAACCTAAAAACCCTTTTGTGGAGCTAAAAATCCTTTTGTGGACCTAAAATACTTTTTTTGGCCCTAAAACCCTCCTGTGGATCTAAATACCCTTTAATGGACATAAAGCCCTAAGAACTGACCTGAGATGTATGAGATACCGCAGCCACTTGTGCAGCTGGCTGGGCTTGGGCGGGTCGGCCCCGGCCGGCATGTACAGCGTCCTCTGGCGGAGGAAGGTGCGCGCCATCGCCGGCATGCTGGTCAGGTCGTACAGCACCACGAACATCTTCACCAGGGTGCCATGAGGGTTGAAGAGAGAGACTTGGATGGTGCCGGAGCGGGCGACACGGTAGCCGCCTGGACCGAGATTTATGTGGCCCTGGTGACAAAAATAAATATTAGATTAACTGTGAATTTTCAAAGAGAGTGAAGAATTGGAATTAGGTAGTAACTTATTTTAGCAATGTAATTTCCATTCAGACCCCTGACCCCCATGTCATCAAGAAAAAAACTAATGATAGCCCTCACCAAAGGAGGTTAGGGGTTTAAATTCTTAGGAGCTTATGATGAGCCATCATAACAATTTTTTACGATTTATTATGCTTTCCACACTCATAGCCCCACACTAGGATTCCCTGTATCGGAAGCGCTATTAGCACACTGAGACAAATACAGAAACACCCAGACCCAGAAACAGATACCTAAATTCATCATTTAGAAATCTGTCTGGCCAGAGATCGAACCCAGGACCCTATGCGCGTCAGACGGGCAATCTGACTGTTCCGCCGCGCGGGTTGTCATATATACCTATACATATATAAAGGGTGAATCTCCATAAAGTGCACATATTGAAACAGGCAAAATTAAACCGCATTTTGTCGACAAAAAAAAATTAAGAAATAGTACATTACAATACGAGGACGAAAAATTTTTTTCTGACAAGTGTGAGTTTGCAGGCCGAGCCGCAGGCGAGGACTGCAATCACACGAGTCAGAAAAACATTTTTCGTCCGCGTGTTGTATAAAATTTTATATTACGGGGTCGGAAATGGGTGTTTTGCGCACGCGAAGCGTGCGTAAAACGTCCATTTACGCACGCCGTGATATAAAAAATTTTTTTTTGGGTTTTACGACCTTTTGAAGTTTTTTTTTTGGAATTATGCACCTAAAGTAAATTAATCGCTATAACTTTTGAACTAAAAGAGTAATCATGTTCAAACAAAAATTACAATGAATGCCAATTATAGGCCGTACTGATCCATGAAAAAAAAAACAAAAAAGTTTATCTTCCCAGAAAAAAATAGTCAGATTAGTGTGAAGAAAGCAATTTTTTTAGGTTAAATTTCAGTAATCGTGAATTTCCTCAAAATAATCTAGGCTTTGTTTGAACCTGATAACCCTCTTAGTTTAAAAGTTATAGCGATTTATTTACTGCAATTCCCAAAAAAAAAATTCAAAAGGTCGTAAAACCCAAAAAAAAAAATTTAATTTTTTTTATATTTTTTTTGTCGACAAAATGCGGTTTAATTTTACCTGTTTCAATATGTGCACTTTATGGAGATTCACCCTGTATAATATACATCTAAGTAAATAAACTACTCACCATATAAGGTGCGTTGGTACCACCAGGGGCATAGAAGAACACGGTAACAGGCAGACGTTCGTGGGGCGGACAGAACGCACCAGAGGCGCCCAACTCCGCCGTGAAGCCAGCGACGGTAGCCACTGGTTCCAAACGACCTTTAAGGGCTGACTCTTCGAAGCTACCTGTAATGGGAGAAAATATTGTTTTAATGGATGGATATTATCTAATATCACACCAATTGTTGTAAGAAGCAGTTTTTGTGTATCGACTGGTTTCCGGCTGACTTACGAGTATATATATACCGTACATATGATACGATCATCTTAGTCCTAAGGAGCGGCAAAACATCTGTGATTGGTTTCAAGTAGAACCTCATTCCTTTAGTACAGAATTGGTCACAGATGTCCATGAGTGGCAGTGACCACGATCAAGTGGATAGCCAAGAAGTTGTCTTACCTATTGGGACTGTAAAATGTGATCATTTACCAAGTGTAGCTCAATAAAACGTGATGGTATATCATGAGTGAGCTTAACCTGTGCTGGACCCAATCTCCACAAAGCGTACCATTTACTAGTGTTATGAGAGAAGTATGAGTGGCCTTGTCAATCCTAGCCCAGTAAAGCGTAAAGGTTATATCATGAGTGGACAAATCTCTTATTTAAACAACAGAGTCCAACGAGTGCAACTAAATGGAGCATTATCAGCAGGCTCTAATATTAAAATAGGTGTACCTCAGGGCTCCATCCTTAGTCCGTTTCTATTTTCTGTTTATATCAATGATTTGCCATATGTAGTAAAAGATTTATCTGAGATTGTTTTGTTTGCTGATGACACTTCCTTGGTGTTTACAGTAAAACGACAATCACAGGATACGAACGACATTAATGAAACTCTTTGCTTGATTCAGAACTAGTTTGATGCAAATAACCTACACCTGAATTCTAATAAAACCAAATTTATTAAATTTATGCTATCAAATGTAAGGAGTACGGGGATGAATGTCGCTCTAAATGCGAGACTTTGCAATCTGTCAATGAAACTTTTCTTTAACCATTATTCCATTGATTCTAAACTCCAGTGGGGTCCCCACATCTCTGCTTTGTCCAGCAGACTTAGTACTGCAGCTTTTTTAGTCAGAAGAATTAGACAGTTAACAGACGTCCCCACTGCCAGACTTGTCTATTTCAGTTACTTTCACAGCATTATGTCTTATGGCATTCTACTGTGGGGTAGTGCTGCTGACATAGACTCTATCTTTACTATTCAATAAATATAGTTCAAAAAACTAAAAAAACACGCTTTTATGATAAAATCAACTATAAAGTAGAAAATAATTTTCAATCTAGGAATCAATTAAGGAACACTAAATTGTATAATTGTAAAAAAAGCGTGGAGTGCTCCACTTATCAATTTTCGAAAAGCACCCCACACTTTTTTCACAATTATACAATTCACTGTTCCTTAATTGATTCCTAGATTGAAAATTATTTTCTACTTTATAGTTGATTTTATCATAAAAGCGTGTTTTTTAGTTTTTTGAACTATATTTATTTTATTAATTTTTAGTATTTGTTGTTATAGCAACCATCATTATGCATCGTCTGTAAAAAAATCAAGGGTCTATCTATTACGGTTTAAGAGATAAAGTCCTGTGACTCTCGAACAGACAGCGGAGGGTTTCGTTTTATCCTTTGAGTACGGAATCCTAAAAATCATTCTACAAGATGGCATTATAGATATGTTTCAGTACATTTGAGTTCTAGGGAAATAACATTACTATTTTTTTAAAGCTAAAAATCAATCTAGTAACTTTGCCTGAACGCTCCATAAGGCGCTTTCTCTCGCCTCGAAAATCGTTAATCCTGAGGATATTGATAAGGACAATGGTACAAAATTATTAAAATCGTGTATTGTCATCGGTTTTTGATAATTCTTCAAAATTTTGAATTAAACTGAACGTTCAAAGTGGATAGAAATCGGGCTCAAAGATTCCGTTACTGTTACGTACATACATACAAACGTACAACCCAAGCTAATAAAAGCGTGTTAAAAAAGAACAATAAGGTCAATATATAGTCTGCGGCGTGATGAGTCCCTGAGAAAACTGTTTCCCACTGTTAATATATTTAAGGTACATAGTCAATACATCTATGAAAATATTATGTATGTAAGAAAACACACTGATATGTTTGAAAAAAAAATGTAACCACCATAACTTTAATACTAGAAATAGAAAAAAATTAGCAATTCCTAAACATAGATTATGTAAGGTGGCAGATCTTTCATGGGTAACTGTATTCGCTACTACAATAAAATACCCGACCTCATTTTGAATCTCACAGAAAAAAAGTTCAAACATGTCGTTAAACAAACGCTATGTAAAAAAGTGTACTATAAACTAAGTGATTGTTTGACTGACAAAACGGAATCTGAAGTAGTTCCAGCTCCATATGTACCATTAGGCTAAGTTTAACATTGTAAAAAGCATTTTTTTAGAAGATGTGTGTTATAGAGTTTCTTTCGCCGCTTCTTCTCCATAACGAAACACTTTGTAAAGTGGTGGTAGTTGTATTGACATTAAAAAAATGTTCTGTAAAGAATCTATCCTTACTAATATTAAAAATCCGAAAGTAACTCTGTCTGTCTGTCTGTCTGGTTGTCTCTTCTTCATGCCTAAACCACTGAACCGATTTTAATTAAATGAATCGTAAACTATGCATTCGATCAAGTGATGGTCTTTAGCAAAGTCGTTGTCCATGAGCCCACGAAGGTTTCAGAGTTGGTACGATCAATTTTCGCCAGATGGTGCCACTTTCATTCCGTACGAATTTTCAGTTTTATGTATGTTAGTATGTCATATTATTTTCTTCGAAACGCGGGCGAAGCCGCGGGCAATAACTAGTTTAAAATAAAAAAAATGATTTCATTTGATTTGGACTCACCCAGTAGGCCAGTGCTGGGTCCGATCCGCAGTTTCCGTGTGCGATCACGACGTCTTGGCGGCGGCGCGCGCGGCTCGCTCGGCGCCGCAGCGGCCGGCGACGGCGGGGAGATCGGGTGGAACAACGCACTGAGGAAGAAATATATCATTTTACACCGGCTACAAGTCGGCTACCGAAAGACGCCGATCTATACATTGTTTCAAAATATTTTTGAAAAATAAATATAAATGTGTTTTGTATCGAATAAATTAAGAAAATGTTTTAGTAAAAGTCTTTATAATTAAATTACAAAAGATATTAGAATGTCAAAAAATAATAATAAAGTTTTAAATATGAGGATTGAAGGAGATTTAGGCACATAGCAAAAAATAGAAATTAAAAAAAATATATACAATGAAAGGGTGAAGAAATAATAAATATAAATTTTATATCAACGTTTTTAATCAATTTTTAATTAAACTTAAAAATATTTTTTTCAATGGAATATTCTAAATATTTTGCAAAAAATACCCTAAAGTGACTCGATGACTTTCAAGTTAATATTTTTCTCTGAACTTAACTAACCAAAAATTTACTAAAAAAAAACAAAACTACTCCAAACTTTACTTCCTTATTATTCCATAACATCTTTTTTCTTAATAAGCTAAAAAACTTTCATTATTTGAGCAATAGCCATATTTTAAATAAATTTGGAATTAGTTACATTTTACATGTGTGTGTGTGTGTGTAAGATTAACTAAAGAATTACTAACTCAACTCACCTCTTAATACCAGAAATTCCATTAATCGAGTCATCAAAATCAAAACAATTATTGCCGCGCCGCAGCGGAGCCGGACTGGACGTCAGGGGCAGACCAGTCTTCGTATGAAACACCATAGACGCAGCAGAATCGAACCGCCACCTGAACCTATCCATCTCCGTCGGCGACGGCACTTGGGCATCAGGGCAACCCTTTTTAGGATCAGGGAACACGAAACCGTTGAGGTCTTTCCGGTCTTTCCTTTCTTCTTGGTCTTTCGGAGATTCCAAATCGCACTTATCAATCGTACCGTAATCACATTTTTCATACATGACGTAGTCTTCGCTAATCGAGAAGGTCTTCTGCCGTTTCGCGTCAGGCTTCGGCAGCGAAAAGACCGTATCGTCATCACGAAGGTTCAGTTCCTTTATATCGTTACCAGAATCCTTCTGTGCGAATCTATCCGCAACAATCTTCTCGATTCTGTCAACTATTGGAAAAAACCGCCGCAGCTTCGGCCTCTTTATAATCGAGGCCTCATCTTTAACACTATCACTAAAATTATTTAAACTTATATCACACGTTGAATTACTGCTAATATTATCACATTTATGCTTCTTCAGCGTTTTGTCGTCCTCCTCACATTTCCGCCTAGCTCCGTTCTCGTTCATCGAGGCCAAGTTATAATTGGCCTCGGATCGCACCATTCCTCTGTCTGAACAAGTGTGACATTGCATTTCGAGCACCATGCCGCATTGGCACGCAATGTCCTCAGTCTGTGTGGACACGGTATTCGTCTTCCTGAACTCGGACGGTGGTATGCTGACTGTCTCCACGAAAGGCGATCTGCTCTCTATCCTACTGGCAGGCAGCGTCAAATACGTTTGGTTCCTGTAGCATCCGATTGCACGGAATCTGTCGAATCTAGCCGCCTGTAGGATGGGAATGGACGTATGAGTCTCCTTGCTCTTCAAACCCTCGCCTTCCGAAGATGTACTATCGCAGAGTCTTTTCAGCTTGTTCTCTTTCTGCAACCGTCTCTTGTACTTCGCTATTTCCTTCAATCTCGCTTGGTCTAGCTTCTTTGGTTCCTGACTTAAGCTAGTGGAAGATCTATGATTATCTTTGCCGTCGGATTCCTCGTCGCAGTTGCATTTATGTTTGCCGCTCTCGCTGCACGGTGTTAGCATTCTGTCATCAACTATATCTCGTTTCTCTGTGTATTCCGGTGGATTTATGATCGAGAGCCGACGGCTGGAGTGGCCGATGACATCAGGGGAGTATTTCGAAGAGCGCGGCCCCAGCGTGAGATCATTCAGTTTGCCGACGAGTTCCTCGTGGACGTTCTGTGGCGTTTCCTTGCTGGTGCGTCTCTTTTGGCAGGTACATGTGACGGTTGGTATATCGGATATGCGCGGGAGGCTCTGTAGAACCACTTTTAAGTACACGTTGTTCCCTATGTCGGTGATAGGGAAGTTGTGGTCAGTGGGCGGCAAGGCGAACTCTGCCATCTTGTAGCTCTCGCCTGGTATCTTTATGGAGTAGACAATGTTAAGCTTGCGGTCATCTGTGTCCTCGTCGGTGTTCGCTTCTAGTTTCTTGTAGTTGCACGTTTCGCGGCTTAGCTTGCGCCTGGAATAGAGAATTTTACTTGGTTAATTAATTGTAAATTTAGCTATTTAGGAATAAGAATTGTAAGAATTTTACACGTAAACAACACTAAAAGTTCTACATGATAGTTTGAAAGGTGTTAGAAGTCTACGAACGTAGTAAATAACCTAAACCCTTCATATTGTTACAACAAATTTCAATTTTGTGGTACAAATAGGTTAATAATAAAATATTTTTTGTACTTAGTACAATACAGCCTCATATAATTAAGATTTGGCCACGAATTAGCGAAAGGAAACAGTTTGTTTTTTTGTATAATAAAAATAAACAAATTAGATTGCACCAAATAAATCCAGGTAAATAATTGCAATCCAAAATAATGTTCCTTAATTAAAAAACAACGATTGCGTTGCCAAGCAACCACATATGGACGTTTCCTAGGTATTATTGTTATTTTTTTTAAATATAGGAATGGCAGACGAGCATGCAGTCCACCTGATGTTAAGTCCCAAGTAAGATTAGATTCCTAACTGAAGACGGTCACAGACGCGCCGCTACCTCTAAGAACTAGCTAGAATGCCTTGGAAAAGTATTTCTCCCTTACCACACCCTTCAAACCAGAACACGCTTAACACTGCTGTTATTAGGCACAAACAGGTGTGGTAGTACCGCTAGAGTCGAACCACAGAGGGTTCTACCATCTTCAAGCCATATTTACAGATAGTTACCGACTATAAGCAATAACAGGTTGTGGACATTTATTTTCAACGGTAATTTTTAGTCTTCCCACCAATAAGGTTTAATTAAGGTTTTAAGGTGGTAGAACCCTTTGTGGTTCGACTCCGGCGGCACCACCGCCACACCTATTTCTACCTAATAACAGCAGTGTTAGGCGCTGTTGTGTTCCGGTTTGAAGGGTGTGGTAAGGGAGACAGACTTCTCCGAGGCGCTCCAGCTTAGTCCTCAGGGGTAGCGGCGCATCTGTGACCCACCTCAGGTAGGAATATCTAATCCTATCTGGGGTTGATTACAGATGTCCATGGGCGGGAGTAGCCACTTACCATCAGGTGGACTGCATGCTCGTCTGCTACTCTTATATTATAAAAAAAATACATGTATCAGCTACTAGGTGTACATAACCTTGCTAGACATACCTGCGCTCAGTGGGACTCTCCTCAACCTTGCTTTCCTTGAGGCGAGCCAACCAGGCGGACAGCTGCGAGAAGTGGAGCTGCGAGCGCACCGCGTTGAGCAACCACTGCGGGGTTATGAAGGCCGGGGCGTCATGGGACCTGGAATCAAGTTTATTACGTCATAGGGATACAGACTTTTTTGAAACTTCAACTCTATTATGTTATAGGCGTCCGGAAATGTTTTTTTTATTATATTGAAGTTGCATATAAGGTACTTGCCGCCTGGTAAGTAGATAAGTTAAAGCGCCTGGCAGGGGAAGTCGTCCATGATGATAAATTTAAAGATGTATGATTTAAAAAAAAATGATTGCAAGATAAATTTATTATACACAATAATCCTACTAGTAACATAATTTGGTATCAAGTGCGGTATCATCAGTAGGTGTTTGGTTAAAAGTGATTATAAATAGCCTAACTAGGCTCTCTGATTTTCGTTAATTTTAAAATTTGACAAAAAAATAATATTAAAACATATGGTTAGTAACTACATCGATTTTAAAAGTAGGACTTACTTTTTACTACCGCCATTTATTAAATTCTTTTGACTAATGTTTTGTAATAAATTTAAAATGAAATTGACCCACGCGGCATCTCTTCGGCTGCGTTAGTGTGCCGTTACCGTTGCTACGGAGTGTATGCTTGTAGTTGTGTTCGACCGCATTGACTCTCTAACTACACTTGCGCGCAACTACACTTCAGAGCCGACTAGAGTTTGGCGCGGACTAAACCGGGCTAAAGATGCCTTGTAACTCACTTGTTGACCAATGATCACATGGTCCACCGCTCGAGCAGGAGTGCTCGATGCTGCGAGTGGAGCTTCTATGAGCCCCTGCGCCTCCACCGTTTAAGCAAGTGATAATTAATTTCTAATACGCACATAATTTTGAAAAAAACAGGGGTACGTGCCTGGGATTTGAACCTCGGACCCCTTGATCGAGAGTTCGAATTTCTTAACCACTAGGCTATCACTGCTTTCAGGGCTACCACTGCAGGGTTATAGAGGCCTAGTGACTCACTTGTTGACCAATGCTCGCATGGTCCACCGCTCGAGCAGGAGCGCTCGCTGCTGGGAGTGGAGCTTGTCGTAAGAACCCTCCGCTTCCACGCGGCTCAGCGCTGCGAAGCACTCCTGGCATTCCGGGGCTAACAGGACCTGGAACCGGGATAGAAAAGGTTTAGACAATTATTGGTTATATTAGATAAGGTGGCAGAACCCTTCATCATCTTCATCAGTCATGAAGTTTTGTACGCACGTTGTCAGGGGTTCATAAAAGAACATAAGTTACCACGGGTAAAAGCTAGTAAAAATATAAACTAAAATTAATTATAGTTTAAAAACTAAAAACTACATTGACATCCGTAATCAAACCCTAAGCTGGAATGCCTAAAGTATGTGTCCTTTACCACACCTTTCAAACCAGAACACAGCAGCGGTATACTGCTGTTATTAGGCAGAGAGTCGAACCAGATATAGATCTACCTACAAAGTGTTCAATAGGGTTAAGCTAATACACGATCCTCTATCGCACTACTCACAGAAGGATGAAGTTCCATCCACACCAACTGTACTCGTGGCGGTCCTCTACGGTTTGGATTGCGAAATTGCGAAACGAAAGTGCAAGATGTGGAATGAACTTCCTCCTGAGGTATTCCCGGAGCGCTATGACATGGGGCTCTTCAAAAAAGTGCATAAAGAGCTCTCAAAGCAGGTAACACTTCTGCTTTATCGTTAGGCTCAAATACAAAAAAAAACCTACCTCAATACAAACTGGAATCTGTTCGTGCCACAACGCATGGACGTGGTCACTGAGCTGGCCTTCCACGCCGGGCCTCTCGCTCTCCGCTCTCGGCTGAACTTGGACCTGGGAACCAGAAGAACTGCATTAAATACGGCAGAAAGAAGAACTGCATTAGATTCAATGGTAGAAAGGCCAGTTGAGCTGTATTTATTTCAACTTTTTTTATAATAGAGTTGCCCCTAGACATGACTGTAGTCGGTCATCGGTAGATCGACAATAGAAACGCCACTACCCCTGAGAACTAAGCTGGAACAGATCAGAAAAGTATGTCTCCCTTACCACAAACCAGAACACAGCAGCGCTTGACACTACTGTTATTAGGCAGATATAGGTGTGTCAGAGTCTACCACAGAGTGTTCTACCACCTTCAACTATATAAAGACCAGAAGAACTGCATTTAACTTAACGGTAACAAAAGTTGATCTTTTCATGGTTCAACTTCGGCGGACCATCCTATTTCCAGCAAAATCTATTTCTGCCTGACAGCAATATAGCAATTCTGTGTTCTGGTTCAAAGGGTGTATTATACTTATCTGAAGCGGCCCAATTTAGTCGTTAAGAGTAGCAACTTATCAATGGTCAAACTCAAAAAAATTCAAACTTACATGGGGTTGATTACTGGGGGTTGAATAAATACACAAACACATCCGTTATTTACCTACTAGTTAGCAGACATTGTCAAATTTAATTCTTTGCTGGCAACATATTGGCCCGATTGATTATTGATAAAGGCAACGGCAACCAACAATCTAAATTTCTAAGAATTAATTAGTCAAGTTTGAATCGGAAATCTCAAAAAACATCACAAAGCTAATATACTCGATGCAAGGTTACAAGCCCTCTGTCCAATTGATAGAGCCCTTAATAAAGGGCCACTTAACCCAGTGAGACGGAAGGTCTAACTTTTGAACTATACATTAAGATCCACTTGAAACCAATGAATGCACACGAGATTTTTTAATAGACTGAAGTAGTAAAGGAGTGCAGACCTCCTGATGGTAAGTCACTCTCGCCCTTGGACATCAGCACCGAATGCCATATAGAACAAAGGTTCTAGCTGAAACCAATCACAAATGAATTACCAGGTTGCCTTACGGCTCGTGGTTGCCTAGTGGCTGGTGGAAGGTTACCTGATGGCCGTTGGTTATTTGTTGACTGATAGTTGCCTAGTGAGAAGACTCAAAAGGATTAAACCATTTGAGTTAGTGACATGACACAGTGTAGTGTTAGTGAAATAGTGATAAGTGAACATTATAGAACACAAGAACAATGTGTCTACTCCTTTATGTGATAAGACAAAGAAGTGCAGTGTCAGAGGACGCCGCCTTCATTATATGATTATTTAGCAGTTTAAGTTAGCGTAGAATTACTCATTAGTCTTATAGTAGGCTAGATTGTAATTAATATAAAGTACCTTATTACTCATTCGGTACTTTATACATACAAAAAAAAAAAAAAATTGTTGCTTAGTAATTGTCTGGTAGCTGTTATGGTCCACGTAAAACTGCCAGTCCGCTCTGTATATAGAAATGAATCGCGTCGCCGTAGCAAATTGTATTACTACACCTGCTCGCAACAACTTCAGAGCGGACTAACGGTTTGGCGCGTACTATACCTGCTAGCGGATAGTTATCCGTTGGCTGATGGATTTCTAGTGGTTGGTTGCCTGAAGGCTCGTGGTTGCCTAGTGGCTGGTGGTTATTTAGTGGCTGGTTGCTTGGCGACTCGTGTTTACCTAGTGGCTGGTTGCCTAGTGGCTGGCTGCCTAGTGGCTGGTTGCGCAGTGGCTGGTTACCTGGTGGCTGGTGGAGGGGCGGCGGAGCTTGCGCGCCGGGCTCGCGCTGCGGGCGCGCACTATCAGCCTCCCGAGCTGCAGGAGCAGCGCTGGGCCCGTGGCTGGCGCTGGCGTGCTCTCACTACTGTGCATCTGGAAGAGGAGGATTGGCTATTAGCTGGACAGTCATAAGGAATGCCGGGGATGCCGGGCACACAAGAATTCATTTGCTTCTTTGTTTTTCATTAAAAAAATCTAGGTATATTATTACCAAGATAACCGTCAACAGTAAAGTTACCTAAGTCATAAAGTTTTGTCAAAAAATATTTAGCTCAAAATTATACAAATATCTAGTCAGATTTCCAAAGTCAGTAGGAAACACATGATTTCTTCCCAAAGTTAAAGTCCTTTAGTTTGAATTCGCTCGACATTCGGCTCCGACCACATTACCACCATTTTCTATATAATAACAGCAGTGTTAAGTGCTGCTGTGTTCTTCTTTAACGGGTGTGGTAGGAAGACTTATTCATCCGAAGATTTCCAGCTTAGTCCTCAGAGTTAGCAATGCATATGTGGTCGAACTCAGAAAAAATCTAAATTTATGGGGTCGATTACAGACATCCACGGGCGACAGTACCGTCTTACCATCAGATAGATTGCATGCGTTTGCTTTCTTCTATATTATAAAACAATTAATACCTTGTGGCTTGAATTATTTCTGCCTTATAACAGCGTGAGGCGCATTTTAGTCTAAGACAAACGCAGGAACTCGTTAAGGGGTCACCACAATTAGAGGACCTCTCGTCAGCACTAGAGTTACGGCGCATGACCCAAAACTGTCGGTCCTTGTTTTAGATTACCTAGCTTAGTTTTCAAAATGATTCTTTTAAAAATGTCCTGTTTACAAAAAAAATCACAGACATTTATGTGTGTATGGATGTTTTTTTTATAATATAGGAGTAGCAGACGAGCATGCAGTCCATCTGATGGTAAGTGGCTACTGCCGCCCATGGACATCTGTAATCAACCCCAGATAGGTTAAGATATTCCTACCTGAGATGCGTCGCTTCTCCTGAGGACTAAGCTGGAACGTCACACCTATTTCTGCCTCATAACAGCGGTGGTAAGCGCTGCTGTGTTCTAGTTTGAAAGGTGTGGTAAGGGAGACAGACTTTTCCGAGGCGTTCCAGCTTAGTCCTCAGGGGTAGCGGCGCATCTGTGACCGACCTCAGGTTGGAATATCTAATCCTATCTGCGGTTGATTACAGGTGTCCATGGGCGGCAGTAGCCACTTACCATCAGGTGGACTGCACGCTCGCTACTATTCCTATATTATTATAAAAAAAAGGTTGCGTTCCAAGGTATGCAAATAGAAATTGTTAATCAATATTACGTAAGATAAGCTGTGGTATCAATTAAATTATTATCATATTAACTGTCAGAGTAAATTAATCTCTGACCCTGACATAGAAAATGACATGTAATCATTATTTCAATTACAATGTCAATGTTTTGAAATTACGACATTATGCAATTATTTGCAATAATTTTACTATAATTTTCAAAAAAAGAAACAAAAGCAGAATGCGTTGTTTTTATAAAAACAACCTAATTATTATACATCAAAGTACTAGGGCAGCATAGAACCATAGATACAAACTATGTATACAACTCGCTCTTGCCCTATTTCGTTCGGCGCTGTTGCTACGCCCCGCTTTTAAAAATAGAACGCGTCATTCGTCCAGCGCTGCAGCAACCTCGTAGCCCCCTTTCACTGAACGTTCGCTAGCGCTTCAAGCGCTTAACTGGGGCGGGGGTGCAGCGGGAAGTGGGCCAAGGACTCGATGCAACCACGCCCTGCCGTTTGCGTTCACGTTGAAACACAAAGGAGTTATCGATGTACGGTAAACGAAAACGTAACGTGCCTTGCTGCGTTCGGTGTTGCCATGCTGCGTGGTTTTACCCAAGTGAAGGTAAATCGGACATGATTTTGTAATATTTTCCTTTATGCGTTCGATTAAGCAATTAAATTTGAAAGGTGAGTAATAATTATGAGTTTAATAGCGATAATTATTTCACAATAATTTGGAAATATTTAAACATGTATGTCATACAAAACTATTTTATAAATTTGACGAAATTATTTTTACAAGGAGTCTTTTTTCTATATGGAATGAAAATTAAAATGTTTTACGTAACAATTTTAATGACATGATGAAACTAATTAGGTAATCATCTTAATTGTAGAACAAAATTCAACACATATGCTTACGTAATTAACAGACCATGCACTAGTTTTTGATACAAATAAAAATATACCATAAAATACCTATTAAGGAAATGTGTTAGTTTTAAACCAAAGATTTTTTTTAAAATACTTTTTTTTATAATTATGTCTAAACGATGAAGCAGACGGGCTACCTGATGGAAAGCAGTCACCGTCGCCTATGGAGATTTGCAACACCAGAGGAGTCGCCAATGCATCGCCAGCTTTGGAGGAGAGCTCTTTTTACACCTTTTTTGAAGAGACCCATGTCACTCCGGGAATACCCCAGAAGAAACTATATTAAGATACACCTTTATTACCCTCTAATTGACAATTTACCTTATGATTTATTAGTCAAATAGATCTTGCATAATGCCAATTAATAATGATATCTTTAGAAGGCTTTGTGGCGTATCACTTATAACATACAAAAATACATTTCTAATGAAAACTCAAGTCTCTTCTCCCTAGATTAGTCAATTAGTAAACTAGATCAAGACAATAACCATTAAACTTGTCAAATTGTTTAATACTTCCTTATTGCAATTTAAAACATAACTAAGATCCAAATGACTGTTACTATCATTGAAAGTAGGTCGCTCAGCAGTCTTGTTTGGCAAGGTCGCGGTCTGCTATCAATTGGTCACGTGACATGGTTTGACAAATTCGCCAATTCAACAACATACTCAAAATAAGGTTTTTATATTATTAGAGTAGCTGACGAGCATGTAGTCCTGGTGGTAAGTCATGTTACTTATAGATGGCGTTCTAGCTAAAGTTGAACATAGATGCGTTGCCACTTTAGAGGACGTCCGTTATTAAAAATCAATCTATCCAATGTTTTGCCTACCGAAGATCAACAAATAGTAATTTCTTCATACTAGGCATTGTCAAATTTCGATCTTTGATGGGTAAAACTTGGATTGATTATTGATAACAGAGGTAGTATAGTTGCCTCATATGTATAACAGCTTAGATATATTATGGTTCTGGATATTCCCCAACTTGTACACATGATAACAGATATTAGGTTATTTCCCAGGCATTTTCCGCATAATTTCTCTTATCAGCTTCCTCGTTTTCTAATGAATCATATAATTCCGGAGATACAGTGACAACAGGCAGATGAATGTAGAAAATCTGTGATTCAGAATTGGTAGGTAGATGTTCCAGTTTTGTAACCTTATGTATCATCGCAATGTACATGACCCGTTCTTGCTAATCTTTTGGAGAGCAGTTTCATGGAGTGGAGTTGGAGAGCAAGTCATACTTGGACCAGGCCTATCTCAGACCAGAGACAAACAAAATTGACCACGCAGTGGCAGAACTACTGGCAAAAATGTTAAAGAAATAACAAGGGCTCTCACGAAAAAAAATAATTGATTTGATTTGAAATTTTATCCTAGGGTCTATCAGACTCCTCTTATTATATAAATAACAAAATATGAATATCAGATTCTGAGAAATCTCATCTAAGTAATTCTAGAAATTTCTGTGAAGTCTTATCTTAAATCAATTTTGTTAATGTATATTTTATTTTGACTAAAATAGCATTTTCAGACGCTGTTTTATAACAGATTTCTATATTTTATCGCGTTACTTTAATCTATTTCATGAATAAATATAAAATAACTTTATTCAAAAAGCTTAATACACGCACTTATAAATAATTGAATAAAACCTAAAAAAGTTGATTTAAATTTAAAATTGGTAGATTTAGTAGTTTGGGTACATAAATATAGAAATGGCGGCTTTAATTTGAGTTCATTGTATAAATAGTTTACACGTGTTTATCTAAGATATACAGAACGATACCTAACATGCGATACCTAATTCAGAACGTCCGCCGTTCCAGCTTAGTTCTGGGCGTGTTTGTATCAATAAGCATTTAAAATCTGATTCTTATCTGATAATTTGTCAAGCATGTTTGACAACAATTTATTTTTATACGTAGAAAACGCAATTTATTTTTATACGTACGCTAGCCACTGTTACTGTGGAATTGCTGACATTTTTGACATATTGACGTAAACCAAAACAAATCAATATTTTTTCAATATACCTCTATAAATATTGTTATTATCCAAATAAGTTATTTTCATAACAAAAATTAAGTAACAATCGTTGTTATTTACATACGACTTATTTATAAAAAATGTAAATTTATCGACATTCGGCAGATTTCCGCGCAGGCGACCTTTGCACGACCTTGAGATCAACATCTATAGAGATTGTGTTAATTATTACAATAAATAAATACTGCTTTTGATAATTATTACAAATTATTGTACAAAATCGAAGTGATTGTTTGTGAGAAATGTAATAAAATGAAGTGAAATTAAATATATTTCTTTGTATATGCCAACGACGGCACTTACAAATTGTCGGTTACAATATTTTTCTTAAACTACTACCGTATCGAAACACGACCGAAACTAAGAAAAATAACTGCCAGTTTTTAGGCGTCTTCAACCCGAGTATTGTCCCTCTGCTGGACACGAGTCTCCATCGGAGTATCTCAAAAATGAAAGTAAAAGTATTCCAATTCATAATTTAGATAAAATCAAACGCAATGTTACAACACAAGAGGTAATTCATTCACTCAATTCGTAATATCGACATTGACCCATTTTTTTTAGCAATTATATGTCGTAATTATTTTATGCTGGCAACACTTTCAAATACACTACGCTATTTCCGGTCAAATACTACGCTTTTAAAATTTGAAAAAAGAAGTGTCATTCATGTAGAATGGAATTGAACATAATTAAATTTAAATTTGAAATATTGAAGTATACTTCGATTTTCATTACGTTACGTCGTACGTTGAAAAATCTTCCGCATTGTTTTAGTAACGACAGTTGCGCCACTATTTTATTTTTACCCGACTGCCAAGGAAGGGTTATGTTTTTCGCGCGTATCTTGTATGTTTGTCTTTCTTTATTTGATCCGATCTAACATACGGCTGGATGAATTTCGACAGTTAAGGTGTCATTATATACGTCTCAATGACCCGAGTGTCCTTACATAGGTGATAGATAAATATAAATAAAATGGCGGATTTTTGGCGCAAAACAGTAACACATTTAAAAAAAGAAGCTAACCGAACCTATCGAATAGGGTATCAAATTAAAGAAAATTAAACGGAAATTATAAAAACATATTTGTATATATATAAAACAGCAAGGTGACTGACTGACTGACTTACTAAATGACTTTTTCATTTTTTTAAAATCAAAGTACAGCCAAAACCGCTCAATTTAGAGTTCTGAAATTTTGCACAACGGTTCGCTATATAGGGTAAATAAGTACTAATAAAGGCCTTTTGGAAATTCTACCCCTAAAAGGGTAAAATAGGGGAAAACAGTTTTTTTTAAATCCTTTAATTTTAAAGCAACTGCTACAAAATTTACTATTTGGCTTTCTGGATAGGAACAAGGACACACCTATTTATCCCCATCCGAAAAATTAACCCCGTAGAGGGTAAAATAAGGGTTAAAAGTTCATTTAAACAATCGTCAATTCTGAAGCAAACACTATGAAATTTTGTATTTGGCTTGTTGGATAAAAATAATGAAATTCTACCCATTACGAGGTAAAATAATGACCGGAAATTTGAATTACCGAAGTTATATATTTTATGGAGCGTAAATGGTGAATTATTTTTGCGAAATAGTAACACGTTTTAAAAAAAGTTAACCAAACCTATCGAGTAGGATATCAAAATAAAGGAACTTAAAAGAGATTACACATATATATATTATATAATATATACATATATATAACTCATCGAGAGGACTGTCTGACTAAATGAGTAGTGTTGCTGTGATAAAGATCAACGCAAAGGGAAACCGCTGAACTTTAGTGCTGGAATTTTACTCATAGGTTCTTTATATAGCGTAAATGAGCACTACGAGGATAAAATAGGATAATATTGTTTGAACGTCTTTTGATTTTGAAGCAGATTCCTACTATGAAACTTTGTATTTTTTGGCTTTCTGCATAAAAATCATAAAACGCCTATTTCACCGTTTTTGGAAATTCTACTTCACCTTTTATAGTGCAGTCGGGTTTTTTGATTTTTTAATTAATTACTTGTTTATTAATGTAATAATAAAATATTATTTATTTTGTACAAAGTTACGGGGACACTTAGGAATAAGCCTTTAACTTTACTATGTGATAAATATCAGCATCATGGAAGTATTCTGGATCCCTACTTAATTTAACCTGCTAAATTACTTCCTGTTCATAAAAGTTCCATACAGGATATTAATAGATGCATCTGTAGACATAGGATTAGACATATTACTGTTGCCCCGCAAGGCACAAGTCTCGTTTCAAAGTGACTGAACTTTGGGCCATAGTCCAACACCCTGGCTAAGTGCGAATTGGTAGACACCGCACAAGCTTTGAGATTTTTTCACAAACTCTCAGACATGTAGGTTTCCTCACAATGTTTTCCTTCGCCGTTTTAAGGAAGTGATAATGCATAATTTACAATAGTTAAATCTGACTTTACTAAAAGTAATACATGCCTATAAATAATTAATCGTCATAATATTTAATGTGTCATGTTCCATAATATGTTATGACATCTTCATTTATGACAAGATTGGCTTATCACAGAAGAGCATGTGTAATTTTTTAATAAATTGGAAAATGACGAAAAGTTTTTGGAATAATCCTTTTGAATTGTAATCGTTGCCTCGAAATTCAGTTTTACAATATGAGGACTCGAGGTTTCAAGGCAGCTCTGAATTTTAAAAATGAAAATCAACTGTTAGTTGCTTTAACGTCGTAAGAAAACACTTAAAAGTTACTTTGAAAAATGTCTTCAATGAGTTCTCACAATTGCCCACTTGGCTAGCATTGTCGATTATGGCCTAAACCCTTCTCACTCAGCGAGACAAATAACATTGACAAGGCGTCGAGAATAATAAATACCACGATCAAATAATTTATTTAAATTCAACAATCTACAAGAAACTAAATTGAAAACCTCATTTCTTTCAAACAATTATCTTGCATATAAGTTCAAAGACGAATAGAAAACTAGAAAACTCATAGATATTTACTAACTGCAAGCAGAAAAGCGTTTCATCCCAACAAAGACAATGAACAGTAAATAATATAACAACAATTATGAACTGTATGGAGCTATTAATAACTGAACGTAGTCGCCACACACGTGATAAGATAAACGGAGTGCAAGTTTGTATCTAGTAGGAAGTTGGAGAGAAGGTATTCTCTTTCAAACAGGAAATGTAGTCATCAGTACGTATCTATTTTGTGTTAAAACAACATTTTTGTGTCATTAATCACCAAAGCTTAGCGCAGAGCTCATGCATGCTCTGCCTCTCAACCATCTAAATTATGAATTTAGGTTTCTGTTTCTGGGTCTGGGTGTTTGTATATTTGTCCATAGGACCCACGATACAGGGGTCCCTAGTGTGGGGCAGTAAGTGTAGAAAGCGTCTTATCAAGTTGTACAGTAAATCAAACAGCATAGTGAAAACATAGCTCTTTGTGATTCGGCTCCAGAAACACTACTCCAAAAAGAGAGGTGTTTCTAGTTTGACATATTTTTTTTTATAATATAGTAATAGCCAACAAGCATATTATCCAGCTATCGCCCATAGACATCCTGACCAACTGCATATAGAAAAGGTTCTACCTGAAGCCGATCAAAAATGCGTTGCCATTCCTGAGGACTTAGATCGCCTTATACGTGAGACACTCGGCATCCACTCAACTAAAACGAACCGCTTCACGCTAGAAATAGTTATATCTTCGGTCTAACCTTACTTGTTCTACTAAAATTCTTATAAGAACACTAGCTGACCCGGCAAACGTTGTTGCCATATAAATAAAAAAATGTTAAGGGTGAACAACCCTTATCACTTAGGGGTATGAAAAATAGATAGTAGCCGGTTCTCAGACCTACTGAATATGCATATGCATATGCGGTAAAGCCGTTTCGGAGGAGTACGGTAACTAACATTGTGACACGAGAATTTTATATATAAGATTTAAAATCATTCTCGTAATATATCAGTAAACAATCTGTGTACCTTTCCATATCAACAACATTGATACACACAAAGCAACACGATAATTACATTTAATACAACTGACCCAGTATCCGCTGATAACTGTTATCATATCACATCTTATCAGCCAAGCTGTTGATAACATCCGCTAAATTGGATATTGGTGATAAGGGCTTTGTTACGTAAATTATTATATTATAAATATTATGGGAATGTGAGCTGTTTAGTCGTAATCGTGGTAAATATGCTCCTGACCTTTGATGGTAGGAACAGATAGAAGGACGTGAAAAGGATATCAACCGAAGACCTGTAGTTCTAGAGTTTTAGTCCAAACAGTATAGAAATTCATCTATATTTCTTATAATAAAACTAATATTGATTGACTAATAGACAATAGCTTAGAAGCATGCAAGATTGCACAGAAGGAGTTTCTCACGTAAAACTTATTAATGCTTAGAAAATATTGTTGAAAATGCACCAATAGAGCAAAATAGGAAAGGAAAACTGGTACTCTAATGTACATGGACCAATGAAGTTTCTTAAAGGGTAAAAGCAGAACTCCTTCATTATTTAAACTTGATTACAGATGGTATGGTAAGGGAGACATACTTATCAGAGGCATTCCAGCTTAGTCCTGAAGAGTAGCAGCGGATTTGAGTGCGACCTCAGGTAGGAATATCCAATCCTATCTGGGGTTGATTACAAATGTCCAAAGGTGGCAGGAGCCACTTACCATCAGCTGGACTGCATGCTCGTCTGCTACTCTTATAATATAAAAAGATGTCCACAAATTAATAGCTACTTTATCTCGAACAGGCTCGTTTGCCACTTCCTTTATGTAAATAACTAGAATTTGTGTAGTAACGTTATGGGTTTCGCAAATGTATGCGTGGACCACTTATTTCGGACTTTCTACTGGACTTTCACTAGTAATTTCGTCAGTTTCACCACTCTCCCAGTTGTAGCCTGTTTTCAAAGCCAGCTAACACCGCAAAACCTTAACCCAATGAGCCAATCAAGAGAATCTCACTTAAATTAACATTATTGCATAATAATTCAATAATTTTAGTTATATAAATGCCAGCTTCCTACACTGATTCCTTGATGGTGGGATTCCTTATGAACAAGGAATAGCAAGAGATTTGAAAACAGCATACTTGTATCTTTAAAAACGAAAAACAACATCAAATTTCTAAACTGAACTAAATTGCCTTGAATGAATGCTTGTTGTTTAGCGGTATTTGAAGGATATGCGTGCCATATTTAAAGTCCTGTACCACAGCTTAATATTATCATTATTACGCCCCGGCACGTTTGACAAAGCGCAAATTTTCTTATATGGAGTCCTCCATAATTTAAAAATTTGAAAATATCCACAATTTAATTATATTATGGAACTATATATTATTCAAATAGAAATTAAAAACTTTACGTCACGCGTCCGCGTAAAACTGCTAGTCCGCTAGTGCCGAATATAGAAATGAATCGCGTCGCCATAGCAACTTCAGAGCGGACTAGCAGTTTGGCGCGGACTATAATCAAGTCACGCTAGGGTCCCACAAAATGTTATCTACTGTGATGTGGACGTCAGTGGTTTTTGAGTAAAGTGATGTTTAGTTGACCGATCTCCAAAACACATACATCAGGTACACTCATTATTAACTATATAAACCACACACTACTGTCATATCTGTGCGAATGTCACACGTGACACATATATCGTACTGATAACGCGTGATAACGTCTAATAAACATACACCCATACACGTTTAGTGTACAAAACAATAAACGCTATGGAAAACTATTAGTAGTATCATGCGCTATTTGCTTTTCAAAATCCTTCCACTAATACAAGCAAATTAGGTTTCCTTTATTTTTTTTTGCATAATCCGGATTTATAAGTTGCTCAATTTTTGCTTAAAGGACTCGATAGCAGTTTCTTATATTAGTCCGTAATAACAGGCAAACGGACAGACAGTATTTTTAAACAAGTTATGTTGTGGTGAAATGTACAGTCAGAATTATAAGAAATAGTGGATGCAGCCCATGAATATTACCAATCAACTCTAAGAGAGTGACAATCAACATGAATTATCCCATGATTTTTTTGTTTCTATATAGTTAACTAGCTGACCCGGCAAACTTTGTACCGCCTCAAAATCTATTTATCAAATATATTTCATATAAAATATAGCCTATGTTACTCGTGGATAATGTAGCTTTCGATTGGTGAAATAATTTTTAAAATCGGTTCAGTAGTTTTTGAGCCTATTCATTACAACAAAACAAACAAAGTTTTCCTCTTTATAATATTAGAATAGATGTAATTAATTTAAAAACCCCACCTCCGATCATTTAGAGTCAAGATAAGAAAAATATTTCGCTGAAACTCTGTCACGATAGTTGTCGGAATTCAGACTAATTTTAAAATTTACCTCATTTCCTTTAATTCAGGGAAACGTTTTCCTCAAATCTGGCAACACAATGTCTATTTAAAAACACGGAAACGCGTTGGGCTTCTAAAATTAAAGTAGCGCTGAATGTTGACAAACATTAGTGCTGTATCGTTCACTCGTGCGAGATTATCTATGTGGTATCTCTTTCACACGAAACCAACATGGCGGACGCGACACGCATGATTACGACGTAAGCAACATAATAAATTAACTGGTTTGATTTTAAATATTACGTTTATTTATTTAAGTACACGTGTAACCTTTGTTTTGCAAAGAAATATATTATTTCAAATATTAACTTACATTTATAAATTTTATATAAGTAATCAAATTATCTGGCTCGTGACAATATTATAATAGTAACATAGAACCTATTTTTTTTTATTAATATTGTAAAAAAACACAAATGAAACATGTTTTTGTCTCGATAAAATCAATGTTAGATCATCTACAAAATTAATTATGTTCTCGTACAACTAAATTTATTTTCGACTATATAAACATTAACTAAAACAAAAGAAACCCAACCATTACAAGGATTTAGAATATGCAAAAGTGTCCTCTTTATTTTTGTAAAGGAAAATTTAAAAAGGTCAACCATAATAGCGGAGTTTTCAGCGAGAAAAATGTTCACTTTTTATTATTCCATAGACAACCTACATTTTTATTGTTTCTGAAAAAATTAAAACATTTTTTTATTTATAATGAGCGTTCTAAGTTTTAAATTATTCGATATTGTTTTTACGACGCATTATTTTAACGATAATCGCGCAAATGTACCAGGAAGGCATAACTGACGGGCATACTAATTTACCATCGCCCTTCAAATCGAAACAATGTACTGTGATCTCTATTCGCGAGGCATACAGTTCAAGTTCAACGCTGTCAACGAAATGAACAAAGATCATTAAGACGACACACCGTTTTCCAACTATGAAAATAGCAAGCCTTTGTTCAACTTTAACACAAAGTAAATAAGACACAGTGTTTCGTGTGTGCCTTGAGATTCGTCGGCCTTTGTATGGTAATGCGCTTCGTGCCAATACGACGCAATAACCCCTTCATTACAATTTCTTCACTATCATAACTTATTAACGTTCAATATCGAATGCTCTTAAAGCATACATACGCCCTGTTGCTATTAATATCTAGGGCAAGGTAAAACGTAGCCAATTCTTCGTAATTAAAAAGCTATCTGCAAGTGATACGGTTCAATTTCAACCGGGAGGAAGGAAAGATAATTCGTTTTTAAATTCGGCCAAACTCGAATGCACTGTTACGTCACTGCCCCCCGAGCCCTTCTGACATAGAAACACTGTTGTCAGGCAGAAAATAGATTTGTAGCGCTACAGCCAACTCCGTTCTTTGAACCGTTAGCTGAATAAAAGCGCTTGCATCGCTAATTTACGAATGCGCCGTATGGATTGTCCGTTGCAGCGCTACAAGCGGACAGTCGTTTAATAATAGATTATGTTTGAATCGATGCAAGCGTACACGTTTATAGGCGTCGAGTGGTCTAGGCGAGTTTTGTCTACGACACGAATGTGCTAGTAATTTTGATTTGACGCAACAGTGTGCAAAGCCTTGGCACGAATTTTGCTGTGCCGGTCATGATTTTAAATAATATACCCCAAGATAATCCTACCTATAGATAATCATCATAACCGCAAGATATTACAGCTCAAATTTAAAAATTACGAAAACGCCTTTCATTGTTGCTGTCTCTATTTTCTTGTTTAATATATTTTCCCTCTCGCTCGCTGGACCTCTCCGAGAAGTCCAAGCGCCCCAAAAGCGTAACCAGAAAAACAATTTGCCGTCTCTATTTTTCACCTGCGAATATCATCTGTCTCGCTCGGACACGGCTTTGCCCTCTACACAACACATGTTTCCCGCATAAAAACTATAGTCCATACATTTTTACACCAACAAGATGACGTAAGCGGTACACAGTTATGGATGCCTGGTACTCGGGCGATGACTCGTGTGTGTTTTTGTTCTCAATCACGCAATGCCAGGAAATCCTAGCTAATATTATGACAGAATAATTGATATTTCATCATTAACTTCAATAGCATTGAAGAAAGACAATGACTAGGTATTTTCTATGTTCTTAGTCTAAATCCCCACCGATCTAACAAATGGCTAGCTTTACTAAAGATGCCAATATGCCCATTTCCTATTTGGAAGAAGTAAAGGGTTCATTATTACCTTCAAAAACCTCGTATCTCGGCTAAGTTATATCTAGGGTAACGGATAAGATCATGTTTTAAAAAGGAAGTCAGAGATAAAATTAGTTTCCTATCTAAATCCGGCCACTGATGGGCCGCTACTCCTGAGGACTAAGCTGGAACGCCTCGGAAAAGTATGTCTTCCTTACCACACCCTTCAAACCAGAACACAGCAGCGCAACACTGCTGTTATATCAGAAATATGTGTGTCGGTGGTGCCGCCGGAGTCGAACCACAGAGGCTTCTACCACCTTGAAATGGCTTTGAAATTAAAATTAAAAGTTATAATTACAAAAATTAAACATTAACTTCACATTACTTATTTACACATTTTTATCACACATAAATAAACATACCATTATGAATTATTATCACTTGTAACTATGATTATTAATATTACTGTGTATTTATTATTAGAAATGATTACATCCCCGCGGTTCGCGTATCGTAACAAAGCTAAGCAAAGTCGAGTCTGTAGGTGGATGGGTGACCGCTAGTGGTTATACGCGCTTTTGTGCTTCAGAGAACACCTTCGGCCTTGTTTATTATTTCGGCCAACGTGTCCTGTCAGATAAAATATAGGAAAGTTCTTTTTAGGGTACCGTACCCAAAACGTAACGTACGTAAAAACGGAACCCTATACTAAGCCTCCATGTCACAGTGCTCTATCTCTTGAACCGTAATAGATAGACACTAGTTAGATAGACTTTTACAAAGTATATATAACTGTGGCCGATATAATAACATTTTTATATAATATAGGAGTAGCAGACGAGCATGCAGTCCACCGGTAAGTGGCTACAGCCGCCCATGGACTTCTGTAACCAACCCCAGATAGAATTAGATATTCCTACCTGAGGTCGACCACAGATGCGCCGCTACCCCTGAGGACTAAGCTGGATCGCCTCGGAAAAGTATGTCTTCCTTACCACACCCTTTCAACCGGAACACAGCAGCGCTTAACAGTGCTGTTATGAGGCAGAAATAGCTGTGGCGGTGGTGCCGCCGGAGTTGAATCACAAACATTTCTACCACCTCCATATGTATGTATTCACCATTCATTGTATGTATTCACGTGTATTCATGGGGATTATAAAGTACTATATCAACTATATGTTTAGACGTGACGTACATTTTAACCCTGTATGCCAAAAACAGCTGTTCAAATATCGAGTGATCTTAATAGAAGTTACCTTGGACTAATTAATTACATTGTACATTAACAACCGTTCATTTAATGTACAGACATGGAGCGTGTCAGACACGTGTCGTAGCAGACAATTGGCCACGTGAATCGAACTCCAACACAAGGGATTTTATTTATTTTTAGTGTTCAAAACCCAAAGGTTAAAAACGGAACCCTATTACTAAGACTCCGCTGTTTGTCCTAATATGTCCATAGTATAGTTTCTATTTTGACCATTTGGGTATTGAACTGATAACGCTCCAACGAAACATTTTCGGAGACAAAAAACATTTGAAAGAAAGAAATATTTCTTTTTAAAAATACTACAACATTTTGTGACATAGCTGACCCGCAAACTTTGTACCGCCTCAAAATATATTTATCAAATATATTTCATATAAAATATAGCCTATGTTACTCATAGATAATGTAGCTTTCGAGTGGTGAAAGAATTTTTTAAATCGGTCCAGTAGTTTTTGAGCCAATTCATTACAATCAAACAAACAAACAAAGTTTTCCTCTTTATAATATTAGTATAGAAGTATAGATAGATAATAGTAAACATAACTTTAAAATTACATAACATTTCACCAATACTTTTCTGTCATAACGCGTCAAAATTAATAATTTCAATAACTACTTAGATACTACAAAGTTAACTATAGACCACAACCGGAAGGCCCTACGACCTCTTACAGTCACTGATACCCTGGTAGAGGCGGACCGCTAAACCACACAATATGTATTGATTACTGTAAATACTATCTACCGGCCTACATCCGTTTTCTATATATAATTTAGATAGGTATAGTCCGCGCCAAACTGCTAGTCCGCTCGGTACCCTTACCATGAGTTTTTACGTTTTGACAAATATGACTGTTTTGGTATTTGTTTACGTATTTGCACATACAATTTCCAAACAGCGCCCCTAGCGGATTGTGTCAGAAATTGGAAATTGTATGGGTCAATACGTAAACAAATACCAAAACAGTCATATTTGTCTAAACGTAAAAACTCATGGTAAGAGTACTGAATATAGAAATGAATCGCGTCGCCATAGCAAATTGTATGACTACACCTGCTCGCAACAACTTCAGAGTGGACTAGTAGTTTGGCGATAACTTGCTATCTTTTATAGTAGATGGTGACCACCGTAATTCCTATAAAAGTAATCTTATGAAGATGGTAGAGCCATTGGTTCGACTCCAGCGGCACCACCGCCACACCTATTTCTGCCTCATAACAGCAGTGTTAAGCGCTGCTGTGTTCTGGTTTGAAGGGTGTGGTAAGGGAGACATACTTACTCGTCCCAGAGACTTTCAGGCTTAGTCCTCAGGAGTAGCGGCGCATTTGTAGGCAACCTGAGGTAGGAAACTAATCTTATCTGAGATTGATTACAAATCTGGTAGAACCCTATGTGGTTCGACTCCGACGGCACCACCGTCTCACCTATTTCTGCCTAATAACATCAGTGTTAGGCGCTGCTGTGTTCCGTTCTGAAGAGTGTGGTAAGGGAGACATACTTATTCGAGGCATTTCAGCTTAGTCCTCAGGGGTAGCGGCGCATCTGTGGCCGACCCCAGGTAGGAATATCTAATCCTATCTGGGGTTGATTACAAATGTCCTTGCGCGGCAGCCGCTTACCATCAGGTGGACTGCATGCTTGTCTGTTTCTATACTTATTATAATAAAATCAATCGGTTGCACTCCGGGAGTGTCGGCAGAAGTGAAAACTTTCGAAACGTAACCTGAATAATAAAATATAATAAATAAAAAATGTTATGGACACCCATTGACATATTTTTTCTATGCTGACACCGGATGAAATTGTCTTTTGCAGTTTGCTATGCCGTCTTACGAATTTTCGATCAGGTCTCGTGTCCTGACGTGATTTAAATTCATTTCCAATAATAAAAACGATCAGTACCGTTACCATGAGTTTTTACGTTTTGACAAATATGACTGTTTTGGTATTTGTTTACGTATTTGCCCATACTATTTCCAATCAGCGCCCCTAGCGGATTGTATCAGAATAGTTCTGTCATTGTTGTCAATGTCAGTAACGTAACATTAAATGTCTAAATTGACAAAATGGCGCTTTATGTTTTGTCTCTCTTTTTTGCGAAACTTTATGTACTAGAACATCATAAAACAATACATATTATGCTCATTGGCTGTAAGACGACTTAACCTTTCTCTGCATAAGAGCAAAAAAGTAAGCACAACAAAATGGCGGCGTCACGTGTAACTTTCACTGACTCGGCCTAGATTCGCGCTTTATATCTCCACTCAGATTTATGTAAGCCTGGTAGGTACATCGTTTTATTGTTACGAAAACATGCAATAATGCTGAGTGCATGGATGCATGCATGCATGATTGTCAATCGGGCTAATAGGAAAAGTTAGGTATTTCGGAGCACAGTGTCCCCCGATATAGTCATTATCATTTTTGCATAACTAGTTTTCTCCTGCGGTTTTGTTCGCATGGTTGATTTTTCATAGTTTTGATGCTAAGGTTAAAACTAACTGAAAATGGCCTAAATAAAAATTAATTGTTACCAATAATATTAAAATGAAAATTGGCCAAGTGCGAGTTTTCCAAATTTTCAACTATTTTTCTTAATTTTCACTTTTTGTTAGCAGCAGCTATAAATACATGCGTTCTAAAAATTAAATGCTTATCTGTTACAGATTAATAGATAAACATAAAACCTCTGAAAATTACGGTTTATTTTCTGGAGACTTTCTATTTCTGCCTAATAACAGCAGTGTTAAGCGTTGTCGTTAATTAAGCAGTGTTTGCTGTGTTCCGTTTTGAAGGTAAGGAAGACATACTTTTCCGAGGCGTTCCAGCTTAGTCCTGCGGGGTAGCGGCGCATCGGTGGCCGACCTCAGGTAGGAATATCTAATCCTATCTGGGGCTGATTACAGATGTCCATGGGCGGCAATATCCACTTACCATCAGGTGGACTCCTATATTATAAAAAAAAGCTAGATACCTTGTTATATTTTTGGAAATTCCAAAAAATTGATTCAATAAAAATGGAGCATAGACTTGTTATTATAGTATTTTTGGAATATTTGCCTGTTTGTGTATTTATACCAATCGTATAAAAACTACTGTTCTAATTTCACTTATGTGAACACACTAACTTTTCAAATTACCTCCAATTAATTTTTAATTATAATTTATGTCTAAAATAACTGCTTTAAACAGTTATATGTAACAACTTTAGCAATTAAAACGATATTACGGTGTAAACAATTCAATTACACGAATTATTCCCACAGATTATGTTCAGTTTTATGTTTATTGTTAATTTTGGTAAAGGTTAAGGAAAATTTGGTGAGAAAATTAAACGCAGTCATGTAGAAGTCACATTAAAAACTCGGCTAGCTTCGGCTTATTTCGATATCTATTAAGAGTTGTTACAACACACATTATTACCACGCTTTTATTAGTTTGACCTGTATGTATATACTATATATGTATGTAACGAAATCTTTGAAAACTGATCAAGAACCGATGACAATACAATACATGATTTTAATAATTTTGTCCAATTCTAATTTTAACTCATCTGGATCGCCAGGATTAACGATTTTCCTTGTACGATTTTGGCGTGGGTTTTAGTTTTTAGAGCATAATCTTTAAATATATACAACTCAAAGGTGACTGACTGACATAGTGATCTATCAACGCACAGCCCAAACCACTGGACGGATCGGGCTGAAATTTGGCATGCAGGTAGATGTTATGACGTAGGCATCCGCTAAGAAAGGATTTTGATCAATTCTACCCCCAAGGGGATAAAATACGGGATGAAAATATTACTTCGTAACGCAAGCGAAGCCGCGGGCAAAAGCTCGTTGTTATATAAATCCTAATGTTAACATTTTAGTAAAAAAGAGTGGTATTCACAACTCTATATTATATATTTTGAAGTCGAGTGAATTTTTACTGGACAAATTAGTGCGTCTGACACAAAGGAGTGACAGAGACGTATATTAGAATCTTAAGCCTGCTCCACATTCTCGCGAGAATCTCGAGAGAACGCGAGAAAAGCACGAGAAACGAGAATGTGGAGCCTACACGCAACCGATTTTTCTCGCGTTCTCGCAAGATTCTCGCGAGAATGTCGCAAGATTCTCGCGAGAATGTGGAGCGGGCTTTAGATGTTAGAAATCTTACCGAATCTCGTTCCTTGACATTTTCGCAGTCTTCAAATGTTTTTACGCACTCACCTGTAACAAAAAACAACATTTATATTAATTTTTATGTACATCAGTAAGGAAGAAAAATATATTGCTTTCCACAAAAAAAATCTTTCTTGTTCGAAGTAATTTTCAAATTTAGATCTTCGGTAGGCAACATTCGGATAGATTGTTTTATCACTGACCGCCGAAAGTAGTTTTTGTTTTTTCAAAATGGCGGACTTATAAATATACTAAGTTTTTTTTATAATATAGGAGTAGCAGACGAGTATGCAGTTCACCTGATAGTAAGTGGCTACTGCTGCCCATGGACATCTGTAATCAACCCCAGATAGGTTTAGATATTCCTACCTGAGGTCGGCCACAGATGTGCCGCTACCCCTGAGGACTAAGCTGGCACACCTCTGAAAAGTTTGTCTTCCTTACCACACCCTTCAAACCGGAACACAGCAGCGCCTAACACTGCAGTTATTAGGTAGAAATAGGTGTGGCGGTGGTGCCGCCAGAGTCGAACCACAAAGGATCCTACCACCTGGGTCTACTTAGTATATTTATAAAAATGCATGCTCATCTGCTACTCCTATATTATAAAAAAAAATCTCAACCAATCACTAAGAAGTGTTACTACGTAGTTAGTAGTATTAATTTAGAACAAAGAACCAGGAACCTTGATTGTACGCCCAAGGGCACTCTACACGTGGGCACTTTGTGGGCGTTTAATAGATACAACGACGAATAATTTAATAGAGTGCTAATATGTGCCGACACAAAAAGTGTGTGCTTATGTACGGAAGTAAGAAGTTAGACTTCCTTAGCGCATTCGAAAGTATAAAGTGCGTGTATTAACATATACATACGCGTAAGACATGAAACTAATGCAAAAAAAATATTACAAAATGATATGACAGGACACGACAAGTAACGTATGGTATCAAATCAAATCAATTTTGTAAATTCAAAATAGGTTATGTATAGAGCACTTTTAACACGCTTTTGTTAGCTTGGGTTGTATGTACGTAACAGTAACGGAATCTTTGAACCCGATTTTTATCCACTTTGAATGTTCAGTTTAATTCAAAATTTTGAAAAATTATCAAAAAACGATGACAATACACGATTTTAATAATTTTGTATAGTTGTATAATTGTGGAATAAGTGTGGGGTGCTTTTCGAAAATTGATAAGTGGAGCACTCCACGCTTTTTTCACAATTATACAATTTACTGTTCCTTAATTGATTCCTAGATTGAAAATTAATTTCTACTTTTTAGTTATTTTATCATAAAAGCGTGTTTTTTTAGTTTTTTGAACTATATTTATTGAATGTCAATACAACTACCACCACTTCCCAAGGTGTTTCGTTATGGACAAGCGGCTAAAGAACCTCCATAACACACATCTTTAAAAAAAAATGTTTTTTACAATGTTAAACTTAACCCAATGGTACATGTGGAGCTGGAGCTAATTCAGACCACACGTTTTGTCAGTCAAATAATCACATAGTTGATAGTTAGCTTATTTACATAGCGTTTATTTAACGACATGTTTGAACTCTTTTCTGTGAGATTCAAAATAATCATATCATATCATATAGCTTACTTACAAAATTTACTAGAAATCGGATTACAAATTTCGCACGACACGAAACATAAAAGCCAATTTGAAAAGTGCATCTGTCTGTGAAAATAAATCTTGGACTGAACGAAGCCCAAACTAAAAATTACCGATAGGAACTAAACTAGCAACTTTTCACCCCCAAATTACCATATTTTCTTGTGTAAAAATCTAAAAAACAGTATAAAACAGAATAAGTATATTTTTTTTATAATATAGGTGTAGCAGACGAGCATGCAGTCCACCTGATCATAAGTGGCTACTGCCGCCCATGGACATCTGTAATCAACCCCAGATAGGATAAGATATTCCCACCTGAGGTCGGCCACAGATGCGCCGCTACCCCTGAGGACTAAGCTGGAACGCCTCGGAAAAGTCTGTCTCCTCATATCGTTACATAATCACAGACCATCCATATTCCATAATCAAATAAAATATTGTTAATTAGGTGTCTATACGCTTCATTCGTCTTCAGACAGTACAAGAGAAACGGATTTCGAATTGAATCTATTAAGAGATCAAGATTGTTTAGTAAACCTCATTTTAAAACCCGTATGGCGGCGTGACTAGACCATTGGAATAAGTCGCGAGTTTGAATCTAGGGTAAGTTTTTCGAAATTTTATAACAGAAAAAGTGTACAGAAATAGAGCAAATACTAATTAGTGAAACATCGATAAACTAAAAAAACAAAATTAATTATTTTTTTTCATGCGTAGAACCATTATTCATTAGCGAATCATCGAAAAAACGAAATAATCTTCGAAAAAAATTTATTAATAATGTTTTTTCATACTGTATTGTGCAAAAAAGAACCTCAAGTATAAAATAAAATAATATATTTGAAGCAATGTAATGTTTTATTTTTTCGAAAATTTAAATTGTTTCAAGAAAATTTCTTCATCAATTGGACGTAGTTATGCAAATAGATCCAACCACAAAAACTGAGAAAATAGGTCTTTTAGTAAAAGTTAAATTGCTTAATTTATGGTCAGTATCACTGATATCTGTATATTTCAAAAGAAAAAATGTACCATGCAGCTTGAATATTTTTTGCATATACGAAAGTTGATGTGGAGATGCCATTTGTGATAGTAACTAAAAAAACGGTTTTTGTGAGTTAAATCCATTTTGCATAACTACGACAGAGACAGAGAACTTTAAAAAAATAACGGAAATTATTTTTTTCATTAACATTCGCACGCCAACAACATTTTTTATTACTTTCCGGTATCCCAATACAATAAGTTAACACCACACCGTCCACGTCAAACTAACCCGTTACAACCAAGGGGGGTAGTCTAGACCGAGTCTAGACCCGAACCTAGGTCAACGCTCAGAGCGCAGACAACAAAGGCTAATGCGTTCACTCACCTGTTCGTAGGAAGGGCTGAAGTTATAGGGCAGCGTGGTGGATGCCCTGCGATTTTTACTTCCTTGTTTAGTCAAAATTGCAAAGGGTTCGAATTTATTTATTTATTTTTGTACACCTTAAACTAAGGGTTACAAAGGGTAAACTTAACGCCTAATGGCATTCTCTGCCAGTCGACCCTGAGTGATGGCGATAATATTTGTGGCGAATTTGTTTCGAAATTAATTATTACTCTTTCAATGAAGCAGTGATAGTCTAGTTCTTGAATCACAGGAGACGCTAGGTTCGAATCCCACGCGTCTCTGAATTTTCTAAATTATATGCGTACTAGTTTTTGCCCGCGGCTTCGCCCGCGTTTAAAAGAAAATAATATAACATACTAACATACATAAAACTGAAAATTCGTACCTTAAATAATCGATATTTTGGTTCCAAAAGATCGATTCTCCGATTAATCGATCTTAGATCGCCATCCCTAGCTCCCGTGGGATTTTCGGGATAAAAACCATCCTATGTCCTTTCTCGGGTCTCAGACTATCTTTGTACAAAATTTCATTAAAATCGGTTCAGTGGTTTGGGCGTGAAGAAGAGATAACCAGACAGACAGACAGAGTTACTTTGGATTTATAATATTAGTAAGGATAAGGATTAGAATTTAATTATCATTATCATACCTGAGACCTTTAAAAATGAAAAGGAAGATCTCAAAGGTGCGTGACCTACCAATTCGCACTTGGCCAGCGTGGTGAACTATTGTCTGAATTCTCACACTGAGTGTTGACACTAAGTTTTGGTCACGAAAATCCCGGTAGCGTTTTAGGATTTGTCAGAATACAATTTTATATACGAATTGTTTTATTACACAAATAATTTACTTTACTTATTAGCTTCGACTTATTTTTTTTTTAGTATGCGAGTAGCAGACGAGCATGCAGTCCACCTGATGGTAAGTGGCTACTGCCGCCCATGGACATCTGTAATCAACCCCAGATAGGATTAGATATTCCTACCTGAGGTCGGCCACAGATGCGCCGCTACCCCTGAGGACTAAGCTGGAACGCCTCGGAAAAGTCTGTCTCCCTTACCACACCCTTCAAACCGGAACACAGCAGCGCCTAACACTGCTGTTATTAGGTAGAAATAGGTGTGGCGGTGGTGCCGCTGGAGTCGAACAACAAAGGGTTCTACCACCTTTAAATGCAGATGTCCATGGACGGCAGTAGCCACTTTCCTCATGCTTGTTTCCTACTTGTATATTATACAGAAAATACACAGCCGTAAAACATAACCCTCCTATCGCAATCGGGTAGAAAAATGCACATATTAAAATTTAATCAAAATATAATAATGCATACTTACTAGGGTTAAATAAACAAAACATTATCACTAAGATCACAGTTTTTTTCACTTATCACAGCATTGAGTTACTTTGTTGGCTATTTTTAATTTAGTTGTCATTTTTTTATTTTTTTATAAAGATTTGGCACAAAACACTTTATATTTCGATGGTTATTCGATGTTAAACGTTGATTTTAACGTTATTTTTGATTTCTGAAATGTTAACCGTTAATTTAAAAAAAAATCACCAGCCTGCCAAAGGGTTGATTATTTTTTAATTAAAATTAATTATAAAAATATAGTATGATTTAAGTATTTTAATTGAAAAAAATATTACTATATTCTTTTAATTCCTTTTCTATTCCCAATTATTTATGAATATATTTAAATTAATTTATTATTTGATTAAATTATGTAACTTTATTATTTATTACAATCAGACATTTAAAAATATTTTTACAATTTTTACAGTAAATTTAAGTTAAATTTTATTTTAACTTTTAAATTTTAAATGTACTTTTAAATTTAACTTTTTTAACACATTTTATAACTCTTCATTATTTAAGATGAAAACTCTGTAGCAACATCAGACAAATGTTTCAACCCCTCACCACGCTAGGGGTAGGTATGCTTATTATAATTGCATTGTTTCGTCCCCTATCAGGGGATGCAAGTGTGCACTTTGCCTAACTATAACTGTGATTTTGTTTTGAGAAATGCAGTGTAACCATCCCCTTATACAAGCGACAGTAGTCATGGTTAGATTTTTATTTTTCTGGTATTTTGAAAATGATATTTTATACGATCCTTCCTACTTCCTAGTTCATAATTATATTCTGTATTATTTTCCATATCAAATATGTAATTTGAAAGCATATTCTTGGCAAAACCTTATACACTTATTGTAAAATCACTTCATATACCGATTTTAAGAAAAGTAAAATAATAAAAAAAATGTTTTTGGACTTTATGTTTATTAATTCATAAATCTTTGATGTATCTAAATTGTTCCAAAAATTAATTTATCCCTTTAGAAACTCATCTATTATCTTGTCTTAATTGAATTTCGTTTTAAAAATCGTGATATCACAGCTCACTTAATAAAATAGCTTTCGAAATATATTTGAAAAAAAAAATTTTTTTGCACAGGACAATTTTATTTCTTAATCACTTTTTATAATTATATTCCTTTGTACACGTCCATGCACCCTGACGGTTGACAACAAACTGCCGCGGGGTTCAAAAACACAGATCAGCTGTTACAAGAGGCCGTCTAGACTGGGGGAGGGGGTGGGTGCAAGTGGGGGTGCATTTTACATGTGTTTGTTTACAAAATATGCTGCGTCTCAGAAAGATGATATTACGGTTAAATTCAATTTTCAAAATATTTTTAATTTATTTTTTGATGTTGATTTTAAGAAATGTATTGTTGTTAAAATAACTTAACTTGAGTTATTGATTTATTTTATTAAATGTATTTTATTGATTTTTTAAATTTATAGGTTTATAAAAGCAATAATTGTTCGTTATATTAAAAAATAAAAACAAGTGTTATTTTTGAAAAAGTTTTAAGTTATTGTTAAATAATAAAAATATTAAAATATTTATTAATTTATCAAATAAATTATATAATCAGTGTGAATCCTTTGTTGATATCGTCCATTATTTTTTTAAAACTAAACCTCCTTTTAATTATTGTTAAAAAAATAATTTAATTTAATTAACAGACCAAAACTCTTCTCAATACTCCATTATAATTACGGTTTGAGTAAAATAGGTCTATAATTAATTAATTACAATTTTACCCTACCACTTCTGATACCAAATTAGCGGAAATGAGGACCGTGATCAGCTGTCACGAGAGGACGTCTAGACCGGGGATGGTGGGGAGAGGGTAGAAAGAGGTGCTTTATACCTGGAAAGTACCTTTGTATCGAATTTTGAAAACGCTTTCGAGATCCTATTATATTTTTCGAATACAAAATTTACTAGAAAAGTTTGAATATTAATGAAGGTAATGTGCATTTTTATTTTATATTTGTGTTTTTAATTTGTTGTTATTGATTTGTGTCAAAATTAATCTAAAATATAAAATTTTAAAATATTTTAGTCAAATGTTTCCATGTTTTTAATTTTCCATCCAGTTTTAGTCCATGAGGATTCAATTTTTTTATACATATTTTATTTATTATTTATTTCTCGTATTGAATAAATGTTCAATTATTTAAAATTTTAAAATCACTATTATCAGATATTCATTTTTTTAATTACTTTCATTTTAACTTCCGTAATTTAAAATTTAACTCACTTAACTTGTCATCTTTTATAAACTAATAAATTTAAACGTGGAATTCGATTTCAAATAGTTTTCTTATATAAATCCATTAATCAAATTCAAAATTAAAAAACACGTCCTTTTAACACCAAAACGCACGATTAATTTAAAACCAAAACAAACTATTTGTCAGAACAGGTTTTGAAAACAATTGACAAAACCAAACCCCATTCAATCACATTGACACCAAACGACCGATTTTGTCAAACCACTTTTGCCAGACGACTTTTGTCAAACAACTTTTGTCAACCCCGTTCACGTTTGACAACACACGTCCGTCCTCTCCCGCGTATGACAACAAACTGTGCGCCCCCACCGATCAGCTGTTAGCCCGCGTCTAGACTGGGGGTGGGGGTGGAGGGAATGCACCCTGGATGCACCCCTCGCACACATTGACAGGTTAATTTTACAGAACTATTGAATATATTTTCCGTTTCAAGTTTTAACAATGAAAATTAACCTGATTTCGAATGTACTTATATTTTTACTTGGCAGTGATAGTCAAATATAAATCTCGTTCCTTCAAAGAGGGGGTCGCGGGTTCAAATCCCCGGCACGCAAAAAAAAATTATCACATGTTAATGTTATAACGTTTGAAGAAATTGATGATGATAACGACGACGATAACAACGATGATGATGATGATGACGACGTTAATGATGGTGACGATTATGGTTTCGAAGACGATGACGATAATTTTCATGATGACGGCGATGATGATAATGACAAAATTGATGATGGTGACGATGACGACGCTGGTGATGATGAAGATGAGGTCATTGTTGATGATGCCAACGGCGACATGATGAATACGACGACATAGATGTTGATAATAATGTCGACCACGACGACGGTGACGACAACTATGATGACCACGATTACGACGTTAATGATAAGGATGCTAACGATAACGATCATGATGAGGGTGACGATTTTGACGACATCGACGTCAAGAATGATGATGATGACAACTATAGTGATAAAGATGACCTTGATGATGATGAAAATGACGAAGATTATGATTATGTCGACGTTGATAATAATTATGACAACAACGATGATGATGATGATGATGATGACGAGGACGTTGATTACGTTGATAACATAAAATGCACATTCACATACAAAATGAGCTGAAACAAGCAGGTGTAGTTACAAGGGTCCATTGAGCTCGCACGTTACCGGTTTAATCTTCTTAATGGATAGCCCACGGGTGCATAAATCAACGTCAACGATTATGATGACGGTGACGAAATGCTAACGTAGATGATGTTCACGATGATAATGATGACGATGACAACGAGGATCGTGACGATGATGAAGATGACAACAATGATGTCAACGATGATAACGATGGCGACGATGACGAAAACGACGTCAAGTATGATGACGACGATCGTAATGAAAAGGACACTGATGATGCTGATGACGTCAACAATGATGATAATGATAATAATAACTAATACGATGATAATGATAAATGAGGATACCGACGACGGCGATGACAAAAATGATGATGATGATAAAACAGCATAACATGCACATTCACATATAAAAACAAGCAGGTGTAGCCGGTAGCGTCTAGACTAAGGGCTGTAGGGCATAAGAGACCCTCTACAAGGGTCCATTGAGCTCGCACAATGTTACCGGTTTAATCTTCTTAATGGATAGCCTGCGAGTGCATAAGTACTTTATTTTGCTGAAAGTGAAGTGTAGGGAACTGTTTTTACTTTGTTTTTTCATTGCTTCTTTTGGTGTTAGGTAGGTACCACCGTCACACCTATTTCTGGCTTTATGTAGCTCTTACGATTGATGATGGTAGAACCCTTTGTGGTTTGGCTTCGGCGGCACCACCGCCACACCTATTTCTACCTAATAACAGCAGTGTTAAGCGCTGCTGTGTTCTGGTTTGTAGGGTGTGGTAAGGGCATACTTTTCCGAGGCGTTCCGGCTTAGTCCTTAGGTAGCGTATCTAGCCGACCTTAGGTAGGAATATCTCATCCTATCTGGGGTTGATTACAGATGTTCAGCGGCAGTAGCCACTTACCATCAGGTGGACTGCATGCTCGTCTGCTACTCCTATATTATATTAAAAAATGACCCTCACATAGAATAGAATAGAATACTCTTTATTGCACATTTACAGTAGAATTTAACAGTAACAACACATACATACTTTTAAAAAGAAAGCTATAGCTCATTTCTTTAAAAAAATGTAATATTAAATAAGTAATTGCATTTTATATTTGTTCGTTGCTTATCCTAGTTATCTATTTATTTGCTATATATCTATTTATATGTCCTTTTTTCACTCTCTTTCCTTTATATTCTCATGTTTGACTTTCTTTTCCTATCATTCTATTCTTTTGTTTTCTTTTTTTCTATATATATATATATATATATATATATATATATATATATATATATATATATTTTCTTCTTTTAATTATCTTAAATATTAAATGTATTGTGCGCCGCCTTTATATTTTCTGCACATCCTTAAGGTTGACTGGTAGAAAATGCTACTTAGCATTAAGTCCGCCTATTGTACCACTTGTTTTTATTGGTCAATAAAGTGTACTAAAAAAAAATACGAACTAACAAGGCAAATCAAAAAAAAATTGTAAGACAAATAATTTTCCAAAAAAGTAAACGGTAGTAAAACTCATTAATAAAACGAGTCCAAACACGAAACTGTAACAAAGACCGTTTTCATATTATTAAATGGTAGCGTTGATCTCTAAAAATACGAGGCCAACGCCCCCTTTCGGTGCATTGTACTAAGAAAGTGGTGCAACGCACTGTTCACGTGGTATTCTTTGGAAACCTATACTTATAATGTTTTTACTCCACTGCTGGGCACGAGTCTTCTTACAGAGTGAGCAAACTTATAAATGTCTGTATGAACTTATTACTGTCCCACTGCTGGGCACAGGTCTCCTTTTAGAGTGGGAAAACTTATATATTTCTTTATGATCCCATTACTTTCCCACTGCTGAGCAAAGATTTTTTCTCAGTGGGGTTTAGGTTCGAATCCTTGCACACAGATTCTTCAACGTTATGTGCGTATTAGAAACGAATGATAACTTGCTATAACGATGACTGAAAACATCGTGAGGAATCGCCTGAGAGTTAAAAATAAGTTCTCGAAGGTGTCATCATCAACCCATCACTTTCGCACTGCTGGGCACGGGTCTCCTCTCAGACTGAGAAGGATTAGGCCATAAACCACCGCGCTGGACAAGTGCGTATTGATAGACTTCACATACCTTTGAGATATTTTTTAATCTCTCAGGTGTGCAGGTTTCCTCACGATGTTTTCGACTTTCACCGTTTAAGCAAGTGATAATTAATTTATAAGACCATTCTAATTAATTTCTAGACAGCTACAAATACCCAATATTTCTTTACATATACCATATCTTAAACACAGTTCAAGTTTATTCACATGTAGCAGTGCACAAAAAGTGTAGCTAAGACGCCACATACAACCGACCTTGGGGCTGGTGCAATGACCGAGTGGGTGGTGCCCACATGCTTGGCAATGATGCCCAGATATTTACTTTTACGGAATTACCCCGTTTTAGGGTAGTCACAGGGTAAAACCAGGACCCTATTATAGTCTGCGCCAAACTGCTACTCCGCTCTGAAGTTGTTGCGAGCAGATGAAGCCATACAATTTGCTATGGCGACGCGATTCATTACTATATTCAGAGCGGACTAGCAGTTTTACGCGGGCTATACTAAGACTCCACTGTCTGCCCGTTTGTCCGTCTCTCATAGGGCTCTATCTCCTGAACCGTAATAATATACTTTAATTTTTTATGTATGTAGTATGTACATACATAAAAAATTAACCTATATAATATATAATAACAAATACTAAAAACAAAAAATAAATGAAAATTCTGTAGTACGGAATTATCCATGTGCGAGTTCGATTCGCACTTGGCCTATTAATATAATATAGGAGTAACAGACGAGCATACAGTCTACCTGATGGTAAGTGGGTACTGCCGCCCATGGACATTTCTAATCAACCCCAGATAAGATTACATATTCCTACCTCAAGTCTGTCACAGTTGCGCCACTACCAGTGATGACTAAACTGGAAAGCCTCGGAAAAGTATGTATCCCTTACCACACCCTTCAAACAGAACACAGCAGCGCTTAACACTGCTGTAATAACAGAAATAAGTGTGGCGGTGGTGCCGCCGGAGTCGAACAACAAACTACCAACTTCAAAATACTCGTATGTATAGTGTATATACAGAGGAGAACTCTTTAAATATATTTCTACTAATACCTAATGAAGGTCACTGCCCTCTAAAAAAAGAGTATACGCGCTTATTGTTATATACATACTAAAAACTGTCTGTGATTACATCGTGGTAAGATTTGAAGGTCGGTAACTAATACTTTGCCAGAATGTGTGACAAAGGTACCAGTAAGAAATACATGTTTTATCACTATAGACAAGTTTTTTGTGGGAACATGTGTTGAATAGAGTTAAATTACTTTTTGTAGAGAAGTTGTATAGTTTTTTGTATAATGAAATACGAGTAGCATATGAGTAATTCATCATCTACATCATCATCAGCAACCCATTACTGTCCCACTGCTGGGCACGGGTCTCCTCTCAGAATGAGAAGGATTAGGCCATAGTCCACCGCGCTGGCCAAGTGTATATTGGTAGACTTCACATACTTTCGAGATTATTTTTTTTATAAATCTCTGGGGTTTCCCCACAATGTTTTCACAATAATCAACCTCGGATACGATTAACCTTAGAACAACCTGAAATCGGCAGCAAATGCGCCGCTACTCCTGAGGACTAAGCTAGAACGCCTCGGAAAAGTATGTCGCCTTTACCACACTCTTTAAACCAGAACACAGCAGCGCTTAACACTGCTGTTACTAGGCAGAAATAGATTTGACGATGGTGCCGCCGGGGTCGAACCACAAAGGGTTCTACCACCTTCAAATCCATCCAATGGAAAGGTCACACCCGTATAATATATGACCAAATAAAACACATTTTAATCGACACTAAAGAAATCGATTCTTCGATACTTTTGTGAATCGGTTCTACTGTCTTCGATTCCAATCGATTTTAAATCGATCTTTTTCAGAAAGAATGTCCTATTCGCAATTTTTTTGTGAATCGATTCCACCGTCGTCGATTTCATCGATCTTTTTATACACAATCTTCAATCATACCTTTGTGGATTAATTAAACGTCGCTACTGTACCTGACCGGAGATCCGGGACCAAACCCGGACCCTTGCTGAATGACAAACTATTTAATTTTACTTCTCAGTCACGTGCGGCATTGTTTTACAAAAATGGGTGGTGGGTAGATCCTTAAACATTATCATTATGATACTAGTATCTACACACGACTCCACTTGTACCATATGGATGTTTTTCACAATTTAGGGTTCCGTACTCAAGGGTACGGAACCCTAAAAATTTGACTACCAGCGTGGTGGAGCGTTCCATACCGGTCTGACGCGCAAAGAGTTCCGAGTTCGATCCCCGGCCAGATTGACATTTGGATATCTGTTCTGGGTCTGGGTATTCGTCTTTGCGTGTACCCATGGCACCCACAGCACATAATCCTAGCATCGGACTGTAACTGTAGAATGGAACCCTATTACTAAGCCTCCAGTATCTGTCCGTCTGTCAGTTTGTCACAGAGCTCTACATAATATAAACTATACATAAATACCTACTTAATTTTTTACACATAAATATTATTATTTAGCACTAGCTGACCCGGCATACTTTGTACCGCCTCAAAATCTATTTATCAAATATATTTCATATAAAATATAGCCTATGTTACTCGTGGATAATGTAGCTTTCGAATGGTGAAAGAATTTTTAAAATCGGTCCAGTAGTTTTTCAGCCTATTCATTACAATCAAACAAACAAAGTTTTCCTCTTTATAATATTAGTAAAGATATATATTTCATCCCTTAATCATATCTACAGAGAACAGAAGGGGATACATCATACAACAAGACAGACAGACACAAAGTTGCGACTTACAGTACAATAAAATACCAGGCCATATTACTTTGTCCTACAGCTCAGGTCGACCAGCGACCTCTGTAAATGTCTAGGTTAAGGTTACCTTTAGGTTTATTGCATATTTAAATGGTCCTAATTTAAGATCTAATTATCACTTGCCTCTCTTCATTAATATGAAGAAAATAACAGAGAGCGAAAGAGAAACAGAAACTATAAAAAATATATAAAGGATAACTGACTAAAGAAAAACTGACATTTAAGTTAAAGAAAAAAGAAAGATAAGAAAAGAAAAAAAATAGGCCAAGTGCGAGTCGAACTCGCACGGAGGGTTCCGTTCCACCAAATTTTCAATTATTTATTTATTTTTAGTATTTGTTATTATAGCAGCCATTGTAGTACATAAATTGTGAACATTTCAAGTGTCTATCTATTACAGTTCAGGAGATTCTTGTCTTGAGTCTTGTAACGGTCGAACACACAGAGGAAGTTAGTAATAGGGTTCCGTTTTTACCCTTTGGGTATTGAACCCTAAAAAGAAAGAAAGAGCGAAACATAGACACAAAGAAATAAATAAAAAAATGTAATAAAAATTATAAAAGAAAAAATAAGGGCAGAAAAAGAAAAAAGATAACGTGTACATGTTTCCAGCAAGTTTCATTTTGATAATTACAGAATTACTAGCTAATCCGGCAAACGTTGTGTTGCCATATAAATAAAAATATCTTAAGGGTGAACAACCCTTATCACTTAGGTGTACGAAAAATAGATAGTAGCCGATTCTCAGACCTACTGAATATGCACATCAAATTTGGTGAAAATCAGTAAAGCCGTTTCGGAGGAGTACGGTAACTAACATTGTGGCACGTGAATTTTATGTATTAAAACCTCTTCCCACGGACTAAATTGTGAATCTAAACCATTCTCAAGTCTCCTTGAACACACACAACAAATTTCATCAAAATCAGTCCAATCGTTTTGGAGGAGTTCAGTGACATACACACGCACATAAGAAATATATATAAAGATTTTATCTTAAGACTTAACTATGACAATACAGACAAACAAACTTACAAACACATACATTTGTTACCAGGGTTACAGACCCTACTAGAGTGCGCCGACCGTCGACACACCCTATTCAAGACAAAACCGCATCGGAACCAGTTTAGCACTCCAGGACAGGTAGACAAAGAAACAGCTGTCTATTTATAGACAACAGCTGGGCGTGGGGTATGACGCGCCATGATGGCCCATTGTTAGCAAAAAACAAAATTCAAACTTTTTCTATATAACTTTTTATTAGGAAATGAGTTCGCAGTCCACCTGATGGTAAGTGGTTACTGCCGCCCATGGACATCTGTAATCAACGCCCTATAAGATTAAATTCCTACCTGAGGTCGGCCACAGATGCGCCGCTACCCCTGAGGACTAAGCTGGAACGCCTGGGAGAAGAATGTATCTCTTACCACACTTCAAACCAGAACACAGCAGCGCTTAACGTTACTGTTATTAGGTAGAAATAGGTGTAGCGTTGGTACTGCTGGAGTCGAACCACAAAGGGCTCTACCACCTTCATAGGCACTCAGATAACTATGTCTCCCTTACCACGCCCTTCAAACCGGAACACAGTCCTTAACACTGATGTTATTAGGCAGAAATAGGTGTCGCGGTGATGCCGCCGGAGTCGAACCACAAATGAACCAAAAAACCTTCAAAAGCATAAAGGTAGCAACGAATCTAATGTAATCTTATCTAGGATTGATTACAGATGTCCATGGGCTACAATAGCTTACCATCAGGTGGACTGCATGCTTTACTACTTTTATATTATAAAATGTCTTATATATAAAATTCTTATGTCACAATGTTAGTTACCGTACTCCTCCGAAACGGCTTTACCGATTTTCACAAAATTTCATATGCATATTCAGTAGGTCTAAGAATCGGCTACTATCTATTTTCATACCCCTAAGTGATAAGGATTGTTCACCCTTAACATTGTTTTATTTATATGGCAACGTTTGCCGGGTTAGCTATTTTATTTCATATTTTAAACATTTTTATACACGAGCGCCTCGGGCACGTTTTTGTGCCTTAAGTATAAATAATACAAGAATAACAAGTGGCCCGAAGGGTAAGGACCTCGGCCAAGGGCTCTGAACCTACACGCTAAATTTAGGGCAGAGAGCGTCAGTCGATAAAATATTATCGAGTATCGACACACCACTGACCTTATTATAATTTTACTATGATTCAAAATGGGTGTACTGGTTACTGAAGCTTATGGTAATTTGTAGGGAATTGCACATCGAACAGGTTCTTTTTTTATAATATTAGAGTAGCAGACGAGCATGCAGTCCATCTGATGGTAAGTGTCTACTGCCGCCCATGGACATCTGTAATCAACCTCAGATAGGATCAGATCATATTCCTACCTGAGGCCGGACAGATGCGCCGCTACCCTTGAGGACTAAGCTGGAACACCTCGGAAAAGTATGTCTTCCTTACCACACCCTTCAAAACCGAACACAGCAGCGCCTAACACTGCTGTTATTAGGCAGAAATAGGTGTGGCGGTGTTGCCGCCGGAGTCGAACCACAAAGGGTTCTACCACCTTCAAAAGTTCAGTTGCCATAGAACAGCGTTAAGGGATCCTGTGTTCTGTAAATACAAGAGAAGGGTACGGGACACACTTATTCGAGACGTTCCAACTTAGTCCTTAAGTGCAACAACCTTTGAAACCTTTTTTAGGAATTTCCATGCTTGTAGATTTCTATACGATGTTTTCCTTTACCGTTTAAGCAAACATTAATTAAATTCTATTACCATCTCATCTTATTTCAGCTTATAAAATACTAGCTGACCCGGCAAACTGTGTACCGCCTCAAAATCTATTTATCAAATATATTTCATATAAAATATAGCCTTTGTTACTCGTGGATAATGTAGCTTTCGAATGGTGAAAGAATTTTTAAAATCGGTCCAGTAGTTTTTGAGCCTATTCATTACAATCAAACAAACAAACAAAGTTTTCCTCTTTATAATATTAGTATAGATATAAAGGGTGGCTATATCAAAGTACCCTTTTTAATATTTTTAAATTGATCTTCAAAAACTCAGGGTCTATAGATAGACCTATATTTTTACCACAAAAATATCCAGGGTGAAAATTCTAAATTAAGCTAAAAACTCAAAATCGAAGGGCTAAATAACCCGCTCCAAAACGAGGGTAGTGATGATACACGTCAATAAATTATTCAATTTATTCTCCATTGTTTAAAACGGCGTACGAATTATGAATAACCCGTTTAAGTACCTATAACTTGTTGTAATAATAATGACACCCAAAATAGTTTAAGTACGTTTCTTATTCATATTTTTAAATTCCTTCGGTCTTCCAATCGAGAGGTCCAGGTTTGACTCCCAGGTGTGCGCGTCTGTTATTATGTGCGTTATAGAATTTCGTATTCACGTATTAAATTTATTCGGTCTTCCCATCGAGAGGTCCGAGGTTCGAATCCCATGGATGCATTATATTTTTTAAAGTATGTGCGTTTTGAAAATTCATTATAACTCGCTATAACGGTGAAGGAAGCCGGTTAACGACATCAACAATATTTAATCAATACATTGGTGAGCATATTAATAATCGATTAAGATAAATTATTTAAGTAACTGTTATCAGAATTGTACACCGACCCGCGTGGCGGTGCGGTCACCGGTCTGATACGCAAAGGGTACCGGGTTCGATCTCCGGACATGTAGATATCTAAATGATGAATTTCGATCTGTGTTCTGGGTCTGGCTGTTTGTGTATTCGTCTGTGACTATGGCACCGACGTCACAGGGAATGCTAGTGTGCGGCTTTGACGCTGTGTGTGTAGAAAGCGTATTTTTAAAAGAACAACGTCTTTTATAAAACAAAGCGTCTTTTTAAAATAACATAACGTCTTTTATAAAACAAAGCGTCTTTTTAAAATAACATAACGTCTTTTATAAAACAAAGCGTCTTTTTAAAATAACACAACGTCTTTTATAAAACAAAGCGTCTTTTTAAAATAACGTAACGTCTTTTATAAAACAAATCGTCTTTTTAAAAAAACAAAGCGTCTTTTTAAAACAACAAAGCGTCTTTTTAAAAAAACCGTTTTTTAAAGAACAAAAGTCAAATACGATAGCATTAACTCCATAACAAATGTTAAAGTATGGAATGACTCATTGATCCCGATGACCACTACATGAGTCAGAAGCCCCATTAAATGTCACTACGTCATTTTAACTACCTATCTACCACTAACACCCATGGAAATCCGTGATCAACTCTATATAGAACATGTCCTACCTGAAGCCGATCACAGATCTGCAGACCTTTTGAAGGTAGAACCCTTTGTGGTTCGACTCCGACGGCACCACCGTCACACCTATTTCTAACTAATAACAGCAGTGTAAAGCGCTGCTGTGTTTCGTTTTGAAGGGTGTGGTAAGGGAGACAGATGTTTCCGAGGCGTTCCAACTTAGTCCTCAGGGGTAGCGGCGCATCTGTGGCCGACCTCAGGGAATATCTAATTCTATCTGGGGTTGATTACATATGTCCATTGGCGGCAGTAGCCACTTACCATCAGGTGGATCCCCCATATACAGTCCCCCATAACAGAATTACACACTCATATCATATGAGTCAGCCTATGATGATTATTATAATATTAACCTTAAAATTAATGTAATAATAAAATAAATGTGACTAATTTCAATACAAATGCTATTTTTGTAGTTTCCAAAAACGGTTAATAATGTAGGTTAAGATAAGAATTTCCGTTGAAAAGGACAAAATGAATATGATTCACTATTTATTAATAAAGGTGGCTTATCTAAACCAATTCGTCACAAACGCGGTCAGTGTTTGGATGACTGACCGTTAAGGTTTTGGAAGGTAGACCTTTTTTTTTTGTTGACGAGAGGAAACCTTCAAAAGGTACCCGACGCCATGGGAGTGACGCCGGGTTATGTGGGATTTTTACCGCACTAAAACCCCCCCGGTGGCCGTCCTCAGCGTTTGGTGGAGACCTCCGAGATCTCCAACGGAACACAACCGGAGTCCTCCTAACGCGATGCCCTTCTATCGGGCTCTGCCCTGGGAGTACTAGGTAGAGCTACCTACACATTTTGACACTTATAAATTCAATTCTAAGGGTGGGTTCCATCATGTATCTTTAACATTAGCAAAAGCCTAACCAATCGTCAAAATGATTAAAAAAATTAATTCGTTGCACCATTTTAGTTGAGATTGAAATAACGTCATAACTAACACTTCATATTAACGCCCATGGACATCTGCAATCAACTCCAGATAGGATTAGATATTCCTACCTTAGATCGGCCAAAAATGCGCCACTACTCCTGAGGACTAAGCTGGAACGCGTCGGAAAAGTATGTCTCGCTTACCACACCCTTCAAACCAGAACACAGCAGCGCTTAACACGGCTGTTATGAGGCAGAAATAGGTGTGGCGGTTGTGCCGCCGGAGTCGAATCACAAAGGGTTCTACCACCCTTAAGTAATATGCAAAGCTTTTTTATATAAAATAGATAATACATAAGAATAAATGTAATTATCAATACACACAAAGATATAACCAGCGGATATACCGTAGGAATCTTATACCGTTCACAGTAATGTCATTCGATACTGCAGTAATCGAATTACACGGAAAAAGTAAATGAGTTTTAAACAGTGATTAAACGATGATAAAGGTGGTAGAACCCTTTGTGGTTCGACTCCGGCGGCACCACCACCACACCTATTTCTACCTAATAACAGCAGTGTTAGGCGCTGCTGTGTTCCGGTTTGAAGGGTGTGGTAAGGGAGACAGACTATTCTGAGGCACTCTCCAGCTTAGTCGTCAGGGGTAGCGGCGCATCTGTGGGCGATCTCAGGTAGGAATATCTAATCCTATCCGGGGTTGATTACAGATGTCCATGGGCGGCAGTAGCCACCTACCATCAGATGCACTGCATTCTCGTCTGCTACTGCAATATTATAAAAAAAAGTGTTAAGCGCTGCTGTGGTCTGCTTTGAAGGGAGATTTGATGTTTTCGAGGGATAGATCGAAACCTCTGACTGCGAGCAAAGCCGCCAGTAAAAGCTAGTTTCCTATATCGTACAGAACAAACATATAACATTACATTTCCGTAACGTCCTCATTAACATGTGTTACGTGACATGTCCTTGTTTGAACCTGTCTGTCACCTTATGGAAAATCGCAAATTGTTTTATTATGTGTTACAAAGTTTTTCTATGCCACTATAAATAAACACTAGTATTTTGTTGTTATATCAAAAGAATATGTGTGGCAAGGGAGACATACTTATCCGAGACGTTCCAGCTTAGTTATCTGGGGTTGATTACAGATGTCCATGGCCGGCAGAAGCCAATTACCGTCAGGTGGACTGCATGCTCGTCTGCTACCCCTATATTATAAAAAAAACTAGCTGACCCGGCAAACGTTGTGTTGCCATATAAATAAAAAAAATTAAGGGTGAACAACCCTTATCACTTAGGGGTATGAAAAATAGATAGTAGCCGATTCTCAGACCTACTGAATATGCATATAAAATTTGGTGAAAATCGGTAAAACTGTTTCGGAGGAGTACGGTAACTAACATTGTAATGATTGTAATAAGCACACAACTTTGAAAAATCAGAGCTGTCTGCCTAGGATTCAAACCTCGGACCCCCATTAAGAAGCCAATTTACAACCACTGCACATGCATTCAGCATCAAATAAAACCATTTCGAATTTTCAGCTCAGGCCCGACCTTATAACCTAGATCTGAGTGTCACTATGTAGGTGACCCACCAACCTAGCTTACCGGTCAATATGTCAGGTCGATTAGGAGCTTCGCCCCCTGGACCCTGTGATAGGTCAATTAGTTTATGTTTAAACGATTTTTTAATTAAGCGGAAATCACACGCATTTAAAAAAATACTTTTTTTTATACGTTATTGACTAACTAGCTGACCCGGCAAACTTTGTACCGCCTCAAAATCTATTTATGAAATATATTTCATAAAATGTAACCTATGTTACTCGTGGATAATGTAGCTTTCGAATGGTGAAAGAATTTGTAAAATCGGTCCAGTAGTTTTTGAGCCTATTCATTACAATCAAACAAACAAAGTTTTCCTCTTTATAATATTAGTGTAGATAAAAATAGTGTATACGGACGTAATTAAGTGGCATTTAATTTATGTAATTTTGGAAAGTAGGTTAAATGAGGCCTGTCGATCGATGGATCCGAGGTTCAAATCCCAGGTCTCTGAATTTTCAAAGTTAAATGCGTATTAAAATTAATTATCACTTGCTCAAACGGTAAAGCAAAACATCGTCAGGAAACCTGCATACCTGAGAGCTCTTAAAAAAAAGTTGTCAAAGGTTTATGACGTCTACCATGTCGCAAAATCTTTAAAAATCTCAAATGTGAAGTCTACCGATACGCACTTGTCCAGCGCGGTGGACTATGACCTAATCCTTTTCATTCTGAGAGGAGACCCGTGCCCAGCAGTGGGACGGTAATGGGTTGATGATAAAAGGACCGTCCAGTCCTCCTGACGGTAAGAGCTGATTGCTGTCCATGGACATCTGTAACTCCATATAGTACATATGGGGCTACAGATGGGGGGTTACTACCATCTCTTAAAACAATATTATTTTAATCATACATTCAAATTTCGTATCACAACCTCTTTAAAGTAAGATTGTTTTAATAATATTTCAATAAGCAGGTTTGTATTATGTCAGTCAAAATTATTCATTATTTTTTGCCGGAAATTTAACTTTTTAAGCAAAATATGACAAATTCAGTGGGTTTTATACAATGGATAACCGAAAAATGAATAAGGGTTTAAGTTTGTTCAACTGCGTATGACGAAACACAATCAAAACCGTGGTGCGAAAGAGATGACACTAGTTTCAATGTCTCGGTTCCTCTTGGATAAGGAATAGACCAAAAACTCATTCTTTTACATCACTAGGCAGGAATAAAACAATACTGTTTTAAGGAGATCGTGGTATGAAACAAAATAATGTTGATGCAATATTGAAATAAAACTTTCCTGAACTATGATGGTTTTTAAAAGATGGTGGTAGGCCCCCTGAAGTCGATCACAAATTCGTTCCTTCTCCTTAGGACTAAGATGCCTCGTTATTTGAAGGTGGTAGAACCCTTTGTGGTTCGACTCCGGCGGCACCACCGCCACACCTATTTCTACCTAATAACAGCAGTGTTAGGCGCTGCTGTGTTCCGGTTTGAAGGGTGTGGTAAGGGAGACAGACTTTTCCGAGGCGTTCCGGCTTAGTCCTCAGGGGTAGCGGCGCATCTGTGGCTGACCTCAGGTAGGAATATCTTATCGTATCTGGGGTTGATTACAGATGTCCATGGGCGGCAGTAACCACTTACCATCAGGTGGACTGCATGCTCGTCTGCTACTCTTATATAAAATAAAAAAAAATAAAAAAAATATTAAGTCAGCTGACATCCACAAACTTCCATCAAAACGCAGACTCACTTCACACTAGAAGTAAATTTTAATAAGAATGGGATCAACTGACTCATGTAGTAGTAATTGGAACTGAGTCATTCCATTCCTTGGCATTTACTATGGGGTAAATGCCATCGTGTTCGACTGATCGTTATGAAATACTTAATTTGTATGTAATCTATTTTAAATTAATTTTAAATATAATATTAAGTTGTACTTTGAAAGTGTTAGAACCGTCTGTGGTTCGACACCGGTAGCACCACCGAAACCACCTATTTGTCAAATAACAGTGTAGCGATACTGTGTTTTGGTTTCAGGCTTCAAGGGTTCAGCCTTCTGGAGTAGCAAGATGTTGTGTGCGATCTCAGACATACTCCTATCTAGGGTTGATTGTAGATATCCATGACCGGCGGTAGCCACTCACCATCAGTTGCTAGCATGCTTATTTACTACTTGACTTTTTCTTTATTTTATTTAAAAAATCTTTTCTCGAAGTCTAAAGTTCAAAAATAATTATCTTACTAACTAACTAATGATAATGACACTATTACTAATTAGTACACAATATAAAATGTAAATAAATTATGCATATAAGCAATTTCACTAAAGGATTAACTAATTATTTTCCTTATAATACCTTTGAGAATAAAAATACTTTCACGTTAAGGAAAGTAGAAAGTAGATTCATAAAATATCAACATCGATAAAATAGGTTGAAGAAAGAATTAATTAAGTTTAGGAAATGTAACAATATTTTTTTCTAACTTATAACTCTATTTAATTTAATATACGATATCCTTTGATAAGTAAATTTGAAAGATACTTCACCCCTTGAAAATGAATAAGGCCTGAAAAGGATGATTTTATCACTTTTATTTGAATTCTTGACAAATAAAAAACACATTTAGAGAAAATTTGCGTATAAATAACTAATACTACGTAGTAAGTAAATAACAATTAAGTATTTGAAACATTTTACGCTTATTTTAGAACGGAGACGTGGCATAACTTTATTTACGCAACTGCACTTTCTTGTTAGGAGTGATCATTTTGTTTTTTTTAACGAGGGGGAAACCTTCAGAAGGTACCCGGTGCCGTGGGAGCGACACGGGGTTATGTGGGACTCTTACCGCACTAAAACCCCCCCGGTGGCCGTCCTCGGCGCTGCGTAGAGGACTCCGGGATCTCCAACGGAACGCAACCGGAGTCCTCTTAGCGCTATGCCCCGTCGGGCTCCGCCCAGGTGAGCTCGATGCTCACCACACCGTCTGGTGTGCACGACGGTATGCGACCACACATACCGCCGTCCTTCCCGGGGTCGCTGGCCGGGCGGTTTGAGCTCCCACTCTTGCCGTCCGCAACCCCGGAAGCCCCCTTTTAGTCGCCTCTTACGACAGGCAGAGGATACCGTAGCCCTATTCTGGTCCCGAAACTACAGGGACATGTTAGGAGTGATCAGTCTATGTATTTTACTCATCCAAAATATTAAAAACACAAAAGGGAAACATATCCTATTTCTATTAGATAAAAGATCATAGATTACGTCACCATCTACGACACAGGTGGTCGTGAACCACATAACAATGCCATTATGACACTAATGCAATAAGTTTTCCACTACACTAACACTACACGACTATATAAAAACATTTTCAAGTATCTCTTGTAATATATTAGTAGTACCCGCGGCTTTGCCCGCATTTTATAAAAAAAAAAAACATGACATACGTATAACTCAAAGTATGTACCTTCATTGAAATGACAGTGGCGCCATCTGTCGAAAATTTGTCATACCAACTCAGAAACCTTTGCGGGCTCATGCTACACTTTGCTAAAGATCATCACATGATCACATGCATAGTTTACGATTCTATAAAGGACATACTGACAAACATTCATTTTTGCACATTAACAAACGAGCATGCAGTCCACCTGATGGTAAGTAGCTACTACCACAAATAGCCATCTGTAATCCTAGATAAAATTAGATCCCTATCTGAATTCAGTCTCAGATTCTTTGCTACCATACCTAATTTGGACCGCCTCGGATAAGTACATCTCCCTTACCACACCCTTCAAACCAGAACACAGCAGCGCTTAACACTGCTGTTATTAGGCAGAAATAGATGTGGGAATGGTCCCGCCGGAATCGTACCAAGAAGGTTCTACCCTCTTCAAATGTATGTACGACTAATGAGACCTAGTTAATAGTTCATTTTATATGCTTTTGACCCAGACTTTTCACGCACGACAATTGGAGAATAGCAACGCAACAATGACGTCAGTGCGCTCGGGATACCTCGGCTCTCTTCGTGTCCGTCCGCTTGACTTCGTGTATATTCGCCTCACGTCGTGTATGCTCGGTGTTTTGGCAAAGAACAAAGGAGTGTTGAACGCAAACGCATTCCTCCCACGTCATAACTTGTGAATGAAATGATGATTTAAAAATGGGTTCATTTGCTTTGTTTTCTTCATAAAGGGGGCATTCATCTTCTTTATCAACTTACTACTAGAAAGTTGTAAGTTTTTGTATAATACGTTAAAGGTAGTAGAACCCTTTGTGGTTCGATTCCGTCGGCATCACCACCACACCTATTTCTGCCTAATAACAGCAGTGTTAACCGCTGCTGTGTTATGGTAAGAAGGGTGTGGCAACGGAAACATACTTTTCCGTAGCGTTCCAGTATAGTGCCGGGAGATATCGGATACCTGAAGTCGCTCACAAATGCATCGCTACCCCTGAGGACTTAGTTGGAACGCCTCGGATAAGTATGTCTCCCTTACCACACCCTTTAAACCAGAACACAGCAGCGCTTAACACTGCTATTACTAGGCAGAAATAGGTTCTGGCGGTGGTGCCGCCGGAGTCGAACCACAGGGTTCTACCACCTTCAATGGTGGTCCCTGTTTTTAGTTTATACGTTGCAAAATAATGTCGTGTAGAAATGTCATCATGTAGTGTCGCAACGACAAATCGTGTCGTATCGTGTGAAGTGGCAGCTAATACGTTTGTTTACAACTAGATAGACAGGCGATTGTGAAGGTAGATGTTTGTAGCGTGAAACTAGTGGCGTGGCATACTTGTGACTATCGTAACGTGGGCTTGCAACCAAACAACATGATTTAATTGAGAAATAGCAATAAAAAAAGTAATTATTGAGCCTTTCTACACCACGGTAATGATTTGTAATAGGACTTATAAATTATGTCATTTGTATACCCAAAAGGGTCGAATATAGCTCACTTTATATAACCATATGAACACCTGTAAGACCTATATTCACTAATAAAGAGATTTGATTTGATTTGACAATTAGGCATTGGATTCCACGAATAATCACAAAACTAAAAACAATTTGATCCTTATAAGCGACACTATCCGATAATGGAAAAATACAGTCTGCTATTTTTTCAAAATGAACTCGTTCGATTCCCGACACGGAAATAAGATATGTTAATAAACGAATGATGCAGTTTAAGTTTTTATTAAAATCGGCCTCGTAACTCCTTTGAGCATTTTTCGCTAATCCTTATAGATTATGATTTGGCTGTGAAGGCCCATTTGAAAAATTCACCCTATATATTTTTATTTTTTTATTATATAGGAATAGCAGACGAGCATGCAGTCCACCTGATGGTAAGTGGCTACTGCTTTCCAAGGACATCTGTAATCAACCCCAGATAAGATTAGATTCCTTCCGTCGGCCACTGATTAGGCACTACTAAGCTGGAATGCCTCGAAAATGTCTCCCTTACCACACCCTTCAAACATTAACACAGCAGCATAACACTGCTGTTATTGGTCAGAAATAGGAAACATTAATATACATATATTTAAATAGATCGTTTATATTCAACCAACGTGGAAGCATTTCGGGTTCGAACCCATTACAAACGTGTAAATAATTAATTTACATTTATATGTGCTGGGTCTGCGAGTTTGTGGGGAACTATGGCAACACTGAAAACCCTTCTAAGCGTTGTGTCGAATGGTTTCTGATATTTTATACTGAAAAGTGTCATATTTTGTTATTTTATTTTAATTTCCCATAATTATTGAATCATACTACTATGTATGTATGTTTTAAAATCGTAAATAAAATTCTCTTCTTAATTCAAGACTAAATATAAGTCTGTCTTATTTATAAATCGGTACATGGCGCATATTTTTTTTAGAAAAAATCATGGACCTTTTTTTAATAATCATTTTCTGTTATCCACACGAACGTCTAAATATTATAACTTTCCTCTAATTCATCTGTCATACATTCTCACTAATATAAAAAATGCGAAAGTAAGTTTGTGTGTTACCCTTTTACACCTTAACTACCTAACAGATTATCATGAAACTTTATCCACACCTCGTCAGAGGTTCGGCAAAGGACATGGGGTACTTTTCACCCCAAATAAATATAGTTTTAAAACTAAAAACCACGCTAAGATCGCACAAGGAAAATCGTTAAACCTGATTCCTGACGATCCTGATGAGGAGAATGGGATAAAATTATTAAAATCGTGTGACAATCAGTGCTTGATAATTCAAAATTTCAATATAATCGGACCGTTCAAAGTGGGTAAAATCATTTAACCATTTAGTTACATACATAGACACAACCCAAGCTAATAAAAGCATGTTAAAATAAATATAGTTCAAAAAACTAAAAAAACACGCTTTTATGATAAAATCAACTAAAAAGTAGAAAATAATTTTCAATCTAGGAATCAATTAAGGAACAGTAAATTGTATAATTGTAAAAAAAGCGTGGAGTGCTCCACTTATCGATTTTCGAAAAGCACCCCACACTTTTTACACAATTACACAATTTACTAAGGACAATGGTACAAAATTATTAAAATCGTGTATTGTCATCGGTTTTTGATAATTCTTCAAAATTTTGAATTAAACTGAACGTTCAAAGTGGATAGAAATCGGGCTCAAAGATTCCGTTACTGTTACGTACATACATACAAACGTACAACCCAAGCTAATAAAAGCGTGTTAAAAATACCGCTCGATAGACATAGATAACTAAAATTCAATTAAAGTTTCTATCAATAATATAAAGTCGCGTTAGAAATACACAACGGTTCTTATATAAGATGCATCGATAATTCTCAGATAATGCAGTGGAAACCTGACAGAGTATCAAGGTGACTGACGTCATAGCGCACAAAGGTACTATTGTCACACCGTTTGATCGTAAACTCGTCTGCGTACCTGATACTTTCTGTCAAGGGATTTTAACAATGCTATCCCTTGATGGGACTTCCTTATTGTATTGTTTTAAAAATAAAGAAAAAGGGATTTGTTATTAACTTTTAATACGTATATAATTTCGAAAATAGGGTACCTGGGTTTGAAAAACGAGGGACAAGAGAGGGAGGGAGGGAGGGAGGGAGGGAGAGAGGGAGAAAGAGAAACACACAGAGAGAGAGAGAGAGGTGGAACGCTCTTCTATTTTTTGTGAAAAATATATATATGAAAACATTGGTGTGAAAAGAAATACATACTTTTCCGAGGCGTTCCAGCCTCCTCAGGGGTAGCGGCGCATCAGTGGCCGAAGGTAAGAATCTAGTCTGGGAATATCTGGGGTTGATTACAGATGTCCATACGGCAGTAGCCACTTACCATTAGTTGGACCGCATGCTCGTCTGCTTCTCCTGTATTATAAAAAAAACACCACGAAGGTTGAAGGTGGTAGAACTCTTTGTGGTTCGACTCCGGCGGCACCACCGCCACACCTATTTCTACCTAATAACAGCAGTGTTAAGCGCTGCTGTGTTCCGGTTTGAAGGGTGTGGTAAGGGAGACAGACTTTTCCGAGGCGTTCCAGCTTAGTCCTCAGGCGGCACATCTGTGGCCGACCTCAGGTAGGAATATCTAAGCCTATCTGGGGTTGATAACAGATATCCATGGGCGGCAGTAGCCACTTACCATCAGGTGGACTGGATGCTCGTCTGCTACTCCTATATTATAAAAATATATATATATATTGTCCCACTACTGAGCAGTTCCTTCAGAAGGACATCCGAAAACAATAACATACAGAAAAAAATAAAAATAAAATAAAATGGGTCAATTTTAATTCCGTGGGTTCCGTTAAGCGATCTGTGACCGTCTGAACGGAAGTGAGGGTCGACAACCGACACCGAGCAATTGACTCACTCACTCACTCACAACTCACACATCACTAATGAACATTAATATCCTACCAAAACGAGAAGGGCCCTGTCAGTGACATGGGCTAATGTCATACACTAAGCAAGTGTGGACTGCATATAAAATTATTTTTTTTTATAATATAAGAGTAGCAGACGAGCATGCAGTCCATCTGATAGTAAGTGGCTACTGCCGCCCATAGACATCTGTAATCAACCCCAGATAGGATTAGATATTCCTACCTGAGGTCGGCCACAGATGCGCCGCTACCCCTGAGTACTAAGCTGGAACGCCTCCGAAAAGTCTGTCTCCCTTACCACACCCTTCAAACCGGAACACAGCAGCGCCTAACACTGCTGTTATTAGGTAGAAATAGGTGTGGCGGTGGTGCCGCCGGAGTCGAACCACAAAGGGTTCTACCACCATTATATTATGGAAAACTTCGGTTTGAAGATATTGATAATTTCCTTCATATCATCATCATCAACCCATTACTGTCCTGCTGGGCACGGGTCTGTCAGAACGAGAAGGATTAGGCCATTATCCACCGCGCTGGCCAAGTGCGAATTGGTAGAGATTTCCTTCATAATTGCGTGACAATTAAATTTTATCGATATAATAAACCCTTCGTTTTTATAACTATAACAATGACTGACTTGCTGTAAGTACAATATCAATTTAATAATTGGCCAATCAAAGGAGGGTTCCGTACCTCCATTTTTTATTTTAAAAGAGATTTAAAAAGGTCTAAAAGATATGTGAAGTGTACCAATACGCAATTGGCCAGCGCGGTGGACTATGGCCTAATCCTTCTCATTCTGACAGACCCGTGCCCAGCAGTGGGACAGTGGGCTTGCGGACCATTACATACTCAAGTTATCAGTAATTACATGATTCATTAATTCAGAACACGTGACTTAGTAATAAATAATTAAAATGTTATAACAAAGGTCACACATACACACTACGCGCATAAATAAATAATTAACTATACAATTAAATAAAATTGCGTTTGTAATTCCAAAATAAGTCAGTTTAAGCCAAGTAGCTTATATCCGCGTTGTGGCTTATGGTCAGCCATTTTAAGGCAACATTTGACGACAAATATAAGCCAGTTAAGTCAAGTAACTTATGTCCGCGTTGTGGTTTGTGGTAAACCATTTTAAGCCAACATTTGACGACATATATAAGCTAGTATAAGTCAAGTAGCTTATATCCGCGTTGTGGCTTATGTTTAGCAAACATTTGACGACAAAAGTTGTGGCCAACATTTGACAGCGTGGAAACAGCTGATCATAGCTTATTGCCGCATTATAAAATACAGATTCAAACTCTTTTTTCGTAATTTTTGAAAGGTGGGAGAACTTAAAATAGTGTGACAGGGGACCTCATTTATTTCTTTGGTTTGATTGATAATTTGCTTGAAATAATAAGAAGTAGTTATAATGACGAAATATTAAATAGACCTTGAGGTCAGATGACAGACAGCGTCGCGTGCAAAGCATATAGTTACTTCACTAATAGAATTAACAAAAGGTTGGCACAAATGTTGTGACCAACTACGCAAATATGCAAACATTGGCAATAATTGTTTAACCCGGTTCTACAGCATAATAATAATAAATTAATATCAATTTCACTAATACAATTAACAAAAGGTTGGCACAAATGTTGTGACCAACTACGCAAATATGCAAACATTGGCAAGAATTATTTAACCCGGTTCTGCTAGCAAAACAATAACAAATTAATATCAATTTCACAAATACAATTAACAAAAGGTTGGCACAAATGTTGTGACCAACTACGCAAATATGCAAACATTGGCAAGAATTATTTAACCCGGCTCTACTAGCATAATAATAATAAATTATTATCAATCTAAAGTAGGTACTTGACTATTTCCGATCCATAATAACGGTTTTCGATTACCTAATGAGTATGAATCGCACTTCTTCATTAATTTTCTAAAGTACTTTACTAAATTTAAGTACATAACATACTATAAAATGAAGTAGGTACCTAAAGTAAATTACTAATTAATTATTCTATAGTGTCCTTGTCCATTTAAAAATGTAACTTCGACCCATAGATTAGTAATCTATGTTTCGATCCTTAATTTAATAATACAATAAAGTTAGGCTGAAAGGCAAAAAGCCAAAGCCGTAAAACACCATTAAAAAAATAATAATAAATACGCCATTGAAATTAAAAGACTAGATCGGAACACGAAATCCGTATTTAGTTCAGCCTTTCGTATCAGGACGATATAAAAAAGAAATAATCGTTAAAGTTAAGTGTTCTACCATCTTTAAAAATGGAAGATTTTTAAACGTAGGTACATATATTTACCGTTAAAATCCGGTATTAACACGATTAACTTTATCGATACAATATTCGCAGCACTAGAAAACGTATACACATAATTTGACCAATTCTGACCCATCCGCCCTCTGTTATAAGGGCGAAAATCGTTTACAGGTTCCAAACAGCTGAAAACTGGTTGGACCCGTTAGTTCGATAAAAAACAGGGTCTTGCACTGTTCGAAATTTACCTGTTTTCGAAAAAAACAACTACCTGATCACGATCAGCTGATCCGAAAACTACAATAGAAATACACTAAACAAAGTCGCTACCACAACACCACTATATTCATTTTAATCCATAAAAACCCAGTTTAAAACTATGCAATAAATCATGTATAACGTTGCAAATATAAATTGTTTGTATCACCTTCATATTGACATACGTCGTGCGCCCGACGTAAACTGGTCGCATAATACCACTTAGTGCAATTAACTTTCTAAATGACTAAAACGCTATACGAAGATCCGAAAGCGCATTATACGTTAAAAATACATGCAGGAAGTCGAACCACGTAGACAAAATGGCTTTACTAAACATATGTTTAACAAAATAAGACAATGGCACTAACCTTTGAAGCAAGCTATACTATCTATCTCCGTGGGGAAACACCGACGCTATAATATAACACTCCGAGAATTGTGTCTTTTTCTCTTTAAACACATTATTGCACTGTTAAAATGTTATGCGGACGCTTAATGCTATCCAAATAGATTTAACGACGTGTATACGTCCACACTATACCCGTGGCCGTCAAGCACTAAAAAAACAGCTGTGCAAGTGCCTTCCCATTGGTAAATCGATTGAAAATCCGTGAAATAGACACTCGACTGTCATTACGTCTCGCTCCCGCGGACCACCTCTCGCTCTAACGCGATGACAACTTCGCTAATTTACACGCTTTAACAAAACATTTGGTCGGGAAATGCACGAGAATATTCCGTTTTATTGCCAAAGAAAGCATTCTGATACGGTTTCAGTTATGATATAACCCGGGTTTTTCCATTCGGGATCATATGGTAGACAAAGCATTATGTCAAATGGGTTGCCTATTGACATTAAGAGCAAGAGTTGTGATTGGTTAACGCACAGCTGTTTTTGACGCGTAACCTTTACATCTGATTAGTTTAGTCCTCTCGCAATAGATGACGCCACATTCTGATCAACAACAACCGAGTTACGGTACTTCGACCTTTACTTTGTTTACAAAATAGATTTTTTAAATCGTTATCAATATTCTATTATAAGATGTTTCATTTTAATCTAGGTGACAATGTTAATGTACTTTAAAGATGTTGTTTTGACTTCAGGCTAGTAAATTACGTAGAATTTCATTTGACCTACTTGTAACCATAGCAACGAAATTGTTTGATCACAGTAAAATACGACCAAATCGGGAAGTAATTTAAACACATCAGCACCTATAACATATGTAGGTCTTTCAATTTTACTACGTAACTTACGTCTGTCATTGCCTATTTACTAAGCAGGAAGTATAGCAAAGAAATTTAACAAAAAACTAAATAAAAATGGACTCAGTTGACCTTATAGCGCGTGAAAATGAATTTAAGAAGCTGAACAAACAACTGGAGAAAAAAACTGAGAGTTTGATGAAGGAAATAGAGGAAGTTATGGTAAGTTTTCAACAACGAGTATGTATTCCATATTTTTCGTCATATACTAGTATTACCAGTATATTATTGTTCTGGTCTGCTATAACCTGTGTCGTAGGATAGACAAAACTGGTATAGGGGAGATATAACAACGTAATTTTCAGGGGTAACAACCCATCTTCACTAGTGGGAACATACACATTATTTTATTGCAGTATTTTTTAGAAAAATGGATTGATGGTAGAATTCTTCGTAATTATACTGTAGTAGCTCCAGTACCACATATATTTATGTCTCACGGAGGAGTATGGAGCCGCTGCTCCTCTAATAACACATTTTATTCAGTGGTGAACACTGGAGGCACCACCGCCACACTTGTATTTTTTTTTTTTTTTTTTATATAATATAGGAGAAGCAGACGAGCATGCAGTCCACCTGATGGTAAGTGGCTACTGCCGCCCATGAACATCTGTAATCAATCCCAGACAGGATTAGATATTCCTGTCTGAGGTCGGCCACAGATGCGCCGCTACCCCTGAGGACTAAGCTGGAACACCTCGGAAAAGTCTGTCTCCCTTACCATACTCATATAACTTTTATTTTCCAGCAAAAACCAGACATCTTTTCAACGCCAAACTTGAATTTAAACCTTTACAACAACACAACAAGGAAACACAGTTGTTCACCCAAATCCTCACCGATATCCGACTCCTGTGCACCGAGAACCACAAAACTGTGCACAAATGTCAAACCAAAAGAAATAAGAACTAGGAACACAGAAAAAATTTGTGCACAAACAGAATTAAGTTTAAAAAAGGAATGTAATTTGGACAGTGTTAAGAAAGATTTGCACAATGATAACTGTGCTACATCTAATTCTTGTGCAAAGAGATCTGAGTGTGATTGTTGTAAAGTAGAAGTTAGTGATAATATGGAATTCTTGTATGCATTTGTGTCTTTCAATGTTAAAGATAATGTGTTGCCGCAGTCATTTTTAAAAGGTATTTTTTTATCAATGTGGATATTGAGTTTTTTTATATAATATAGGAGTAGTAGACGAGCATGGACTCAACCTGTTGCTAAGTGGCTACTGCCGCCCATGGACATCTGTAATCAACTGCAGATACAATTACATATTTCTACCTGAGGTCGGTCACAGATGCACCACTACCTCTGAGGAGTAAGTTGGAACGCCTCAGATAAATATGTCTCCCTTACCACACCCTTCAAACCAAAACACAGCGGCGCTTAACACTGCTGATATGAGGCAGAAATATGTGTGTGGTGGTTCAAAACCTGATGATAAGTGGCTGTTGCAGCCCATGATCCCATATAACAAATACCAAAATGTTTTGGTATTTTATCTGAGATCGGCCTCAGAAGCATTGCTATTCTTAATATTGATATAGAAAATATTATGTACATATAACATAAGAACAATCACCTAACATTTTTTTAATGATTTAAGAAGAAAATGATATTACAATACTTACATCTAACTAATTTGAGTAAGAAAACATTTGTTTGTTTGTTGAAAAGAAATTTTATTATTAAAAATCATAAATTGACGTTGAATTTTTAATTTTCAGCTAAAATCACAGTACAGAGTGTTTGCAAGTGCTTATCAAATAAAATAAAATTAATGCAGGAACAGATAGACAAACTACAGAGCACTATAGATAAAAAGGTATGTTTAATAATATAGGAGTAGCAGACGAGCATGCAGTCCACCTGATGGTAAGTGGCTACTGCCGCCCATGGACATCTGTAATCAACCTTGCATAAGATTAGATACCTGTCCGAGGTCGGCCACAGATGCGCCGCTACCCCTGAGGACTAAGCTGGAACGCCTCGGATAAGTATGTCTCCCTTACCACACCCTTCAAACCGGAACACAGCAGCGCCTAACACTGCTGTTATTAGGCAGAAATAGGTGTGGTGGTGCACTATGGTTTTGTCCCTCTGAGAGGAGATCCATGTCCAGCAGTGGGACAATAATGGACTAACAACGCAGGTAATTAATTGTGTTTTTTTTTTATTTTGTTTTTTTTGATGTGAAACATCTATAGGCGCACGTAAAACCGATTTCTGGCGTGGCGACGCATACCACGCTATACGATCGTATATATATACAGTCTATAAGCAGTAGTGTGTACGGTGTGGCGACGCGTCGCCATGCGCAATCGAATTCAATAAATAGTCATCGTTATCTGGAAAAAAATCGTAATATTTTATTTTATCATTATGACATATTTAGTTTCTATCACAATATGTTCTTTTCTGCATATTACTTTTACAAAATAATGTCGATGTTTCACATCTGCCAGGCGTCCCGTGACGGCTCACATTTTTTTTCAGAATAAATCTAATTTTGATTTTTTTTGTTTTTATTTTCAGAATAAACAATGTGAAGCCCACCTAACACACATAGCTGAGTTGGAGAGCGAAAGGTTGTCTCTACTCAACACCGCGAACACCATGAAATCCGACACAGCCGAAATGAAGGCCAAGTACTTGGCAATACAGAATAGACTTAACGTAAGTTTTATTGCTGCTTATGGCTTAGTGGCGCTGTGGGACCTAAAATGATATGTTAGGTGTACAATACGTATTAATTCTGTAGTCCCGGGAATAGAATAGGGCTACAGTATCCTCTGCCTGTCGTAAGAGGTGACTAAAAGGGTGCTTCCGGGGTTGCGGGTGACAAGGGTGGGAGCTGGAACCGTCCAGCAAGTGACTCCGGGAGGACGGCGGTATGTGTGGTCGCATACCGTCGTAAACAGTAGGTGTGCAGGAGGAGTGTAAATTGCTCCCTAAGGGCAGGGCCTGATAGGACATCGTGCTCCGGTTGTGTTCCGCCGGAGATCCCGGAGTTCTCCACTAAACGTTGAAGACAGCCACCGGGGGGGTTTTAGTGCGGTAAAAGTCCCACATAACCCGTCGTCGCTTCCACGGCGTCGGGTACCTTTTGAAGGTATCTCCCTCGTGAACAAGAAAAAAGATGAACATTTAATAAATTTAGTTATACATATAGACATCTATAAACTGCTATTATACATAATTTGTTTGTTTTTACAGTAGTAGTAGTAGTATACATAGTTTGAAAGTGGTAGAACCCTTTGTGGTTCGACTCCGGCGGCACCACCGCCACACCTATTTCTACCTAAAAACAGCAGTGTTAGGCGCTGCTGTGTTCTGGTTTGAAGGGTGTGGTAAGGGAGACATACTTTTCCGAGGCCTTCGAACTTAGTCCTCATATATAATCCTGTCTGGGGTTGATTGCAGATGTCCATGAGTGGCAGTAGTCACTTACCATCAGGTGGATTGCATACTCGTCTGCTACTTCTTATTATTATAAAAAAAATGCAAGATGTTCAGAAAACTTCGATACCATGATTCAGAATACTCGTGGCGCCATCTCCTGGCGAGTAGCGGGAAGTCGCCACACTTATATCAATTATATATAGATAAATTTTAAATTTTCCAGGATAAGGACCGACCTTACAAGGAACAACGGGGCATGACAGACAAACTGACAGTGGAATTGAAACAATATAAAACCAAAAATTGTTCTTTAGAAGCGCGGTGCGCGTCGCAGGAAGAGGTTATAGCGAATCTTAAACAAGAGATCGAAGTTGCCAAGTTATCTGAAAAGGTTAAAAAATAAGTAACTTAGTATTTATAGACATTAACTAACTGACCCGACAAACGTTGTGTTGCACTATAAATAAAAAAATGTTAAGGGTGAACAACCCTTATCACTTAGGGCTATGAAAAATAGATAGTAGCCGATTCTCAGACCTACTGAATATGCATATAAAATTTGGTGACAATCGGTTAAGCCGTTTCGGAGGAATACCGTAACTAACATTGTGACACGAGAATTTTATATATAAGATAAGTAAATTTAATTTAAGTAAGTTGGTCTTATGTCGTTGAATATTCTATTTTGGGGTTCCGTACCTGAAGGGTTAAAACGGAACCCTATTACTAAGCCTCCGCTGTCTGTCCGTCTGTCACGGGGCTCTATCCCTCGAACCGTAATAGATAGACATTTGTTTTTTTTTACAAAATATGTATATCGGTGGCTGCTATAACAACAAATAATAAAAATAAAAATAGATTTAAAATAAATCAGGGTCGCCATACAAGGAACTGCTAATTTTCGATGTTTTTCGCTTTATCTATTAAACCGTAATAGATAGACAGTTCATATTTTCACAATGCATAACACTACACGACAATAGATGTCGCTAGTAGAACCACAAACCTACCCACAAATGAAATTTAAAATCTATATTTCCAGGAGTACAGAACCTCGACCAGATCTCTCTCAGCCTCTCACGAGTCAACGATAAACCAGCTAAAGTCTCAAATAACAGCATTGAACTCGAGAGCAGCGAAGCAGCAAGAGTTGGTAGCGAATCTGAGGCAGCAACGAGCCTTACTGAGCGCTGGTCGCGCTTTGAGGACACATACTGAAGAGTATTGTAAGCTGTTGGAGGGGGAATAAGTTGTTCGAGAAATGTATAATAATTTTGTATAAATACTATAAAAAGAAATGTGTATTAAAAAGAAATATTTGTATTTTTTAATTAAAAATAAAAATGTGTGTGTGTATTTATTTCACCAGTGATATCCTAGTGGTTGAAACTCGGCCTCTCAGTCGAGGGGTCCAAGGTTTGAAACCCAGATAGACACTCAAACTTTTTGATCTTTTGTGCGTTTTAGAAATTAATTCGCTCTCGCTCGCTCTCTCTTTCTCCCTCTCGCTCACTCGCTCTCTCTCTCTCCCTCGCTTGCTATCTCTCGCTCACTCGCTCTCTCTCTCTCTCTCCCTCTCGCACTCTCTCTCTCGCTCAGCAACGAGAGAACTCATGTGTGTTTTAGAAATAAATTATGATGTTTTAACGGTGAAGGAAAACAATGCAAGGAAATCTTTAAAAAAAATCTCAAAAGTGTGTGAATTCTACCAACCCGCACTTGTCCAGCACTGAGCTATGGCCGAGGAAGCCCATGCCTAGCAGTGGGCAATGAAGTTGTGTAGTTCTGTACTTACTTACTCCCATAAGAAGTTATTTGGTGTGACAAAATAAGAATAATTCCTGATTGAATACAATAACAAAGAACAATAATTCGCCAAGTACGAGTCGAACTCGCACATGGAGGCTTCCGTACCACCAAATGTTCATTATTTTTTACCTATTTTTATTAATTTTAATATTTTCAACAATACTTAGTTATGTCACGCAAAAATAGATGGCGTTGGGGTGATGATGAATAATACGTAAACTACGTATTATAAAATTAAAGTAACTATATTAAAATATGTTTTATGGTTCTTATTTGTATTACACTAGTCATAGTAGTAAAGGGAATGTAAAAATTTCAACCGTCTGCCTAGTACGGTTTAACAGTTAGATTGAAACAGCCGAAAAATTCCGGTTTGTTGTATTGAGACCCTCTTTAATATTCAACTTCATTTTATTTTTAGTATTTGTTCGTATAGCGGCCACCGTTATGCATCCTCTGTACAAATTTCATGTATCTATCTATTACGGTTCCAGAGATAAAGCCCTTTGACAGACGGATAGACGAACAGAAAGCGAAATCTTAGTAATAGGGTTCCGTTTTTACCCTTTGGGTAAAGAACCCTAAAAACGATAAAATTTTAATTGAAACGTGTAACTTACGTAACCTAGTGCTTCGATAAAAGATGGCGTTGAGTACAGTTTTATGGTGTTGCTTTTAAATGTCGAAAATGCGAGCAGCAATTTTAAAAAACTTAATTATAAACAAACTTAAGAATAATACGATACAAACAGAGACATAGTTCACAGAATAATTAATAACAGTGATATTAAAAGCATCTTAATTATACTAAATTGAATGCGTGTGCATGTGTGTAAGAGCTTGCACGAGTGTGAGTAATACCATAGTAAAGAAAGAGTAGTAGCACAGCTTCATACAAATCGGTCTCCGCCGGTTTGAATGTGTGCGTAGTAACGGGCGCCGTGTAAGCACGCACTTTTTACGCACACAATCAAATAGAGGAGAGTTGCCTCAGTACAGACTGCGCCATGCGTATGATCGCGCGCATTCTGTTTTCTGAATCGCATTTGAGTTCACAGATTTTATTTACAACCCATTTATTAATTGGTACAACATTTCATTATATTACGTTGTTTAAACTCTAGTGCTGTCATAATACGCAAATAATATTTAACTAAAAATATATGTGACAACCCCATGCATCACTGCAAGAGTAGGATTACCTCGCCGAGCGGCCTTAGCTAACCTACTACTCTTCCTTTACTATGGTAATACTTTAGCTAAACACTATGTACCTATATACTCTAAGCATGTTATTAATACGCATTACGATATCTGAGTATCTGACTCAATTTTCCGATGATGTGATGTTTCCTAGAACTTATTTATATGTAGATATGTATTCAATGAATCTGTGTCATCTAACAGCTTGTTTTGGATTTATCGTAGGGTGACCATGGATTTATTCGTTCGGAGTTCGGCCTTTTTTATATTATAGGAGTAGCAGACGAGCATGCATTCCACCTGATGGTAAGTGGCTACTGTCGCCTATGACCATCTGTAATCAACCCCAGATAAGATTAGATATACCTGAGGTCAGCCAAAGTTGCGCCGCTACTCCTGAGGACAAAGCTGGAACGCCTCGAAAAAGTATGTCCCCCTTACCACACCCTTCAAACCAGAACACTGCTGTTATGAGGCAGAAATAGGTGTAGCGGTGGTACCACCGGAGTCGGACCACAAAGGGTTCTTCAAATATACCACGACTATAATAAGCCGATACCAGGTTTGTTTAAGTCTCACCGGAGGACTTACAGCCCTGAAAATTTTACACGTGAATGTAAAACTTATAATTAATAAAACAAAAAAAAAACAGAAATCAACACCTAAACAAAACCCACACACAAACCATACCCACCCTACTCCACTATCAACCCGATAACCTTTGCCAGTAATGATGTGCCGAGTCGGCCATTTTTGGTATTCGAGTACTTTAGTACTCATATAAAAAAGAATCGAGTCAGTACTCGAGTCCAGAGTATTCACAAAGTACTCGAGTACTTTGCAACATACAGTCCAAAAGCACGGACACGTAGCACGGCAGAGCAAAAAAAAAAAAACGCCACTCACTACACAAAATTAACAAGTTTTTACTTGTACGAGTAGTAGTTGTAGTGTACGAGTATCGTCAGTATTCGAGTATCACTGGTACTCGAGTATCACTATTGGTACTCGAGTATGCGAGTTTATGTAAGTACTCGAGTACTGACTCGAGTCGACCTGACTCGGCACATCTCTAAACCTTTGCCAGTCACACTCCAACCGTCACGATGTTCACGCTGCTCCTCCTAGTGGCCTGTGCTACTGTCTCCGCTGAACACCTGGTCGTGGGCAACACCGCCAACCGGGTGGTGGTGGCCCATCATGAGCTCGTGGAGTACAACGCTATACCCTTTATGAAGAGGGTCAAAAGCTTCTTTTATTCGTCGCCTATTAATAAGCCTATACAGGTGAGTTTTGTGTCTGTATTTTATTAGTTTAATAGTGGTATTTAAATTTAATTGTAAGACTTAAAAATAATCAAAACTATATTTGCAAGCGAAAATAGTTATTTTATAAAGAAATATGTTTAATCAAATCGAATCAAAAATGTTTTATTCAAAACTAGATTATTTACACAACTCTTTTTGAACGACATGTTATGTGTTATGTATAAAATGATAGAAATTATTTTGATAATGAACATTTACATAACACTTTTAAATAACTGTTTTTCGCCAGCAAATAGTTAACCTCTCAAGTAAGAGCTCCAAGGTTTGCGTCCTAGGCACCTTCCTTTTTCAAGTTTTATGAGTATTAGAAATTAATGATCACTTTCCTAAACGGTGAAGGAAAACATCGTTTTTTCATAATATAGGAGTAGCAGACGAGCATGCAGTCCACGTAATGGTAAGTGGCTACTGCCGCCCATGGACATCTGTAATCAACCCCAGATAGGATTAGATATTCCTACCTGAGGTCGGCCACAGATGCGCCGCTACCCCTGAGGACTAAGCTGGAACGCCTCGGGAAAGTATGTCTCTCTTACCACACCCTTCAAGACGGAACACAGCAGCGTCAGACACTGCTGTTATAACAGAAATAGGTGTGGCGGTGGTGCCGCCGGAGTTGAACCACAAAGGGTTCTACCACCTTCAAATCGTGAAATCTACACGACTGAGACACGCTTAGAGTTCTCAAAAATGTGTAAAGTCTAGATACCAATTAGCACTTGGCTAGCGCGGTGGACTATGGCCTAAAGCCCACATTTTTGAGAGGAGACCCTTGCCCAGCAGTGGGACAGTACAGGATTTTGATCGCCATTAAAGCATGTGAATATTAATTTGAATACGCACTTAGAATATTATTATTTAGTCATTTAACGTAACTTAGATAACGTAAATATATGTAGATATCAATTAAAGTGCAAATGATATAACCTTTTATAGATAAAATGCCCAAGAATAATGTGGCACTAATACTAAAAAAATGTCTGACTTGAGATTTATTTAAAATGTGTATTAAGTACAATGGCTGCTATAACAATAAATAAGTATTAAAATAAACTTCCTACTCGTATTTAAGAAAAATGCGTATTCCGTTTTACGTATTGAATCTCAACAAAAATGTTTTTTTATAGTATAGTACCCAGTTATATTTCTATGTCGGCTACAATAACAAATTCTAGATTTTAATTAATATTAAACAAAAATCTATTCATAAATAAAGTCTATGTGACTACTTACCTCAATTTATACGAATATAACAACACTTCATAACTAAAGCAAGCCGTTTCGTTTGCAGAGCGTATCAAATAATAAGACAGAACACACGCTCGAAATACATTACCCTCCACCACCGGATAAAACTCACTGTTTATTAACTAGTTAATAGAGTACTGTTTGGCTGCAGGGCACACCAAATAATAAGCTATAGGCCCAAAAAACATTACCATCCACGACCGAGTAAAAACTCAGTTTATATTCTAGCGAATACTGTGCCACTTAGGCTGCAGGGCGTGATAAAGAATAAGCAATACGCTCAAAAACATTACCATCCACAACCGAGTAAAAACCCACTGTTTATATTCTAGCGAATACTGTGCCACTTAGGCTTCAAAACGCGCCAAATAATAAGCTATAGGCCCAAAAACATTACCCTCCGCAACGAGTAAAACCCACTGTTTATACACGAATGATGTGACACGGGCTGCAGGGCGCGCCAAATAATAAGCAATAGGCTCAAAAAACATTACCCTCTACAACCGGGTAAATACTATTTTATGTACTAGCTAATATTGTGCTGTTAGGACTACAGGACGCACCAAATAATAAGCTATAGGCTCAAAAATACTGTTTATATACTAGTTAATACTTTGCCGTTTGGGTTGCAGAGCGTCCCAAAAATAACACCTATAAACATACGCTTGAAAAACATTACCCTCTGCAACTGGGTAAAAACCCACCGTTTATTTACCTACTAGGTAAAAGTGTAGTAACATTTTTTTTTCTATTATTCCAGGGTATCCAAGCCTTGGACACTATGCACTGCAAATCTACCGCAAACATAACAGCCGGGGGCCTCGGGTACCCCTTCGTGAACATACGCATGAAGAGCGAACGCGGTAAAGGGTTATCATACGACATCGGTATATACGTGCTACCCGACTTTCAGTAGCTTGGGGTACTTTTTACCCTGTAATGTAAATAAATAAAATAATTGTAATGTAAATATTTTTTGTTTTATTTTAAGACTGTATTAACAAAGTAAATATATTACAAGTATAATTTGATTGAAATAATTATTATATGAAGGTGGTAGAACCCTTTGTAGTTCGACTCCGGCGGCACCACCGCCACACCTATTTCTGCCTCATAACAGCAGTGTTAAGCGTTGCTGTGTTCTGGTTTGAAGGGTGTGGTAAGGGTGATATACTTTTCCGAGGCGTCACAGCATAGTCCTCAAGGGTAGCGGCGCATCTGTGGCGAACCTGAGGTAGAGTTCACAGATTTTATTTACAACCCATTTATCAATTGGTACAACATTTCATTATATTACGTTATTTAAACTCTAGTGCTGTCATAATACGCAAATAATATTTAACTAAAAATATATGTGACAACCCTACGCATCACTGCAAGAGTAGGATTATCTCGCCGAGCGGCCTTAGCTAACCTACTACTCTTTCTTTACTATGGTAATACTATAGCTAAACACTCTGTACCTATATACTCTAAGCATGTTATTAATACGCATTACGATATCTGAGTATCTGACTCAATTTTCCTATGATGTGATGTTTCGTAGAACTTATTTATATGTAGATATGTATTCAATGAATCTGTGTCATCTAACAGCTTGTTTTGGATTTATCGTAGGGTGACCATGGATTTATTCGTTCGGAGTTCGGCCTTTTTTTATATTATAGGAGTAGCAGACGAGCATGCATTCCACCTGATGGTAAGTGGCTACTGTCGCCTATGACCATCTGTAATCAACCCCAGATAAGATTAGATATACCTGAGGTCAGCCACAGTTGCGCCGCTACTCCTGAGGACAAAGCTGGAACGCCTCGAAAAAGTATGTCCCCCTTACCACACCCTTCAAACCAGAACACTGCTGTTATGAGGCAGAAATAGGTGTAGCGGTAGTACCACCGGAGTCGGACCACAAAGGGTTCTACCTTCAAATATACCACGACTATAATAAGCCGATACCAGGTTTCTTTAAGTCTTACTTTAGACTTACTGGCCTGAAAATTTTACACGTGAATGTAAAACTTATAATTAATAAAACAAAAAAAAAACAGAAATCAATACCAAAACAAAATCCACATGCACACAAACCATAGCCACCCTACTCCACTATCAACCCGATAACCTTTGATTACCTTTGCCAGTCACACTCCAACCGTCACGATGTACACGCTGTTCCTCCTAGTGGCGTGTGCTACTGTCTCCGCTGAACACCTGGTCGTGGGCAACACCGCCAACCGGGTGGTGGTAGCCCATCATGAGCTCGTGGAGTACAACGCTATACCCTTTATGAAGAGGGTCAAAAACTTCTTTTATTCGTCGCCTATTAACAAGCCTATTCAGGTGAGCTGTGTGTCTGTATTTTATTAGTTTAATAGTGGTATTTAAATTTAATTGTAAGACTGAAAAATAATCAAAATTATATTTGCAAGCGAAAATAGTTATTTTATAAAGAAATATGTTTAATCAAATCGAATCAAAAATGTTTTATTCAAAATAGATTCTTTACACAAGTCTTTTTGAACGTCATGTTACGTGTCATGTATAAAATGATAGAAATTATTTTGGTTATTAACAATTACATAACACTTTTATATGACTGTTTTTCGCCAGCAAATAGTTAACCTCTCAATTAAGAGCTCCAAGGTTTGTGTCCTAGGCACCTTCCTTTTTCAAGTTTTTTGCGTATTAGAAATTAATGATCACTTTCCTAAACGGTGGAGGAAAACTTCATTTTTTTATAATATAGGAGTAGCAGACGAGCATGCATTCCACGTAATGGTAAGTGGCTACTGCCGCCCATGGACATCTGTAATCAACCCCGGATAGGATTAGATATTCCTACCTGTGGTTGGCCACAGAGGCGCCGCTGCCCCTGAGGACTAAGCTGGAACGCCTCGGAAAAGTCTGTCTCCCTTACCACCTTTCAAAACGGAACACAGCAGCGCCTAACCCTGCTGTTATTAGGCAGAAATAGGTGTGGCGGTGGTGCCGCCGGAGTCGAACCACAAAGGGTTCTACCACCTACAAATCGTGAAACCTACACGACTGAGGCACACTGAGAGTTTTCAAAAATGTGTAGTCTACCAATTAGCACTTTGCTAGCGCGGTGGACTATGGCCTAAAGCCCACATTTTTGAGAGGAGACCCTTGCCCAGCAGTGGGACAGTACAGGATTTTGATCGCCATTAAAGCATGTGAATATTAATTTGAATACGCACTTAGAATATTATTCTTTAGTCATTTCTAAGATAACATAAATATATGTAGATATCTTTGAAAGTGCAAATGATATAACCTTTTATAGATAAAAATACCCAAGAATAATGTGGCACTAAAACTAAAAAAAATGTCTGACTTGAGATTTATTCAAAATGTGTATTAAGTACAATGGCTGCTATAACAATAAATAAGTATTAAAATAAACTTCCTATTTAAGAAAAATGCGTATTCCGTTTTACGCATTGAATCGCAACAAAAAATGTTTTTTTTTTTTATTATAGTACCCAGTAGTTATATTTCTTTGTCGACTACAATAACAAATTCTAGATTTTAATTTATATTAAACAAAAATCTATTCAAAAATAAAGTCTATGTGACTACTTACCTCAATTTATACGAATATAACAACACTTTATAACAACTATAGCAAGCCGTTTCGTTTGCAGAGCGTATCAAATAATAAGACAGAACACACGCTCGAAATACATTACCCTCCACCACCGGATAAAACTCACTGTTTATTCACTAGTTAATAGAGTGCTGTTTGGCTGCAGGGCACTCCAAATAATAAGCTATAGGCCCAAAAAACATTACCATCCACGACCGAGTAAAAACTCAGTTTATATTCTAGCGAATATTGTGCCACTTAGGCTGCAGGGCGCGCCAAATAATTAGCAATAGGCTCAAAGAACATTACCGTCCTCAACAGAGTAAAAACACACTGTTTATATTCTAGCGAATATTGTGCCACTTAGGCTGCAGGGCACACCAAATAATAAGCTATAGGCCCAAAAAACATTACCATCCACGACCGAGTAAAAACCCACTGTTTATATTCTAGCGAACACTGTGCCACATAGGCTTCAAAACGCGCCAAATAATAAGCTAAAGGCCCAAAAACATTACCCTCCGCAACAAGTAAAACCCACTGTTTATATACAAGCGAATACTGTGCCACTTAGGTTGCAGGGTGTGACGAAGAATAAGCAATAGGCTCAAAAACATTACCCTCTACAACCGAGTAAAAACCCACTGTTTATATACTAGCGAATACTGTGCCACTTAGGCTTCAAAACGCGCCAAATAATAAGCTATAGGCCCAAAAACATTACCCTCTACAGCCGAGTATAACCCACTGTTTATATACTAGCGAATACTGTGACACAGGCTGCAGGGCGCGCCAAATAATAAGCTCAAAAAACATTACCCTCTACAACCGGGTAAAAACTATTTTATGTACTAGCTAATACTGTGCTGTTAGGACTACATGACGTACCAAAGAATAAGCCATGGGCTCAAAGATACTGTTTACTAGTGGTGCCCGCGACTTCGCCCGCATTTTAAAGAAGTAATATGACATACATAAAACGGAAAATTTGTACCTGCATTGGAATGACAGCGGTGCCATCTGTCGCAAATTGGTCTTACCAACTCCCAAACCCTCGTGGGCTCTTGGACAACAACTTTACTAAAGATCATATTGATCAAATGCATAGTTTCCGATTCTATAACTACTTACGAATTAAAAATTAATTAAAAAACCTTTTCCCACGGACTAAATTGTGAATCTAAACCATTCTCAAGTCCCCTTGAACACACACAATAAATTTCATCACAATCAGTCCAGTCGTTTAGGAGGAGTTCAGTGACATACACACGCACATAAGAAATATATATATATAAAGAATATACTAGTTAATACTGTGCTGTTTGGGTTGCAGAGCGTCCCTAAAATAACACCTACAAACATGCGCTTGAAAATATTACCCGCCGCAACTGGGTAAAAACCCATTCTTTATTTACCTACTAGGTAAAAGTGTAGTAACATTTTTTTTTCTATTATTCCAGGGTATCCAAGCCTTGGACACTATGCACTGCAAATCTACCGCAAACATAACAGCCGGGGGCCTCGGGTACCCCTTCGTGAACATACGCATGAAGAGCGAACGCGGTAAAGGGTTATCATACGACATCGGTATATACGTGCTACCCGACTTTCAGTAGCTTGGGGTACTTTTTACCCTGTAATGTAAATAAATAAAATAATTGTAATGTAAATATTTTTTGTTTTATTTTAAGACTGTATTAACAAAGTAAATATATTACAAGTATAATTTGATTGAAATAATTATTATATGAAGGTGGTAGAACCCTTTGTAGTTCGACTCCGGCGGCACCACCGCCACACCTATTTCTGCCTCATAACAGCAGTGTTAAGCGTTGCTGTGTTCTGGTTTGAAGGGTGTGGTAAGGGTGATATACTTTTCCGAGGCGTCACAGCATAGTCCTCAAGGGTAGCGGCGCATCTGTGGCGAACCTGAGGTAGAGTTCACAGATTTTATTTACAACCCATTTATCAATTGGTACAACATTTCATTATATTACGTTATTTAAACTCTAGTGCTGTCATAATACGCAAATAATATTTAACTAAAAATATATGTGACAACCCTACGCATCACTGCAAGAGTAGGATTACCTCGCTGAGCGGCCTTAGCTAACCTACTACTCTTTCTTTACTATGGTAATACTATAGCTAAACACTCTGTACCTATATACTCTAAGCATGTTATTAATACGCATTACGATATCTGAGTATCTGACTCAATTTTCCGATGATGTGATATTTCCTAGAACTTATTTATATGTAGATATGTATTCAATGAATTTGTGTCATCTATCAGCTTGTTTTGGATTTATCGTAGGGTGACCATGGATTTATTCGTTCGGAGTTCGGCCTTTTTTTATATTATAGGAGTAGCAGACGAGCATGCATTCCACCTGATGGTAAGTGGCTACTGTCGCCTATGACCATCTGTGATCAACCCCAGATAAGATTAGATATACCTGAGGTCAGCCACAGTTGCGCCGCTACTCCTGAGGACAAAGCTGGAACGCCTCGAAAAAGTATGTCCCCCTTACCACACCCTTCAAACCAGAACACTGCTGTTATGAGGCAGAAATAGGTGTAGCGGTAGTACCACCGGAGTCGGACCACAAAGGGTTCTACCTTCAAATATACCACGACTATAATAAGCCGATACCAGGTTTCTTTAAGTCTCACCGGAGGACTTACTGGCCTGAAAATTTTACACGTGATGGTGGTAAAACTTATAATTAATAAAACAAAAAAAAAAACAGAAATCAACACCAAAACAAAATCCAATGCCACCCATGCACACAAACCATAGCCACCCTACTCCACTATCAATCCGAAAACCTTTGCCAGTCACCATAGAGTATTATAATATACATGTTATAGAGTGGCAACTCTACGTATTTTTTGTCCCCCCTAAAGCGCCCCTAGTGGCCTGCCCCAGAACTACTCATGGGTTGTATATACATACCTACCTATACCTATATTCATTATACAGGGTGAATCTCCATAAAGTGCACATATTGAAACAGGTAAAATTAAACCGCATTTTGTCGACAAAAAAAATATTAAAAAAATTTAAAAAAAAATTTTTTGGGTTTTACGACCTTTTGATTTTTTTTTGGAATTGTGCACCTGAAGTAAATAAATCGCTATAACTTTTAAACTAAGAGGGTTATCAGGTTCAAACAAAAATAACAATGATTGCCAATGATAGGCCGTATTGATCCATGAAAAAAAAAAACAAAAAAAAAATCATCTTCCCAGGAAAAAAATGTCAGATTAGTGCAAAAAAGCACTTTTTTTGAGTAAAATTTTCAGTAATCATCAATTTCCTCAAAATAATCTAGGCATTTTATTTTTTTATTATTATTTAATGCAATTCTACGTCGTATTAGCTTTCAAACACTAAAAAAAGCATGCCTCTAACTTAAGTATAAAGTTTCCTACGAGCGCTTAAACAAAGGCAGTTCTTAAGGGTGTTGGTAATAAATAACATTTTTCATACAAACTAGTGTTTTTTTTTAATTATTAAAGATTTATTTTATTACTGTTTTATCACTTTAATATCGTCAAAAATAAGAAACTACCATGAATTTACCATTGAAACATATTTTTGATAGTTTCCTTTGTTTATATTTTGGACATCTAATTATGGGTCGGACTATACCAGTTTTATTAGGGCGCACGTGCGTCGCGTCTTTTTTGAAACGTTCCTAGCAAACTTTATACTTGAGTTAGAGGCGTGGTTTTTTTAGTGTTTGAAAGCTAATACGACGTAGAATTGCATTAAATAATAATAAAAAAATAAAATGCCTAGATTATTTTGAGGAAATTGATGATTACTGAAAATTTTACTTAAAAAAAGTGCTTTTTTGCACTAATCTGACATTTTTTTCCTGGGAAGATGACTTTTTTTTTGTTTTTTTTTTCATGGATCAATACGGCCTATCATTGGCAATCATTGTTATTTTTGTTTGAACCTGATAACCCTCTTAGTTTAAAAGTTATAGCGATTTATTTACTTCAGGTGCACAATTCCAAAAAAAAATTCAAAAGGTCGTAAAACCCAAAAAAATTTTTTTTTAATTTTTTTAATATTTTTTTTGTCGACAAAATGCGGTTTAATTTTACCTGTTTCAATATGTGCACTTTATGGAGATTCAACCTGTATATATTAATATTAGGTAAACATACGTTGTATCTATTTGACAGTTAACTGTCACTCAGTAAGCTTCCGGGGCAACCCGTTAAGTAGCGCTAGTATCTACACAAAAAGTTATTTTGTTTGGAAGTGTGCCCCCCCTGCCAGTCACACTCCAACCGTCACGATGTACACGCTGCTCGTCCTAGTGGCCTGTGCTACTGTCTCCGCTGAACACCTGGTCGTGGGCAACACCGCCAACCGGGTGGTGGTCGCCCATCATGAGCTCGTGGAGTACAACGCTATACCCTTTAAGAAGAGGGTCAAAGACTTCCTTTATTCGTCGCCTATTAATAAGCCTATACAGGTGAGTTGTGTGTCTGTATTTTATTAGTTTAATAGTGGTATTTAAATTTAATTGTAAGACTTAAAAGTAATCAAAACTATATTTGCAAGCGAAAATAGTTATTTTATAAAGAAATATGTTTAATCAAATCGAATCAAAAATGTTTTATTTACACAACTGTACACACTCTTTACACAACTCTTTTTGAACGACATGTTATGTGTTATGTATAAAATGATAGAAATTATTTTGGTAATGAACATTTACATAACACTTTTAAATAACTGTTTTTCGCCAGCAAATAGTTAACCTCTCAATTAAGAGCTCCAAGGTTTGTGTCCTAGGCACCTTCCTTTTTCAAGTTTTTTGCGTATTAGAAATTAATGATCACTTTCCTAAACGGTGAAGGAAAACTTCATTTTTTTATAATATAGGAGTAGCAGACGAGCATGCAGTCCACGTAATGGTAAGTGGCTACTGCCGCCCATGGACATCTGTAATCAACCCCAGATAGGATTAGATATTCCTAACTGTGGTCGGTCACAGATGCGCCGCTACCCCTGAGGACTAAGCTGGAACGCCTCGGAAAAGTCTCTCCCTTACCACACCCTTCAAAACGGAACACAGCAGCGCCT